>NC_080768.1:32299781-33549781 GCF_020826845.1 Diceros bicornis minor
TTGTGATGAGAACTTTTAAGATTTATTTTCTTAGTAACTTCCAAATAAATAATAGAGTATTGTTAACTATAGTCCCATATTGTACGTTACATCCCCAGAATTTATTTATCTTATAACTAGAAGTTTTGAACTTTTGCCCACTTTCACCCACTACCAACCCCCACCTCAGACAACCAATCTGCTCTCTGTTTCTGTGAGTTTGGCGTTTTTTGATTCCATATATAAGTGAGATCATATAGTATTTATCTTTCTGTTTCTGACCTACTTCACTTAGCATAATGCCCTCCAGGTCCATCTGTGTTGTCATAAATGGCAGGATTTCCTTCTTTTTATGGCTGAATGATATTCCATTGTGTGTGTGTGTGTGTGTGTGTGTATGTATATATGTAATATATATATCACATATATATATATCACATATATATGTGATATATATTACATATATATGTGATATATATATTACATATATATATATATATCGCATTTTCTTTATCCATTCATCTGTCAGTGGACACTTAAGTTGTTTCTATGTCTTGGCTGTTGTAAATAATGCTGCAATAAACATGGGGGTACTGATATCTCTTTGAGATAGTGATTTCATTTCCTTTGGATATATACCCAGAAGTGGGATTGCTGGATCATATGGTAGTTCTATTTTTAATTTTTTGAGGAACCTCTATACTGTTTTCTATAGTGACTGCACCAGTTTAGTTTCCCACAAACGGTGTACAAGTGTTCCCTTTTCTCTGCATCCTCACCAGCACTTGTTACCTCTTGTCTTTTTAATAGTAGCTATTCTAACAGGTATGAGGTGATATCTCATCATGGTTTTGATTTACATTTCCCTGATGATTAGAATGTTGAGCACTTTTTCATGTACCTGTTGACTATTTGGACTTCTTTGGAAAAATGTTTATTCAGGTCCCTGGCCCATTTTTTAATTGGATTATTTGTTTTTTGGCTATTGAGTTTTATGAATTCCTTATATATTTTGGACATTAACCTCTTACCAAATATGTGGTTTGCAAAATTTTCTCCCATTTCATAGGTAGTCTTTTCATTTTGTTGTTTCTTTTGCTGTGCATAAGCATTTTAGTTTCATGCATGATTTTTATCTTTTATTCTATTACTGTGTAGAATGAAAGATAAAAATCATAGGATCATTTCAGTAGAAGCAGAAAAAGCATTTGCAAAATAAAACATCCATTCACGATAAAAACTCTCAGAAAAGTATGTATAGAAGGAACGTACCTCAGCATAATAAAGGCCATATATGACAAGCCCACAGCTAACATACTTAATGGTGAAAGGTTGAAAGCATTTTCTCTAAGATAAGGAACTAGACAAGGGTGTTCACTTTCACCACTCTTATTCAACATAGTTCTGGAAGTCCTAGATAGAATAATCAGACAAGAAAAAGAAATAAAAGGCATCCAAATGGGAAAGGAGAAAGTGAAATTGCCTGTGTTTGCAGATGACATGATTTTATATATAGAAAAGCCTAAAGATTCTACCAAAACCTGTTAGATCTAATCAACAAATTCAGTAAAGTTGCAGGATACAAAATCACATACAAAAATCAGTAGCATTTCTATACACTAACAACAAATTATCTGTAAAAGAAATAAAGAAAACAATCCCATTCACAATAGCCTCAAAAGTAATAAAATACTCAGGAATAAATTTAACCAAGGAAGTGAAAGATCTGTACACTGAAAACTATAAAGCATTAATGAAAAAAACTGAAGAAAATACAAATAAATGGAAAGATACCTTGTGTTCATGGATTGGAAGACTTAATATTGTTAAAATGTCCATCCTACCCAAAGCCATCTATAGATTCACTGTAATCCTTATCAAGATTTCAATGGCACTTTTTACAGAAATAGGAAAAACAATCCTAAAATTTGTTTGGAACAACAAAAGACCCCAAATAGCCAAAGCAATTGTGAGAAAGAAGAACAAAGCTGGAGGTATCACACTTCCTGATTTCAAACTATACTACAAAGTTTTAGTAATCAAAATAGTATGGTACTGGCACAAAAACGGACACATAGACCAATGGAACAGACCAACAGCTCAGAAACAACCCCAAGCATATACAGACAACTAATATTTGACAAGGAAGCCAAGACTACTCAATGGAGAAAAGAGTCTCTTCAATAAATGGTGCTGGGAAAAATTGGATATTCATATGCAAAAGAATGAAACTTGACCCCTTTCTTACACCACTCACAACACCACTCACAAAAATTAACTTGAATTAGACTAGACTTAAATGTAGACTTGAAATTATGAAACTCCCAGAAGAAAAAATAGGGAAAAAGCTCCTAACATTGGTCTCGGCAATGATTTTTTGGGATATTACACCTAAAGCACAGGCCAATAAAAACATAAATAAGCAAATAGGGCTACATCAAACCAAAAAATGTACTTTTCTTAACCTGTCTTTGGCTTTGGTAACAAGGTAATGCTGATCTCATAGAATGAGTTAGGAAGTATTCCTTCATTTTTAATTTTTTTGGAGATATTGGAAAGGTTTGGAGTTAATTCTTCTTTAAATATTTTGTAAAATTTACCAGTGAAGACATCTGGTACTGGGCTTTTGTTGTTGTTGTTGGGAGATTTTAAATTACTGATTCAACCTCCTTACTAAATATAGATCTATTCAAATTTTCTATTTCTTATTATTCAGTCTTGGAAGATTGTGTGTTTCTAGAAGTTTGATCATTTTGTGTAAATTATCCAATTTGTTGGTGAACAATAGTTCAGGGCACTCTCATAATCCTTTTTTATTTCTGTAAAATTGTGGTAATATCCTCACTTTTATTTCTGATTTTAGTTATTGGAATTTTCTCTTTTTTCTCAGTCAATTTAGCTAAATTAGTCCACTTTATTTTTTACCTTTTTGAAGAACCAACTCTTGATTTCACTGATTTTCTCTATTGTTTTTCTATTCTCAATTTTGTCTATCTCTGCTGTAATCTATATTAACATTATAGCTATAAATTTCCCTTTTAGAACTACTTTTGCTGCATCCCATAAGTTTTGGAATATTGTGTTTTCATTTTCCTTATCTCAGATATATTCTAATTTCACTTATGATTTCTTCTTTGATTCTTTGAGTGACTTGTTTAATTTCCACATATTTGTAATTTTCCAGTTTTCCCTCTGCTATTGATTTCTAGTTTTATTCCATTGTGATCAGAAATGACATTTTGTATGATTTTAATCTTTTTAAATTATTAAAATTGTTTTGTGGCCTGTATATGGTCTATCTTAGAGAGTGTCCTGTGTGCATGAGAGAAAAATGTACATTCTGCTGTTGTTGGGTAGAGTATTCTGTATGTGT
The DNA here is from genome assembly GCF_020826845.1 of Diceros bicornis minor. NCBI lineage: Eukaryota > Metazoa > Chordata > Mammalia > Perissodactyla > Rhinocerotidae > Diceros > Diceros bicornis. Next base: position 32,303,134 of record NC_080768.1, read on the forward strand.
TTGTTAGGTTTAATTGGACTATAGTGTTCAAGTGCTCTGTTTCCTTGTGTATATTCTGTCTGGTTGTTCTATCCATTATTATAAATGGAATTTTGAGGTCTCATTATTATTGTAGAGCTGTCTATTTCTCCCTTAAATTCTGTCAATGTTTGCTTCATATATTTTGGAGCTCTGATGTTTGGTACATATATGTTTATAATTGTTATATCTTCTTGGTGAATTGATACTTTTATCAATATATAATGTCCTTCTTTGTCTCTTACAACAGTTTCTGACTTAAAGTCTATTTTGTCTGATATTAGTATAACCACGTCTACTCTCTTTTGGTTACTATTTGCATGAAATTTCTTTTTCCATGCTTGCACTTTCAACTTAATGTGTGTCCTTGGATATAAAATGAATCTCTTGTAGACAACACATAGTTGGATTCCGTCTTTATATCTATTCTGCCAGTCTGTGTGTTTTAATTGGGGAGTTTAATCTATTTGCATTTAAAGTAATTACTGATGGGGACTTATTTTTGACATTTTTTTTTTTTTTTATGTCTTACAGCTTTATTGTCCCCACTGTATTTCCAATGGATTTTTTCTTTTAGTTTCTATTTTTCCTTTGACATTCAATTGCCTCTTTACTGAGTCAGTTTATTATATTTCCATTTAATATTTTCAACATAGTTATCTTCTCTTCTTTGAATAAATTTATAAACTGCTTTAAAAGCTTTCTGTGTTAAGTCTAACCTCTTGGCTCATGCATCAGTTTCCATCGACTGCCTTTTTTCATGAGTATGGGTCACACTTTCCTGTTTCTTTGCATGCTCATAATTTTTGTGCAAAAATTGGACATTTAAAATAGTATATTGTAGCAACATCCTGGGTTCTGTTCTTTTTTCTTTGTTTTGTTTTGTTTTTAATATCTTGCCTAGACTTAAGCTGTGGAATCTGTCTCCCACTCAATGTGAGTGTTGTTTCTGCTCAGTTTTTGATTTTTCCATTTTATTTTTTAGTCTCATTCCCTAGGGTTTGCCCTCATGTCTGCATAGCTTAGTAGATAGCCAGGAATTTGGGAAAAGCTTATTTTCAAACACCTGATGCCCATAAGGCTGCCATCCTATGCAGTTAGATCTCTCCGTGCTTTGCGGAGCACATTCCAATTTAGAACCAGTTCCCACATCTCTCTGGCCTGTTACTTTTTGCTGAGTTCTCTCAGGTCTCCTTTGCTCCTGTATGTAGTTTCCTAGTCAACCAGGTCTATATAGAGAACTTACCTCAGCACTGCTACGGCTCTCACCTTTCCAGAATCTCATATTAATTTCTGCTTGATTGTCTGCTTGCTACACCTGGGACCTCAGTCTTGGGCTAGCACAGTTGCAAGTGTCTCTCATTCACTTCCTACTGAGTTTGCCTTTTACAGCTAACAAGCTACAAGATGTCACTCCTGCCCAAAACTGATTCTGCCACTCTGGCAGCAAAACTGCTAGGATTTTTGGCCAAGCCTATGCTGGTAAAGCTACAGTTCTCCCCAGTCAAGCTGGGGAGGAAGGATAGAAGTGTCCCCAGGCCAGAAGTCCACAGACTTCCACTGTTCTTACCTCAAACTCTTTTCCTTTTGTCTTCTTGATTTATCTCACTTTCCCCCATTTTCAGAACCCTGAAATGGCTCTTTGTTTATCCAGGTTTAAACTTGTTTTTTGGCAGATAGGATTCACTGACACTCAATGCCTCCATAGGCAGAAGTTTGTCTTCTTTATCAACTTTTGAATACTCTGAAATAGTTGTATTCTACAGCCTGCCAAAGGAAGTTAGAGACAACAATATCTCTATGGATTGTATTCTGTTTTGCCTCTTGATTCTATTTTCATAAATTCTGCCCTGCAAGCTTCTGTCTTCAGCTGGTTTTTGGGCAGCTATATCAACCACAAACAATTACTGAACAATTCCTATCTACTAATTTTGTGCTGGATTATAAGCATATGGAGAAGAATATGACACACACACACTTCTTGAAATAGAATATCCTGCAACATTCCTTAGAGAAATGATCTGTTCAGTCCTTTTTCATATCTATTTAGTTTTTTTGTATGACATCTTATTTCTGGCCCATTTTTAATTATTTTATTTCATTAAGTATTACAAAAAGGCTTATTTAAATTTTATTGAAAAATTGCGATATCTGAATTTCTCAGTAATATGATTCTTTAGCTTGTTGATTCTGTTGATGCACTCTTCCTGAGGCTTATTTCCTGGTATTTGTCATACAGTTAGTAAGCTCATATTTGTCTGAGTTTTTAGGGGAAAAATCCCAGCATTCAAGGATTTGCTTTCCAAACAGGGCATCTTTTTCCTTCTGCTACGTACCCTGGCACACTACTCATCTAGCACAAGTTAATTTCATGGTTTCAATTTTATGTAACCACGTAGGTAATACATTTTTGACCCTCAAACCTAAATTCAGAAAGAAACATTAGAAACTTTTTTTAACCTAGATCTTAGGCTAAGACAGATGAGACTCCTTGTGGCCTCTCTTTGTTGATAAGTGGATATTTCTGATCCACGTTTTCAGTTTTGTTGAAGTATTTTATGGGTCCCCGGTTTGTACACAATCTCAAGTCTAATTCCTTCCCTTCTGAAGACCCAAGAATCAGACGCATGTCCTCAAAGTGAGCATTAAAATGCAAGCCTATATGTTATAGACTTTGTTAAATTCCTCAGGACAACTACAACCTCAAAGAAAGTTTATTATCCTGGTTATTTTTGGCATCTGCATTTTCCCTTAATTTGAAGGGATCTCAAAGATGCACTATAAAGAAGTTTGTGATATTTTATCCAGCATTTCTAGTTTTCGTTTTTTTTCAGGTGCCACAAATAGAAATTTACATATCTGTTTTAGTAAGTCTTAAAGTTTAGTTCCGGGATTTTCTAAGTAGAAAATCATACATGTATAAATAATGTTTGCTCACTAGTCTCTTTTCTGATAAGTATAACTTTTTATATAATGTATTGCAATGGCTGAATCACTTTGAACGTTGTTAAATAATTAGAGTGAGAGCATTCTAGCTCCTTCACAGTTTTAATGAGAATGCCATGTATTTTGCTTCGTAACTTTGGCTCTGGATTTGGAACAGTCAATCATAAGAGTGTCTTACTCTTTATAGTTTAACTATTTTTAGTCAGAATATATATGCAAATTTAGCAAATACCTTTTTAGCACCTATTGAGATGACTGCAAGGTTTCAAGCATTCAGGTACTATAACATCTTCATCGAGCAAATGACAGTTGTTATCACCTCCAGGGGAGGAGTCCCACTCCACCAGGAGCAGCAGTCCCGGGATGTCACTCATTCCATGGTTTGAGGATGCAAGAAAGAGATGAGTCACATAGATATCAGATGAAGCAAGACTTACTCCCAGATAGGAGACAGAGCAACATCAGCTTCAATAGTGGGTTTTGGACCCCCAAAGCCAGGGAGTCTCCTCCCAAAACTGACGCAGAGTGACAGTCTGCATGCACTGTTCTCCTTCTGCAAACAAAGGATCCCAATCCCTCCCCTGTGGGGTCTGAAATACAAAAGCTGGGGCACACCTGATGGCCACATAATGCACACCCTTAAGCAGAACAAAGAAGCACACAGTAAGCCTGGAACATGGAAAGATACCAAACCAGGGCCATATGCCCAGCACAGTCTGTGGAGGCTCCTTATCTCTCTGTAAGGAAATGTGCCAGGCCCAAGACCGCTCATATGCCACCATGAGGGGTCAAAAGACTGCGTGCACAGAAGGAAACAAACTGCCTCTCCCAACAATTTTCTAGTTCTGCATTCCTAAAAAATCCCAATGTGATCGTATTTTACATATATATACATATATATGTAAATGTATATATTTTTATATATTTATATATTATATATACACACATATATACATACACAATGCATTTGTTTTAATTTAGAGCTTTGTAGTTATATTTGTATAGAATTTATTTGGTGTGTATTTTTCTGTGTCTGGTACATATTGTACATTTAAGTGTCTGAATTATGGTAGTTTTATAATTAGAAAGGAATTTTTTTCTTAAATATTCTTTGTTTGAATTTTGAATTTGAAATGAAATACATGCTCATTTTATCTGGTGGAATAATGTAAAGATGTATAAAATAAAGTTAGTAATTTCTTCCCACTCTCAAACTTTTTCCACTGTATTTCCACATTTTTCTATTTATAAAAATACACAAATATTTTACATATTCACATGTTTTTGTTTTGTTGGTTTTATTAAAATGGGATCCATACTATCCATGACTTACTTTCCTAAATTAATGACATTGGATATCCCTTCAGGTCTGTATGTATAGATTTATCACATGTTTTTTAATAGTTATGTAATATTCTGCAATACGGATGGCTGCAATTTATTCAATTTTTTCTCTACTGGATGAATATTCACATAGGATTTACGAAGATTTTGTTTTTGTTTTGTTTTTATTTGTCCCTAGAAAAATTAAACATCTTTGTATATACAAACTACATACAAGTATTTTCAAGTTTATAAGATAAATTTATCAAAGCGTGATTATAATACAACATATATTCCCAGAAATGTTTCCCAAAGGTTGTAGTAAGTCACAGTTCCATCTGTAAAATATGAGAGTGACCATTTCTTCTTCAGATAATCATGTATTATATCTTATAATATTAGGGGTGAAAGATAGGATAACATTGTGTATTTAGTTGACATTTTCCAGGCTACTAATGAGATTGATCACTTCTTGATATGTTTATTTTCCATTGTATTTTCTTTTTTGAATAATTGCCTTTTCTTTGACTAAAATGTTATAAAATCACTTTACTTTTAATTATCAATATGTAGAAGTATATCATTATTAGAAATAGTAACTATTTTTTTGTCATATAAGTTGCAAAAATATTCCCCATTCTGCTCTTTGTTTTTTGATGTTATGAAGTTAACATTTTGACATAAATTTTTTAAAAATCATTTTATCAAAATGTAACTTACTTATATAAAAATGAGCAAATCATAATTGTACACCTTAATGATTTATCACAAAGTGAATACAGCCATGAAGCCATCACCCAGATCAAGAAATTGGACACCACTAGCAGCCAAAAAATCTCTCCTATTGCCTTCCTTTATTCATTATGCTCCCCCTCATCCCCAAATGTAGGCTCACGTATAACATGATGAATTAGTTTTGTCCACTATTAAAATTTACATCGGTATATATATATTAAACACGTTAAGCTTTCATTGTTTGATACAATCAATTTTCATTTTACTAAAAATGTCATGTTTTTATTGCTTTCCTTCTCTATTTTTATATTTCTTCTTTCACATGGTATCATTCTTCTGCCTGAAGAGCTTTTTTTAGAACTTTCATTAATTTGTGTTTGCTGGTGATAAATTCTCTCATCTTTTGTTTGTGTGAAAATGTGTACTTACTTTACCTTCATGTTGAGGGATATTTTCACTGAATATAGAATTTAAGTTGACATTTCTTTCAATCTTTTGATGATACTCTTCCATTGCCTTACAACTTCCACCATTTTGTTGAGATGTGAGCAATAACTATCATCATTACTCTACCATTTCTTTGTTTTTACTGGTTCCTTTAAAAAAAAAAATTCTGTTCTTTTTTCTCCCAACAGTTTTTACTTGATATGTCTAGTTGTGTTTTTCTTTTGTTTCCTGCTTCATCTTTTTAGAAGTGTTTGAATCTTTGTCTTAATGAGTTCCATTGATTTCATAAAATTTTCAGGCATTATCTCTTCAAATATTGCACCTGAAGTTCGAAATTAAACCTGTACAAAATGTAGTATGTCTCTTGTGCTCTTTTCTCTATTTCGTTTTGTTCATTTGTTTCTTAATGCTTCATTGTAGATATTTTCTTCTGATCTTTCATATCATCAATTATCTCTTCATCTGTGTCTATTATAATTTATCCATCCAATAAATTCTTACTTTCAATTATGGTATTCTTTAGATCTGGAATTTCCAATGGATTATTTTGGTTTTTCTAGTTCACTGCTGAAATTTTTCATATTTTCATGTAATTCACTAAAAATATTAATTACATTAACATATTGATTTGTGCTTTGTGAAGCCTCTTATCCTTTTGTGTGAAAATCCCTTTAAATGTTCTATACTACAGATTTAATTAATTACATTTTATATTGATACTTATTTCACTGCAATACTCTGATGATGTCATTCCATGGTCTTTAGCCATTCCATGGCTGATGTTAAATCTATTTCTTTCTAGGTAATATGTGTTTTTAAAAAATATCTGATAATTTTGTGTGTGTGTGAGGAAGATTGTCCTGAGCTAACATCTGCGCCAGTCTTCCTCTATTTTTGTATGTGAGACCCCACCACAGCATGGCTTGTTGAGCAGTGTGTAGGTCCGTGCCCAGCATTCAAACCTGTGAACCACAGGCTGCTGAAGCAGAGCAGGTGAACTTAACCACTATGCCACTGGCCTGACCCCTGAAAATTTTTAATATAGTTGTTTAATTCTTGATATTCTGTCATATCACTATAATGTGTTGATATGTGGATTTATTTTTCTGCATTGTCCTTAGTAATTTGAGTTGACTTTTCTGTTGAATAATTATTTCTGTCTTTTATCTTAGAAAATTTTCATCTTGTATCTCCTAAAAGGTTATTTCTTCGCCATTTCCTTTATGATAATTTTTCTTCAACTCTTATTGGAGGTTTGACAGAGTATTTCAATCTAGCCTCAAAGTCTCTTAATTTCTCTTACATGTTTGAAGTTGTACTTGCATTTTTCTCTGTATCTGATGTCTTGTTAGTATTATTTTAAAATTAACTAATTGTCTCTTCATCTTTGCCAGGTTTGAGCCTTGTGTTTATTACTTTTCAATTACTATATTGTCCAATTCCAAGAGTCCTATTTTTTTCTTATCCACCAATATTATGTCATTTCGGTTTGCTTGACTTCAATTTTTTAATTTACTTTGTATAATTTTGTAATAAATGTAGTTCTATTTATAACTTGGGGCATTCCAGATAAATATATTTTAAGTTCTATGATTTTTTTTCCATGAATGGTGAATTGATGTTCAAATTGATTTGATTTTTCTGTATTTTTGAACATTATATTATCTTCAAGTGTTTTAGGATATTAGTTAGTATGGTCATTTTAAGGGAGATACTTATTTTTCTGCTCCCTCTCACTATCATCTCTTTCCTTCTGTGATATGCACTCTTTGAATTGTGGCTTTGTGGCTACTTCCATCTAAACCAATGTCCTAAGTCTAATACCTGATAAAGTAACTCAGGACATCTGAGTTGTAGTATTATTGGGAGATATCACATGTAGCCCTTGAGCCAGTGTACAGTTAGGTTCAGTTCCCAGTGAGGAAGATGTGTCTTTGTAATTCCTGCTTCCCTAAATGGCAGTCTTAGATGGGCTGAATTTTTCTCAGGGTCTCCTCTTGAGTTGGGGAATTCCATTGTAACCTGTTCTTTAAGCTGTGCAACTGGTTCTGATATTCCCTCCGACACGGAGCTGTTTATTCTCTATTATACTGACTTCCGTATACCACTATCTGCTTCAAGAGCCAGAACCCAGAAAGTGCATGAATTTAGCCCCACTCACCATTCAGCAGTTCTCTTCTATTGATGATCTATGCAGATGTTTGTCTTGGTTTTGAGCCAGGCTATATGCCTTCAGCTTCCTTTTTGATATGCTGCCTATCATTCCTGTGTGTCTAGAGCAGAGAAGGATTAGTTAAAGTATAAAATTACTAAGTCGTTTTGGTCTGAAGTCGTCTCCTTTTCTTGAGAGTCTTAAAGAATATCTTCAGATATTTCAATTCTATTGTTTCACACACACACACACTCTGGGTAGATATGCCAGTTCATATATATGTATGTATGTATATACACACATATGTGATGCATATATGTAGATACATATTAATTCATTCAGATATACACACACAAACAGTTCATTCGTCTATAAATATACATACATATATATATACACATAGACACATATACATAGATATGAAATAAATGAACTGGCACATCTACCCAGATACCCAGAGTGTGTGTGTGTATATATACATATACATACGTGTGTGTGTGTGTGTGTGTGTGTGTGTGTGTGTGTGTGTAATTTGCTTTCTCTTCTCAGCAAGAAGTATCTTGTCTGTGGTTTAAGTGCAGGAGAATCAAGGGTGTTCTAGCTTCATTTTCTATTTGGATTAACTTCTTACCAAGGCACTAATAATGATCATGATCCTGCTAATGATCCCCAAAATCCACTCTAGAACTAGATTGTCTGTCTCTACAGAAGTTGGTACTTGAATTGGGATGAAGTCATCATTATACCTGACAGGATGAGCGGAATGTGTGGTTGAATTTAATTGCAAATGGTACTCTCTTAAATTTTATTTTCAGTAAAATACTACTTAACATGTAAAGCAGATCTTTTCTCCTTCAAAATGCATGACAGCCATTTACTAATGAATGCTTTTAAATCTACTGCCTGAGCCTTAAGATATAACAAATTATGAATTCATAGGTGTTTTTTTTGCTATAAAGATGGAGAAAAGAAAGCAGATGTAGTAGGATTTGGGCCAAGAAAGTCAAAGCTTTATTTGAAAATTGGAAATGATTCTGTTTATTAAACTAGCATTTTCTCTTTGCACACCTTCAGTTGGAATCATGTAACAGTTACTGAAGTCTTGCTTTAAAGGATCTACCAGAGTTGTCATCCTTCTCTAGTGACAGGGATTAATTTATAATATCTTATTCCAGAAAAGAAGTTAAAGGAAGTGAAGGAAAAAGAAAAATGAGAGAAGAAAATAAAAAATAAAAAGAAAGAAAACTTATATTGCTTATTTATTTTGTTTTACCTTTCAGAGAAGCCATTCATTTCTTTTTTTAGTAATTTCTAGATGGCGTTTGTACAAGTGCTTATTATGGTTAAAGGCTCTTAGATAAACTCCTCTGATAGTATAGCCTACTCCCTAAATGTGTACACTCCCATTCTATTTGTCACACTTTGTTCCAGAGGCCAGATACTGCTTTCTTTTTTTGGTACTGGTACTCCAAAAAGGCAATATAGTCCCATCTAATCTCCAGCTTTGACCTACAGCTATTCTCCTGATTGGATCCATCTATTCCTTAGCCATCGTTCTGGAGTAAATTGGGCAGCTTTAGTGCAAAAAGTCATCTGCTGGCCCTTTTCCTGTCTGTATACTGAAAAAACTGCATGTGACCCTACTCTCCCCCAACAATTTGCTCTGGGTAGATGTGCCAGTTCCAGGAAAATCAAACACCCCTGGATCTTGTAATATTAATGAGAGGATGGGGAGATTGGAATCCAAGTTTGTTCCACTTGTCACATTTTTGACTCTCTATTCTATTCCTAACCAGAAGCTGCAGGGCAATCGTCTCCTCAGGCTTAAGCCTTCTTCTGTTTGGAGACAGCTGTGTGGTTTACCTGTGTGTTCTAGTCAAGGCTACATGGCAGTCATATGACTTCAAAGTCTAAATTTACTTTAATTATCTTTGGATGTCTCTTCCCTTGTCTCCAGCAGGCACAGTGCCTACCAGAGTACATAAAGAGGAACAAATGAATGAACAACTAAATGATGTCCCAAGGCAGGGTATGGAAGGAACAAACAGAGACAAAACTAAGCAGGAAAAACCCGTCACAAATACACACACCACAAAGGCTTGGCAGCGTCTGCCATTAGACTGTAAGAGTCACGGTATTTTCTCCCAATACGGAAAGTTACCAGGCCATCCCAGAGCTACCACGAAGACCACAAAGTGCTGGGATGTGTAAATTGTCACGTTTCTGATGCTAAATGCTAGGGTCAGGGAACTCAGGGGTTGCATGCTACGCTGTCATCAGAGGCTACATCTTTTATGAGGTAACACATCTCATCTTTTCTTATCGCACTTTATTATTTTTTAAAGTGCTAACACATTAATTTTACTGCCAAAGAATTGTGTTTCTTGTTGTTATTTTTAAGTTCTTTCATTCATCTGTGTCAGCAGCTGCAACTGAAACTCCAAGACGCCTGGTTCCAGGAAGAATTCCCAGGATACAAAATGAGGAAGGTACACTTGTGGTGTCAGGAAAAACTTGTTTAGTTAGAGTCTTATATTGGTGCCCCGCTGCCCTTTTTAAACAAATGTATTGGATTTTTGCACTTTATTGCTGCTTCATAGCCCAATGTCTAAAATAGACTCTAATTTTGTGTGTGAGAGAGTTTACTTAACAACCGATCCCATATTGCCTTTAACAGGGAAGGTTGTTAACCGGGATTATTGTACACAGATAGAACATCACATATGAAGCATTCACAGCTCCCAAGATTTTAACATCTTTTTTTCCCTCTGCTTCCAGCAGTTTCTTGAATCATGAACTGGGCTGTGAGCACATAGTGGTGAATAGAATTCAGCATGCTCTCTGTAAGTTGCATGCATTTCTAAAACGTGCCGCTCTGATTGAACAAGACCTTCCCGGGGAAATGACTGGCATAGAGTTTCCCCCATGGAACTATGGCTTGTTGAATATCTCATTTAATTGTATTGCCAAGTTCACCAATTGAAGTTGCCAGCTGTTGCCCTTTCGTCCAGCTGATTTTGAGTCTTCCCCTATTTATCATAATTGTGTGATTAATAGAGACAGTGGCTTTTATCAGAAACATCCGGCAGTGGCAGAGCTAGAAATAGTCAGTTGGGTCTTCAGAAATAGTAGCCAGGTTCAGGGAGGAGGAATGCTACAATGTTAGCATCCCAAACATGGGAAGATTGCCTCTCTATGACCCATGCCTAGGAAAGGGTCTGTGTGCAGCCTAAAAAGACCCTAGAAACATTAAGAGAGAAAGATTCTTCAGAGGTTATAACTAATACTGCCTGTTGACTCCAGAAGATTAGATAAAAGTGTGATGTACAAATGTATTGTGGAGTTCTTCTCAGCTCTTCTTCCCCTAAGTCTTCGTTCAATGTTCCCAAGCCTGTCTCCTGGCCCTTTCAGCTACCGCTGTGTTCTATTCCAAGGGTCTTGATCTCACTCACTTCTGACACCTTGCTTTTGTTCAGATTTTAAATGAGGTACTTCCCGCTGCTAAAAGAATCCAGTTCTATAGTTTACGACAATCAAAAAATTTCTCCATACTGAGAGCTTCCAGGTCTAAGGTCCTTTCTCTCTAAGTGTCTGTTTTGTCTTTAGTAATCTAGATTCAAACTACCATCCCTTCACCATTTTTCATAAAGAATTTACTCACCCCCATAATCTTGATGATGATGTGGAGCTCCAAGGAAAAAGGCTCCATCTTAGCAGACGTGGCTTTCCACCAAGTCCCTGGCTCCTCTCTTCATCCCCCATTTCTTAGAACAACAAATTCTTCCCCCTTACTCATGGAGAGTATTTCTACCTTCTGTAACTTCCTTTGGAGTTATACCACTTACACCAAACAGGTTGGTTAAATCATGTAAAATAATTTTGTTCCAGGCAAATACAGAGCTTTTCCTAAGGAATTATAGTAAAGCACTTAAAAACAATTCCTTATACTTGTAAAGGCATATCTCTCCATGCCCAATCTCTATTTCCTCTCCTCCAAATTTGACTCGACTGAAACATTTTTTATTTTTTTGAGACTAGGTGGGCTAGACATGATCATAAGGCAACAAAAGTAACACCTTTCTACCTCTTTACCTTTATGGATGAAGTGTTAGGAAATAGGCATAGTCAATTCAAACAACAAAGAATTGAGAAAATAACACTTTACCAAGTGTATTGATTGAATTAATATTACCTGGTTACCGCTAATACTTGTAGGTTGGTGATAATCCAAAATAATCTCTCTGGAACACAATGCATTTGTTACATAATTGTCCCAATTCCAGAAGAGATGGCTTAATTTCCACTGTGGCTGTATTGAGTATTCAAAATCATGACATGCTAGAGTGGAAAATGATTGATCTTAATTAGGATTGAGCTTAAAATCATCTAGTCAAACACTCTCATTTTACAGATGAAGAAACCGAAACTAGGAGATATTGTCTTGCCCCAGGCCACACAGCCAGTCCCCGGCAGTGTCACGGCCTAGTCTCTTGGTGTCCTAATTCTCAGGCCAGTTCTTCTTCTATTCTTTGCTGCTGTTCCTTGTCCAGAAACAATGATGTTGGGCAGTGATGACTCACTATATTTCTCCGAATGGATATGGGTATTTCTCCAAATGAAATAGAGTACAATTCATACATGCTTTAAAATAGAATTAGATTAATATAGGGTGTATTAATATGTGGAAGACAATTAATATATGGTTTACAATTAATATATGGTGTGTAATATGTGGGGGTAATACTGAAGACCCAGTTTCTCCCAACCCAATAGCTAAATAGTACCCAGGAGGACGACATGGAACGTCTATCTCTGGAAAACCTGGTTGAAAGGACACTACCTCAACCTTCATCTTGGGTTTAGAATTGCACAAACTGGTGTCTTGTTCTTGATATTCAGACACTTACTTATGTGATCTTGGGCAAATCACTTCTATACTCAGCCTGACTTTCCTCATCTGCCAAACAAGGATAATAGTACCCATCTCCCAAGATTTGGTTCTGCTATAAAAAATCATATATATGAAAGACCCATTCCTTGAGCGGGGTATGCACTCAAAGGTTCTTAGTTTTCCTCCTTCCCTCTCATTTGTCATTGCAATTTTATTCGAATGATTAATCTAATATTAGCTTATCTATTTCCTAGATATTTTTTTCATAATAAAACTGTTTTTACTTTTGCTACATTCTGGAGACAGTAGTAATACTTGAATACTATCTTGGAAACATAGTCAGTAATTCTTTTTTCTTTCTTTTTTTTTAGAAAATACTCATTTGTGATAGAACCGCCACATTGTCTTGAAGAATAAGGAAAGTCGGAGGATGAATGACTATTTTCCAGAAGACAGGTAAAGCATATTTGGTAGATTAATTCTCAATTCACCTTCTCAGAGGAAAAGGACAAAACCCTCATTTACCAAGATTCTAAGGAGATTTTCAGGCAAGTCCCAGCCAGCCTCACATCTGTCTTGGCTTTCAAGCCTTCATTCCCCAGAGCTTGGTTTTCTTGACCAGGTCCCAAACCTTTTATTGAGCTACAGGAAGACTCAAGGAAACAATCAGCTCCTTGCTCTGACGCTCACGTGTCTGGTGGCACTCAGGAGAGGGATGGCATATGTGCTTATCAAGGAATCAATCTTTCTGCCTATCATCCTCTTTTTCTTCAGAAGAAAGTGAGGGAGCGCAATTACCTCATCCAGAACAATTACCTCACTTTAAACCATTTATTCTCCAGAGAAAGGTGTTTGGGAGCAGGTAGCACTTTGCAAGAAAGATGGATTTTTTAAAAGTACTTGTATCAATATTGAGTGTAGGCAGTGGGGAACTTGTCTGTCTTTGAGAAGGTTGTCTTTCTTTCAAACCAAGACTTCATTTTCTGTTGGGGTCAACCAGGCAAAAGGGGACACGTATTCTGACCAGCTGAGTTCTGGCACCATTTTGGGGGCTGGATATCGTAAGAGGGAATGTGGTGCTCTGACTGTGGAGCCCTGGACCAGGGGCCAACTCCCCAGGTGTGTTCTTTGCTGTGAAACTGTGTGGCCTAAGGCAATCTCTCTTAAATTACTCCTTCCGCAGAGGGAAGAATGAGAGGCAGCCATGAGGTACTTTCAAGAGCAGTTAAATGAAGATTTGACAGTCTATTCAAAACAAACCACACTTTTAAGAAAAATCTTCTTTCCTTCTTCTTATAAAAGCCCAGCACGACTCTCCTTTCCCTGATAATTTAGAAGAAAGGCAATTCCCAGGGCCCAGACTAAAACAAATAAACAAAAACAGGAACCATGAGAAACTAGGGAGCTTTCTGAAAGGTTGGAGGATTCCAGGGTGATTAGGACCACAGACAAGGGCATTGGGAGGATGGGGGGGAATAAAAATCTATCACATATCCCTTAATGCACCCACGATTGTAATTGCCCCAGCTCTTTATTTATATGCGTGTATATTTATCATAGTTGCGATAACGATTTATTCTAGTGTTATTTTTCCCCACTTGGCATTTAAGTCTTTTTTTCTTCCTTTGAATTTTTCCGGAGTGATGTCTGATCTGATGTTAAAAACATGGAAGCGGGAGAGGCAGGGCTGTGACAGGGCTCAAAGTTGAACAAAACAGAGCTTTCGTGGAAGCAGCAGATTCTGAGTTGGGAAACGAGATGCCCATATTTTTCTGCGCTCTGGTCGCCTCCAAGAGGCCCTCCGGCTTTGCTCCCATCGTGAGGCGTGTGCTTGTCTCCGCGAGCCCGACTCCGACCCGCATCCTTTCTCCCCGCGCCAGGGCTATTTGCGGACGGTGGAGGAACCTGGGGGCAGGCGCAGCCGCCGCGGGGCTCACCTGCGCCTCCCCGGCTCCCGCCCCGCGCGGCCGGCCGCCGCTGCCGCCCCGCCCGCCGCCCCGCCCCGGCCCGGCTCATTGGCTGCCGCTCGGAGGGGAGGAGAAGGGGCGGCCGCGGGGGGTCTCATTAGCGATGCGGGCTCGCCCCGGCGCTCCCTAGTCCGGAGCCCGGCAGCGGCGGGAGCGCTGCGAGCGGCGCGGCGGGGACGGCGGGCGACTCGGGCGGCGGCCGTGGCGGCAGCGGTCGCCCCGCCGTGGGAGGCTATGGGGGCGCGCGCTTCCTCTGGGTGCCCAGCCAGCGGCCCGGAGCGCCCTGACCCGTTGCTGTAGGGAGCGGCCGCGGAGCAGTCACTCGCTAAAGCCCCCCGGGAGCCACTCGTCTCGGCCCCTGGCTCGCCGTGCCTCTCCCGGACTCCCGGGGCGTGGAAGAGGAACCGTACTCCCGAGCGCGGCGCGGAGCATGGGGAGAGCGGCTGCCGCAGGAGGAGGCGCTGGAGCGGCGCGCCGGTGGCTCCCTTGGCTGGGGCTCTGCTTCTGGGCGGCGGGGGCTGCGGCTGCCCGAGGTAAGCGCCGGGCAGAGCGGGCGGCGGGGCTGGCGCGAGGGCGAAGGCGCGCGGGCTAGGCTGAGCGGGACCCGCGCCTATGGCGTTGCCTGCCCAAGTTGCGCCCTGCACCTCTCCGCGCGCCCAGCCCGACGGGATGGCACTCGGGCGGCGGACCTCCGAGGGGACCAGTGCCTTCCACCCCAAGTTTGCGATCAGCCGCAATCCTACAGGTTGCTGTGACCTGGACCCCCTACCCTTTCTTTACTCTCCCCGCTTGCTCCATTTTCCAAGCCCTTCCCAATTGCTGCAGACTGAAGTACCCACCTCTTCACTCCAATCTCGCTCTCTCCTGTTCTCTCCACTTCCTTCCAAGGAGATATCGTTCATGGGAGGGTGGGGGCGCCCAGAGCGGTGTCCGAGAGTTCCTGGGGAGAGGGGCCGGGTGATGCCAGTCTCTGTAGGGTGGGTTTCAATAGAGAGGGCTCCTTTTCCCTTCAGGGAGCAAAGCCCGAGCTGAAGTCCGCTAAGCTTGACACCCTTCGGGCGACACTAGCCCGAGGTCCTAGCCAGCACCGGGCTTTCTTTCGAGGAGGCCGCGTGTGTGCGGGAGCTCGGGAGAGCTGTGTGCACCATCTGCGTGTAACCGCGCCTGCAGTGCCGAGCCCGGATGAGCGGTTGGCCCGAGGCCGCTCACCCGGCGCCTCTTCTCCTTACCGGGTGCCTGCTCCAGCTAGCGAGCTAGCGAGCGCGGGGCCCCACTGAGCAGCGGGGAAACCGCTGCTTCTTTCTGACTTTGAAAGGTAAAACCATTTTCCTGAATCCTCTGGACTCCAGCAGAGTGAAATTTTGCAACTGGTTTCAGCTCCACCTTGAGCGAGGACCAGGAGCATCAACTTCAAGATAAATCCCGCGGACTTGTTCTGAAGATGATCAGAGTCAATTTCAGATATAGCTTGAGTAGCGTGGCTTTACCTTTGAAATAATCCGGAAGGTTCTCCTTCCCGCCCTTCTCTACCTTTCTCTTTCCCTGTGTGTCATCCATTAGGCTTAGAATGTGTAATTGCATTAAAGGATTTACCTAACGCTTTCTGGGGAGCGGTGGAACTGAGCTGACCACCTCACCCTCTGCTCTGCTATCCTGAACATCATCTGAGTAGCCGCGAGACAGGAAAGGGTGGAAGGGGTTGAGCACGATCACAAAAGAGCCAATATAATCTCATTTTTATAAAAGCTAGCGGTGTGTTAAAAGCAGTGGTGCTGCCTGGAATGAAGAATTAAAAGAAAAAAAAAAAAAGAAAGAAAAAGGTGGATAGAGGCTTTCCATTTAATGATCCTGTTCAGTGACTGTTTGCATTTCATTTCCTGAAAACTTTTTTTTTTTTAATGGAGCAGGCTTTTTAAAAAGCAGCGAAGGTTTAAAAATGAGCCTCGGTGGTTGCACACCCTGGGTTATGGTGAAGCAGAATTCTTTCCCTTGCTGGAATAAGACAAGCTTCAGCCATTTAATTGACTACGGAGAATGCCTCCTTGCAAAGTCGGCTCTGAGTTGTTTTTAATACACTACGGGGAAAAGTGGGCCTTTTCTTTTCTAAATATTGATCTGAATGTCTGCATTCCCACTTGCTATTCAGTGTGGAATACCTAACAGTGACTGACTCCATGTACTGGCCCCTTGGGATTTGGTTGGTGGAGCTGTCTTGAAGCCAGCTCAAAACAAGAGGTGGGGACATGCCAAAAGCCTCTTGGATGGAGTTTTGCTGGCTGTGAAAGTAAGGCTAGCACCTCTTGTCTGCAAGCTGTTCTTTAAAGGTCTCCTGGAAAACATACTATACACTCTGCAGGCTTATTTACAACAAATGTCTTGCACAGATCATAGTAATGTTCAAGACACATGGAGTGGAGCAGTAAATCTGACTAATATTTCTCTTGTCGTATTTGACTTTCTGGGGCATGGAGCCCATTACCCTTAGCATCTGTCAGAGCTTTCTGAAGAAATGAGCAGGAAGCAGGCAATGAAACCTGTGAAGACACATGCACCTGCCTTTGGACAGGTGGGCACAATTGGAGTTTTTGGAGCAAAGGGTGTGTTTCAGTGTTGCTTAAGTTCTCCCAGCCCAGGAAGGGACCCATTCATTATGGGCAAGAGGAGGTGTGCTCTGTGGCATGCTTTCAGCAGTCTCATCAGACTTTATAGGGTTGGCCCTAGATTATTCTTATTTATCCAGGTAAATAGTTTTGTTGTGCAAGCCTTTTTGTCTTGATTTGGACCAAGATATTCTGCTTTCCCTAAACAACAAGATATACAGAATTATGCCATTTGCTTTGATGATACAAGAATATTTAACAATTCAGTAGCATTTTCTTCATGATTGTTTATCCTTTATTTGTTTCCAAGGTGGTTGCACCAACTCCTTTTTATTTTCTTTCCCTCCATACTTAATGTAAACCCTCTGAAAATCAGAGGGAGATTTCAGATAATTGGCTTTGAATATCCTCAGAGAGGAAGATACTTGGGGCAGGGGATGGCCTGCAGAAACTAGTCGTGGCCCAAGGAGCAATGTTGCGGTTCCTTGCTCTGTAAGCAAGACTTACTTCTTCCGATTTATGTTCCTGGCTGGTGGCATACTGTAAGGATGGCACTTTCGTGCATGATTACTGTATATTTTAACACTTTCCAACTTAAAAGAAGGTGGCTTAAGAGTTCTTTGTGACCTGCCAAGTGTTAATTGAATCCACATCTTGTTGTCATACTGTTTTGTTTTCGTTCTTTGAAAAAAAGGAGTACTGCTGTTGCTCTGGTGGTGATTCCTGTATTAGGTACTGTACATAAGACATCCTAGTTGAAAGGCAGGGAGGAAGGTAATTGTAGATAGGCTGAGCTTTCCCACAATTCCTTGCTTTAAAACATTTCCTCAACAATGAACTCCTCCTCACAGTAGCTACAGTAATGCATTAAGGGCAAGAGAAGTACACAGTTATTGTATAGGCATAATAGGGTCATATGGTTTATGCCTTCTAAATCTGTTTACCTAGTTCATATAGTTTTAAATCTATAGCCACTTCTTCCTTAACAAATGTTATGAGCACCCCCCTTCCTCATTCTATTCTTTTTCCTCAAAAATCTGTCCCTTCATAGGGCTATGAGAAAAGAGCATTTTCTCCTAATTTCCTGCCGGGTTTGGCTTTTTCTGACTCTTGGGTTGTGCTTTTAGCGTGAGCAGTCCAGTGGCGCCTTCTTTTCCTACCCAACCAAGTGTTCTGCTCAAGAGATCTCTTAAGTATCTCAGTTGTTAAGACGAGGTGAATTGTTCTGACCTGGCCCTGTGATGGCAGCACGTCACCCTTTTTAATGGTCTTACTATGAAAAATAGTAATGCCTCCCTTCCATCCTTCTTCACTCTTTGAATGACCGCTCTGGGGATCTGTGGTTCTTTACCTGGTCCCCTCTAGGCCGGGGAAATCCGTGGAGCCCCCGGATTCCTCCGTGAGCTCTCTTAGAACTGGGTGACTGGATCTGTCAGGTAGTTCCAGACGCTGCTGTCTGACTAGTTAGGGAGGCACTTCTCTGTCTATTCCTCAAAGACTTGTAAGCTTGATTTTATTGTCCTCCTACCAAATATAACATCCAACTTAAAATATTGCCAGCTTTAGATGTTTATCAAGGAATTAGTTGTTCAGGAGATAGTAAATATTTGATACCACCCACTTATGCGTTTTCTTCTTCTTTTTCTAATACACAGGGTAGAGACCCAGACCACATGTATTAAAATCTAATCCCAAAGGTAGGTGTACAAAGAAAGATATATACCATAACATCCTCTTAAGGAAGGTGGCGGTGGTGATACGGGGTGTCCTCTTAGTGGACAGGCATGCGTGTTCACAGAGAGCCCAGATGGGCCCTCCTTCTTAATTACACCTTTGTCATTAATCCTGATTGTCCCATACTCCGGGCAGTGCCACTTGACCAGCTATGTCATTGTCTTCTCTTCTGTCCTCCTTATTTTGATGCCTTCGTGGACTAACAGCATGACTGAATAACCACTGGGAACTTTCCCCTGTCATTCTCAGCTGCACATTCTAGGTAAAGAATCTGCTCACTCCCTCATTTGCTAGACGGCCAGTGTTGGCATGAGAACTACCACTGTGTTGCTACCACTCTTTATATTATGCCTATTCCTTAAGAGAACACATTTTTGCGGCCTCGTGTGAGTATAAGATGATAGTAGTAATTATTGTATTTAGTGTACGTGGTTGATTATTCTAAATGCTTTACATGCATTAACTCATTTAATCCTTAAAATAACTCCATGAGGTAAGTAATGTTATTATTCTCATTTTTAAGATGGGAAAAAAAGGGCATAGAGAGGTTAAATAACTTGCTCAAGGCCATAGAGATAGTTTGTGGAGGAGCCTGGATTTGAACCTATGGAGTCTGACTCCAGAGCCTACGACAAGAACAGTTTTCTAAACTCTGCTGAAAATGAAATGACCTTTATATTTTGGTGACAAAAGTACTAAAATGATATCTCTATAACTGTGCGAGTTGTAGAGGAATTTAGAGTAGCTTAAATAAATCTATAAATATATTCAGATAAATCTCAGAGATTTATGTTGTCTGAAAACAACCACCCTCTCACCATTCAGCTTAATATACTTTGGGATTGGATTCACACTTAAAATTCTGAACGCCAGTTTCTAATATGATAGCTTGCTTTTTTTTTCAATTTTGAATTTCAACAGAAAATATTACTCTAATTGAATACGCCATCCATGGAAAGGCAGATCCCAAGAGACTATTTGTTGCACATCTTGTATTTTTAGCCTTGTTTGCCAGGGAAATGTGGAGCGTGAGATTTGAGAATAGATTGTTAACACCAGAGGCTGCTGTTTCTGCTGTTTTGGGTACTCCTGCTGCTGCTCTTGCGAGGCAGATGGCTAGATTCATTTATAGAAAATAGATATTCGTTCTATTTTGCATTTCCACTTCGAAAAGAACTTTTAATTGTTTGTGCCACATTGCATTGTAGGGCCTTATTGTGCGCACACACATGCTGTGCGTAGATAATTTTCAGAATTAGGCGGATGTTAATGTATTCAGCTTGGACTACCTTAGAAATCCACTGTGAACTCTGTTGTGCTTTTGGAGTATTTCTTTCTTTTTGGGTTTTTGTGTGCAGTGCGGTGTGTACCACGTATTTTGTCCTCAATATCTGCCCCCCACCCTGACTTAACTGAACTAGAACCCAGGGACAGTAATATTAGGGTTTTGTTTACCGGGCTAAAGTAGAAACAATAAATGTGTATTACATTTCTCAGATTACGTCAGACCACTATGGACATAAAATATTTCCTAATATTGTTTCCAAGAGAACAAGAGTAAGGCGAGGCTTGTTTTCTTCCTATATGACCAGCTCTTTCTGACAGTTTCCTTCATAAATAAGGAAACTGGAAAGCCAAGAGCTGTTTTCTAAGTGAGGTCAATGTCCACTTCACTAATGCAGATATTGACTTCCTGCCCCCAAATTTTGGTTCATAAAGTGCAAAAGAGCCTTCCTCCTCAGAAAGAGAGAGACCTTGGCACATGTACCCCTCCACTCCATCCTGGCATTATGAGGATGGCAGGAATCATGTGGGAAAATATCAGCCCAACAATGTGGAGCGTGGAGAAGAATGAACTTTACAGATGCGTTGTTGTTACCTAAATTGAATGCTGTCATTTCTCAATCAGGTAAGTGCAAGGGAAAATGACATTGCAAACATTCCAGAAGGTAGGTGATTGGCAGGCAGGCCTAGGAAGCAGGAGATATAAGAGACCAAAGTGAAGCAATTGTCCTGACTACTTCAAGGACCCAACCAACACTGAGATAACTATGTTTAATATCATTCATAGATTTTGATAACTTACAATAAAGGCAAATGTATGTACTAAATATTAAATGAGAAGATTTGCCTCTAAATAAATTTTGTGGCATGTTGCTTAGAATTGTTTGCAAGTGATTGATGGCCTCTGCTAGCAACAGTACTTATTTAGTAGTTCTCATCTTTATTTGAATTTAATTTAATAAAAATCTACTGGGGGGGAACCAAATGATCATGGGTTATGGAAGCTAAGCTGCTAATATTTGAAACTCACAAATCAGTGCTTTTCAAATGTTAATGTGCATTTTAATCACTGCAGATCTTGTTAAAATGCGCATTCTGATTTAGTAAATCTAGGGAGGGGCCTGAGATTCTGCATTTCTGACAAGTTTCCAGGTGGCACCATCCATGGACCACAATTGAGTAGCAGGGCCACAGATGACAGTACTTTAAGTTTTTGATTTTCAATATTGTTTTTCACTTGGAAGCCAGTATGTGGTGGAATTCAATGTAAGACTATTTTTAAAAATGCCAAAAGAAGACTAGGCAAACACACTGTCAGTTTTAACTCAGACAAACATCCAGTCTCTCATAAAACTAATAGACATTCAGGGAGCACCATTCTGATGTAATATGATGTCTCACTTCCAGCATTTGTGAAGATAGATGCAATATTTTAAGTCTTATATTTTATTTTGATGTAATTGAAGACTTGTGTCTGCACCTAATTCATTTTTTGTAATAAAGAGGACACTGAGTCCCCTTGAAGGTGAACAGTTTGCCGAAAGTCAGATTTTTGTTAAATAAGAGGCCTTTCTACCCCTCTACAGTGCTCCTTCATTTTGTTGTATCTCTTGGCTGGAGCTACACTTAAAAATGACGGAGAGTTCAGGATAATGAGAGAACAAAGCTATAGTTAAGTAAGAGATAGAACAAAACCAGCTGGTTAAAGAAAACAGAGCCATGTTCGTGTGGGGCACTGACGTTCCCCAAGCAGCTGGATCCTTGTTGTCACCACATGGTGTGGGAGCTGGTGTTTGGGTCTGTCTGTCTTTGCTGCAAAACAGTTATCTCCACTTGGCAGGGCCAATTGTGCTTACTGCTGCTTACCCAGCACCTGGCAGAGCCTGTCCAGTAGCACATGCTAACTAATATTTTTACTTGTACCTTTTTATGTTGTCATAAATAATATTGAGGCTAAAATTACTAAAATTTACTCAATCTTGTGATAAAACACTCAGGAACGTTTAGTTGCCAGAGAAGGAATTAAATAACTGTAAGAGAGTTTTGTGTTTTTTCCCTCCACAGATTCTAAAGCCTACATTCCCAGACAGAATATTCTAGAAAGATGATTAAATGTAAGATGTGAGACTATCATGGATAGCTGTTTTGAATAGTAATTCATTTGTATGGAACTTGACACTTTTAAGGTACGTTCACAATTCTGATCGCTTTGTATTTTCACATCCACCCTGGTACTGAACAGATGATGAAATTAAGGTTTTTTAGAGATTTTTCAACAAAGCCCAGATGGGTAGCAATAAATAGTACTAAGACTAGATGCTGAGTCTCCAAATGGTTTCCGGGCCTTTTTGACTTCTTTACCATGTAGTTCTACTGTATTACCAAATAGATTAATTACACTTAAGTTGGACGATACAATATTCTGTACACATTACATTTGACACAGGGCTGTGGATGCACAAGCGTGTGGCAGAGAAGGAGAAATAAATGAATAAACATTTTGAATGATACCTGTGTTGCCTTCTTGGTCTATATGATGTTATGTTTCTCATGGTTATGAACAGAAATGAGCCCGCCAGGGAAAAGAGGCAGTAGGAAATGTGTCAGGACTGATGAGAGGAAAGTAAAATTGTGACTATATTAAAAATGGCACATACTGTAGTATGGAATAAGTGGTATGTAAAATACTCTGAGGAACTTGCTAAGTTATAATTTCTTAAAAATTCAAAGGAATTAAAGAGTTCATTAAAGTAAGTAAAATCACAAATTAGTTCTTCTGCGATTTTATTTTTAATGATGCCATTACAGACACCAAACACTTTTTAGAAATATGGTACTAGCTCCTCAGTCTGCTTAGCTTTCTAAATACCTTGTCTTTATTATTCATTTTGAGTGCATGTGCTTCATTTTTTTCTTTCTGTGTACGGTTGTAAAACAAGATTAAAGTCTTTTAATTTGTATTTGAAAGTAGTGTAGTGGCACAATGCAGTTGGACTTCCAATAACAATTTTCATCAATGTGTCTTTAAGAATTATCTAGCCTATTTTTAAAAAGAGATAGAGAAAAAAATACAGACCACAAAATAAAATTCTTTCCAGGGAAATGTAAGTTTGTTATAAGCCTTTTGAAAGGAACTGGGAAAAGTTGAACTATCCTGCATCTAAATAGACAAGGCTTGTATCTCCCTCAGTCTTGGGACGAGAAGCTACAGTGATTACCAGCGTTGCATCAGGAAATTTCCAAAGTTGTTTCCCTTAAGCAGAAGTAATGAGGAGGTTCACAGGTTTTGTCAGTGTGAGGCGTGTGGGTGGGATGTAAGTGTTTGGGGGTTTGCTTTAAAGAAATAAAGTTGGATAAAAGATTTGTCATTCAATTTTTTTTAACCTTGGAGCAAAAAAAAAAAAAAAAAGGACCCAAAAAACCATTTCTCAAGTTTAGCAGACAGCTTGAGATGCGTATCAACTTGTGGGATAGGACTGTGAAAAGACAGCTCTACTATAACATATAATGCAGCAGAGAAGACCATCACTTGTACAGCCAATTATTAATAATTGTCAAGGTGATAAGTGCCCTAATGCATGGATATCTGTGTGCATGTATTATATATTAGTAGAATGTCATATATCATCATTATAGCAAACTTTTATCATTAAAGTTCTATGCTATTAATTTAAATAGCATTAATATCATTCAAATTGAGATGCAGACAATTTAGACTTGAAAGTAAGCTTCTTAATTCTGATACTCCCATTTCTCTCTCTCTCCGTGGTATCTCCCATCTAGCCTCCAATTGTCAGTCTCCTCTTGCCCCCTCTCTTCCTCAAGTCACAGCTCCCTTCTCATTTAAGCAAGATGGTGGGCTGGAAAGTTCAAGACCATGTGTCCTTAAACATGTCACTTTTTTCTCTTGTTCTTTTTATTTCTAAAATGAGAAGAAATAACTTGTCTTCTAAGCTCTTTCCTGCTTTAACATTCTATGATGTGCTCCATTGTTCTCAGTACCATTTATTCACAGTATTTTTATCATTTCAGGAAGCATTTCTTGGCATTTTAAATATGTATCAAAACCTTCAATTAAAAATGCTCTGAAAGTAGGATTTTCAGGACAAGTTAGTGGGTCTTCGGGAATTATGCTAGTAAGGAATTTAATTTTATGTATTGGTTTCTCTTAAATCAATGGTTATAGACTAATACATATATGTGCAACTCGAGGAACAGAAATGGGTTCAGTGGAAAAAGGCTGAAGGGGTTAGGCACCCCTCCACTACAGCTCATTGTTGCTCAGTTGGATCACGGGCCCACAGTTGCTAGATTGACTTTTTAACACAAACCAGATTTACGAAATTTCATGTTAAGTTTCCAGATTTGAAGTCTTCTCAAATTATTTTAATAAAACACCTTTGACTCAAACAACACTCACAAGGTACAACACTCAGCCTTCCAGTTTGTCTTAAATCCATGAATTTCTTACATTTTGTTAAGAGATTTGAAGGATCAGGGAGCCAGTTGATCCTCATTTTCAGTAATTATTTGAATATGCATATAAAGCTTTTTCTAGCTTTGTGGAGGAGCATTGTCTAAAAGCAGAAAACAAAAAGCAGTTAAGTGGCTTTTTATGTAACATTTGATAAACATTAACTTGATCACTGAGTTTCTATATACTTCCGTTTCTCATTTGTAAAGAAAAATTATAAAATTATATCATTGAAAAGGACCTAAAATTTCTAGGCCAATGCCCAAATCTTTACATGAACAACTAAGGTCTAGAGAAGCCAAGTAGCTTACTTGGCTTTTGGAGGTCATTTATCTCAGTGCTCGCCCATGAATCCAGATCTTCATTTTCCAAATATTCTTGCCTTTTCCTTTTCAGAACTGTAATAACAAAACTAATCAATAAAGACACAAAGGAATTCAAAAGAATGATACCAGAAGACTAAAGACTATTGATCATTTTACCTTTCCGTGAAAGGATGTTTTCCTTTATTTAAAATGTTTATACTTTTCTAAATACCTTTGAAATAGGATAGATTTTCTTCTTTGGCTCTGTTCTTTGTGTGTGTGTGTGTGTGTGTGTGTGTGTGTGTGAGGAAGAGTAGCCCTGAGCTAACAGCTGTTGCCAATCGTCCTCTTTTTGCTGAGGAAGATTGGCCCTGGGCTAACATCGTGCCCATCTTCCTCCACCTTATATGGGAAGCTGCCACAGTGTGGCTTGACAAGCAGTGCCTTGGTCTGCGCCTTGGATCCGAACCTGTGAACTTTGGGCTGCCAAAGCCAAGTGTGTGTGCTTAACTGCTGTGCCACTGGGCCGGCCCCTTCTTTGACTCTGTTCTTAATTATAGAATTTTGGAGCTATGATTTGAGGGGCTCAAGTTGGTTTCATGTAGGAGAGCTAATTAATATTGTCAAAGAGGTTTGCATTATAGATTTGTTTTGTGTTTGGGTGAAATTTAGGGTGAACCTTAAGCTTTTGTTCTAATTACTTAACTTCTACATCCTTGGTAATAAATTTGCTCAGTATGAATCCACTAGTAGATCCTAAAGACTTTCTAAATGTAATTATTTAAAGAAAATCTATATGTAGGAAAGAATATATTCACTTCATTTCCGTTAATACTATGTTGTGTTAGTACCATGAGTTAGAATAGGGAACCTTCTGCTTTAGCCAAAAGACATAATTTTAGACTGGTACTTGCCATCCGGTGATTAATTCTTATCTGGATAAGTAAATCACTTCCAATTTCCATTTTTCCCTGTTTAAATCTGAATTTTCACGTGTGGTGAGAAGGTAACACTTTCTAGTTTGAATGGTTTCCTGGGCCTGCTATGAGGTGGTGTTATTCAAATGGATACAGTGATCGGACACTCAGAGGACACTAGGTGGAGCAGATTTGAAATGTGCACAAGCATTGGACTTGTGTTTCTTCTAAGAAAGCTTTTGATGTTGGCAACAGTGTGTCAGTGAGACCCTCAAAAGACCATAAATCTGCATCTAAAGTGACTGGTTATAATTTTAAAAGCATCAGTTGCTTCTTCCCATGCACTCCCTATAGTTCTTTATTTTAAAGTGAATTCTGCATCTCTGATGGCCATGACGACTTGCAAAAATTAATCCTTGTAGCTGGAGCTTATGAACTCTGGTGATGCTATCATGATTATTATTCACGTTGAAGCCACCTTGCTCGGAAAGTATTAGACACGTAGGATGTTGAAAACTTCTGATTCTTGGAGATTAGGTGTCAAAATATTTAGGGTTTGGTTATTTTTAGCAATTATCAGTGAAAGATCTTGCTGTGGTAATGGTGGTCAGGTTTTAAATATACAGATTCTTGGTCATCACCCAAAGCCATTTTTTCAAACTTACAGAACGGCAAACATCTGTAGTATTGTCATCCAGGGTTAGGTGAGAAAATTTTGGACAGGTGCTGTGAATGTGTGTGGGCATTAGCTTTTTTTTTTTGAAGCTTAAAATTGATGTTTATATATGTTTAAACAGTTTTATTAAAGACAGTGGATTGAAAGATGAGCATCAAATGTTTAATGTAACCCTTGTTTATAGAAATACATATGTGTGTAATTTAAATTATGAAGAGAAACAGTCTAATTCCAATGTTCTCTACTAGCTGAGGGATGACAGGGCCTCCATTTCAGAGCAATTAAATCAGAATCTCAGGCTAGGATCCACCAGTATTTTTTTTTTTTAAACTCCTCGGAGGACACTGACTTAATGGGTGCATTGATTGTGAATAAATGTAGAAACTGATCTTTTTTGAGATTTAGAGGAGATACTTGGGAGTCCCTCTCATAGCAAAAGAGTCGGGGATGAAAGTGACCGCTCCTGATTTGCCTCCCCCTCCGCATGAGGCCGTTTCTTTCCACACTGGATCTCAAGTGACTTGCATGAGTGAATTTGGATGCTGGCACGAAACATTTCGGCCTTTGGGAGCTAGACTCTTCCTGCTGGGATGGAAGAACTGAAGTATTAATAAAAGGGATGGATTATATGAGAGATTATGTAATGAGGAGGAGACTTTGAGGAACACAGAGTTGGAGGTTGTAACATATGTTTCCCTTCTGGACAAAAGCACAGGGCCCACAAACTGGAGATTCCTATTTTCCTTCAGTCCTCATCTGATGTCTCCTAGGCCCAGGAGGTAAATGCTAAGTGATCAATCATATTTATGAGTGGATTAATATCTTCATACTGGTCTTGGTGACTGAAGGGTGTAGGCAGTATAGTTCCTCTTGCAGAGCAGGGCAAGGTCCCAGTCAGCACCACTGTTGTTGACTAAAAGAGCTAGGCAGGGACAGCTGGCACCCCTTTACCATTTTAGGAAATGGGGCATAGGAATTCTTCCTAGAGCAAGCTTTTCTAATATTATTACCCCGTTCACAACTACTGCCAGTCGTTCCTTATTTGCCTGAGAAATAAAACGTTTTGTGGTATATTAATTGTCGCATATAAATAAATATAGTTTGAAAAAAATCAAATTAAAATGTATATCTGTAAACTTAACACCGTACTTAAGAAGCAGAACACTATCAACAGGTCACTCACCTGTGTTTCTCTTTAACTCATCCTTCTGGTTCTCCTTTAGAGGTAAATCATGCTTGAATTCCATGCTTATCATTCCCTTGTTTTAAAAAATAAATTAAATAATTGTGTATGTACTCCTAAACATACTTTACTATTGCTTCTTTTTGATATATATTTAAATTATGTTATAATCTCCATATTCTTCAGCAATTTTTTTTCCACACCCAGTGCTATTTTTCATCTATGTTATTGCATGTACTACTGTTGATTCATTTCCCTCAAGTACAATATTTGATGCTGTGATTAAACCATAGTTGATTTATTTATTTTGCTGCCAGTCAAATTTGGATTGTTTTCAGGTTTTTTTTTTTAACTATAAAATGTGCTACGAGGAGCATTCATGTACATGTCTAATGGTATCCATTTTCAAATGTTTCTCATATATCTGAGGGTAGATTACTAGGAACTAAAACCTGATAGTGACAAATAATTTTTCAGCAATATATGAGTTCTCATCACTTCACATCAGCCAATATTTGATATTTCCACTTCTAGAGATTTCTTCTAATTTAGTGGGTATAATGTGATTATCTCTGCATAGACTTAATTTCTATATCTCTGATTACTAATGAAGTTAAACATTTTTTTCATATATTTCGTTGTCATTTATATTTCTTCTTGAGTAGGTGAGTCAAACACCTACTCAAGTCTTTTGCTCATTTTTTGTACTTTTTGTCTTATTGAAGTACAGAAGTTTTAAATGTATGTATTTTTTAATATTCCTTAATGTGTTATGTGTGAGTGTAATTTCTTCTCTGTTTTTTTTTTTTTTGATGTAGTAGAATTTTTTGTGTTATCTTCTCATGAACTAAAATTTTCAATTTTAATGTAATCAATGTTATCAATCATTTTGAGCTTAGCTCTTTTGTACTGTGCTTAAGAAATTCTTCCTAAATCTCATTAAAGATATTATCCTATATTTTATTCTAAAATTTTACATTTTGGTCTTTCATATTTATGCCTTTAATCCACCTAGCATAGATTTCTTTCTCTGTGTAGAATTTGAGTTAGGGATTTAATTTCATTCTTTCATATGAATAACCAATTGTCCCAGAACTGTTTATTGAGGAGTCCCCCTCCTTTCTCTAATGATCTGCAGGGTCATCTTTGTAATGTATGAAACTTTCATTTATGCATGGGAATTTTTTAATCTGGCATTAAATGTTCTTCAAAAACAGTTCCAACAAACCTTTCTGGCTTTATTCCTACTGCCCTTTATGTACCCTATACTCAACTGGACTCCATGATGTGCTTCAAAACTACCCCATAATTTCCTTTGTCTTGTGCATTTTGTACTTTTCTTATGCCTCTCACATGCTACCTTGTATGTTGTTTTAGGTATATTTATTTCTCTTTTACTATCTATTATATGTAAACTTTTGGAAGCAGTCACAGTGTTTTCTTCATCTTTGATACCCTTGAACAGAATATAGTGTCTTTTACTTAATAGATATTTGATAAATCATTGAACTAATTTGTGTTTGGAATTGAAGGAATCTTAGAAATTGTCTAACCAATCTCATTATATTTGCCCACTCATGAACATTGAGAGTCATAGAGTTTAAATGCAATGCCCAGGTCATACAGCTTGGTGGATCCTGACTCCCTTTTTTCGTAAGCTTATTCCAGAATACCTTTCATTATCAATTCCATGTGCAAAGGACTGAACTATCAGACACTGTCCAGAAGTATGAACTAATATGAAGATAACTGGAAAATAAGTGAAGAGACGCATATGAGGCAGGTCCAAGACCCTTTGACTAGTTGAGTCCATTACCAACAATGTTCATGTCACACCTAGACACAGGGCATTTCCCAAGCACACTATGCTGACTCACATCTCTGTGCCTTTGTTCATGCCCTTTGTTAAACACAACTGTTTTTATGGACCACTGTTCATGAATCTTCTTCTCTCCTGAGATTAATTTCTTCTTGTTGAGCACTGTATCTCCATACTTTGACGTCACTTCTGTTGTTGTACCAATCAGACCGTATTTTAGTTCTTTTTCATAAGTTTCTCTCACTCTTACTGCCTGAGTTCAGAGACAACTTCCAATTCTACTGTGTCTCCTCAACACCTAGCACAGGGCTATGTTTGCTATGAGGTAGGTTTCCAAGATGTTCTAAATGCAAAAACCAAACAGGCAAAAAACCAAAACCTTCTCATGAGCTTATAAATATGTTTTGTCATTCCACCATTTAGGTGTATAATTTGGTGAAATCATTGTGCCACCCTCACCTAATAAAATACAAAAACTATGGGAATGATAACACATTTCCACAATATTAGCTGTTATCACAGTAGTTTAAATTAGCTAAAGAACTGGGTACAAGTATTCAAATGTTCCATGTTAGGGAAATTTTGCTAGGAAAAAATCATGCTAGGTTTCTGATTGAATGAGGCTGTTGGGAATTTGTATGAGAAGAGAACTTAAGGGTCCTAGGTATTTGAGTGGAGGGTCTAAGAAACGACAATTATAAGAAAAGAACTAGAGATAAGACGGCAGCTAAATAAACCTTTGGCGCAGTTGATGGCCCTGGAAAATACATCCTGAGATGACTACAGTTTGGAGTGAGCATTCTGAAAGAGTAGTAAGTATGGGGGCTCTTTGATGGAAGTCATGAAGGTGGCCTCTCAATATGTACTTTACCTGACTGTTTACTGCTGGGGGCTTCCAGGCAGGAGAACACTGGGAAGCTGAGTCAGTGAGCCAGCAGGGCTGACAGCAGGATTTTGAGGAGCTAGTACTCTCTTCTCCACGCTGTAAGTCAAGTGTAGGCTAACTGGTTAGATTAACACAACTAAGGTGCCCAGGGGAGCTTTATTTGTATCTACTCCAAATAGCTTTTTTAGGTGAAAGTATTTTTTTTTTCTGAATTATAAAAATATTACTTGCTCATTGTAAGAAGTTTGAAAATATGGAAAGGATTAAAGAGAACAGAAATCTCCAACAGATAACCCAAAAATAACCACCTCAGGGGAGTTCTCAGGTAGAAGCCATATTCCTCATGGTGCCGCTGTGAGTCTGCAGATCTCTGCTGGTCCGTCCTACTCTCCTACCTTTTGGAAAGTTGAACAACCAATTACACAAGTATTAAACCAAATACGTTAGTTCTGCTGTCTCTATCTTTTCAGAATGTTCACTTCTTGGGAGCAGATTCTGAGTATCTCTGTTTCGTATCTTCAATGCTTTGGATACTGTGAAAATATCACATATTTGTTATTTTTCAACAACTGGCCAGAGCTAGTGGACACACCCTTTGTAGTGCCCCAGGGCCACTGGCAGCAAGCTCTTCAGAAGAGTTGTATCGTAGTGCTTTGTGGTGGTTAAGCTAACTCAATAAGACACGACAATCATTTTTCCTCTCCCAGTATGAGGACGGTAGTGATAAGATTACTACTTTGAAATTTATAACAAGTTTTTCCTTTTTTGTTGTTGTTGTTTTTAACCCTCCCAAGACAGCTTTGAAAGATGGTTTTCCTTTCCTGGTATGTTATCATATACTGGTTTTATCTCAGCATCAGAATGAATCAGACCTTGACTAATATGAGCTCTTCTGACTACTGTAGACTTAGATAAATAGGGATACATCTGTTTAGAATATTTATTGTTCTCATGTGTATGGAAGCTGTCTCAGTTGTGGTGAAGCCTCCTCTCTAGATAGCCAGAAGCAATGACATCATTACATTTACTCAAATTATATTCTGCATTTTTCTTTTCTTGGAGTGGAATAGAAACAAACAATTATATGGAATTTTCATAGGCAAAATTAATTAAGATTAGAGCAATTAGTCTTTGCCAAGTCCCCTTCCCGCCGCCTTCTTAAACTGATTTATTAATAAAATGCATCTGAAGTAATTAAGATGTAGAAAATAAAAATCTGAAGCCCATATGTTTTGCAGCCCTGGACTCCAGAGTGCTCTATATATAACTCTAGGTGCTGTAACTACTCCCCATCACACTGGTAGTTCATTTTTACCTTTTCCAAGTGAACACTTTAGGCAGACTGATTTACCTTTTTTCCTCCTTTCTGAAATAGAGAAATGCTCTTTAGCACTTTTACCCTTTGAAAATATAAAATCACTCAAGGGCTTTCATATTTTCAAAGGGCAGAAGCAACTTGAGTGAGAGAGAAGAGTGCAAAAAGCTGACTGATCTTTTTTTTTAGAGTGCTACAATGAAAACATGTGTAAGACATATCCTCCGGGCCCATGTGTGTGTGGACTCTGGGAAGGAGGTGGATGAGGTAAGGAGGGTGAGGAACCAGAGATAGATGTATATTCGGAAGTGAGACAGCTTCCTCTGTCGCTGGGATTTTATTTTCTTTTTCCTTTTTTAACTTACTGGAGAAGAAACAATCCTTATCATTTTTCCCCAGAGCACATGCTAGGATACAAATAAATGGTGTCTCTCAAGATTTTAATTGAGAAGATGACCGCTTCCTTCTTTGGAAGCGATTTGCCAAATCTCTGACCCTTGAGAATGAAATCATAACCATCAAAAACTTGGCAGTGTTGTTCCTGAGTGAGTCTTGCCTTCAGAATGACAGGTATGGTTATGTCTCCTCAAAAATGCAGAGAGAACAGTTCACCTGTCAGGTGGGAAACAAACAACTGAGCTAGCAGCCAGGCCCATTATCTTAGCCTTGCACCACACCTGCACACAGCAGACGGCTCTAGAGCGGTCCATCATTGGAAAGGGCCATATTTTACCCAATGAGGTGCTTACTACGAGCAGCTATAGAAATGATCTACTAACTCCGGATTCGTTGGCAGCACTAGATGAGGGCATTCTGTGCTAGATGGGCTGTTAGCCTCCTCCCCTAAGCACATACAGCAAAGTATTCTCTGCAGGTAGGATTTTACTTATTTATGTTTTTATTAAATATAAACATGAACAATGGCATATGGAGTTTGTAGCTGTTGTGATTCTTAAATGCCATTTGCCAGAAATGGTGTCTTATTTGGGATACCCTGGAGCTTACGGCATTAATCAGCAGGCTGAGGAATTGCCCCAGACCCTTCCAAGAAGACACCTAGGACACTACTGGTTGTTTCCAAAATGAGTGGGGTTGGGATTTGCTAGAGTCTAGAGCCAATAAAGAACATACTTTGTCATTTCAGTGACTCAGTGGTATCATAATGACTCTCTCTCTCTTTTTCTTTTTCTAAGGCAGCCTGCGCTGCTGGGGTAGCAGACAGGGAGGATCTTCTGAGTGGTAGAATTACACAATTCCTTGAGTTTACTGCAGAGAAGCAATTAATTGTGAAACTGTGTAAGAGTTTATGATGCTGTTCAGATGGACTTGCCCATCAAAGGGCCACTTAAAATTCATGCACAGTAGCGACTGTGAAGGAATACCTATGACTCATAAATAAAGCAAACCTATCTTAATTTATTGCTAGTACCTTCTATACCCATTGAGCTATTCAGAACCCTGCACAATTGATGTTTCTTTCCTCCAGTTACTTCAGTAAAAAAATGAACTCTATTTTATGCCACACAAGCATACTAATAAACCAGTGTTTTGCTGCTTATAAAGGCAAACTGTCACCTGTTAAAATATGTAACTGTCATAGAGAGATAAAAAAGGATCATTTAATAATGATGAACAATGTGCATGTGGCATAAATAGAATCCGAAAGGTAAACAACAGTTTGTTATGCTAGAGCCAGCCAGAGCTATTCCTCAATGGAGGACTCGCAGTTCTCATCTTTATGCTCTTACTTTTAAGGGAAATACAACCTGGCTTAACAACGATTGGGGTGTGTGTGTGTATGTTTAATGGAGGCTCATTACGGTTAAGAATATGGACTGTTTCTTTTATTATGGAGGTAAGAATGATTTTCAGACATATTTTCTTAACCGATGAACGATCTTAAGTGCTCTATGTTATTGTTTTTTAGGGCTTTAGAATGGGGAACGTTTAGAAGTTTCGTTGTGCTGGTAGGCTTGGGAAAGAGGTTGTTTTTAATTAAGCTCTTCAGTTGCTTTGTTTTAGTGTTGCAAGCCAAATATATCTCAAGCAAGAATATGTCTGATGCTGCTAAATAAAGCTAGCAAAAAAAAAAAAAAATGGGTTTATTGTCGCTGCCTGGGTTTTTTGATCTCTCGTTATTGACCTGTACAAATGACACCTCCAAAGTACAGCGTAGAAGACTCTCCAGATGTCCTTCCTGATGTAAGGGGTGATTGTAGGTGGTGGGACAAGGTTAAATTTGCATACCTGCACACTAAGTTTTAACAGTCATTGGGGGTTCTTGGGTTTTGATGCAACTAATGAGAGATTAAAATGAAACTTTTTTATTGATAAATACTATAGTTATAGTATATTAAACTTTAGGGAATTCAAAGCCAGAACAGTGATCACAATAAGAGCTTCTTCTCCTCTAGAGTCATCTCTTCCCTCTGTTTTCAGTTAGCATGTGTTTACATTGACTAATGTCTTGGAAATGACAGTTATGGCTGGCTGAATAAATATTGAATGTTTTAAAGATTGTGTAAATATTTGCCCAGTAGACAACCCTGGCTTGATAAATATTTGGCCTTTTACATTAGATTCAGTTTGAAATGATTTAAAAGCTTACTAACTATTGAACACAGACATGCCAGCTTAAAAAAAAAAAAAAAAAAGCCTTTCCAAGCATAGTTAAATTTAAAGCATTGTATTCAGTAGGAAACAGATTTTTACCCAAATCGGAGGAGCTAAGGTTGTACTGAAATAATTAAGAAGAGCTTCATTGGAAGCTCCCAGAGTGAGCTAGTTTCTGAGATTGGGAATTACAACTTCTTGCATCCCAGCTCCACACCAAAATGTCCCCCTCACAGGGAGGTTTCTTGATCTGGAAATTTCATTTCTCAGCAAAATGCTTAAAATAATTGTGGTGTTTGCCAAAGTGATTTATAGACATGGTAAAACAATGGCTTCATAAATTCAAGATGGAATCCTGTAATATTAGGTACTAGAGCAAGATTTGGCTACCTTCCCATATCCTATAGTCCAATTAATCTTCAGTACCAGAAATCTATTTCTAAAACTCTCATTTTTATTATTCCCCCCAAAATCCCCCCCAGCAGTTCTCTGTTGCCTTTAAGATAAAGTACAGACTCCTTGATAATGTAATTTGGCCTCAATCTACTCTTCCGGTTTCATCCCTCACCACAACCCACCCTGTACTTTACACTCCAACTACAAAAACATATCATGAAAAAGAAAAAACAACCCCACTCCCCCAAAAAATGTATCATGAACTTTTCACCACTCTGCACCTTTGCATATGTACTTTTTTCTAAGACACAAATTTGCCTGACCTCTCTATCAGGCTGATGGACTACTACTTAGTCTTCTAAGCCCATTTCAAAGGTGAGCACCACTAGAAATTCTTCTAATAATTCCACCGAGTAGGATTAATCACTTCTCTCTGAAACTAGTACTTACAATGTGGCATTTATTGCACTAAATTGCAATGAATAGATTGCCTATTTCTGTAAGTCTGTACTAAACTTTAAGGGATTGTGTTTTATCATCTGTGTATAGCATATCATCAATACTTAATGAATTATTTATTTTTCATTACTGATGGAATTTTTCATTCAACCTAGTGATGATGAAGCCCCACATCTGTGTCTTTATATCCAAACATTAAGACTTTAGGCTTTAAAAGAGCATTTGAATATTAAACTTTGATAATGGGAGAGTAGCTATAAGAACAAAAACAGAACAAGGGAACTGACCTTAGCAGTAAGAATTAAGTAGCTGATTTTTTCAGTTCTTCACATTCTCCTAGATGACCCTCATCTGACCACTGACTTGCCTTGTGGCTGTCAGTTAGTTTCCTCACCTGTAACTTTCTCATTTGACAAATGAAAATAAAGAATATCCTTTCCTACTATTCTGGATGCAAACTCCAATGGTATAAAATTGCCACAAATTTATCTGAAAATAATGTTCACATGTATTTTTTTTTGCTATAATTAATATCAGTGTTTATTTTAATACATTTCCCAGAAAAAAAATCACTTTTTTCTTTTTTGAGACTAAACTTACATGGGTTTATTTGGTCTAGGAACAAATATAATCCAACTAGGCCATGTGATTTATAAGATATAGTGGCATTTTGGAGAGTGAAAACATGGGCTCATTTATATCCATTTATATTCTACAGGATATACAGGCCAGATTTACAGCACAGGCTGTAGCCTATCAATTCATTGATCTATTTGCTCAGGCACTGCAGATGCCGTAAGTGCAAATGAATAGAGTGATAAAATTCTTCCACAAACCTTCAAAGTGGGGTTTGCTGTATAATCTTTTGGGGTACAGGAGCGAAATATCTTTTTCTGTGAAATGTTTCAACTGTATAAAAAGACAGAATACTATATAGTAATGATTATTTATATGCCTGCACCAAGCTTCATCAAATATGTAACTTTGTATCTAGAAATTAATAAAAAGTATTAAGGTTTTTTATATATAAAACATAAATGGACTCTTTTGCCCACTCAAGCTATAGGCAGGACCATCCTGTGGTACGGGAGATAGCCTGGGAGAAGTGGGGTTGACACAACACAAAAGGCTTGCAGTGGACTGCTAAGTGATGTTCTAGTCTTAACTGATCTGCATAAAAGGGGCAGCTGGTTCATAAATATTCCTGCAAACAAATAGTACATTGAAAACAGCCCTACTAAGCAAGCACAGATGAAAATAGAACGGCAGAGATGTGCCTCTCCAGGTCTGAGTGCATAATCCCTGTCTTCCATATTGTGAGGAAAAACAATAACAACCAAATTGGGTTTGACAGAAAATCAGCCAAATTATTTTAAAGCAAACTTATCTGGACTACAGTTAACGATAAATTCTACCCTTAGTTTATATTAAAACTATTACCTAATTGTAATATGAAGCTATTACCTAATCATATGAATCAAATTATGGGGCTATAATGACTAGCAAGATATGTTACATCTTTTTTTTTTTAAGTCTTTATTTGTTTATTTATTTTTGTGAGGAGGATTGGTCCTAAGCTAACATCCATTGCCAATCTTCCTGTTTTTGCTGAGGAAGATTAGCCCTGAGCTAATATCTATGCCCATCTTCCTCCATTTTGTATATGGAATGCCTGCCACAGCACGGCTTAATGAGCGGTATGCAGGGCCATGCCTGGGATCCAAACCAGCGAACCCCAGGCCACTGAAGTGGAGCAGGTGAACTTAACCACTATGCCACTGGGCCCGCCCCTGGAGTCTTTATTTTTTAGAACAGGGCTTGGCAAGTTGTTTCTGAAAAAGGACCAGATAGTAAAAATTTTAGACTTTGCCATAGACTTTAGGCCATAGATTCTCTGTCGCAACTACTTGACTCTGCTGTGGAAGCAACTATAGACAATCCGTTAATGAATGAGTGTGGTTGTGTTCCAATAAAACTTTATTTATAAAAGCTGGCAGCAGGCTGGATTTGACCTGAAGGCTGTAGTTTCCTGACCCCTGTGTTAGAGATAAATACAGAAATGGTTATGGAAATGATGTGATGTCTGGGATTAGCATCAAAATACCTGGGAGTGTGAGGGAAGTGGACCGAGATATCGATGAGGAATGATGGACCATGCTTTGATAATTATTGAAGTTGGATGATGGATATATGAGGTTTAATTATGTATTACTGACTGTATCTGTTTAAAATTTCCATAATAAAAACAAGTTTCCAGAACATTAGGACGGATCTCTAATTTTTTTTTTCCCTAGAATGTTTAAAATCAGCATTCAGTCCAGTAGTTTATAAAATGTCACTATTTTTGATCATAAATGCTTAGAAGCTTATTTGAAGTTTCTTTAGAAAAAATGATAATTAGCTGTATACCATTGGAAGGAAAGTTTATTTCTCTTTCCTTGGTAAAAAGGGCCAAAATAATATGCCTCAAACATTATGGCATTCAGTTGAAATGCATTCCTTTGTTGACAAATACTGTTGGAAAAACGGGTAATAAATACCGTTGAAGATTTGAAGGAACAACTATTACATCAAACTATACCACATGGAAAGTTTGCCGAGTAGATAAAAAGTACAGAAGTTTCAACATCTCAAAGCTTATGTTGTTTGTTAGATTGTATTCCAATAGTGAAATATATAAAGATTTACTCC
Source organism: Diceros bicornis minor (assembly GCF_020826845.1). Lineage (NCBI taxonomy): Eukaryota > Metazoa > Chordata > Mammalia > Perissodactyla > Rhinocerotidae > Diceros > Diceros bicornis. The sequence continues at coordinate 32,340,965 of NC_080768.1, forward strand.
AATTACTGTTATATAATAAACCATCCCAAATTTAGCAGCATAAGAAAACAACCATTTTATTATGCTCTTGGGTTCTGTAGGTCAGGCATTCAGCAGGGTGCAATTGGGAGTGGCTTGTCTCTGCTCCATGATGTCTGGGGCCTCAGTAAGGAAGGCTTGAATGCCTAGAAGAGACAAGAATCGTGGGGTCTAGAATCATCTGGAAGTTTCTTCACTCACATGTCTGCTATGTCAGCAGCACCTACACGTGACCTCTTTGTGTAGTTTTAGCAAGGCAGCTAGGTTCTGAGAGGAAGCATTCCAAAATGGAACCTCTGGAGAGCAAGTGTTCTCAGAGAACCAGACAGAAGACAGAGAACCAGACAAGAGAACCAGACAGAAGACAGAATTTTATGACCTAGCCTCGGAAGTCACTTCTGTCCTACTGTGTAGAATGAAGCCACCACAAGTCCCCCTGGATTGAAAGGGAGGGAACGTAGACCTCACCTCTAGATGGGAAGAGTGTCAAAGTGTCTAGGGTCACATGTAAAACTCCCATAAGGACTAAATATTTCTTTTGGTGAGCCATTAGGAAAAGTTATACCAGAGAAGATGCATTCTCGGCTACTATAAACAATAAATAAACCTATGGGAATGTAATCACTGGTGAAGCAGCCATTTTGATGGGAATAAAAATAAGTTTTCCAGGGTAAGTTTAATGAGAAACCACTCACGTGAAGTTTATTTCTCCATCATTCAAGACCGAGCTCCTTAAAAGTTAAGAACGTTAAACCAGACAGACACTAAGAGTAGCATGTTACATTGATATGGCTTATTGTATAAAAGAGCAAGACTGTTAGAGTATTGTAGAATCTTGACAACATTTTGTGATGAGTTGGGAAATGACTGTGAACGTTTTTTGAACCATGTGGAAATTCTCTGGTTATCTCAGTCTTTAGATATAAGACTGCGTGTGGTTGTAGCTGTTTGTAGAATTTGGTGCTAGATGTTGCTTCTCCTACTATGCTCAAATCACTGATTTAATTCAACCAGTGGCCATCTGCCTTTAAAAAGAATCATTCTCTACTCCTTTTCTCAGGAGGCAAACTTGATGAGAAACTATTTTCTGATTCTAGTTCTGGTTCTGGATATTTTTAGTTAATTTTAAGCCTTATCCACCCAGCTTTTGCTTTTCCTTGTGAATAGCCTTAATGATAACAATAATAATAATACAACAGGCTGTCTTACTGAATTAGTTGTTATGAGAAATTGATGGACTATGCGTAATTATCTTTATGTAGTTGTTGGTGTGGTTTAGTATACTCTTCAAATTAAAAGTAAAACTTTGTGTCCTGTCAGATCTTAAATTATAAGATCTAAGACAGAGCTGCACTGTTCATTTATATTTTTATGAACCTCTTAGCTTTGTGCAAGTCTCTAGCAGACACCTGCTTCATGGCCATTTAAAACAGTGGCTCATAACATATAGTAAATTTATAGGCAGTCATTTCTTGCAGTTGCCAACTTATGGTACTGTACTTGTGACTGCAATAAAAAAAAAATCACTATTTATTTCTTTAACTTTTAACATTGAAATGTGCCCCTAAGGTACATTATGGATGTATTACTATAATACTGGGGATGCCCTCCTGCCATTTCTCATCAGCAGAGCACATCTGTTTAAGCGAGCTTTGTTTTTAAAATACACACATCACAGTAATCACAACTGATCTTTTCAGAGAGATTAATGAATTCTGTCCTGTACTTACATTGCACGAAAGTAACCATCCTTAAAGAAAGTGCAAAAACTGGATTTCAGAGATTCTGTGATTCAACAAATCTATGTATCGAGTGTCTGTAATTTGCTAGGCACTGCTCCAGGCACTGGGATGCTATGGACAGGGTTTCTCCCATTATGGGGCTTCCCTTTGAATACATGTGCTTAAAATTGTAACTCTAAGGATAGCTTTTCAGAAGGTTTCGTGTCATTGCTGTGGATAAGAATATCATGGCAAGCACACTAAGCATGGAAGCCCTTTTTAGCTGCACATGCAGTGCAGCCTTGGTTAGGTGTAGCATATGGTCAGTCTACCCACCACTGAAATAAAACTCCAGAAAACACAGCAGCTGTGGAGTGGAGTGAACGCTATGCTGTTTTTGAAATTGTTGTCTTTTCAGGAAGGAGGCGAGGTTGAATTGCTGTGTGTTTTTGTAGCCCCAAACAAAACTGAAAAATGATGTCTAAAAAGTAAATATTACTTAAAGTATAATTTTAGTTGTCTAGCTGGAGAATGTAACATTTTCTTCCATTTTTAAATTTTTCCTTTTAAGGGGCTGTCATAGATTGGGTTCCCTGGGAAGGAGATGCTGGGATGTAGACCAGCATGCAGGACGTTCGTTGTGGAGCGTACTGGGAGTCAGCTCTGGGGGATGTGAAGGAGCAGGACTGGCGGAGGGAGAAGTTGAAAGGCAGCCTAGCTGCAACAGAGGCCTCAGCTGATTCCATGGGGGCTCTGACACTACAATGGCCCTTTAGAGTTGTCCCAAATTGAGGCCAGTGCCCACGACTTTAAATACACCCCTTTGTCCCACTTCTGCCCCCAACAATCACCAGACGTGGCCTGCCCTTGGGGAGGGAGTGTTACTTTAAATAAGTGAGACCCTTTGAGTGAGAAATCAGCCCAGGGTTGGTTTCCATACTACTGTGCACCTACGTGCCCATGGCTCCCCAGTGGATTCACAGACTCTGCGGGAACTACTAGTTCAAGGCGGTTCACAGTTTCCACATTGGATTGCGATTTTCCTTTCAAAACCAGGTTTTCACAGTCAGATGAGAAAAAGCAAACACTGTGTGGAAATCAATGTGAAACAGAAATTGAGTGTGGTAGTGTCCAATCTTCCAAGGCTTGAAATTGTAGTGCCCAAGGGGTGTTGAGTGGTTAAGACTTGAATTCTTATTCAGTTTTTTGACCTACTTATAAATGGTAGATTAGATATCTCTTTTAATTTAAGGAGTGACATGAAAGGCTCCCAGAAGTGATAAAGCTTGAGGAACTCTGGCCTAGAGCAAGTGTTGGGAGAGGAGGGCTCAGCTGAAAGCTGTCAGCCATCAATGCCCCCAGTAGCTGGGGAAACATGCCCTTTTGTCCTCGGGATGGAATCCCGAGGATGCAACCGCAGTAGTCACTACAGTGACTAAGTATCGAAAGTCTCGTCACCTTCCTGCTGGACACAGGTCTTGAAAGTCTGTGGATGCAAAATCAAACAAAATATTACTTCTTAAATTAATCTAGAACCAATTAAAATTATGAAAGTGTGGGAATTGGTGTATCTTATGATTATTCGGTTGCTCTCTCATGCTAACACATTTACACATAACTGTGAGGACACGTAGGCGTTTAAAGATGGCATCAGAAGGTGTGATCTAAGTACTTGCCCTAACTTTGCACTTTGGGTCTTTATATTGGATCTTGTCAGGATGAAAAAGCTTATAGGCAGGCCTCTTTCGGACTTAAGTAATCCGACTTCCCTCAATGGGGGTCGATCTGAATTCTGCTGTGAAAAACTGTTGAGTTTCCTGTATGTTTGAAAAGACCCGCAAAAGGTCACTTTTAGGGTTATTTTTCCCCAGGGAAGTTAGAGAAAACTAATAGCAAAAACATAACTTAATTTTGATATTTTACCTTCATATCATAACCGCTCCAGGTTGGTAATATTTGAAAATTTGCCACGTGGTTTATATATATTCAGTTGTTTTTCCATTGTAAGCTTGGGTCAGGAAAGTGTCCACAGAGCCTGGAAAAGTTTTTTAATGTAAATTTTACATCCTCCTCATAAATTTTATTTATAACTCTGGGAGAACTATATGGCATAACAATCCAAAGCATTTCACTTTTTCACAGTATAATTTTTATGCCTATTACCAATTTTTAATCAATTCATTGCAGGGTTTTTTTTTAAAAAACTTTCTCAGGAATGAGGACTCATTTGTCTACTTCAACTAATTGAGCATAATTATGGTTTGAATGGAGCTCATTTTAACTTTTGAGAATCCCAAATCTTGTCTCCGTAAAGTTCAAAAGAGTTTGCTGTTACCAGCTGGCATTTAAAGAGTAAAATCTTTTCTTAGTCATCATAATATATAGGTTTCCTCTGATTATAATGTGAATGCGAGCTTTTAAAGACACCACAGTGCAAAAGGACTACCAGGGTGAAAAGCCAAGGATAAATGGTTTCTTCGGATGCTTTAGCAAATCTCCAGAGAAGGATTTGTCTTAAGAACTATGCATGAGTCCAGCATAGCAGCAATCAGATCTTAAGAAACTAAACTACCTCAAAAGGGAGAGAAAATGATTCTCTAGCCGAATTGAATTTGTAACCTGTTTACCCAGCAAATATTGGATGAAGTCCAGCACCTCTGGTGTTCAGTGCATGAGTGTGTTCCTGCATGCCTGCATGAGCATGTACGGGAGTGCACGTGTCTGGCTTAGATGATCATAACAGGTGGATTCATAAGCGGTTTTATCAACCTGGAAGAGAACTTTCAAATCTCATTGCTTTGTGATATACCCCATTTTGTCCTTTGGTGGCAGAGTTTAACAACATTAGTTACTTTGTTTGTCCCCTAACACAGGTGAGCTGAGCAGCCACTTGATCATCTCAGAGTTTGTTGGTTTGTGTCTGAAACATTGAATGAGTATTTTAATCCTAGGTAACCACAGCCAGAGGAAATTTTAGTAGGCAAAATGATCTAATATATTGTGAAAAGTTTTTTAAATTTATCAATTCTAAAAATCTCTTTTTGGTTAAAATAAAATGAAATAGGAAAATAAATCTGTACTCCTCTTTCACTCCTCTCCCTCATTTTGCCTTCTGCATTTTGAGCAAATTTCTTTTCATTCTATTCCTCTGTTTCCTGTTTTTCTTACCACCCCTCCTCCAAAAGACCTAGGGAAGAAGAAATTTAATATTTTGGATTCAAAGTTCATAACATATATCACAATCCATTATACATAAATTAGTGAGTCCTAATTTCAAGCAGAATGTGTTGGGAAAAATACAAATCAATATCATTGTAACAAATCAATGTGGCAAAATGTGTCTTTCATATAGACGAATGTGACCTGCTTTTCTTTTCTCTGGGGCAATATAATTGAAAATTGGTATTCGTTTCCTTAGATATGTATCCCCTTTTTTCACATTTCAGCTCTGTGAAATTATGCTCATTTAATTTGTTTTTGTTGTTTTCGGAGTCCAGGTGGTATTTTGACAAGAAGTGTGAGTTTTCGAGTCTGGCATATGTAGACTCTAATCTCATCTTCACCATTTACTCCCTGTGTGACCTTGAGAAAATTACTGTGCCACGATTTCCTCGTCTGTAAAATGGGCATCATAATACTTATCTCCTGGGACTTGAGATAGTGTATAAAGTGCAATTGGTTTGCCTCTAATATAGTGTTGTTTGTATGCCTTAACTTTTACATATCTATATCAATCTATCTTCTAAATAGTTTTCATTTGTAGTTTTGAATTTTTTTTCATATCACCAAGCCCTTTTGTAAACAAAGTAGTTTAAAATTTCTGAGGGATTAGGGCATATGGCCAGAGAAATGGGATATGTGCAAGTTCTGGTTGTATTTTTTGGAAGGTGGCGTAGAGAGATATATAATATTTCCTTTATGGTTTAATATAGGATCAATTTTTTGCTAATGATTCATAGACATTGAAAATAGAATGCATATTTTTTGTTGGCAGATTATAAAGGTTTCAGTGTATAGCTATCTAATCACCCTTCTTAATCAATTTTTCAGATTCTCTAAAGGGGTTGTCAGTACAGGGGGTTATACTGGTTTGCCCCATATCAGCATGGTTATAATGGCAGTAAGTTTGCCCTCCAAGTGTTAAATTAAAATTGACATATAATAGATCAAATATTACACATGCGCATTTTTTTCGTTTAGTCAGAATTGCTTCTGGGCCAGCAAGATTTGACTTTGACCAGAAGCTGATTGATTGAATTAACATAGCTAATAAATAACCCATCAGAGTGTCAATCAGACTCCAGTGCATAAACAGGTGATGTAAAGAAGGCCCACCTTTGTTTGTTTATCTTCCACATATGAATGAAGTCATATGGTAATTGTCTTTCTCTGTCTGGCTTATTTCGCTTAGCATAATTCCTTCAAGGTCCATCCATGTCTTTGCAAATGGCACGATTTAATTTTTTTTATGGCTGAGTGTTGTTCCATTGTGTATATATACCACATCTTCTTTATCCATTCATCTATTGTTGGGCACTTAGGTTGTTTCCAAGTCTTGGCTATTGTGAATAATGCTGCAATGAACACAGGGGTGCATGTATCTTTTTGAATTAGTGTTTTCATGTTCTTTGGATAAATATATAAACAAACAAACACGTAGATAAGGAGAACAGATTGGTGGTTACCAGAGGGGAAGGGGGTGGGGGAGGGCAAAAGGGGTAAAGGGGCACATATGTGTGGTAATGGATGGAAACTAGACTTTTGGTGGTGAACACGATGCAGTCTATACAGAAGCTGAAATATAATGATGTACACCTGAAATTTACACAATGTTATAAACCAATGTGACCTCAACAAAATAATTTTTTTTTAAAAAGCCCTACGTGACCAGAGGCAGTGCAAGCACTATCTTAGGTAAAGTAAGCTCTTGCCAATGGATTTGAGTATTTTTGACTATATGACTATAGTCATTAGTATGGCTATACATATTTTGAGATGGCTGATTTTAGCTACCTTAAGAGGATACCGTTAAAGTTTGATTTATCCATCTCTTTCCACTTGTTTTGATCCCATACTCACTAAGCAATCTTTTGAGTTATGATTTTTTTGAGTTTCCCATGTAGGTCTGTATTCAAGGAGAAGCCAGGTCAATTTTGCATGATATAGTGCTTGGGACAGTTATCTATCACTGTTAATTAATAACTTAGCATTGGAACTATTTGTCAGTTGACAGGAATATACCTTAAGACAGTATTTTAAAGACTCGTAAATTGGATTCTGTATTTTCAGAGCTTTTTCTCACTCAAAAAGAGTTTTCAATTACTTTTTCCTTTGACAATTCTTTGTCCCTGTCTGCTCTGGTCTCTGTCTGGTGTCCCTATAATGCATATTGGCCGTCTGGACCTGCCTTCATCATCATTTAGCTTTTCTTGTTTCATCTTCATCCCTTTATCTTTCCCCTTGAGTCTTAGGAGACTTTTCTCAAGCTTTTACTTTACTGATTGGATTTTTTCCACAGTCCTGACTGCTCCTCGCTGCCTTCATTATTGTCTCTAATTATGTAGTGTGGGCTTTCCATTTTTCCCCCGTTTTTGACTGCTTCTTCTCATAACCCTCAACTGTCATTTCAGAGACTCGGTGTCCTTTTAAGTTCTACTAAAAGGATAAATTTCAGATAAGTTTTTGCATTTCTTCTGTTTTTCTTAGGAAGACAATCACTTTGTTTCTTCAAAATTCTGTTTATGTATGGGGAAAATGTCTGTGCTTTTCAAAGATTGGCAATTGCAGTGTACTCCTTCAGAGATGGTATTGAATGCTCTTCAAATTTCTCAGTCTTTAATGAAAGAAGAGCAAATTTTAGAGATTTAGCAGCATGGATGGGAGTGACCGGAACCAAAGGAAGTACCTCAGGCAGCTTGACCCACTTGCCAGTTTCTTTCTGTATTTAGTGTGGCGTGCAGGAATTAGTTGGACTACTCTCCCCTTTCTTGGCCTGGTCTGGTTCTTCTCAGGACTGAGCTCCATTGTTCATGCGCAGTGAAAGCCAGCTTTCATCTAGCGATGAGTTTGCACGTCAGGTCCCTGCTCCTCCAGCTCTTCGTGCCCCCCAGATGCACTGGGAAAGTCACACGTGCCTCACACCACAACCACACTCGTCACCAGCCCTGCCACTATTACCTAATGGGCCTCAGTGACATTAATTTTCTGGGATCATTTCTACAACCTTCTCGGGTATGTACTTCCTTCACATTTAAGATGTCTTCATCAGGTCATGCTTTCCTTAATGTGAGTCTATCTGCATTATATCTAGCAAAAAGTCCTTGAAGTTTCTGGTGCGAAAAATATAAGCAGATTATTCCTTATTTTAAAATATCCAGTTGTTCTTCATTTCAGTGGGTGTCTGAATTAGAGGATGGAATTTTATGTGTCCAAGGCTGTGTATTACTTAGAGAACCAAATATCTTTTAAAACAGTGTACTAAATGTTCAGTTCTGTGTGGTATAGTAGATCCCAGATATTATCACCAGTAGTGAGTGATTATCCATCCTAAGAAAGAGTCAGGATTTATAGCCTTAAAAGATTCAATTTCTGCCCTATCCTGGGCTCCCTGCTATGAGCGTCAGCCCAGGAAATTCTAGCAGAATCTAGTAGAGCTCTAACAGAATCTCTCTCACCCTGCTGAGATGTGCTGAGGAGGACAAAGAGTATCTCCTGAATTCTAATGACGCTGGGTGGACTCAATGCCTATGTGCTCAGTCATTTTGTAAATAGTGACTGATGCTTACAGAGTTGGGTTAAGGTATCATTCCCTGGGTGTTTCTGAAAAAGGAAGGCAAATAAAATCCAAAGGAATGTTTGGGACCTCATTCAATTGTCCACCTATAACTTGGTGTGTTTGTATTTACAGTGGGGAGAGATGATGTTGGGAATAAGAAGCAGATATTTCTGAGATATAGTGATGAACTTGTAAACTATTCAGAGAACATAAACATAATATAAATTTTATGTGGGTAACAAATTGCTCCCAAGGTGACTGACCCTTTGCAATGAAAAGAAAATTTGTCAGTGTTGTATTTTTGCTGTAGGTCACACTGGTGATTAATGAACACAGATCCCAAATGTAAAATGTGGAGGAATCAGTCCTCCATGGCCGGTTAATAACCAGGTCTACTACCAAGTAAACCTCAAGGGATGGCAGCAACTCCTTCCCACCTTCATCCCAACTACCTCCAACACATATATAAATGCTCTGATGATGACTTCTGAAATGGCCTTGCTTTGCTTCAGAGAGACGTTGGGATAGAGACAGGCTCAGGCTGTCGTTGCTGTTGGCTCTCCCGTGGGCAAAAGATCCCCAGCTGTCAATTAGCTAGAACAAATCCGAGCCAAAACAGAAACAGAAGATACAATCTATAGACTTGACCTTGTATAATCAAGAAACATTCAGGATTCTGGGTATTGTTACAGTGGAAAGGGAGCATAATCTTTTCTATCGTGCAGTTAAAGACTCAAAAATACTACTATATATGAAGAAATGCTACCTTTTTTTATGGAGGTTGATCTGTAATTTCTCTACTCTGCAAAATACCTGTGATAGAGGATCTTTTTGAGAAGATAGTAGTAAAGGCATGGTATTCAATCATTTAGTATTTCATGAGAGAGTCCATTTTGTTCGTGTCATGTATTAGATCCAGAGCTGACCTTCCTAATAATGTTTTTTCCTGGATCTGCATTGATCTGTGAAGTTCTGTGTGTGTGTTGGGGCGGGACGGGGGTTGTTAATGTGAGGATGCTGGGCAAAGTAACAGGGAATATATCCTCCATTTGGGGACTCTCTTTACCCACTGTCAGCCAGAACAGAGTTCATGTTGGCTTGGCAATACTTGCAACACTCCTTGATACTTCTTATAACAAGTTATATCTTAAGAAATTCTGCAAATTCTAATTTAGTACTGTGTCTTCTTCTCCTTCTCATTGCCACCTAGTTTTCTTTTGCCTAAAAGGCTGCATTTAAGTAGACTTCTATCCTTGGTGCCTTCCCGCATGGATTCATTCTGTCCTCCATTGCCAGGTTAATCTTCCTAATGCTCTACCCGAGTAATCTCTCTCCCTTCTGAAATCCCCTCTCTGTTTCCCCATTGCCTAACAAAGTTTCAAAATGATATTTACTTAAAGCATATGTGTGTCTGTCTGGCAACTCATATTCTTTATCTTGGTTCTTTTTGCCCGTCACTCCAGGCACAAAGCCTCTCTCTCTGCCCCCTCCCAGAGCTCGCTTGGCTCTTCACCAGCTCGCCAGGCCTTCACTATGTCTCAGATCTCTATTCCGTCATCACATTTCTGTGTATCTTCTCCCTGTGGGCAAACCCCTGTCTATACTGAAATCCTTTTTTTAAATCTTCCTTCTACCTCCTTGCCCAGATGAAAATTTACATCTTTCCTGACAAGATTGCATTTCCTCATTTTCTCTTTGCTCGCAATGCCCTGATTCAACAAAAAGGAGAAACATTTTCATGGCCAGCTCCATAGCAGCGTGGGGTATGGGAAGGGCACCATTTGTCAAAGATCCATCCTCATGTCAGTGTGTGTGAATGTTTCTTGCACTAAATGAGTAATTACAACTCTTTCCTTCTAAATTTTTTGCCAAACTCTTCTTTTTGAAACTCTAGCATTGCTATTCTACCTCCTGAAGACACTCTTATGGGTCATGTAAAGGATTTTTGTAGAATGTTCCCCTGTGAATATGCCTTGTAGGTGAGGTCTAGGACAGCCTCGTTCTGCTGTCCCCTGTGGCCTGTATTTTCATTATTATAGGAAATAATTTCCTATAATAATGCCTTTGATGCTTCTTGGTGGATATTATTCTCTCCACATCTAGCGTACTTCCTTCATTTTGTTTGGTGAATGGTATTCTGATAGTATCTGAAATCTAGGTATCCTTCTCACTTTTACATTCTCTGTTTAATGAATTACTTTTGTATCACATCTTGAATATCCACATTTAGTGACCCGTCCCTTCACATGTACTCAGTTATTCTTTTAGGTACTAAAATATTGTGTTATTTCCCATCACTTAAAATCCTTCTAAGCAGGATTCAGTTGTAAAGAGCAGTTCTGAATCTCCAAAGGCTCAGAGCAATTTGCAGACACAGGAATTTGGTCTAAAAAATTTTTGCTTTTCTTAAAATAAGTAGGAAAAAACTAGTCACAGTTGGTCTCTTTTTAAAATACCTCATGAAACAGTGGCCACTCTGAAACTGCTGTCAGTGTTACCACAGCATCCAAGACCACAGGAATGCATGCTCTGGGCTTGATGGCTACCAGCCCTTTTGAACAATTTCATTGCATAATCTTCTTTTCTTTATACCTGTTTACTGCTAAAATTTAGTTGCAAATTATGTAAATGTAGTGAAGTAGGCTCCTCTCCTCTTATAGAAAACAACAAACCAAATTTACACTATACAACTCTGTGACCCTCCTTATACCAATTTTAATCACTTCCATAAATAGATTATCAACAATTTTTGTCACATGTGAAGTCTCTTCAACAAGGAGGAGGGGTTGACTCGGAGAGGGTCAGATTTCTGTATTTTTGTTTCGTGTATATGACTTTGCATGAACACTACTCTATGTTATTGATGTTGGTACACAAGTGAGTTTATAAAACTTGACTCAGCACCATAATTTCTGAGGTGAAAATGCTCCTCATGTTCTTTAAATGTGTTATTTCTGTACTGAACTTCATTTTGCTACCCTAACAGGTCAGAAAAAAACAACGTATTTCCTTCTTGGTGTTACATCCTGGAGCAACAACATTCATCAGCTAATATGAAGTTAACTGCTTGAAATAATACTCATGGAACTTTCTAAATATATTGATTATGGATTTTTATTTTTTAAATTGAGAGTGAAGCGCCTTATAAAGGATTCTCTATTTTTTGGCAAATCTTTTACTATATGGAAATGTCAGGATGTTTATCTTAACAGACTTGCAGTCTTGACAGACACTTTCAATGTTTTATGAACTCCCAGGTTGGCTAAAACTAATACTATCAGTTTACATATGGTCTACACGAACGTTATTCATTTTATGATTTAATGCTCTTGGGAGGTTATTTGGGAAAATTCACTCTTGAGGTTGTTAATGGTAGAGAATAGAAAAATGTTTTTCACAAGGGAATGAAATAGTGTGAAGTTAAAAGACTGAGTAAGATAGAGTGGATAAAACCAATTTCTGAGTTTCTTTTAAGTAAAAAACTGATTTACAAACAAAATTGAGTTTCTAAATATAAGTTCAAAATATTTTAGTAAAACTGTTTAGAAAGATAGTTGTAACTTAACACATTAAAGCAAAACTACCTCATCATGCGCAAGAGAGAATAACTTTTAATTTGAGAAAAGTTCCTCATGTAGAATAGCTTGATTATATGGTAGTTCTATTCTTAATTTTTTGAGAAACCTCCATACTGTTTTTCATAATGGCTGCACCAATTTACATTCCCACCAGTAGTGTATTAGGGTCCCCTTTTCTACACATCTTCTCCAACAATTGTTATTTCTTGCCTTTTTGATAATAGCTATTCTCATGTGCATGAGGTGATATCTCATTGTGGTTTTGATTTGCATTTCCTTAATAATTAGTGATGTCGAACATCTTTCCAAGTGCCTGTTGGCCATCTGTATATCTTGATTGGAAAAATGTCTGTTCAGATCCTCTGCCCATTTTTTGAATGGGTTGTTTGTTTTTTTGTTGTTGAGTTGTATGAGTTCTTTATATATTTTGTTTATTAATCCTTTATCGGATATATGATTTGCAAATATCTTCTCCCATTTAGTAGATTATCTTTTCATTTTGTTGTTGGTTTCTTTTGCTGTGCAGGTTTTCTTTGCTTTTTAGTTTGATGTTATCTGAAGAATATGAAAACACTAATTTGAAAAGATATATGTACCCCTATGTTCATTGCAGCATTCTTTATAATAGCCAAGATATGGAAACAATCTAAGTGCCCATCAACAGATGAATGGATAAAGATATGGTGTATATATATATATACAATGGAATACTACTCAGCCATAAAACACATGAAATCTTTCCATTTGCAACAATATGGATGGACCTTAAGAATAGTACGCTAGTGAAATAAGTCAGACGGAGACAGACAAATACTATATGATTTCACTCATATGTGGAATGTAAAAAACAAAACAAAACAAAAACAGAACAAATGAATAAACAAAACTCAGAAGCAGACAACAGATTGGTAGTTACCAGAGGAGAAGGAGGTGCAAGGAGGGTGAAATGGGTAAAGAGGGTCAATTATATGGTGATGGATGGAAACTACACTTTTGGTGGTGAGCACACTGTAGTATATACAGATGTTGAATTACAATGTTGTATACCTGAAACCTATGCAGTGTTATAAACCTATGTTACCTCAATAATAATTATTTAAATAAATAATTTGGATTAAAAATTTTCTCATGTAATCTTTTTTATTTTTCTTTGTTAATAGAGCATTATCTGTTGGAGTCTTGCTCATTCCCTTTGCCCCCAAGATACAAATATAAGGGTTGATTTCTAGCTATTCATAATAGAGTCAGTGACTACCTGTCAGCAGTTAGCAGTCCACTTTCTCTGTAAGGACGTTGGGGATGCAAGATGAAGCATTAAAGAACTCTGTTGGTGAGATGTGCCATGTCGAGTCACAAATCAGTCTGTGCAGAGGTTCTGAGATGTGATCTGGAATCACTTGGGGAGGTTTACAAATACTGATGCCCAAGCCCCAACTTCAGAGATTCTTATTTAGTTGTACTAGAATGGGGCCCAGGCACAAGTATTTCCTAAGAGTTCCCCATATAATTCTAGCAGAGCCAAGGTTGAGAACTACTTATATCGAGAATCATTCAAGTACCTAGACTTTTCAAAAAAAAACTTTGAAACCTTTAACAGGAGTAATTTCTTTAGGTATAGAAAGGAAGTCTTATTGGGGACAAATTCATTTTAAATTGAGAAACAATTTAGTGAGAATACCAACAGAAAATTTTGGTCTTGGCTGGTTCTGTGAAAAATAGGAAAAGATAAAGACCACATGAAACTATATCAAGTTATATTATGCTTGTGTATACTTTTTGCTGAAATAGTCGTGCTGAGTTTAGAAATTATACATATAAAGCGATTACAGACTCATAGAGGGTATGAGCAAATTTTGTTATACTAATAGCAAAGATTTATTTCTTTAAAAGATACAGGTTACAAAACCTTTTCTTAACTAATTTTTTTAAAAAAATTCACTACTTTTGATGACAGAGATTTTCTTTGCAGAAGAATGGCAAAAATGCTACCTTCTTCTGCCACCACCAGCACCATCCATTTCAACCCCAGTTTAGTGTGGTGAGTTGAAATTACCCCTGATAATTTTGGTTGTCTGTATCAGTAACCACATCTATGTTCGATTTAGCAGTAGGAAAAATTATTTCAAAATATAGTATATATTTTCTATAAGTAAAACATTTCTCACTCTGGGTTGTATACTATATAGTAAAGTTATTTTAGTCAGTTTGCCTCCTTTGACCTAGAGTGCTGTCTTCCTTTTGGATACCTTCCTGACCAATGATTTTAAAATAGACTCATTCTGGTTGGCTTTGAGATGGATATTAACACCTAAGTGATACACTTGCTAAGCACTTCCGGTGATTTAATTCTTAAAGATTATACTGTCATACAATATCAGTAATTGTCTACTCATAAGACTGTCACCTTTGTGGCCTACAAACCACAACCTGTAGCTGGACAGATGTGAAACTCCTTGACAATGTTGATAACCTGTCAGGTTCATGGATGAGGAAAAGGCCTGTGAATTCCCCGGCCCATTCTCTGCAGAATTTATCTTCAGGTGAACACCTTTCCCTGGGCCTCCCTAAGAGAATTAGTATAGCATTCGTTCTAGGACATTCTGTAATGTAGGGAAGATAAACATTATCCTGAATATTTGGCTATGGTTTTGTTTAGGAGTAGTAACTGGTTTCAGATGAAGCTTTGAGTAAGTTCGATTCCTAAGATTCTATGGATCTATAGAAAAAGTTGTTTGCTCCATAGGAGATGACGAATAAATCTAAGTGAGCCTTCTGGATAGCATTCACTTTGCTATTATATGAGATGAAGGAAAAAAGATCAAGTTAATTGATCAATTATATTTATTCAGGGATCTGGAGTAAATAATTGTTCTTTTGACCCAGAGCACAGAATGGTAAAGAAAATCATTGTTCCCCATCAAGTTAACCTTCTTATTGAGGAAACTTTCCCTGGTAAGGCCCAGCGAAAGGTGTTTCACCTGGATAAAAAGTTGGCTTTCCTGTCCCAGAAGGCTGGGGGAATCCACAGATCCATTCCCTTATTCATGAACCTAAGAATGAGGCTATCAGCGTTGTCTAGCAGTTTCTCATCTGCCGACCTACAGTTTGGAGTTTGTAGGCCACAGATGTGAAAGATGCATGATTATACAGTTAGTAACTTTTATGTGACAGTTTAAACTTAAAAATAATATTAGAAACAGAAACATTAGAAATATGTCACAATTTAGTGAGCATGTCATTTTTTAGGAAAAAATTCAAAATGATAACTATTCATGGGGCCCCAAAGTTTTATATAAAGATGAAAAATCTGTTTGGGAGTTATGAATTCCTGTAGCTTTCTGTTAAATCTGTCTTGACAACTGTTAAAAGGCATTATCATCAGAAATAGGGCTGCGTTTCACTCTGTCTGTCAAATATAGCCAAAATATAAGACTTTAAGAAAGTGTGACTAGAAGGTGTGGCAAAGCAATTGGAGGAAGTAACCAAAGATCAGCTACTTCTGGCTGCTCTTGGGGAGAGGCTTTAGAATAAAACACCCAAACCATGCCCAGTACCCTGTGTGAAAACTGAGCTGGTCAGAATTAGCATGCTAAGCTGAGAGCAAATAGAGGGAAGGAATTTGAGATCACTCCTTTGTTGTTGTACAAGTCAACCAACCAACTATTCTAAAAATAAGTACCGTAAAGGAAATGTCTCTCCGAGTTCCCACGACATCCTCGGTAGTCGGAGGATCGTTTGTGGCCATGATCCAGCGTGTCCGCGGGCCTCAGGAACTGCTGGTGTGGAAACACGGCTTTGCAGTGGAGAGAACATTGAGCTGGGTAACGGAAGAGCGGGTTCTGGACCCGACTTGACTTGTCCGTGTGTTTGGCTGTTAGATACTCAGGTTACTTCTGGGCTCGGTATGCGTGATGCTTAAATGCGATGGCAGATTGTGAGCTTTAGGGCCATTCCACCTCTCATGTGCCTTGATGCTAAATTCCCTCTTCCCCTCCATTTCCATTTCTACCTCTTGTGTTGCTGAACTTCAGCGAAGCAGATGCAGGGGTAGCTTGAGTGACGCATTTGCTGAAATAGTGAGGTTCAGTTTGAAGTCTAACTGGGTACTCATTTTATACTTAATTGTATATATTAAATATTATATTTATATATTAATATTATATTAAGTAGTAAATAGTAAATATAATATAATGTTTAAAATTATAAATTTATTTATTATTATTTATAATCTAAATATTTACTATTTACTCTTTTACATATATATATATACACATATATACATATATACATACCATATATATATGATACAGTTCGATTTTCCCTCATTCTTTTCCTGATTCGTTGTATTTCCTCCCTTCACTAGTTCCCCGTTTCTGAAGAAGGAAGTCAAGTGTCCGAATTGCATGCAGGGCATTTAAAAAGAGTTTGTTCTGCATCTCTAATTATATATATATATAAAGCATAAAATGAGTACCCAGTTAGACTTTAAACTGAACCTCATCTTTACAGCAGGTGTGTCACTCTGAGCTACATCTATATCTGGTTAGGTGTAGTTCAGCAATCCAAGAAGTATGTATTTAATATATTATAATATTATAAATATTTACTATATTATATAATATATAAATATATTATAATCATATAATTAAATGCATAAGTTATATATAACAATATATAAATAAACCACATAATGTATATTATAAATAATGTATGTAATGAACCAAATTTATTCTTCATGTACCAAGGAGAAATAGGTACTTATTTGAAATGATTGCTATTAGTTATGGAAAGATTTGTGCAGCCATGTCGAAAAGGATACATTTTCCCTAAGACATTCATCCACAGAAAAAGTTTTCTTTTAGTTCCTGAAACCATCAGTTGTCGTCCCCCATTTTGGCAACTTAACTGAAGTTAGGCTATTTTTAAGTGGAGAGATTCATTAATTGTAAGTTGGCCAGTTTCTTGGGAGATTTTGGAAAGCCGAAATAGCTAGAAGGCTGTAACAGCTCTCAAGCCCTAAATCCCTTTGTGATTGATACAGTTCGATTTTCCCTCATTCTTTTCCTGATTCGTTGTATTTCCTCCCTTCACTAGTTCCCCGTTTCTGAAGAAGGAAGTCAAGTGTCCGAATTGCATGCAGGGCATTTAAAAAGAATTTGTTCTGCATCTCTAATTACCTTTATCTATTATGTTAAGATTTTACTCACTTTGCCAAATTGCACTGCTACAAAGCCCATTAGGGATTTTAAAAGCCAGGATTAGTGCATGCTGCATATTCAGAACTTCAGTTATTAATTCATTTCTAGCAGAAAAATTTTGTTCTAATTATTGTAGCCTTGCAATATTTGACATTGGTCAAAGCTTTCAGAGATGACTATAAAGCAACTTGAATTTATTTTAAAAGAAATTAGTTGATTTTTTCTAGAGTCAAAAATAAGTATACCACACCACTCCCTCATACACCGCACTGTATACTGTAATACCCATATTTTTATATCTAAGGACTTTCAGCAAATAATGTCATGCCAATTTGTGATTTTCAAAGTCAGCCACCTAATAATGTTGATATTAGTGGATTCTTTAGAGTTGAAACTCCTATATATGAAGTTGGTTCAGTTAAAAACACTTACAAAAACAATTTTATAAGTCATGAGAGAAACAGATGTCTAGATAATGACCATCCCTGGGAAGCTTATGTTTCTCTCCATTCAGTTGATTCAACAGGGTTGACCCCAGGCAAAGTTGTGAAGTATACCTGTAACTACTTCCATCTGACCGCTTTTTCTGATGCCTCCTGGCAAAAGTAAAGATTTTATTCTCTCACCTTCCTTCTCTACTTAGAAAAATTTCTCATAATCAGTCAAGCAAACACTTTTGGCTGTTGGATTAATTTTTAAGAAAACATTTTATTCTAAATTGTGGCTTAACCAGCTTTCCCATTTTTCAATAAATTATAGGCATCTAGATATCAGAAAATAATTTGAGTAGGAGGGTGGGGATGCTTCTGAAATGATGTTGTGTCCAGTTACTTGGACCTTCATTTCCAATGATTTGAGTAGCAGACAATAGAAGGATTAAAGGATGGAATCACATCCCGTTAGGAGATGGTTCTCCTTAGTAGGTTGGCTGAGGCCATGTCGGGCAGCTGAAGAGCCAGAGGGACCTAGAATTCACTCCAGCAGTCTCTTGTCCTCCTGCTGGGACATAGGCCCAGCCTGTCCTCCACTGCACCTAGTCTCAACTCCCTTCATAACTACTTTAGAGGAGTGATTGGTGAGGGTGCATAGAAAAGTTCCAGTCTTTGTTGCTTTAGCATTTAATAGGTTATAACTGTGCCAGATGTGAATTGTGTTCTCTAATATTTTGCTGTAAGATGTCACTTTAAAAAAAATTTTAGCAAGTTAAATAAGGCTCAATATCTACACTCAGCAGGATGTGAAGAATGCTAAGACCCCACACTTAAGTTTGGCAGGGTCTGATGACTTCCACTAGGTGGGTTAAAAAATTGGGGAGATTCTTTGGTGTCTGGAGCAGAGGGTAAGATCCTGGTCTTTAGTCAGTGGGGTTCCCCCTTAGCTTCACAGTCAACGCTGGTTATCTTTCCGGTCAGTCTCAGCGATGCTGCTCACAAGGCTGCCTCTCGTGGGGGTCCTCTTTGCAGACCATAGGCCCAGACACAGGGGCCTCCTCTGCTGCTCTGGAAAGTACAGCTCCAGGGAGCAGCATGCCCTAACTATCTAGAGCCCTTTCCCACTGGTCTGCATGCAAGCAAGATCCAGGACTCAGTTACTCACAGAAATTACCCCCACATCCCCTAGTCTCAGGAGAGCCAAGCTTTTCTCCCCAGTTGAGCTCCTCTGGCCTTCTCCTACCCTCGGGCATTCCCTACCACCTCACCCCTTAAATTTGGCTCCATGGCCTCTTTGAATGTGTGTTTTTAAAAACAACTGTCTGTCAGTTCTTACTTGGGAAAGAGAAGGTCCATTTCTCTTAGTTTCAAAGGCTTAGGTGTTCTTTGGAGAGTGTGTGTTGGAAATAGGGGGTGGGGATGACTCCTATGACACCAGAACAAAACAGATATAAATATCTTAATAGATTCTACTGTTCCCTAACTGTTTGTTAGAATGAAGATCAATTGCTTAGACTTTTAATATTTTTGATTGTCCCAGTTTCTTTGGATGTTATGAGGAAGGGTGCTGATAAAGTAAATGTACATAGAGTAGGGTCAGACGTATACATTCAGTGGCAGCCAGGGTTGCAGAATGTCCTAAGAAAATAAAGCAAAGAAAATAGAGCAGATTTCCAAATATCGTCAGGAAGATAGGTATTGGAAGGACGTGTGTTTGGCAGTAATGGATGTAAGCATTGGTTTCTGCTCTTTCAAAGTGTGTTTGTTAAGAGAAGTGATGCTTGAACATAAATAAAACCATTAGACTAGAAGAGATATGAGAAGAGAAGTACGGTTTTTGAATACAGAGCAATGTTATTTTCATGTTTTGTTCATTCATTTTTAACCATTTGAAAACTGGTGCACCGGCAGTATCAGAGCTTCAAGTTGAGTGAGATAACGTCCCCACTGTCAAAGATTGAACAGTTGTGCAAAGAAGCCAGATTTGCCTGGAGCCGACCATAACACAGTGCGTTCAGTGCAGTCAAGATGATGTGAATGAAGAACTTCTGGAATACTAAGGTGTATGTAAAATGTAAACCTGTTCTGAGGAAGCAGGATTGACATTTGACTGAATGGGAGTAAAGTGTGTCAGATAAGTGGGAATGAATGGAGGTGTGGGATTGCAAGGAGAAGGAAAAGCATGAGCAAAACTATAGAATTGTGAACTGATCATGGAATATTTGAGGAATGACACGTCCCCTGATAGAATGAGTGTCAGGAGGAAGTTGCTGAAGATGAGACTGGCCTCAAAGCAACCTGGAGAGAGCCTTGTAGGAACTTCCAAATGCATGAGAGCTTCATTTCACAGATAGTAGGAGACGATCACTTATTTTTAAGCTGGAGAGTGATGTGTTCAGATCTCTGTGTCAGTACTTCCTTTTTTTCCCTCCCCCCTTTCTTCCTTCCAGATGATGTGTGTGCTTTGTGGAGGATGTGGTAGAACAAAAATAAAAATATATGGAGCCTGGCACTGTCTCAGATTGCTAGTGGGAATGCAAAGTGGTTCGGCCTTTCTTGAGGAAAAGTTGGCAATACATAGCAAAACTGCGCGTGTACTTACCTTTTGACTCAGGATCCCACTTCTAGGAATTTACCTAAATGGAGAAGGAGCTATCTTCTTCAGAGAATCCCATTTAATAAATGTAGAAGGAAAGAGGGAAATAGAAAATTACCGTTGGGCAAACAACACAGTAATAATCGATACAGGCCAGATCCAAAGATGGAGGCTAAGATTAATGGGTGAAAATTTGAGTAGAAATAGGATATTTGCAAAGTCACAAAGTATCTGCTCCAAAGTATTCATTAAGTTAAAGAGGGACAAGTAGAAAACTTACAGTAGAGAAATCCTGAAGGTACCACTTTCATGGAGTGATTAATATTAATATCAGCAACAATAAGACATTAACATCATGAATCCCTTAGTATGATGCACTGAGAAGGGCCCAACATCATGTTTGTATTATTCTTGGCAAAAATACATAACCTCATATCTAATCTTGAGAAAACATCAAGGAAACCCAAATTGAGGGACATTCACATAATTACCAGTTTTTGTTTTGTTTTGTTTTTGTGAAAGTGTCAAGCTCATGAAATATAAGGGAAGCCTGAGAACTGTCACAGACTGAAGGAGACTAAGGAGTCATGACAGCTCAGTGCAATGTGGGTTCCTGGATTGGATCCTAGAACAGAAAAAAGACCTCTGTGGAGAAACTGGTGAAATTCTAATAAGGTCTGTGGTCTAGTAAATAGTATTGTACCAATGTTAATTTCCTGGGTTTCATAATTGTATAATGATTTTATAAGATATTAACATTAGGAGAAGATGAGTAAAGAGTGTAGAGGAACTCTTAGTAAAATGTAAGCCTAAAATTTTTGAGAGAGAAAGATCGATATGGAGCCTGAGAGATGGTTTGAAAAATTCAGCAATGGTAAGAAAGCCATTGGTTTGAGAGACATAAAATGTTGTGCCTGATTAAATGAGGTGAAAGCTAGTGGAGGCTGGGGGAAGGGAAAAGGGGAAGAATTTGATTCTTGTTAATCCAGTTTGAGTAAATTCAACAGCTTACCTTTCTATTTGAAATATTTATTTAGCATTGAGCGGCTCAGTGGTGCCATTGGGTTTCAAGGAATGAGAGAAGCTCTGAATCTCCAAATGGAGGTGGGCCGAGAGCCAAATCTGGAAAATCCTTTCATGGGAGAAATTCGATCTCTCCACTCTTTCCCTTTCTTAGGATTCTGGATGTTTCCTGCATTATAAAAGGGGAAAGCTAAACCAAATGCAACTGAAACGTGATGCAACAAAATGACCTTATTACCAGATGGAAGAATTGCGGAGCTGTCTACATATTTTCTTTTCCTCGGATGCTGTGCGGCATCAGGGCTTTTAAAGGATTTTCAAAAGCTGCTTTAAAGAAACTTCTTTCCATGATCAGATATAGTAGTGGTAGCTCTGTGTGTGTGTGTGTGTGTGTGTGTGTGTGTGTGTGAGTGTGTGAATGCATGTGGATGAACAAAGAGAGTAGGAATTTTGAAGGGATGCTCTCTGAAGGCAGGAGGGAAAATGAAATTTTTTAAATTCCTTTTCTTCTTTGGAGAACACATATTAAGCACTCATGAAGATCTTGTATTACACAATATTAAAGAGAAAAAAAACCCTAATGGTCTAAGAAATTTAAGTAGTTATTTAGGATTTTAAGATATTAAATGTTGTTCAAGATAAGCCATCCTGTGTATTGGGGAGTAGAATTAATAAAAATTACCATTTATTGAGTGGTATGCCAGATGCTAGGGAATATGCTTTATATATGTATATTTTTATTTTTATAAAACCCTACAAGGTTGTTATTTATCCTCCCATTTCACAGAGAAAGAATCTAAGGTTTGGAGCAGCATCACCCTGTAGAAACCTAATGTAGGCCACAAATGTAAGCCACATTCTATGTAATTTTTAATTTTTAATAACCACATTAAGAAAAGTAAAAAGAAATAGGTGAAATTAATTTTAATATATGTATTATTTAACTCAGTTCATCCAAAATATTATCATTTCAATATGTAATCAATGCAAAACATTATTAATGACATATTTTACATTTTTTATACTTAGTCTTAAATCAGAGCCTATTTATACATAGAACACATCTCAATTTGGATGCTAAATTTTCACTGGAAATGCTTGATCTGTATTTAGATTTCATAAAATGTACAGTTGAAACAGATTTACATACCCAAGTTGTTCCAACATGCTTAAAAGTCATTCCAAAAATTGAATAGAGTGTCTACTTTTAAATTTAAATTTTAATTAAGATGAAACAAAATTTAAAAGTCAGCTCCTCAGTCGCACTTGCCACATTTCAAGTGCTGAGTAGCGATATGTGGCTGATGGCTAGCATACGGGACAGTGCAGGTTTAGGGAATTCAAGTTCATTACCTAAAGCCTCAGAGCCCTCAAGTGACTCAGAATTTCATGATCTGAATTTTAACTTCTAGTACGAAAATTTGGTTGCTTAGCGAAAGCTGTGTGGTAATGAGAGTTTACTTAGTTGAATGCATTCTCTCCTCTGCTTTTTGATAATTGTACTTAAGCTGATGGGCCTGAATGCCTAAAATCGCTTGTCCACTGTGAGGCAGTTGCTTATGAGCTTAAGGAGGCGGGCCTTCAGAGAGCAGCTAGCAAGCGCGCTTCACAGGCAAAATGCTACTGTATTTCTTAGTTAGTCTCAGTCGCGGCCACAATGAAATGAGAACAAGGCAAGTGGGTAGCTGACACCGCTGTATTCTGGAGGCAAGTTCTGTTTTGTCAGGTTCCCTAGTTCATCAACAGTTTGAGTGCTTTGTCCTTGTCATAGTGCTTTTAAGTTTGTTTGTACATTGTGGGGCTCTTTCATGTTAAAAAAACAAAGCTTATTAGATTGCACCTCTCAAGGGACTCACATTGATCCCACAACGAGGAGTTCTGGCTTCTAAAACAAGGGAAATCTAGAAAAAACCCTTTGATTGGCACGAAAATTGCCATGGACTTGATTTTTTCCCCTTCAGCATCACTAGAAAATCATTTTGATGTTTCGTATTTTTCACTAATAATAATATTAAAAAACCCACCAACACACTGGTTTTGTTTCTTAATGCTGGCCTCTGTTACAGACATGCTTCCCAGGGAACACACTTGCTTGTTAGTGATTTGCAGTTTTGACAGCAGGTTTTTCTCTACTTAGGAAAAAAAATGTGCTGGACAATATCTGTCAATGAAAGCAAAACCCCTGTTTCTTGACTTGGACCGTTCTTCAGCTGGTGGATAATTGTTTTTGTACAGAGGGAAGGTAAAGAGTAAAAGAAGAGAAATTGAATAACATGCCAGCAATTTTAGTTAATTTCATAATAACTTAATCTATGTCAGACAAAGTAAAATGAATCACAACCTAAAAGGAAATGACTTTTTAATGAAAATTGTTCAGGCATGCCATTTACACTGTGTGTGTGTGTGTGTGTGTGTGTGTGTTTATTCATATTTCGTACAGAAAACCCATTAAACAGAAAAAAAAAAGTGACTATTAAAAGACTGTAATAATTTTGTAAGCCACTGTTTTGTTTTTCTCTTTAGTTTTCTATATGAAATGTTGGATGCAAATTACATGGGATAAAATAATTGTTCTTTCCCTGAACTATAGTCACAGTGTGACCTATTGGGTTTGCTCTATTTACTGTGTCTGCAGCATAATTATGAAGACTTAGCTGCTTTCCCAAATAGTTACAGATGTGGGAGAAAAATAAATTACTTTTGCATGCTAGCCCTGGAAGTCATGCTGTTGTAATATAATGTAATCGGCCATGAACAAAAGGAAGTTATTATATTCATTTATATTAGTTTGAAAGCCACAGAAATGTATTGTATTATTTTAGGCTGAAGAATTGAAGCAGTGCCATTAATGACTTTTTTCCTCTGATTATCCAGCTTTACTCTGAAGGTCATCTTCATGAAATGTAATAATTTCAGCCTTTTCATTTTACTTAAGATATAAGCAAATCATGACAGCTGTCATCAAATATTTGAGTACGTATGGAAGAGGGATTAGATTTGTTCTGTATGACTCCAGGTGGGGAGAAATAGGATCAATGGATGGAAGTAACGACACAACCAATTTTAATTGAATATAAGGAAGAAATGATCATTGTCAGAACTGTCTAAAGGTAGAATGAAATTCCTTAAGAGTTGGTGAGTCCATGTGTTTTATGTTCTACTTGTAGATCCCTTCCTTTTAAGCCCAGAGATTCTCCAAAATTTGATAGGTAGACTTAAGAAAAAAAAAAAACAGAGCATTTATAGTACTTTCCTTTCTAATCCCATGAAATCAGCCCTCTAGAGGGAGCCTGAGTTTGTAAGCAAAATATTGTGGAATTGTAAGTGAGCCACCTGGATATGATGACTGTGGGAGAATCCCCCTGTCACTATTTCCCAATTTATATATATATGTATATTTTAAAGAGAGGATAATGATACTTTTGCCCTTTACATACGGAAATACGATTAGGTTAATGCTGCTTTCTGTGAGATAGATTGATCTATTTGCTGTACTAAGTAAACACTACTTCAACACAGAGATAGTGAATTGTTTTCTTCTTCACCTGAAATGTGAAAAGAATAACAGTAAGTTGATCTAAACTATACAGAGGAGTGAATAAATGATACGAGTTCACCAAAAAGTATAAAATTATGAACTTTGGAACAGGTGACAGATTTTTGCTTGTGTTTGTTTTTTATTTATCATATGGCTTAAATATGTTCTCACCTAATGGTCACTCTATGACTTACTTGCTTAAAGATAGACACTGAATTTTTTCTCAGTTTCTCAAGTTTACCAGTTATATTTTTAGGTTTGAAATATAACTTTATAAGCATAATCTTAGTCATTTTTTTAAAGGGAAAGATACTACAAGTAAGTCCTAACATGTTAAAACTTTCTGTGGTTTCACCTAAACACCGTGAAAAGTATTTATTCACACACACACACACACAGACACACACATGGCGGGGGTGCGGGCAGTCAAGGGGATCCATTATCCCTTCCAAAGGATTACTTTGAGTGAGCTTTCTTGATTATTTAGGTTTTTAAATCCTTAGTGAAATGTTAGTAACTCTTGGTTGATAACCAGCTTGGTAACTCTTATGAACTGCCTCTGGAGGATTACTTTATATTTACGTAGGGGAATTGGAGGAAGAAGGCCTTCTGTAATAAATCATCACCATAATGAATTATCTCTGAAATTTGACATTGAGGATTTTTACATACAGGATCTGCTTAAATTAGAATACACTTCTGAAATGAACAGACATTTTTCTAAGTCTGAAATTCCATTTATGTTTGTAAAAGTTTAAAATTTTTTAGCTGGCAATTTGCAACATGATTGAAAGATCAGATTTATTCTGTTGTTGTCTTCATCATTGTTTTCAGTTTGTCATTTGAGATTTCCAGGTGAAAGACAATTTGGCAACTCTCAAATTTTGTTAGTAAAGTGTTTTCACAGTTGGAAAAATAAAAATGATAACTAACCCCATAGCTTAGAATTCAAGCGCAAGACTTATTTTAACATAAACAATGTACTTTGCGTTGACTCATTACTACAAACTGATTACAGGTCATCTGGACATTTATTATCTGCCTGGTGTTCTCTAATCTAGATTTTGTTCTTTCCCAAGGCACTCAGGTGAGGAGGCAGTATTAATTTAAGCAGCAGATATTCTTTCATATTCCATGAGATGGTCGGGACACTCCCATTTGCCTGGTACTAGTTACTAATGGGACCATGGGAAGACCTAGAAGTTATTCTTTGGTTAAGTGAGGAAAGTTTCCAGAGAGAGGGAGAGGGGGTGAGTGGGGAAAGGGAAGCCCCAGTTAGTGTAAGATCATTTAAATGGCCTTAGATTTAAGTGACAGAGTTTGAAATAGAACAAAAAGGCAATGCATCATCATTTGCAGTGTACCTGGTTTAATTAACCTTGCATTTCCACTGTGCAGTCTTTGGGGTAGGTAAGGAGAGAATGCTCTGGGATAAAATTGACCTTGCTTTCCTACACATGCATATGGAAATACCACGCAGCGACTTTACAATTAATATTGATTCAATGTCAGAAGCACAACATTGATTGCAATGGAAAAGACTGTGTGGGGGAACCTCCTGAAATTTTCATTTGGCATGTGTGAAAGTGCACGCCCTAGTTATTGACTTATGTGAAGCCATTGAGGGTGTGTGCTGAAGCCTGCTCATTTGCTATACAGGCAGCTTTCTCATACCAATTTGATTGTGCCTTATGTATTTCTTACTAAAAAAAGGAAATGTTTGCTGTGGAAGCAAACCTATCTTAAATCTTTTCCATATAACTATATACATACATTTATAAATAAAATATTAGAGAGAGGGCAGCTTTTATTCTAGTGCATGCTTTTGTGTATCATGGGTCTCTGTCAAAAGGGCATTCTGTCAGCAAGTAATTAACAAAGCATCGAATAGATACAACCAAATTCTTATTGGTTAATATAATGCTTTAGACTTGCCTGGGACACCATTTTGTGACACGAATCCAAGGACATTCTTACAATGAAACTACAGACATGTGAACATGTTTTATGACCAAACAGTCCTGGGTTAACAACTACCACAGGGAAGTCCAATTAACAAATTTATTCATTTGAACCCTATTTACACTTCTGCTGTCAACTCTAATTACTTATTTTTGAAATAAAAACTTTGGCCTTCACTCCGGTCTCCAGTGCCTGTCAGTGAATGATAATCTGTTTGAATCTCCTCAGCTATATTAGAATTTCACAGGTCTGCCATCTGGTAGTAGGAACTAAAGCTCAATCAATATTTATACATACAAAATGACAACTCCCGAGAAGGGATGGTTTCGACTTAAGTGAACGAATGGTTAATGTTTATCCTAGAATTACAAACATAGCACGATTGTGAATCAATAATGATTATTACATGCCATGGATGTTTTAGCCTTCAACAGGAAGGAGCCCTTATGCTATAAAACTTACAGGACACCAGACCTGTGCTTTCACTGCTTAAAAAGGGGAGAAGAGGAGAGAGAGAGCCAGGTTGGATAAATGACAGCCTCGAGCAACACTAAGAGTAGCAATGGCAAGACATCATGTCTGCTTATCATTTGCTTTATGCTTGGTGCCTTCCAGAAAAACTGTTTTTCACAAGAACACTGTCTGAGAGCCGATCTATGCTCAACTGGACTCTGATTCCTCAACAGTGAACAATTCTGGGACCTTCAAATGCTTGGGAAATTCCCCCACAATTTTTGGTATGGATGAATAATGTTTGCCAACTAACAGAGCTCCGTTTCAACCTGTAGATTTAGAAACTGAAGGATGACTCAAATTAATGGCCTTACTACCCGAAGTCATGTATTTTCAGAGTGGAAGGAACTACATTGATTTCTAGCCCCACCCACTCCTGTTGCAAATGTGACACTGAGGTGCAAGGACTTCAGCTGAGCATTAGATGGCGTGGTCACAGTTTCATTTGCTTGGGGCCAATGCCTGGGATCACTGTGTATCCAGTAGTTCCCTCTTAGCTCATTCAAGTTCTTTTTAGTTTTTATGGGTCTTTGACTATGTTAAATGGGAAATATGTATCTGGAAAAATAACTTTTCTTTGTCAATATAAATATTGTTTAAGTGTGAGTCCCCTTTGAAACAAAACAAGAACACTAAAATATAAATATTAATCCAAAAGATTAATTGTGGATAGTTATTATTAATAGCTTTCAAAAATTATTTGTTCTGAACTGAAATACCAGAATTCCTATGAGTCATTTCTCTCACATTTTTGTAAATATAAGTCACTGTTTTTACCTAATAATTAGAATGTTCTCAAACTTTAAAAGACATAAGCATCTCCCAGGGAGCTTATTTAAGATACAGATTCCAAGGTGGTACCCCCCAGAGATTGCTACTGAATAGTTCTGGCTTGGGGCTCAAGAAATTGCATGTTCAACAAGCATTCCAGGTGGTTCTGTCACCGATAATTAAAAGACATTTTGGGAATCATCAACCTAGTGTGCTGATTTTGAATTCCTATTAATTTTAAATTTTAGTCATTGGTTTTTGAGAAATTATGAATTACGGTTATTGTCTTTCAATGAAAATATACATAAGTGTTTGTATAGTTTGAGTGATATTCAAGATTATTCATGTCTCAGCCTCTATTCCGATAACTGGTTTTTATACTTAGACCTTTTATTCAAATATTCCTTGAAAGTTACAAATGTCTTCTTTAGAAAGACCGCAATGCCGTAGCAATTAATACTTAACTTTTTAATTTTGTTTATGTTTTAGTATATAATCCAATGTGAAAGTGAAAGTCTGCTTGTTTTTATATCATTTTAAAGAAATCTCTCAACAAATAAATAAAATAAATGAAAGAGGAGGAACAGAGGGGAAGCTAGACTTAAATTACCTGAAATTATTAGGCCTTCAAGAATTTACAGTTAATTTACAAAGCTCTCTAGGGCAAAAAGCATTATATGGAAAGCAGTTAGAACAGCATTCTCCACAGAGTTTTAATAATAATTGAGAAAAAGAGGGAATAAAGGATGAAGGAAGGAGGAAGAAAAAGAGAAACAAAGGAAAAAAGTATTAAATAATATATACTGTAAATATATTTGCATAGAAGCTTGGCTCTTGCTATATATGAAGTATATCATGAATTGTTTCTAATTTAATTAACCGTTTTCTGGTATCTACTGTGTATGGGACAAACTACCATGGATGTATTAGTTTGCTAGGGCTGCCATGACAAAGTACCACAGCCTGGGTGGCTTAAACAACAGAAATTTATTTTCTCCAAGTTTTGGAGGGTACAAGTTCAAGATCAAGATGCCTTCAGGGTTGGTTTCTCCTGAGGACTCCGTCCTTGCTGGGTGCTGGATATCTTCTCACTGTGTCCTCACATGAGCTTTCCTCTGTGGGCCCACACCCCCAGTATCTCTCTGTGAGTCCTGATCTTCTCCTCTTGTGAAGTCCAGAAAGGTTGGATTAGGACCCCACCCCTATGATCTCATTTAACTTTAATTACCTTCTTAAAGGCCCTACTTCCAAATCAGTCATATTGGGGTTAGGAACACAACATATGAATTTTGGATGGGGTACACAATTCAGTCAGTAACAATGGATAAAAAGATGAGAGTGAGACAGAGTTACAGGTCTTAAAATGCACAATTCAGTGGGCTAATTAGACTAACGACAATGTCCACTCTAATGTGGCAAATAATGTGATAAATTTAAACAGAGCCTAGAAAAGCCTAGAGAAGAACAAAGCTGTCATGAGATCCAGTGGGAAAAGCCTCATGGAGGGGATTATATTTGAAATACTTTTATGGAGCTGAATACAATTATGTGAAGGGAGGGGAGAGGTGGAGACGTTGAGGCTGGGCGCGTGGCATAGGAGTTGCTTATTTGGGTGTCTATAAACAGAAGTGGTAGAAGTGAGAATGTGTAGACGGAAGTCGTGGGTCATGAAGCTGAAAAGTTATTTCAGAGAATATTAGAAAAGGTCTTGATGCTGCACCAAGGAGTTTGGACCATGGAGGACGGGTATTCATTTTGTGCAGAGGAGTGATCTGTGATGGCTGGGTCATAGGGCAAAAATAATAGTCAAAAGTTCAGACTCAGATGCTGGGCAGGCCTGGTCATTGTACGATGTTGGTTGGGCAAGTTACTTAACCTCAGAAAACTTTTGATTCCTCAGCTCTAAAATAAAGATAACAATCTCCCCTTCTTCTTAGGGCTGTTGTGAGGACTAAGTGAGTAAGTGAGATAATGCATGTAAAGTGCTTGCCGTACAGCAAACAATCGATACGTGGCAGAGTGGAGATCATCTGTTTGCTTCAGCAAAAGTTCAGCAAACATATATAATGGATAAGGTGCTGGAGCTGTGGTTAAAAATATTAAAATGATTAAAATTGTAAAGAATTTAAAATACTTTGTCACACCGCAGCACCGACTTGCATGGCAAGTAGTTTGAGGAGCTGGGTGGAGGAAAGAGCAGAGAGGGAGGGTCCTGGAGGCAGAGAGAACAGATCAAAGCTATTTTAAAAGTACAAGAAAGACAACCTTATATTAGGTCCTTGATAATTATTAGTGGGATATGTTTTAATCTTTCGTATCTGCAATTCTTGTATCAACACTCTTGATTCCACATTGGCATAATATATTTCCATCTGTTTCCTAGACTAATGGGAAAAAAAAAAAACACTTTTTTTTTTTTTAATTCCCTCATTCTTTTTAAAATTCTGGGCTTTTATGCTAGTGCTGTTCTCCATTCAATCAGTATTTCATCCTCGGAGGTAAAGTCGTGTTTCCCAAACTAACATTGTTTTTCAATTAATTAAAATCAGTTAAGAACAATTTAATTGAATGCTGTCACAAGCACCATAAATCATTGTGATGCCTTGCTGTCATCACCCAGCATCTGAAAACACCTCTTGTGGCAAGATCCGACACAGCTTATAGTAATATCCAAAATGTTTAACCAGGATGACATGATTGTCAAATATGTAATTGTGCTTTTACTGCCTGTAGCATTCACTATCATTTGAAAATGTCAGAAATTACTACTGTAGGCAAGTCAAACATTTAAATATATGTCCAGAATCCATCCTTTGCCGAGATAAAAAAATGTCACTTCTCCTTGGCGACTTTAAAGTTTAATGCCCTGTGTATCGATAAGTGTCTTCCTGTGTGCTCACATTACATTTCAGGTTTGGGAAGAATGTGGGATAGTCCAGCCTATTCTTAGTCTATGCGACTAAGAATTATTAGGTGTGGAAATTGGTTACAAGGATCTTTTGAAGAGAATAAGGATGGGTTTGTCATAATGGGTAATATTTTTAAATGAATTTTGACGTATTCAATAAGCTTCGTAACAAATAATTAGCATCTCAGAATACTTATGGACTCCAGTGACACCAGCTGCCTTAGGAGGGACGTCAGATCATAGCACAGAATCACTGATATCAAAGGAAGTGTTGAATTTTCCCCTCTGTTTTAGCACTTAGTATTTCAATTTAGACAGTATTCCATAATATCAGTTCTCACTAAATTGTCATTATTGTCTAACATTTATTTACTCTTTTGCTTTATTACCTAAATTGTCAAATTAGTATGCCCTTGCCAACTTCCTCCCCTACCAGCAGAGTACCTAGCTGTATCAACATGCAGTCATTTGACAATTGTGTATCAGATGGCAGGACAGTTCTGTCAAACATCTGGGTAACCACATTAAAATAATTCTGCAGGTCCTTTGAAAGGAACAGTCAGTTCAAATTCGGTGGAAATGTCTACTTAAAGGGAGCACAACAGTCACCACTGGAATAGATTAATTTTGTTAGAGCTCACCCATGATGTGTCATTAGTATAGACTGTGCTTTTCTTAAAATACAAGGAGGGCAAGCTCATGTAAATTGCAAATATGATGCATCCATTCAAATATTTGTCTAGAAGGATATGGTTCATGGAAATCTCTTCTTTGTCATTGAGTACAATAATGCTCTTTCATATCATGGCACTTTGTTCCTGTGATCCTGTGTTTGACTGTGCTGAACTGCAGTGCAGAAACTATTTGAGCATATTGTAGACTGCTCATCAGATTTTCTCTTCCATGAAATGAAATAGAAACATGTCCCAAGTGATAGAAAATTACTGTAATTGTCGCATTGCACGTGGAAGTTTTGTGATTATTTGCAGAAAGAAATCTCAACAACCTTTCAAATAAGAGATGGGCAGACTCTTGATGGTTTTCTACTGACATTTCTTCCAAATGGGATAACGCAGGTGGAGGCCTGATTGATTACAGTGGTCATCAGGGACTTATTCAAGTTGTCTCTTTTTGTTGTCCTCACAGTAGTTAAGAGGATGAACACAGGATAGGGCTGTCCAGGTCCAAATCCTGGCTCTGCCACTTAGGAGCTGTGTGACTTTGGCAAGTTGCAACCTTTTTATACCCCAATTTCTTCATCTGTTACATAGACATAGTAATAGTACAACCCTCAGAGGATTGTTCTGAATATTGAATGAGTTTATATACCTAATGAGCTTAGAGCAGTGCCTGACACATAGTAAGAGCTCAGTAAATTTAGCTGTGATTATTATTATAACTTTTGTTAATATGAATTGATGTGTTGAAGTTAAGTACTGTTAAATTTTTTGATGCTTCATTGAGCACAAGAAAGGTGTCAGGAGAATGGAAGTGTTGTTCTAATTTTCTAAATTGATGGAACATTTGTATTCTGAAAATAATAGATTGTTACAGCTTCTCCTTTCAAAAATTCTAGTCAAAATTACTAAACAGATGGCTTTTGAGCACTCGGAAAAAACTGTGGTGGTCACTAACCATCATAATGTGTTAATTAAAAGCAAGTCATTTCAAACTAGCCTAGTCTCATTTTTGGAAAGAGTAACTGGATTGTTGGAATAAGAGATGCCTTATCTGGGTCTCTAAAAGGTATATGGATTCTGTCATTTCCTATTTTGATCAAAATGAAGAAACATAGGCTTGATCAATTAGACTTACTATTACATGGGTAGAATACCACAAGAGTGACTATTATTCCTAAGGGAGGTCTCTCATAGTTATACTAAGTGAAGTAAGTCAGAAAGAGAAGGTCAAATACCATATGATCTCACTCATAAATAGAAGACAATAGCAACAAACAAACACATAGAGACAGAGATTGGATTGGGATGATTAGGCATATATGTGTGGTGATGGATTGTAATTAGTATTTGGATGGTGAACATGATCTAATCTATGCAGAAATAGAAGTATAATGATATATACCTGAAATTTATACAATGTTATAAACCAATGTTACTGCAATAAAAAAATAAATAAATAAAATAAAATAATCAAGTAAAAAAACAACAACAACAAACTACAGTTATTTTGCCCACTTCCATTCAGTATTTGTATTCATGGTTTCCGTGAGGACCTGGAAAACATGCATGTCATGTGAGTGACACACATTTTGGAGAAGTAGCTAATGTTGATGATAAATGTAAATTTCAAAAGTGTTTAATTAGTAGGAACAATTGTTGAAACAAATGAAGTAATATTTAACAGGAATATATGTAAAATCATTAATTTATTTTTTAAAACTCACAATAGTAAAGTGGTCTAGGCTTAATAGAAGTTTGTTTAGAAACATTTTGAATCTTGAAACACAAATATTTTCTTTTGGAAAGTCAACTCTGATTGGTTAGACAAAGATGACTTAAGCACCATGTTATAGAGACCCCCTACAGTAAAACAGAAACTAATACCCATTAATGACATAGCTCCTACCCTTAAGGAGCTTGTACAATAATGTGGGTGTCAACTCTACAGGTAACGGAAGTTCAATATGGAAATACTACAATGGGCTAAGCATAGAGTTCTTGAGAATTCACAGACGGGACATTTAACACCACATAATGGTGTCAGGAAATGATCCTCAAAAGAGGATATAATTAAACTAAGAGGATTAGGAATCTGCCAAGTGAGGGTAGGGACAGTGTTATTCTAGGCTGATAAACTGTAGACAGGCCTAGAGATGTGAGCACATGTATCTTCCAGGATTGTGAGTACCAATGGTCCAAGTAATAATAGAATGTGAGGTAGAAACCACTGAGTCATAACAGCTTATATTCATATGTTCCTGGAGCTTATAAAGGTACTTTACATATATTAACTCATTTAATTGTATTGTATCCATTAGCTTTTGCTGCATAATGAACAAACCCATAATTTAGTGACTTAAACATTCATTTACTGTTACTCATGAGTCTAGGAATCAGCAGGGTAATTCTGCTGGTAGGAGCCCAGGTTGAATCATCTTGGCTAGATTTGCTCATTCGTCTGTGCTCAGCTGGCCGTTATCTAGTCTGGATGATCTAGAATGGTCTTACTCACGTGTCTGGCAATTGTTTTGCTTTTGGCTGGGGCAATGGAGGTGTCTTGGCCCTGTGTCTCTGGTCATTCAGCAGGCAAGGCAAGCTTGTTCACAGGACAGTCATAGAGGTCCAAGATCAGCAGGAGAACAAATCTCAATGCTCAAGTATGTTATAAGCCTCTGTTCATGTCCAAAGCAAGTTACAGGGTCAACCCAGATTGAAGGATGTGAGAAATGACTCCACATCTTGAGAAGAGTGAATATATGTATGAACAATTTTGTAATCTATTACAATTTAAAAATCTGAAATGAGATAGGTGCTGTTATTTATTTATTTTGTGAGGAAGATTAGCCCTGAGCTAATGTCTGCCAATCCTCCTCTTTCTGCTGAGGAAGACTGGCCCTGGGTTAACATCCGTCCCCACCTTCCTACCCTTTATATGGGACGCCGCCACAGCATGGCTTGACAAGCAGTGCATCGGTGGCGATTGGGATCCGGACTGGGGAACCCCGGGCTGCCGCAGCGGAGCGCACGAACTTAACTGCTTGCGCCACCGGCCCGGCCCCGAGATTGGTGCTGTTATTGTCAACCCACCTACCTCTGAGGGAGATTTAACTTGGTCAGGGTCACATAGCTAGTAAGTGGCAGGTCTGGGATTTTGCAACAAGGCAATCTGATTCTAGAATCTGATTCTTACCCATTGTGCTCTGCTGACTCCTTTGGGGAGAGCTAAGATACATACAGACCAGGAAGAGCACTGTGTGCTATTATAAGAAGTTGGGCTTTTATCCTGAGGGTATACTAGAGAGCCATTGAAGAATGATGATCAGAAGACTGGTATGATCAGCTTTATAACCTAGAAAGATCAGTTGAGCTGCATGATGGAGAATGCATGATAGGAGGGCAAGATTGGAAATTGACTGCCCAACTAACTAGTCAGTAGTTAATCCAACAGGATGCTGATGGAAGACTGACCTAAAGTGGTAGTAGTTGAATAGCTATATAGTTTTATCTATAATTAAGGAAATATTGTGTTAAAAACTTGCATGTAAATATGACGCTATTGATTGGGTGTTAGTAGCTTGGGAAAACGAGAATTGTGAGTTTGTAACATATTTAGGGAAGTATAATTTATCATTTGTTAGTCAATAATGAGTAATTAAGCCAGAAGATTATTTTTGATGTAAATAAATGATTGTGACAATGGAGGTGTGAAAGGGACTTTAACAAATACATTTGCTGATTGGCCTTGTAAAGATGCCAGTCCCCATTCTATCTCTATAAGTGAAACGTATAGATGGTACTGATTCAGTGAACACAAAATTCCTTTGTGATTGTCCATCTGTCAAACTAACTCCCAAAGTGTGAAAATATATTTTTACAGATTACTGGCTTACTCAGCATCTTAGAAAAATCAGATACATGCCCTAACTATTCAAGAATGAAAGGGGGATTTTGTTATCTTGTTTGGTTTAGCAATTCCTAGCCTCTTGATTTCTGGGATGGTTCATGTGAGCTGGAATGAAAATGATTACAGATTTAATCGAGAGTATAATTATTTAGGTTAAATTTTTATCGAGCTTGCATTTTGGTGTGATGAGTAAGGTCACAGATAACACAGAGACTGTGGAGATTAGTTTCCTTCATTGCTTATATTACTTTGCATTTTCAGGAAATATACTGTCAGATGGGTTGACAATATTAGGGGCCACCAGAGGACATTCATTTAATCACTGAGAGCAGCCATGACAGCCAAAGAGCCAATATTTGAAAGAAAATGAAGTCGTTTCGGCATAAAATAAATGTTCTGATTTTTAGAGGATAAGCTAAATCTCAACTTAAAGTGAGAGAATGTTAGCGCTTCAAAAGGACCTTAGACAGCATATATTTTAATTTCTCCATTTTATGGATAAAGATATTGAGGCCCAGAACAGTTAAATAACATTTCCAAGGTTATGTAGCTAATTAGTAGAGTTAGGAAAATAGCCCAACTTTCTAGTTCCTGTCCAGTGCATCTTCCATCATCATTTACTATTTCAATGGCCCATAATAGTTATGATTAATATATTCCCAAATACTGTGTGTCAGAAGAGGATTGGTGTTACTGCTAAAATAAAGAACTCCATCCATTTGCTGATAAAGAACATCTCTTCTTGAAGGTTAAACAGGCTCTGAAGATGTTTAAAAGAAGGCAGTTTGGGTTATTCTGTTCACCAGCTAATAATCAGCTGACTTTACCACCCACAAAGGATGTTATAACAATATCTTAGTAAATTTGTCATGGTCAAAGATATAATTTTTAGCTTACCAGTCCGAAAATTAAGTGATAACAGTATATTAGCATGAACTGGACTAAGGACACTGAATCACATTAACAATGCTTGAAAGAAACTAATGGAAAAAAAGCAGAATGCCAAGCAATTAACAATGAGAAATGTAACCATCAGTCAAAGTAGACGTTCATTTGGGTGTATTATGTGTAGTCTCTGCTTCCACTGACCTAGAAAGCCAGGTTACTTGGTGAGCTCGGAGTTAGACGAAGGGTAGGTATTGATAATTGTCAAATATTTCGTGGTTCCAAGCTACTGTTGCCTTTTATGTCTGTGTTCACTGTAGGACTGCCTTCTGCTGGGGCAAGACAGCTTAGTTCCAGGGTGTGCATAACACACCTTCTGGTCAGTGTGTGGACAGGCACTGCCAAAGCTTGTTCTGCTGACCATCTTCTCTTTGACTCAAGTTCTGACTCTACTCAGGTTCTGAGTATCCTCTCTTCTGGTTGATACTCCCACTCTACCCCAACCACCACATACGTTAATATGTTTTCAGGTCTTTGCTCATAAGAGAGAGTCTTTTTCTGTAAGAGGATTTTACATGTCTGAGATCTGATTTTACTATTTCACTCTCAGAAATCAACCTAATTTCCTTTATTTCCCAGTTCTTGGAAGATACTGCATCACCTCACTGTTGTTTCCGTGTTCTGCCTCCAGCACTGCCTAGGTTAGTGTCCAAATTCTACATATATGTCAAAATACTTTGACAGGGATTTAGATGGATTAATGTGTAAAGAGCAGTTATCTTCCTGGTGCTCAGCAGAGCTCCGTAAGTACTAGTTTGTATTCACCCATTAGTAGTAATGAAACTGACAGACTATGTCTCTTGTAAGCAGCGTAAAACGTAAGCACATGATAAATACATGAATCCCTAAGGTAGACGTGAAAAGGATAGGCTTGGAAATCAGACACAGAGTTTGAAGCAGGCCTCACTTCTCACCACCTGTGTGACCTGGGGCAGGTATCTTTGCATATGATCCTGTTTTATCATCCATAACACTTTAATGATACCTGCCTTGAGGGTTCTTTTAGGATTTAAAGTTCTGTACATTTAATGCTTTATTGGTGTGACTACCACCTAGGTGTTGAGTAATTATGTATTTTCTCTTCCATCTAAGAACTGTAGATTGTTGATATTTAAAGATGGAGAAAGTAACTTCCTATTGGATAAGACTTCCTTTATTATCCTAAGCAAGTTAAAATAGCCTGAATACATACCAGCCTGAAGGTGCCCCAGTGTGGCACATTCTCAGTAAGAATGCAAATATATATATATATTTTTTTTTTTCAAGAGGAAGATTCAGTCTGAGCTAACATAGGCTGACAATCTTCCTCTTTTTTTGCTTGAGGAAGATTAGCCCTGAGCTACCATCTGTGCCAGTCTTCCTCTATTTTGTACGTGGGTTGCTAACACAGCATGTCTGGCAAGTGGTGTAGGTCCATGCCTGGGATCCAAACTGTGAACCCGGGCCGCCAAAGTAGAGCACGCAGAACTTTAAGACTAGGCCACAGGACGTGGCCCAAGAATACAAATTTTACCAGAGACTTTTGGATACCTAAACCGCGAATATGTAGGTTTCTGGAACAGCTATAACTTATCCATTCAGTGTGTATCCTTATAATACACAAAAATTAATACTCAGGAGTTTCATATAATAGAAAATCTGCCTAAGTACACAGAATCTTAGAGAAGGACCTCATCAACATTCTCTGAGCAATAGTCATCTATTTTTGTTTCAGATCTTTAGAAAAAGAAAGGATTCTATGATCCCTGTGGTAGCATTTCATAACCGTATGTTGTCTGTGTGTGAGACTTTAAGCTGACAAGGCATCTTTGGGCTCATCTGCACAAGTAGGGTGATAAAGTCTGGATTTTCCCCCCTGTATGAGGTGCACAACCACATTATAACTTCCTATTAAAATATACCCTTCAGGCCAACTTAACATCTCATTTATGGAAACATGAGCATATCTCTGTCTGCCCCCCACTGGCCTCAAGACTGTTGACTTGCTACAGTTTTCAGACTACATTTTTAATTTGCTCCTCTACTTGTCATTAATAGACCTCCTTTGGTTTTTGTTGTTGTGTAAGCAGCAGCTGAGAACCTTTAAGGGCTGCATGTGAGGCCGTCTGAATCCTTGATACCATATGCGCTTGGATAAAGGTCAGATTAATCTGTATTCCTTAATAGGATTGTCTATTTCCCTATGATATAATAGGTTCTTGTCTCCCTGAAATGTGTATTTCTGTTAAGACCACTCCACTGTCACTTACTTTCCATGAGCTTCTGCCTTTTTCTCTTTTAAGATGGTGGTTAGCTAAGAGAATCACTAGACTGAGATAAATTGATTTCAATTTACATAGTGAGGAAGCCAGAAAAGAGCAAGACTGTATTTTGTTGTTTTTTTTTCTCTTCACTGGTTTGAGTTTATTTTTTGTTTATTGCAGTAACATTGGTTTATAACATTGTATAAATTTCAGGTGTGCATCATTATACTTCTATTTCTGCATAGATTACATCATGTTCACCACCCAAATACTAATTACAACCCATCACCACACACATGTGCGGAATTATCTCTTTCGCCCTCCTCCCTCCCCCCTTCCCCTCTGGTAACCACCAATCCAATCTCTGTCTCTATGTGTTTGTTTGTTGTTATCTACTACTTAATGAGTGAGATCATATGGTATTTGACCTTCTCCCTCTGACTTATTTCACTTTGCATAATACCCTCAATGTCCATCCATGTTGTCACAAATGGCTGGATTTCATCATTTCTTATGGCTGAGTAGTATTCCATTGTGTATATATACCACATCTTCTTTATCCATTTGTCCCTTGATGGGCACTTAGGTTGCTTCCAAGTCTTGGCTATTGTGAATAACGCTGCAATGAACACAGGGGTGCGTGTATCTTTACGCATTGGTGTCTTCAAGTTCTTTGGATAAATACCCAGCAGTGGAATAGCTGGATCATATGGTAGTTCTATCCTTAATTTTTTGAGGAATCTCCATACTGTTTTCTATAGTGGCTGCACCAGTTTGCATTCCCACCAGCAGTGTATGAGAGTTCCCTTCTCTCCACATCCTCTCCAACACATGTTGTTTCCTGTCTTGTTAATTATAGCCATTCTGACGCGTGTGAGGTGATAGCTCATTGTAGTTTTGATTTGCATTTCCCTGATAGTTAATGATGTTGAACATCTTTTCATGTGCCTGTTGGCCATCTGTATATCTTCTTTGGAGAAATGTCTGTTCAGGTCTTTTTTTAATCAGGTTGTTAGTTTTTTTGTTGTTGAGATACAAGACTGTATTTTTGCTGTAAGCTTCTGATGTGATTGAAACTTTGTAAAGTGACCAAATATGATATGTATCTTTGCAATTGTTATGTTTTTTTGGGAAATATCGGTAACATCTGAAGGCCAAAGAGAAATGGAGACTGTATATCCTTGTACCACAACTTGCTTTTGGGCAGTGGGCTATGATGATAGCAGATCTTATACCAAATTCTGTTCAATACACAAACATTTGATAGCAAGCAGCTCAAAACTAGCATACAACCTTTCTGTAAATTCCTGTAAAACCTGATTCTGTCCTCATGACTGCAACAAGCACTGGGCATGGGAAGTTAGCTCTGTAGCAGATTCAATAATATGCTGATAATAGGACCAGCCAACTGTATAGGCAGATCAGGGGCCAGAGTCCCCCGTGAAGATGGGGGTCCCTGGATCACCAGGGGTCTGTTGCAAGTACTGCCTATGAGATATTAGGAAGCTGCTGGCTTTCTATGCCTTGATCACCTCTCATTTCACCATTCCTTATGCTAATTAGCAAACAATGTGGTGCAAATTTTAAGAAAGTCTTTTGAACAGCTAAGTCGATATTTTTATCCTCATTTTGTAGGCAGGAAACTAAAACCCACAGTACTCATTTCACAGGTTTTTTATGAGGAATACATTAGGAACATATATGTGAAATGCTCAGCCTGGTGCCTTAAACATAGTAGATGTTAGCTTTTATTATTACCTACATAATCAAGAATTGCTTGCAGGAGGAAAAATATTTTTAATGACTGCTATGAATGAAGTACATAATATCATTATATGAGCAGATTCTGGTGTTGAGTTAGCCATATTGAAGAGGTTATTTATTTACTTAGTCAAGGATTTCTTTTTTCTTTTAAAGATGGCATATATTAATATTTATTAACTGCTCATTTCTCAGACATGCTGAATTCCAAATATTTAATGGTTCTTATTCCTTATGTAAAGAATTGAAAACAAATAAGGGTTTCTTTTTATTTTCTTTCTTCTTCTTTTTTTTTTGTTTCTTTAAATTAGAAAACTGTTTATTCTGCAAGAGAACTTTATAAATTGCCTAAGACAGAACACATGTAAATCTTCATTTACGTACTCACCTTCTTAGCCTGTTTTGATTAGCATCTGCTTTGGGTACATCATTTTTACGAGTGGTCTCACACTCCCTGTGTCAATCTGTTGCTTTCACAAAATACATTCTCACATTCCCCCAGGGGACTAAATGAAACTGTGTGCTTTAATCCTCTCTCCGACCCTGCATTCTCCAGAGGACTTAATCATGATATGAATAGGGAATAAGCGTATGTGAATATCTCTCATTTGCAATGCATGTTGTGTCTGCCTCTTTAAATAAAGTAAAGGTTAATATGTTGATTTCCTATTTATAGGTAACTTAATGCTTCTAATTTTTCCTAATCATGGCACAAGGTTTTGGCTCAGTACTACTATTTCTTAAATGATCTTTCTAAGTCGTTATAATGATGTGATGAATTTACTACTCTCCGAAGAGGTTGGATTGACAGGTTTAAAGAGACAAATCATACAGTACTTTTTTTTTTTTTTTTTTTGTGAGGAGATCAGCCCTGTGCTAACATCCGCCAATCCTCCTCTTTTTTTGCTGAGGAAGACGGCCCTGGGCTAACATCTGTGCCCATCTTCCTCCACTTTATATGGGACGCCGCCACAGCATGGCTTGCCAAGCAGTGCGTCGGTGCGTGCCCGGGATCCGAACCAGCGAACCCCAGGCCGCTGCAGCGGAGCGCGCGCACTTAACCGCTTGCGCCACCGGGCCGGCCCCCATACAGTACTTTTTTTGCCACATAATATCTAGTTATAGCAGCAAGTCCTTCCATTAAATAAGCTGTATTTCTGGATGATCTATCTTTAGGCTTTTTTATTTGAGCTAAGACATTTGTGTTTTGGCAATCCAGTTTTAACAGTAGGGCTAATACGACCTTCACATATATCAGAATAGAATCAGACAATATTTAATCTAAAAGCTGAACTAATACTATCCATCAGAGAAAGTACATGATAGTTCATTACATCATTTCCTTTTCTGACATAAAAAAATTTTTTTGACATTTTACTATTTTCTCTTCCTCCTTTCCTTTTTTACATGAATTAAACTTGAGAAAAGCCTTTCTTCAGCCAGTATGAGACCTGGGACCATCTTGAGGAAGTAATCAGTGCTACTGAATTTTGCCTCAACAGACCAGTGTATGTTTTCTGAAAAGGAGCAGGCTGCCTAACTGGTATCTTTGTGTTTTTATTGAGTCTACTTGACACAACCTTTCCTCTGAGTCACTTGGCATGTAAGGAAATGCCGTGTACCACTATTAATGAGTTGCAAAATTACCTGTCTGCCTATCTTCCAATCTGTCCTTTACCATTGTTGAGTAATTCTAGAGAGTATAAACTATGAAAAATATACATTTTGAGGGCTGGCCCAGTGGCATAGCAGTTGGGTTCGCACGGTCCACTTGGGTGGTCTGTGGTCCGCCGGATTGGATCCTGGGTGCAGACCTGCTTACCGCTCATCAAGCCGTGCTGAGGTGGCAACCTACACAGAAGAACTAGAAGGACCTACAACTAGGATACACAACTATGTACTGGGGCTTTGGGGAGAGAACAAAAGAAAAAAAGAGGAGGATTGGCAACAGATGTTAGCTCAGGGCCAATCTTCCTAAAAAAAAAAAATCTATATATATATACACATTTCTTCCAAGTAGGAACGAGTCTGAAGTTTCATTCATTTATTCAACAAATATCATGTTAGCAGCTATTTGTGACAAACACTGTGTTAGGCACTTGAAATATTACTACTACTAACTCCAAACGCATATATGGTGCTTATAGTGTGTTGAGTGCAGTTCTAAACATTTTTACATACATCAATCTAGTTTTCTTTTGCATATCCATGTGGGTTAGGCACTCTTGTTATCCCCACTTTAGTGATGAATAAATTGAAACCCTGAAAGTTTATGTTACTTGTCCAAGGTGCGCCTAAGTGGTGGAGCTGAACCTGTGCCCAAGCAGTATATCTCCAGAATCTATCCCGTTAAACTCAATACCACCTGTTCAAAGATGATTGATAGCAAGATGTTGTCTTCATCAGGCTCGCAGGTTGGCGAGTTGTCCATTTCTGTTAGGAAAAGTCCCTGTTCTGTGCTCTCGATAGCATGCCCTGTGTACACAGGTTCTGGGCAAATGTAAGAATAATGAGTCATTCCATCATTTACTCATTAAATGGTAGTTTATTGAGTACTTACATGTACCAAGTACAACATAAGATACTTGGAGACAAAAAAAGGAATAATAAAAATCCTTTTCTCAATTTCGTATGCAATTTAAATTGTTCATTACATCATTTCCATCTTTTGTTTTCCTGCTGTTTTAAAGTATTTAACATGGGTAATGTAGATATTAAAAAAAGCACTTCATAAATTCTAAACTGCTGAGCAAATATTAGGTT
The DNA here is from genome assembly GCF_020826845.1 of Diceros bicornis minor. Taxonomy (NCBI): domain Eukaryota; kingdom Metazoa; phylum Chordata; class Mammalia; order Perissodactyla; family Rhinocerotidae; genus Diceros; species Diceros bicornis. The sequence goes on from NC_080768.1 coordinate 32,384,293, forward strand.
TTATTTTTATCATTGCTTGTTTTATTGAGCAACTGTACACGTGCACTTCTCCTAGGTACCTTCAGCTGTGTTTTAATTTCATTTATATTCCATCTTAATGATTAAACTTTGTGGTTACTGAGTAAAAGACACATAGTCAATTAAAATTTCAAAACTAATATTCAGTATGAGATGGCTGTGTTGCTAAATGAAAATGAATATTATATGATGAAGGGAAGCTGCAAATTTACTTGGAGTTTTCTATCAAATTAGCAACTTGCTTGTTACAGAAAATGAATGCTAATTAGTTCTCTGTGCTGCAGAGGGCATCTCAGACCTGTCCCAGGTCAGGGTTTGTAAAGCAGTCTCATTTTCTTCAAGGGCTGTTCTTGGGTCCTTTCTCCTGGTGCTGACATGAGAAAAGGGCAGGGGACGAACACTGGCATGTGCCAGGAACTGTGCTGAATGGTACTACTCATCACCTCATTGTTTGGCATGTCTGAATCTAAGACAGTAGAAGTACCTTGGAAAGACTGAAGGTTTCAAATGAAGTGAGTTGTTCCCAGTCAATGAAAAACCAAAACTGATAGAGGCCAAGGGATGGGAGATCCTCAGAATCAGGGCTAACACAGGTAAGTAGAGTCCAGTAAGGAAATGACGGAGTAGTCTTTATCAATGAATAAAGAATTTGGGGCTTTGGGGTTAATGGTTTACCAGCTAATTTTCAAAACAGACCTTTAAAGCACATACATTAAGAGGCTGGGGATTGGGGATGAGATAACAAATTCTGTGATGATTATTTAAAAGTGGCTTAACTTGATAATGCTCCTTAAACACATCTAGGATGAAAATCCTGAGACCACCAGTGAAAATTTAAAAGGATCGTGTATGGTTTTGTAAAAAGGTGGATAGATGCAAGTGCCAACATGAGGAATACAGGCAGAAAAGTAAGATTAGAAAAGCTTAGAATAACATGGCAAGTGGGTGGAGGTAGAGGGAGGATTGGGCAGGAATCTAGGTTAAGTGATCAGGCATAGGGTATGTGAGTCAAAAGAGACAAGGAGGAGTGTGTTATTGGAAATATATTATCAATATCAGACGAAGTCACAGTTCTTCTATACACTGGCCTGAACACACAGGAGGTAATACATTCCATTCTGGGTACCATGTTAAAAGTATAATCAACTAGACCATGTTCAAGGGAGAGTCACCAGTAGCATTAAGAATTTGAAACCAAAAGACTGTTTAAGGAAGGCATGATGGCCCTTCACACATCTGAGAGATTGGCTGTTGTGGAGAAGAAGGGGAAATAGAAAAGTAAGAAACATTTGTTTAATGTCTCCTGTGTTCTAGGCCCTGTACTAGGTATTAAAATACCACAAGTAATCTTCACCAAGAAAACCATTTCATGGTTCCTCAATCAATAGTCGAGAAAATGAGGCTTGTAGAGGCTGAGTATTATGTGCAAGGTTGTATACGTACAATGGTGTTACCATGATCCTAACTGGGAGCTTCTGGACTTCAAAGCCCATATTCCTCATTCTCTACTTTGCTCTGTCCTGAAGGGTTAGAAATGGTACCAATGGGTTCAAACCTTAGTGATGCTTTAGATTCAATATAATGAGTACTTTTCTACCAAATTCTCTTACTGTAGAACAGGTGTTTGTATGAGGAAAGGTGCATCTCATTATGGAGTTATTCAGGCCTATGCAGCGTGTCCTGTTGACTGGAATTTTGTAGGGGAAGTTGTGGACGTCCTTCTGGATCCCTTCCAACCCTGAAAGTGTGTGTTTCCTGATTTTATGAATACAGCAAGATTGAGCATCACAGTGTAGTAACACATCAGAAGCTAAAGAGGGAAAGTGAAGACAGGCAGAGAAGGGACAGGTCAAGGCAGATGGTCAGAAACCAGGAGACACAATTAAAAGGCAAGACAGAGAAGGCGTGGCTGGTGGTTAAGAAGCAGAAGATCCACAGGAGCTGAAAGAGCAGGGATTCAAGTGGAAAAGAAATAAGATACAAACCATCAGCTCCCTGGGAACATTAACCCTGGGGCGAAGTCCTGCAGAGTCAGCAATCCCAGTGATAGGCGTCATACCAGGATGCGTGTGATGCAGGGCCCCTGGATGATGGCAAGTATATAAGTGTGTTTCACTCATTTAAATTTGTAGTATCATTTAAATTTGTTTTAAGGTTCAGGTGTGGTGGAGTTGTGATGAACATTGCCCCCAACTGGATTGACTAGTTGAGGGAGAAATTTGTCTGAATTAGTGGAAATTGTCAGATATGTATTTCTAAGAAGAGCAAAGCACCGAAGGTACATTACCTGAGTGTCTCGGCAGAAAGATGAGCAGGAAGAATCGCCTGTTAAAATTAGATGCCCACTGAGTTCTGAAACATATAGCCATAACGATATTTTCTAAACCACGTTTCCCAAAGGATATTTCACTGATGAGCATACAGCTTACTCGCTTAAAACTACGTAAATCGTATCAGTTAATTTTTACATGGACTAAATGGCCTTTCCAAATGATTATAGCCATGCTCTTTGCTCTGGAATGCATTTTCTGCATGTGTGCTTCCCACATGGTGTGTTTGCTGACCCATCACCTGTCAGTGACCTGTGCACACCGCTGATGTCGGTTCATCTTAACATCCCAAGATCTAAGAGAGAATTCCCAACTTATGGAAAATGCCACACAGTCTATATTTGGCAGGAAGACCATTTCCCTTCATCCTGACTTCTGTGACTGCAAGGGAGGCTTGGCAGGGCAAGAAGACCCTTGACTCTTGCCCAAGAACACCCAAGAGACCTCCCAGGGCAAGTGTCTGAACTCTCTCTTCTGCTTTTACTATACAAATACCTTCTTTGAACGAGATGCTTATCTGTTGTAGGGAGAAACTGGGAAGTTGATTCCTAAACTGCTTAATTGACTGCCACTGCTCTTTCTGAGCTGAACACGGTCTACAGTTGTAGAACTATGACTCTCTTCTGATCCACAATGATGGATTGAAGGTGACAGCCTGAGTTAAAGTTCTAAGCTCCCAGCTGGTCAGTTGATTTCACAAGTACAATGTTGCAGGAGTCATTTATCAGAAGTGTGAACCCAGAGATTTGGATGTTTGAGGTGACAACTGTTAGACTAGATTAGAGAAATAATTCACAGAAGATTAGGATAAGAAGGTCTTTGATAGATGACAGTGGGTTCATTTATTAATTTTTGATCTGTGTGATTGGTAAATTAGAGTAAGGAGAGGTCTCTGTGGACATTTCTACTGTTTAAATGCTAGGAGGATTTCTTTCTTTTGACTGGAATAATACCAGCCAAGATTTGGGTGACCTCAAATCTCAGTTGATGCTACCTTTGTATAATGTGTGTGTATGTATTTGTAAAGCAGTTTAAAACTAAAGAAAAGGTGCCCTGGAAATCCTTTTTTTAACAAAGATTTACTTTTGTGTGTGTGCCTAATGCTGTATTAGTGGTGTATAGATAATCCCTTTGAAAAGTCATAGATAGTGTTGGATCAAATCCTTTTAATCACAGACTATAGAGTCCATGACAATTGTGCTCTTTAGACAATAAGCACTTTTATCCACCGCAGGGAAGTAAAATTAAATCATCATTTGCCATTCTGTTTGATTTTTTTTACTGTGAAGTCTAAACATTGGCTTTGAGCAAGACTTCTGACATTCTCTTCCTGGCAGGGACAGAGGCTCAGTTTATTTTTGTGAACTAATAGCTCCAGTCACAGCATAGGCTCAAACTCTTTTTTTTCTTCCCACTATAATAATTATCCAAATTACACTTCAAAAATATGTTTACGGATCTTTCTTCTTATAACTTTTAGTTGGTATTGCGCCTCCTGATGTAACATAGCAGTTCCCAAGGCAGATAAGACTTGAATTTGAGAGAAAATTTTAATACACCAGCTCAGACATCACATATAAACTTAATAAAGTCAGATTGGCCCAATGTGTAAACTCCTTTTTCGGAGGCAGTCAGTCTGTATCAAGAGCTGCATTTACTCTTTGAGGCCACAGGGGTATCCTTCAGCATATTGCCGTTCAGGTGAACTGGTTCTTTCATAATACATTTTGGAAGTATTCTATTTTTGTTTCTTCCTCGATCACACACACGTACTCATTATACTCTCTATTTGTCTTTCTCTGTCTTTCTTGCATCACCTTGCCCCAAATCTCAGCTTTAAAACACATACTCCTGCGTTAGTCTATCTCAATCTCAATTGTGTTTTCTCAGATACTGATGAGTGAGTCTGTAGAGTTTCTTTACTCATAAAGTCATCTTTTTCTCTAGGTTTTCTTTTTTATTTTGTGGAAGAAGCTTTTTTTTTGGTCTACTTAGTCTCTTATGTGTATTACATCCTCTAATCATCACTGGTACCCATAAAATAGATATGATTTCTCTCTTGTACAGGAAATTGTACTCAGAGAGTTTAAATCACTTGCTCAAAGTCAGAGCCAAAATTTGATTTTGGAATTGTCCACTTCCCAAGTCCTCTTTTTTTCCCCATGCTGTTTGGTCTCCAGTGCTTCTATCCCTTTTCTATCACATAAGAAGATTATATATTTCTGATTAAAAAAAAAGAGATAGGCATCTTTCAGCATATAAAAGTAGTGTAGGTAGATAGTATTTCTAATTTCCTGATTTTTATTGGGGTGACTTACATCTGAAAAAAGAGATGGAAAAATTAAATGTCAATTCTGAAAGCAATAAATTAGCTTGGCGTTCTAATGAGACCAGAGAATAGATAAGTACTAGAAAAATGCTGAACATCATTATTAACTGCTGTTAATAATGGCTAACGTCTTACTCATATTTCAGTTGCATTTTGATATTTCCTCCTCCCTGACTCCTTTCCATATATTAGGCCATGACCAGCTTTGCTGTAAAACTGAACCAATAAAATAAATAAATAAATAAATAATAATAAAAAGTCTGTAACTGGCTCTTAGCCCGGTTTGCCCAAGGGTGACCTCACCCTAACCGGAATCCATGACTTCTGTGCCCTTTGCACATGCCTCCAGGACTGTACTGAACGCACTCCATTATTATTTATTGTTTCTCCGCTTGGATCTTCTAGCACTTGAGCAATACTTTATTCAACTTGTAACAATAATAATAGCTAACATTTAATGACCCTTAATAAATTCCAGGTACTATGCTGAGCACTTCAAGTTGCGTTATCTCATTTAATTGTTCACACTTACAAAGGCGAGAACTAAATAACATGTGGAAATTTAGAAATTGGTCTGAAGTTTCACAACTACTACGTCATTTGTCCAAAGTCACAGAGACAATAAGTATTAAAGCCAGATTCACACTCTTAATTCTTCTGACTCCATAGCTAAAGTTCTTAACCCTAGTTCATACTAGTCTTCCATTATTTAATGCAATATTTATCACTTATTAATTGCTCAATAAATACTTCTTGAATTGAAAAATAAGAGTGAGACTGTATTCTATTGAAACAAACACTACGCTTACAATTAGAAGATAAAGGTTTGAATTACATTTATGCCCCTTTAGCTTTGTGACCTCAATAGCTCGTGTCACCTCTCTGGACTCCATTTTCTTCATCTGTAAAGTGAGGGGGAAAGGGTTAAATGAGCTCTAGGATATCTTCTAAACTCTGGTGAATAAAACCAGAAGTGGTGGCTAGAAAAATAATTCAAAACCTCTAGCTGATGCACCAGTTGTTGGGCAAATAGCTATTGCGTTATTCCTGTTGATCTTCAGTTCAGCCGTAGAGGTATAATTCCATTTAGATGCAATCTAGATACGTTTTTGCAGGGCCTCTATCATTTTTCAGAATGTTTCAAAAACAAAATACATTTAAGCTTCTAACCCTGAGTTTGGAAATCTGAAATATACATAAGATGATATGAACCACGCTGACTTTGATTACTATACAGTGGCATAGCTGGGGGCTGCAATAATAAACCTATAAAATTGAACTTGATATGAACCATGACAGGCATCCTTAATGTGCGGATGCTTTGGCTTTCAAATGTATTCTTTCACTGTATTATACAAAATGTGGATAAAGTGATAAGTGAGTTTAAAAATGATTGTATAAGTGAAGTGCACTGTCGCACTGTGAAGCATTTTGCCCCAGGGAGGCCAAAAGTGTAAGGCAGCCTCATTTCCTTTCTTTTGAATGCTTTCTGGGTTGCTTAGGGTTGCTGTTGATGGGTTGGTTGGTTTGTTGTTTGCTAAGTTAAGATAATCTTAGTCTTGATTTTTTTTTTAGGAATTGTTATCTGAAGGGAATTTTTTGTTGTTGTTTTGTTTTGAAATTTTTTTTATTTCTTTTTTTTAATTGTGAAATTTTTGTTGTACATTATTGTTTGTCAGTCACCATGTAAGTTCATCCCTCCACCCCTTGTGCCCACCCCCTACCCCCCAGCCCCTGGTAACCACCAAACAGTTCTATCTGTCTGTGTGTTGGTTTATCTTCCACATATGAGTGAAATCATGCACTGTTTTTCTTTCTCTTTCTCTCTTATTTCGTTTAACATAATACCCTCCAGGTCCATCCATGTTGTTGCAAATGGGACCGTTTTGTCTTTTTTATGCCTGAGTAATATTCCATGGTATATATATATACCACTTCTTCTTTATCCAATCATCAGTCGAGGGACACTTGGGTTGATGCCATGTCTTGGCTATAGTGAATAATGCTGTGATGAACATAGGGGTGCATAAGCCTCTTTGGTTTGTTGATTTCAGGTTCGTTGGGTAGATACCCAGTAGTGGGATAGCTAGATCATAAGATATTTCTATTTTTAATTTTTTGAGGACTCTCCATACTGTTTTCCATAGAGGCTGCACTAGTTTCAACATCACTAATCATCAGGGAAATGCAAATCAAAACCACACTAAGATATCATCTTACACCCGATAGAATGGCTATAATCACCAAGACAAAAAGCAACAAATGCTGGAAAGGCTGTGAAGAAATGGGAACCCTAATCCACTGCTGGTGGGAATGCAAACTGGTGCAGCCTCTATGGAAAACAGTACAGAGATTCCTCAAGAAATTAAAAATAGACATACCTTACGATCCAGCTATCCCGCTACTGGGTATCTACCCAAGGAACCTGAAATCAACAATCCAAAGGGAATTTTTTGAGAGGCAGAAATAAAGGCAGAGAGATTGAGAGAGAGCCAGAAAAAAGAAGAACCAGAGAAAAAGGAAGAAGGAGAGAGAGAGAGAGAGAAGAGAAAGAGAGAGAGAGAGAGAGAAAGAGAGAGAAATTCATTAGCCTATTTAGATATTTGAAACAGTTTAAAGGCACGGGACAATTATATTGGGGAGGCCACACGGCTTGTTTTAACTCTAGTAAAAATTAAAACACAAAAGTTGATGATTATGGCAGCTGCCTTCTCTAGCAGTATATAGACCTCGGAGCATCAACACTGCCTCTCCCCCAGCCTCAATGACATGAATATTCTGGACATATTCCTTTGCTCCCTGTATACGGTGGTCTGCTCCGTCCATGCAGATAGCAAGGACCACACAGCTTCACGAGGACCTGTAGACTGACAGAGCAGATGAGAGCTGTGTCCACTTGTCTTATTCTTGTCTCTTATATCATTTGCACTGCTTGTCTGCTGGTTCAGTAGTTCACCAGAGAGAAAGCAACTTGGGCTTACATTATTGGTTGGTTCGCCAGTCTTTGAGCATGGACCAACCTTTGCAGTCTGGCCTAACTTACAGACAAATCTTTTTTTTTTTTTGGTGAGGAAGATTAGCCCTGAGCTAACATCCATGCCCATCTTCCTCTAGTTTATATGTGGGATGCCTACCACAGCATGGCTTGATAAGTGATGTTTAGGTCCACGCCTGAGATCCCAACCTGTGAACCCTAGGCTGCTGAAGCACAGCACGTGAACTTAACCACTGTGCCACTGGGCCGGCCCTCATGCAAATCTTTGTAATGTTTCCTTTGCATTGGGAACCGGTTGTTCTCAGGAAGATAGAAAATGAAAGTGAAGGGAATGCCATCAAACCACCTGATATAAGATAAGAATGGGGTTTGGGTTCAGCCTTACGTCCTGCCTCTATCACTACTGACTGTAGGATATTTGCCAAGTGCTTCTACCTCTCTATGCCTCATCTCAAAAAGAGAAAATAATGTTTCCTTTGCTCAGATCTTGGGAGAGGTGATGACAATGCATGTAAGGTGTGGCTCCTAGCATATAGCACGTGTTTGGTATTTGGTAGTCGTTATTGTCATTTCTATTGCACTTGTTTTCTCTCTTGCTTGAAGGTAGTAAACTCTTCTTCTGTTATAAGGATGCCTTACATTGAACCATCTAATGTGTTCAGGCTTCAGAGTGACTTGGCAAAGGCTCTCTGTTGAGGGATAAAATCATAAACTTTCTGATTCAGGCCAAAACACGCTAAAATTAGGGTGGACATGATGCTAGGAGTATACTAACCTAGCAGTTTTTTAAACTGATAATGTTAGATATAGGTTTAGCTTTCAGTCTGCATCCATTTTGGAGGCTTTTATTATTCTACTCTCATGCATTAGAGCAGGTTTATTATAAGCTCACTTTCGAAGTTCTTGATCTAATATTCTCAAATGCACATCTTCCAAGTTTCAGTAAGGATAGTGGCAATAACAACAATCACACAACAAGCAAATATCTTTCCTATATTTTTTAGTAATATCTTTTGAAGTATTGTTCAAAATGCAAAGATTTCATCTGAGCTCTTGTTGAATTTAGACAGCTCTCTAGTTTTAGGGGCTATAGTTCCATATGTTGAGTTGTGATGGTCAGAGCATTATTATCAAGAGTATCATGTAGTTTTAAAACATAAAATATTGGTAATTAAACAATGTAATTCTACTCAATCAACTATCAATTTTATAGAGGTAGACGAGTCATTGGTTAAGACCAAACAAGTCTAGACACTTCATTTCTGGGCCAAGAAATTTAATAATTGGGCCATAGATGATGAGTGCTACATGCTCACCTTGCCCACCCTCACATGTTAGCTGCCATGGGGTCAGAAGGAGGAGTGGGCCTAGTTTGAGGTCTAGGCAGCTGCAGTGTTAGGACCAAGAGGAGAAGACACAGGTCCTCACTCTAGCATTAACCGAGCTGACAGAGGTGCCCCTCAGAGCCGCAAGACTTGATTACTCTTCCTGGTGGGGTTAACATACAGTTCTAATCAAGGGCTTACTGCATAATTTTCCAGCCCAGTTGGGGAAAGGAGCGTGTCCCAGGTCTCTGATGCCCGTATGAATAAGCTGCTCTGAGATCAGAGGTGGATTTCCCGTGTGGCTAAAGACATTCAAACATTATACCCCTTACTTGTATGGGTGCCATTCAAATCCGGACTTATTTTTTAGTCTTTTTCTTAAAGTGACCCCCTCAAATTGTATAACTTTTAGGTATCTCAGAAACTGGAGAATTAGTATTTGTTTTAATCATGATTTAGGGGTAAATCTCTTACTACAAAGTTAAGATTAGAACATAGGGTACTTTACTACAATATTTTTAAATGTTAGAATAATACCATAACTTGTATTAGTAAATTAGCGATTACCTGGTGTTCAGATCTTAGAAACTTTGGGAGGGCCTCAGATTCAGCCCTAATCTACTCCAAGTGAATCAACCATCAACATCAATAAAAATTCCTCTAACAGAGCATTTTACTCTGTAGGAAAGGTGTGGCTGAAGGCCTCCTTCAGGACAGAACCTTTTTGATAATTTTTTCACTTAATTTTATATGCAGTGTGTGCTTATCATTTTTACATAACTTCACGACCCCAGGGATTGGAATAGCAGACAGTGAAGAAAATAGTGTAAAAGAATAAGTAAAAAAGTCCCATCTACACTAGCAGAAAGTAATGGCAGAGATCAGAGTCAGCTGGGAAAAGACAGAAGCAGCTTCAATGAAAACAGTGCAGCAGTGTGAGGCCATTCGGAGTAGTGGCAAATTGATCAAAATCAAAATTATCCCTAAGGATTTCATTTGCAGGGAGGTAACAAAATCGCTAATTAGAACAACAGGCATCAGTTAGCCTTTTATATCTTATAGAGTAAAATAAGTGATGTTGCACTAGGTAAAACTGAATTACTCTCAATATGCTTCTTTTTCTGACTAGGAATTTTATAATATCTGAGGCTGTACACTCTGTTGGTTAGGGACATAAGCAGTGGAGTTGGAATGCTGGATTTTCAAATTTAGGTATAATTAATGTACAATAAACCGCACATATTCAAATGCACGGTTTGATGAATTTTGACCTATGTAGTCAGGTGTGAAACCATCACCACAATTAAGATAATAACTATAATCATCACACCGAAATGTTTCCTCATACCCCTTGTGAATCCATCCTTCCATACTCTACGCTTCCTTTCCAGGCAATCATTGATGTGCTTTGTGTTACTATAGATTAGTTTGCATTTTTTAGAAATTTATATAAATGGAATCGTACCATATGTGTTCTTTTTTTATCAAAATTCTTTTACTCAGTTTCATTGTTTTGAGATTCATCCATGTTGTGTGTGTCAGTAGTTTGTTGCTTTTTATTGCTGAGTAGTATTCCATCGTATGTCTATGTGACAGTGTTTATCCATTCAGCCATTGGTGGACCTTTGGATTGTTTCCACTTTTTGACTATTACAGGTAAAACTGCTGTGAACCTTCATGTGCAAGTCTTTGTGTGGACATGCTTTCAATCTCTTGAGTAAATACCTGGGATAGGAATGGCTGGGTCATATGCTAGATGTAAGTTGACTATTTGGATTTAAATCTCTGTTGTACCAACTACTAGTTTATGACATTGTGTTAGTCACTTAACCTATTAGTATGTGAGGTGCAAGTTTGTTAGAAGGATTAAATGACATGATTCATGTAAAGCATTTGCACCGTGCCTAGCCTGTAGAAAGCATTCACAATCTTAATTGTAATTACTTTTTTAAAGCTTTAACAATTTTAAAACTTTAGAAAATTTTAGTGTTGAAATTTATCACCTTTACTTCTCAGGAAAATTTATTTATGTGAAAAGTGATATTCCATCATGCCGCACAATAGTAGGTGTAATAAATACTCTATTTAAAGGATATATTTCATTGTTACATCAGGTATAAACATGGTTATTAGCTAATGAACTACATAGAATTCTAGGCAGTGAACCTTTGAAATGAGAGATTTCACTTTCTAAAAGACTATTTATATGTTAAAATGAATGGAATGTGTAATCAGTTTAATAAAGGTTAGTAATAAATATCTGTTTATATATGGAGAGTCAATGATAAAGAATTAAGGTAAAAAAAATGCAATTCTGAAGCTTCTCCATTAGTTAGCATGTAGTAATTGAGCAGTGATCTCTAAATAGAGGGCTAAAACCACTTTGCTTTGGGGACATCATTTAACCTGCCACTTAGAAGAATTAGTTTCCAGCTCAAAAATCTATGATTCTATGACACATTATATGACAAGATACTTCCTTAACCATTCTGGCATTCCATGAAATCTAAACATTGAGTTAAAATCATTATTAAATAGGCTCATGGAGAGTTTTGTGATTGCTTAAGGAGAGGTGTAGGATTTTAATGCATTTATGCAGGAGTCTTCAGGGGTGTCCAGATTCAGTGCTGTTATCTTTTCAGTGTGAATGCTGAAAACCAGCCAGGTATCACAAGAGACGAAGCTGAGCTCTCAAGTTATCACCACTGACAGAGGGTCAGAGCTGAGCAGCCATGTCCCTCCATGTCTGCTTGAACGTAGCCTGGACATGGGTGTACGCAGACATTTTTCTTTGCTCCCAACTGTGTAATAGTACTTGAAGAAAGGGCCTCCTCTGAGGATGTGGTTTTTCAAACACAAAGCCCAGATAGATGCAAGGAAATGGTGATTTTTCTTCTACTTTATTTTTAGTTTTACTGTTGTTTTGGATATTCTTGTCTTCTCAGCACTGTCTTATATGAAATTAACTATAATGCTGCACTTAAATTGACACCTGCTTTCTGTCTTTTCAACTAACAGCTGGATGAACAGATGCCAGTGAGCAACTGCCGTCCAATAAACCCCCTGAACTATTTTGTCAGGACTATCACTTGCATTTTTCATATTTATTTATTTGTATATATATAGCTACTTTTCCCTGAGTAATATTCAAAATGCTGACCCTATCATAGGAGAGTAATGATTTGGAAATACTGCTGTGGTTATAAGTTCTAATATAATACATCATTGACTTCAACTGCTGAATGATCTTAATGTTGTCTTTTTCAGATGTACACTTGAGGAGACATCAATATCTTTAGTAAATTTCATCCCCACTCCATCTCAACGTCACCTATCAGGATGCAGGAGAAGACTTTTGATAGGAATTTCCAAGGTTGTTGCTAATATCTCTTCAATTAGAAATCGGTTATTTTCTTTGAGGACTCCTCAGAGGCAGGGAGACTTATTTAGCAGTGCCTTATTTAGATCTCACTTTTAAACAGAATGTTTTCTCTCCATTCTGATATAAGGAAGTAATGTTTTGGGTCACTACTGACATTTTATTTATACATTTAGCCTATTCAGTGGGTCTGTCAGGACAGAGCACATGTATTGACTTCAGCTTCCAGTCATTAAGAAAGCAGTCAGCTTTTCCTACTGAGTTAAGAGAATATGCCCCAGTTTGTAGGCACTTCCTTTTAGCATTCTGATGTGATACAGTGTACACTGAATTTTGCTCCCTTCAGCAAGTCGCTAGAATGTTTTCTCTCAAACAAATTCAACTTCTGATCATCTTTGTTGGAAAAACTATGAAAGCCTCATTCTGTGCAAATATGGAAAAACTCCATCTTTCCCTATTCTGCAAAAAAACAAACAAACAAAAAAACCAAATTAGATAGCCAAGAAAGTCAATTGTTGGTTTACTTTCAACATTTTGAAAGTGGTAATCATATTTTTAGTTATTACTATCAAAATTATAAATTATTAAAGGTTTGTGTTTGTGATGTTTTTCACTTCTGCATTATCCAAATTGATTGGCATGTGGTAAAAATTTAATTTGCCTTTTGCTTTCTCATTGCTTTAACATGTTTGCAGAATGCAAATGATTATATTAAAATTTTTGTACAGTATTCATAATCCAAGTGCTAGTTTCAAAGGAAACTCAAAATGAAACCTCCCAACATTCATCCCGTGGTCTTTTTGAATGTCTATATTTTTTCTACTCAATTTCTGGGGAGTGAAATGATCATTTAACATAAAGATAATATATCCTCTTTTAGAATGTAGAAATTTCAGTAGAAAATGTTCTCACAGGATAGGCTGCCAAATGCCAATCTCCCAAAAGGGAATTTTGTCCAGTTTTTCAAATTTTCTATTATTTAGTTTCTTCTTTTTTTTTTTTGTGAGGAAGATCTGCTCTGTGCTAACATCTGCCAATCCTCCTCTTTTTTTTTTTTTTTTTTGGCTGAGGAAGACTGGCCCTGGGCTAACATCCATGCCCATCGTCCTCCACTTTCTATGGGACGCCGCCACAGCGTGGCTTGCCAAGCGGTGCATCGGTGCGCGCCCGGGGTCTGAACCGGCGAACCCCGGGCCGCTGCAGCGGAGCGCGCGCACTTAACCGTTTGCGCCACCGGGCAGGCCCCAGTTTCTTCTTTTTTTTATGCTGAGCAAATAATAGCAATTGACAAGAGTGATTTTGTGTTTAAAATTCAGTGATACCTTCAGCAATATTCATTTTAATCAAGTTTGGCTTCTCTGGTGTGTGTGTGCGTGCACGTGTGTGTATGAATGTGTGTGTAAAAAAAGAGGGGCCAGTGAGATTGTTTGCCAAAAAAAACAGTGTTCTATTCCCTAGGATAGATTTGAGAACCAGATCACCTAAGCCAAAGAGCAGTGAGTGTATAACCCATATTCAGATTTTCCAATGACCTTGGAGAGTTCAGTCAGAGACCAGAGTATTGAAGACCCATTGCAGGAATGGCTCTGGGCCGGTGGGGCAGAGGAAAAGTTCTGGGGGGAAGAGGTCCTGTTCCCATCTCTGACTTCAATACACTTTTCTTCCTGGCTCACTTTTTAGAGACACTCCAGTGTCTTCACTGCTTTCCCACCCGCTATTTACCCTCTTTGTGGCCTCTTCCCCAGCCTATTGTCTCCTTGCACCACCCTTCTCCTGCCTTGTTAAATGCACTCTGACCTACTTCTGCCCTGAGTCACCTTCCCCACCTTCATAGGATCAGGCCTCTGAGAGCCACCAGACAGGAATCCCCCTCTAGGTTCTCTTGATATGAGTCTGCATGTACCTTGGGGCTTCTTTCATTCCTTTAGGGCATTCACTGAATATCATTTTCTAGGGGATAGTTCCTCCCATACCATGTTTTCATGCCTATAATGGCTTTCTCATAAACTAGTTTGAAGAGAAAAGAAAGAGAACATAGGAAAGAGACAAGATCATCTAATAGTGTCATATACTGAAAACTGTATTACCATCAGTTCATCATCGTTGAACTACCAAGTGCTATGCAAAGATATAAAGGGATCCATCCATTTCTCCTCTCTTCCTCACTTCCAACCTCTCTCCCTTCCTTTCTGCTTTCCTTCCTTCAATAGTTATTGAGAGTCAACTGCGTGCTTAAAAGTGTGCTAGATCAAGGAAGAAAAGGAAAATAAAACATTTATTTTCTCAACACCATCCACTACTAGGAGTTAATAAAATAGTAGAAAAGAAAGGAAATTAAGCAAATACTTACTCTAGGATACAACTGGTTTTAATATTATGAGTCTGTGCACACAGTGGTACTTTCAGTAACAGACAGAGTATGGTGGGATTCCTTATTTCCTCTCCTTCTGTTTATTATCCAAGCTTACAGTAAAGTCTTCGCAGAGAAAATGATGTTTGATTTGGGATTTGAAGGATGACTAGGAATTCTCCAAGAGGCATCTAGAGGTGAAAGGGAATTCCAGGAAGAAGGAACAAAATATGCAGAGGCATGGAAGCATAAAAGTGCATGGAGGGGTTAGGAAACCTGGAATAGCTGTGTGCTGCCAGAGCATAGAGTGGGAGTCAGAGTACAAGAATGTAACTAGACTGGAAGAGAGGGACCAGTTGAGAGGGAGAGAATTTTCGGATGCACCTTTGTCCACCCCCGTTCCCACAAAAATTACTTTATCACAATAGTGCAGAATAATTCTCCATCTGATAGCAGGGATACACGTTTCTAAGTAGAAATATTCTTAGGAATGCCTTGGTGTTGGACTCTCTGTACAGGGTCATGGAAAAATACTATAAACGTTGAATGATAGATATAGCAACATAGCAAATGGTTGCTTGTGGACCAGAGTTATTCTTACTCTCTAGATTTTTATTTAGTAACTAATTGCTTTGCTTGCAATATGGTCACTACTTTGGTGTTATAAAGTGTGGATGAAAACAATAAGGCAGCTGATGGGGTTAGAGAAAGTGGATGTCTCTGCATGGTCAATGGGATGATTTGGGATCTTCCATTTGCAACTTACAGAGAATGTATCTCTCCTTGGTCTCTGGTACCCAGGTCCAATGAATATTGCTCCTTTCTTCACAATGTGTTTGGTTATTTGGGATGTACAATTGGGAGAAAAAACTGAATATGTATGTACCTATGTGGGTAACAAATAGGACTCTGCCCCTGGAGTTGAGATTCACATAATAACCGCACAAGGGAACGTAAAGATTTGTTAATTTATTACCAGCCTTGAAGCTCAGAGGCCCAAAATTTCCAGTCAGATGTTAGGTAAATGACAAGTATTTTGGTCATAATTTACTCTTTTGACATGCGCTTTCCTAGGAGTAAAAGATATTTGCAGAATAGAATAGTTTTCTGAAGCTAATATTCCATAGTTTGAAAATGGTTGATTTCAGAAGCTAGAAACATACCCTGACCTATGACTGTGGTTAGTCTGTGATTATTCCCTATTATATTCTATGTTGACACAACTAAATCACAAAGATATCAATTTTCAGGAGCTACAACACTCAAAGCAAAGCAAGAGCCCTGAAATTTCCAACCACATAAATAATATTGAAATCATTCAGAATATTTCCATTAGAATCTAAAAATGATTTTTATAAGTACTCCAAACTCATTATGTCAAATTTAAGATGTTTGTCACCCATTTTTTTTTTTTTTTTTTTTTTTTTTTTTTTTGTGAGGAGATCAGCCCTGAGCTAACATCCGCCAATCCTCCTCTTTTTTTGCTGAGGAAGACGGCCCTGGGCTAACATCTGTGCCCATCTTCCTCCACTTTATATGGGACGCCACCACAGCATGGCTTACCAAGCAGTGCGTCGGTGTGCGCCCGGGATCCGAACCAGCAAACCCCGGGCTGCCGCAGCAGAGCGCGCGCACTTAACCGCTTGCGCCACCGGGCCGGCCCCTATCACCCACTTTTGATATATACCTAGGGGAAAAAAAAGGTAGGCTTACTTAGATAACAATTCTCTTTGAGTAGAGTGGCACGTTACATGGATTTTAATTCTTGCTTGAGCTATTACTCAAGTAGCTTTCTAGGTAGGAAGACAGTGAGCAGACCAGCCAAAACCAAAAAGGAGTGGGAGTTTTGTTTTTAGAAGGGACAGATTTAAATTTGATTGAACTGATTATTAGATATGCTAACAGCCATTGGATTTAATTCTTGCTCTTCTTTGTACCATTGTAAAATATTTTGGGCCTGTCATCTTGATATAACCTTGACACAAGTACTCAGAAGAAAGTCGAGATGCTTAATAATCATGTAAATTAGGCAGAACAGACACATCTTTGATAGGAGAAATAACTAATAGCAAAACATGTTATTAACAAGTGGCCAGTGATGTGACAAATATTTTGTGTAAATAGAATTAATAGTGAAACATGCAGCAGCCAGCTAATATTTTAAAAATGAGAAAACCATAGTTAAGTCAGCTTTATGAGACAAACACATTTTCAAAATGATGTTGTGTAGATGGCTTATGCAATAACATGTAGCTTTTTTTTTCAATTTTTTATATTTGGGGAGAATCGGGCAAAATGTTGAGCACTGCAATTTTACCGTAGCCTAAATGGCATGCTTTATAATATCAATACTGTAGAATGTAGGTTTTCTTTTTTTTTTTCTTCCCCCATCTTCAAGACCCTTGGCTATCAGTCTTGTAACATTTTGAAAAACTTACCTTACCATTGATGCATTGAAGTGATTTCTCCCCCAGGTTATTTGTTGTCTAAACAAAGCCTTTCATGGAATTTTTAGGGTCCAGTGGAGCTCACAGATAGGAATCTTGTAAATAATATAAAATTCAGCTAGCCAGGTCTATGAGTTCTGACCTTTTCCTGTGACCTTAGATGCTTGCCACAGCGTGGCTTGATGAGTGGTGCCTAGGTCCGCGCCCAGAATCCAAACTTGTGAACCCTGAGCTGCTGAAGCGGAGCGTGCGAGCTTAACTGCTACGCCACCGGGCTGGCCCCCTCTGATATTCATTCTTATTCATTGTGTGAGACTTGGTCTTCTATTGAATGATCACATAATGAGTTTATAAAATTGCTTGCCACATTGCCTTCTGCTTCAGAAGGTGTCGAGTATCATCTTCTGTGGTATGTGCAGGAAAGTAGCAGCCGTCAGAAAAGTCACTGGTAACCCACTATCTGCAGAAATGGGCAGATGGAGTGTGGGCAAGAGAAAGAACCCCACCAAACCATCCACAGGTTTAGTCTGTCAAATCTAAGTAGTTGCTTGTATCTTTGGAGGTAGATGACTGCTCTGCCAAATCCATCATTTACTAAGAAATACAGATGTCTAGAGCAGTGTTTTTTAAGTGTTTTTTAAAGTGATGTAAGCCATTGACCTAAGGAAAACCTGAGAAAACTTGGTAAAAACCCGGATTCCTGGGCACAGACCTATTGTAACAATATCTGAGGAGACTGTGTGTCATATGTTCTCCATTTAGATTCCACATTGTTAATATTTGCCAAGTTTCCCTTATATCTTTGTATATATCTAGTATAGAGTGGATGTTGTACTATTTCAACATAAGCTGCCGACAATGTGACACTTCATCTCTAGCTGCTACAGTACAGGAGCATTTTAGATAAGTACCTCTAGCAACATTTTAGACAAGCTATGGTTTGAAACCAGTCCTCTGAGCAGTGGTTCCCAAACTTCAGCACGCATCGGAATCACCCGGAGGTCTTGCTGGGACACGGATTCTGGCCCCGCGCCTAGAGTTTCTGATTCAGTACGTCTGGGGCGAGGCCTGTGAGAACTTTTGGTTCGAACAAGCATCCAAGTTTGACTGACACTGCTGGTCTGGGCACCACGCTTGGAGAGGAGAATCACTGTTGTAATGTAAGACAGAAATTGTTGTTTTTAGTGAGGAGTCAAAAAACACTGTTTCCCGTCTAGTCTGTCAAGTACCTCCTCTTTTTCTTTCCTGCCTCAAATTTCTCTAATTGAATGAGAAGGGGGTCATACTTTAAATTACATCATATGTTTTTTTTTTTTTTGTGAGGAGATCAGCCCTGTGCTAACATCCACCAATCTTTTTTGCTGAGGAAGACGGCCCTGGGCTAACATCTGTGCCCATCTTCCTCCACTTTATGTGGGACGCCGCCACAGCATGGCCTGCCAAGCAGTGCGTCGGTGCAGCCCGGGATCCGAACCAGCGAACCCCGGGTCGCCGCAGCGGAGCGCGCGCACCCAACCGCTTGCGCCACTGGGCCGACCCCTACATCATATGTTTTTATTCTTATCAAATGTGTTCTTTATCTTGTTGCTTACTAAGCTCATCAGCCAAGAACCAGCTATCCTGGATGAGAACACTGATTAAGACCAAGTACAGTGGATAACGTTCTGCTGGCAGGTTATTCTCCAAGGGCTTGTGTTCTAAGAGCATTAGACAGGACTCAGATATATTGGGTGAGATTAGCGTTATTTTAACATTTCTTATTCAGTTGGAGCGCTACTACGTGGAGGGCATAGGAAAGGAGGGAACTTCCAGAATAATGTATGGCATTGTCACTATGTAGCTGACGCTTCATTATCTACAAAGAAATAGTAAGACTACTCCTCAAATTCTGCTCATGTGGTCTTTTTCTGGCTGACCATGCTGGATCTGTGGACAGGTGTGCTGGAAATGGAAATGCCAGAGGAATTAGAGCAAGGGGATTGGTTGATCAGTACCCTGAGACAGGAACAGCTTTGAACGCATCTGACAGCCTCTCTGGGAAGTGTTTGGCAGGATTGGACCCCATGGGTCAGGGTAACCTGCTCAGTTCTATACCCTGTATCGGCCTCCTTCCGTTTCCTGCTTGCCTTTGCTCACTCTACATCTATACTCGTGGTTATTATCCATTCGTGTCCCAGGGCTTCCCAGTAACACATCCCAAAGAAACCAACTTTCACCTAAATCTCTGTCTCATAGGTTGCTTGGTGGGTGGGGAGGAAAGACGACCTGTTTTGTTGAAACTTAAGTACCACTGGGAAGCTAAAACAAACACCCAAGAAGCATTTGTATAACAACTCACGCTTTAGTAACTTCATGAAGTGTACTTCTTATTTTATTAGCAATGAGTGTTCATTATGGAAGAATTAAAAAATTCAGATAACCAAGACCTAAATATGTTTAAGTCATCTAGCATCTAGAGGTCAATGTGGCAGTAAAATTATGTACCAACACCCACCCCTGGCCATGACCCACACGGTCCAGTCTCAGAGCAGCGTTGTGTTCAAAAGAGCACATCTGTCAACTGAGAGGAAATTCAAAGTAGCACAACTTCTTTACTTTTATTTCTTGGAATATTTAAAGGTTAAGTGTGTGAAACATGGTAATTCATCTCCAACATATCCTTTTGTTCTGTCCATACCTGTCATATGCTGGGGCAGCTTCTGTACCCTTTTTTAATACAACTTCAGATAAATGGATAACTTGTTTTATCTATTAAGCACTCTTACAACACAAGACTAAAACTTCAATGAAAAAGTAAGCTACTTGAGCCAGCCCTGTGGCTTAGCGGTTAAGTGTGCGCGCTCTGCTACTGGCGACCCGGGTTCGGATCCCGGGCGCGCACTGATGCACCGCTTCTCCGGCCATGCTGAGGCCGCGTCCCACATACAGCAACTAGAAGGATGTGCAGCTATGACATACGACTATCTACTGGGGCTTTGGGGAAAAAAAGGAGGAGGATTGGCAATAGATGTTAGCTCAGAGCTGGTCTTCCTCAGCAAAAAGAGGAGGATTAGCATGGATGTTAGCTCAGGGCTGATCTTCCTCACAAAAAAAAAAAAAAAGTAAGCTACAGATAAAAACAAGCAGTTTACTGAAGGAAAAGAGGATTGTGTAACATAAAAAAAAGTATTAATATTAAAAGTGATCAAAGAAACCAGATGTTTTACAAGATACTATTTATTTATTTATTTGTTGTTTGTCTATCAGATTTAGAAAGATTGAAATAGAAATGTGACCCCTTGGCTTTCTGAGGTCATGGCAAAATCACCTTACCAACATTGCTGGAAGATAAATTAGCAACATATGTCAGAAGATTTGAAAATTGCAACCTCCAACCTAGTAATTCCACTTCTACAAATGATCCTAAGGAAATTGTAGAATTAGTGCATAAGTATTTACACAGAGCAACTTACAGTAGGAGAAAAAAATGGGAATACCATACATATCCAGTAATAGGAAACTAGGCAAATAAATTATAATCTCTAATTGGATCTATGAAATTCAATAGCAATGATGACTATGCATACATAATTATTAAAGAGCAAAGTATATAATGCATTGTTAAGTAAAAAGAAAATTGTCACGAAAAAATAAGGCATACTATATCTGTGTAATAGAACACGTATTATTAATTAACTGATTAATGTCTTCAGATTCCACCCCTCCCCCCCATCCTATTAAGGGAAATTGGGGATCAGTTTCTGCAGTTCTTTCCCTCCTAAGCCTTCTAAAGAGGGACCCAGCTCGCTAGACATTTTCCTTATTATCACGTAAATTTAGGAAGAAAAAGGAAGAGAGTAAGGATAAGTGGTGTTAATGACAAACGCTAGAGCGTTTCAGTGAAGGCTGTGACCAGTGTCAACTGGAGCAATTGCTTCCTGTGGGAGGTGGTGACTTGAAATGGCTCTGCTGAGATTTCAATAGAGAGGTAGGAAAAGACAATCTGGGTCTGGTTCCATTTTCTCACGAGCAAGAACGGCCTCTTCCAACACAAGGCAAGTAAATAAAAATAAACGGCAATGCCAGTACGTGGGCCAGCTGCTCATCCACAATTGAGTTGCCCAGTGGCAAGATTCTGCTGCATGTGTGAGCCCAGCTGACCTTCTGGACTACTCTCCACATGCAAAGCATGCAGTGGCCTTGAGTCTTGGGTCAAGCTTGGCAGTAAAATTACGTGATCTCCATGATTCTGCTTGGAGAGGATTTTGCCCTCTTCTATATCTTTATTTCAGGTTCACATACGTTGGCTCAGATGATCATACTGTGCAACTATAGAAGACTGTAAATGATGTTCCTTGGTATGCTGAATAGCTGTGCAGGAATATAAATGATATTTATGAGGAAGTTGGGAGTGCTTTAAATATTGTGAAAATGCTGACTTTGACACATTGGGGATAATGATGCAGAAACAGTAGGCTCTTCGTAAACTGTTTAATGGCAACAATTTTCTAAATCAAGGCAATCTGTACTTCCCCATTTACAATTTCATCTTCGACTACTACAGTCTCACAAAGAGGTTTACTACACAGAATCTTTTGCTTTTCTGAATGGTTATTTGGTACTCTGATGCTTCAAAGCATTTATGTTTTATCTTTCACAAACATAGAAATGTTACACGGGAGTGGAGGAGTATGTCACTTTTGGCTGAAACATGGTATTGTTAATAGATACAAAATTTATTCAAGAAGCACAAGTTTAAAAAACGTAAGATGATTTTCTTATGTTAGTGTTTAATATCCTAGATAAATATTGATACTTATATAAGTGAATTTGTGTGCTTGTATAGAAATAATATAAAGGTAACCTACACGTCTCTATCCTGTTATGTAATGGGTTTGCAGTAATAAATGCCAGAAAGATTACACAGTGCAACTCAATTACATTTAATGTTTCAAATATGGCAAAGTTTAATCTCTATATTAACTTTTGTATTTGCTAAATCATAGATATTTACCTTAAAATGCACATTTTTCTCCATGTGTGAGCTAAAAAGAAATCTTGTAATCTAATTATATTTGATTGTAACCAGTGCTGTTTACATTTCATAATGCCTACGTTTATTCCTGACCTGCTGTATCTTCTTCGTTTAATGAGTTTCTTTGAGAATTTTCCATGACCTCCTTTGCGTGCATCAGAAGATAAAATAACATAATATAAAGTAGCAGGAATATGAGAGAAAAATGCCTGCTAGAAAACACTTGAACCTTTCCGAGGGAACTAGGAAAGAAGTTTCCTTCTGTGTGGTTCTTGTAGTCACATGGAGCATTTCTAGAAATAAAATTCTGCTGTGCTCTGCTTGGAGTACATCTGAATAACACATCTCAATGTTAGTAAGTTTCCTGTGATTCCACTTTCATTTTAATTTAAAGAGAGAGATTTCTTTTATTCCGGAAAGTAATTTTCATCATCTTTGACGGTGTAAGCCATGGGAAGAAAAGTAAACGTGGTTGTGTGCTCAGAAACACAATATACCAACTTTATATCTCTGGGACTTTGCTATAAACTTTTATTTTAAATGCTCTTCTGTGTGCTGACAAAAATTTAGAGGATATGAAACACATATTAGATTTTTTTTTTTCCCTCAAACACTGAATAAAAACTCATGCATGAAAGTGTCTCGTAAAATGGATAATGTCCAAAGAAAGGAACAGGGATTTTACGATTCTAACACAGATCTGACAGAAAAAATTAAGTTAAAAAGCAGAGTCATCTCTTCGTGAGGAGCATCACCCACCAGTTGAAAGCTACAGAAGATTTGCACATTTGATTTCTAGGGGTCATAAGTGTCTGTGTATAGTCCGTCTTGACCTTTTGGATCACGATATACATTTCCTCTGAAGGAATTCCAAGTCATTTTTATCATGTTGAAAATCTTTTATACTATTCTTTTTTTTTTTTTGTGAGGAAGATCAGCCCTGTGCTAACATCTGCCAATCCTCCTCTTTTTTTGCTAAGTAAGACTGGCCCTGGGCTAACATCCATGCCCATCTTCCTCCACTTTATATGGGACGCCACCACAGCATGGTTTGCCAAGTGGTGCGTCGGTGCACGACCAGGATCCGAACCAGCGAACCCCGGGCCGCTGAAGCAGAGCGCCTACTTAACCGCTTGCACCACTGGGCCGGCCCCATGAAAATCTTAAAAAAGAAAAAAAAATTCTCTAAGTTCAGAAACTGTGTGCTTTACCTGATGCTTTCTTCCTACTTGGTGTCTTCTCCTTGGGGAAAAGGGAAGTGAACTCTAGTTTGGGGGAAGGTAGGCAAAAACTGTCCATGGCAGCCATGATATTATCGTTATTTAGACTACTAAGAACTGACAGAAGAACTGTGTGGAAACAATCATTGTCTTTGAGTGGAACTGCGAATCAGATTAGAGAATTTCAATAATAATGACTAATTAAAAATGTATACTTATATTGAAAGTAATGAAAACTGATTAGGATTGCAAACATTTTTTCCATGAATATATTTGAAGAATCAATATAAAACATCAGTGATGTATGGAATGTCAGGATATATTTTCATCTTTAATCATATGTGCTGTTTTACTGCTGTTTTCAATATATGGTTGCCCAGTCAATATATGGATTGCTGTTGGAACAGGCTTAATTGTCAAAAGAAAAGGGAGAGATAATATAGAAGAGAAGAATTTTCAATGAACATGTTAACCTCTGAAAAAATATAAAACCATGAAATAAACAGTCATATACATATGTGTGTATATATATATATACACACACACACAAGTATATATATATTAGTAGATATGTATAAATATTTTATTACATCTCTATATAACCAAGAATTTTTCAGCTTAAATATGCAGTATTTGATAAAATAAAAATCAGATAAAAAAATTTGTATTATGGTCTTGAATGTACAATGGACTCTGTTCCTCATTTTGACTGTAGATAGTGGAGTGTCACTAATCTCAATATTAATCTCTTTATTAGAATTAATTAAGTGCAACTATTCTGAGAGGGCAGGAAGCTTTCACTACTTCATATGCACAGGTTTTTTCTAGTGATTCTGTGTGTCAGATGTTGGCATTTATGGCAATGATTTTCTCTTTTTGTTTGTGTTTGTTTCTGTAAAACTACATTGGACGTCTTCAGAGTAACACAACACATCAATGCAGACAAGACAATTTACACATTAGAGCACAATAGCCGGTATTCTTTAACTTAAGTTAATTGAAGCTTGGCAGAAGTTGAACTAAAATTAAGCAAATATAAGAGAGGGATGCTTGCCACCATTTAAAGGATAGTGAAGAACAACTTAATGTTTTGGAAAATGGCCTTTGAGGCTTGTAATGTGAGTATGGTCAACAGATCGCACAAATTGACAAGCTAAAATAATTAACTCATTTGGAGTAGAATTAGGTTCTTTGTGGCAGAGCCAAAACAGAGGCTGGTCCCATGAGCAGCAGCTGTGGTAACTCATGAGGCAATAATCTACCCCTGTAGTAGGTTTTATAGGGTCTATATTTAGCCATTCTATTTTAGAGGCTTTGTAACCCAAACTTCTTTGTGGTATTTAGAGAGAGAGATTGCTTAAATTGTGTGATGGAAACATAGCATTCACCAGTCATCTTCAGTCTATTCTCAGTTTAATCCAAAAAACACTTATGTGGTCATTTCATTGCAGCTAACATGCATTCTCTGGGATGAGATGAGAGTTCTCTTCAGAATATTGTACACAGTTTTTATTAGAATTGTCATAATTGGTCTCATTCTTTTCCCAGTATACTCAGAGCTCATTCTCCTAAACTTGTGACATGTCTCCTTTAGGATTTGGTTGGAAGATATTTGAGTGCCATCATGCATTGCGCAAACTCCAACACATCCCTCCTTGCTATGCCCACTCCCATGAGGCTTGATGTGGTCACAGGTAGCAAAGAGAGAAAGTGGCCTGGCCTGCACCTTCTGGTTGCCTTCCTAGTTTGTGATTTTTCTATGATGGTTTTAATTCTGTTGAACTATCTAGGATTCAATTTAAATTTATACAGTATAGCCAAAGAGGTCACATGAAGGAAAATCAGAGAAATTTACTGACGACTAATGAAGGGCTAACACAAGCAGAGCTAAGAATAACCTGAATGGGAACTAAGTGCAAAGGAGAAATATGCAGTTTTGTTTTATCTTTCTTTATTTGGGATTCTTCAGAATACAGAAGTAATACCTCTTTGTTTTATTAAGTGAAACAAGGCAATGCAAAGATATATAAAAGCAAAGCTGATCATATTCTTCTGCTCCTGAGTTTATCCCAGTCTCTCCACCTGATACAACCAATATTGACAGCTTGGTGTCTATCCTTACACCTTTTTTAATAACTTGTACACATATATTGAAGTAGATTTAATTCCTATATCATTGGTAGTATTGTTTTACTAGAATAAAATCATTCTGAATATATTAGTGTAATTTATATTTTTCACTAAAAAATATATCATGGAATGAACAAGTTGTGAGCACAATTCATGTGAAAGGGGGTGTCCGGAAATTTGTTTGGCACAGTTGGGAGAGAAGCACTTTCAATAATTACAAAGTCTATTGCATGCTATAGGATAATACAAAATATTAATTATTCAGTAAAAATTAGCTTCTTTAGGGGTCATCCCCGCGGAGTAGTGGTTAAGTTCAGCATGCTCTTCTTCTGCCGCCCGGGTTCTCTATTTTGGATCCTGGGCATGGTCCTACGCCACTTGCCAGCCAAGCTGTGGCGGCAACCCACATACGAAATAGAGGAAGATTGGCACAGATGTTAGCTCAGGGCAAATCTTCCTCAAGCAAAAAGAAGAAGACTGGTAACAGATGTTAGCTCAGGGCCAATCTTCCTCAGCAAAAGAAAAAAAATTAGCTTCTTTATTTCTAGAACTCAGTGATGGAGAAATACCATTTGGAGCTTTAGATCCACCTGTAAAAATCAGTGTAAGGTTACTATACTGAGTTGCTCTAATCTAGTCATAAGCAAAGAACTTGAAGACAACAATGAAATATTATTTCTATGTGATCAGAATGACAAACATCAAACGTTGTGATAATTGCAAAAATTGGAGAGGACATAGAGAAGAAGAATGTTATCATGTACTGCTAGCAGTAAAAATTGGAAAAGATATTTTCATTAATAAGGTTGAAAGTGTGTATATCCTAAACCCAGCATTTCCACACTAGAAACATACCTCAGAACAGAGGTTCTCAAATAGTTTTGTCTCAGGACCCCTATAGAGTCTTAAAAATTTTTGAGAAAACCAAAGGGCTTTTGCATATGTAGGTTTTATCTATTGATCTTTACCAATAGTAGACATTAAATTTTAGACCATTTTAAAGTATTATTACATTTACAAATAACAAAAACCCATTAGATATTATCATAAATGACATGTTTTTTGAAAAATAGCTGTTTTCCAAAACAAAAATTTACTAAAAAACATGATGGATCTTTACCCATGTGTAATTTTGTAACATCATGCAAAAGTCAATTCGAAAATATTGGTTCACTGAGTTCTGCAAATCTTCCAAGTGTTGACACATTTCATAATGCAATATAAAAATCACTTTCATTAACGTTACTACGATTTCATCTGAAAAGCCTTTCAGTATTAGGAAGCTGTAAAGTTCACAGCGGCAGATAAAAGTTATCAAACATGCTAATTTTCAATTGAAAGCATAAATTTTTTTATTGGCAATGAGTACAGGTTTTTTTCTTTTGAAATGATAATCTCACTGTTTATTTTTGAGAAAATTTCTGGGAAATACCCAAGTTTGAATAATAGTTTTTTCAGTCTTTCAAGTAAAACATGATGTTCCATGAAAAAAAAGAAACTAGTTTATCTTATAACTCAATTAAGCAAGGTCTTTTCCTTAAGACTATCATTCTACTTCAGTATGCAACAGAAGGGCTTTATGTGTAGTTTTTGTTATTAAAAAGACATGTACTCAAGGGTGGAGATCTAATAAAATTAATGATTTTTACTGCCTCATCAAGGACCTGAGGCTGGCACTTTTTTTGCTGCAAGTGTGTGGCAGTAAAAGAAACGGTGATGACAAGTAGAGTTTGGTGCCACTGTTTCGATTTTGCTGGAGTGCCTCAAGTTTAACCCACTGTTGATTTTACACCAGCAGTGCGATGTCAACACAGTGAAAAAAGAAAATCACATTTCAGTATTATTAATAAAATTAATTTTTTCTTCCTTGACCCCCTGAAAGAGTGTTGGGAACCCCCAGGGTTCTGTGGATCACATTTTGAGAATAATTGAATTAGAAAAACTTATGTGTTCACTGAATTATATGTACAAATATGTTTACAGTTCAATTGTTTGTAATAGAAAAATACTTGGAAATAACTCCAATGCCCATTATCTCAAGGATGGATAAATAAATTGTAGTCCTATAATGGAGTTCAAACTCCAGAGTGTAATGTTAGGTGTAAAAAGAGAAGTGAAAAAGATTACAGCAGATTGATGCACTTAATAGAGTGTGATCTCCATGGGGGCGGCTGTCTTTGTCTATTGCATTCAT
This sequence comes from Diceros bicornis minor, assembly GCF_020826845.1. Taxonomy (NCBI): domain Eukaryota; kingdom Metazoa; phylum Chordata; class Mammalia; order Perissodactyla; family Rhinocerotidae; genus Diceros; species Diceros bicornis. Next base: position 32,412,024 of record NC_080768.1, read on the forward strand.
GTTTGTATCTTAAATGAATAAAAATGCCTAGCACATAATAAGACACTCAATAAGTATTTTTTTAACAAATGAATAATTTCTATTAATAAAACTCGAGTGTGCAAAACTCAACAATATAATGTTTAGAGAATACCGAGGGAATTGTAAACTCCTTCACCCCCTCCCCACTTTGATTTTATTTATTTATTTATTTTTTTTTTTGAGGAAGATCAGCCCTGAGCTAACATTCATCCTAATCCTCCTCTTTTTGCTGAGGAAGACCGGCTCTGAGCTAACATCTATTGCCAATCCTCCTCCTTTTTTTTTCCCCCCAAAGCCCCAGTAGATAGTTGTATGTCATAGCTGCACATCCTTATAGTTGCTGTATGTGGGACATGGCCTCAGCATGGCCAGAGAAGCGGTGCGTCAGTGTGCGCCCAGGATCCGAACCTGGGCCACCAGTAGCAGAGTGCGCGCACTTAACCGCTAAGCCACGGGGCCGGCCCCCTGCTTTGATTTTAAAACTTACTTCCAGCTTTAAAATTGACTCCAAAAGTGAGTTCACGGTTTCCAAATGATTATTTTTGGCATAATTATTTAGCAAAAGTCAAATTTCCTCTCCTCCACCTTCCTTCTAATTCTTTATGGAAGTGAGGGTTATAGCTCATTTAATAAACCAGGGGATGGGGGAATTATGTTTAGAAAAATGTGTAAGAACATGCTGTCTTCTGGCTTTGAGTTTGTTTTGATTTCCAGTCTGTGCCCTCTCTTCTTTCCTGCCCATCAAGTGCTTGCAGATTGTTGCATTTGTTGTAGTTTTTGTTATTTTCAGCACTATTCCCTGTATTCATTAAGTAGACAATGTTCAGAATTCATGTAATGGGAAAGGAAGGATTCTGAAAATTAATCTAAAAAGTTCTTTTAAATAGAAGCTTATGTCTTGAGACTTCATGTTATTCTGGTGAGGATATTTCTGCTAGTTTTAAAACAGCAGTGTGTGTGTGTGTGTGTGTGTGTGTTTGTGTGTGTGTGTGTGTGTGTGTGTGAAGATAAACCTTATAAGCAGTCATGTTGAAAACACTAGCATAAATAATCTTGAGCTTTTGATGGCTGAAAATTAGCTGCTGGAATCCACATTTGTGCAAATACTTTTAATAGAGGCCCCAATTCCAAAGCCTCAAGACTCATTTTTTCCAAAAGATCATTGAAAAAATTTTTTTCTTTCTCTTATGCACCTAGTCCCCTATATGGCTCACAAAACTTTTAAACAGTCAAAGCTTTTAAAAGTTATAAGTGATCTTGTAGAGGGATTTCTAAACTATTCCTGATAGTGGTATTTAAAGCAACTGAACTCAGAATATTAAATATACCTATACATTTTGACTGCATTTAATAAAGGCAGGCAGATTGACCTATACAGTATAAATATTTTTAAGTCTCATATATTATAGAAAGTGGCACCATCAGGGTAGCATCTTCCTTGCTAAATTATGGTCAGGGCCACCCTATACCAATGGTGTTCATGAAGATTCCAGAACAGACAACTGCTCTGCTGCACATAAAGACAGAATTATTATCCCCTAGGATGAAAAAGGTTCATAGTCTTAAATATCCACCACCTAAAAAATGCTCAACTTACTAATTTCATTGCCCCAGGGGACAGTCATTAGGCTATTGCCTAATATGAGAAATGATTGGTGTTAGCGGAATTGTAAATGATAAGGTTTTAATTTTATTCTAAAGTTATCGGTAATAAAAAACGCAAGTTAAAATACGGACACACCCTTTTTTCCCCTTTTAAGATTAACAAAGCATTAAAGTTTGATAATAATCAGTGCTGGTATTGACATGGATATGGGAATAGGGCACAAAGTGATATGGACAATTATCTGGAAGATAATTTATCACTAAGTATCAAAATGCCTTAAAAGTGACTCATATATTTTAAATTTTTTTCTAAGAAATAGAAGATGGCAATAGTGCAAATACACAAAGATGTTTTTACATAAGAACATATCAATGTATTTTTAGTATTTGCAAAAATTAAAAATAACCTAAATATTCTACATTAGGGAATTGGAAAAATATATAAATATAAAGGGTGTTATATAACCATTAAAATAAAGATTTAGTTCTATAGTTATTGACAAAGAAGAGTGGTCTCATAATGTTAAATGAAAAAAATCAAGTTCAATTTTTTATTAAAAATTACATATAAATGTGTGTTGAAACAAAACAGGAAAGATACACACATAAGTAACAGTTGTGATTCTGCATGGAGGAACATCCAATGATTCTGGCTTGATTTGGTTGCTCCATACTGTATTTTCAGGCTTTTCATAATATTTATTGTGTGTATAATTTTTTTCCAACATTATTGAGGAATAATCGTATATATTTAAAGTGTACCACATGATGATTTGCTATATATATATATACACTGTGGGATGATTACTAAGGTCAAAATAATTAATACATCTATCATTTCACAGTTAACTCTTTTTTTTCATGGTGAAAACACTTAAGATCTACTCTCAGCAACATTCAAGTATATATAATATCATGTTATTAACTGTAGTCACCATGATGCTCATTAGATCCTCAGAACTTATTCTTATAACTAAAAGTTTGTATCCTTTGACTTATAGCTCCCTAATTTCCCCTCACCCCAGCCCCTGGCAACCACCAATCTATTCTCTGTTTCTGTGAAATCAGGTTTTTTCCTAAGATTCCACGTATATGTGATACTGTACATTGTCTTCCTCTGGCTGGCTTATTTCACTTAGCATAATGGCCTCAGTTTCATCCATATTGTTGCAAATGGCAGGATTTCCTTCTTTTTTATGGCTGAATAATATTCCATTGTATATATGCCCAACATTTTCTTCATCCATTCATCCATTGAAGAAAATTTAGGTTGTTTCTATATCTCAGCTATTGTCAGTAATGCTGCAATGAAAACAAGAGTGCTGGTATCTCTTAAAGATACTGATTTCGTTTCCTTAGGTTATATACCCAGGGGTGGGATTGCTGGATCATATGGTAACGCTATTTTTAATTTTTTGAGGAACTGCCATACTGTTTTCCATAATAGCTCTATCAAATTGTATTCCCACCAACAGGTGTATAAGAGTTCCATTTTCTCCACATCCTCACCAACACTTGTTATTTCTTGTCTTTTTGATAACAGCCATGCTAACAGGTACAAGATGATATCTCATTGTGGGTTTAATTTGCTTTTCTTTGATAATTAGGGATGCTAAGCACCTTTTCATATACCTATTGGCCATTTTTATATCTTCTTTGGAAAAATGTCAATTCAGATCCTTTGCTCATTTTTTAATTGGATTATTTGGGTTTTTCCTATTGAGTGGTATGAGATCTTTATATACAGTCATGCATCACTTAACAAAGGGGTTTTGTTCTGAGAAATGTGGTGTTGGGTGATTTCATCATTGTGTGAACACCATAGAGTGCACTTACACAAACCTAGATGGTACAGCCTGCTACACACTTAGGCTATATGGTACTAATCTTATGGGACCACCATCGCATGTGTGGTCCATCGTTGACTAAAACATCCTTATGCAGCACATGACTGTATTTTGGATATTAACCTCTTTTCAGATATATGGTTTGCAATTATTTTCTCCATTCCATAAATTGCCTTTTCAGTTTATTGATTATTTCCTTTGCTCTGCAGAAGCTCTTTAGGTTGAGGTAGTCCGCTTGTTTATTTTAGCTTTCCTTGCCTATGCTTTTGGTGTCTTATCTAAGAAATCATTGCCAACGCCAATGTCATTGAACTTTTTCTCTATGTTTTCTTCTAGGAGTTTTATGGTTTCAGGTATTACGTTTAAATCCTTAATTCATTTTGAGTTAGTTTCTGTGAGTGGTATAAAATAGGAGTCCAATTTCATTCTTTTGTGTATGGATATCCAGTTTTCCTAACACCATTTATTGAAGGGACTCTCCTTTCCCATTTGTGTGTTCTTGGTTCCCTTGTTCAAAATTAGTTGATCATATATGTGAGAGTTTATTCTGTTCCACTGGTCTGTGTGCCTGTTTTATGCCAGTAGCATACTGTTTTGTTTACTATAGCTTTGTAATAAAGTTTGAAATCAGCAAGTGTGATGTCTCTATCTTTGTTCTTTCTCAATATTCTTTTGGCTGTTCGGGGTCTTTGGTGTTTCCACATAAATTTTAGGATTGTTTTTCTACTTTTGTGAAAAATGCCATTGAACTCTTGATAGGGATTACATTCAATCTGTAGATGGTTTTGAGTAGTTTGGCCATTTTCACAATATTAATTCTTCCAATCTGTGAACACGGGATATCTTTCCATTAGTTTGTGTCTTCATCAATATCTTATTGATTTTAGTGCACATATCTTTCACCTCCTTGGTTGAATTTATTCCTAAGTATTTTATTGTTTTTGATGTTGCAAGTGGGATTGTTTTCTTAATTCTCTTTTGGATAATTCATTGTTAGTGTATAGAAATGCAACTGATTTTTGTATATTGATTTTGTGTCCTACAACTTAACTGAATTCGTTTATTTGTCCTAACAGTTTTTTGGTGGAATCTTTAGGGTTTTCTATATATAAGATCATGTCACCTGGAAACAGAGATAATTTCACTTCTTCCTTTCTGATTTGGATGCCATTTATTTCTTTTTCTTGCCTAATTGATCTGTCTAGAACTTTCAGTACTATGTTGAATAGAAGTAGTAAGAGTGAGTATCCTTGTCTTGTTTCTGATCTTAGAGGAAAGGCTTTTTAACTTTTTACCACTGAGTATGATGTCACCTGTGGGCTTCTCATATACAGCCTTTATTATTTTAGATACATTCCCTCTATACCTAATTTGTTGAGAGTTTTTATCATGAAAGAATTTGGATTTTGTCAGACGCTTTTTTTGCATCTGTTCAAATGATCATGTAATTTTTATCTTTCATTATTTTAATGTAGTGTATCATATTGACTGATTTGTGTATGTTAAACCATCCTTGCATCTCAGGGGTAAATCCCACTTGATCATGGTGCATCATCCTTTTAATGTGCTCTTAAATTTGGTCTGTTAGTATTTTGTGGAGGATTTTTACATTTGTTTTCATCAGGGAATTTTACCATATTGTCTTTTCTTGTAGTGTCCTTGCCTGGTTTTGTTATCAGGGTAATGCTGGCCTCATAAAATGAGTTTGGAAATCTTCCTTCCTCTTCTATTTTTAGAAGAGTTTGAGAAGGATTGGCATTAGTTCTTTAAATATTTGTTAGTGTTCACCATGAAGCCATGTGGTCCTTGGCTTTTTTTTTTTTGGGAGATTTTGAGTACAGATTCAGTCTCCTTGCTAGTGATTGGTCTGTGCAAATTTTATGTTACTTCATGATTCAATCTTGATAAGTTATATGTTTCTATGAATTGATCTATTTCTTCTAAGTTATCTGATTTGTTGGCATATAATTGTTCATAGTAGTCTCTTATGATCCTTTGCATTTCCGTGGTATCAGTTGTAACGTCTCCTCTTTGGTTTATAATTTTATTAGTTTGTGTCATTTCTCTTTATTAGTTAGTCTAGCTAAAGTTTTATCAATTTTGTTTATCTTTTCAAAAAACCAGATCTCAGTTTCTTTGATCTTTTCCATTGTCTTTCTGGTATCTATTTATTTCTGCACTAATCTTTATTCTTTTCTTCCTTCTGCTAACTTTAGGCTTCGTTTGTTCTTCTTTTTCTAGTTCCTTGAGGTGTAGGCTAGGTTGTTTATCTTTCTCTTTTCTTAATGTAGACATTTATCACTATAAACTTAACTCTTAGAACTGTGTTTTTTGCTTCCATAAATATTGATATGGAATCAAGATATCTTTTGATTTCCCTTTGTATTTCTTCCTTGACCCATTGGTTGTTCAGAAGTGCATTGTTTAATTTCCACCTATTTGTGAATTTTCCAGTTTTCATCCTGTTATTGATTTCTAGTTTCATACTATTGTAGTCAGAAAATATAATTGGTATGATTTTAATCTTCTTAAATTTATCAATATTGTTTTGTGACCTAACATAGTATCTATCCTAGAGAATGTTCTGTGTGTGCTTGAAAAGAATGTGTGTTCTGCTGCTGCTGGATGGCATGTTATGTATATGTCTGTTAGGTCCATTTGGTAAAACGTGGTTCAAGTCCATTATTTCCTTATTGATTTCTGTCTGGATGATCTATCCGTTGTTGAAAGTGTGGTATTGAAGTCTCCTACTATTATTTCTGCCTTCAGATCTGTTAATAATAGTTTAATATATTTTGGTGCTCTGATTTTGGGTGTGTATATATTTATAACTGGTATATCATCTTGATGAATTGACTCCTTTATAATTATTTAAGGACCTTCTTTGTCTCTTGTTAAGAGCTTTTGACTTAAAGTCTATTTATAAGTACAGTTACCACTGCTCTCCTTTGGTTTTCATTTGCATGGAATATCTTTTCTATCCCTCCACTTTCCACCTATGAGTGTCCTTAAAGTTTAAGTGACACTCATGTGTGCAGCATATAGTTGGAGTTTATTTTTTTTTATTCATTCAATACTCTGTGTATTTTAATTGGGGAATTGAAACAATTTACCTTTAGAGTAATTATTGATAGGTAAGGACTTACTATCACCATTTTGTTAACTGCTTTCTTTTTGTTATGAGTACCTTTGTTCCTTTCTTTTTCTCTTGCTTTCTTTTTTGCCAATTGGTGATTTTTTGTAGTGTTATGTTTTGATACTTTTCTCTTTACCATTCGCGTATCTATTATATATTTTTGGTTTGTGATTACCATGAAGGTTTCATAATGCATCTTATAGTTATAACAATCTATTTAAACAGATAACAAGTTAACTTCCATTACATAAAAAAGTTCTACACATTTACTTGCTTCCCCAACATTTCATGTTATTGATGTCACAATTTACATGTTTTTATATTGTGTATTCATTAACAAAATATTGTAGATATAGTTATTTTTACACTTTTGTCTTTTAAGCTATATGCTAGAGTTCAAATTGATTTACACACCACTATTACATTACTGGAGTACTTTGAATTTGACTATATATTTACCTTTATCAGTGAACCCTATGTTTTCATGTTACTAATTAGGCATCTTTTCATTTCATCTTGAAGAACTTCTTTTAGTATTTCTTGTTAGGCAGGTCTAGTGGTAGGTAATAAATTTCTTCTTTTGTTTGTCTGGGAAAATCTTTATCTCTCTGTTTCTGAAGATAACTTTGATGGACAAAGTATTTTTGGTTGGCAGTTTTTTTCTTTAAGCACTTTGTATATATCAACCCACTCTTTCTTGGCCCGTGAAGTTAATGCTGAGAAATATGCTTATATCCTTATTGGAGTTCCCTTGTATGTGATGAGTCTTTTTTCTCCCGCTGCTTTCAAAATTCTCTGTCTTTGATTTTTGAGATTTTGATTATATTGTGTCTCCGTGAAGATCTTTTTTGGTTGAATCTGTTTGGATATCTTTGAGCTTCATGTATCTGGATGGCCATGTATCTCCCCAGATTTGGGAAGTTTTCAACCTTTATTTCTTTAAATAAGTTTTCTCTCCCTTTCTCTCTCTCTTGTCCTTCTGGAATTCCCATAATGTGAATATTTTTCTTCTTGCTGGTGTCCCATAATTCACACAGGTTTTCTTCACTCTTTTTCATTCTTATTTATTTATTTTTTCTCCTGCTAGATAATATTGAAATATCTGTCTTCAAGTTTGCAGAGTCTTTCTTCTGCTCGAGTGAGCCCGATGTTGAAGCTCCCTATTGCATTTTTCGTTTCATTCGTTATAATCTTCAGCTCTGTAATTTCTGTTTGGTTCATTTTATCATTTCTGTCTCTATAATGAACTTCTTTTCTTGTTTATGCATTGTTTTCCTGAGTTTCTTGAGTTGTCTATCTGTGTTCTCTTGAATCTCTGTGTCTATCTGTGTTCTCTTGAATCTCTGTGCTTCCTTAAAATCATTATTTTGAATTCTTTTTCAGGTAGCTCACAGGTCTCTATTTCTTTGGGGTCAGTTACTGGAAAGTTATTGTTTTCCTTTAGTGGTGTCATGTTTCATTGGTTTTCTGTGCTTCTCATGGCTTTGCTTTGATGTCTGCATTTAAGGGAGTAGTAACCTCTTTCAGCCTTTTTGGTTTGCCTTCAGTAGGGAAAGACTTTCACCTGAAGTTGGCTTTGAGGGCGCTGGCTGGGTGAGGTTCAGTGTCTCTCAATCCTGGAAGGGCACAGTGATATAGTCTCCATATATTTCTGTCAGCTGAGGTCATCTTCAGTGAAGACTGCTGAGGTCTTGTTCTGTGAGTAGCAGTAGCCACTAGGGCTGTTGTGATCCTCAGAGGCAAAGCCTGCTGGGGTACTCCTCTTCTCCTTTTTTTGTCTGTGGAAAGATGCTTTATTTGAGGGGTTCACTCCTGATGCCAGTTTTGGTGCACTAGCACTCAAAATGGCAACAGAACCAGGGTCATGGAATCAGGCGCTTGTGGAACTATCATAGCACCTGTGTCTTGTGATATAGGGGCACTTGCTACGGTGGTGGCATCAGTGTCTGAGGTGCAGGCATGTGCATATGTCCCATAGAACTGGGGTCTGGGTCCCTGGGGCTTGGCACAGTGACTCGGGCCCCGTGTGTGTGTGTGTGTGTGTGTGTGTGTGTGTGTAATGCATCAGCAGCACAGGTTCTGAGATATCAGGATATAGCAGTGGCTTGGGCCGAGGGGGCAGGGTGTGGAGTACTACGCCCTAGAGATGGTGGGTCAGTGTCCCAACTCTGGCCCCAGGGGGCAGTCAGAGAATGCCAGCAGCTTAGCTCCAGTGGTTACGCGTCCATGCTGCAACTTAGAACCCTGCGGGTGGGGCACAGGGCTACAGCAGTGTAGCCCAGTGATGGCAGGTCAAAGCCCCAGCTTAGGACCTGGGAGGCAGTCACAAAACAGCATCAGCTCAGCCCCAGTGATGGCAGAACAAAACTGTGACTTAGAATGGTGGGGGCAGGGCACAGAGGTGCAGCAGCGCAGCCCAGGGATGACAGGTCAAAGCCTAGATTTAGGACTCACAGTGGACAGTCGCAGACCAGCAACAGCACGGCCCTGGTGATGGCCCGTTAAAGCCGCCTGTTGGCATCCAGAGGGTGGGGTGCAGAGCAGCAGTAGCGTGGTCCCACAGATGACAGGTCAAAGCTATGACTTAGGATACATGGTTAGGGGCAGAGCTGCAGCAGTACGGCCCAGGTTATGGTTGGTCAAAGGCCCAACGTGGGATGCAACGGTAGGAGTGTAGAGCAGCGGCAGCTCCAGTCCAGGGAGCAGACACATCAGTGTGGACTTGGGCAGCTCTGCCAGCTAGGTTGAGCGTTGGTGAAGACTGTGGGGTCCTTGGTAGCAAAGGCTGCAAACCTTCATGGTGGTGAGGGTTCCTGGGCTTCTTTGCTCTCCTTTTCCATAGGGGGTGAAATCCCCCCGAGGGGATCTCTCCTGGTGCTGAGCTGCTCTGAACTGGCGGATGGGATGATGCAGGTAAAATGTTCTCTATGCTCTTCTATCTGGCCGTCCTTGGTTATTGAGCTCTGCAGGGTTTCTACTGCTTCTCTGCTATGGTCCAGAGCTTTCCCAGGCTATTTTCTTCAATTTGTAGTTGTTTATTTATTGTTTTTGTGGGGAAGATGAGCATTGGGTCATCTAGTCCTGCATCTTGCTGATGTCACCTCCTCTATAATTTTAAAGTAAGAAACTATCAACGTCAAAAATTATAATTAAAATTTTATTTTCTAATGAAAAACCAAGAAATTGTCTCCATTGGTTTTTTAAATTGCAGTATAATTGCGTTGATTCAAATGTTTCTGGAAGTAAGTGATTCATTAATAAGGATCTTAGAAGACATTTTTTGTTCTATAAGATTTTCTCAATGATGTTTCTTAATAATGACATGACTAATATTCTTTTCCTTTTTGTAGAGCAGGATAGTAGACTCATTAAAGCAAAATGCATCAACAAAAGTAGTTTCACAACTATCACCCTAAATGCACAAGCCATTGAAGAAAAGTTTGATAAATTTAACTACATTTAAAAAAGTTTGATAAATTTAACTACATTTAAAAACTTCTCATAGCAAAACCCCCAAAAGCAAATTCAAAGCACGATCTGAGAAGAAAATTTTTGGAACTCCTATCACAGCCAAAAGGCTAATTTCTTTAAAATAAAGAATTCCTAGAAATCAATAGAGAAAAGACCAATATCTTCATAGAAAAATAGACAAAGAATATGAGCCAAGGGTTTGCAGAATAGGAAGCACAAATGGCTCTTAAACATAAACAATAAATAAGAGAATTACAGAATAAAACACACCAAAACACCAATTTTTCATCTGCCAAATTGGCAAAAATCTAAACATTTAATAATACCACTGTCATGTCTATTGATAAAATTAACCATTGCCCTGGGGACTGTAACTTTATACAATCTCTACATAGGCAGAATTGACAGTGATTACCTGAATTATAAACATATATACCTTTTGACCCAGAACTTTCACATCTTGGAAATTCTAGATATATTGCATGCTAACAAATGATGTATCTAAGAAGTCAGTCATCACAGCATTGCTGGTGAGGAACGAGGAGTGCAGGCATCCTCAAGTTCATTCATAGGGCCTGATTAAGTATACAGCAGCATATTACGTATTGTACTCTAAAAATGAACAGGATACCTCTATATGTATTAATGTTGAAAAATCTCCAAAACATATTGGGAATAGAAAGGTTTAGGATAGTGTATGATGATTGTGTAGAAAAGGGAGGAAATTACACACGTCTACTCATCCATACTCATACACATAAAATTTTTATATAAAATGTGCATACATATATACAAATATATATGACATGTATTTAAGTATAATTATATGAAAGTATATATGCTTTCACTGAATAAAATATTTCTAGAAATATGCACGGGAAACCGAGTATATTTGTTGTCTCCAGGGAAGGGTACTGAGTGGCTGCAGACAGGGTTGGGGTGGTGACTTTTCTCTCTATTCTCTTTACCAAATTTGGAGTTTGAATAATGTAAATATATTAGTTAGCCTGAAATATGTATTTAAAAAACAGTATAAATAAAATATTAATGTGACTGCCCACTGTTTGTTCTGGGTATGTTCCATAATTATTTACAAGATTGTATTGTATACAGGACAATTTATCGAATACAGGAATCACAGAGTACTACTGTTATTTTTTTCCTTTTTTAAAGTCTTAATCTGGTGTTATGCAGCAAATAGGAGCAAATAAGTGGGTCTTTTCCTTCTGTGCCGATTTGTTCATTCTTTTTTCTTTACCCTCTTCTTGTCTTATTCTTTCTTCTGATTTATTCCACAAAGCAGGGACAATGCTCAAATACGTGAGTGACAGCCTGTCATTGGAAAAGTTCATCGTGGGAATTTTTATGAGTTTATGACGTCTTTGTTAATAAGCACTTAAAGTTAGCATCTTACAAGATGTTAACAGAGGAGCATCATGAGCTCCAGTGCACCTCGAGCTATTTCATGTGTGTGTGTTTTCAAGGTGACTGAGCTTTTCTTTTTGTTATGTGTATTCATTTTATTTTGCTTAGTCTATGGAGTGACTGCCGTCATTGGCCTACTCACTTCTTATGTTGCTAATAGACTCTCACTGAGGTGAGGGAGAGGTTCTCCTGATACTATAGAAGCAATTTTTTGCTTAGAATCCTAAAAAGGTGACTTTGTCTTCTTGGTTCACTAATAATTGTATCTCAATTATCTTTTGCTGAGTAACAAACTACCTCAAAATTTAGTGGCTTAAACAACCATTTTATGTAGCTCATGATTTCCTGGGTAAGGATGTTAGGAGTGCTTTGGTTTTGATCCGTAGCTGAGGCTAGAAGATGCATTTCTAAGATGGCTTCTTCACTCAAAATTGCGGCACCCCGATTCTCTGTGGCTTCTCTCCCCACGCAGCATGTTGTCCTAGAGGGCCTTTCTATGTGGCTGGGATTCTCACAGTATAGTGGTATCAAAGTAGTCACTCTTCTTCAATGGCAGCTGGTTTCTAAGAGCAAGTGTTCCAAGAGACAGGAAGTGAGAGCTGCCAGTCTCTTTAGAACTGGACCTGGAAACTGGTATGGCATTACTTCTGCCACATTCCATTAGTCAAAGCAGTCACAGAGCCCACTCAGATTCAAGGTGGGGTACATGGACCCAACCTCTCCATGGGAGGCAGGTCAAAGAATTTGTGGCCAATTTTAATCCACCACAACTCCTTTCTTTTGAAGAACTTTGACAGGATCGTAAGGACTGTATTAAGAAGCTTTGAATGCTGTCATTCAGCTCAAAACCCAAAGTGTACTTTCCTTTCTTGTTAGCAATTAACCTGTGCTTCTGTGCCAAGTCAAAGCAACTTAATTTTCTTTACCTGACGATGAAATACCTGCCCAAATGGGAACTCTGAATATTGAGTTCAGCCTCTGTTCTTCTTCTTAATCCTAGCAGTATTACTATAGATAGCTAGTACTATCATATAGCTAGTACTACCTAGCTATGCTTACTCTTTCTTCCATAAAAGCCTTTTAAAAATAGCTTTCTTGGTCTTCCATCTTGGTATGTCAAGCAGATTGAAGTAGCCACTGGGAACCTTCTTATGCAATAACACCATTAACAAGACACTGGAGCTCAGTTCCAATTCCTCAGCTCTCTTGTTATTCAACCAATGTTTAAGAGTATGCTTTGCATCTTGTCTGTGTCTGTTTCCGCAGCACCAAGCAACTCTGGGAATGTGATCAGTGCTCAATATGTTAGCTATATCAGTGAATGGTGATAAAACAGTTATTCTCTCTTTACTACTACCTCTGTTTTGGCTACTGTTCTATCTTATCTTGTTCATCCAAAGTCTCCTAATTGATTTCCCTGATATCAGTCATGTCTCTTCTGCAGTCATGTGTCACTTAACGATGGGGATATGTTCTGAGAAATGTGTCGTTGGGTGATTTCACCCTTCTGCAAACATCATGGAGTGTACTGAAGGGGAACAAAATTTGCCACCCCAAGATGTGTTTCTTTAACATAAGGATTATTTTAGGCTGATTATACTTAAGAAATAAAGACTCAGAATGTTTTTCTTGTTACCTCCCCCTTAACTATCTAAAAGAATTCAGATTAAAAAAACCTGTCTCAGGAAGCGAGCTCTCACCTTAGCATCACATGAACTAGGTGGTAGACAGGGAGGGACCTAGAAAAGCCTGTTTGTTGGGGTCCCCTCTGTGTTCTTCTGTTTCTGTGTCGCCAAACCCTTGTTTTCCAAACATTTACTCCTTTTCATCTACCTGTGAATTGCCTTCCTTCCCTTTGAAGTCCCTGACTCTCCTCACCCCCAACATTTCTTTTGTCTTTAGTTGAGGATGATATTTAAGATGAGGGCTTTGGCAATTTTGGTGAGTTCTTCAGTTTTCCTGGGTTTCTCCCATGTATACATGTTATTAAACTTTTGTTTGTTTTTCTCCTGTTAATCTGTCTCATGTCAATTTTTTAGGCCAGCCCAAAGAACCTAGAAGGGTATAGGAAAATTTCTTCCTGCCTTACAGTATTTACACAAACCTAGATGGTCTAGCCTACTACACACGTAGGCTACATGGTACTAATCTTGTGGGACCACTGTCGTATATACGGTCTGTCATTGACTGAAATATTGTTATGTGGCACATGACTATATTCTCTTCACATTGCAGCTGAAGTGATCATCCTATAGTGAAAATCTAATGATGTGATTTCCTTGCTTAAATTCTTTAATGTCTCCGTTGCCACCAGAATAAAGTCAAATAACTTAAACGCCTCTGAATGATTAGCCCTTGATTTCCTCTGGCCCTACTGTGACCTAGCTCCCCTTCTCACTTGATGTTCCAACAATATGGATTACTTTTGTTCCCCTAGTATGCTTCTCTTATTCTTACTTAACTTCAAGCCTTTGCACATGGTGATGCCTCTGCCTGCATCACTCTTCCCTTCCCTTCCTGTCTCTCTCACCCCTACCATTTCTTAAGTCTTAGATTGGAGGACAGTTCCTTCAAGTGGCCTTCCCTAACCCACCAAAGCCATGTTACTTCCACTTTTATGTGCTCCTGTTTCACCCTCTTATTTTCCCCATGATAGATATCATGGCACGTGACTATGTTGGCTTTGCTTATTGGCTGGTTTATGTCTTCTATTAGCCTGGAAGCTTGGGAGGATAGAGACTGAGTTTTTTGAGTGCTGTAATGCCAATGCCTAGACCAGTGCCTGGTACATCGTAGGCCCCACATAAAGATGAGCTCCTCTCCTGTCCCCTCCCCACCCCCAAACCTTCCACCCCTCCTCCTCTTCTCTCTCTCGTTCTTTCTTTCTATTGGTACTGTTTTAATCTAGACAGTGGAGATTTCCATATGACTGACTTCCAGATGAATGAGAAGTTACTGTAATTTATAACAGCAGCTTTCCATATTTATATCAAATTTGGAACACTGGGTAATTTTTCACTAGGTCCCACATCTTTTTTTACTATCCAGCTATATTAGGACAAGTTCCCTCTTCTGTATCCACTATATCATGTATTTAAATCATAGTTCAACATCCATTTCTTCTTCAAGAAATGTTCTAAACTTTTGAGTCATTCCATTCCAAACATCTCTTTTCTTATGAAACATTCTTAGATTTGTGATACACACAATTATGTCCAGTGACAGTCATTCATGCTTTTTTATTTATAAAATTTTAGGAACTTGTATTACATCTATCTTTTGGTATTTCTGTGGAGCTGATATCACAGTAAGCCTTTATTGGGTTAAGTGGAAACTGGATTTTTATGTGAATAAGTTAAGAATTAACCTATCTAAATTCATCGTTGCTTATGAATATGTAAGATACAGGTGGAAAATGGACATAGAGATTATAAGCCTCTTTAAGCAGAAATTGTATTTGTTTTTGAATGCACATATTTTTGTTTTGCATTCTTGCTTTAACACTTAGCAAAGGTCTGAACACATCTGTGACCCTGTGCTTTGTTTTTCTTCTTGCATGTGGACTATCAATGCTCTGAAAACAGAAATTCTTCACATAGCTACCAACTTCCACATGATTGCCAAATCATGGGATGAGAAGACTTTGTTACCCCTTTAGAATACTCATCCCTTTGCATATGTTTTTATTGGTGGACATTTACAACATTATCAAACTCTCCTGTGTGTGAAGGGATGGTAGGTCATGTGGCAATCATATGGAAACTCTATATTCTTTGGCATGGGATATTCTGGAGAATTGAATATCCTGATTAGTGAAGTTGCCATGTAGACCATACATAGGTTACCAAGTTTTGAAAAATACAATAGAATATCTCTAAGTCTCTCCTTTCTTTTAATACTGACATTATGACTTTATTTTCTAGTCCCTTGGCATCGAGTGCAGTAGCTTATTCAAAGTCTACTCTACATTCCATTCATTAAGTGGATGTGTTTCTGATGATCTTTTATGATGATTCAGAAAGTGGTATAGGATCTAAAACTGTGAATACCAATTATCATTATACCATAAAAGCTTGGAAGTGAAGGTTAATGGAGAGTTTTCTGTACATTAGCTGACGCCATGATCACTTTCCATTTTTTTCTGAATTATTTGAAATTATTCTAGTTAGTGTGCAAACTCAAATAATAATGCACTAGAAGTCTAATGTATTCTAGGGTTTTTGTTCATGTCCCTGCACCATTCCCAGTTTCTTTCCCTGTCCTCGAAGGCTCTGTCTGCAGCACATTTATCAAGCCCAGGTCCACTGTTGTGCTGGCCTCACCGTGCACCTGCATCAGTGTTGTCTCCTGTTTTCTCTCATGTCCAAATGTGAGTAGCCCTTCCAAAGGGTTGTAACATGATGAATTCCTATAACTCACATCAGAAACTTTCTCTTCTGTAGCGAGTGCTTTACTTAGAGAATCTCTGTGCTCTAAATTTTGTCAAAAGCTTCTTCCTTTAAAGCAGCTTTTGTGAACTTCATGAAGTCTTAGTTATGGAAGACATGGTCTCTGATCTTGGCCCTCATTGAGCTGCTGATCAGTTGATGTGCTGCTTGGCATATTCTCTGGAATGCTGAGTGTGTTCCAGGGTTCTATAATCTGTCTTGTTTAGTGCACTGTCTATAGGTTACCAGTCATTACTTGGAGAGAAAATTGTCTTCTCTATTCCATGTATCTGAATTTTAACTGAGGCTGTGTTATAAATCAAAAATGTGCATCTCTGAATTCGAAGTATTAATTTCTGCTCTCTGACTACATATTTCAGGAGTATGAAAGACTATCTGGGCATGGAGGTAGGAATAAACTGTGGCTATATTCATATGGATATATATTATAAGAACTGATAAAAAATTGGCACTATATTTTTTAAAAACTCAAACTACAGCTACTGACAATAGTTTACAATTCCTACTGTGTTTTCTTTCTGGTTGGTCTCCCCAGATGGGAGAATTGTGATTGGAATACTATTGCAAAATTGCTGTTGCTTTAGATAGCTTTATTTTTATACAAGTTGCTTTTAAAAATATGTACTCTCAAACAGCAAAAGCACATTTGGACTCTTTTTTTTACAAGGAAAATAAATTTAATAGATGCCAAAATATCTGAAAACCAGCATGTTTGCCAGGATTGTGATAATGGTATGTGAGAAGTAGACGAGTTTCAGGGTGGTTGCAAATATTAAACAACATTCAATCCTCTGCATGATGAAATGGAAGGAGTACTGGACCAGGAGTGAGGACGCCTAGTTTCCGGTCTGGGTTCTGCTCTAGTCTACCTTACTTCCTTTCCTTATGCAAATATTCTCAACTCTCTTTGCTTCTGCCTCCTCATTTGTGGAATCAAGGAGCTAGACTAGATGATATCTAAGATCTATCTATTAAATCTCCTGGCTGCTCTTGATTTTAACATGGGCAATAAACGAATAAGGACATAAAGAGGGCAATTTGACCTTAAGTTATCAGACTGTGCAACCTCTACAGAACAACAAACATTCAGGAGTAAAGTCACAAAAAATTAGCCACTTATCCCAGGGTCTTCAAAATGCCAACTCTGAATGCTTGGAAATCAGCATAATGACTGATTTCTTTCAGATGGGATATTGACTGTCATTGATACCAGTGGCAGAGCACTAATAGAAATGCAGAGATGTGTGAGAAGGTCATTAGCTTCCAGCTGAGAGAGTCTGTGCAGGAGGTAGTTTGAATTCTCAGAATCGCTTGTGCAGCTTCTTTCATTCGTCAGAACTGAAATTTTCCAGTCTTGACCAGCGTTCCCATTAGCATGAGTCTTAGCAACAGCGTTAACAAGCCATCTGCTTCAGTATTATTTTCTTTGTTAAGTCAAACCTGGAATATCATTCTACATAGAGCAATCCAAATTAGTAAAAGATACTTCCAAAAATATATATTGACTATATATTGAGTATATGTTATATATTTTATTTTATTCAAAGGCACACATTTTAATATCTCTGAATTTGGAAGTATATATATAATTGATGACATCTTCCAATTAAAATTGACAAAACTTTTTGTCTTAGTGGTAAATAAAATACTTGTGCATCTTACAACAATGATATCTTAGATTTGATGGATTGTGGTATTAACCTGTATCACCAGGAATGATATGAGTCTCTCTATTCAGACAATATTCATAATAAAGTAGAGATAGAAAACCTCCATTAATATATTTGAGATGTTGAACAGGGAAGAGTTGTGCTAAAAATAACCCTTTCGCAAGCTACAGTTGACAGTTGAGTCACTATCTCATGCCACTGCTCTGTAGCCTTTGCTTGCTTACTTTACTATCTAGTAAAAAGTGTTTTTATGGAATTAGAAATCTCTAAGTTAATGGGTTTCCCTTTTTGCAAATGCACTTCTTTACGAGAAAATAGGTGTAAAATACTTAGCCCAGAGCCTGACACAGAATAAATAGCCACTGTAAAGTGCTTCTGGGTAAGAGCACTTTCTGGCTAAGTGCATGGATTTTGCATTTCCATATTTAGCCCTCTGTGAGGGGAGCCATCTCTCACCAGACACAGCGAAGGGCTGAACTTCAATGTATTAAGCCAAGGAAGAATCCATCTTACAAATGACTGGACCACTCTGACAATGGAAATAATTAGGCCCTAAGGTATAGATTATTTTTGAATTTTTCATTTTGAAATATTTTCAGACTTACAAAATAGTTGCAAAAACAGAATTCCTGTAAACCCTTCTCTCAGATTCCCCAAACTAACATTTTCAAGAACCACAGTGCAATTATCAAAATCATGAAATTAACCTTGATACAATACTATTTTCTAATTCAGAGATTAGCACACTTTTTCTGTAAAGGGCCAAAGGAAAAATATTTTTGTTTTTTTTTTGTCTGTAAGTTCTCTGTAGCTACTACTCACCTCTGTTGTAGTGCAAGAACAGCTGTAGACGATACTTAAGCAAATGGTAATGGCTATGGTTCAAAAACTTTAATCATAAAAATAAGTGACCAACTGGCCTTAGTTTGCCAACCCATGAAATCTAAGACCTTTTTCAAAATTTGACCGTTTCCCCACTAATGTCCTTTCTTTGGTCCAGAGTCCAATCTCAGATTACGTGTTGTCACATCTCCTAGTCTCCTTTAATTTGGAAGAGTTTCTCAGTCTGTTTTTATATTTAGTGACCTCAAAACTGTTGGAGCTTATTGGCCAGTTATTTTGTAGGTTGTGTGTCAATTTGGGCTTTTCTGATATTTCTTCATGGTTACATTTAGATTGTACATTTTTGTTAAGAATAACACAGAGATGATATTGTGACCTTCTCTGTGCATCATATCAGGAGGCACATTGGTTCTATTTATCCCATTGTTGGTGATACTAACATGGATCATTTGCTAGTATGTTTTCTGCTACGTTTTTCCACTGTAAGGTTATTCTTTTTCCATTTTTAACTTAAAAGTTACTATTTTTCCTTTGCAATGATCATACTTGGAGACAATGTACTCATACTTTTGCTCATTAATTTTAGTGTCCATTGTTGATTCTTTCCTTAAATAGTTATTACTGTGTTGTGTGCTAAATGGTGAGTTTTTAGTTTCATTATTCTTTTTACATTTATCAGTTGAAATTTTACTGTAAGGACCTACTTTCCCTTATTCCTTATGTTTGTTTGTTTATATTAGTATGAGTTCATGGGTTCTTATTTCATGCTTTGGGCTCAGTTCTATTGGGCTCAGTTCTATTATTTGTTTTTTTTCTCAAAACTCTCCCAGATTTGGCTGCTGGGAGGCCCCTCCACTAGGCTGCTGTATCCTTTTGTATATCCCCCCATCATTTTTTAAAGCACTTTTCTTATATTATGGTACCCCAAGATGTTCCAGGCTCATCTTGTGCTTTGCTTGTCCCAGCCCTGGAATCAGGGCATTTTACCAAGGATTCCTGGTTTCCTTTGTTAAAGAATAGTACTGTTTGGAAGCCATGATCAGAGGAGTTAGGCGTGTCATTGTAACAGGAGTACCATTGGCTCCAGGCCCTCTCAATGAGCAGAGCTAGACAATATACTCACATAAATGCACACACGCATACACATATACATACATACATTTGTATCTATGACTGTCAGTGTATATATTACAATCCATGAGTTTATTTCAATTCCTCTACTTCCAATCCAGTATAACAGGAATCCAGCCTTTCCCTGTTCCTTATTTGGAACTTCCTTCTTTTCCAGTGAGAAAGCTGGTTCCCACTATCCATGATGTACTTACTTATTTGTTCAGTCCCAGCATAAAACAAGGTAGTTTTGAAATTGCTAACCTCTACCCCTGTGAAAGGAAACCTACTATTTGTGTGCAATTCTTTTTGTCTTTAACCTTAGATTATACAGTCAATATATTATTTTCCCAGGTTTCTTAGGTTACCCTCCCTTCAATGTGGTCATGCTATTCATTTACAATAAATTTAGTTTCATTTGTTAGTGTCTGTATATCATCCTCCCATATTTATTTATTTTAATTATTTCTTATATAATATGTGAAACATTATCAGAATTCTAACGTCAGAAATATATGAAAAGTCATACTCAGAGAAATGTTACTCCCCATGTCCCTTCTACCCCAATCCCATTTACTCATTTCTTTCTATTCTGTTCTCACTGATCCCTTGGGTGTAGCTAATGTCATTAGTGCCTCGTATATCCTTTCTATGTTTCATTTTATTCAAGTGAGCAGATATCTGGATATTTTTATATACTCTCCTATATCCAGCAGTAGGAAATGCATATCTGTAAAAGTTTTTTATTTCAGCATTGTTTGTAATTGCAAAATATTGGAAACAACCTGAATGTCCACACATAGGAGAGAGATTGTACATCCACACAATGGAGTGTAATGTAACTATATCAAAAATGAAGAAAAGCTCTATGAACTGATTTGGAGATAATTCCAGGATATAGTGTTAAGTGAAAACAAAAAAAGTACATAAAGAATAGTTTTAAGAGAAGGTCCCAGCTGGAAGCCCCTATGGCATGTGCCTCCACACAATTCTTTTCCTATCACTTTTTGTCCAAAATTCTCTCATTGGAGGATTATCTCTTTAGCTTGCAGTTTTTATTAATTAAAAAAAAAAAAGAGAAAAGCAAAGCACTGTGAAGGATAACACAAAAACACAGTTACCAGTTACTTACAGTCAGGAGGGAATGAAGGGTTTGAGAAATCCCTTCGTCAAAGATGGCAGGAATAATTCCTACAGATACCAAGCACTGGGAGAAGTGGAGAAAGACATCTCGGAAGGGGAATAGAATCCTGGTACTAAGTATAATTGACAGTTTTTCTTTCTAGAGGCCAACTAGGTTTTGGACTAGTTAATGCTTTGCATGTACCTATTTGGGAAAAAAATGAGAGTTTAATGAACAAGTAACAATGCAGAAGCCCTGACCTAAAACTTGAAATGTTTCAACTGCAGTTTATATTAATTAGACAATGAAAGAACTGTGTTCAATTTTGGGGGGAAGAAAATAGAAGACTAAGTCAGACATAAACATAACAAATAAGAATTAAATCTCTACCCATAAAGAGCCACTGAAACAAAGATTTTAAGTCATTTCACACCTTCACTATCCCCAAAATGTCATGAATTTGGGTAGAGTGGGGAAGAGAGAAAGGAAAGAAAAGGTGATCCCATATGGGTTCCTGGGATGCTTGGCCAAAATGTAGTCATACTTGGAATTAAATCCCATTTTAATTAACCTATTGCATTTTTTTTTTTCTAAATCAGACATCTCGGAGTGTGTGAGGACAAACAGATTGGTATTCTTTTCTCACTGTTTTTTTTTTTTTTTTCTTTCGCCCTTGCCCTGGTTCTGATAGAGATGCTAATGAACTTCTTCCATTTTCCCTAGTGTTCCAGCTGTCTCTTGCCTCATGTGTTTGCACATGCACTTTACTTGGACACCTTCCCATCCCATGCACACATAATCACCATTATTTTGGCTAATTCCACTCAGTCTTTAAGTCTCACTTAGATGTAATTTCTCAGGTAATTTTTCCCTGGGCCTCCAGAATTAGTGATTCTGTTTTCTATTTATTTTGTCAATGCATTTAGCAAACGGTACTGTATTTGCTGACATAACTGTTCACTTACTTTTCCTCTAAGGTCTTTGAATGCAAAAGCTATGTCTGTCCTATACATCATTATATTCACCTAGAGCAATATTCACCACCCACAACATATTTCCTAAGTGAATGAATTCACCAATGGTCCAGCAATCTAGGATGCTAGATAATGTAAAATCTGAGTCCTCCTTCGCTGAGTAATTTAGAGGCTATGGATATAATTGGAAATGTATTGAAAAACAGTTAATAAAAGAAAACAGGGTTATTAAAGCATGATTACAATCATTTAAGATATATTATATATTCTACTTTGTCTCACAGTAGACAGCTTGATAAAAAGCCTAATCACCTAAGATTAATGGAAATTATTTTCTTAGCTCATGTCATAATAGAGATCATCAGCCTAGTGCAATCTTCTTTTGTACAACTTCAAGTGGGATAAGATTAATAAAATAATTTGAAATGTGTAGCTATTTGACATGCCTGAAGTGGTTATAATTTTGTTAGTGGAAATAACAACAGGCTGCAGATCTATTGACTTAAAATGATACTAGTAATTTTGATGCTGCAGAACTTCGCAGAGCCTGTCATATGCTACTCTTCACTGTGAACCTTGCAGAGGATATAGTAAACAGCATTTTCAAAATCATCATGGAACACTTTTTCTTTCTCCCCGTAAATGAGCATCTTCTAGAACTAGAGATTATTACTATCTATCAATCGTCATCCATCTACCCATTTACCTACCTATTGAGAGAATGATTACTGTGTTCTTACCTCCTCCTCACTCTCCCTGCTTTCATGCCCTTCCACAATTCCTATCTGCTGTTAAACTTTCTTTTGTTTCTCTAATTTCTCATCTCTTTCCTATATAAAAAAAGGAAGAAAGAAAAAAAGAAAGAAATATTTCAGACTACTAGACTTTTTCATCACAGGAGGAAATGTGTGCTCCCCAGATGATAACGTGATCATAAAAGAATCATGTTGGGGGTCCGTGTATTGGCAGTGGATGGGGGAATGTGCCCCTATACTTTCCCAGAGGGGAAAATGTTTGTAATTGTTGGGAACTTAATAGCACTACTGAATGTATGTATATCAACTATCTGAAATCTAAAATACTTCAGTTGTCTTTCTATGTTAGTATAAAATACTAGATATAAAAATAGTGAAGTCAAAAATTAAAACAAAAAAAAATATGGCATTACTCAGAGACATCCATAGAACAAAACAGGCAGGAGAGTGAGTTTATAACGGCTGTGCTCGTAATGGCTGCGGCTGCTTGAAGGTTTGCTTCTTTGGGCTCAACTTACTCTCCTTAGCTTCTACGACCAAAGGAGCCACACCAGTTCATCATTCTGTCCTGTGGCGTGGGACATAACGAAAGGATCGCCAGCACATAAGTCATACACAATCCCTGTTGCTCCTGCCTTTCTCTCTGCCTTATTTGTTTCTTCCCTGTCTCTCTCTACTTCTCTATACTTTCCTGTATTTTAAATTTATTCGCAAGCAGATTTCCTGTAAAGTGTGCATGTACACACTGGTATAATCCGTCTTTTGTTTTTAGTTGGAAGTAAATTGGTTTAATAATTATTAATAATTAAATTGATTTAATAATGTGGTAGAGATCATGGGGGAACAAAACAGATCAAGTTACGTCCATTATGTGACATGTTTCCAAAAGCCTAGCAAAAGAAAGATTATTTAGATTAAAAACATCATTTTGGTTAATTTGGTGTTATCTCAATTTTTATTTTGAAAGATTTCAAACCTACAGAGAGATTGAAAGAACAATGAATACTTGTATTAGAGCTTCTCATCCAGACCCACCATTGACTAATGTTTTGCAGCATTTGCTTTCTCTCTGTCTCTCTCTCTCGCAGAGATTGTTTTAAACTAAACTGTTTTTGTTTATTGAGGTCACATTTGTTTATATAAATTTCAGGTGTACATCACTATATTTCAATTTCTGAACATACTGCGTTGTGTTCACCACCAAAAGTCTAGTTGCCATTTGTCACCATACACATGTATACCTTTACCCCTTTCACCCTCCCCTACCCCCTAAACTAAACTATTTTAAAGAAATTTACAGATATCTTCACAGTTCATTCTTGAATACGTCAGCCTATATTCTCTGCTAAAAACAAAAGCATTCTATTACATAAGCATCATATCATATCACACTCAACAAATTTTATATACATTTAAACAGTTAATATGAATTTATTTAATAGAAATTAAGGTGTGTAATATAAATTTAAGATAATATATAATATAATTATATATTACATATATATGTAAATAATATATATTTTATATTTGTTATGAACTGAATGTTTGTGCCCCCCCTAAATTCATGTGTTGAAGCCCTAACCCCTAATGTGATGGTATTAGGAGAAGGCGCCTTTGGGAGGAGATTAGGATTAAATGAGATCATGAGTGTGGGGACCCCATAATGGCATTAGTGCCCTTATAGGAAGAGACGCCAGAGAGCTTGCTCTCTCTCTCCATGTACATGTGGCGAGGGAAGGCCTTATGAGGAAATAGCATGAAGGTGGCCATCTGCAAGCCAGGAAGACAACTCTCACCAGAACTTGACCATGCTGGCACCCTGGTCTTGGACTTCCGGTCTCCAGATCTGTGAAAAAATAAGTTTCTGTTGTTTAAGCCCCCCAGCCTGTGGTACTTTGTTATAGCAGCTTGTGCTAAGAAAATATTATGAAATAGATAATATATTAAGATATAATATAGATAATATATTTAAGGTAATATGTCTTAATCCTACTTTTGCCACATTTTATCTAACCATGTAAGGATTTAAAGTTCAGAAAATCAATGTTGGTGGTTGGCATATGGCAATGACAAGACCTGTCTCTCTCCCTAGAGGGTGAGCTCCTTAAGGTCAAGAATCGCATGTAATTCAGGATTCACATGCTGCTCATCTTTGTATTCTCAGCATCTAGATAATGCTGTGTGGAGTGCAGAAAACATGGTAAGTTGAGCTATACTTTGAATTAATTTTATTTAAATTGACAGAAAGATATTCCTTTAAATAGTCAGGTTTTAGGACTTTTGAAATATAATTCACGTGTATACACACTTTAGGGATAGTGCTTTTACAGTTAGGTGGAAAATCGATACAGACGGGTTGGGCAGGTGCTCTTGTTCCCCTGGATTTTTCTTGCCTCTGTCAGAGAAAGCGTTAATACATGTTAAGTGTGTGAATCGAATGTCTCAACAGTTTTCACCTCTTGGCTTGGTCCAGCAGTACCAAGTGTTTGTCTAGTTGGCTGTGTTCATGCATAGATGTGTCCTGTAGAGCTTTTTATCTCTTCTGGTCTGTTTTCTTTGTTTGCAAGCAGCTCCCCTATGAATAGGCATGGTGGTTGCTGTGGGATGATATCTAGACAATTCTAGTTTTTCTGTTTTTGTCTTCTATATTTTCCTTTAGCACAGACTATAATGAGTAGACCTATGTCTCTTGAGCTTTTGTTCATTAAGGATTTCATTAGATCTTTCTCTGCCACACTTTCTCTGTATATTCAATAAAGATATTGTCAATGGCATAAGACATGGAGAATTACACCCAGCCACTTATTTTCTGGGTTGCAATTTTCTGTGTTTTTGCTCTACATTTGGAATCTCTCTTCTTCCTACTTGTTTCTTTCCCACTCTTGGGAGTATTTCAGGTGCGTTTCCTATTCTTCTTTCCTTCATTTTTTTATACCTTGAGACCAATTTAGTGCTGAGCTTTTTATCCAGAATTTCTAAAAAGCTAATACACCTTTAGGGGGAAGCCTTTTTCTAATTAAATTGTATCTCTGGTGTTTCTAACATGAACCTAGTGAAATATGACTTGGTGATAATCTATGGAAAATTAAAAAAAAAGAACTTGGGTTTTCTTCCATGGCATATGGCAATGCTAAGATAAAGAAAAAACACAGTTTGTAGTAACAGATGGATTTGAACTGCACTTGGATCTGTTGAATACTTTTTAATATTTAATTTACAGTGAATCTTTAATATAACATTTAACTAAGTGTTCTGTCATATTCTTTTTAAATGTATGAAGGCTTTTCAATGTAATTGTGTCTAGAAGGTTTCATAAGAATATTGAGCGTTTAAAATTAAAGCCCTAGTTGATGGGGAAAAAAACAGTGATTTTCCTGAGATTTTTATGGTTCACTTTTATTTGTGCTGTTTAGAATGTTGTATATTTTTTAATAGTCTGTCAGCCTCTTCTTTATTTCCTGTTAGCTGAAAAAAAAAAATGGAACCAAATAATGGAAGTAACTTTTCACCATGAAAACGAAGCACACAGGAAGGCCATGCTGAAGCCATTGAATTCGTTCTATTTATTAATATGGAGCCAAGTAAGACAATAGTTTTCTAACAATATAAGAAATTATGGTTGTTGCTTAATCAGGGTTGCTATCCTTCCTGGAGATAGGCTGAAGAAATGAAGTCACTAAGTAAGTGGTGAAACAGCCTAGTCAATCACATCTAATGAAACCCAAGGAAAATTTCTGTTGAATTACTTACAGTGTACTTGTTAAAATATTTCATACAAAATTTATTTTTAATTTTTTCAAAAGGCATATCAGATAGTAAAGACAGAGAGTCTGGCAGTTAAGATGTGTTCTGATTTATACCTCATGCTGCTTCGCCATTGGATTGCTACATCTTAGTCATGATTGTAATAACTGGGGCTATTAATGTGGAAGGCAGAAATGTAAAACAGTGTTCCTACTTCCAGGCCAATACTTATCAAACAGTTCCTTCCCTTGCATTTGATGATGTTCACTATTTTAGCACATGTTGGGCTGACATTATCATTTTTAAAACATACAAGAGATGTTAAAGACATGCAAAGTTCATCAAGGGTTATGGCTGGAAGTCAAGCTTTTGTCTAGTAAACACCCGGTATGAGAGGGAATAACATTGATTGAAGGTCTATCTTTCCTGGTTTACAAACAAGAGGAACTTGAACCAAGTTATAGTTTATTTTGCATTGGTAGCTGTCATCACTTCAGAAGACTCATAGTGGAAAAAAATTGGTCCAGGTCGTAATTCTTTTTTTTTGTTGAGGAAGATCAGCCCTGTGCTAACATCTGCCAATCCTCCTCTTTTTTTTTTTTTTTTTTTTTTGCCAAGGAAGACTGGCCCTGGGCTAACATCTGTGCCTATCTTCCGCCTCATTATATGGGATGCTGCCACAGCATGGCTTACCAAGCACCCAACTGCTTGTGCCACCGGGCCGGCCCCCAGGTCATAATTCTTAAGGTGTGTATCTCTGGCTGTTTCTTGTACATCCTTTTATAATTCTGGGTCCTAGAGGTTTTTTGCTTGTTTTTGGTTTTATTTGCCTCACTGTGTATTCTGGTATTTCTGCATAATGTCCATTAGGAAGCACATGTTTAGAGTTAAAGACAGTTCTGTAATCCTTCTTCTTAACCAGGACTTGTGGGCTTATGATCCTTTTGAACAGAACAAACAAAGATGAACAATGAACAGTTGTCTAGCTGGGTGGATGACGGAGGAGTCATGATGACATAATATCATCTACTCTTTGGATCTTTGGTCTTCACCTCTGATCTAAGTCTAGCTATTCCTTTCACTCCTCCCCGGACCCTGACCATTTGATGATGACGTGATAAGATATATTACTTGATTTGGCTCATCACTGGTTTTTGGCTCTTTAATACTGCATTAATCTTATACATTTTTAGGGGTTAATATACTTTTACAGAGAAGCAGAGTGGCTAACCTACCAGAGCCATTGTTTGATATTTGAAGCTGAACCTTCAGAATGAAAAGGAAGAAGCACTCAATTTCATAATGGGTCAGACGGTCTGAATATTTTACTTCACCCATTCCACTTACACTTCCTTTGACTGAATCATCTCTTTGTCCACCCCAGTGAGTGCCAAAAGACTATTTAGTCCCAGAGCCAATGGTTTGCTTTATTTTATATGCCAGGTAAACAGAATCTCAGTTCCCTCTGCCTGGTCCCTTCCCATTTTCATGTGTTGGCTAACTTAGATATCCTTTCTAGAAGGATATCCTTTCCTCTTATATTTCTTCAGTGGCTTCATATGTGAAAAAGAATAACTTCACTAGTGCTCAGCCTGTCTTGATTCTGAAGGAGATCAAATGGCAGTGTTGCATCTTAGAATAATTTTACTTTTAAAACAAGTAAGAGTACAAAGTGAAATGAATTGTGAGTTATTTGTGCCCCACTGTTCAGTGACATTACTGCACCATATGGTGCTACACTGAATGATTTCAGACATACTGGGAAATGTTACCTACTCCACAGTACAACAGGCATTTCCTTAAAAAATATATGTAGCAATAAAGCGTGGACATGTTTATCCTTCTCTTCTCCTGTCAGGCATATTCTTTTAACACAGCTTTTATTTTCTGGTTAATAAGCATCACATTATATGAAGCTGCGTGCTTGTTCCGCTTGCATTGGGACATATGTATGAGCTGGTGAAGGTTTAATTACTATCTCTGGTGCAATAAAGCTGACAGTTCATGCAGCCTAGGGGCCCCTGATAAGGCAGATGATGTTGTTATTTTGAATTTACCTGTCTTGAGAACATATCAGCAATGCATTTAGGATTGTTTACCCCAGTAGGGAGATAGAGAGTTGAGAGAAGAGACCAGAATCGACTATCTGCAGTTGTACACTATTTGAAAGTTTAAACCCCAGAGTTAGCTCAAAATTCATGGGTCTAAACTCATCTTCACTTTTTTGATGTCATTGTAGAAAAAAATAATGTTGATGAATACTCGGTACAGACACTTCCTTATCATTCTAGCACCAGGGTTCTGAAGATCAAACTGATCTTTTTTTCTTTGGCATGCTTTATTTTCCAAAATGGGTTGGGAATTATTTTGTCTTACAGGTAGGGATAAGCAAGTGAGTGAGTTATGTGGATTTAAAGGACTATTTTTTAATACAGTGGATTAGCTTCAAAAAATACTATCAACTTGGCAAAGCAATCATGTTTTTTTTGGTGACATAGTAGTAGTTTTACATACGTCTTACATGTGCATTGATGATAGTGCATTTCAGTTGAAGAAATTACCACTGTACCTCTACTTTGCTTTTACCATAAACTGTTTCTTTGCCATTCAAGACAAGAAGTAATTCACTTAAATGATGACAGAAAGTATGTATTTTAAATAGAATTTGTCTGTTGTTCACAGCCTGGTGTCCGAAGATGATGATGTAACGTTAGAGGTTTAAAGTTGCACTGGTCAAAAGAAGTTGGAGGAAGGAAATACTAGTGAGGATGATTTTTCAAAGAGTATTCACCAATTTGTGGTTAGGATGAAAAGCTATGACCACAGTATCCTGAGGGGTTGCAAGAAGGTAATGTACAGCTTAGAGAATACACAAAGCTTTTGTGTATAAAGAATGGACTAAGTGTGGTAGAGTTCGGTCGGGCCCATAAAGAGACCAAACCAAAAGGAGGCTGTTAGGAATTAGCACCTTACTCGCTCCCTTGCTGCTTCCTTCCACCCATGTTCACATCCATGTTGACCATCAGCAAGCTCTTAAATGCCTGTTTGTAACGGTCTCAAAAGGACACACTAAACTGTCTTTTCAGTTATACTTAGTCTTCCTCTACAGTCGAATAGAGATTGCAAACGTACATCCAGGATCTTCATTGACTCAGATCCTTTGTGAGGGTAGAGGAATTGGTGACAATTTTGAATTGTAGAATTTAAAAAACGAAACACATTTTATTGCTGTGTAATATGCTGAGATTTAAATGCTCACAGTTTTGCCTGAGATTCTTTGAGTCTCTGCTTTAATAAGGAAGTAAGACTAGTTTTAATTAGCTTAGCAGATCAAATCTTCGTATATAAATGAGCCTTCTAAGAAGAATGGGAAAATTTGTTTTATTATTAAGAGCTAACTGTTCTTTTTACAACCTTTTCTATATTATTTATTTTTGTAGTTGATTTTTTTTATCATGTATAGTATAAAGGTGGAATTCAGCTGAAGATTGTATCTAAACTATTAAAGACTGTAATGAACAGTTAAAAGTAGTGAGATTGTTTTATAGGGGAAATATGTTAACTATAATCTAGAATGGAAAAACAAAATCTTTATTCACACGTGATTTCACGCCACCTCTCCCACATTGAAAGACGGGGGGAGAAAAGCTCTGTAAGTCTGCTGTCTGTGTAAGACTGTCTGCAGAGGAACCACAGAGTATTTGAGGTAAAAAGTGTCTATTGCCACTGTTTTGTTAAAGGGACCAGTATAATTAGTATGGATGACTGAAGTACTTCCTAATGTTTCATACCTTCATAACTGCCACACTTGCTGGGTGCTGGGAGAGAGGAAAATAAAGTGTACATGACAAATTCCACCTGTAGAAATTAGAGATGGTTAAGAAATCCTCCTCTCGCATTTGAGCTTTTATCTAATAAGAAAGACAGTATGCACACAAAAAATAATCATGAGCTACAGTTCAGACCACACGCAATAATGGCAAACCAATCCTCATACAAGAACAACAGTAACAAATAGGATTAATGGTGGTGGCTTTACAATCTATATTTAATTTTAAGAGTGGGAATTCCATTTGTTAGAAATCACCAACATTTTAGAGAAAGCAGTAGAATAAACAAAGGTCATTGAGAATTTTCTTCTCTAATCCAAACTATTGATTCAGCTGAATTTCATGGAGTCTGCAGTTCCTAAAGCTACAGAGGAATTGCTGGACAATTGAATTTGTCCCATTAGTTCAATTGCATTTTTGAAAAGAGGAATTATATTTTTAATTCCTTTAGAATAGGCGTCCAGGGCAGTAACTGGAATCCCAAATGCTGATCATTTTTAGATTCTCTTTCAATAGGAAAATTCCAGGTAAAACCACCTCTTTGTACTCTCCCACCTCCTGAATCTCAGGAGAAATGTGATACATTCCCAGAAGTCAGTTTTTGTCAACTACAGCCTGTATCTCATTGCATTGAAGAAGTTCATATATTGTGAATTTTTTTTAATCACAAAAAATCTCACCTCTTTCTATCATAAGTAAAATTGAGGTTACGAAAATGAATTAAAAGGTGCTTTAGTGGAGCTGAAGTATAAACAGAGCATATTGAGAATCACCTTCTTGGGGGAACCCTTTTGATTTGGTGCCATCATTTGTACCATGCACTTTCTTTTTGCACTAGTAAGCACATAAACACCAGCAATAGACACCAAGACAGGCACATATGAGTTTTAATCCTCTCTCAAAAGACCTTTGCTTAAAAGGCTTTACTTATCATAACTTCTGACAATAGGCCATAGACAATTTCTACAGAATGAAGTATTTGGTGAAGAAAATGATGTTGGCTCTCAAGATGTCCTTTGCAAGACAGAACCAACATAAGGCACGTGGTGAGTGAGTCCAACCCATGGAATGGTGACTGGTTAGCTTGGTTGGGAAGAGCTCTCAGCTAAAATGCTCAAGCTCTATGTATGTGAATAAGCATGGCTATTTGGAGAAGGAGGAAAGTAGATGCATTTTGCAACGGTATGCCATTGATAAAAAGCGAGAGTTGATGAAAATATGTGGGAAGACATATCCTGCAAACCCGTGATTCCTTTGATTCTACTTGGAAGTCACTTTCCAACTCCAGAACTTCCAGTGGCTGCTCATATTGCAATGCCTTCTACACTATGGTCCTAATCTGCCTGTACAATACCAGCTGCTCTCCAGTGTGGTATCTGTGCTGTGTAACCAGCCACCGTCTTCCTCCACATGTCTGTCGGTAGTATCCATTAGCCAGGAACAATCACTCCCACCCACCATCAGTCCACATATTTACCATCCTCTCTGGGCAGCAAAACCCATAACTTTCTCAAAAAAACCCTTGACCACCTCATCTCATAGTGCTTGTTCTCTTTTCTCCTTGCCTTTGGTAAACTTGGGCTGCCATCCATTGAGTCCTTTCCTCTCCTTATGTATTTGTATTATGTGTGTGCCATCTTCTCCAGTTGAAAATGAGGCTTTCCTGCAAAGCACCACGTGGTATATCATTTTGTCTCCTTCTCAGATCACACACTGCACAGTGCCTTGTTGCCCAGCAAACAATTTTTGTTTGGCCATATGTATCATTGCAGACCTTCATCACAGAACTGCTTTTGCACGTCCAATCTGATCTGTGGCCCAGTAGTCCTCTCACCTTTGTAACCGGGAGAGGCTTTCTGGTGGAATCGTGTCCTGGCTCAGGTGTGGAGTGAATATTGTCCCATGCTGTGGAGCACAGGCGTCCTGTTTGCATTTTAAATCTTCCAGGAGCTGCTGAACCCACACTGCCGGAGCACAGCCTCCTGCGGAGCACAGCAGGAGCATGAGGGCAGAGAGCCAGTGGTGTGTCTCTGCAGGTCCTGGGTTGGGGGTGATTAAAGCAGAGTTTTTCTGTAATTGCAGCACAGCAGGTAGCTCTGCATGTCACCTTCCCATCTGCTGACCCCAGCTTCCTGCTGTGCAGCCTGGGAATATGTTAGTAAACTGCTATAGGACGGCAGGGACAGCCTGAGTTCCTTTGATTCATCTGCCCTTGTTCGTCGTTTATCTGTGTTTACATCGAAAGGTGGTGATATAGATTAGAGGAGTCTCCAGGGGAGCTGTGGGAAAACATTCATATATGTGGGTACTGCTGGACCCCTGGTACGTCATGGGGCACTTTTCTGAAGGATTTAGCAAAAGGGTCATATCTAGACTTTTTTGTGTGTGCTTTTCTTCTGAGTCTGTCCATTCACTTTGAGCTTCCAGTTAGTTTTCCTCCTGAGAGAACTTGTCCGTTTCTATTAAATGTGCTTTATTTCTGTTTTCCTTTTTATGAGGTTCATCTTTTATTCTCTCACCATATTACAGACGTTCCAGTGTCACCCAGGGCTTCTATTTCTTTGTGTTACCCTCCCCAGAACTCCTCATGCAATACTTGGAGCCCAGTGATTACGTGAATATGAATCCCTTCTGGCTACTGCTGTCGGATCACTCACCTCCTGTACATCTCTACCCCCAAACTCTTAGTGTCGTCTAAAAGTCTACTGTAGGGATAAACATGCTGGCTTCCTAACTCCTATCCCCTATCTCCTTGCCTACGATGTCTTGTGACAGCCCTTCCCACAAGGACATGCACATGTGGTCCTTAAATACATCTCGTTTCAAATAGAAAGACCAGTATGAGTGCCATCTTCTGCCAGAACAGGAAATTTTACTTTGCGTCTCACTTTTCACTTGGTCTCAACCCTCCACTTCTCTTGTAGCACTTCTCTGGAGCATCCAGCCTCCTGCATGGGTTCCAGGAAGAGCAAAAGGATTTGAGGAAATCGGCTCAGTTCTGACGAGTAAGACAAGCCTTCCATTTCATCTGTCAGACTGAAAAGGATGCTTAACAGCACATTTGAGGCAGAGGCTCCTGTCCTCTGGAATCCATAGCCATGCCTTGGGTGTGCTGCTTGTCCCGGGTTCTCTTGCCTGCCAATCCCTGTGACCCAGGCTGCTGGCTGGCCTTCCCGTGTGAGACTCACTCCTGCTCATGCTCTTGAACTACAAGCCTAGGTTGGTGTCAAGAGGTTCGCCCCCTCCAGTTTGCCCCATATCCAGATCCCATCCTACCCTGTGAATTTGCACATTCATATGTCTCCTGCTAAAGTGTGAAGCATCCTCCCTCAACTACAGTGCATAGCTTCCATGTTTTCGGCTACACCTGCCTGATGCTGGCCGGATCTCTGGTTCTCACCCCTCCTGAAAGATCTGTCACCACCCAGGACATGCTGCTTACACAATCCGTCCCTTAGTTTTTGAACTCGTTCTACTACCTTGGCTAGTGGAAGCTGTAGAGAGAGCTGAAGAATCTGAGTATTTCTGTTATGCACGTGGATTGTAAAGGTGCTGTGGGATGGTGGAGCACTGTGCAGGGAAGGATGAGGAATGGAACAGGTGCAGTCTGGAATTGTAATGATGGGCCAGGGAATTCCTACAGTGGTCCCAGTCAGATTGCCTTCCCATTGTGCTTCCCTTGCACCACAAACATGTGAAAGGCCAAATCCCTGTTTGTGCCAGGTGGCAGGTGTGGAGGTGTCCATCAGGTGTCCTTGATTCCTGGGGGATCCCCAGAAAGAAGGGTAGAAGAACCTTGTCTAGTCTTATTTTTAGAGCTACCGCCTATGTCAAGGAGAATAGATGTTTCTTTTGATTTCCTATATTGCTGATTGGGGAAATAGGAGTGATAACATTAGAGCTGTAGTCTCCTGAGCTGAAGAAAGAATAAAAGTCATCTAATTCAACCTGCTCATTTGACAGGTGATAACTGAAGCCTAGGGTGATTTATGTCTGCTGCCAGGGCCACACAGCTGCTCAATGAGGCCGCCCGCCTCCCTCTTCAGTGTTCTTTCCATTTACTATGACGCTGTCCAAATTGTTGAGTCACATCTCAGCTTATTTCTCACCAACCCCATGAAACGGTCCTCCTTCCTCTTTCCCTCTTTGTTTAAATGGCATCACACCGACTCCTCGGTCCCCCAAGTTAGAGATCCTAACATCATCTTCACTCTCTCTGTTTAACATCATCTTCACTCTCTCTGTTTATACTCGGTCAGTCAACAAGCCTAGTGGATTCTGCCATGTCTAGGTTTGTTATCTGTTCTCTTCCTTCCATTATCTTTGTATTCTTTATACTAGTCACTTCTGTCTGCATGACCCTTCTGCAGAACAATTGCAGTGGTGTTCCCAGTGGGTTTTCCTGATCTTCTGGGGTATCCTGCCCTAAAATCCAACTGCCAGATCCCTCTACCAAATGCATGGCTGCATTCCTATCAATCTTCTGCATCCTGTATCATTTAAGTCTCTTTGGACTCTCCGTTGCCTTAGGGTCTCCCTCTGAGACCCCAAGTTAGGAAACCCAGCAACTTAATGAGGAGAAAGCAAAAACAACAGCTCACATTTACACAAAGGCTTGTTTGAGGAGAGACAAGGGGAATATTGAGGCTTCATAAAGTTTAGTTTTCCCTTGTCTAGTAGTCTAGACAGTGTATACTTTGACACGTAAGGCTATCATTTTGTTGTTGCTGTTGTTGTTGTTGTTGTCAAGGAAGATTCTCCCCGAGCTAACATCTATTGCCAATCTTCCTCTTTGTTTTTTTTTTCTTGCTTGAGGAAGATTCACCCTGAGCTAACATCTGTGCCAATCTTCCTCTATGTTGTATGTGGGTCACTGCCACAGCATGGCTTGATGAGTGGTGTAGGTCCACGCCTGGGAACGGAACCCGGGCCGCTGAAGTGGAGCGCACTGAACATAACCACTAGGTACAGGGCCAGCCCCAAAGCTGTCATTTTTATATACATTTATATTATACATTTGTACACATTTTTATATACATATACATACACATATAGGCATAAATATGCATGAATATATTTGAATATATTATAATATAGGGCACATGAACTCTCCATCATATTTGAAAGAATGATATTGCTGTCTAAAGCACGATTTTTTATTTAGGGGAATGTTGAAAGCTTTTCGTGAGGAATACCATTTAAGGATTCCTTGGGTATGATTTTTATTAATATTGATTATACTTTTTAATTATAATTTCATGCTTTTAAGAATCTGGATTCCACATTAGAAAGTTGAAAATAAGGCTTATTTGAACTTGATCTCATAAAGCAGAGGAAGGAAGAAGTTTACTGTAAAATTACAAATTAGATGAAGAAGGAAGATTTTAGATCTTAGACAATTAGGAGTGGCATACACTGACAGTAATAGCAAGATGTCTGTTAGTCTATGTTGTGCGGAAACTGAGAGTATGTATGTATTCGAGTCATAGTTCTTATCTTAAACCTATAGCACTTTTTATGACCACTTTCATGAGAAATGAAGGTGCCCTGAAGATTAAGTGGTTTGTCCAACATCACATTTCCCAGGACCCTGCTTGCCATTCCCTTGCTCTTGGTTCTAGATGTTTCCTTCTAATCAACCAAAAAATGTTCACTGGGTAATGAGTTGAGGGAAGGTATTGTGTTCAATTCTGTGGGTAGATACAAATGTGTGTGTGTGTGTGTGTGTGTGTGTGTGTGTGTGTGTATGTGTGAAAAGTCTGCCAGAAGAATTATTGATTGAGTTAAATATATAAAGTAGTCAAATTAGTATGCTAATCAACATTAAAAATCAGCTTCCTAAATGTTCCAGAAGAGTGGAAGAGAAAACTCCTGGGAATTAGAATGAGATCTGTGTGGGTTGACTGGAGTGATCACGAAAGATTTTATGCGGTAAAGGACACTTAAATTTTCCCTTTAGTGTCCAAATAATTTATCTTGTTGTTTTTACCTCTACCTATTCCAGAGCCCTGAGTCCTAGGTGATTTATAACTGCAGACTTTCACTTTGGAGAGGAGCTGGGCCAGCTCTGCCTGCTCTGTTAACAGATCCCTTCCAGCTATGGCAGCTCACAAGCCCCTCGCTCTTTAGCTTTGGTAAGATCCTAACATAATCACTAGTTCTGCCACTGAATCTTCCACAGGACTCAGCTATGGGCCGTTAGGATGTTTTTTAACTATTATTTAGAGTGAGTAAATTAATTCAAGAGAAGATGATCTATATTCTTTTAAGTTTCATTAAGTAGTCATTAGAATGCTTAATCTCGTGCATCTTTTTTTTTTCCCAGTGTGCAGCACAGCCATTAGTTTAGATAGCACTTATTAAATTTTTAGCCCTGCCAAGTCACTAGTGTAACATGAAACAATGAAGCTTTGCTCCTATGATTTTAGCATAAAGCCTTATCACAAAGCATATAGTCGCCCTGCTCTTTGCACACTGGCCTGGGTTTGATGTGACAGAGCCCGTGCTTCCTTTCCTCTTCGTGCTTTCTTGTCACAAATTTTCGCTGCTTTTGTTTTGTGCCAGAGTTTTCATTTCCTATTAAATGTTCATTAATGTATAAGATGAGTGGTGGTACTATAGCAACATGCCAGGATCACCTATTTGAAGGTTGGATATAATATCAAAAGTAAACGCTGCAGAGTTTTGAAAGAATTCATTTGCCTGTTGGGATTTCAAAATAACTTTGTAATTATGGATTGTTTCAGTGCAAATGCATTTTCAAGTAGCAAGTGCCTGAAAACCTTGACACAATAGATGCAACATAAAGCAATCTCCAGTGACCTTGAGGAGTTCTTCACAGTCCTGCACAGACTGAGATAAAATCTGTCAAGGTGAATTGAAAGGCGTCTAGAAGCTTAGAGTTGGAGATTCTGTGTTTTCCCCTATAGCAGTTGATGACATGTTTTGATATGTAACTTGGGCCAGACAACTGTATTTCTTCTCCTCCTTTACGTGTCTGTGATGTCCTGAAACAGAAAAGAAAACATTGGAGAGACTTTCAGAATTGCCTCAAGTCATTTTTTCTAAGAGAAAACTGAACTAGTTTGGGGTCCCTAACTTACACAATTGTGAACAGAGATGCCCCCTTTTATTTTCTGATTTAAAAAAATGTAATGCTTCCTTTTGCTGATTTGGGATATTACAGATATATTATTTATTTTAAAAAATATGATTTTTCATTTACCTTAGACTTTACTGGTTAAGGTATTTTATCTTTTGTATTGTCTTGAAGCTGAGCTTTAATATTTCACTGGTAATAAATTCCAAAAGATGACTGAGGATTGCAAAGGAGATTTTTGTTTTCTAGATTTATAGTGGCAATGTCTGGACTTGGTTCCTACTGTCACATCTCAAGAAGGACATTAACACCTGCAACTTAAACATTGCTTGTTTATGGAGCCCAGTATGTTGGCGAGGTTGTGTGTGCCCCTGGACAGTGAGCATGGCTTTGATGCTTTTGTGAAAGTTTGTGTCTCATTTTTATATCCTTAGTCATAATCACTCTTCTAGTTTATAGATACTACCAACATTTTGTTAATACTTTTATCATCTGTTTTTGACTGAAAGTACCAGGAATTCTGCTATAAGACTGCATAGGTTCAGTAAACTTCAAGTGTTGGATGGAACCTTGCTTAAAATACTCCCCATTGGGGAAGCACGAGAAAAGAAGGTGCATTTTGTGATGATTTGATGGCCCGTTACAAATTAAAGCACACTTTCATATCAATGATCAGATTTCAGCAATTCAATAAGAGGAGAATTTATTATCAGCCTGATTTTATGGACAAGGAGTCTTCATCACAATGACATTAAACAGTTTGTCCAGCACCTCACCGCTGGTAAAACCAGAGCCCAGGCTGAAACCCAGGCCTTTTAAGTTCAGGAGCAGTGTTGCTTTCACAAATCTGTGCCATTTCCTGCAGACAAGTGTTCCAGTTAAATATCCTAGTTAAGGGTTAGGAAAATCTGTACATACTATGGTAATGAGATCATGTCCTTGAGGAGCCCACAGTCACATAGAAGGAATGAAAATTACAAGGCAGATTGAGAAGTGCTATTAGAATTAGATAATTATATACCCATTCCTTTGAGTTTATAGAGGAAACACTGACTGATGTAATCTGAGAAGTTTCCAGGAGAAAAGATCTTTCCATAGGGGCTTGAAGTATAAATAGGTAGGTAAAGAGCATCTCAGGTGGGGGAGATAAGCGTAGGCAAAAGCATGGTGGCATGAATGAGTTGGGCTGTGGGTGAGCATAGGAAGAAATGGTCGAAACTGATGCTGAACTGGTGGGATTTAAAATAAATTATAGACTAAAGCTTAGCGTCCAGTTTACACAACCTTGTTTTGTGGTTGAAAGGTCCTTAATTTATTAATAAAGCTAAGTCCATCACATACACACATGTGTGACAGCAGTAAAAAAACTAACAATTAGAGTAATATAGTCTTAGAAAATTATACATGTATTTATAAATTAACCCTGTTTCCCACAGTGTTTGGAATAGGTTGTGCACATAGAACAGGGGCTGGTGAATACTTGATTTGACATACAAATGCACTATAAATGTGGGTGCATCCATATATGTACACACCTTGCCTTATGTCCTAGTTTCTCTCTCCTTCTTCCCCATTTTGCTTGGAAGTAGTTTGTATCTTTCAAGTCCATGCTGACAGTCAACACTCTAAAAGTGCCTTCTGTTGTAAATGCCCATTTATTTGGTGGAACTTTGCTTCTGAATGAGTCTGCTTGTTCCCCTGAACGCTTTTGGCTGCCTAATGAAATGCAGGACTCTTAATCAAAGTTACAGATGGTGGCGGTTGCACAAACTCAAACGGGGACAAAGAGAAGAAAGAGGTGAGTAATTGACCCACATTCATAGATTGGGCTAATTAATTAGCAGGTAAGAGTTGCAGTTTATTCCTTTCTCATTTTTTAACTTGACAGGCTGAGTGAAGATATTTGCCCCACAAAAGGAAGGTTTATCTACTTGCCATAACAGTAGCCCTGGAGTTTGGTATGACTAAAGGTTTACTTTTTTAGGTCTGTAAGTTCACAGCAGTGTGGGAGTGTTTAGGCACTCTGAAAGACTTGGGACTTAGTTTTGGAATCTGCATGAAAGGGCAGTAAATTACGTGGGAGCCCTTTGGGAGAGACACTGAAGCTGAGGTAGGGAACAAAGTCTAGATCCTCCATGCCATGTGTTGTAAACATACCCCATGTGGTGTTCTGAGAATGCCAGTGTAAAGTCAATGAAGACCTGGGCAAGAAGCCACTGCTCAGAGCACACTTCATCCTTAGTGAGATTCCCCTGGCTTTGCTAGTGCTGTGAATAGAAATTAAGATGGGAAAGGTGTGTTCTATCTCATCCAGCCCTACCTTCTCTGCCAGCCTGGGGATTTTTCCCTACAGTTGAGTCTCTAGTTCTTTGTCCAGTCCACTTTTAAATGATGCAAGTGATAGGTATTGATCTTTTCCAGGGCTGAATTTCTTTTGATTTGTTCCAGCTGTCTTTCTGCATGTGAACTCTTGTAGCTCCTCGTTAAGATTCTTGCACCACCTGAAACCTACTTGCCACCAATTTTTCAGCAGAGCTGATTACTCTATTAGACAGGGTCACACTAGTTGTATTGTGTTCACATCTTTCTGCCTTCCTTTTCTCAACAAAGACAACAGTAGGTCCCCCTTCAGATTTATGCAGATATTTAGCTTGTAGAAAGGAGGATTGTCTTCTTTCTAGTTGAAAATTTTTCTCATGTTTCACAATAATTTCTGACATCTTGAACCATGTCCAGGCAACAATTCCATATTTGGTTGTAGTAGACTGCCTCAGTTTCACTTCTAACTGTGATCTGATGCCGTCTGTAACTGGTTTACTTTATTAATTTAGCTCTCAGGCATGGCTTGTAGCATGGGACAATTGTTGTATGTACTCAAAATTATAAAGATCATTCTCTATTTGTAATTTATTTATTATTTATTTATTTATTTATTTTCCCCAAAGCCTCATTAGATATCTGCATGTCATAGCTGCACATCCTTCCAGTTACTGTATGTGGGACGCGGCCCCAGCATGGCCGGAGAAGTGGTGTGTGGGTGCGCGCCTGGGATCTGAACCTAGGCCGCCAGCAGCGGAGCGCGCGCACCTAACCACTAAGCCACGGGGCCGGCCCTGATTATTCTCTATTTGAAATGTCAACACTCATGCCTAGTTTGATCTTTTTTGTACTTCTTTCTCCCCAGTTTTTCTTTTTTTCAGTAAAAGTTTATAAGAGGAAGAAGAATAATAAAGTCAACTATCACTAATTTTCAAGCCATTTAACCCAAACTCTGTAAGAACCTCATACGCTCGAATTGAAAGATGTACTTTCCAATAAGGAATTATTAAAATTGTTAGCTAAGAGAAGAAATACGATATTTCTTTCTTTAGAGTGACACACACACACGCCCCAATTTAAATAAGGAAATCACTCAGCCTTGAGAGCTTGTAATTCTAACAACAGTACCTCATTGTTTTTTAACTGGAAGATTGAGTGATTTCTTCTGTTAATTATTTTTTTGTAAAAGAAGACTCTACTGTGAAAGGGAAATCGACTAAAAGCCTGAGGAGGGAAAAATGTCTAGGTTATAATTTTAGAAGAGCTATCACTGTACCGTTAACCAAACACTGGCTGCATCAGGTGCACTGAATCTTTTGACCTATGAAAAATTGTTCAGATTCCCCCCATTTATCTTGTTTGAGCAGTAAAGAAAATATAATGGAAGAAATGGCATTGAAGAGTATCCTGGGTTATTTGTTCTCAAAAGTGGCGCTCAGGAGACTTTCCACATTAAACATAAGATGTGGCTAAATCTGTGACTATGGGAAAGGGGCAGTTTGAGTTTACCTTTCCTTTGAAAGCTCTCGTAGAAAATGATATACGTAGTGCTTACTTTTTTCTTTTAAAACTGAGACTCTTTTCTGAAGGTGATAATGAGGGCGAGACAAAGATTGAAAATGAGAAGTGACTTGTGAAATGGGATTGTTGTAATTTGTAAGTGACAGATGGTGAGAAAGAATCCCTCCCCCTGCATAGTGGCAGCATCAGCATCACCTAAGGTCTTGTTAGAAATGCAGATTCTCGGGCCATCCAGGTCAGTGTGATGCACACTGAAGTAGGAGAGCCTTGGCATCCTGAGCACTTGTCATAGATAAGCCCTTCCTTCTTTAGTCTCCAAATTACCTTCCTCTCCTGCTCAGGATGCTTCTCTCTGTTTGCTAGTGCTGCAAAGTTCTTTAACATCGAATAAATACTTTCAGTAAATAAGAGATAGTAGAGAGACAAACAGAATTGAGATCCAGTGTGAGGACCTTTGAGCTGACTATCTGTATTTGAGTCCTAGCCAGGCCTCTTGGCGGCTGTGCAACCGTGGACAGTTCCTTGACATCTTTGACCTTCAGTGTCTTCGTGGGTAGGACAGAGATGGTGCAGTCATCGTTATATTATCCCTCTCAATAGGTTTGGTGAGTACATATGTTTAGAGACAGTGCATGGGACCTAGCAAGCATGCAATAAAAATTAGCTATTATTTTAATTATGACTAATAATAAAAATAGTTTTGGAAAAGGTGATCTATGTATTTACTATTATAATATTGTGTAAATGAATGCTATCTGGTTCTTTTCTGAGAGCAGGCTTTGATGGGATAGGCAATTAAGAAGAGAAATAATACTAGATTTCCAAAAGAGCAACACACAAATGTGTGAGGAGAGGGCCAAATAACGGGTAAGGAATAATATTGAAGAGGAATTTCTTTAAGTCCTGTTCAGGAATCAGCTTTTCATTAAAAGAGAAGAGGTTTGAAATAAGCCAATCCAGAGCTCCTTAAACTGGCTCCTTTTCCCTAAGTGGCCGAGCGCTGAATCTTCAGTCTGCCATGCTTTGGACACGTTCAGAATGGAGTCATAAACGCAGTGTGTTTCCTTGTTTTCACAGCTTCAAGGGTTTAGATCAGAATATTCTACAGTTTTGCAATAGTAGCCCAAATAAAAGAGTTGTAAGGTTAAGTAGATGACCGGCCAGTGCATGGCACGACTATGGTCTTTGCATGGGGGTTAGTACTAATACCAATCTACAGACATGTTTTCAGTCAAATCAGTTAAATGCAAACATTCTTCCTATGTGCGATCCCCATGCTCAGTGCTGTAGATATAAAAATGTATGAAAGATAGTTCATGCTATAACATGTTATCTTCCTAAATGGCTGTTCTCTTTTGTTTGTCTGATTTTTGAATTGAGAGGAATTGGTTTGTTCCAGAATGTCTTTGAATTAATTATCTTTTGAGGTAAAATTTAGGCATTGATAAGGGAGTCAACATTTAGAAATGAAAAAATACAGATCTTGTGTTGAGAACCTAAGATTTCCCAGCTTAGTAAAAATGAGTAAGACATTCTTTCAAGAGACTTCAGCATCTCTTGGAGTGAATGGAGTGGTTCCTCTCACTGAATCCATTCAGAGTTCATTGTGGTTGTTTTTTATGTTTCTTTCATGAACTTCAGACTTGACAAGTAGACTGAGGAATGTTTGGGTGTGTGTGTGCATAGTTATTTCTTAACTGGGTGGAAATAAGACTATCTTTACACTTTTACCTGCGGTTTTCAACAATGACTACACATTAGAACCAACTGTGTGGAATTTTCTTTAAAAATACAGAAGCTTGGGGTCCATTTCTGGACGTTCTGAGTTGTAGGTGATGTTCTGCCCCGGTGTCTCATAGACAGCTAGAATTGAGAAGCCTGCATTATTCTTGATTTCTGTTACTTTTTCAAGCTGTACGAGAAAAAAACTAGGTCATTTCTCTCAAAGTTTAATGTGCATGCACATCACTTGGACAACTTGTTAAAATGGGGTGAGGCCTGGGGCCCTGCATTTCTAAGATGTTGGAGGTGATGCAGATGCTGTAAGTTCTCGGCCCACACTTTGAGAAGTAAAGAACTAGACCATGATTTGCATTTTGAAAAACAATACCATAGCATGACTGTAATTA
Organism: Diceros bicornis minor; assembly: GCF_020826845.1. Lineage (NCBI taxonomy): Eukaryota > Metazoa > Chordata > Mammalia > Perissodactyla > Rhinocerotidae > Diceros > Diceros bicornis. The sequence continues at coordinate 32,455,094 of NC_080768.1, forward strand.
TAAGAATCCTGATACTCACTGTTTAACCTGCAAACCCCTCCATGTTCTTTCTCTTCCTATTTTATACCAAACAAAAGAATATTATGACTTGCTAAATAACTTGCCCTTTCTTTCTGTACACAATTAAATATATATTACCTAGTCTGAAAAAATACTTTGCAGTATAGAAAAGATTTTGCAACCACAGTTCACCTCCTTAATGGAATTCTAGAATTTAATGTTCTGACTGATAAAAAAGTCAGTCTTGTGGGGCAATACATAGAAGCAATGAGAGGTTAAAGGAAATGAGAAAGAATATGTATGTGAATATTCAGATACAGTTATATCTACATACTTATAATCATCATTACCTATTAAGAGAAGATACCTACCTCTTATATCTCCCCGTTAAGAGCATTAACTTAAAATAAGTTTGAAAAGCTCTGCATAGATAGTAAATCCTCAATAAATAGTAGTTATTGCCATGATTATTATTGTTGTGGCTAGCATTATGATCAATGATGGCAATGCTCATTTTTTAGAAGATCCTTTTAAGAGAACTCTCAGTGTTGGTTACAATATAAGAAAAAAAGCAATTCTGAAATCAGAAATTCTGAGAATCCAAATCTTTAAGGGGTAAATAAAAATGAAATATAAAAACTTTTTTTTTTTTTTAAAAAAAGCAAAAGTGCTCTTTTTGTTAAGTAAATGTCCAAAAGAAATATTTTTCCTATTCATTGATAATACTCTGGGATTTTGTTAATCCTAGCAAATCTCTCTGAATTTACTGATGCAAGTATTCCATTTCAAATATCTCTTCAGTTCCTCTTTATGGATTAAATCCTCATGTTCATTAGTGAAGACCCAATTCCAAGTGACAGATGTCATTTGGATGTAATGGATTATACTCTTCTTCGTTGTCATCTGAGTGGTTAAACTGATGCACCAATCTACTCTCCTCATTGTTCTAAGAGAGTTAAAAAACAACAACAACAAGGACAAAAACCAAATTCCACATGCAGAAAGGCAATTGGCTTTTGGCGACAATGTCCCAAAGCATTCTGTGAGCCTTTTGTTTTGTGTGAAGGTGGAGCTTGTGTGAGCCCAAGTCCCTGTCCTTGCCTCTGTGACTGACAACCAGGCACATACTGGAGGGAATAAAAGCTAGGACAGAGGCATAAAGGACGCTATGTGCCTTAGGCGTGGGTGGGATAGTCCTGGTAAAGACATTTGTGAAGAAACTGGACCTGATTCTGTGGTGGTCAGACATTTGTTCAGCCTTAATGTTGTGAAACACAAGGTTATGAAGTGGGGAGACAGGCATCTCTATGCTTTTCTTAGGTAGATCTACAGGATCTTCTTCCCCATCATCACTCCTCAACTCCAGATTGAAGTCTCCAGTTCTACGTAGCATAAGCCAAGCAAATTATTTTTTGGAGATGGTCTTATCACAACATCAAAAACCAATGCATCTAAAATTTGGGTGTATAATTTTAAAAAAACAAACAAATTAAAAAAGGTGATATTTAATCAAAGTACATTTTCATTTCTTTAATTCCATTATTTCCCCTCTCAGCTTAGAAGGAATATGAAGTATACTCTGAGTCTACATGCCTTTGCCTTCACAGCTATATAAAGACATTTCCAGTTATGCCAATGGAAGAATGCCTCATGTTGTGTATGACCCCCCCAAATAGGAAAAACTGTTGATTAAGAAAAGTAAGTTTAGTAGACTTACTGTAGTAAAGAAGAATACCAACTTGAGGGGTTGTAATTGCCTCACAAAAGGAGGAAAATAAGAGAGGGTATTTATAAGATAAAAAGCCTGGGTGGGTGAATTTGAGTCAGGCCTTGCAAAGTAAGGAACTGGTTAGGATTGGGCAGTTCTTGGTGTGAAACACTGGAGGGCACAGTGAGATCAGGATCTAGACGCTAGTATTGGTGAGCAAGCTGTTAGTCTTGCTGGTAAGTCACCTATCTTATTGGTTTAGAGTCTCATCTTCCAGAGACAAAAAACAAATACTTCCTTTTTACCTGGTTCGCGTATTCCCTACTACAAGAACTAGAGAGTATGATGGTTTCAATTCTCAAACTTGATGGAGACTTGGTTTGTATTAGTGTCCTATTGCTACCATAACAAGCTACCGCAATCTTAGTGGCTTAAAACAATATAAATTTATTATTTTAGAGTTCTGCAGGTAATAATTCCAACATGGGTCTCACTGGGCTCAGTTCAAGGTGTTGGTAGGGCTATGTTACTTTCTGGAGTCTCCCTAGGAAGAATTCGTTTCATTGAACTTTCCAGCTTCTAGAGGTTACCCACACTTCTTGGCTAGTGGCTCCCTGCCTCCATCTTCACCAGCAAAGTTGCATCTTTCTGACCTTTCTTCCCAAAGTTACCTCTCCATCTTCCATTTTTAAGGACCCTTATGATTGCATTGGATCCACTTGGATAATCCAAGATATTCTTCTTGCAAGGTCGCGTCTACCAAGTCCCTTTTGCCATGTAAGGTAACATATTCACAGGGTGAGGACATCTTGAGGGGTAGGAGGTTGCATTATTTGGCCTACCACATGGGAGATAAATTTCACTAAAATTGGAAAAAGCTTGTCCTCTTGCAGAACTTTGACTACTAAAATGACCTCATGGTACAGATAATCCTTTGGTAATTCTTAGAGCATTTATTTATGTTTATAAAAAGCAAGAAGAGCTTCTTCTTCTTGTAATAAGAGGGATATCAGTAGGATCTTATTTGATAACATTCATATATTTTATTCCTTTTAAAATATCTTTTCTGTGTATATGTGTGTGTGTTTTGCAGAAAACTGCTGTTATATTCTTTGTATGCTAGTTAGCTCCAAGAGGACATGGGATACTCCTTTAGATGATTATGCAAATATAACTCAATATCTGAATACCTATTCTAGTTTTTATCCTCTGTAATCTAATGACTCCCTTGACACAATACTATTTCAAATTATCTTCAGTGAGAAATGACTTGCATTTAGCTCTTTATATCACACTGTCATATAGATCATTCTCAGTAATGCTTTACATAAATTAGAAATCCTCCTTTCTTTCAGGCACACTGCAAATAGTACTCACCAAATTAAAGACACCAACTGCATAGTCTTTGCATAATTTGAAAAGCACCAATGACATGCATAGATTTGAGTGACCTACTTTATTACTGAAAATGAAAAGCACCTGTGATTCGAGGGAAACTCTTTCCTTCTTCTCCTTTCGTTACCGTAAGGTCTTTCATCCATGGGAGACGTTCTCAGGAAGCCACAAACCATCTCATGACTATTTTGTGGCTCCTATGTGAAGTGTGTTTTAAGGAAAGGAGAAGGAATTTGCTTTATAACTGTCAAAAGAGGCATTTTTCTATGGTAGTTTTGAATTAGATTGGAAGAACCCACTGTAAAACTTAAACCAAGAACGGTCTCAGTTTTAAACTTTTGTGTGCTAAAGGAAAAAAAAGGAGTAAGTGCGTACCTGGTATAGGAATTTCTTTTCCATCCCTCTTCTTCCCTCTCTCCCTCCTTTCTTCCTTCTCCTTTTCTCTTTCCCCCTTCTGCTCTTCTTCTTCTCTTTCTCTCATATTTCTTGTTTTTTCTCTCCCCAGCCCTAGGAGTTTAAATGACATATGTTTTAAGCAAACCTCTTGACCACTCTGTCACGGAACCAGCAAAGTTTGTCACAGGAGTAGTTCTTCTCAAGCAGAAGAGAATTATACATATGAGAATATTTATTATATGATTCTTGACATGATGAAAAATTGGAAATAATCTAAATGGTCATCAAATAGAGTTAAATTAAATGATTTATAAAAGCAATGCAATGTTAGTGAATATTTGCTGACATGAAAATTGCAGAACAGTAAAATTCAATTTGTGGTATATTTATAGTGTTTCTTCATCTGGGACATAGTAACAGAGGTATGAAAATACAGAGTTTGTGCACTAATGACATGTCGCATTTGTGTGTATACATTTTATTTTAAATAGTATTTTAAAAACTATGTATCTATATGCTGAGAAGAATGTGGAAGGATATATTAAAAATTAACAATAGAATTGGAGGAGTGTTGGGGCTTTTGCTTCCTACTTTATGTATGTCTAGATAATTTAAAATTTATAATCAGCATTCATTTTTACTGTCTAAAGAAAGAAATAAAAATTAAGGAGACTGGTGAATTTGTAGTTTATAAAGTACACCTCAATAATGCTGTTTAAAGCAAACACAAAAGTGAAAAGTACGATGAGATGCAACTACAAAAAAAACATGGGGCAAACTAATGGCAGCCTCTGTGTCATCCAGACTGCATGAACGTTAAGGAAATAGAAGAGTTTCTATGTAACTATGAAGAGGTATTAGTTCTCTTATTGCAAGAAATCTTGTCATTATAATTGTCAGGTCACATTAGTAGTGAGAAAGGCACAAGGGACAATCTTTAGATCAAGGGTAATATAAATTGGGTTTCATTCTCTTTGTCTCTCCAGAATCTAGCAGAGAACCTGATGTTTGTCACCTAATACATTTGTTGGAGCAATAGGAATACCTCGACCTTCCTCAACCTTCTTTGGCAAATATTTATTTGTTTTCCCTTTAAAGTGCTTTAGGTAATTATGTTTGTAAAAATAAGAAACATAGGGCTATTCTTTCTTCATAGAACTAGTGGGAAATGACATGAATAATGTATGCTGAGTGCTTTGGGAACCTCAGGTCAGAAGAGAGACCTTTCATTCAAATCAGTGGTGGTCCAATGTCAAAATCTTAAAGAACAAGGACTATTTCTATTGTTATTGCTTTCTGCTCATATCTAGCACTATAACTTGACTATTTGGACAGTTATTAATGCTATTTAATTATAAAAATGAAGAAGAGGTAAATATTATTTTATCCCTAAGGTTGTGGCTATCAAAAATAGAGGACTTAACCAAATAACGTATTTGCAAATCTGATGAAGTAAAAGACAACACTCATTTGAGCAGCCTTTTCAAGACCATTTAAATGAGAAAAAGCTAGCCAGGAGAGATTGTGGGGCAGAGTCAGTTATAATATAATCATCCTGAAGTTTAATTGGATTCTCTTTTGCCTATATTACTAGAACTGTTATTTTGTATTTAAGGAAGTTTTTTCTCTGAAGAACTTATTTTTAGTTTTAGTACTGGAAAGTAAATCATTTCCAGTGCTTGGAGAGGTCATGAATAATCAACACACCATCACCCAACTCTGCTCAAAATTCACATCTCTATGTTTAATGCCAGCTCCCTTGCATCCAGAATAGGTAGGCACTGGCTTATTTTATATTTTCACAAGATAAGAAAGCACCTCCTATCAAGAAAAAAATCTGCAAGCACTTCCTCAGCCCCTGACATTATTTTCCTCAGACGTCAGCGAGTCCCAGTCCCCCCCTCTGTCACAATCCCCAAGTGTTCTGTGAGGCCCACAGTTGCAAATTTAAACTTGATTCTTGAGCACAGTAGAGAGCGAGGGCACAAACACTGGGAAATTTAACCTGAATGTCAAGAAAATATTGTTACCAGTAATTTCTTTTCTTGGTGTGGTGACTTTATCTCCCTGAGGACAGGAAGGAAAATCCCCAGAGCTTGAGCCACACAAACATCAGTTTGGAAAGCCTTTAGCGTTTGATATTTACTAGATTAAGTAGCCCCTGAAGTCATTTCCCTGAAGTATTTATCCTATAGTGTCCACTCTCCCTTCTTTGGTCTCCTATTATATTTGAGTTCTAAAATCTACATTTTGGCATTTGATCATTGTGTCAGGGGTCCCCGAGACCACCCTCAGCTTGCAGGATTCACTAGGAGCACTCACAGGACTCAGCGTATAGTCGTACTCATGGCTCTGATGTGTTACAGCGAAAGGTGCAGAGCCCAGTCAGCACAGGGAGAAGGTGCATGGAGCAAGTCCAGGGGAGACGAGGCACTAGGGTCGTTTCCCGCTGGAGTCACACAGGAGCCACCTAATCCCTCCAGACACAAATTGTGACAAAACAGGAGGTGCTGCCAATCAGGGAAGCTTATTAGACTCCGTGCCCAAGATTTTTCTTAGGAGCTGTTAAGGTAGGCACCCTCTGCCTGGCATGAACCAAAATTCCAGACTCTCATAAGGAAAGCAGGTTTTCAAAATAAACTGTTCTTTTTTTTATATATAAATAGTTTAGGCACAAAGAGCCATTCTTATCATTTCTGAGAATGGTGGAAATCCTCTTGAAATCCAACTTCCCAGAGGCCAGTTAAGGGCCAACTTTTTCAACAGGTCTTTTAAAGCCTGGCAATTTGCCTGCGATGTTAACCCTTTTCTATACAATCTCTGTGTTAATTTACAATCTTCTCAACTTTACTAGAGATGTTGAAACTTTATATGTGGGGGCACTTCTTTTTTCTTTCTAATTGAGGTAACACTGTTTTATAGCATTATATAAATTTCAGGTGTACATCATTATATTTTGACTTCTGTATAGACTGCATTGTGTGCATCTATCCATCCATCACTGTAGAAATGACCCCTTTTACCCCTTTCATCCTCCCTCACCCCCCTTCCCCTCGGGTAACCACCAATCTGTTCTCTGTACCTCTGTGTTTGTTGTTTTTTGTCTTCCACATATGAGTGAAACCATATGGTATTTGTCTTTCTTTCTCTGACTTGTTTCACTTAACATAATACCCTCAAGGTCCATCCACGTTGTCACAAATGGCAAGATATCATCTTTTTTATGGCTGAGTAGTATTCCAATGTGTATATGTACTACATCTTCTTTATCCATTCATCTATTGATGGGCACTTAGGTTGTTTCCAAGTCTTTGCTAATGTAAATAATGCTGCAATGAACGTAGGGATGCATATGTCTTTTCAAGTTAGTGTTTTCATGTTCTTTGGATAAATACCCAGAAGTGGTCTAGCTGGATTAAATGGTAGTTCTATTTTTAATTTTTCAAGAATTGTCCATAATGTTTTCCAGAGTGGCTGCACCAATTTACATTCCCCTCAGCAATGTACGAGGGTTCCCTTTTCTCCACTTTTTCTCCAACACTTGTTATTTCTTGTCTTTTTAATAATAGCCATTCTGTTGGGTGTGAGGTCATATCTCATTGTGGTTTTGATTTGCATCTCCCTAATAATTAGTGATGTTGAACATCTTTTCATATGCCTGTTGGCCATCTGTATATCTTCTTTGGAAAAATGTCTGTTCAGATCCTGCCCGCTTTTTAAATTTTTTTTTTTTTTATATTGAGTTGTATGAATTCTTTATATATTTTGGTCTAACTCCTTATCAGATATATGATTTACAAATACCTTCTCCCAATTAATAGGCTGTCTTTTCATTTTGTTGATGGTTTCCTTTGCTGTGCAGAAGCCTTTTATTTTTATTTTATTTTTTTATTTATTTTTTTGTTTGTGAGAAGATCAGCCCTGAGCTAACATCCATGCCAATCCTCCTCTTTTTGCTGAGGAAGACCGGCCCTGAGCTAACAGCTATTGCCAATCCTCCTCCTTTTTTTCCCTTTTTCTCCCCAAGTCCCCAGTAGATAGTTGTATGTCATAGTTGCACATCCTTCTAGTTGCTGTATGTGGGACGCCACCTCAGCATGGCCGGAGAAGTGGTGCATCGGTGCACGCCCGGGATCTGAACCCGGGCTGCCACTAGCGGAGTGGACGCACTTAACCTCTAAGCCATGGGGCTAGCCCCCAGAAGCCTTTTATTTTGATGTAGTCCCATTTGTTTATTTTCTTCTTTTGCTTCCCTTGCCTGAGAAGACATTTCCAAAAAGATATTGCTAAGACTGATGTCAAAGAGCATACTGGCTATATTTTCTTCTAGGAGTTTTATGACTTCAGATCTTACATGCAAATCTTTAATTTATTTTGCATTAATTTTTGTGTGTGGTGTAAGATAGCAGGCACTTCTTGAAAACTCTGATTATACCTAACATCTTGCTGAGCACTTAGTAAGTACTTTTCTTTTCTTCTCGCTCATCCCAACACACAGTTCTCTACCCAGGTTTATTTCTTCTGCATCTAAAATATATCTGGAGTCCACCCAGTTTCTTTCTCTCCCCTATTTCAAGTCACTCTCATCTCTAGATGAGCTTGGCACAGTAGCCTCCACACTGACTACTCAGTTCAACATTTGCCTTCCGCTAATCCATATGCCACAAAGCAGCCTGAGACTGTTTCTTAAAACTGGATAATATTGCTCCTTTACTTAGAATTCTTCCATGACTTCACATTACTCTTCGATGAAGTTCAAAGTCTGTAATATGACATTAGATAGCCCTGACCCACTCAGCCTGGTCTAGGACCATTCTCTCTCTTATATCCAGCTAGACTGGTCTTCTCTGATTTCTTCAAATTCACCAAGCTCTCTCCATCTTCAGGCTTTGAACAACTCATTTATACACCAGGAACACTAGTGTTTCTTTCTTATTGTTAGACTAACACCTATTAATTGTTTAGAGCTTACTTTAAAGGTAGGGCACCCACATAATTTAGCATCCAAACCAGGACCCTTTTCAGAATAAAAGGGGTGTAATTTATAGTTATTCCAGGTCAACAGGTCTAACCTTGGAAATGTCATCATGCTACTAATCGGTCCCTCCCTTGGAGAGCTCTTTCTTGACCCTCTCCTTCTAGATTGGATCACTGCCTCTCTCTCTATAACAACCTGCCATTTTCCTTCATACTACTCATCTCATAATCATTAATTATATACTAATTTATGTGATTATTTGCTTAACATCTTTTGCCCCCACTATGCTGTGAAGTTTCACAAGTTCATGGGCGATATAGCCAGCATCCAGCAGTGCCAGTAGACGTTTTATAAATGTCCCTAAATTCATAATTAGATAATAACATTGCTGCCAAGCAGGTATTTTTTTGATCCATTTCTTCTTCATTCCCCTTGCTTTATGTTTTCCCCCATTGAAGTTGTATTTGGAATGCTCTTCATTAAATTCTTGGGGTTACCTTTCAGTTGCTATCTTACTGAATATATAAAGAATTAATTCAGTTATGTATTGAAGGTTTCACCTTTGCAAAAACTCTCAGGCATATTGGTTTGCTAGTGATTTGTGTGCCTTTTAAATTAAATGGACATGCACCAAATTTCATTTCGGTTTTTTTTTTTAACAGGAGTACTATTTAATAAAAAATAATTCTCTTTATATCAATTAATTCACCTCAGCCTTGTAGGTATGAATTTGCTCTGACCTCCTGGAAATGGTCAAGCACAAAATGGGTTTCTATGAAAAAAGCAATACACTGCAAATGCTAAGAAGACCCTCTGACATTTCCTAGCCCTTTGGGTGTGATGCAGACAATGCTGCCTTCTTTTTCTCCAAAGGCCGAAACAAGTCAAATAAGTCTACAAGTTGTGGGTAGAATTAAAGATTTGGCTCAACTGCTGTCATCCTGCTCTTCTGATACCATATTCTCTAGAGAGTGGGAACTTTTATTTGGTTTCAGATTCAACCCAAAGCAAAGGGTTTGCATATCAATTTTCAAGCCACGTATTTTCCACTATCTTTGGAAATTTGTTTAAATGCCAATTTCTACATCTGGGCATCACAAATTTGTATGCACACGTATGTCGAAAGTTAGTATACTTAACATCTGTGTCTCTTTAAAGGATCAGAAAAAACTGAGAATTGGAATTGAGACTGCTTCAATTATAGAATAAAGGCTTTTCATTGATCTTAATTCAATACAACTATTTAAATTTTAATTGTGAAAGCTGGATGTGGACATAGTTGATTGTCCATCCACTAGGGTTCCTCTTTGTCAGCAGAGCTATCCTTAACTACAGGGCTGAGAGATGCAATTCTCAATTCTTCTGAAGCCCCAGCAGCCAGGAGATAGGCATATGGCACAATGAGACCTGAGATGAAGTCAGACAGCAGGATCTGAGTGTAGTCAGCTTGGGAACTCCTGGAAGTGTTTTCCTCACGATAAAAATAGCTTTGTATGGAAAAACTGGCTTCTTTCACCTTTGGATAAAGTTAATTAGGAAGTAATTCCTGGAGCAATGGAAGTCCTCTTTTGACCATGAAAAACCAAGTCTGAGGATGGCCAAGTGGAGCAGTCTTGGAAGCGCTTACCCCTGCAACACTTCTGCGTGTGAGATAATACATATCCTTGTAGTATAAGCCACTTTTACTTGAGATTCTATTTCTTGAAGCAAAAAAGCATGCTGATACACTGGGAAAATTAATTTAAAAATTCAAATGTGTTTATAATAAGTTTACCTTTAAGATGCCCATTTTGAGTGTGTGGTTGTGTATATGTGAAATATTTGAGTGAGTATCTGAATTCAGGCCATAGATATTTTACCACTGTGCTTAACAACCAAGCTATTCATTATCCTGGATTACACTAACAACAATTAAGGCAAACTTTTTTTAGCAAGGACACTTTCTCCTTTACTGGCCTTTTCTCTTCCTTCCTTATAGGCCTAACCACAGATATGGATTTCATTCTTTCATTAATAAAACAAAACCCCACATTCATCTCTCCAACTCTGTTTTTCTTTGGGTCATTAGAGCAGCAAAGATACCAGCATGATGTGTTGACCACCATCAACACAGTTGTCATTTGAGTAGTTGATGAAAACTTTGTAGACCAGCTACTGGAAAGTGATAAATTTTGGCAAAGTTTTGTAGATATTCCACCACTATCACCATCTCCCCCCACACTCAAAGTTGACTACAATTACAATTGTTTACAGCCCCTCCCTGTTCAGTTCCACTATTGGGGAAAGTAGGAGGGGTGGGAGTAGAAAGTTTGTAATTACCACCACTGCCCTTACTTTAGAGTTATCTTACTGAGTTGTGTATGCATGCGCAGTAGGAGGGGCGTATACATACTTGATATATAATGCCCACTCATTAACACTAGAGGAGTCTCCAGGAAGCAATGAGTCTCACTGATATCTTGGCATCAATAATACAACTTACATTCATAATATTCTCTAGAATTACCAGAAATAAGCACTAAGATTATATAATCTTGGGAATGCCAGCCCAGATAGACCAGCTATACCTGTCTTATAAAATACCCATAATTTAAAATGAATTGGAGTCCACTTAACCATGGCAAAGATATTGCTAAAAAAAAAAGATGAAGGAAAGAAACTGGGAGAGAAATATTAGTCAAATGAGTTGGGTGACATAAAAAGCACATCTTATTTCTGCTTGTATATCTCCTATTTAAGTCTTCCTACCATCAAAGGTTTAAAAAAAATTGCAAGAGGGGAAAGGATATTGCTTGTCTCAACTTCACTCTTCTCTTTACCTCACCTGAAAGGGGGTATAGCAGACGTTGGACTAGAATGGAGAGATGTCTTACTAAATCCCTACGTAGGCTGAGATCATCACCTAAGTTTGTATTCTAGAATAAAATAAAAAGAAAACATGTCTAATGTTTATAAACCTTCTAGAATACTGCCTTGGATGAAGATATACAGCAAAGATCCTTTCTGAAGCCTTCAAAAGAAACCAGCAAAGTTGGCATTATCCCATGCAAATACTGCCATCCTTTATGCTTACTTTCAACTGCTGGACTGTACTCTTAGTGAAATGTGAGAAATATTGATCTTAATTTTGCCTCATAAATAATGGATTTAACCTGGAAAGCTTTTTCTCACTTGCATACTCATGCACTCTCTTATCAGCCTTTGTATGATTGCTTTTCTGCTCCGTTATTCTTGCTCCAGGTGGGTCATTGAAAGGCCCTGCACTTCTGAATGTTAAAACCTAACTTGCAAGGAGTTTGCTCTGTTTATACTGTTGAGTGGCTTACAGAAAACTGAATCTTTATATGATATATTCTATTATTATCTCTTATCCTCCTACATAGGAATTTGAAATTTATGCAAACTCTATGTTCTCATGAGACATTAGGAGATTGGTTTCCCAGGGACATCCACCAAACTGATAACCAGTTCAGCTGTCTGAGAATGCCTTTGCATCTTGACCCTCCAAATGGAGGAGGCATTAGGATTCTCCGTTAGGAGCCTGATTATCTTTCCTCTCTCACTACTACTTACTCTTCTGACCCCCTTTATTATCCTTACCCCTTCTTCCTTATTAGCCCCAAAAGAATAGTGAGAGGTTGAGAACTATGACCCATAAGGGATTAGGGACAGTTTGATGCCCTTCAAATCATTCCATCCTGTACTTGGTTGATTTAAGGGTTCTCCGTATTTGTAGCCCCCTTGGATTCTAATGGTCCAATGTTCATTCCTAGTTCTGCCCTAATTTTGGAAAGGCACACCTGCATGAACATTCATTTTTCTCGTAGACCTGTTCTTTCCTTCTATTGTCATAGTCAGATCCTGCTAGGTCATGGCAAGACAGGCCTGATCAGATCCTGAGAGTCAGGGAATATATAAGTTGACATTTGCTACTTTTTGCTCTTTCTGCTCCCTGTCACCTGTATTTATTAATCAAGCTAGGCCATCCCATTACACCATGTAAATAATGGAAGTGAAAGCATAAGGCATTTGTAATGCTCTCACCTTTTACTGAAGCTTGCTGGCCAGCAATCCCCTGTCAGTGTGTCACATTTTTAAAAGCTGCATTTGGGTCACCTCCTCAGCAAAGATGCTGTGTGTAACACCTTTGTGTTGCTGCCTATTCTGGGAGAGCTAGAGAGGATGCTCCTGTTTGCAGCCTGAAGCCTACTCCTCAGAGCTACAGTCCTCTTTACTGTTTGCAGAGCAGTCATGTTGCATCTACTGAAGACACTGAACTAGGCACCAGGGATATAATGAGTCTTGAGAGGTCCCTAAAGTAGGAGAAAGTGTAAATACCTCAGTGCCTTGAGTTCACCTATAATTAGAAAATTCTGCTGCTGATGTGGAAGATTATCTCTGAAAGAATAGTCATCACCATCTTCTTCACCTGTCCTCTGAATGACTAGACCAAACTAAATCCAGTTACTCACTCCTGATGGGGCAGAATGCCCTGTCCCTGGGCGAGCTCCCCTTACCATCTTTCCCTCTGTTCCCTCCTCTGACTTCTCTCCATTCCTGCCACCAAATCTTATCTCATGCCAGCTCTACGGTTTGCTTGTGTGGAGATTGTAGTGTGGATGTTGACATGTGCCGCCTGCACTTGTTCTGCTAGCCTGAGGTCCCGCAGATGGTGTTCTCTTCTCCAGCTGCGCCTCCCTGGGGGGCTGAGACAACCTGTTAGAGGACGTGAAGTCCCTATAGTCTGTCTGGTATTAAAAACAAAAAGACAGTCGTCCTGATAAATGGTAACTTCTGATAAGTCTATTGGAAAACACAAGAGTACGTGGTAATGGGGTAGAAAAAAGGATTTGCCTGGCATGGTTAGAAATTTCTAGAGGAATATGCTTCTTAATGGTTTCAGAAGAGGCCAAGAGAGCCATTCAAGATTGTGTCCTATATGTGAGATATACACTACCATCCTGATGTCCAGCAGTGGGTTTGAGGAGGAAGAGAAGAAATAGAATTTATTTATAAAGGGAGCGTGGTTCTGGGGTTCCTGGACTTGGAAGAAGACTGGAATTCAAATGTTGTCTATACTTTTGCTCTCTTTTAAAGTATGGCCTGAGACCAGCAGAGTTGACATTACTTGGGAGACTCTTAGAACTCTCAGGCCCTACTCCAGAACTGTATCAAATTAGAATCTGCATTTTAACAAGATTTTCCAGGTAATTCTTATGCCCATTCAAGTTTGATAAGTGTTGATCTATACTAATAGCTGCTAAAGTGACTTCATATGTTAGGCTCCTAGTGCTTCAATATCCTTATCTACAAAATGGGGATTTTAGTAGCTACCTCACTATTGTAAATATTTTGAAATAATTGTATAGTTGAAAGCACTTATGAAAACATAAGCATTTTTAAAAACAATATGTAAATAGAGAGCTGTCAAGAGTTCAGAGACTTCCTACAAGGGATCTCATTTTCAACACCAGCAGCAATTCCAAGCCAAGTGACGGTGGCTGCTTTCACCTAGATGATGGAGGAAGGAGGAGTGATTAGAAGTCAAGGTTGGGGGTGGTGGTGGTGGTGTATATAACAGAAATCAGGCAGTACATAATAAGACTGTGTTGGCTCCCAATGAAAATAAACCTTGTACCCTAATTAATATGTTACACTGTTCTGAAAATCTAGAGATCCAGTAGACAAAAATCTCAGAGATTCTTGTAGATTCAGGCTGAGCCTGTGGTTCCCATAGTGCCTTGTGTAGGATTTGACCAACTGGCCTTAAATTGCATATAAAGTTGACCTAGCGATGGCAATATATATTTGATGATAATTGGAAATATTTAACTAATGTTTAATTGTGAAAGAAGTTTAAAAAAATACTTCCCCCTCATTCTTTATTTCCATCAAGATGCATGGTCATTTGGTAATGAAGTTTCCCCTAATGTTAAATTGTTTCCAGGAGCTGACATTCTCTGTTCACAACTTTTTTTACAGGTTCTGAAATCACATTATCACAGTTGATTCATTTTCTAATTTTCAACTTTATTTCTAGTTACAACTCTGACCAGCTTTTAACACTTCTTTCCTGTAGGAAAATATTATTACATGTGACTATCTATTTCCTCTTGGCATGGTGAACTGGAGTGTGTAAAAATAATATCTATAGGAATATAATTTGCTGAATTTAGAATTCTGACATATGTAACTCAAAGATTTAGCTGTATTACAGGTTTGCAGATTTAAATCATAGAGTGTATTTACACAAACCTAGATATTATAGTCTACTACACACCTAGGCTATATGGTACTAATCTTATGGGACCACCGTTGTATATGCGGTTCTTCATTGGCTGAAATGTCTTTATGTGGTGCAGGACTGTGTGTGTGTGTGTGTAAGTGTGATTTTTGTCACTTTGTGTTAAACTACAATTACATAGGGAGCCAAATCTGGACAGTTGGACTCAATGACATTGCTTTCTGCTGATATTTAGCTGTTCATTTACATGGCTGTCAGAATGTGGCTAAAATGTGTTATTTAACAGGGGGAAAAAAAGAAAACCAGAAGGAATGTTTCCTGTAATATCGAATTGTGTGCATAACTGTTGTACGCTTCAATGCCACCACAATTTAAAACTCATATTCACCTGTAAATTTTCAGAAAAAATCCCACATTGTAACCAAACATTTATATAAGAATATAGGTAGACAGAGACGAAAATAGAGAGAAACCTATACCTATGTCTATCACATATGCCCACATATTTGTTTCTTAAAATACATTTTTAATTTACAAACTGTAAAGTGTATAGTTCCGTGAATCTTCATAAATGCAAAGAGTCGTGTAATCACCATCACCTTCAAGATACAGAGCACCTCTGTTACCCAAAGATCTCCCTCCTGCTGCCATTTTGTAGTGAAACACTCCCTCCACTCTCACCTAGTGGCAACCACTGATCCCTATAGTTTTGCGTTTTCCAAAATATCCTGTAGAGTATGTAGCCTTTTAAGTTTAGTTTATTCCACTTAGCTAAATGCCTTTGTGTTTCATCCATGTTGTTGTGTACCAGTAGATCATTCCTTTTCATTTCTGAGTAGCATTCCATTGTATGCATGTACTACAGTTTCTCCAGTCACCAGTTGAAAGATATTTGAATTGTGTACATTTTGGACAATTGTGAATAAAGATTCTTTCAAAATTCTCACACAAATTTTTGTATGGACATAAGTTCATTTTTCTTGGATACATATCTAAGAGTGGGAATGCTAGGTCATCTGGTAAGTATATGTTAGCTTTATTAAAAAAAGAAAAATTCCAAACTGTTTTCCAAACTCGCTGCACCATTTTGCGTTTTGTATTCCCACCAGCATCATGTGAGAGTTCTAGTTCCTCCACATCCTGGGTAATTGGCAGCTTTTGTTGTTTGTTTTAATTTCAGCCTTCTAATAGGTAGAAACTGGTTATCTCTTTATGGTTTTAATTTATAGTTTTCTAATAACTCATAATGTTGAGAATCTTTTTATATACTTATTTTACACATGCATATCTTCCTTGGTGATGTGTCTGTTCAAATCTTTTGCCTATTTTTAAGTTGAGATTTTTGTTTTCTTATTGTCGAATTTTGAGAGTTCTACATATATATATTCTGAATACGAGGTTTTTTTTTTTTTTACTGGATATGTGATTGGAAACATTTTCTCCCTGCATTTGGCTCGTCTTTATTCTCTTAGCACTGTGTTCAGCAGAGCAAAAGTTCTTAATTTTGACAAAGTCTGATTTATCAAGTTTTTGTTTTATGTTCATACTTTTGATGTCATATCTAAACCCAGTATCATGAGACCCAGTGCCACATGGATTTTCTCGTATGTCTTATTCTAGAAATGTTATAGGTTTACATTATACATGTAGGTCTATAATCTATTTTGAATTAATTTTTGTATGGAGTATGATTTGTGTGTTTAGGTTCATTTTTTTAATATAGAATATCTAGCTATTAAAGCACCATTTGTTGAAAAACATTCTTTTATCCATTGAATTGCCTTTGTACTTTGTCACAAATCAGTTGACTGTGTTTGTGTGATTCTATTTCTTGGTTCTCTTTTGTGTTCCATTGGTCTGTATCTCTATCCTGTCACCAATTTGCCTCCTCTTGATTGCTGTCATTTTATAGTAAGTCTTGAAACTGGGTCATGTGTGTCATTCAACTTTGTTCTTCTTCAGAATTGTTGACTATTTAGTGCCTTTGTCTTTCTATATAAATTTTAGCTTCAGCATGTCCATATCTACAAAAAGTTACTGGGATTGGGATTTTGTTGAATCTATAAATAAAATTAGGTAGAACTGATGTTTTAGCAATGATGAGTATTCCAATCCATGAGCACAGGTAACTGTCCATTTGTTTAGGTCTTGGATTTATTTTTAACTGGGGATTGCACTCTAACTTGAGAAAATCTAGTTAACTTCCAAGAGCAACTAGTGTCTGGTATGTAGTAAGCATTCAATAAATATTTATTGGACAAAGTAGCAGCTTAGTAAAGATACTATTGATTTTGCCTTTTCTCCTCATACGCTTTCAGCAAAAGAAACCTTTAGAGGTAAAGAAACTACCCAATTTTTTTGGAAAAAAGATGAAAGAAACCTTTGGGGAATTCATTGCAATGGGTGCTGAGCTCAGTTGCCTTAACGAAGTTTTGGTTGTTCCGTGATATTACCTTCTACCTTTGAAAACGTTCCCGTCCCCTGCCCTGCCACCACCTCAAGTCTGAGAGGGATTAGGAATCTTGGTATTGTGGAGTAGAAAGAGGCTTCAGAGAACATCTCTTCCAGTGACTATCAAATTTTTTTTTTTTTTCATTGAGGCACATGTTTTTCAAATGAACTCTTATCCAGAAATACAGTCAAAGCAGATAAAAGCAGAGCTGCTCAGTTCAACTGGTCTCTGCAGCGATATTTGAAAACCTCATCATTACTGCAATAATGAGAAAACTGAGCCTCAAAGAGAGTATGTAACTTGCCCAAAGTTGCACAAATTGGTGCAAAACATAACTAGAATTCCTATCTTCTGATTCTTAGGACAAAGCTCCAAATGACTACTTTTTCAGATTTTCCTCAAGCTGGATTATATGTTTCTATAAGAACTGTGTTTTTTAGTTCCTTTGTACACCACAGTGATAAATGTGACTGGATTTTATCTTACCTTCAATATTTATTTGAGAGGAGGATATCCTGAAGCCCCTCCCTCATAATAAGAAGTCTTCACTGACAGCTAAGACTCCATAATCAGTCTTTTATTATTTTATGTTATTCCTGTAATCCAAGTGGAAAATGCTGACAGATTTACGAGAGAAATCACTGAAAACAAGATGTCAAGTTAGTTTAACGAGGCCTCCTGGTATAGGACAGTGCTTTTCCAGCTGTGACCCGGGGCACCCTGGGCGTCCGTGCAGGGGCTCCGGGGCCTCAAGAGTTTGTTTGTTTTTACCTTGGAGTAAAATGTCTCCTGCCATCTCAGAATAGATCAAACACCATCCTGAGATCTGCAAGTTAAGCTGTGTAAACCTGTTGCACTTGTGATTCCTTAAGTACGTGAATTGGATTTTCTTGATATTTTGCAAAGAAACGAGAAAACTACAGGCATAAATTGGATGAGTTGTGTATAAAACTACAAATACCATTCCTAATTTCAGAGTAGCAGTATTATCTCTTTCCTTTTCTACCCCTAAATATTCCCTGTGGAGCAGAGACTTTGTGAGTGTCATTTTCTGATGTGTACGGAATGTCCAGCACAGTGCTAGTAAACGCTGATCAAATTGTTCATGAATTGAATGACTGAGTGAATGAATGGGTCTCATTTAGATCTCAGGTCAAATGTCACCTGTTTAGAGAAGTCCATCCTGGCCACCTGACCTGTAAACACAGCCCCTGTCACTCTTGATTCCATTTGGTTGTTGTTAGTGTCATTGAGTTGATTCTGACTCCTAGTGCCCCTGTTTACAGCTGAGCTGAACCCTCCTCGGTCTTTTTGCACCATCCTCTCACCTTCTGGCACTCTATGAGACAATGCTCCGCTGGTATTCGGAGGGCATAGGGTTTTCATGGCCAATTTTTGTGGAAGTGTGGCCAGGTCCTTCTTCCTAGTCTGTTTGAGTCTGGAAGCTCCACTGAAACCTGTCCACCGTCGGTGACCCTGCTGGTATTTGAATTACCAGCAGCGTAGATTTCAGCATCACAGCAACATGCAGCTGCCACAGTGTGACAACTGACAGACAGTGGTGTGGTTCCCTGACCAGGAAATGAATCCAGGCCACGGCATTGAGAGCGCCGAATCTTAACCACTAGAACACCACTTGATTCCATTAGCCAACTTCATTTTGTTTAATCTCTTATTATAAATAGCCCTGGTATTGTATTACATATATATATTAATTTATTTTCTCTCTTCTTCCTCTAGAATGTAACCTCTAGGAGGGGAAGGACTGTGTTTGCTTTGTTTACTAATGTGTATCTGTAGTACCTAGCACAGTCCTTGGCATATTGTATTAAAAAGTGTTCCTTGAATGAAGGAATGAAATGATTCTTATCTGGAATGATTCTGCTCAAAATGAAAAAATAGATCGTATGTCACCTTATGTCCTATCCTTTCCTATAATACTAGGAAAGTATTAAAGAGAGGGAAGGGAGTAGTCTTTCACAATGAACAGAATATCTTTTATTGAAAAAGTGTATGTGCTGTGATTTACTTCCTTGGATTTTCTGATGATTTTTATCCCATTGTAACTTTATTGGTGTCTAACCAGCCTCTGGTAAGTGTCTAGTGTTCTACTTTTCATCTACTTCAGTGTAAATGCTTCAGGTGTATCTTGAATGCAGTATTGGCTGTTAGGTTCCCTGAGCTTCTGCCACTTGTCCTACTTTTAGAACCCTCCACTGGGCACCAGTTAGGAATATCCTTAAATTGTCCACACTGACAGTAATAGGGATGAAGTGTTCTGCTCAGAGTGGTGGTATTGGCTCTTCTGATCTGATCTTTTGCTAAAAATATAAGCACTATTGGGTTAAGTAAAAACCAATAATTTGGCAGAAACTTCAGAGATGTTCCCTTGGGCTAAGGATGCTCACTGTTTACTTTGCCTAGGTCCTTCGCTTTTTGTATGCAATGCCAAAAAAAAAAACATGAACCACAAATCAGAAGGATCTTACTTCTAATCACAAATACTACAGGGTTCTTTATGACCACAGGCAGAATACTTAACCTCTCCCTGCCATGGTTTTATCATCTTTAATATGACAAAGTGGTGTCTTCCATTTCAGAATGGAAATCTTAAAAAAAAAGAATCAATACTTGCAAATAAAGCACTCAGTTTTTTAGACAGGAAATTCTAACAATAAGATAAGACACTGGTAGATTTGCCATTCAGCTCATTCTGATGAGCCTTTCCAACTGAGTGGACTGCTTGTTATCAGGTATGGGAAACTGCCCTGGTGCATTCCTGTTTATTATTCACAATTAGTTAGATGTTTGTTCCAACTCCCAAGACTACTAATCGAGAAACACAACCAAACTCTGATTCCATTGAGAGCTGCAGAAAACTCTTTCGAGAGGAAGACAGGTATGCAGTCTACAAAGAGAGAGCTTTATAACACATATGTGGGTCTCACTGGATTCCTTTTCAGCATATAAAATGACCTGGTCCTATTGAATTTCACTGCCAAGGTAGTTTCTTGTTTACATTGAGAAGCTGTGAATACACCATGTAGTGGATTAATGCGAGGAGCTGCATACAAAGTTTGCCAGTCCTGGTTTGTTTACTTCAAAGAGGAACCATGAATTACACTGTGCAGTCAATGCAAAATGAATCTGTATTAGCTGTGTTCCATGTTCCTGCATTTTAGATTTCTGAAGATGCTTCTCTCAGGTTTCCTAATTAGGAGTTGTGATTTTTTTCCCCTCTCTTCTTTGCAGTCTTAGGCAAACTGGAGATGGACATCTGGAGAATAGGGTTTTAACAGGCTTTGCAAAAAAAAAAAAAAACATTCAGCTGTTTGTTCCCTCCCCTCTTAAACTCATTAAGAATATAGCCAGAAGCCTGATGCTACCAAGAGCCTTTTACTGCGCCATTCTAAATGTAAAAATTGTAGCTATCACTCTCCTGATGACAGGTATTAAATGGGCTGGTGATGAGGATGATGATTCTGGTGGTGGCGGTGGTGATGATGATGATTGTCCTTTAACCGTCATCTAAGTCACATGACAAAATGTAAAAGTAGACAATTTGTTCTTGATGAAAGGGTCTCTCTACCCAGGGAGCTTATCATAGTGTGCAAAGCCCAAAATACTTATTTCAAATTCCTCAAATCATCCATTCAACTTCAAGAATGGCTAAGATCTTTTCAAATGCTATGTAAAAGTAGTGAGGCTCACCTAAAAAAATTACAAAAAGTAGAGGAAAGAGGAGCCACATTAATCCATCCCTTAAATTGAAATGGGAGATTTTTTTTTTTCCTAGTAGAATAGGTCTACAAATTTTCTGTAGTATAGAATTTCATAGAATATAGACTCTACATCAATGGATCTTAATGCTGGATGCACATTAAAATTATCTTGAGAGCTTTTAAAAATTAATTGCATCCTAGAGCCTTCCTCAGATTCTTGATTGGAATGGGGCCCAACTATCAGCGTGTTGTTTGTTTGTTTTCAAGTACTGTTAAGGTTGAGGACCACCTGTTGTAACATTAATTGATCCTACCAGCTCAATTCCCCCCATCTCTGTTATATTAATCTTACCGGAAGGTCTACAGCCAAGATTCCCGTGGAAATCCAAAAGAGATCCAAGAACCACTGATGAAATTCTGATTATACGTCACTCAAAGGCAGGAACTGTGTCTTATGTCTTCCTCGTGTCCTCTTGATATTTATTTTATATATCTTAGTGCAAGACTTTAGTTGTCATCACAGTTTAAAATTTATGGTGATTAATTTGTTGCCATGTAGTCATAATGATAACTACATGTAGTTATAATGATATCTACAAATCATGATAACATATCTCTATCTGTTCTCGAACTGTAGCCTTCTTTTTCTACCTTTGATATACTCTTCTTACAATCTTAATTTGTCTTATTTAAAAAATCTTCTAGCCTCATTGTTAGTCTAATGTAAGTCTTCCAAATCCTTATTTACAAACCTAAAACTCTAGAATGAAAAAAAAAACTATGATTTACTATCATGGTAATTTCATTTTTAAAGGGAGATTTAAGAACCAAAACAATAATAACGGCCATATTTTCAGAGGAAGTTGAGCTTCTCGAAAAATAATTTGGTTTTTTTTCTCTTTCTTTTTTTTTTTTTATTGATGTTTTAATGGTTTTTGACATTGTGAAATTTTGGGTTGTACATTTTTGTTTGTCCATCACCATATATATGACTACCTTCACCCCTTGTGCCCACCCCCCACCCCCACTGCCCCTGGTAACCACAGTACAGTTTTCTCTGTCCGTGTGTTGGTTTATATTCAACATATAAGTGAGATTGTACAATGTTTGTCTTTCTCTTTCTGGCTTATTTCACTTAAGGTAATACGCTCCAGGCCCATCCATGTTGTTGCAAGTGGGACGATTTTGTCTTTTTTCATGGCTGAGTAGTTTTCCATTGTATATATATACCACATTTTCTTAATCCAATTGTCAGTCGAGGGACACTTAGGTTGCTTCCACTTCATGGCTATGGTGAATAATGCTGCAATGAATATAGGGGTGCATAAGCCTCTTTGGATTGTTGATTTCATGTTTGTTGGATAGATTCCCAGTAGCGGGATGGCTGGGTCATAGGGCATCTCTATTTTTAATTCTTTGAGGAATCTCCATACCATTTTCCATAGAGGCTGCACCAGTTTGCATTCCCACCAGCTGTGTATGAGGGTTCCTGTTTCTCCACATCCTCTCCAACACTTGTTATTTTTTGTCTTGGTGATTATACCCATTCTAACGAGTGTGAGGTGATATCTTAGTGTTGTTTTGCTTTGCATTTCCCTGATGATTAGTGATGTTGAACATCTTTTCATGTGCCTATTGGCCATCTGTATATCTTCTTTGGAGAAGTGTCTGTTCATTTCCTCTGCCCATTTTTTGATCAGGTTCTTTGTTTTTTTGTTGTTCAGTTGTGTGAGTTCTTTATATATTATGGAGATCAACCCCTTCTCAGATGTATGTTTTGTAAATATTCTCTCCCAGCTGGTGGGTTGTCTGTTCATCTTGATTCTGGTTTCGTTTGTCTTATAGAAGCTCTTTAATCTGATAAAGTCCCACTTGTTTATTTTTTCTTTAGTTTCCCTAGTCTGGGTAGGCATGTCATCTGAAAAGATTCCTTTATGACCAGTGTCAAATAGTGTATTGCCTATATTTTCTTCTATGAGTTTTATAGTTTCAGGTCTCACCTTCAGGTCTTTGATCCATTTTAAGTTAATTTTTGTGAATGGCGATAGGAGATGGTCCACTTTCATTCTTTTGCATGTGGCTGTGCAGTTTTCCCAACACCATTTACTGAAGAGACTTTCCTTTCTCCATTGTATGTTCTTAGCACCTTTGTCAAAAATTTGCTGTCCATATATGTGTGGTTTTATTTCTGGGCTTTCAATTCTGTTCCATTGATCTGTGTGTCTGTTTTTGTATCAGTACCGTGCTGTTTTGATTACTATTGCTTTGTAGTATGTTTTGAAGTCAGGGATTGTGATGCCTCCTGCTTTGTTCTTTTTTCTTAGGATTTCTTTAGCTATTCGGGGTCTTTTGTTGCCCCATATAAATTTTAGTATTCTTTTTTCTGTTTCTGTGAAGAATGTCATTGGGATTCTGATTGGGATTGCATTGAATCTGTAGATTGCTTTAGGTAATATAGACATTTTAACTATGTTTATTGTTCCAATCCATGTGCATGGGATATCTTTCCATTTCTTTATGTCATCATGGATTTCTTTCAATAATGTCTTATAGTTTTCATTATATAGGTCCTTCACCTCCTTGGTAAGATTTATTCCTAGGTATTTTATTCTTTTTGATGCAATTTCAAATGGTATTATCTTTTTGAGCTCTCTTTCTGTTAGTTGGTTATTAGCATACAGAAATGCAACTGATTTTTGTAGATTGATTTTCTACCCTGCAACTTTGCTGTGGTTGTTGATTATTTCTAATAGTTTTCCAATGGATTCTTTAGGGTTTTCTATATATAAAATCATGTCATCTGCAAATAGTGAGAGTTTCACTTCTTCGTTACGTATTTGGATTCCTTTTATTCCTTTTTCTTGCCTAATTGGTCTGGCCAAAACCTCCAGTACTATGTTGCCCAGGAGTTTTGAGAGTGGGCAGCCCTGCCTCGTTCGTGTTCTCAGAGGAAGGGCTTTCAGTCTTTCCCCGTTGAGTATGATGTTGGCTGTGCGTTTGTCATAAATAGCCTTTATTATGTTGAGGTACTTTCCTTCTATTCACATTTTGTTGAGAGTTTTTATCATAAATCGATGTTGTATCTTGTCAAATGCCTTCTCTGCGTCTATTGAGATGACCATGTGGTTTTTATTCTTTGTTTTGTTGATGTGATGTATCACGTTGATTGATTTGCAGATGTTGAACCATCCCTGCGTCCCTGGTATAAATCCCACTTGATCTTGGTGTATGATCTTTTTAAGGTATTACTGTATTCGGTTTACCAATATTTTATTGAGGATTTTTGTATCTATGTTCATCAGCGATATTGGCGTGTAATTTTCTTTCTTTGTATTGTCTTTGTCTGGCTTTGGTATCAGGGTGATGTCGGCCTTGTAGAATGAATTAGGAAGTGTTCCATCTTCCTCTATTTTTTGGAATAGTTTGAGAAGGATGGGTTAAATCTTCTTTGAATGTTTAGTAAAATTCACCGGAGAAGACATCTGCTCCTGGACTTTTTTTTTGGGGGAGGTTTTTGATTATTATTTCAATCTCATTACTTGTGATTGGTCTATTCAGATTCTCCATTTCTTCTTGGTTCAGTTTTGGGAGGTTGTATGAGTCTAAGAATTTATCCATTTCTTCTAGATTGTCCAGTTTGTTGGCATATAATTTCTCATAGTATTCTCTTATAATTCTCTGTATTTCCGTGGTATCTGTTGTAATTTCTCCTCTTTCATTTCTAATTTTATTTACTTGAGCCTTTTCTCTTTTTTTCTTAGTAAGCCTGGCTAAGGGTTTGTCGATTTCGTTTATCTTCTCAATGAACCAACTCTTTGTTTCAATAATCCTTTCTACTGTTTTTTTGGTCTCAATTTCATTTATTTCTGCTCTGATTTTTATTATTTCTCTCCTTCTGCTGGCTTTGGGCTTTGTTTGTTCTTCTTTTTCTAGTTCTGTTAGGTGTAATTTAAGGTTGCCTATTTGGGCTTTTTCTTGTTTGTTAATGTGGGCTTGTATCGCTATGAGTTTCCCTCTCAGGACCACTTTTGCTGCATCCCATATGGTTTGGTATGGCATATTTTCATTTTCATTTGTTTCCAGATAGATTTTGATTTCTCCTTTAATTTCATCAATGATCCATTGGTTGTTCAGTAGCATGTTGTTTAATCTCCACATTTTTGTCACTTTCCCAGGTTTTTTTTCATGGTTCATTTCCAGTTTCATAGCATCATGGTCTGAAAAGATGCTTGTTATGATTTCAATCTTCTTAAATTTATTGAGGCTTGCTTTGTTTCCCAACATATGGTCTACCATGAGAATGTTCCATGCGCGCTTCAGAAGAATGTGTAGTCAGCTGTTTTTGGATGGAGTGCTCTGTATATGTCTACTAGGTCCATCTCGTCCAGTTTTTCATTTAAGTCTACTATTTCTTTATTGACTTTTTGTCTGGATGATCTATCCATTGATGTAAGTGGGGTATTAAGATCCTCTACTATTATTGTGTTGTTGTTAATGTCTCCTTTTAGGTTTGTTAGTAGTTGCTTTATGTACCTTGGTGCTCCTATGTTGGGTGCATATATATTTAAAAGTGATATGTCTTCTTGGTGGAGTGTCCCTTTTATCATTATATATTTCCCTTCTTTGTCTTTCTTAACCTGTTTTATCTTGAAGTCTACTTTATCTGATATGAATATGGCAACACATGCTTTCTTTTGTTTGCCATTAGCTTGGAGTATTATCTTCCATCCTTTCACTCTGAGCCTGTGCTTGTCTTTAGTGCTGAGATGTGTTTCCTGGAGGCAGCATATTGTTGAGTCTTGCTTTTTAATCCATCCTGCCACTCTCTATCTTTTGATTGGAGAGTTCAATCCATTTACATTTAGGGTAATTATTGATATATGAGGGCTTAATGTTGCTGTTTTGTCACTTATTTTCTGGTTCTTTTGCGTTTCCTTTGTTTCTTGTCCCATTTGTTTCGGACTGCCAATTCAGTTTGGTTGTTCTGTCTTATGACTCTTCTAGTTTTCTCTTTGTTTATCATATGTGGTTTTGTTTTGATTATTTGTTTAGTGGTTACCTTGAGGTTTGTGTAAAAAATCTTGTGTATGAGATAGTCCATTATCTGATGGCCTCCTATTTCCTTATACTAAGTCAATTTGATCACTTTCCTCTTCCCCTTCTAAGTCGTTCTTTTTATACCTTATTCTATCTTGTGTTGTGGCTGTGTGTTTACAGTGATGAGGTTAAGTTTATTTTTGGTGAATTCCTTCCTTTGATCTTTCATTTTAGTATTTAAGTGGTTGCTAACTTATTCTGGTAAAGATCTACTATTTTTATGAGTTTATCTTCCTATTTTTCTCCTTGCTCCAAGCTTTGTATTCCCTTTCTCTTCTTTTTTTCAGTCCTGAGTGCCTTCTTGTGTATTTCTTGTAGTGGGGGTCTCATGGCCATGAACTCCTTTAGCCTTTGTTTATCTGGGAGAGTTACTATTTCTCCATCATATTTGAAGGATATTTTTGCTGGATAGAGTATTCTTGGCTGAACGTTTTTGTCTTTCAGTATTTTGAATATATTATTCCAGTCTCTCCTAGCCTGTAAAGTTTCTGTTGAGAAATCCGCTGAGAGCCTGATGGGAGTTCCTTTGTATGTTATTTTTTGTTTTTCTCTAGCTGCCCTTAATATTGTTTTTTGTCATTGACTCTGGCTAGCCTTACCACTAGGTGTCGTGGAGAGGGCCTTTGTCTGTTAATATATTTAGGTGACCTTTTGGCTTCGCTTTTACTGGTATTTCCTGCTCCTTCCCCAGATTTGGGAAATTCTCAGCTAATATTTCCTTGAATAGGCTCTCTGTTCCTCTTTCCCTCTCGTCTCCCTCAGGAATACCTATAATTCTTATGTTACATTTCCTAATAGAGTCAGATATTTCTCAGAGACTTTCTTCATTTCTTTTTAGTCTTAGTTCTCTCTCCTCTTCCATCTGGAGCATATCTGTATTCCTATCCTCTAAAATGCTAATTCTTTCCTCCATATTGTCATCTCTGTTCTTTAAAGATTCCAGATTCTCCTTTATCTCCTCTGTTGTGTTCTTCATCTCCATCAGCACTGATTGGTTTTTCTTTATGATTTCAATCTCTTTTGTGAAGAAACTCCTAATCTCATTGAATTGTTTGTCTGTGTTGTCTCATATTTCGTTGAGTGTTTTTATGATAGCTATTTTGAAATCTCTGTCATTTAGATTATGGATTTCTGTGTCTTCAGGGTTGATTTCTGAGTGCATGTCATTTTCCTTCTGGTCTGGTGGTTTCATATATCTTTGCATTGTGGTTCCTGTGTTGGCTTTGTTTTTCCTCATCATGGAAATCTCTGGTTGCAATTTCCACCCGCTGCCACTGTGTGGTGGTAAAAGGCTGTGTAATCTAAGCCCCCTGCACTCTGCCAGGGTTTTTCCACTGTGATTGGCGGGTCGGATTGCTTGGTCTGGTCTGGTTGGCTGAGCTGCAGGGTCTGATTTGCCGGGAGGGAGGGGCTGTCTCTTTTGCCCTCTGGGTCACTGTCGTGGTGGGCTTCTCATTCGCCCCTAGTTATCCACTCGCTGGGGTGCTCATATGTTGATGGTAGCCCTGTGGCTCTTCTGAGTCCTCTGTGTGGGATTTTCCCACTGGCTGAGAGAGCCTGAAGAGCTATGATTTCCCTGCTGAGGGCCGCCCGTCCCCCACTTTGGGAGCCCCTCGTACCAGGATCACTGATCTGATGGGGAGGGAGAGGAGTTCTTCTTACCTCTCCCCACTTCCTCTGGGGGCCCAGCACGTTCCACTCTCAGATGTGTGGCAGTGTGGATCTTTCTGATCTAGCTTTTCACTGTCTGGGGTTCCGTTGTTGGTCTGTGACTGTTTCTTTTGTTGTATGTTATCTGGGTAAGAGTTCACAGGAAAGCTTACTCTGCCATGATGCTGCCGTCACTCCTCAATAATAACTTGTTTTATTTGTCGAATTTACCACACACTGATGCACACTCTTACGTGGATGGAGGTTTCAGAGCTTACCTTTGAAGCAAATCTCTTTGTTCATCACACTGGCTGTTTCATTGATTCCTAGTTTTCCTTCAACTCTAGTGGTCAGTTTTCCAAATTGTAATAAACTTGACCTTTTTTCCAATCTCAGTAGTGAACATGGAAATATCCACTGGGTCTTGAACAGGAACACTAATTATTTTTCAGTATCTCTTGTCATTTATTATAAAATATTATCTAATAACTGTCACAGTGCTTAATGGAACTCAACTAGGAGTGTGAATCCTAATTATCCTGGGAGTTTCTTCAAGGTACATATGGCTAGACCTCATCTCAGACTCACTAAATCAGAATTTTGTTTGGGTAAGGGGAGGTCTGGGACTTAGGTGACTGTATTAAAACAAAATTATCAAGGAGATTCTGCTTAGAAAATGTTGCCTTTACCGATATTGTTACAAAAATTATTATAGATTTTTTGCTAAGAATTTTATAGTTTGTTTTTGTTTCTAAATCTGTAATTGATCCCAACATAATTGGGATATATGTTTATGGTCTGACAAACTTCAGGATCTTACTTTATTTTTTTCTAAATGGATAGCCAAGTGACTCAAATGACTCTGTGATTCTGATGTGAAGGCAGGGTTGAAAAGTAAATTTCCAGACCCTCTTTGACAATGTAATCCACCCGGCTTATTTATTTTTTCTTTTCAATTTTATTTATTTATGTATTAAATAAGCGATAAATGCACATCATGAATTATTTAAAATCTATACCAAGTTAGAGAGGAGAAAGTCTCCGTCTCTCTTGTCCCCTGGCTGCTTAGCTCCCCCACCTCCCTAAGTGATCACTCTTCAGCTTCTTGAATGTTCTCCATCTGACTCCCTGTCAACTAGGTAGCTGTGTATTCCTCTTACACATTGACTGTGGAGGCTGCATGCAGCACCCTCTCGTTTGCTAGTGGAGAAGTAGCCAGGTTGTTATTTTGAATTTCTAATCATCAGCTGTTTCTGCCACTTCCTTGATTTTTGTGTCCACTTTTAGTTATACCATTTTCAGCATTAAGTATTTCAGAAGATACATCAACAGTTACGAAGGCCATGATAGCTCCTCCTCTATACTTCCTACTTTCCTATCCTCAACTGGGTAACCTACATAAAATTTGGAATTATTTTATGGATCAAAAATGTGAACTGCAGTGGAGTAGGAAGATAACTCAGCTTAGATTGAAAGATCTGGACTTGACTTCCTGTAGGAATGCCCCTTGCAAATTGTAAAGTACTGATCACCGTGAAGTGTTGTTACTGCTGCTACTGTGACTATCAGCCTTATATGATGCAAGAGTCCAAGGTACCAAGAAGGGTCAGGCACAACCACAGGAAGATTGACTTGGTTTAGGGATTGCCTTTTGGCTACATTGTTAGATTAATCACTAAATTAGGAAAGGATAATCATGTTTCAGGCAAAGAAAGGAGATGTAGGCAGTAAGATAAAAAAGAGACATATAGCCCAGGGGAATAAAAAATGTTTCATATTATATTTATCTGACTTTTTTGTTTGCCCTTAAAAATAACTAATTGGGAGAAATTTAAATCTGGCTTTGTTTTTTCTCCTCATTTCTCCTACATACACACTTCTTTGTGTATGTGGATTTTAATTTATTAAGGTAAAATTGCTATATAATATTATATAAGTTTCAGGCATACGGCATTATAAGTTGACATCTGTATACACTACAAAGTGATCACCACAAAAAGTCTAGTTACCATCCATCACCATGCCATTGACCCCCTTCGCCCATTTCACCCACCCCCCCAGCCACCTTCCCCTCTGGTAACCTGGCATTTGTTTTAATCAATAGTTCATAAGCAAGTTGATCTGTAAAGGCCTAGACAATGTAAATATCAAAAATCGTTAGTCAACTACCGGAGGTGAAGTTGAAGATGACTCTATAAATATCAAACAGGATAAATGTGTGAAGAAAATACAGGCAGCCTCACTATCTTTACCTTTGTTTTGTTTTAGCAAGTATTTGAGTTTATAACATTTCCTTTCTCGTAATAGTAATCAAGTCCAAAGTAGCTGTTGTCATTTTCCAACTGGGAGATAAGAAAACTTGCATGACCCCGATTTACCAATGCTATCATGCCGCGCACAGTTTTGCCTCAGTTGCAGACCAACTTCATCTGAAAGGCAGCAGATAAACAGATGACAATAATTGTACTCTTTTTAAGGTCCATGATTTGACCGAAAGCTCAGTTGTCATCGAGTTGGAACTTGGCGATTTGAGGGTTCTCTAAACTGAACCATTTGAACGTGGAGTCTGCTATTAGGAGTTAACATCCAGAACTCGGTCGAGGAAGCATGTGTGGCGTGGTTTTTACATCAGATTCAGTGGGGCAAGATGAGTTTGGGTACTTGCAATAGGCTTGGATATACATTTTAAGTAGAATTGATGTGGCTAAGGAGTGGGCTGTACAAATGATTTATTTTCTCCAACAGAGCCATTTGAAAAAAGTTAGTGTGCAGAAAAGCAATATAACATAGAATGCATCAGCCAGCGCAGCACTTCATTCTTATTTTGCTTGAAGTAACAGGTCAAACATATAGATTTTTAAAAAAATGACATAAGTCAAGATGTCACACAAATAAATTTTCTCTTTTAAGCATGCTAATGTCTTTTCATTTGCTTATTTATTATGACATGCATTCACCTTTTGGTTAGTAAATTTCCCTGTTGGAATGGAAACTGTCTCTTCATTTTAAAAGTGATTCCCAAAGAGACACCCCAGGCATGTAATATTTCTGCTTCCATATTTCTAAGCAAGCCAACAAAAGAATCATTATCCCTGATTCACAAATGTGAGAGCATCCAAGGCAGAGTATTTGTGTTGCACAGTAAATCAGTGCAGTGAAGACAGTGGGATTTTTGACTTGAATTTCTGGATTTTTAACTATGCTGATTTTCAACTCTGCTGCACACTGCTTAGGTGAGCAAGTTCTCATCAGGTGAGTGCATTCATTTCTCATTGAAAGCCATCAGCGATCCTCCTTCCAGGCCCTGAGTCGGCTGCAGAGTGAGTGCCGAGTTTTCAGAATAGAATTGAGGATAGAATCACCTTGGAACTGATTGGTTTAAAATATTATTTTTATTTAATTAAAAAAAATTCTGCCCTGTTCCTTTTCGCCTCTTACTGCCCAGGGCTCATGTCAGTAGTGTTCAGAAATAATCTCAGCAGTGCATTATGGTAACCCCCGTCTCCCTGGGTTTGCTAACAGCAATCTCACAGCCTCCGGGGAGCAGTTGTTATCAGAGACTCCACCTGTTTCCTCGAAGGGCTATGGAATTGCTGCCAGCACTTCATTTCGTTTTCGTTGCATCTGCAGGGGCCAGAAGCTTGCTTCATACTTGACATGTAAAGGCATTTTGGGCATACTGTTGTTAATCTCAATGTACATTAATGATGATTTTAAAGCTCTTGTTTCAGTCTTGCCTTTACACATGCTATAGGCCCTTTTGCAGGCTGCTCAAACACGGAAGTACTTCTGTTGACTTGGACAAATGCCAAAGCATTTGCTCTCCTGTGTTCAAAATATGTGTCAGAATGCTCTTCAGAGTCTGTCATGGTTCCTGTGTGTGATGCAAAAAAAAAAAATGAAGTGGAAATTAATTGGAAGGACCAGTAAAGGAAAGCCCCACCACCATTGCCACTCCATATCTCATCAGTGATATCGTGCTCTACATAAAACTAATCTGGTGGAATAAGCTTATCCTCACCAGCAGACTCCGGCACACTCAACTCTTCCCGCCGTCTCTACGCGTCTTAAAAGTTGTGTCCAAAACTGTTCAGCACAAATTCCTAGAACCTTCATTGTTGAGTCAGGGAAGTGTTTTGAGGGTTAGAAGGATGAAGTGGCAGAGGTGGGTGTTCATTTTAATATTGGGTTTTGTGTGGAAACAGCCTGAGAACCCATGGGAAGGTCACTGACTTCTGCTAGGTATGGGGACTTTGTAAATCTGAACAAAGTGTTAGGGTGCAGTGGCAGAGGCAGCCAGACATCTTCAGGAATCACTCATTAGTAGAATTCACAATTCTACATGGTTCCCAAAGTACAGCTGCGGGTATCACAACAAGCTGTCTTATGAGCACCTACTTTTAAACCACTGAACTCCTTAAGTGGCATCACTGCCTTGCAGTAAGTATGATACAAATCACATGTGGATTTTTGTGTAGCAAGAATGCTCCAGCATCACAAGTCATGCCAATTAAACAGCTGACTGGACTTCCCATGGGAGGAATCTTTTGCATCTTTGTCACCACCTAATGAAGAATCATTTGAGCAACTATTTTTCCTTTTCCTCTTTTGTTCTTAATAAGAAAAGAATATATAATTAAAGAACCTTCTTGTAGAAGCCATAGAGTTTTCATTAATATGTATATAATTTAATAGCATTCACAAACCTGGTGAATAACTCATACACATCCTCTTTTTTTTTTTGAAGAAGAAGATTGGCCCTGTGCTAACATCTGTTGCTAATCTTCCTCTTTTTATTTTTCTTTTTTCTCCCCAAAGCCCGAGTACATAGTTGTATATCATAGTTGTAGAGTTGTAGCTCTTCTATGTGGGGTGTCGCCTCAGCATGGCTTGATGAGCACTGAGTAGGTCTGTGCCCAGAAGACAAACCAACAAACCCCGGGCCACTGAAGAGGACCGCTCAAACCCAACCGCCACCAGGCTGACGCCCCACATCCTCTTGATTAGAGACTTAAGAACAAGATCTGACCTTCTAGGAAACTTCCCATTAGAATCAACTAACACAACATTTTCTCATTTATTTCCCCTCCACTGATGCCTTTCTGGCTGTTCATAAAAGAAGTTGCGAAGGTGGTTCTGTATGAGCTGCCTTATGATGTATCTTGAAGTAAGATCTGAAAATGGAACTCAGGATAAAGTGCCTGTTACTGCCATTAATTTGAATACAGTTCGTCTGGAGTCTGTGGAAACCACAAGTCAAGAATAGACCAGCAGATGCATTTGTGAAGACACCAGTTCCTCCTTAGGGAGCCAGATGTGCTTCCTATCCTTCTCTTCCTCTCTTAATAGCTTACAGTTTAGGATGTAAGTGAGAGGAACAATCATACCGATGCCATATTAATTAAATGCATTAATACCATGGGTTTTTCTGGAGAGACTGCTATTTCAGTACATTGGAAGGGAGTGTGTATATTTCTCTCATGCTTTAGAAAGGGTAGACCCAGGAGAGCTATAAAAATCATGATTATGTAAAGTGTCTGACAAGTCAAGTAGGATACAGGTCAGAAATGATGTGTGACTCCTTTGTTCTGGCATTACCAGAGACTTTGATTTAAGTTATAGCTTGGGCGCTGCTATATTTCTTTGCAAGGCTGGCCCTAGGCTAAATTGTGAAGGTATAAAGTGTCCCCTTTTTCTACCCTACTTGTGTCCCTCTTCCTTCAATCATCTCCTCCATTTGGGGACTCTTTGCCCCAAAGCACTACTTCTACACCACACTTCCCCCACAGTCAAAGTTTGATCTCAAGAAAGGTTATGGTATTAACCTTAATTTGAGTATGTGTCAACTTTCTTAAATGCACAGTAGAAATAGGTGAGAGGGCTGTGGCATTTTGGGGCCAAGCATGGCTTCTTGGTACATCTGAAATGGCACAAACTGAAGTATGGTCTACTACACCCCTCTGTACTTGGAGAGGAGTCTTGTCCCCACTCCACCAGCCTTGCCTGGAGAGTCAGCTGTGGCATTGGCCTCAATGTCTCATCTAATGACTATATTGGAAAGAGGAGAGGAGAATTATTAGTAATGGGGAATAGACACGATTTAGGAAGGAAGGCACTTATATTGTTGACAAATATATATCAGATTGCTACTGAAGAGATTGAGGGAATAAGTACAGCTCCTATTTTTAGAGACTTTTAAAGAATGCTTCAATAATGGGAATTGTTTGTAATTCATCATTTGGCAGCAGTGCTATATACAAACTAGTGTTATAATTTATACACTTCAGTATTGATTGCATTATTTTATTTTCTTATGAGCATATATTTTATAGCCATAACATATTTATATATCAAATATACATATATATAAATGTATGTGTGTATCCAACCACCCTTCAGTTTTGGATTATTTTTGACTAAGCTAAATGTTTCTTATATCATCATTTAGCTTTTAAAAATAGTGAAAAAGAAAACAAACTTGGCTTATATATGTCCAAATATTCTGCAGTAGGCCTTTATGAATAAATGAATTCCATCGGTGTTGCCCTGAAAGACACAAGATAAAAAAAAACCCAAACTTTGAACAGGGTGATACACCTTCTACCTTCTTCATATCAATTAATGGAACATTTTTTCAACAATGACTTTTTGGCTGTTTTCACCCTGATGTGATTCTTTGTGTGTGGTTGACCAAATGTGTATGCACTGGGATTGTTCGAGCTGTTTCCAGTATAGAGAGACCCGCCCCTTATTGCTCTGTGAGTTGTTGCCAGGTGCAGCGGACCTCAATATGGCCCCTTTCCTGTGAGCTTATGGCACGCGGTAATGGCAACAGTTGGACAGCTGTTAATGGGACTATGGAAACAGCAAAACAGAAGAATGTTCTAATAAAAATGTGTCATGCTTCAAAAGAAGTTGGAGAGGACTGAGTTTCATTGGGAGACCATTCTCTCAGTTACGCTTTGTTTTGCTGACTAGAGTGTGTTTGAGTTGGTTCTGGTGTGAGAGAGGGTTTGACCATTCTCTAAAGAAATAATAGTCTTCCATTGTCAATGAAAGTCTGGAAACTTAGTTGCCGTGGTTCGTAAGGGACCACTCATTGGATTCACGCACTAATGAGTGGAGGAATTGCCCTATAAAATGACAAATGATGACACATCTTCTCATGAATGTTGCACTTCCATTTCCCCATAAATTTTAATACCTGTGCACACAGAGAATTATTGTTTCAGATTTGACTAAAACCAATGCTGATTTTGTGTGCATGAAAATGGGGATTTGGCTTGGCATCATTTGAAATAATAACAATGGGGAGAAGAGCCCTATCATTTGTTGAGGACCTACTATATGCCAGGTGCTTTTTATAAATAATCCCATTTGATCTTCATAATAACCATATGGATTTATGGTACTTTCTGTCTTTTAAAATTTGGAAACTGGGATTGAGAAATATTAATTTAACAGTCTATCTCCAAAGTCCCTGCTCCTTCTAGTCTACCATGTTGTGATCATAGTAAATTAGAATGGCAAAGGGTGCAAATGTGTTTTTTGAGGCTCTCAAATAAACATCCCTCAGAGGAGGACACAAAGCTTCCAAATTTTAATGACTTGCCTTGGATTATACAGTTACTACTTGAAGAGCTGGTGCTGGAGTCCAGGGCTTGTCACTCGTCCTTCAATGCTGACCCCCATCAAGTGAAATTTACCCTTTTGCTTTTGAGAAGTAGCTGCAATGCAGCTTAGCCAGTGGTATAGTGGTCAGTTGTGTGGCATGAGGTAATTCCACTTGCATGGAGAATGGTGCTTACAGTTCAGTTGGTGAGGCAAGAACATAAAAGATGATTGTATTAAGTAGGGCACCTCCTCAGAACTTACCCTCCCATACACATGGGCCTCTATCACCACACTTATGTCTTTAAGCACCTTCACAGGAGCCAAGCTTGTCAAACATGGCACAACGTGTCCTACAGGTGCCATCATCACAACAGCCTCCTGACCGTCACTCACGACATTTCTCCTCTGAAATGTCTGCTCCCTCCCTGCCCAGTCAGCTGCTGCTACTCCAGATTATAATAGATCACCTCATACACACATGAGCAATAGTAGTCTTCTTCCCTGATGCAACTAACTTTCTTCAAGTTAGAAGCCATATAATTTATTTTATTTCTTTCCGTCCGTTGATTAATAGACACAAGGGCATAGAATGTACTTAAATTTTCAATGATTGGGTACAGTAAATAGGAAAGTGGTAAACACTTGAGCCAATACCACTTTTGGCAAGTAATGGTTGATCACCAAATTTATAATTATCACTATAATTTTTAACAAGGCCCATGTTTTAAA
Organism: Diceros bicornis minor; assembly: GCF_020826845.1. Classification (NCBI taxonomy): domain Eukaryota; kingdom Metazoa; phylum Chordata; class Mammalia; order Perissodactyla; family Rhinocerotidae; genus Diceros; species Diceros bicornis. The sequence continues at coordinate 32,491,079 of NC_080768.1, forward strand.
GATAAAGTTGTTGGAAAACATCTCCTAAAGGATAGAAAACTAAGGGTAGCATCATTTCTATAGCAGTATGAAGGGTGACTACTATTGACTTCAATCGAAACTAAAGGATTTGAAAGAAGCTGGAGTGAGTTAAGACATAATATAGCAGTAAGGGGTTTATAAATTGAAGGAAGTTCATATAATTCTGAGGGAGCTTGAGTGATTTTCTTTTATGGTTTTGTATGAGACAATGTATGGGAAGCATGCACTTTGAAAATACGAAAGTCTATAGAAATGTAAAAGGTGATTAATATAGTACCTATAGGTCACATATATAATTTTTAATTTTCTGGTTACCATATTAAAAAAATTAAAAAGATCAAGAGGAAATAATTTTAATGATACATTTTATTTACCATGACATATCCAAAATATCATTTCAACATGTAATCAGTATTTTACAGTCTCTTTTTAGTACTAAATTTGGAGAATCTGATGTAACTTTTACATGTACAACACACCTCAGTTTGGATTAGCCACATTTCAAATGTTCAATAACCCATATGGCTACCATATTGGACAAGGCAGATCTTAAGGTGGCAGACCAGGAGTGAGCTACAAACCCTGTGATTCTTGTGTGAGCTGCAAAATCATCTGTAAAACTTTTAAAAAGTAAGATTTCTGAGACCCTGTTCATAGAGGTTTTGATGTGGTAAGCCTGGGGTGAGGCCTCAGCATCTGTGTTTATGAAGCTCTCTAGGTGATTTTGAGGTGACTCTGAGGTTCAGCTCCTTGCACTGGCCTCTCTAGGGTGGTGGGCTTAGGCCTGAAGCCTCTAGAAGGTGGAAAAGAGCAGAGGGATCCCTGGAGGTCCTCTCTCATTCTCACCTTCTCCAATTCTAACTGCTGTGCTTTTCAGGCAGTAATTTAGCATATAACAAATTTGTTTTTGTGTAAGCAAGGGATTGGCATATTAGAGTCTGAAACAGAAAGAGTGAATTCTATGGGACTGCTAACTTTTTCTCTTTGTTTAACCCTTGGTTGTGGGCTACTGGTGGAGATATTTGTTAGAGTGTGGGTGGTCAAGTACAGAGTTGAAACTGTCTCTCTTTTTTTTTTAACAGTTTTATTTATTTATTTATTTTTTTGTGAGGAAGATCAGCCCTGAGCTAACCATCCATGCCAATCCTCCTCCTTTTTTTTTTTTTTCCCCAAAGCCCCAGTAGATAGTTGCATGTCACAGTTGCACATCCTTCTAGTTGCTGTATGTGGGACGCGGCCTCAGCATGGCCAGAGAAGTGGTGCGTCGGTGTGCGCCCGGGATCCGAACCCGGGCCTCCAGTAGTGGAGCGTGCGCACTTAACCGCTAAGCCACGGAGCCAGCCCGAAACTATCTCTTTTCTAGCAAAAGTCAGTGTTAGGCAAAGTGTCTTCACCCTGTTTGTTGCTCGCTCAAGTGTCTATTACTTGTTCACTCTCTGTGTAGAAAGAGTCAGTAAAAAGGCAGAAATCTGGGAAAGTTCTGTTTCAGCCCCTGGCTAAATGTGTTATTCTTTTAACTACCCTTTTAGCTTCTTGGTGCTTCTGTTTATCCAGCCCCACAATGTGGTAAATGCTGATGTATACACCTCAGAGACCCCCGGGTTAAAACACTGCTGTGCTCCGTGTACCGTGTCACTTTAGGATTATGGTAAGCTACCCAGCATGCCTGTAAGTTAAGTAAGTGTTTATAGAAATTTGAACAAAGCTGTACTTTAGAAGGTCAAATTGACTTGCTCAAGGACAATACATTTCTCAAGGGCTCTGATTCTTCTCCCTCAGCACCAATTGACTTTCTCCTATTTATTACTCTTGAAGACATCTGTTTTTTCCTACCAGCCCTGCCCCTGCTCCCCTCTTCAGAGGGACGAGATTGACAGGCTTTGAGTTTGTGAAGGTTTGCTTTTTGGTGATGTAACACTGACCTGTTTTCTAATGCTCTCAGGGTTGGAAGAAGCCTAAAAAACATCTAGCTTAACCCCTAATATGATTTTTGAACATCCTTTTTAATATTCTGACATTTAATCCTTTAGTTTATTTTTTAAAATCACCAGTGATAGGAATTTCACCAACTCCTAAGGCAGTCTATAATCAGGTATAAACAGCTCATTTTCCCCTTTAATTTAACTGAAATATTTATTCCTGTAACTTCTACCATTTGAAGCTGTGTAGGACATCTAAACATGACAATCCTTCGAGTATTTGAAAATAAGGTTCTTAGCTATGATTCCTCATATGTATGACATCAATATATTCCACCTGTCTTTTCTTCTGTAGGCTGAGTAATTCTAAGTACTTTCAAGTGTTCCTCATAAACAATGGTTCTAAGTTTCCTTATTCTCCTCTGAATGGACTTTAAGGGCTATACATTAAATGTGATACTTTAAATATCATCCAACCAGCATAGATTCATAAAAGATGGAAGAAATAAGGAAAATAAAGGAGCAACAGAAACCTATGTGAAGGTCTTCTTTTCTCCTCTGAGTAATTATAGAATTCACAATTTAAAAAATAATCATGCATTTCACTTCTTGAATTACTTTTGTGAAACCAAGTAGGATGGTGGGTATCTTTCCTTTGCTAAATATTCCTTTCTAGTATTACACAAGGAGAATTGTTTTGAGGTTCACTTAATAGAATGAGGGAAAGATCTTGTGATGGTCTTATATAGGCATCTATATACTTGTATTTATTTATTTTTTTTAATAATTTTATTTATTTATTGTTTTTTTGTGAGGAAGATCAGCCCTGAGCTAACATCCATACCAATCCTCCTCTTTTTGCTGAGGAAGACAGGCCCTGGGCTAACATCTGTGCCTATTTTCCTCCACTTTATATGGGACGCCGCCATAGCATGGCCTGACAAGTGGTGCCTCAGTGCGCTCCCAGGATCCGAACCTGGGCCACCAGCAGGGGAGCAGGCGCGCCTAACTGCTACACCACTGGCCGGCCCCTATACTTGTATTTCTTAACTTGAAGGCGTGTATCTCTTATTTGTACAGTCAGCAGACTTAAAACTGTTAAAGAGGTGGTATTTTTAACTTTAGAGTTTTTTGCCCCCACATGCCCCTTTTTAGTGTTTGAAATTAAACAGCAGGGAGATTTAGGCTAATGTTCCAAGCCCATTATAGTTAGCTAGACCTCCGAGATGCATTCAGCTTTGCAGAGCTAACAAAGTGCTTAATCCATGTCACTGCCTGGACTCTAGGGTGCATGCCCAGTGGAAGACATTTATTTACCAAATTAAAAGTGCAGTAAGTAAAAGCCACGGTATTATTTAAGCACATTTATCGACTCCTATTCTACTACTATTTACTAAATTTCTCACTGATGGAAGATGATGAACGAGTTGATTCTTGCAATCACTTGGCTCTACTAAAGGTGAAATACATTTTCCTTGATTTATTCCCCTTGCATTGACAAAACAGCTTTTGGTAGAATTGGAGGATATCTAGCTTTAGCTGGATACAGTATGTAGATTTCAGGATTTGTTTTCTGTGGTTTTTTGTCCTTTGAAATTATTCTGTCAAGCCTGCTAGATGAAATCACCTGTAAAGAGATGCTAACATGCTTAGGATTCAATGCCAGTTTTTACCTCTGCTTACCTAAGTCCCTTCTTTCTCTTCTTCTAGAGAATATACACACACACATAGGTGAGTACACACACACGCGCGTACATACATGGGTGAACACGTATCCTCAAAAGCCCACCTGTGGCTACCTCGGGCAGCATCCACCCAGATGAGAAACAGAATGAGAAGTCCAGGGATTTTTCATAATATTGCTGTATGAAATTCTACTTGCTGAAATGCTTTTATCATGAAAGAATTTCTCGTGTATTTTAGCAAGATGGATGCCAAGCAGGGCTGGATATCTTTGTCCACCATCAGCTGCGAGAGACAAAGGGATTTATGCTGCTCTTTGAAGAATGGTTAGGGATATTAGATATAGTGATGATGAAATGTGGGTAAAACAGGGAGAAATTGTTTATCACAGATTACTTCAGTTAGGATCTTCCTGCTCTATGATCATGAGGGAGTCTCTTTTAATCCCTGCCCTTTCTTGTATACTGAACAGGCTAGAGTAATTTGTTTGGTTCTCTTTGACAATTTTGCCTTCACTGATAATCTCCAGTATGAAGTCAGCTTGATCAAGATTGTCTCTGTAATGCTCATTCATAAGTCACAAACTTCTAGGATGTATTTGAGCTTTCCTGCTGATAAAATTGCAAGGCATTCTGTGTCATGGGAACTTAGAGCCTGTGCATCTAAAACTCATTGATGCAGTGGGTCTGGTGAGTGTATCATAGAGTTGTAGGTCACAACACATTCAACAGCAAACATTTTTTTCAAACTCAATCTTTTGTGGAAGTCCAATATTTGATATAGATAAATGAAGTAGTTCTCACGTTGAACTGAGGATGGATAGTCCAGAATCTCAAGGCATTGATATGCTGAGAACCTTGCTCAAGTGGCTTCTCCCTCATTCACTGACACAAATCTGAGGGACTCAAGGGTATGTCAGATCATATTCTTAATCCTACTTCTTGCAGAACAATGGATGGTGCTTCTTCCTGGCTCTCTTCTGTTCCACTTAGAACACATTTTCTGTTGTGCAACATAAGGAAGAACCCTGGGCTGGTTCATACTCAGACACATACATACCCTATAAATTATTGTTGGCTATCCATGTATCTAAATGAATACCTGACATTAATTAACAAGTTAGTGGTGAACTCTTGACCAGCACAGACTCATCTCTAACATAGCTTAACTTGGAGAAAGAAAATCTGCAGTGGTGAGGAAGAGACAGCTTACTAATAAAAATAATTAACAACAGAAACCAGCCTTCACTGAGGGGATAGTGGCTACTCTACTGACCATTTTCATTTCTTGTTAAAGGCTTTGCTGCCTTCAAATAAACAGTAAATAATCACTGGAAAAGTAGGCAATTTACAAAGAAATCTAATATGGTAATTGATTAGTCATTGAGAGAATTGGAGATGTTGCTAAGCTGGAGTAAATCCATCTCTTAAAAGCCTTTACCCCAGTTTGCTAGTTAAATGGAAAATATGGTAGCAAAGAGAGTGAAATCTGTTGGCTATTTTATGCTTCATTTACATTGTATAAAACACACATCATGGTTGATTGTCAGCATGAATATGGACTGTGTTTTCAAAAGCTGCATTTGTCTACTTTTTATCCCTTTCTTTGAAAATGCAGGACTGAGGTGCAGTGGGGGTTATTGTCTTTAAGAGGTCAAGAGATTTTGAACTGTAGATTTTTTCATAGAGATAGCAATGAATTGAGGTTATTTATTAAGCAATTAGTTAGATTTTTCTCCATGTAAGCTGTTTTTCCTATATGAATATTTCAGTGGATAGTCAGAGTACCACTTACTTAGTGTTTTATCTCTGCAGTGGAGACAAAGTGAGTTTATTCAACCCCAGTTGTTACTTACAATGTCAGTCTCAAAATTTTAGATACTTGTGCCACAGGATCTCTAATGTCTCAAATCCAAACACTTCTTGAATTTATTTTATTATATCATCATTATTCTTATTATTTAACTTTTCAAGCTGAAAATATTCCTTGGGGAAATGAGTTTCATAAGCTTATTCTACAAGGTATAATACTTCCCCCCCATTTTATCAATGTTATCACATTGTTAATTATGTATAATAAACTATATTCACTTAAAGGGTACTCTTCAATAAGTTTTGACACTACTGCAATCAAGATACAGAACATTTTCATCACCTTGAAAAGTTTCTTGGTATCCCTTTGGTCTATCCCTGCCCCAGCTCCCAGCCTATGACAACTAGTGATTTTTTTTTGTCACTATAAAGTCTAATATTTTGTTTGAATTTGCCATACAACTGTTTTTTAACGTTTCAAGACCTGGTGTTTTTGCATTTGGCAAACAATGGTAGGAAGAAAAATATAGTAAAAATTATATTCGGTTTGGCTTTTTGTTTTGGGAGTATAAAGACTATAAATATAATGGATTGTTTGTGAAGAAGAGCTTTAAAATAACACCCTAAAACCTCAATTATATCATCATTTAGAAATAAAATGCAAACATTATAAACTTCTACCAAAGGATATTTTTTATGAATAAAGTATAAGAATTCTAAACATCAGATAATGAAAGCAGTTTTGTACTACTTGGATACCATAGTACATAGTTAAGTTTCAGTCTTTTTTTTAATGTGTGTTTGGTTTCCAAACCTAATATAATGTAATAGTTAATTTAAAAATAGTATAAATTGTGCTTTATCTAAAATAATAACAGTAATAATAAATTGTTCTTGAAATAAATTAAGCGGCATTGATCACTTGTTAAATGAAAGTAAACAATTTTCTTTGTAACTTGTGATTAAATTTAAGTAGAGTATTAAAAAGACCTTTATGAGATAATATTTAAAAACATATTGATTTTAACTTAAACTTTCTTCTTTATTATGTCACAGAGGAATGATTAAGAACGTGAGCTCTGGAGTTAGGATGTCTGGCTTGGAATCCTAGTTCTGTAATATTCTAGTCGTGTGACCTTGGGCAAGTTATTTAATCTCAGTGTATTTATCTATAAAATAGGAAAAGTAATGCCAACCTACATCATAGTGTTGTTAGGAGGATTAAACAAGTTGAGCCATGTAAAATATTTAAAATAGTATCAGGCACATAGAAAGACCTCTATTATTATTATTATCCAGCCTCAAAATGGTTTTTTTAATTTTCCCAGTTTTGAAAAGATAATATATTATTATGACACAGTTCTATAAGTCAGAAAATTTGGGAACGCTAAGCTAGAAGATCTCTAATTTTTATTCTCTTGTTTTATGAAATACTTCCTTTTCTGGCCCCGTGGTACTGTCCAGGGTGCTGAAAAGTCCAAGTCTCCTGTTACTGTTAATATTACACTTTATACTGAATATTTTAATTCTAACTGGAATCACTTGGGTTAGAGCATCCTGGGGTTAGTGCATAATTTTATCAAATTAATGTTGTCTGCTCTGTAGTAGAAAAGCAGGGGAAAAGTGTCTGATGGTGGAAAGACTTGGGAAAACGGGTAACTTGTCAATTAAATAACAAACCATCTCTTATCTCACTTGCATTGAAGTCACATTTTGTGTATTTTTTATATTTGCATGAGAGTAAAGGTTTCCAATTTCTCAGTTCAATTTGTCAAATAGTTGGCTGTCCTGCCTGAGTACTTTTGATCTGCAATCACTTTCAAGACTAAGGCAACTTTGTCTAGTGTCAAGAACAATTAATTTCTTGAGACTCTAATGAGAATGTTTCACTTGGTTACACAGGTAAATAGTGAGTTTGTAGTTAAACAAACAAACAAAAAAAACAAAAAGGATATTCACAAATTATTTGTGAGATTTCTAGAAGTCAAGGTCCATGTCTTATCATCATTATATCCTTGACAATTAATAGTGTTGGCCCATATTAAGCACATAAATTCTTACATAATTTAATTGAATACTTACATGATTTCCAAGGCTGAATATGAAAGCTAAAATATATCTTCATTGATTATTTTCTTTGCATGACTACTTGGATGATAAATTTCCATTGATATGCTTAATTTCTCTAAAAATAGCAAGAATCAAATTTTAAGATGGATAATCTAATGTAGTTTGAGGGCCCAAGATGAAATGAATCCACTTGGTCAGAATATTTAAAGGTACCTTGGAATACCCTCTTTTTATCTCAAAATGTTTATGTCCTTGGTCTATTTGTTAAAGATGTAATAATGAGTGTTAAGTTATATATAATATTATCTATCTGGATTTTCTAAAATTTCTTTCTTAGTTTATGATGGGAATGATATACAACAAGAAAAACACACTAGTTAACTCCTAAAGAAAGAAATAACAGTTTGTACAAGTTTAAATGGATTAATTTCAATGTCCCCAACAAAAAAATAATCATAAAAGTTTACTCAATTCTGTTGTGAAAGACTACTATTAAAATTAGTTGTATTTTTTATTAGCACAGAATATGAACATAAATTAATAGAATAGTCATGAACAGTGTATTTCTATTTATTTCTTATATCGTTTTTTTGTGTGTGTGTGAGGAGATCAGCCCTGTGCTAACATCTGCCAATCTTCCTCTTTTTTTGCTGAGGAAGACTGGCCCTGGGCTAACATCCATGCCCATCTTCCTCCACTTTATATGGGACGCTGCTGCAGCATGGCTTGCCAATCAGTGTGTCGGTGCGCGCCTGGGATCCAAACCAGCGAACCTCGGGCCGCCGCAGCGGAGCACGCGCTCTTAACTGCTTACGCCACCAGGCCGACCCCCTCTTATATCTTTTTAATTGGCTTATAAATCATCAATACTCAGAGGCCATAAGACTAAAAAAATACTATTGTAAATATTGTAAAATAATATGTGGCTTCATGTTCATAAGAGGACGATTCTCCCTGCTAATCAGTCTATATTCTAATTTATATCAGTGAAACTTTATCAATTAAATGATGATATTTATTAAGTTACCTTTTTCTGACTCCTTGTCTGTTCTGTGACGTATGCTTGCAGTATGTTCTATTGTTCTTGTCTTATTTAGAACATAATTTACTTTTTAAAGTATCATATTTTTCGTTAAGGAGTTAGACTATGTAACATAATGGTAAGTCTTGAGATAAAACACTAAAATCTATTACTTGACTTGGGAAAGTAAGAATTTTAACATTTATTGATAATCCTGGTGAACTTTATGAAATCTTAGGATAGAATTGCTAATAAATTAAATCTAATCAATTTCATATGGATTTTTATATAATAGCTTATCCTAATACTGAAAAATAGAAATAAATTAGGTAACATTTTAGTGAAAACTGTAGCAAGTTCTACTAATAAGAATCAGTGGTTAAATTTTAGATTTTAAAAAATATTAATTGTTGCGTTAGAATTGCTTGAAAATGAAAATATTTTTATTTTAGGGGCGGAGAGGATGCTGGAAATTCAAGGGAGTGGTTTTAAAATTATTTTGATTTTAAGTAATAGCTATGTAACCACAGAAATAAACTCTTTTTAACTTTTGACAGAAATGTAGAACATTTGCTTTCAGCTTTTTTAATACAATATTGGCTTTTTTGATAAGAAATAAAATTATTTTTTTCTTCTTCCTTTTTTTCAATTTCCCTTCCCCCTTCTTCCTTGAATAATTGTTATTCTTTTGCTATATTCTTGTGTGATTATCTACTACAGTGCCACATTTAATTTAGAAGTAGTTCCGATACCATTCATTAGGAAGCATGTATTTTTAATGATATACCAAAATTCAAAAGCAAGTTAGGTGCCTGAAAACTGTTATGAAAGTTCTTTACTAGATCAAGTTCCATTTGTTTTTTTTTTTTTTTTAAAGCCTCTAATATATGTTGTAAGTGTTAAAATGTTTTCTCTGGCAAATAATAGACCCAGAGCAATGATGTTGTCAATTATTAATAAAAAGATGGGAGTAAACCCGTGGTCTGTTATGGTTCAAGTTGTGTGTTTGGATGTATGCATGTGTGTATACGTAAAAGATTTTTGTTTTGTTCTTCAGTTCACTTTATGATTCTTTTTACCTTAGCTAGTGCTAAACTTTTTAAAAAATTGTTAATGACTTTTAAAACCAGAAAAACTGTGGAATATTATTTTTCTGAAGGGGGTTCAATGATTTCGGTTAAAAAAATGCTCTTTTATTTGATTATATGGGAGTTTCTCCAAATCATTTTATCGTTATTTGATATATGACCAACTATATGGTGGATCCTTAATTTTGTTTTGGAATATCTTAAATATGATAAACAGATTAATTCAAGAACATTTATGAACAATTAAATACGATCCACATACTAACGCAGACATTAAGGATTGCATTTCACATCAAGAATAAGAGGAGAGGCTATGGTATAACTTTAAAGTAGTATGAAAACATTCTATGACTTCACTCTTTAATTCTGGTCATTTCTTTCATGCATTTCAGGGGAAAACTGGAAAAATAAATTGCCAGCTAAAATATGACTGACTTGATAATACAGAAATCCTCCAATTTCCAAGAACTGGAGATTATAGGTAGAATGACCTTGGAAGTTGTGACCAAATAGTACAACAGAGCCATGTGTGATAACCATAATCCAACTGGATATATCATTATAATGTTTCTAACTTATGAAACAGTGCAAAAATCTATACAAGGGGAAAAAAACTTTTTTGAAGATAAAGTGAAAATTTATCTTAAGGGCCAAAGAAATGTAAAATCCAATCAATTGATATATCTAAGTTAGTTGTGGGTAGAGAGATACTGTAAAACTTGAATTTCAGATGTAGGAACCCACCTCTTCTGGGAGATAAGAGTCATTGACCTGGAAACTATAAATAGTGTTCAGAGTTTTCTCTAAGGGTAACTGTCAGTAATGCAGTCAACCTCTTAGCTTGAATTTCTGGTCATTTTGTGAGCTGTAAAACACTGAGAAATCAACTCCAAAGTTACATCAGAAGGTTACATTGTGGAGGCTGAAATAATTATTTTCTTGGGAGTAAGCATTTATCAAACTCTTAGAAGGTTTTAACATGAAATAAAAGAGGCATTAATCTGGTTGTATTAATATTTATATAAAAAGGGATTTATAAGACCTTGTACTTGCAATATTTAAGAATATTTGAACTATTTGAAAAATAGATTAGCCTGTGACTTCAATTCTAACTTAAATATTCAAATTCGTAATTTGAATAAGTAATTTAGAACCATGATTTTAAATTGAGTCTTAGTAAGCTTGTAAATATTATTGGAGTATTTAGTTTATATTTTTTATTTCTTCACATTATAGTTTAAATACACTTGATTCTAACAGTAATTTACTCACTAAGGTCTATCAGTAACGCTATTGAAATATTCAGAATATTAAAGGTATAAATGCAGTTTCAAATGTTTGAAGATGTTTAAATTAATAACAAAAACAAACATTCTTCGGAGGACACTTAAAATAATAAGTTTATTAGATTTATGAATAGAAAATTAAGATTCATTTAGTAGTTTAAAAATTTAAGAAAGATCTAGGTTTGGAGCTAATAATTTTTTTTTAAATTGAATTTTACTATAGAAACTAAAAGCTCTGAATAACCTTTTCTGTACTTAAAAACTACTCTAGAGGACCCAAAAACCATATATTTAGTTGAGAAAGTTTCTGGTGCTTTCAACAGTTGTCATTCAGTTTTGTTGACTGATGAACTCAATCAGAAGTCTTTGGAACTAACGTTGAGTATCGCCATATAAATACTAATCAAAAACTCCATGTAGGATCCCAATAGGAGGGAATCACAATGTGTTCAGTTGGTCATGAGGCAAAGGTTTCTGGTAACTCTGAAACTCTTTAGGAACTATAACCTGAAAGTAAGGACTGCTTAGAGTCTGAATTCCTGCTGTGTTTCAGTTAAACTGAAAAATAGAGCCTTTTTTTCATGAAACATTTAGCGCTAATTGGTATATGATTCTACATTGGGGGAAAAAAAAAGAAAGTATGTGGAAACTACTTTATTTATTTTTATTGTTTTGCCATTGAAAACTTTTTATTGTGAAATATACATACAAAAAAGTGCATTAAAATAAGAGTATAATAAAAGGAATAACAATAAAATATATATATACTTAAGACTAATATGCCTTTGATATTTTACAAAGTCACCAAAATGTATATGATTGTGAATTTTTGTTTATCTTGTTTGAAATTTATTGTGCTTCTTAGATCTGAATTTTGGTGTATTTTAACTATTCTTGGAAAATGTCAGCTAATATTTCTTGAAGACTGCCTCTTCCCCATTAGTTCTACAATCATCTCCTTCGGGAACTCCAAATAATATATGTTAGACCTTCACACTCTATCCTTCATGTCTCTTAACCTTGCTTTCTTGTTGTCAGTTCTTTTGTCTGGACTGCATACTGGATAGTTTCTTAAGAATTATCTCATCGGTTCATTAATTTTCTCTTTAGCAGTGTCTACCCTCTTGTAAATTCATTCACTGAATTTTCTGTTTCAATTATTATATATTTTTTCCTGGAAGTTCTTTCTGGTTCTTTTACAAATCTACATTTAAAAAAATAAGGTCCTGTGCTGTATTCATTTTTTCAAACTTTTTTTTTTTGAGGTATAATTGACATATAACATTGTTAGTTTCAGGTGTACAACATAATGATTCAATATTTGTATATATTCTGAAATGATTATCACAATAAGTCTAGTTAACATTCATCAACATAAATAGTTACAAAAATTTTTTCTTGTGATGAGTACTTTTAAGATCTACTCTCAGCAACTTTCAAATATGCAATACAATATTATTAACTATAGTCACCAGGCTTTACATTACATCCACATGACTTAATTATTTTATAATTGGAAGTTTGTTCCTTTTGACCTCCTTCACCCATTTCCCCCTGCCTCTGGCAGCCATCAATCTGTTCTTTGTATCTATGAGCTCATATTTTTTTTTAATTCCACATACAAGTGAGATCATCAAGTATTTGTCTTTCTCTGCCTGACTTATTTCGCTTAGCATAATGCCTTCAAGGTCCATCCATGCTGTCACAAATGGCAAGATTTAATTCTTTTTTATGACTGAATAGTATTCCATTGTATAAATTCCACATCTTTTTGTCCATCCATCCATTGAAGGACACTTAGGTTGTTTCCATATCTTGGCTATTAAAAAAATGCTGCAATGAACATGGGGTGCTTATAACTTTTCAAATTAGTGTTTCCGTTTTCTTTGGATAAATACGCAGAAGTGGAATTGCTGGATTATATGGTAGTTCTATTTTTAATCTTTTGAGGAACCTTCATACTATTTTCCATGGTGGCTGCACCAATTCACATTCCCATTAACAGTGCACAAGTGTTCCCTTTTCTCCACATTCTTGCCAACACTTGTTATTTCTTGTCTTTTTAATGATAGCCATTCTAACAGGTGTGAGGCAATATCTCATTGTGGTTTTGATTTGCATTTTCCTGATGATTGGTGGTGTTGAGCATCTTTTCATGTACCTGTTGGCCATCTGTATGTCTTCTTTGGAAAATGTGTCTATTCCGATCCTCTGCCCATTTTTTAATTGGATTATTTGGTTTTTCACTATAGAGTTGTATAAGTTCTTTATATATTTTGGATATTAACCCCTTATCAGATAAATGGTTTGCAAATATTTTCTCCCATTCAGTAGGTTGCCTTTTCATTTTGTTGATGTTTTCCTTTGCTGTGCAGAAGCTTTTTAGTTTGATATAGTCCCTCTTGTTTATTTTTGCTTTTCCTGACTTTACTTTTGGTGTCAGATCCGAAAACTCATGGCCAAGCCAACGTCAAGGAGCTTACCGCCTATGTTTTTATCAAGGAGTTTATAGTTCAGGTCTTACATCCAAGTCTTTAATCCATTTTGAGTTAAATTTTGTGTATGGTGTAAGATAGTGGTCCAGTTTCATTCTTTTGCATGTTGCTGTCCAGTTTTCTCAGCACCATTTACTGAAGAGACTGTCCTTTTCCCATTGTATATCTTGGCCTGCTTTTCGTAAATTAATTGACCATATATGTGTGGGTTTATTTCTGGGCTCTCTCTTCTGTTCCATGGATCTATGTGTCTCTTTTTATGCCAACCATACTGTATTGATTACTATAGCTTTGCAATGTAGTTTGAAATCAGGGAGCATGTTGTCTCTGGCTTTGTTCTTCTTTCTCAAGATTGCTTTGGCTTTCAGGATCTTTTCTGGTTCCATACAAAGTTTAGGATTGTTTGTTCTATTTCTGTGAAAAATGTCATTGAAATTTTGATAGGGATTGCATTGAATCTGTATATTGCTTTGAGTAGTATGGACATTTTAACAATAATAATTCTTCCAATTCATGAGCACAAACTATCTTTCTATTTATTTTTGTCTTCAATTTCTCTCATCAATGTCTTATAGTTTTTAATGTACATATCTTTCACTTCCTTGGTTAAATTTATTTCTAGGTATTTTATTATTTTTGATGCAATTGCAAATGGGATTATTTTCTTAATTTCTCATTCTGATAGTTTGTTATTAGTGTATAGAAACAGAACAAATTTTTGTATATTGATTTTGTATCCTGCAACTTAACTGAATTCATTTATTAGTTATAACAGTTTTTTGGTGAAACTATTTTAAATGCATGTTTAATAGTAATACTTGAATGTTTTTCAATTTACTACTATCTTTTAGTATAACAGAACTTCATTAAAAATATCTCATTTTCATGCTTGGTTATTGTAAGTGACAAAGGTTTCCCTCATGTTCTTAGGATGGGTATCATTTTCATTATAAAAATCTAAACGTATGATATGACTGTTAGGTATTTCTTTGAAAAACCATCATATTTTGCCTATATCTTTGACTTCTTGTTCTATCAGTGTGTTAAATTTCCACTCCAGCATTGAATGAGTAGATGATGCATCTGTAAGATAAAGCTGCAATGAAAAATATTGTCATCCTTTTGATCTGTGTCAAATGGTTGGCATTTGATCTGTGTAAAATGGTTGGCAAAGTTCTTTTCTGATAATAGACAAACAGATATTCTTCCCAATATCTATCAACGTTACGCTGAATGAAACATTGATAGATGGTTTCCTGAAGAATACCTATTAAATATTCTTGATTATTAAATGTCCTAGTATTTATTCCAGGATTAAACCCAACCAAAATTCACATATCTGAATGGTATTTTATTAGATTCCTGTAAAACCAGTCTCACTTCTCTACTCACACACCCCCTCTCTCTTCTGAATTATGCATTGGAGTGGTGTCATTAGCCAATATCAAAGGATGCTGTAGAAAAGAGGCCTATGGAAATTTTGGGGGTCTACGGTAAAGGTGTTGTTATGATCTTTGTTCATTGGATTGCAGTGTCCCTTTTATGAGTTCCTGTAAGGAGAAATGTTTTGCTGCTTTCTGGACTTAGTATCAGGAACACTTGGGTTTCTTCAGAGCAGTTTATTTTTTTCTCTTCTTATCAATACTTGGTTTGTAAACTGATTAGCTTTCTCTCATGTGAAGCCAGAATATTGAATCATATAGTAAATAATTTGATATAGAGTTATGTCAGGCTCCCTTTTAATTCTCTGCTTTATTTTTCAGTATTTTTATTTCTATTTCTTCAGATTTATGTTATCTTTTTATATTTTTTATACAATTGTAAGCCACCTTACATCTAGTTTGGAAAAGGCAAAAAAATACATTGATTGTTGGACAAGCAGATAGGCAGATTTTCTAGAAGCTCTGAAGAAGGTCTTACTTGAAAACAATATGATAGAGTAGGAAAACTGGCTGGGGCCTGACTTCAGACTGACCTGGCTTTCAATTTTGCCTCCATTTGGTAATCATGTGATTTTGAAACAAATATTTTAATCTCTCTGATTTCCATGTAACTCATTTGTATAATGAGAATAAAGTTAGCTACATTTTCAAAGTCATGTGAAAATTGAAAGAAGATTAAATGAAGTCTGTTTGTAGAGTGCCTTCACAATCCCTGAATAGTGCAGATGACTAGGATAACCGTAAATATATATCATTCAAACTGAGACTGTTTTGAGAGTAAAATGGGGCGCTATTAATAATTATGCCAGGACAAGCAGCATAAAATCAGGTCCGTTCTAGGCAAAGATGTGTGGTCACCTTGTATGTATAAAATTATAAATGCCTTTCTGCTCACATATGCTTTCAAGATTGCTTCAGATATGTATACACACACACACAAATACACACACATTTATATTTTTGCAGAGACTGTTTGACATAAACACCTTTAGTGGGAGGTTTGTGTTGATCCTGGCTTTTGCGTAATTTGCTTTGGTAAAATCTGAAGCAAGTAGCAAGACTTAAAATTTAAGGTTGAATTTCACGTTAAAAGTCTAGTTAATTAATGATCAAGAACACACAAGGTAGGGCGGGCCCCGTGGCTTAGTGGTTAAGTGCATGCGCTCCACTGCTGGCGGCCCGGGTTCGGATCCCGGGCGCGCACCGACGCACGGCTTCTCCGGCCATGCTGAGGCCGCGTCCCACATACAGCAACCAGAAGGATGTGCAGCTATGACATACAACTATCTACTGGGGCTTTGGGGGAAGAAAATAAATAAAAAAAAACTAAAAAAAAAAAAAAAAAGGAACACACAAGGTAGAGAACCAGAGCTAGGAAATTTGGGATATCAATTTATCCAAGAGTAGGGAGCATTTATCAGAAGCCCATTTGCCAGAATTAGGGCATGAGATTAGAGTCACATGTCAGGTAATTCTGACATTGGGTCTAGCTTTAGAGACAGCAGGACTCAGCCTGTATGTGGGGATACCTCCGTTTAGGGAGAGGGGGATGCAGAAGCTGGAAATCTGGTCTATAAATTACATAGCTCTGATTCGAATATTGATTTTGCCAAGCTGAGTGACCATGGGAAAATTATTTAAACTGTCTGAGTCCTTTTTCTAGATCTTATAATGTGGATGATAACGCCTGCCTCACAGATGGCCTTAAAGATTTGGAAAAGTACTTAAAATAGTGCCTGCTGCCCAATAGGCTCTCAATAGTCGTCATCCTTGTGTCCCAGCACAATGGCTGCATTCCGCAAGCTGATCCAGCATGTGCCACTATTAGCAAAATAACATGAGAGTAGCCTTTTCTTAATTTGCTGGAGTCCTAAATTTGGTTGGGATGTTCTCAATTGACAGTTTCTCGGAGATGGATGTTTTCACCCTCTGGTGCTCACTGCCGCTTGTCTGCCAGTGGGCGGCGGCAACAGATGACAAAACAAATGAATGAGCAGTATCAGTATTTCATGCTATTCTTCCCAAGTCAACAAATTCCAAGTGTTCCACTACCTGGGCAAGTTTAAGAACTAATGTCTGGTTTAGAACACTGTGTCTGTGACGTAATGAATGCTTGTTTTAGCAGAAGTCTCTGGAGGCCATGGAAAAGCTGCTTCCTAATTTCTCAGCCTTCGTTTTTGCTACCTGCAAAAGAAGTGATCGGACAAAAGTACATCTGCGTTCCCTGTCATTCCCAGGAAGAGGATCATCTCCTGGCTATGGAAAGTATCTTTTCCTAGGACACTGCTGTGCTGAAGAAAAAATAATCTGCCACTTTACTGAATTCCTGCCTGAACCAAAGTATCAAAAATCTCTCAAGCTGGCAGAATTCACCTTTTAAAGGTAAATGAAAAGAGATAGGGAAATTACTTTCAGTTGTAAGAAGATATCCAATTGTACTACATAGGGATCTAAAGCTCACGAAGCAGTATTTTCAGATGCAGAGCTATTTTCCCCCAACCTGCTCACTAATCCTCACTGTTTTCTTACCACAATGGTCCACAAATTGGACTCCATCGCTCTGGTGACCTGTATTGCTAAACAGTAGCAATAGGCCCCTGGGGGCTCTAACTCACTCCATCCTTTTGTTTTGGAGAAATGTTTCTTCATAGGTAAGAAAGTGAGCATCGCCATCTGGGCTTATCAGAGATTCTAAAAGCCCTCTGAATGTGTGCTGATGGTCTCATTTTCAAGTCCCCCGTGCATCATTGGAGCACATCACAGGAGCACAAATCACTGTTAGAGAGTGTGTTCTTCCAAACTCAGTCAGCTTCTATCTCTCAGAAAATACATCCACTTTTGGCAGCTTTTCATGAAGCATACTTTATAAAAAATAAATAAATAAATAAAACAGGAATTTTAAAATTTTTGTGTTCTCTGTTGTGCTTTTTTGAAATTTTGAGCTTGTATCCGGACAGACAAATAGTCCAGGGACTGCTTCTGTTGGTGCCTCCATGATGTTTTCCGGCCCGTTATTAAACTTGAACCACACCAAACTCAGAAGCCCATGGAATCCCACTTCCTCCACACAGCCTTCCTTAGCTGCTGCTGTCCTCGCTAAAGACAGGGAATATTAATGCACATGGAAGTGCTATGCAAATGTTAGTTGCTGTTGCCAATTTTTATTTTCCCTAAACAACTCTGCCACATAAAACGTTTGTCACCAATTAATTTGTATATATTCTTTGATTAATGAGCGCTATTTTTGTCTTCCTAATGTTGTTCCTGATTCATGTGTTTTCAAATATATTGTTCAGTGATTCATGCATGGTGATCTTATCTCCATGACTAGGCTATAAATGTTCTAAGATAAAGACAAGGACCAGATTTTATCTGCTCCCTTAACTAATGTTTAATAAAGGTCTGCTGTTTAAATGTTATCTAAAATGTTGGCTGGTGAAAGATTCCAAGTCTCAGGCATGCAATCTCCTGTTGGTGTAACTGACTCCCCACTCTCGGCCATGAGCATTTGGTTTTCTTGTACCAGTAGATCTTTGTTTTTTAACCACTTTATTGAGTTGTGATTGATATGTAAAAAGATGCACATATTTAAATTATACAACTCAGTGAGTTTGGGGATATGTATACACTGTGAAACCATCACTGACGTCAAGGCCATAAACATATCCATTACTTTCCAATGTTGCCTTGCATCCTGTTATTATTGTTAAAGTTTTGTGTGTGAGAGTGAGCATGTGGTAAGAACACTTAACATAAGATCTACCCACTTAAAAAATTTTAAGTATGTAATACAGTATTGTTAGCTATAGGCACTATGTTGTATAGTATATATCCAGAATTTATTTATCTTATGTAACTGAAACTTTATATCCTTTGACCATAATCCCTTCCATTTTCTCCTCCTCTCAGCAACTGGTAATCACCATTCTATTCTCTGCTTCTATGAGTTTGACTATTTAAAAAAATTTTTTTTTCCAATGAGTCTTGTTTTTTTTTTTTATTGAGGGAATGCAGGTTTATAATATTTTATAAATTTCAAGTGTACGTTGTATTTCAAGTGTACAACTTCATTGTATTTCAACTTCTGTATAGACTACATAGAGCTTGACTATTTTGTATTCCACATATAAAGGAGATCATACAGTATTTGTCTTTCTGTGTCTGGCTCTTTTCACGTAGCATATCCTCCAGGTTCAGCCATGTTGTTGCAAATGGAAAGATTTTCTTCGTTTTTAAGGCTGAATAATATTCCATTGTATTCATATACTATATTCTCTTTATCCATTCATCCTTCAGTGGACATATAGGTTGATTACATATCTTGGCTATTGTGAATAACATAGCAATAAAAATGAGAATGCAGATATCTCTCTGAGATCCTGATTTCAATTCCTTTGGATAAATACCCAAAAGTGAGATCGCTGGATCATATGGTAGTTCTACTTTTAATTTTTTTGATGAACCACTCTACTGACTTCCATAATGGTTGAATCAATTTATATCCCCACCAACAGTGTACAAGGGTTCTCTTTTCTCCATATCCATGCCAACAATTGTTATGTTCTGATTTTCTAATAATAGCTATCATAACAGATATGAGGTGATATCTCATTGTGGTTTTGATTTGCATTTTCCTGATGATTAATGATGTTGAGCACCCTCTCATATATCTGTTGGTCATTTGTGTATCTTCTTTGGAGAAATGTCTATTCAGATCCTCCGCCCATTTTTTTAATTGGCTTATTTGTTTTTTTTTTTACCATTGAGTTGTATGGCTTCCTTATATATTTGGGTATTAACCCCCATCAGGTAAATGGTTTGCAAATATTTTCACCCATTACATAGTTTGCCTTTTTATTTTGTTAATTATTTCCTTTGCTGTGAAGAAGCTTTTTAGTTTTGTGTAATGACACTTGTTTATTTTTGTTTTTATTGTCTGTGCTTTTGGTGTTGTATCCAAAAAAATCATTGCAAAGACCAGTATCAAGGAGCTTTTTCCTTATGTTTTCTTCTAGGAATTTTACAATTTCAAGTCTTATGTTTAAGTCTTTAATCCATTTTGAGTTGATTTTTGTGTATGGTGTAAGATAGGAGTCTGATTTTGTTTTTGTGCATGAGGATATCCAGTTTCCCCAATAACATTTATTGAAAAGACCATCCCTTCCCCATTGTATATTTTTGGGGCTTTTGACAAAAATTACTTGACCATATATGCATGGCTTTATTTCTGGGCTTTCTGTTCACTTCCGTTGGTTGATGTGTCTGTTTTTATTCAGTACCATATTGTTTTGGTTACTATAACTTTGTGGTAAAGTTTGGAATTAGGGAGTGTGATATCTTCAGCTTTGTTTTTTCTTATTGAAGATTGCTTTGGCTATTTGGGGTCTTTTGTGAATCCATATTAATTTTAGGATTGTTTTGTCTATTTCTGTGAAAAATGTCATTGGAATTTTGATAGAGATTACATTGAATCTGTAGAACACTTTGGGTAGTGTGGACATTTAAACAATATTAATTCTTCCAATCCATGAAAACGAGTTACCTTTCCATTTATTTGCGTCGTCTTCAATTTCTTTCATCGACGTTTTGGAGCTTTCATTGTAGAGAGCCTTCACCTCAGTTAAATTTATTCCTAAGTATTTATTTAGGAATAAATAAGTATTTATTCTTTTTTATTGTATTCTAAATGGGATTGTTTTCTTAATTTCTTTTTCAGATACTATGTTGATAGTGTATAGAAATGCCACTGATTTTTTTATGTTCATCTTGTATCTGGCAACTTTACTGAAGTCATTTATTAGTTCTAACAGTTTATTTATGGAGTCTTTAAGATTTTCTATACTAAAAATTATGTCATCTGTAAACAGAGATGATTTTACTTATTCCTTTCTGATGTGGATGTGTTTTATTTCTTTTTCTTGCCTAACTGCACTGTCTGGGACTTCCAGTATTGTGTTGAATAAAAGTGGTGAGAGTGGGCATCTATGTCTTCTTCCTGATTTTAGAGGAAAAGCTTTCAGCTTTTCTACTTTGAGTATGATGTTATCTGTGGTCTTATCATATATGTCCTTTATCATGTTGGGGTACATTCTTTCATACCTAATTTGTTGAGCATTTTTATCATGAGAGGGTGTTAAATTTTCTCAAATGCTTTTTCTTCATCTATTGATCATATGAATTTTATCACTAATTCTATTAATGTGGTGAATCACATTTATTTATTTCACAAGTTGAACCGTCCTTGCATCCTAGGGATAAATCCCACTTGATCATTTTGTATCGTCTTTTCAATGTACTTTTAAACTTGGTGTCCTAGTATTTTGCTGAAGATGTTTGCATCTATGTTCATCAGGGAAATTGGCCTATAATTTTCTTTTCTTTGTAGTGTCTTTGAATGACTTAGGAATCAGGGTAATGTTGGCCTCTTAAAATGAGTTTGACTTTGTCCTTCCTCTTCAGTTTTTGGAAAAGTTTGAGAAAGTTTGTTAATTCTTCTTTAAATGTTTGTTAACCTACTTGTGAAGCCATCTGGTCCTGGGCTTTGTTCGTGGGGAGATTTTTGATTACTGATTTAATCTCCTTTCTTGTTCAGATTTCCTATTACTTCGTGATTCAGTCTTGGTAAGTTGTGTGTTTCTAGGAATTTATAGATTTTTTCTAAGTTATCTAATTTGTTAGTGAATAATTATTCCTAGTAGTCTCTTATGATCTTTTGTGTTTCTGTAGTATCAGCTGTAATGTATACTCTTTCATTTATAATTTTATTTCATTCTTCTCTCTTTTTCTTAGTGTAAGGTTTTGTCAACTTTGTTTATCCTTTCAAAAAACCAACTCAGTTTTGTTAATATTTTCTGTTGTTTTTCTAGTCTGTATTTCATTTCTGCTTTGATCTTTATTATTTCCTTCCTTCTGCTAACTTTGGGCTTAGTTTGTTCTTCTTTTTCTAGCTCCTTGAGGTGAAAAGTTAGGTTGTTTATTTGAGATCTTTCTTTAACTTTAATATGGTCATGTATTGCTATAAATTTTCCTCTTAGCATTACTTTTGCTGCATCCCATATGTTTTGGTATATTGTGTTTACATTTTTGTTTGTCTCAAGATATTTTGTCATTTACTTTTGATTTCTTATATGATCCATTTATTGTTTAGTAGTGTGTTAATTTCTACATATTTATGGTTTTCCTCATTTTCCTCCTATTATTTTGATTAGAAAAGATACTTGATAAGATTTCATTCTTCTTAAATTTTTTAAGACTTTTTTTGTATCCTAACATATGATATGTCCTGGAGAATATTTGGTATGCACTTTAGAAGAAAGTGTATCTTCTGCTATTAGAAAGAATGTTCTTTATATATCTGTTAGGTCCATCTGGTCTATAGTTTTGTTCCAGTCCGTTGTTTCCGTATTGATTTTCTATCTGGATGATCTATTCTTTGTTGAAAGTGAGGTATTGAAGTTTCCTACTATTGTTGTATTACTGTCTACTTCTCCCTTCAGTTCTGTTACTATTTGCTTAATATATTTAGGTGCTCTGATGTTTGGTGCATATATATTTACAATTTTATATCCCAATGATGAATTGACTTCTTTGCCATTATATAATACCCTTCTTTATCTCTTGTGACTGTTTTTAACTTAAAGTCTATTTTGTCTAATATAAATTTAGCCACCCCTGCTCACTTTTGGTTACCATATGTGTGGAATATCTTTTGCCATCCCTTCACTTTGAGCCTCTGTGTTTCCTTAAATCTAAAGTGAGTCTCTTATAGGCAGCATATAGTTGGAATTTTTTTTTTTTTTTTTTTTTTGCTGGGGGAGATACACCCTGAGCTAACATCTGTCTCCAATCTTCCTCTTTTTGCTTGAGGAGGATTTTCTCTGAGCTAACATCTGTGGCCAGGCTTCCTCTATTTTGTATGTGGGTTGCCGCTGCAGCCTGGCTGATGAGTGGTGTAGGTCTGTACCTGGGATCTGAACCCATGAACCCAGGCCACCAAAGTGGAGCATCTGGAAATTAACCACTATACCACCAGGCTGGCCCAGGATCTTTTTTTAAATCCATTCAGGCACTCTATATCTTTTGCTTGAAACATTTAATCCATTTACATGTAAAGTAATTGATGATAAGTAAGGACTTAATATTACCATTTTGTTAATTGTTTTCTAACTGTTTTTAGTTCATTTGTTCCTTTCTATCTTTCTTATTCTCTTCATTTGTGACTTGTTGATATTTTGTAGTGGTATGCTTTGATTCTTTTCTCTTTCTCTCTTGTCTGTCTTCTACGGGGTTTTTCTTTGTAATTACCATGAGACTGACATAAAACATCTTATAGTTATAACAGTTCATTTTTAGCTGATAACAACTTAAATTCATTTGCATATAAATACTCTACACTTTTAGAGTGTAGATTAGTTTTACTCTATATTTTTTAACACCCCTTGACACATTTTATGTTATTGATGTCACAATTTACATCTTTTTATGTTGTGTTTCTGCTGACAAATTGTTGTAGCTATAGTTATATTTATTACTTTTGTCATTTAATCCTTATGCTAGTGTTAAAAATGATTTATGGACTACCATTACAGTATTAGAATATTCTGGATTTGACTATATACTCACTTTACCAATGAGTTTTAAATTTTTATATGTTTTCATCTTCTTTCAAGTGGAAGAATTCCCTTAAGCATTTCTTGTAAGGCATATTTAGTGATGAACTCCCTCAGCTTTTGTTTGTCTGTGAAAGTTTTATCTTCATTTCTGAAGGGCAACTTTGTCAGATAAAGTATTTTTGGTTGACAATTTCTTTCAGCACTTTGACATATTGTTCCACTTTCTCCTGCTCTGCAAAGTTTCTGTGAAGAAGTAACTGATATCTTTATGGTGGTTCCCTTGAAGATGATGAGTCACTCATTTCTTGCTGCTTTCAAAATTCTTTGAATTAGGACAATTTGATTATAATGTTTCATGGTGAAGATCTCTTTATATTCAATATATTTGAAGTTCTTTAGGCTTCATGGATTTGGATGTTTAATTCCCTTCCCAGATTTGGGAAGTTTTGTCATTTCTTTAAATAACCTTTCGGCCTCTTTCTCTTTCTGTGCTCCTTCTGGAAATCTCATAATGAGTATATTGATTTATTTAATGGTATCCCATATGTCCCTTAGACTATCTTTACTCTTTTTCATTCATTTGTGCGATTTTTTTTTTTTTTGGTACTCTGATTGGATAATTTCAAGTGATCTATCTTCAAATTCACTGATTTTTTTTCTTTTCTTTTTATTGAGTCTGATATCGAAACTCTCTATTGAAATTTTCAGTTCACTCATTGTATTCTTTAGCCCCAGAATTTCTGTTTGTTTGTTTTGTTTTTTATCTCTTTGTTGAACTTCTCATTTTCTTCATATATTAATTTTTCATTTTTGTTTTGTGTCTCTGTTCTCTTGTAGCTCCCTAAGCTTCTTTAAGATGATTATTTTGAATTCCATATCAGGAAATTTGTAGATCTCTATTTCATTGGGTCAGCGACTGGAGCTTTATTTTCGTTTTTTGGTACTGTCATCTTTCCTTGATTTTTCATGTCTCCTGAAGCCTTGCATTTCTCTCTTTGCATTTGAAGAAGCAGTACCTCCTTCAGTCTGTAGACTGGCTTCAGGAGAGAAAGACCTTCGCCGGTCACCCCTACTAGAAGTCAGGGGATCTCTTAGACCTTTTGTATGGATTCTCTCATTCTACTTCTCTTCTCTTGCTAGGAATTCTTAGGATTGGGGGCCTTCTCTCCATCCTGAAAAGTCCCCCCAGGTGCTGAGAGTCTCCATTTATTTTCCCAAGGGCAGTGCACTGAAGTGTTCAAGGTTGTGCACCTTCTCCAAATCCAGCAAAGTCAAGTTGGCTCAAGACATCTGTGTGCTGTCTACAGAAGCTCACATGCAGTGTCTGTCAGGGGGTATGTGCATGATGTCTGCAGGGGAGTGCACAGGCCATGTGGTGTGGCATGGAGTGCTAGGGGCATGCATCAGCTAGTTGAGGTGTGGTCTGTAGATGAGGCACCACATGGGGCTTGTGGGCAGGACTTTTGGTGGACTCTTTAAGCTGGCCAGTAGGATCTGAGGCTAGTTGTTGAGATCTGTGTACCTGCTGCCCTGAGTGCTGCCCCTTTTCCCCACTCCTCACTGTCCCCAGTCAGTTCAGCCATGCTGATTCCTTCAGTTGCTGGATGGAGTGAGACATAAGTAGTCCTCCTGGGCAGTGTCCAGGAGGAATGTGAGGAAGCTGGGTGCTCACTTTGCTCTCAGTTTCCCTCATGGGGGAAATCAGAACCTGAGTGTGTCTCTATTGGCACTGTGCCATGCCACCTGGAGAGGGGTGATGCAGTAATGTGAAATTGTTCTTATCTTTTCAGTGTGTCTATTCTTGCTCCCCAAAATTGCTAGAGCCTCTCACCTGGACTCTTGGGCTCTCTTTAAGGTATTCTAGTCCTTGGGTGGTTGCTAAGATTGGTGTTTCTCTCAGGGTTTGAGCATTGATCCCTCCTATTCCACTATTTTGCTGACATACCAGAAGATTTTCACCTGCATTTCTGTAAGCCTGGATTCTTGACTCAGTGATTATTGTAATTACTCTTCACTATTGTGGTTTCAAATGTAGCCAGGAAGTAGAGAACCACAGAATGCAGTGTATTTCAGTCTTTACCACCACCTCTGCTAGTGGTTGCATGAATTATGAACTATAGAATATCCTAGAGCAGAAATAGGTCAGGATATTAATTGAGAAACTGAGTGTGTTAAGCATGAGTCATTGGCTTTCAAAAGTTGCACCTAAAGATTGAGATTTGTTTGATTTTGGCATAATGAGACTGAAGTATAAAGTAGGGCACCTATTTGGGCTAGCCTGGGATGTCAGAATAGGTTAATGAGAAGATGCTGACTGAAGAGTCTACATTAGATGTTACTTCTGGGAGACAAAGGAGAATCAGTGCATATGCAATAGAATCCAGTTTCTGATCATTAATCATTCATCTAACTTTAAGAAGGAAATAACCATCAAGAAGGAGAAATTCTTTCCGAGCTTTGATTAGGGACCCTGCCACATGCCAGTATAACTCTTTTTTTTTTCTTAATGAACACTTTTAAGCCTAACACCTGAATTTTATTGTTTTAGGAAGATTGGCCCTGTGCTAACATCTATCGCCAATATTCCTCTGTTTTTTTTCTTTTTTCTCCCCAAAGCCCCACGACATAGTTGTATATCATAGTTTAGAGTTGTAGCTCTTGTATGTGGGATGCCATCTCAGCATGACTTGATGAGCGGTGAGTAGGTCCGCGCCCCGGATCCGAACTGGTGAACCCCAGGCCACTGAAGTGGTACGTGCAAATTTAACTGCTACACCACAGGGCCGGCCCCTTCAATAAAATTCTGATTCTAGGATCTGTTTGATTTAAACAATGATAACTAATTTTTTAATATAATTTATGTACCAGGGACAAAACAGCACCTGTTGTCCTT
Organism: Diceros bicornis minor; assembly: GCF_020826845.1. Classification (NCBI taxonomy): domain Eukaryota; kingdom Metazoa; phylum Chordata; class Mammalia; order Perissodactyla; family Rhinocerotidae; genus Diceros; species Diceros bicornis. The sequence goes on from NC_080768.1 coordinate 32,517,420, forward strand.
ACAAAATCCTATATATCGTGTATGTTCAGTAAGTACCTGCAAAATATAAAGTTATTTTTATTTATTTTTCTTCCTATTTTTTGTAAATTAACTTAACCAAATTTAGCTATTCACAATCAGTAGTTTTTTTTTGGTGGTGGGTAGTTATTGTTGTTTTGCTTTTGTCATTGAAGGTAGGTGATGCTTTTATGTATCTTCCTTAATAACCTTGCTGCTATATACAAAAGTATATTCTGGACCAAATCTTGCTACAAATACAGATATTTATTAGAAGTAAAGTATGAAATTAGTCATATATCATTTTAGGTAAACAATAACATCCAGTGCTCTATTCTTTTAAGAGTTCTGCCCACAGCTCGTATAAAAGATATTTTATACATATAAAACAGTTATTGTAGAGACAAGAGTTATTTCATTTTATACTTGGCTTTGGCATCCAGAATCTTCTGAATAACTGGATGGATTCAAGACTTTTTAAAAACTAAAGCTCAGGTCCCATTTCAAAGGCATAGTCTTTGTATAACTTGTTCATGCAAAAGTATATATAACATTTTTAGCCTGTCCACACAATTTGAGCACCACAAAATTTGCCAATGAAAACGCATTTCAAAAATATTTTATGCTATTTAATAAGAACTTCTTTTGCTGATCAGAGATCAAGATATCTGAAGTATTTGAGGTAGGTACTGTGACTTTTGGATTATATAAAGGCCAATCCAGTTTAGGCAAGTAACTACATTTGGTTGTAAATTAAAGCTACATCTATCATATATTCACACACACACACACACACACACACCTGATTTTGTTTGAGTATTTGAAAGTATATTACATGTATTATAACATCATCTTATAGATGAGGACCATTAAGCTCAGAGAGCAACTTGCCTCTGGATTTACAACTAGTAGTTGGGAGAGGAGAGAATTGACCCCATGTCTTTGGACCCCACATCTATACATATTCTTTTTAATGTACCATGCATCCTGAGCTTGTTCTATCTCTAGGGACTAGAAACCAAATAACCCTATTTATTTGACTAAGAACAGTGTATTCCTTGTTACCAAAAAGGAAATTCTGAGAACTCCTGTAGAAGACGTACCTGCTGCATCTGCATTCTTGGGCACACAGAGACTTCTGTGTTAGTGAGTCAATTTGCTCTGTGTGGCAGTGATGTACAGTACCTAGAGGAAGAGCATGGAGACGATTCAGCAGGAGTTGCAATCTCAACAGATCACTAATTACTGCTGGCAGGGGGAAGCAAGTCAGAGAAGCTGACACGCTTAGACCAGGATAAAGGGCAAAAAGTAAGATGAGGTGGGAACATAAAAGCTCACAGCCAGACATTGAACAGAAAAGTCACGTTCTGACTCCATCTTGATGCAACTTCATGTAAATGATGTTGGTGCGTTTAGTTCTTTGGTGATTCTCGAAAGATAGATTGTGGATTCCAATGGGAACGTGGTAAATATCTAGTTCTAATCAAGAAGCAAAGCACTGCATTATTTCTGCTTCAGATCTTTGCCTGCTGGATGGTAATAGCATCACACTAGAAAGAATTCTCTTTTCTAACAAATTGTGGTTAAAACTGTAAGATTTCTTTTAATGAATTGGTGCTTTCTGAAGTTATTTCCTTGAGATCTGATTGTTGCCATAAAATTAACTCTTGGGGTGTAATATAGAATTAGATTTGCTTATAAAGGTCTATATGTAAATGTATCTGATGGTGATATTTTAGATAAAAGTAGCTGATCATCTTTTATCATGGGAAGAGAAACAGGAATTGTATGCTGTATATAGATACTCTTAGAAGAGAGCTGTAAGAAAGGGTCACTTTCTTCATTACTTCTAATACGGAAAGTGATGATATTTATTATTGTATGTATTTATCCTTACTCATTCTTTGAACACATATTTTTGTTAAAAAATCAAATTATTTGGTATGGCCTAATACAATAATTTGATTTGGTATTATCCGTTATGCATTGTTCAAAGGCATTTGAGGGGATATTTTCTTAATCCATCTCTGAACATTCATCCTCCTTACAGAAGGTGACTGAGTTTGCAGTCATTACTGGAAGAAACATCAACTTTCCCATTCTCCTTTCTGCACTACTGAGGTGTGGATGTGTTACAGTGCTTGCTGTTATACTTGGTTTCATACTCTTTGCACATTCTACTAGCTCTTCCTACTGAGCCAGGTGATTAACTTTTTGGGGGACTTATCTGATTTCAGTTTGAAAGCACATTCAATCTGAGATTACTCGAAACCTTTAGCGAATGTTTACCTCCTGGAAAGTCATCAGTCTGTTGCAGTAGATTTTTCCCTAGTCTTTGTGAAAGGGCTTGCTTGATTTTCTTTTCTCCTTTCGAGTAACACATAGAATGAGTTTGTGTGTCTGTGTGTGTGCATGTGTATGCATGATTACATACAGTACACTGCATGTACACACACTCTTTTCCCTAATTCATTTATCTGAAATCAAATCAGAGGAGGAGAAACTTGTCTTAAGTAATCCTAGCCTTAGGAAGAACAATGGCAACAGAAATTATAGAATATGTGGATACAGAATAGAAGTTTCTGGCCTTTTCCATCCTAAACCCAGGTCTCTGACTCCCAAGTTTCTATTCTTTCATCTACACCATGTTACCTCCTGGGACTGTATCAGAATTCTAAGTCCTGATAGTAATACAAACCTCACAAGAATTATCCTGTTGACTATAGGAAAAGGATACAGAAATTTTATTTAGTAATTTTGATGTTAGAGGGGGACTATGACTAGAAGTCTCATATGCCTTTTAATCAATTATAATAATTAATATTACCTCTATCTCTTCACTTTTAAGGTGTCCCAATTTGCATGAGAAACTATGAAGTCACCCTACCCATGGGTGGTGTTTTCATCCTGGGATCAAATTGTATCACTTAAATGTAAAATATCTCACCCAACCAAGTGATGTGTACATCAGCTCTTATCCATTTCTCCCACTGGCTTCCGAGGGTAGCTCCCTAGCTCTGTATTCCTTATAGCACCCTCCAGTCATTCAAAGGTCTAGTGCTCAATCAGCCTTTCCTCCCAACCCATCCACTCTCTGCCCTTCAGTAAACATAATTCTTTAGAGGGTTCTGAATGACTTTATGGCAAATAATTACAAACGATTGAAAAAAAAAGATTTAACAAATTAACAAATATGAGTAAGTTCCAAAATGTAGTAGAAATCTTAAACCTGTTCACTGACATCATTAGTGAAATATGAACAATGCTAGATTTGCATTCTTACTAAAATAATATATATAACATTTGCTACGTAATAAATGCTATACTGAGCTCCTTATAAATGTTAATTCATTTAATTCATAAATGAATGATATAAATGTTATATATCTTATAACAATCCTGATAAGTAGGTACTGTTATGTATCATTATTATTTTCATTTTTCAAAGGGAGAAACTGAAGCTCAAAGATGAAGTAATTTATACACTTAGAGAGTATCAAAGCTGGGATTTAACCTGAAACAACCTGGCTCAGTAGTCCATGATGATATCTGTTACCCGGTAGTTTAAAGTGTGGTCCCCTAAATAGAGGAACATCAACATCATTTGAGAACCTGCTGAATCAGAAACTCTTTGGCTGGAGCCAGTGGCAGAGTCTACAGGTTATTTTGATGTTTGTCTTCTCTTGGAGTCTTTCCCTGAATGGTCTCTTGATTCTTTTTACTTTGCTTTTAAAAAAAAGTGTTGATACATCTGTAGCATTTATTTAATAAGTAATCAAGAGTCAGTTTTAAGAATTTAGAAAATACATAAAAGTGTAAAAAACCTGAAATCTAATTGGTAATAATTATTGTGATTACAATTTTGTAATTTGCTTGTATTCATATAGTATATTGTGAACATTTTTTCAGTCATTGACAATTCTAAAATACTATTTTTAAATGATTTCCTACATTTTCATTAGGTAGAAATTTTACTTGTGTGTTGGGTTTATTTATTTTTGTGTGTGTGAGGAAGATTAGTGTTGAGCTAACACCCATTGCCAATCCTCCTCTTTTTTTTTTTTTGTAAGGAAGATCAGCCCTGAGCTAACATCCATTGCCAATCCTCCTCTTTTTCTTTTTTCTTTCTTTCTTTTTTTTTGCTGAGGAAGATTGGCCCTGGGCTAATATCTGTGCCCATCTACCTCTACTTTATATGGGATGCTGCCACAGCATAGCCTGATAAGTGGTGTGTTGGTCCACACCCAGGATCCGAACCCACGAACCCCAGACTGCTGAAGTGCTGCACGTGAACTTAACCACTACGCCACCTGCCACTGGGCCAGCCTCAGGTTTATTGTTTTTTTTAAAAGCCTTTACACTTTTGAGATTTTTTAATTGACATGTAATTCACATATCATCTTATATTGCCTTTACACTAAAAGGAATCTACAGCTCAATATCAGATAATCATTTGCTTACTTTTTTTGTAGCTACTTCATGAATTTGGTCTTTACATTTAGTTCTTTAACCACCATAGAATTTGTTTTATTTTGGTATAAGATGTCAAAGATCTAATTTTCAAAAAACTAAAAAAAAAAAACCCAGTGATTAAACTCACTCAATGTCATTAGTTGACTAATTCTTTCATTCCTTTTAATTCTTTACAAGTCCCTGGCAAAATAACTGGGTTGATTCAATAAATATTTGTGGCATGAATGAGTCTCATTAGATCTCTCTGAATTTTAGGAATTTCCTGTCTTTTAAATGAAAATTTCTATTTCTTACCCCATTTCCTAACTTTGTAAATTCTAAGGTGGGATATTACTTGCCATTGTGTCTGAAAATCCTTTAACTCATAGAGGAAACCCAATTAGTTGGCCATATCTAAGGACTTTTTGCCTAAGACCGTGATGTGAGGGCCCATTTTGGCTAGAGCACTTCTTTCCTAACACAATTTCAGTTGCCTTTGAGCTTCACCTTGAGCGTAAATGGAAACTAATATCTGTGTACTGTTCTACAGTTTATGCTTTCACAAGCGTGAATCTCTTTTATCTTTACACAGAGACCTGAATATTTGGGGGCAGGTATTGATAACACTTAACTGTCATCACCATTGCCTCCACCACCATCATAATCATTACCATTATCCTTAGATCTGAGAATGAAGAGCATGGTGTGATTACTTTGTGCCAGCCAGGTAGTTCTAAGTGCTTTCTCTGTAATAGCTCATTTAATTTGTATAAAAAACCCTATGAAGTAAATATTCTTATTTTTCACATTGGCACAGAGGTGGAGAAAGTCGCCTGAGGTCACATAACAAAGAAGTGGAAGAACTCTTAGTAGACATAAATATCTCATAAATGCTTGCTATAAAACCTACTAAATATCTACTAAATGCTTATTAAGTTGATGAACTTCCATTTTATATATGAAGAATGTGACATTCAGAGGGCTTAAACAATTTGCCCAAGGACAAATCACTAGCTGTTTAGTAGAGAACGTCAAGTCCAACTGAGAGGTTCCGATGACAAAATTCTTCTCAGCTGCATAGAGGAACTGGCCTAGGAAAGCACGGGGTTGAGAGTCCACGCTGTGAAACTGTGTTCAAATCCTTCCATACTAACATGTACTACCTTTTGACCTTCAAGTCATTTAGCATTTCTAAGCCTGTTACCTCATCTACAATATGGAGGAAATCCTAATATGTTCCTGGGAGATATTGTGAGGCTTAAATGGCATTTTAATAATTTTAATAAATGAGCAGTTGCTACCAAAACAGTAGATGGTTTGGGTGAGCTAACTTGTGGATACTGTAACAGTACTGATGTAGAATGGAGAGAAAACATACCTGAGAGGATTTATTATTCACTCGCTCCCCTCTGCTTAGTGTAGAGATTTACAGAAAATCTAGCTCCGGGTCTTTCCTCTGCATTCTTTTCCCTCAGAGTCTGCTACTGTAATTACAGTCTCAAACCAGTCATAGGAGAACTTCAGAAGGTATGGAAATTCAACAATATCCTACCAGGAAATAATACTCCTCTGTCTGAAAGTTTCTGAACTTTTTCTTCAAAAATTCCTCTCATTTTTGAGGCTCTTTTCCAGCAGTCTCCAAAATCTCCCCCTTCCGCCGCCTCCCCTTTTGCTTGTTGCAGAATTTTTTAGCTGCAGTAGCAAGACATTTTGTCATCAAGTTGAAATTAATCTCTTTTAATGAGGCAGCTGGCCTAGAGTAAAACAAACAAACAAACAAAAAAGCCATTGCTAAAAGGAGAAATTCCATTGAATCTGCCCCACCCTCACTCTATGCTCGCCTATAGGATTTCAGGCTGATTGTTGTTCCATATGCTTTTTGAGCAGAGGAGTTTTGGGGCTCCAGTCTGTTAGTTATCATATTTTTAAGATGATTAAAAAATATTTTTAAGACTCTTTTGAGGAAAGAATTTAAATGAAGAATTAATCCATTTGTTTTAAATATGATGATGATGATGATAATGATGATGATGATGTTTAGAAGGCTGAAAAATAATGCCTTATTGTTCCTTAATAAATGTTTTTCCCCCAGCCCTAATTAGTTTCCTAGATAGACTTCACTTCACCCAAATTTCTTGCTCTTAAGTTCACGCCCTTTAGGTCAGTGCTACTTAAAATGTGGAGGGAGGCCAGGCAGCATCAGCAGCACCTGGAAGCTATTAGAAATTCAGATTCTCAGAACTAATAAATGGATTCTGTTAAGTTGCAACACACAAAATCAACAGGCAAAATTCAGTTATATGTCTATACATGAACAATGAAATATCTGAAAAATAAGGAAAATAATCCTATTTACAACAGCATCACAAACAATAAAATACTTAGAGATAAATTTAACCAAGGAAGTGAAAGATCTGTGCACTGAAAACTACAAAACTTTGATGAAAGAAGGTGACGAAGACACAAACAAATGGAAAGATACTTTGTGTTCATAAGATCGGAAGAATTAATATTGTAAAAATATCCATAGCACCCAAAGCCATCTATAGATTCAGCTCAATCTCTAGCAAAATTCAAATGGTGTTTTTCACAGAAATAAAACAAACAATCCTAAAATTGAAATGGAATCCGAAAAGATCCCAAATAGCCAAAGCAATCATGAGAAAGAAGAACAAAGCTGGAGGCATCACACTTCCTAATTCTAAACTATACTACACAGCTATAGTAATCAAAACAGTATAGTAGTGGCATAAAAATAGTCACATCAACCAATGGAACAGAATCACCCATGCATATATGGTCACCTAATATGACAAAGAGGCCAAGAATACTTAATGGAGAAATGATAGTCTCTTCAATAATCGGTTTTGGGAAAACTGGATATTCACATGCAAAAGAATGAAATTGGACCCCTATCTTATACCACTCACAAAAATTAACCTGAAATGAATTAAAGACTTAAACGTAAAGCCTGAAACTGTAAAACTCCTAGAATAAAACATAGGGAAAAAGCACCTTTACATTGGTCTTGACAACAATTTTTTGGATATAACACTAAAAGCACAAGCAATAAAAACAAATATAAACAAATGGGATTACAGCAAACTAAAAAGCTTCTGCACAGTGAAAGAAACAGTCAACAAAGTGAAGAGGAAATGTATGAAATGGGAAAGAATATTTTCAAACCATATATCTGATACAGGGTTAATATCCAAAATATATAAAGAGCTCATACAACTCAATAGCAAAAACACAAAAAAATTTAACAATGCCCAATTGAAAAATGGGCAGAGGATCTGAATAGACATTTTTCCAAAGAAGAACATCTAAATGGCCAATTAGGTACATGAAAATGTGCTCAACATCACTAATCTTCAGGGAAATGCAAATCAAAACCACAATGAGATATCACGTCATGCCTGTTAGAATGGCTATTATCAAAAAGACAAGAGCTAACAAGTGCTGGCAAGGATGTGGAGAAGAAGGAACTCTTCTATACTTTGGTGAGAATGTAAATTGGTGGATCCACTATGGAAAACTGTGTTGAGGTTCCTCAAAGAATTAAAAATAGAACTACCATATGATCCAGCCATCTAGCTTCTGGGTATGTATCTGAAGGAAATGAAATCAATATCTCGAATAGATATCTGCACCCCCATGTTCACTGCAGCATCATTTGCCATAGCCAAGACATAGAAACAACCTAAGTGTCTGTCTGCAGATGAATGGATAAAGAAGATATATATATATATGTATAGCCAACCCTGGTGGTCTAGTGGTTAAGATTCAGTGCTCTTACTGCCATGGGGCCTGGGGTTCATTTCCAAGTCAGGAAATCACACCACCCATCTGTCAGTTGTCATGCTGTGGTGGCTGTGTGTTGCTGTGATGCTGAAAGCTATGCCACTAATATTTCAAATACCAGCAGGGTCACCCCCATGGTGGACAGGTTTCATCGCAGTCTCCAGACTAAGACAGACTAGGAAAAAGGACTTGGCCATCCCCGTCTGAAAAAATTGGCCACGAAAACCCTATGAATTTCAGTGGAGCATTGTCTGAGATAGTGCTGGAAGGTGAGAGGATGGCACAAAAAGACAGGGCAGGGTTCTGCTCTGCTGTACACAGGTTTACTAGGAGTCGGAATCGACTCGATGGCACTAATAACAAATATATGTATACACACATACATACATGCGCACGCACACAATGGAATATTATTCAACTATGACAAAGAAGGAAATCCTACCGTTTGTGACAACACGCATGGACCTTGAGGGCATTATGCTAAGTAAAATATGTCAAATAGAGAAAGACAAATACTGTATGATCTCACTTATACATGGAATCTAAAAAGAATCAAACTCATAGAACCAGAGAGGAGAATGGTGTTTGCCAGGGTATGGGAGAAATGGGATAATGTGGGTCAAAGGGTATAAACTTCCAGTTATGAGATGAATAAGTTCTGGGGATCTAATATACAGCATGGTGAGTATAGTTTACAATACTATATTATATACTTGAAAGTTGCTAAAAGAGTAAATCTTAAATGTTCTCACCCTCCGGACACACAAAATTGTAATTATATGAGGTGATGGATGTGTTAACTAACATTTTTGTGGTAATCATTTTGCAATATATGTATGTATCAAATCATTACATTGTACACCACAAACTTACACAATGTTATATGTCAATTATATTTCAATAAATCTGGACAAAAAAAGGTAATTCAAATTCTGGGCCTCACCCCACCCCTTCTCATCAGAATATCTGCAGGTGGGACCCAGGAATCAATGTCTTATCAAACACTTTGTAGGGGTAGAAAAATTTTCCTTTCTTTCCTTCTAGATTTTTTGGCTTGTCTAATAATTAAATCGATATAAGATTACCAGGAGAAAAACAAATTTAGTTTCAAATGTACAGGAGCTCCATAAAAATATGAAACTGAAAGAAGCAATGAAGGCAGAAAGCTTTTATAACTTTCAGACAAGGAAACAATAAATCTATGAAGAATTGGCAAGACAAAGAGATTTGGGTGTGGGGTAGTAAATTAGTGAAAAAGTAAAAAGGTTTGTTTATACAGCCCTCTCTACCCTAAATTCCCTGTATCTGGTGATAAGGATGCCTTCTACCATCCTGGTACCCTCCCTATACTTTTCAGGGGGACAGAGGAGGGTCAGAGTGTCTTTTTTGTACAGGCTGTTTCTCAAATACCTTTAATTCAAAATAATCAATATGCGAACGTCACATATTTTGGAGAGGCATATTTTCTGCTCCTCTTCAATTCCTAGTGATTAGCGCACATTAGTTTGGAGTCTCCAAGTTTTCTTCTTTCTTTCTTTCTTTTTTTTAAAATTTTTTATTTATTGCAGTAACATTGGTTTATAACATTGTATAAATTTCAGGTGTACATCATTATACTTCTATTTCTGCATAGGTTACATCATGTTCACCACCCAAGTACTAATTACAACCCATCACCACACACACTTGCCGAATTATCCCTTTCGCCCTCCTTCCTCCCCCCTTCCCCTCTGGTAACCACCAATCCAATCTCTGTCTCTATGTGTTTGTTTATTGTTGTTATTATCTACTACTTAATGAAGGAAATCATACGGTATTGGACCTTCTCCCTCTGACTTATTTCACTTTGCATAATACCCTCAATGTCCATCCATGTTGTCACAAATGGCTGGATTTCATCATTTCTTATGGCTGAGTAGTATTCCGTTGTGTATATATACCACATCTTCTTTATCCATTCGTCCCTTGATGGGCACTTAGGTTGCTTCCAAGTCTTGGCTATTGTGAATAACGCTGCAATGAACACAGGGGTGCATGTATCTTTATGCAATGGTGTTTTCATGTTCTTTGGATAAATATCCAGCAGTGGAATAGCTGGATCATATGGTAGTTCTAGCCTTGATTTTTTTTTTTTTTTTTTTTTTTTTTGTGAGGAGATCAGCCCTGAGCTAACATCTGCCAATCCTCCTCTTTTTTTTTTTTTTTTGCTGAGGAAGACGGCCCTGGGCTAACATCGGTGCCCATCTTCCTCCACTTTATATGGGACGCCGCCACAGCATGGCTTACCAAGCAGTGCGTCGGTGCGCGCCCGGGATCCGAACCAGCGAACCCCGGGCCGCCGCAGCGGAGCGCGCGCACCCAACCGCCTGCGCCACGGGGCCGGCCCCCTAGCCTTGATTTTTTGAGGAATCTCCATACTGTTTTCCATAGTGGCTGCACCAGTTTGCACTCCCACCAGCAGTGTATGAGAGTTCCCTTCTCTCCACATCCTCTCCAACACATGTTGTTTCCTGTCTTGTTAATTATAGCCATTCTGACGGGCGTGAGGTGATATCTCATTGTAGTTTTGATTTGCATTTCCCTGATAGTTAATGATGTTGAACATCTTTTCATGTGTCTCTTGGCCATCTGTATATCTTCTTTGGAGAAATGTCTGTTCAGGTCTTTTGTCCATTTTTTAATTGGGTTGGTAGTTTTTTTGTTGTTGAGATGCATGAATTCTTTATATATTTTGGAGATTAAGCCCTTATCAGAAGTATGGTTTGCAAATATCTTCTCCCAGTTGTTAGGTTGTCTTTTCGTTTTGTTGATGGTTTCCTTTGCTGTGCAGAAGCTTTTTAGGTTGATGTAGTCCCATTTGTTTATTTTTTCTATAGTTTCTCTTGCCCGGTCAGACATGGTGCTTGAAAATATGTTGCTAAGACCGATGTCGACGAGCGTACTGCCTATGTTTTCTTCTAGAAGTTTCATAGTTTCAGGTCTTACATTCAAGTCTTTAATCCATTTGGAGTTAATTTTTGTGTATGGTGTAAGGTAAGGGTCTACTTTCATTTTTTTGCACGTGGCTATCCAGTTTTCCCAACACCATTTGTTGAAGAGACTTTCTTTTCTCCATTGTATGTTCTTGGCTCCTTTGTCAAAGATTAGCTGTCCATAGATGTGTGGGTTTATTTCTGGGCTTTCGATTCTATTCCATTGATCTGTGAGTCTGTATTTGTGCCAGTACCATGATGTTTTGGTTACTATAGCTTTGTAGTATATTTTGAAATCAGGGAGTGTGATACCTCCACCTTTGTTCTTTTTTCTCAGGGTTCCTTTAGCTATTCGGGGTCTTTTGTGGTTCCATATAAATTTTAGGATTCTTTGTTCTATTTCTGTGAAAAGTGTTGCTGGAACTTTGATACGGATTGCATTGAATCTATAGATTGCTTTAGGAAGTATGGACATCTTAACTATGTTAATTCTTCCAATCCAAGAGCCTGGAATATCTTCCCATTTCTTTGTGTCTTTTTCAATTTCTTTCAGCAATGTTTTATACTTTTTGGTGTACAGATCTTTCACCTCTTTGATTAAGTTTATTCCTAGGTATTTTATTCTTTTTGTTGCACTTGTAAATGGGATGGTATTCTTAATTTCTCTTTATGATACTTCATTGTTAGTATATAGAAATGCAACTGATTTTTGTATGTTGATTTTGTATCCTGCAACTTTACCATATGCGTTTATTACTTCTAAAAGTTTTCTGGTGGATTCTTTAGGGTTTTCTATATATAAAATCATGTCATCTGCAAATAGTGACAGTTTCACTTCTTCCTTTCCAATTTGGATCCCTTTTATTTCTTTCTCTTGCCTGATTACTCTGGCTAGGACTTCTAGTACTATGTTAAATAGGAGTGGTGAGAGTGGGCATCCTTGTCTGGTTCCTGTTCTTAGAGGGATAGCCTTCAGTTTTTCACCAATGAGGGTGATATTAGCTGTGGGTTTGTCATATATCAAGTTTTCTTCTTTCCATGTTGGTGGTAACTGTGTTGAACTGCTCACCATTACTGGACCAAACTCCATGTTTCTCTGTCTCCCCCCCTGTTTTTTCCTCATTGAGCCTTTCCTTGGCACATTACATCTCCGCTCTGCTCTGTCATTGAAACCCTGCCCTTTGTCCCTGACTCAGTGTAGATGATAGCTTATTCATGAAGCATTTCCTAACTCTCAAACTCTCCATCCATGATATTGGCCTGTCCTCCCATTTCCGTCTGGAATATTTTGTTTCTCTTTGATATTCCCTCATTAAATATTTACTGAGCACCTACTTTGCCATAAACAATAAGAAAATAGATTTGGTTCCTGCCCTCATGGAGCTTACATTTTTTGGGCTTGGGAATAGAATTTTTCTTATGTAGTTTAATTCATTTCACATCATCATGTTGTCATTATTTTTTCTTATTTTATGTATCCAACTGTATTGAAAGTTCCATGAGACCATCATACCCTCTCTTCCAGCCTGCCACTTCTGGCACCTGGCCTACTGTTTGTACATTACACTTGTTTAGTCTATTTTAATCCCATTAAGGGCCTTTCTGAATTATAAGTAAACTGACTGGAACATTGGCTACTATATTTGCACTTCCCAGGCTTGGACCTTTTGCCTACAATGTTGACGTTTTCTGCATGACCTACTCCTCCTTTGCAACTCTTCTATGCATTCCTGTCTTTCAAGAATCAACTCCTATTTGTGATATTGTGATTTATAATAGGTAATATATATTTAGTCTTTGACCCTTTTTCTGACACAGAGCTCCTAAAACCTTTGGAATTTCCTAAGTGATGAGAGCAATGAAAAGTGTCTGTTGTTATGTTAAGTAGGTGACTTTTGGAAAGCACCTAAAGATGGATGCTGGTTGCCCAGAGAACCAACCATGTGGTTGGAGTGTTGGAACTTTCAGTCCCCCTCAACCCAGAGGGAAGGGCCTGGTGATTGAGTTCAATCACTAATGGCCAATGATTTAATCAATCATGACTAAGTAATGAAGCCTCCATAAAAACCCAAAAGGATGAGGTTCAGAGAGCTTCCAGGTTGGGGAAACAGAACGCTTCCATGCTGCCACGTCATGTCCCAAACTCCGTGATGACAGAAGCTCCTTTGTTCAGGACCTCGCCCTATGTATCTCTTCATCAGGCTGTTGACACCTATCCTTTAACATCTTTTGTAATAAATCGATAATCTAATGAGTAAACCAGTTTTCTGAGTTCTGTGAGCCACTCTAGCAAATTAATTGAATCCAAACAGGGGGGTCATGGGAACCTCTGATTTATAGCCAGTTGGTCAGAAGCACAGGTAACAACCTGGGTTTGCGATTGGCATCTGAAGTGGGGGAAGTCTTATGGGACTGATGCCCTAACCTGTGGGATCTGGTGCTATCTCGGGGTAGATAGTGCCAGAATTGAATCGAATTGTAGGACACCCAGCTGTTGTCAGAGAATTGCTTGATGATGTGGGGAAAAACCCACAGGCATCAGAAGTGGTCCCAGAATCTTACTGTTTATCTTCCTTCTCCACAGAGCCTTTTTAGACCATTTTGACCCACACTGTTTTCTTTCTTATGAAACACTCTAGTCTGGATATTACTGTGTACTTTTCTGGAACTGTTTAGTGACACATTTTTGTTAAGTTTATATTATACTAGACATGATACCTCAGCTAAATTTTAAGCTCCTTGAGGGCAGAAAATGCAATTGTAACCTGTTTAGCACTTAGTAAGATGTCTTGTGCATAAGTGCTAAGTATATCTGTATTGATGAAGTGCACACTAATGCACGCTCTAATGGCTCACTAAAATTCCCTCCTCATCTCTTCTGGTGACCACTAATTTACATGTCCTCTGCCTTGCCCAGAGTGGGTTAGCACTATCCTCTACCAATAAAGAAAGTAATCCTCAGTAAGATAGCCAACTATGCTTTCCTGGGTGTTCCTATTCTGTGCCTACTCTTATCTATTCGTAATATTGGTATACATAATAATATCTACGTTGGTTCTTTAGCTTAAAACTTAGGAAGGCAAAAATGCTTTTGAATATGTCTAATGATAAAGTAGTAATTCTCATGACACCTTATGACACAGGTACTATTATTATCTACATTCTCCAGGGAGAGCTATATACTGTTTATAAAAAAGGTACTCACAAACAAATGAAGATTAACTATAGTAGTTTCTGAAAGAAATCTGCATTTTCCTCAGTAACAAACTAGTAATAATCTTTATAACCTAGGTGACTAAGGGAATAGTTCTTTTATTAAGAAATCCTTATAAAACACTTACCAGGTAGCAAGCTTCATTTCAAGCTCTTTATTATTATTAAGAGATTTAGTCCTCACCATGGTCCAAAGTGGTCGGCACTATTGTTATCTTAATTTGATAAATGAAGAAACAGAGGTACAGAGAGGTAAGATGACATGCCCAGGTCATATAGGGGTTCAGCTAAGATTCAAACTCCAAAAGAAATGTTTTGGAGTCTTATTCTCTTCACACTCTTAAATGCTGTGCTATATTTTAACTCTCGTTCTTCTATAGTTTAGTCTGGGTGTCCCAAAGGATCTGGACCCTGCTATGATGCTTCTTTCCTCTTCTTACTGAATCTAGGTCGTTTTTAGTCTGCGCTTGTTGCTGAAAGTCTCCAGTCCTCTCACTGAGGTTTATGTGCCTTTGGTCTTTCTGATAGTTGAGTTTTCTCTCCAAATTCACATTGTTCTGCACACTGTGATACTGAGGGAAGAAACTTGAAATTCCTTTGATAAGGGAAAGCCACTTTTTTGCTTGGTGGCAAACCTAAACTAGAGCTTTCTTTCGTGAAGCCCCAAACACTTCCTGTGAACCCCCCTTCCCTCACTCCCCACTCCAGGCAATGAGCAGTAGTTTAACACATTTGTTTAATTAAAGAGTTATAGAAATTCCTTCTCCCTATATGGTAAGCTGTTTAAAACAAGGCAGTACCTATCCAATTCAAAGTGCAGTGCCCAATGCCTGGCACATAGCAACCACTTAATAAATATTTAATGAATTAGTGTGTGTATCGATATTGCAAGTGCACCATACAAATTTGTTAACTTAATTGCTTCACGTTGCAGAGTGTGTGTATATGTGTGTCTGTGTAGAAAAGAGAATTATAATTTCCTTCATTAGCCAACATTATCAAGCACCTAATCTACATAATGCTATCCTAGTTACCACCCAAAGTTAGCTAAAAAGAGACATAGTAGTATCTTTCTTTGAAGTCTTGAGGATTTAAAGCACAAAAACTATGTTTCTGATGAATTTGCTCAAGACATGCAGACAAAGAAGGGCATTATGTAGAAAAATAAATGGATATTACCAACTACCATCCCATGAGCCACAGGTATTTATTGTCCAAATGGACTTATGTGAAAGGTTTCTAATGGAAAGATAACAGACTTATGGCCTCTTCAGATGGAGGCATTAGTATTCTGATACAAGAGTTTCAGGGGCATTAGTTTACTTTGAATATTTTCATATCATTTTACCACTGGGGCCTTTAGTATTGGAACAAATTGATGTCTAGAGTCCAAAAAAGCTGTTTAGTATGTGATAGTGGAAAATTAAATAATGCATTTGTCCTGCAGGCTCTGGCTCTCACACTGATGCAAAATCAGTAGAATACCCACAGCCTCTTTTCTGAATGCTGGATGTCTTCATTGGAAAGTAAGGGAATCTATTTATTACTGACCTCAAATGAATGGCATAAGGATGAAGTTGTATTTTTATATTTCAATTACTGTTCCTGTCTCCAAGAGCATTTGCTAGCACTGAGAACAGTGAATTATCATCCCAGAATTCCAGAGTTCCTTTTTAGTCATTACCAGTGGTGCCCATTCTCTCTGTACTATCTCCATCACAATGGAGAGCTAAGATTTGTAAAGCAAATGTACCATATTTTGAGGGCCTTGAAAAATTTATGCATTAAAAAAGAAATCAAAGGCAAAGTTAATTTGGAAATGTGTGGCATTACCTTTGAGAGGTCAAATTTTTGGCAATCTCTGTTCACACCAATCTGAATGATTACACAGTCCTGTGTCGCTTAACAATGGGGAGATGTTCTGAGAAATGTGTCGTTAGGCAAGTTCATTGTTATGTGAACATCATAGAGTGTACTTACATAAACCTAGATGGTATAGCTACTGCACACCTAGACTATATGGTACTAATCTTATGGGACCACTGTTGTATAAGCGGTCTGTCCTTGACCAAAACATCATTATGTAGCGCACTACTGTAATTTGAGGGACATACAGGGGCCACTTTGACTACAGAGTCCTAAAAACAGTTAAGAGTAAATCAAATAAGAGAATAATTTTGTTTCTTTAACATTTAGTTTTAAGTTTATATCGGTGGAGCAGAGAAAAGAGAGGATCAAGTCCTCTGGCATTTTCTCAGTTAATTTCTTCTCCTAATTGCTGTTTGGCCTAGTTCTTTTTCTGTCTGTCTTCCCTCTTTGCAGGCCTCTTTGCTGCTTTGCATCTCAAAGGGGTAGCATGTTCAGGACTCCACTTTCGAATGTGTGTTTCTAAAAGGCAGAGTGAGCCATCTGCCACCCACCCACTCTCCTGCCTACCAGGACATTCCTCATCTTCCTTAGCTGGTGTGTAAAATTAACCTTCTGCCCACACTCTGTAGAAGGGCTGGCTTTGTTTTTTGTAAGCCATCTTGTTCTTTCCTCACTCCCCCTCCCCTGTTTCTGCTCGAACGGCAGAAAAATACAGAAACGGAAAAGTAGGTGAAAGCATGAAAGGAAATATCAATGCTGAACCTGTTTCCTTTTAATTGCATAGCGCATTGAATTGGACATTATACTTGGATCTCGGAGTCTTGGATTTATGGTCTGCTGTATGATCTACCAGCCTGACAATCTTACCCTCTTTTGCCTCAGTTTCTTCGTGCTATATAGAATAGGAGTGGAAAGGGAAGGATCAGCCATGGCCATGACTGTTGCAATAGTGGTTCTTGAATCTCTCCAGCCTACCCAGGCAAGGCTGCAGAGCTTAAAAGAGGTCGCACATGGGAACACACCAGAAGAAGAGAAGCAGCCAGTAGAAGCGTTCTCTTCCCTAACTCAGAGACTCAGGAGTTATTGGTGAAGGGCATCAGAATATGCCACCCGAAAATATGCCACTTTGTCATAAGGATTATTTTGAACTGAAGGCAATTGAGAAAAAGCAAACCCAAGAAGAGCTCTCTGCCCTCCCCCTATCTGCCTAAAAGCAGGGCATACATTTCTCTTTGTGACGGTGTCCTCCACCCCTCTCCTGTACCAGTAGAAGGAGAACAACTCTTATCAGCAGAGATGGAAAGTTGGCCCTGAAATACGTCTGCACAAACAAAATTACTAAAATAACCCTTATCTTCCATTAGTTTCCCTATGTGTTTACTTTCCCACAGTTTACTGCTCCTGGAAGCTCTAACCCCTTTTCCGTTGTCTAGTTACTTCTCCACAATTTATCACCCTTTGTTAAAATGGTATGTATGCTCTCCATCCTGATGAGGTCATTGAATTTTCACTTCTTTTCTGTGAAGCCCCCATGCACATAAAAATTAAAAACATCAATAAAATGTATTTGCCTTTTCTTCTGTTAATCTGGCTTTTGTCAGTTCAATTTGCCAAAGAACTTGAGAGTATAGGGGCAAAGTTTTTCCTCCCTGCACTGGTGAGGAATTGTTTGTCTTTTGGTAGCTTTCCTTTCTTGACTCAGGAAAAATTCTCTAGTGCTCATTTATTAGTCTAAGTCTCAAATGAAAAATACCCATGCCATGAATTTAATTCTTTCATCCAACAAATGTTTATTGAGCACTTTCATAAAAAGGCTTACTTCTTGCTCTCATGTGGTTGACAGTCTAGCAGAGGCAAGTTTTTAGACTCTGAAGAGACTTAAGTTTGCGCCAGTGAAAATTACTATATAGACAGAAGGTACCATCCTATCTATCAACTCATCTGTCTATCTATCGATCGATCAATCTATCTTTATCTATCTATCTATCTATCTATCTATCTATCTATCTATCTAATCATCCTGCAATGTTTGACCTTCCTAACCATAATTTTCTTCTGTAAAATAAAGTTTTTAAATTAGAAGTGGATATTCTAATATAATGTAGAAAGCACAGGGTGGCAGTTGTGAAACAAATGTACAAAACAGCCAGGAATTTAGACTGTACTTCCTAGCAGGTAAGGTAAACCTACTGGCCTACATAATTCATATATATATATATATATATATATGTATGTATGTATGTATATATTAAGGAAGAGAATCCATTTATCTAAAGAGGCAAGAATATATCTTATTCCACATTCTGGAAGGAATTTCATTAGAATATTACCTAGCATTATAATTCAATAGAGCTTGTGATTCTTTCCCTCTTATTTAGAACCTGGGTTACTGTTGTAACCAGACTGTTGTTTTCAAGGCCAGTGGTTCTCAAACTTGAGTGTTTATCCAAGTCACGTGGAGGGCGTGTTAAAACACAGATTGCTGGTCCCACCCTCAGAATTTCTGATTCTGTAGGTCCAGGAAGGAGCCAAGAATTTGCATTTCTGGGTGATGCTGATGCTGCTGGTTACAGGAGCACGTTTCGAGATCTGCTAAGCAGAGACACAACAACGTACAACAGTTAGATAAGTTTGGGGGAAAGTAGCTCCTGTTTGTGAATGCCTAAGCGGTTTAGCCTTCAGTTGCAAATCTTCACTTCTACCTAACATTTAGTCTTGTTTCCTTCAAGTCCTGTAAGAATGGAAGGGTAATGCTCTCCCAGAAAGCTTTTATTTCAATGTGGCTTGTCACAGCATCAATTTAATTAAAAGTAAGAACGTGTTAGGTGAGGCAGGACCTGCCTGACCACAAGGGGCTACTGGAGAAGGAGTTATTGATGTAACTGACCTTATCTGTCAGAATATTTGTTACAAGTCAAGAGTTGTTAAATCCAATAGTGCTTGACTTCATTACATAGGAATCTGGGCCTTAATGCTGCGCTCCTTGGTAATGTTCTCTGGCTTGTTAGGAAAGGACAATGGGAAACATGATTTATGGGGTGGGTATTGGACCACACTCTGAGGTGTTGCAAGATCACACCCACTAAACATGCATCTCACTTTTAGCTTTCTTAGCAGCTATAATGTATGTAATGCGTGAAATGCCTCCATCTATTTTACTTGCAGTGCATGTAGACAAGGTTTTGGGTCTTGGCTCAGAAATTTATTAACGTACACCCTTGAGCAAATTTTCTTATTGTCTCCAACTGGGTCTCATTTTCCTCCTCTCTTAAGGGGATAATACCTACCCTCAATTAGGGTTACTTTGAACATTAAATTGTATAGCCTATAAAATGACTGGCATATAATAAATACTTAATTCTTCCCCTTCCTCTTTTTATGTCATTTGCTTACTAATAAATTTTTTTGAATTAATTGTCATTTCCTGATTCTAGACATAATTGGAATGATTCTTTGGTCTCATGATGTTTTAGTTTTCTTCAAGCCTCAGACTGGAGGCCCTCCTGTTTAAAGATTGCTAAACTTCAAATTCTGACCACCTGCCTCCTTTATAGTTTTTCCTTCTCTGTCTGAACTTGATGGCAATGGCTAAGGTCTAACTCTCTACAACTAGATGATTCTCATCATACTATTTATCATCCCCAAGGTAACAAGTTTGAAAGTGTCTTTACAGTTCTGATAGAAACCAATAGCTTATCAATAATTTTCCATTATAATAGAGCCAACTATTTCCCTTTTGAATGAATCTTTCAAGCTCTTTAAAATATGTCTACCCTTTTGGCTTGGGTGCTACCTGCGGGCAGGGACATGGAGCATGATTCTCAATAAGGCTGAGTTGGAGAAGGGTTGGCATGGTGTCTAATGCCCCAAATCCATGACGAAGGGACATGTCTGAGGGAAATTCTCTGCTGTTTTACTAAGTTTCCAGTTTCCCTGTGTCCCCTAGGAACCCAATGGGAAGAATCTGCTCCAAGACTCTGACTGGGTCGTATTTACTCTCTTATTCCCAGTGCTTAGCCCGGTGTTCTCACGTTACAGGCTCAATCATTATTTTTCAATGAAAATGCTTATTAAAATAACACCATGTCCTTGGAATTTCTGTGCAATCCTAAGTCTTCCAAGAATTTCCTAAAAGGTTGGCAAGCAATTTTTCCAAAGACCTATTCAAATTGGCAGTAAAGATGGAGCATACTATAAGGACCTTGTGAAGATTTATTAGTTGATCGGCTCTGTGGTAGATTGGGCATTGAGCCTTATGGTGATTGCTGAAGAGCATTGCTGCCTGCTTTGCACCTTAATAATGTAGCTGCAGAAGAGTCCCCACTTGTACAGAACAGAATGTTAGAGCAGGACCTGGGAGATTGCCCATTGCAACCCCCTCATGGGACGCAGGAGGGAACTCACTGCCCTCACGGAGAGTCTGTGTTTTCTGGTACAGAAATGCCTACCAACACCTTTCCCTACCTTGTAATGAACCCAGAAATGAACCCAGAAATGAGTTCTGTAATTTAGCACAAATGATCATCAGGATACGTTCCACAGAGAAGCACTGCTAATGGTGGTTATTGACCCTGTCAGTTGCTTGCTGCTGAGGGCGCACCATGATTGGTAGTTGAATAGTGCCATTTCCTGAGGCCACCAGCACTGACCCATTGGCCATGGGATTCGGTCCCTCTTCACTCCAACATGAAATCTTTAATTAATAGCATCTAAAGGAAAACAAATAAGAGAACAAGGCTAGCATGGAAAGCCTTCACTTATGCCACTCAGGAAAAACCAAGATGCTGATCTTAAATAACGAGACACTTCCAGATGGATGAAAACAGGTGCACCAAGAGCAAAGCCTGGGTTTGCTGGAAATAGTTGGTACACATCCAGGATCAGAGACATGCTACAAAAGGAGCACAATGGAATAAAACAGTACGAGTGGCTTTTTTTAAAGCCAAAGTACCTTACTTAAGCTTCAGATTACATTAGATTTTCATATTTCTTGTACATATCCACATAAGTAGCATTTTCATTATGTAAGTATAAAAACTATTTTTCTCCTTTCTGTTTTCTGTGCCTCCTTTTTTTCTTGTGGCCTCTACCCCCACGCATGTGTCAGGAAAACATTTCAGAAGGTCCATGTGCTAATAGATTATCTCAATTGAAGTCATAGATTGCTGTATTAATAACTCATTTTTTATAGCTCTTTTGCATGGTGTGGTATGAGGAGAGGGAGGGTGTTACCAGAGAGGCTAAATCATCTGATTTTACAAGTAGTTCTGGTTCCCTATGGATGACACCCTTTGGTTTCCTGAGGCAGACGAGAGACTGTTGGATTCATTGATTTGGGGCATCTTAGTTAGGTGAGAATGGAAAATTTCAAGCAGCAATGCAAAGCCTTTAGCCAGAAATGATAGTGTTGCCAATAACAGGGAGAAGCAGGCTAATAACATTTCAATTTTTAAATTCTTGGCCCCATTTTTCTTTCATGCTGAAATGTTATTGAAGTATAACTGCTTGTTGAACACACATTAATTCTGGAATTTGTGGTGAATCCAATCGCACATAGCTGAATTTGCCAGGTGCACTGCACAAGCCTTTTGACATTTGAGGCCAAATGTTCAAATCACAAAGTTGAAGGTCGTGGCATGTATTAGACAGGGAAGAATTAAGAAGATGCATAGCCTCCACAATCTCTCACATCGTCTTTACAAACCTGTCACTATCACCAATGCATTATTTATCAGATTAGGTGAAGGAAATGTTATCCTTTTTGTTTTTTTTAAATAGCACTTAGTTATGAGGAGGATGGAGTCCACTTGTAGTAACTGTCAAATGGGAAAGCGTCTTATTTCGAATCTAGACCCTTCCTGTTGCACTAATGAGCCTTCTGTTTTCATTTCTAACACGTTATTGCGTATATTTTTAGCTTGATTCAATGCCATTGGACAGTGCTTCTATAACTGACAAACATTTGCATAAACATGGCTCATTAGGTATTTTTAGATCTGCCATGGCCTTTAGACAAATGTAACTAAACTGGAGGGTTCTGTCCTGTAGATTTCAGCTCTATAAACATTGAAAGTGGTGACAGCAACTAGTGTCAGCCAGATCATTGGAGCCAGAGAGCCGGTTCCTAAATGATTTGGAAGTTTGGAGTGAGAGAAAGGAAAAATAAGCTCACTTTTACATATAGAAACCCCAAATTTATAAAACTTGGATTATCAAATTATATTTACTCCTGGAAAAATTAAGACTCTTAATTGGGCAGTGGGATGGCAAATACTGGTTCTGCTGCTTTCTGAGCAACAGAGGGGGAAGCATGCCCCTTTTCAAAACATTCCTGAGGCTAGCTTTCCCTAGAAGAGGTTATAATCTCCCCAGGGAGACTGTCTTGGCAGCTTGAGAGACACCAGAGGGGTGCAACTCAAGATCCCTCATGGAAATGTAGGTTAAAACCAACTCCCCATCAGGAAAGATTCCAGATGCTGCAACATGAAATGCAAAGCCTGAACTTGTTAGCTTGAAATTACACCAGGACCACAAAACCTCTGAAATACACATGGCTTCATCAAATTACTCAAAATTCCCTGGGTAGATAAGGTTTAAACCAAGGAAATACAATGGCTACGGTGCTAAACCACAATGCCAATTAATTTTTATTCATTGATTTTTGAGGGTGTGTTTTATTTATTACTCCTGCATCTTTTAGAGTGTGATGTAGAGGGCTTTAAAGGTTTGCAAGCTGCTTAAAGTCTTTGCTCACATATTGGAGACAATTTTCCTTATCAGTCTCTTTCCGGCTGTTTTTCTCTTTCTTGCTCTGTTCTCTGCATTTGCCCTTCAGGCTAATTTGGATCACCCTGCCCTTTATTTCAACATATTTAGAAGGCTCACCATCAGCAACAGTGATTCATTCTATTTATATTTTTCGGATTTGTCCATCCAGTGGTCTATTTATTTGGAAAGCAAAACAAGATATGTGGTCAGGATGATTTTCATTATTGGTTCATGAGCAGATCTTTACCTTATTATTATTCCGCTTTTGCATTTAGGCAAATGAAGCAGATTAGATTGCTGTGCTGGAGATGCCTGGATGTGACACTGTGTTTTGATTGTGAGATGTGGTTCTGAGAAGAAAGACTCCTTAGTGGAGTCTACAGTATTGTTGACATGATGAGGTAGTTAGCTGGGTAGTTAGCAGAAAGTTGCAGTGCATTATACTCTTTGAGAGGAGTGGTGATGGGCGAGTTGGGTAGAGAATGGACATTTAATGAAAGATATTTATTGATAAATTCCATATTCCATTGTTTCTGTAGATGAACGGGAGTCTTTAAATTCCAGAGCTCCCTATCTCTGGGTTTATATCTCACGCTTCTGCTTGCTTACGTTCCAAATCTCCTACTTCTGTTCTGTACCCTGATGAAAATTCTCAGGGTCACGTCTGGGAGGGTTCCATGAGCAGAAGCAAAGCAGAGCTGTGTGTAGTGGTGGAGAGCCCATCCATCACCTGGAGGAGGTGAAAAAATCCAATATACAGGACCATTAATGGATCGTAACACCTAATAATAGCAATTCCATTCCAGCTGGAGAAGAGGTGCATCCATCCCGCCTTTGAATGTTGTTCAAACATACCTTTTAGCATTGTAGGAGCAAACACGAGAACAGGAAGTTGTTACAAGTACATCTTAGAGAGATATAGCCTCTCCATGAATGAAGAAACACTGCTTCATTTGTCCTCACAGCACCCCGGCGAGCAGGAGCTGGGCAGTCTGCTTCTCTGGGAGAGGGCGGATAATAGTTTGCCAGAAACAACTTGCTTAAGGTCATAACTGTGGTTCTGTGATAAGAATTGAAATTAGACCTGGTCACCCTTTGTACAAGACTCTAAATATGACCAACAATGAATAAACTAGCACACTGCCCAGCAGGCTGGATATGGACCTTCAGATCCTTAGAAGGAGCTAGAAGGGATTTTAGAGGTTCTTTAATCCAGACCTTTCATAATAAATGAGAAAACAGACACCCTGCGTAGTTGCATGCTATCTGTATGAGTTTTTCCGTGTCCTGAAAAGTGGCTTTAATGCTTAAAAAGATTATTTAAGGGCTACTTTTATTTTGAATATTAATATTCGATTTATTAAAATTACAAATTCAAAAACTGAGTTCTTTCTTAAGCCTTTAAATTCAATTTACAAATCTAATTATTCTTTTACTAAATCTAGCAACTTGAGCAATCACTGTTAAAGGATTTTTTTTACAACGTAGTTAATTGAATTACTTAAATATTTTAAACCGCACTTATAAATTTAATATATTTGATTTTCTTTTTAAGTACTTAAATCGTCCAGCAAATACTTTCCCTTGTGCTTAAACACTTGTAAATTTCATAAATTAAACTTATAAATATGGTGGATCTTAATTCTTCTGCATGTTACAATATTATTTACAATCTTAGAAAGTTTTTCTTATAGCTACAAACTTAAATTTACCAACTTAAGTTTTTAAAAGTTATTCGATTATGCATTTGAAATTTGAATCATAAAGACGATCTCTTAGCTTTTCTACTGTTGAATTCTGTTAAACAATATAAATAGTGTTTTTAATTAAATAAATACCAATTATACACAGAATATTCTTAAATGTAAAAAGTAATAATAATGTGCTGAGACTGGTTTACTTCATTATTTCTGTACTTTATCCTAAATTTCCCTGGAATTAAATGACACTTTCACCCAGTATAAGAAAGAAAATGTCATACCAAGGGAAATGAGTTTCTGTCCTAGCATAGGTGAGTCATGGACCCAAAAGAATAGGATGGAACAAACAACGTGATTCTTGCCAAAGACACTGCGTTAATGAAGGGTACAATAAAGTAGAGATTCCGGAATTTAAAAAGAGATTTGATCTCATAGCTCCAAACTCAGATTCAAGTAATATTGGAACTTAATTTCTTGGTCTCTCCTCACAAAGTTGTAACCATCTCTAGGCATGTAGCTAACACAGGTGGATTGTTCATTGTTTGTACTTTCTTAAGACATGAGATGTCTTCCCCTCCAGAGCATCACACCCTTGTGTAATACTTCCAATACCTCTTTCGATTGGATAGATTCTCAACAAATATTTCCTTCCTGGAGGAACTACACCTTGTATAGGTAGATATTAATAGTATTTCAAATTGGATTTGCCTCTGTCATGGCATTGCGTGAATGTGTTCCCGCCAGCTGAAATGATGTCCCATTTCTTCCACCTAGCATACCCCGTCCTCATGCTGCTGCTTGCAGAGTCCCAGGATGTGTTTCCTTTATTGCTATAGCTATCAGAGTTTTACAAAATTAGTTATAAAAGAGAAAGTGAGAACTCAAATAGAAATAGAAATATTTATGCAAATCTGGAAAGTCACTAAAGCTAATGGAAATACAACTATTTTTAAAAGTCTATTAAGTATCACTTTTTCACACTGAGTACTGATTATATTGTGAGAGGCAGTACCTGCAGTGGTTACTCTGAAGCCCCAATACCTGATTTTGCCTCCTGCTCTACCTCTCATGTCTGTGTCAATAATACCTGCTTCAGGTAACTCATCTGGAAAACAATAATAACCAGACCTGCCATATAGGACCTTTAAGTGGATTAAATCCACTAGAATGGAAGCTTCATGAAGGCAACAATTTTGTCTGTTTGGTTACTGATATATCCTCAGCACCTACAGTAGTGCCTGAATATTGTATATGTTCAAAAAACATTTGTTCATTTAACTAAATTAAAAGTGCTTAAAACAGTGACTGGAATGTGGAAAATGTCCGATAAAAGTTGGTTATTATTGTGCTTTGGGGACGACTTGCCCACAGTCACTTGCCTATTTCTAATTTTGTTTGATTTATTGGGAAATAGTTGGCTAAGGAGTCCCACGCCAGCAGTTTCACAGCTGTATTTATTTGTGATACGAGATATTACTTTCACCTGGAGAAAAACCTTGGTAAAGCTGAATTATGCCAGCACTTGGGTGCCCAGGTTATTTGTAATTTTCTGGGTTTGTAGGTCATCTGTCTTCCTGCTCAGCAAGTGTGCAGCTTTCATTTTTCACTGTTTTTTTTTTTTTCCCTTTAAGCCATCTTGTCCTTAATTCTTCCTTGACTCTCTCTTAGCCTTTTCCCTGTTTTCTTCCTTCATGCACCCTGTAAGTGGTAGCAGTCTTTGAAAGTCAATTCTTGGCTGTTTATTTCATATTCCATCTAGTCTTCCTGGCTGATCTTACTGACGCCTATAGTTTTAGGTCGACCTCCCTTTATTCTTATCCTTGACCATCTCCTAAGTCATAGACCCTCCACTTGTGCAGTATCTACTGTGTTCCTGAACTCTGATAACAGACTAATATTTTTCTCACATTTGAAATTTGAGTGACATTACAATCTTCCATTCTCCCATTCAGAACTCTGATTATAGTCAAAATCTTGTCTATTTTCCTTTACAGTGTTTTTCACAGCTGATGTTTCTATCACACAATCACCAACTCAGTTCAGACCCTTGTTAGTAACCACCTGGGCTTTTTGATTGTCTTCTAGTTGGTCTCTTCACCTCTAGTAGATACCTCCTTTACCCTGCCTTCCACACGGCTGCCAGGGTTATCTTCTTCATAACAAGATCAAATAATATTTCTCCATGCTCAAAAGCCACTGAGGAGTCTCAGTTCTCTCATTTCCAATTTTCTCTCCATTTACATTCTTCCCATCTGCCTTTGTTTCTTTATGGGAAACCTGATCTGCCCACCATTCTCTTAGTATGGTCTTCTCCCACTGTGATAGGCAGAATAATGCCCCCACCACCACCACCAAGAGGTCTTCATCCCAGGAACCTGTGTATATGTTAGGATATATGGAAAAGGGGAATTAAAGTTGCAGATAGAATTGAGGTTGCTAATCAGCTGACCTTAAAATAGGGAGAGTATCCTGGATTGCTCAGGTGGACCCACTGTGATCACAAGCCTCCTTAAAAGTGGAAGAGGAAGGCAGAAGAGGAGGGTCAGAGGGGGATGTGACTACAGAATATCCACGTGATGAGATATGAGATGAACTCGATCTGCTGTTGCTGGCTTTGAAGAGGGAGGAAGGGGCCACGAGTAGCTTCTAGAAGCTGGAGAGGGCAAGGAAGCAGCTTCTGCCCTAGAGCCTCCAGAAAGGAACACAGCCTTGCTGACACTTTGAGTTAGCCCAGTGAAACCCATGTCAGACTTCTAAACTATAGGACTGTAAGATAATGAATTTGTGTTTTAAGCCACCAAGCTTGGAGTAAGTAATTTATTACAGCAGCAAAAGGAAACTCATATACCTACCTTCATGCTTTTACGCAAGCTCATCATAATGTTGAAAATAAGCTTTTTCTTCACACTGGCTTATTGAAGTCTGATAAAGACTTCAAGGTCTAGTATAAATCTCGCTTGCTCCAAGACTTTCCACATTCTTATAGTCAAAATTCATCTCTAATCCTGCCATACTTACCTAAAACCTTATGTCCTCTGTAGCAGCATTTCCTCTCTTCTATTAGATACTTGTGTGTCTCTCTCTAGCCTTGGATTGTGAGTGCCCAGAGAATAGGATTCATACATTATTTATCTTTGTATCCCCCCACAAAAGCTTTTTGAATCAAATTGTAAAAATGCAACACATTAGAAATGGTGTTAAACATAACAGTCCTAAATGCCCACAAGATGGAGGTATTTCCTTGAAAAAATAATTTCCATTACCCCAGGAGATCATTTCTCTTTGACCCCTTTCAAACAGAAATTCAATTATTTCTTAGTTGAAAATCCGAGAGTTGGATTTTAACAATCTCACATTTAGCGTTGTAATTTAGGATTTTTAAAATATTTTATATATTGAAAGTTTCATTGACCATTTTAAAATAAAGGTTGGTATCACAGATATTAGAACTTAGAAAAATTGCCTAACAGGACCTTCATAAATAGCACAATTGCACGTTCCTGCATGCAGTGCAGGTTAATGATGCATTGTGTTTCACTGAGCGTGGTTGTATTATATAGTACATTTTCTGTGCTCCCTTTAGCAAGAGGTCAGGAGAAAAATAGAGAAATTGTCTCTCCTGTTGCAATTTAATTTCACTTTTTCTATTGGAATACAAATTAAAGTCAAGGATGCTTTCTAGAGACTCTTTGACAAGGGGTGAAATTCCAGGTTCTGTGAACATGTATGGCTGTAATAAAATTAGATTGTGAAGACACTTATGATATCTTCTGAAGCTTCTTCTCTGACAAGCAGGTTTGAATGTGTAAGTTAGAAATTCATGTGCCCTCATTAGTTCTTCCTTAACATGCCTTCCTTAAAAACTGCCCTGAACTCAAGTGCCAGTTGTCTTTACATTAAGTAATGTATGGCTAGTTTCTAATCTCTAATATCCTTTTCTGAGAACTCAGCTGAAGCTACCTGTTCTCTTTCCAATGCCAAATTTGTCATGGAACTGTGTTCTGGGAAGATGAGAAGAGGGAGTGTGGGAGGCGTGTGGACACACTGAGTTAGTTGGTTTCAAAGTGGGGTGGATTGACAGTTTGAAAGCACAAGTTAAGCTATGAACGCTGGATGGAAGATAATTTAAATTCAGCTGAAATAAATGATATTGCTGGATTCATCTCCTTAGGTAAGCAGCATTAATGTTCACAGTAATCCGGGGCCATTATTTTATATCTGAAAGCATCCCAGCCATAATGGGGTGGCAAAAAAATTCAAGCTTGTTTGAGTAACCTATCAATAACTGTCTCCAAATATTTAAAGAACTTCAGATAGAGAAGGAAGAAAATTTTCTCATTTATTGTGGCATGATAGGGCAAAAATAGAACCCAGGGGCAGGTGTTGTGGGGAGGGAGAGTTCATTTACTGTCACAAAGCCTCATCTTACTTGAGTTGTATAATCATGGAGTGTGTTTCTGATAACCAAAGGCTTTCACCAAAAGGCTGGATGATCACTTTTTAGGGAAAGGTTGGGTGGGAAGTGGTATTGGATAATCTTGTTGTTTTTTTTTTCCCCTACCAAATCTAAAATTCTGTGATGCTCTCAAAATGATACACACACACGCTCACACTCTTGATGAATTTTCTAAGTTTCTTTAAAAGAAATCCAGAAATGTGTCAACTTATTCCTTAAGGATAATAACCCAAATTTAAATACTTATTAGAGCCGACTTTACCTGCTGTTGACTTTAGTCAGACAAGTCAAGACAGCATTCCCAATGCTATAGCTGATGAAACTAGTTTTACTTGGAAGCATGCTTGTTATATAGGGTTTGCCAATGTAGAGTGATGAATAATCATTGAGAACATATGAAAATGAAGCCACAGGTAAACAGAGATAGGAAAGTGCTTTTGAGCATCAAAGACAAAGGTCAACAGCTCCTTTTACCAATCAATACTACTTTTTGTTTGGCCTGCATTCTTTGGGAAACCAAAATCATCCTTCATGTTGGGTAAAATAACTCGCTGTCGTAAAAGTTGTATTTCAGTGCTCTCTTTCTTTCCTATGAAAGAGAAATGAGTTGTCAGTCTTAGATATTAAATCCTGAGCGCTCCTGTGCACAGCTGTGATCCTCCTGTTGGTACTGCTATTGTCTATGGCCTCTATCTCCTTGAGGGACTGAATTTATGGAGGTCAAGATTCTCCATTCTTTCAAGTTATGTCACAACCTGGAATGGTTTCCAGCACTAACTGACTTATCACCTGGGTGGTGGGAGTTCTGGGACTTTTAATCTTGCCAAGTGACTGTAGTCACATTTTGCTATCATTCCTAAATAACAACACATGCTGTCACTGAACACCTCCCAGCAAAGAAGGTAGGATTTCCATGGGACAGTGCTGATGATTTTTTTCTTAGGATTCTTCTCTTCAGCATGCGGCATTAACAGGTGGGTTAGAAAAAAATTGAGGGTGTAGGAATGCTTGGGAAATGGGGGAGCCCTTGTTCATTGGAATTAGAAATGGGAGAAAAGTGGCCAGAGGAGCCTCTGCAGAGAGAAAATATTCATGCCAGATGGAAGGTGGTTGTTGTAGAGGATGGTAGCTGATAATATGAAATAATCATCTATTATTACACCTTTCTCAGCAGTTAAAAAATGCTCTAGTGATGTGACAGAAGCTATTAGCCTACCTGATCAAAGAGAAAGCAAGTTTTATGAATAACATTCATTATCAGACCATCATAGGTAAAAACTTCTAATTATCAGGAGGACATACGCTTTGTTAAAATTTGGAGCCAACTAGATTTGACTTAAACTTAGGCAACTCATTTAGGCTCCATGAGGCTCATTTTCTTTATCTTTAAAGTGGGAATAACATTTACCTGATCATATTATCTTGCAAGTTAAAGTAAATGAAATAATGCATAGAAGGCTAGTATCCATCCATAGGTAGTATTCAATAAATAGAATCAAATAGTATTTACAGGGCCCAAGCTAAGGAACCTATAAGTTACCAAAAACACTGTCACCCTTTACTGGGATAGTCCATATCAAGTGCATATATTTTTAGGGAAAGAGACTATGCAGCCTTGATTTAATGACTTGCTTGGCTTCAGAATATCCACTTAAGATCATTTCTGTGCCTTAATTTCCCTGCCATTCCAGGAGCTTGATAGCACTGACTGCTCCCTTTTCTCATAGAGAAGCCAGAAAGGTAGATATTACAAATCTGAGTAATATTTCCATTCAGCCAAAGAAGGGCATTTGAAGGAAACTATAATGCATTTCCCCAAGAAGACCTGAATGATCAATATGCAGTTTTCAGGTCAAAATCGGATCTCCTGACCCTATTATTACATTTATGCCTGACGTACATCACAGTTTTTGCACCTTAAGAGAGAAGCAATCTCAAAATATGATAGCGATTTAGGTATATGGCAAAGGCATTTTCCTAGAGTATGGGAATGAGGGAAACAATGCTGGAACTTCTTGTCCTTCTTGAATGCACGATGGACACTACGTAATTGCTACGCCCCTCCTTCCTTGTCTTTGGGGTACCATTGATGAAGGATGTTGTAAACAGAGTATTGGGCAAATCACTGGTCTCAGTAAATACTTTTTCGACTTGATTTTTGAATTACTTTTCAGTAGAATATTAAGTAGAATCATGAACAGATATTCACCCAGGGGCTAAGGATAAAAAAGTAAATACAACTAGTCATTGAAAAGACAAAGATACATGCAAATAATTACAATTAACTGAGAGATGAATTAATGCAGGTCTGCATAAAATGGTTTGGAAACACCACAGGATTGTTGGGGATTTTAGGGAAAGACTCTCCTCTTTTAAATATGCTTTTGTGACTACAACATAACGTGATAAAATTCTATGTAATTTATTCGGTAATATAACACATGTATTGAGCATCTTTTCTTCTGGTTATGGTACTTTGTTGGCCTGTGGGAAATTGATTGTGGATTCTGACATTAAGGAAGTTATGGTCTAGCTGGGGAAGGAAGACAATACATATATATATATATATACACACACACACTTAGTATAAATAATTCGCTTAGGGTTGATAGGACATTGACTTGTGTAGCACAACTTAGCAGCATTGGTTAAGAACTACCCCCCCACCACCAAGGCTTTACATTTGTATTGTGTGTATCATTAAAACATGCTTTCATAGAGCTTATCTCCTTTAAGCTTTGCGGCAACCCTTTGAGATTGAGTTCTCATTTTGTAACTACAAAAACTGACTCAGAAAGGTTTAAAGAATAGTCTTAAGTTCACACAGCAAGCTAATAGGGGTTTCAGCACTTGAACCTGGATTTGCTGATTCCAGTACCATGGAGCTGATTCTTTGATCACAGCTGTCTACCCAACCCCCATCCCTTGTTCAGAGTTGTTACTTGAGAAAGACTATTTGGTGACCTTGCTTTGCAACTAGAGGTGTCATATAATATTTAGCCACTAACACCGTCATCATCTCACCTTTATTTCAAACCCCCAATATTCAGGGAATCGTCATTCCAAGAGATTCCTTAAGTAAATAATAATCTCTATTGATTTGTTTTTTGCTGTAGCAGCTTTGATTAAAAGATTTCACAAGGAGTAGAGAATTGAAGAATTAGACAAAGCACCTCCCTGCTGCCATCCATATCCCTGCAGCTGGAAGGCAATGCATTTATGCAGTAGCTCCTCATATTTTAGCTAAAGAAGCATTCAGTGAAGGCTTTTATAATTAAAATAAATTGCAACATCTTGCAAACCAACATATAAAACATTGGAAAAAATACTAAATGATTTTTTACTGTATGAATTCAGGTTCCCCAGTGGAACTTAAAGTAATTAATACCAAAAGAAAAGTAGTAAAAACATCCAAATGTTGCTTTAGCACATTCCATTGTATTACATCTTTCGCTTGTTAGTGTTGTTCTTCTTCTTTCCTCCTTCATGGCTAAGATTTAACTAATATTCCAGGATCTGGGGATGTTAGCATGATGCAGTAGACCACGACCACTTTTTTATATTTTGCTTAAGGAATTAGGCAAATACATACTGGTAGACGCATCTTTTGCCTGATGGCTATTGTAGAATGTGGTGTTTGGTGAGTATTTAAAGATCCATTGAGTTATTAAAAGAGGACAGTGCCATTACAATGGGATATATTGATGCCTTATTGTGGGTTGCTGCCAAGCACTTAATGGCTATACAAATTAAAACAAAACAAAACAAGCAAACACTGAAGTGTTTGCTTTGTGATTCAGTACTAGACAAGTAAAGCTGTTGAGTTTTCTTAGGCCCTGCCTTTCAGGAATTAAGACAAGAATAAAGTGAAGAGAGACAGTAAGACCTCGAGTACGTGGTGTTTAAATGAAGTTTTCCGCTTATGCAGAAACTAGGAATTGAGCCTTTTACAAGAAAGCAAAAGGAGTCTTGAGATTTGTGTAGTTAGACAAGAAGATCTCCTCAGAAGAACACTCAGCTATTCCCATAGGTCAGGAAAAACTTCATGGCGAAGGGGCGTGTATTGGGGCATAGTGAGGGGACTGATGTCAGTGCAGGAGTGAGCAGTAGTAATTTAGAACCTGCACTGAAAAGGAGGAGAGAGGGTTTGGACGAGAGAAATAAGGGAATGGTGATTGATTCCTGGAGATAGGATGGGTTGGCAGAACGAGCAATAAGTTGATAAGTGGTCTTAAGCTGAGATAAATGGTGGAGTAGGAGGAGAAAAATGTGAGGCTTTGATCTGAATGCAAAATGCCCTGGTAAGCAACCCTATGAAGTGTAACCTTGTGTTTTTAATGGAAATTAAGACACAGTCTAGCATGAATGACAGCATACTATGGGAAGGGATGTGGGAAACAGAGACCATTCTGGGAAAATAAAAATGGAGCATGTGGGGCTGGCCCCATGGCTTAGCGGTTAAGTGCACGCGCTCTGCTACTGGCGGCCCGGGTTCAGATCCTGGGCGCGCACCGATGCACCGCTTCTCCAGCCATGCTGAGGCCGCATCCCACATACAGCAACTAGAAGGATGTGCAACTATGACATGCAACTATCTACTGGGGCTTTGGGGAAAAAATGGAGGAGGATTGGCAATAGATGTTAGCTCAGAGCCAGTCTTCCTCAGCAAAAAAAGAGGAGGATTAGCATGGATGTTAGCTCAGGGCTGATCTTCCTCACAAAAAAAAAAAAAAATGGAGCATGTAGTCTGTATCACCATAAAGCACCTTGGTAATTAAAAGAGGGAGAAAATGCTCTTTGCTCAGAAACTCTGAAACAAGAATCCTTTTGAAGCACAAAAGAGGAAAAGTGACTTGCTTAAAGTCACAGAAGTGTTTAGTTGCCAAGATGAGCATAGAACCCATTTCCTCTCATCCTGGACCTTTCCATGTACATTGTTTATCCTGACATGAAGAATTGTGAGTAGAGAGTGAAAAAGAATGAAAGATGGAAGGTAAGGATACTGGGACAGAAGGCATTGCATGAAGGTGGACTGTTGGAAGCTGACTTTTCCACAGGGGTTTGGTTGCATAGGTGTGGGACTAACAAAGGCAAATCATAGAGGTAAACCTGAGTTGCCATCCTACCAGGCTGACCAAGCAGTGAACCAAGTAAAACAGAATGTGAAAATAATATTCAAGTTGTCAATTGTAGAGTGTAATATTGCTTTAAATGTGATTGTCCTGACAGTAGGTGACAGAACTTCCAAGAAATAAGTAAGCTGATGACCTCAATTAGAGGGGAAGTGTCAACCTCAGTTGACAATGTGAGAGGAATAAAAGAGAGTGTAGAATCTGGAAACAGGCCTATCAAGGTCATCTGTCGGGGGTGAGGAAGAAAAGAAAGACTGAAGAAAACAACCAACTAGAAAAATATCTTATAAACTAGGGAATCCAGATTCATTCTAGAAGGTAAATTCCAAGAAAGGGATTTCTGTAAGCTTTATTCACTGCTGTATCACCAAACTTCAGAATAGTGCCTGTCACATGGCAGGCATTCATTATTTGTTGAATGTTTGGATGGATGGATGACGATGATGATGCCCAGGTAGATGGATAGGTGGAGGGATGCTGATGAGTGGGTGAGTGAATGATACGCAAATCCCTCAGACACTTGCTTTTTCCCAAACAT
This sequence comes from Diceros bicornis minor, assembly GCF_020826845.1. Lineage (NCBI taxonomy): Eukaryota > Metazoa > Chordata > Mammalia > Perissodactyla > Rhinocerotidae > Diceros > Diceros bicornis. The sequence continues at coordinate 32,552,321 of NC_080768.1, forward strand.
TGCACAATAATGAGTGCTCACCCAGAAGTTGAGAGAATTCCCTCCACAAGCTCAGGATGCCTCTACAGCTCTAAAAATGACATGAAGGACAACTTACCTTTTTCTTATTAAGTCAACATTCTCAACCAAAGACACTGAATGGTGGAAGGTGGAAACCACCAGGATAGCAAGTGGATTCCATTTGCTTTGGGGCACTAAGTAAGAACCTGCCATATATGCACACAACTGACAATGTAACAGTGGTATTTTGGCTATTTGGGGATATGTGCGTACTTGTACCACAGGACGTTTATGTTCAGATGCAAATCCATGCAATGTGTTCGTCAGAGATGTTACCAATTGTGATTTTTCCTTTATGTTCTACTCACCCCTTTCCTGGTTGTTTACCACAGTTTATTCTTATTCTTGTCTACTTCCTGAAACTTAGTATAAGCAAAAACAAAACAAGAATTTCTCTTTTTTTGTTTGACACTTTGCTTTGTTTTTTTTAATCGTTTTCAATTTACCCAGCTTCCTCATTAGAACACCAGAAGAGAATGTTTCCTAGCTCCCAAAACAGGAATAACAACTGTTGAGAGGTAGACTATGTGAATATGGGTAAAAGACCCTTCTAGATAGGATATGTATACTAATATTATATGTAGATAGTAATTATTGCTATCATAGCAGAGTTCGTGCACGTTAAATATTCCATGAGCTTCCTTATTTTTACTAGTCTCTCCTGCAATTAGCATGAAGTCGTGGGACTAGCTCTGGCCATGAACAGAAGTCTGATATGTTACTTCTGGGTGGAGGTAGTTAAAAGCCAGCGTGATGCCTCATCTCTCACTTTCCCTGCCTCAGCAACCTTGAAAGCCACATGTTGAGATGGAGGCATCACAAGATGGCTAGATTATGGGTCCCTGAGTCCTGGATGGAGGAGGTCCCCCAATGACCTGCTTTGGATTTTATGTGAGCAAGGAATAACCCTTCATTGTAGTAGGCCACTGAGATTTCATTGCTTGTTGCAGTAGCTAAGATAAATTATCCTGACTAATCAAGTTGTAGATAATGCTTTAATGAACTGAACCTCTTCACAGTGGTGGAAAGGAGGCTTACCAGAGGAGTGAATCATAAAAATCTCCTTAGGTGGGTGGAGTTGATAATCTGAGCCTCAGCAGGGGAGGTCATTCATTATGTAAATCACTTAAATCGTGGGGGATTGAACTGTGAGGAGGAAGCAGAGATTGAGTTGGGTGTCCTCCCTCGAGGGGTCTGGGAGGCTTAATCTGGACTTCTAACATTTGGGGGCAGAGGAAAGAACATCCAGGAGGAAGGGAAAAGTGTTTGGCTGGTTGGTTTTACTTTTGTTTATTTTCCCTAAATATTAACAAAAATGTTAAATAAACAAGGAGTTTAATTCAAGAGTCCACCCTTGGTGCTGTCAGTGACAGTCAAAATGAGACCGCCCCCCCCCCCCCAATGTGACAGCATGACAAAGGAAGGTGGGTCTGGGACTCCTGCACATCAGTTTTTCTCCACAGCCTGCCCTTTTTTTTTTGCTAGATATGCCTACACAGCAGTCACATGCAGGCCCAGAAGGTGACTTAAAGCAGCTACCACAGCCACCCAGAGCCTGGCCACCTCCTTCCCTGTGCTGGCTCTGTCCCCGCACTTGAACTTCAGGCTTACCTGTGCTCCTGTACTTGGTATGTGGGACTTGCAGCCTTCTAAAGTGCCCCAGGCTTATCTTGTGCCTTTAACTTTGAGCAGCCCTTCCCCGTGATTCCCCAAGAAACCCAACCACAGCACAGGCCTCACCCCTCTGAACTTGTGTGTGGGAGGAGAAGGGGGGCAGGGAGGCAAATTCCTCAACTTCTTCCAGAATTACTTATTCCACAACCTTCTGACTGTTTTGCATTTTGTTTCAACAAGTGAGTGGGGACAATTGGTCTAGGTCCTAATTTCTTGTTCTTTAAGATTTTAAAGATTGTGGCATAGATACATGCTATTGACACTTTACTTAAGGTCATAGTGACCCATCCCCATTGCTATTCTGAGCATATGAAAGGAGGCAGCAATCCATATTATAGCCAGAGAGGTGTCATTTCTTTCTACTGTTGAACATCTGTTGAGCACCTGCAAAGTTTTCTCCCAATTCTAAACTCTGATGACTCTCTGATTATCTTTCATTTATATCAGCATTTTCCCAGGATTTGGGGTGTCATGTGTGAAGACTGATAAAGAGAAAGGGATCTCTTCTGTGATACAGAACATGAATACTCTCTGGAACCTCGCCACATGGGGTCAGAGCAGTAAGTGTCTGTCCTCAACAAGGCCACTGACAAGCATCTTCCCTTAGTTTCTTTCCCAGCCAACTTTCCCTTCTCTGTTATCTCCTGCCCTGCCTTCTGCAAGGCCACTTGTCCTAGATTAGCCTCAAGGGAAATTCAGACCTCTCCTGAAAATTAAGACAGCCTCCATCTACAACAGTTCTTTCCTGTTTATTTTTATCCTTAAAGCTCAGGCTGGAGAAATAAATGAAGGATTTATGCATATGTATCTTTTCGTTTCTTTCAGGCTTCACAGGCCAGGGTCTGGATGTTGAGCTGTGATGCTTTGATGACCCATCGGGCATTAATATTGATTTCCATTCTGTTTTCTCTCTTTCTTTTCCCTTGCTCCTGGAACGGGGCCCCTCTCTCCAATATCTGCATCTCATTCCTTCTGTGATCATTATAGCAGGGCATCCATTTGAATGTTTAGCAACATCCATTGCATTTACCAGGGAGCCAGGCCCCCTGTGGGTCCTTCTGGTTTACCTGATGTACTGCACTTGAAAAGACACCCCTTCTAATCTTCTAAGGTAATTTTCTTTGTACTTTAAAAGACAGTTGCCTGCTTTTGTGATTTCGTTTCTCTTAATTTTGAAGTTATTTCAGGGCCTAATTTTAATGTGTTCAAGCCTTAGAATGTAGCCTTTTTCTTGCTTTCTCTGATTAGTTTAAGAATTCGTTTTCATTTTCCACAATAATTATTCCTAGTGTACATATTTCTTCTGTAAGCCTGCGTCTCATGGTATTTTATCTTCTCTTTTGTCGTGTTTTTTTTTTTTTTTAGTTTTCTCTTTCTCATCCATTACATATCATTTGGGTGTTTACCTGCATAATTTCAAAGTCTGTATCACATCATTGAAAATCAGCTTCTTTTCTCTTTCTTCACAGAATGATTTTTATGATGCTCATTGTTTAAAGATGCCACTGCTAATCATGTTGTTTTTTTATGCCAGGAAGAATTATTCTTGAATTTGTACGTGTGGAGAAAATTTGAATGGAGCTGTACATAAGCTATTTTGACACCCAATCAAAGACAATCATGTGTGGCTACTAAGAAACACAAAAAGAAAAAAAAAGTAGTAAAAACTAAAAACTGGCTACATCCAGAGTCTCATGGACCAAAAACTCAGCATTGCATGATTATTCTGTACTTTTTACCAAACACTCATTAATCAATACTCGGTGGTTACACATGGATACACAGTGCAACTTGTAAAAACTACGTAATTCTACCGTGTCTTGAATACTTGCTGGTGATCACACAGACAAAAGTAATTAACCACTTTTATTGAGTTTCTATTTATTTTTATTTTCAAAACTAGTGGTTTAAGTAGGAAGATGATCTTTGAGCACAATCATTGGTAAATAAAAATAAATATTCATAAGGAATTTTGAATTCTGTGCCTGAGATCTGACATCACTAATGAAGATAGATAAAAGACCTTATATTAATCAACAGATAATTTCATTTTAAGAAGGATTTGTATGCAGATTCATAATTCATGCACTTACCAATGCTCTTCTTTGCTATTGCCCTTAGATATTGACACATCTTAGGCCAATATTCAGAGTCTGTATTATAAGATGATAAAAATCCAAATTAACACAGGTGGGTTTACCCCTGTGTTAATAGCTTTTGAATTTTTACTTAGCTTGTTTCACAATGTGACAAAACATGTGTGAGTCTCCATGCGAAAGATAACACAGTGGTTTTAGTTTAAATGTTGATCTACTCACTTGATGACTAGACAAGCTTTAATTGGATATCAACGGTCTATCGATTAGAAACACATGAAAAACCCTTTTCCTTCACCAGCTTGTATAGAAAGTGACTTATCATAAAAAAGTTGCAACCTTGTACTTGAATATTCTGATAAAAACATATAAGAAAACTTAGCTTTCAATATTTGTTCTCACTAAATTCTTCTTTCAAAATCCCATGTTCCCCCAACCCTCACCCCTTGGTGCTAACATTATTTGTTCATAAAGGAACCACATTTCAAGCAGAAAACCATGCTTTACTTACAGGCATATATCCGTCTCTGAAAGGAGAAATCAACAATGAGTTTGGGTTCCTTAATTTGGGTTTTATTTTAAATGGTTTTGAATATCAGATCTGAAGCTGATGGTATTGAAATGTGTTAATAACATTAAACATTCTATGCTTTTTGATCAAGTGTGAGGTATCTGAGGCAGCAAAAAGTCAAGTATAACATTTCTTTAACCTGCTTTTAATTAGATCATTAGGGAGTTAAGGCTGTATTGGTTGAATTACACTGCAGCTCCTCACTCTTAGCTATTGAGTTTATTTAAATTACATTTCAAACTAGTCATTGTAGAAGAGGTTTTTAGAAAATTTTCTGAGTGAAATAAAGGGCAACTCTTTCAAGAGCATGATGTCTTTTTAGAATGAGAGGCTTAGAGAAATGTTATTTGTCTTTGGAGCTCAGAAATAGGAATGTAGTTTACAGAAGCATCTTCAGTACTAGATTGCTGCATTTTCTGTGTCTGACTCATACTGTTTGTTCTCAGAGGCCTTGAAGAGCTTTATCCCTGCCTTCTGAAGGTGAGGACACACACAGAACCAGTAAGCCTGCTTTGCCTCAAACCTGGGGAAGAAAGTTATTGGAATTTCTAATAAATTATTTGTTAGCCTTTGAGAGGCTTTGATTCTTTATGAAGGTAATTTTCTCTTATTAGAGAAGGCTTACAAAGGAATTGGCATCAGTAATTGCTGTTCCGCATATCTGATTACTAGGGCAAAAGTGGCAGTCGTGGGGCTGGTCCGGTGGAGTAGCGGTTAAACGCACGGGATCCTCTTTGACAGCCCGGGGTTCTCGGGTTCGGATCCCAAGCGGGGACCGGACCGACTCACCGCTTGTCAAGCCATGCTGTGGCAGCATCCCATATAAAGTAGAGGAAAATGGGCATGGATGTTAGTCCAGGGCCAATCTTCCTCAGTAAAAAGAGGAGGATTGGCATCGGATGTTAGCTTAGGGCTGATCTTCCTCACACACACACACAAAAAAAGTGGCAGTCCTTTGACTGGAGCCCTCCATTAACAATATGTACATGAAAATATGAGCAGTCCATCCCTGTGTCCTCTGGAATACACTACTGCCTGCCTCACTTCTGCCATGCGGTCCTAATGGAGATCCTTGACAAACTATTACCGTCTCTTCTGAGGTATCGATGAAATGCTAAAAATCTATTCAAGATCATTTTAGTCTCCAGTATTTTATTGTATTGTGTGTTGGTAATAAATTAGTGATTTAGATGTACAATATTGAACACGTACTCTTTATTGACAATAGATTTCTCTATATTTGCTATTAGTGCAATCACATACCTTTATCATCACACTATTCCTCTGAAGAAAAGGGAAACTAAAGTTATAAACAGCAATACACACTTCGGCACTTAAAAAATAACTTAATTCTAAGATAAGAAAAAAATTTGAAACTAAATAAAACAACCCTGAGGCATTTTGGAAAACCTAGAAGAAGAAAATCTTTGTTTTGTTAGAAGAGTCATCAATGAGATTAAGAACTCACATTGGATTTTGAGAATTATTTTGTTTAGGCATTACAGGGATCTGATCCTTTGTCTTTGGAGTTCCTGAGGAATCTTGAAGAGGTTTCTTGGTAGAAAAAAATATATTTTTTTTTTATTCAATTCTACTAGGTATGGTAAAACAAAACAAAACAGAAACCATTAGGAAACAATATTTACTGAGGGCCTGCTATATGCAAGGGTCTGTTCTAGGTTGCTGGGATACATCAGTGATTAAAATAGACACAGATCTTGCTCTTCTAGGGCTTATGTTCTAGCAATGGCAGAAACAGTAAATATATAATATATATATATATAATAAACCTCATAACTAAGTGAATTATAGAGAAGACTCGAAGATGGTAAGTGCTATGAAGAAAAAATAAAGCAAGAAAAAGGAGATCGAGATAGGTTGCCATTTATTTGGAGTAGTTAGTTTAGGGTGGTCCTTATTGAGAAGATAATCTTTGAAATTAAAAGGGGAAGTTAGCAAAGTAGATATCACATAAGAACATGCTAGGCAGAGGAAAAAGCCCAAGCAGAGCCACTACAGTGGGGGAAACCAGTGGGCTGTGGGAGAATGCTCGTACAGTTGATGGGAAATATATGGGAATGAGGAGTCAGTTGAGGGTTTGATCAAAGTATGAAATGATGTGCTTTACCTTTTAAAACCATCACTCTGGCTTCTGTCAGACTGTTGGAGCCCAAGGGAGGAAGTAGTGGAACTAGTTATGAGGCTATTACAATTATTTGTCCAAGCAGAAATTGATTGTTTTGATCATAATGTAGCAGTGGGTGTGGTAAGAAACGGGTCTAATTTGGTTATGTCTTGAAGGGAGAGCCAACAGGATTTCCTGACCAATTGGATTTGGGATGTGAAAAAAAGAAAGTCTATCAACTATGACTCCAGACATCTTGGTCTGGCTATCTACAAGGATCAAGTTCCCCTTAACTGAGTGGGAGGGAGTTTGGTAGCACATGTTGGGGGATAAGGATTTTGGATATGTGTCGTTTAAGATGACAATTGGACTTCCAAGTGGACAAATGCCTAGTGGAGATGCAGAGTTGCATCTAAACATCTGCAATTTGTGAACTAAATGAGAATCTGAGAAGTTAATAGATTCACACAAAGAGTCTCTGTGGCAAAGTCTTTTAGCTGATTCTGAGGATGAGATAATCTTTGTGGAAGCCAGCTGATTTTATTTGCTTTTAACATGGAAAGCTGTGCATGTATTTTATCAGGCAAACATCCTACCAGAGGAGGTGATTGACCTTTAACACTGAATAAGTGCTCACAGCCCATCTGACAGGACAGAGGATTAGAGAACAGAAGGCACAGGGGTAATATCATTCCTGTTCTTGGCTGAGCTACAGTAGTGTGTATTTGCTCTTAACAGTGCAATTAGTGACTGGAAAACAACCACAGAAAAGTATAAAACTTAAAACCCCTACCTTACAGATTTATACTGGCTCTCCAACCCCCACATACTTAACGCTTGATGACGTATTAGTTTTTCTGTATAGTGCACTATTAAACTCTAGAATAAATACTCTCCTTTTCACTGACCTTACATCCTTGTTGACCTCTGAATTCCTGTATAAAATAAGGATTAGTCTTTTAAAAAGTGTAATATTGAAAAATGGTTAAAACAGCAGATATCTAAAACTAAAAGTGCCCAGAATCTCATCCCTTCAAATCAATGGTTTCATTAAAAAAAGTTACCTTCTAATTATCATTCATATACATATGTAATAATTGGATTTATGCCAATATACTAATATGGATAGCATTCTGGGTTTTTTTTCATTTAACTATGTATTATACTAGAGTCTTTTTGTTCAGTTGGGTTTTGGTTTTTGTTTTTGGTTTTAATTATCCCACTCCAACACCCTCCAGTTTCCAAGATAACCAGTGTTCACAGCCTGATTATTAGCCCTCCACGCCTTTATGTATGAAAGAGTGAGTCAAAAGAATTACCTGAAAAATTGGATTTGAAGTGTTATAGAAATACATAGATAGATAGTGTATGTATATGTAATTTGTGGTCCTTTTAGGATCATAACATATAAATTTCTCTGTAGCTAGACTGAATAGTGAATATCTCTCTAGGTCTATAGATACAGATATAATCATTGTTTTTAATACCCACACAATATTCCATGTTATTAATTTACCATGATGTTTTAATTGCTCCTCTATGGATGGACAATCAAGATAATTTTACTTTTTTTCTACTGACTATAGTGCTTGTAACGCACTTTATGCACTGTCTGGCACAGAGTATGTGCGCAATAAATGCTAGCTATTATTATTGACAAATTTGACACAGGTAATAAGTGCTGGAGCCAAAATTTGACTCCATTTCTGTTTCTCCTAAGCCTATGCTCTAACATTATTACTATAACTCTCCTCCTCCCCTTCCTTCTGCCCTCCCCTTCCTTCCTCTCTTCCTCCTTTTATAACTGCTATAACTAACTCCTTGAGTACTAAGCTCTCCCTTGACTTTGAGACCAATGTCTCACCTTATGATGGATATTTCCATATGCACAATATTTCACACTAAACTTTTGATTTCAAAATCAAACTTGGGGGCTGGCCTGGTGGCGTAGTGGTTAAGTTTGCGTGCTCCTCTTCGGCGGCCAGAGGTCCCTGTTTCGGATCCTTAGCACAGACTTACCCACTGCTCATCAAGCCATGCTGAGGCGACATCCCACACAGAGCAACTAGAAGGATGTACAAGTATGACGTAAAACTATCTACTGGGGCTTTGGGGAGAAAAAAGAAAAAAAAGGAGGAAGAGTGGCAACAGATGTTAGCTCAGGGCCAATCTTTCAAAAAAAAAAAATGTTCACAGCCTTTAAAAAAAAATAAATAAACTTGAACTTTTCCCCTAAAGCTAGTTCTCCCCTACATTTGAAAAAATCCTATCAATACTACCAATATTCCTTTACTCATTTGTGCCTAGAACTTGGTTATCATCCTGGACATTTTTAACACTTTACCTCCACATCTAGTTAATCACAAGAGTATGTAGATTGGATTCCTTCCATGTCCCTCAAATACTTTCTTTTCTATTTTTATTTACTTTTATCATCCTAGTTAAAATATTTATGGCTTCAAACCTAATTATGTACTTTTGTCTTTATTCCATGAAATATATCCTACCATATGCCAAATTAAGCTGTTAGAACATGCTTTATATATGTCACTTTCTATCCAAAACAAACAAGCCAAAATACATCTTTTAATCTATAAATTAAAAGTCACTGAGTCATGGCATTCTAGGAGGAAGGGACATTAGTCTAGTTCAAGGCATCTTCTCTCTAGCATTTCAGGTGGCTGTAGGCATTGAGCTGTGGCCAACCACATACATTAGATACATCTATTAGTGGGATCTGCACTTCTACCCAAGGGAGATGTTTAATTTTTAGATAATTCAGATTATGAGTCTGTTCTTCCTAAACTTGGGTTAAATATGCCTTTCATTGCTTTCTACACATTCTTCTTAATTTTGCCTTTTGAAGTTCCAGAATAAGTCTGATTTCTCTAAAACATAATTTTCAAATTCATAAAGAGCATTACCACATCCCCATCCCATTCCTAGATGCAACTGCTGACGTTTAGGTTGCTAATAGAACATACTTTCTAGTTTCCTTGCCATCTTGGTCAGCTACTTCTGGACACACTGAAAATCCTCTTAAAATATGGACCTTAGAATTGAAAACAGTTGTCTAAATGAGGCCTGACAAAGAAGAATTTGTTAATTCACCAATATTTTTTAAGTACCTACTTTGTGCAGATTCATTAATATGTGCTAGATAAATAATGTATGAAACAGACAGATACTAACCTCATGAAACTTAGGAGAGTCTACAAATACAAACATTAAATCTAAAAATAAACCTTATTTGCAACGTAACTGCAGTTGTCATTCAAGAGATCCTTTCAATTTCTTTTAGTGCTGCTATTCGTCCCACATGAATTGGGAGAGAGACACTGGTCATCAGGAGTTTTAGATCTTGGTAGGCAGGCCTCCAAATCTCAGATTCATCCATTAACAGCACAAAGTGAAACAGATCTCCTCTAATCGTTGTGAACAAATTAGGCTCTGAAAGATCCTTCCTAAGTTCAGAGTGACATCTCACAACCAGCTACTAGTGCTGTCTACTGATGGTGGCCAAATTAGATGAATTTGAGTGTCTGCTAAGTTTACTTGCCATAAAAGTTTCAAGATATCCAATCCTTACGCATCCCCAATCACCAGTGGGAGGTGTGTGTGAGAGGTTGGTTATAGTCTCTCTATTTCATACACTGATACCAGACGAATCTTCCTGAAGCACAGGTTAGATTGGGTCACCGTCAGAGTGACTTTTATTATGGGAATTTGGCTTGAAAGATGGAAACTGATCTCAGAACTAGAGCATTTCATTTGCTTCACCCATTCTGAATAGCAATATGGGTCTTGCTGCAATGTTGCACTTAGCAGAGCGACCCAAGAATTTATCTCTCTCCATTTATTGTAACAGATCAGTGTCAAGGCGCAAAAAAATGAAGGGTTTTTCTTTACCCATTCCCATCCTTCATAGGTCCTAGGAGGTATTGATTCAAAAACACCAGAGGAGCAGTAATTAAATCAATATATTAGCTTAGGATGAGTCTCAAGAACAGATAAAAACATTTTAATTAATTTTTCTTTAGGCAGTCACTTAGACTGCTTTTCTGACATCAGAGGCTTTGAGTGTGGTTAACAAGGCTGTTGGAGCAGAGAGATTCTAGGCAGGAAATTGTGCTACATCCAAATGCGGGGAGATGGGGAGGGGCTTGTGAACTGACCAATTGATCTGGTTGCCTCCAGAGACCTGGCTTCAATTTACAACATAATCATATCTAGATAATGACCCTTAAGGGAAAGCTGAGTTCCTTTATCTCTGCCTGTAATGAATTAAGCATATGTATGTTCAATTGCGAAGACATCAATGTCAAATTCTCTTTCAAAAGCCTCTTAAGAGGGGAAAAGGAAAGAAAACAAATAAAGGAAAACATCTGTGACCCCACAGAACCTCTCAACTCTAGAACCTTCCCAAAGAGCCAAAGCTTGGTGTTGCTTTTGCTCACTGCTCAGGCTTCCACTGGGGCTGGCTGGCTAGCTCTTCAAGCCAGAATCTCCAGTTATCCTCATTTTCTCTCTTTCCCTCACTCTACCCCAATCTATCAGGAGGTTTTATCACTTATGCTCCAAAATATGTTTCTATTCCTTTGTTTTCTCCATCCCCACTACCAATTTCTTGTGCTAGGCACCATTTCATCTTCTTGTCACTGAAGCAGATTCCTGACTGGTTTCCCTGCTCTCACACTGGCGTCACTGATGACCATTCTTCACCAGGAAAAGTGGTCTTCTTAGAAGATAAATTGCTTTGCATCGCTCCCCTGTTTAGACCCTTCGATGGCTTCTCACTGACCTTACAGTGAAATGCACACCCTATCCTTCAAGGGCCAGGAGGATTTGGCTCCTGTCATGCTAGTCATTCTTCTTCCTTGTTTATCCCTCTAGTTTTTCAGTGCCTTGAAAACACTTATCTCATTCCTGCCTCAGGAACTGAGTGCCCTTTCCTCTGCTTTGAATATTCTTCCCTTGACTGTGCAGAACAATCTCCTCTGTCTCAGGTCTCAGTGGGAAGACTACCTTTTCCGAGAGGCAGCCCTGACCATCCTATTTAAAATAGGTCCTCTCAACATTTTTTACCTTGTTTGCATCTTTCTATCTTGTTTGTTTCCTTCACACCATTCATCGCAAACTATTTTATTTTTTGTTTACCTACTTTTGTTTTGGTCTCTCTTCCACAATAGAATATATATTTCATGAGCTCATGGATCACGTCAGTCTTGTTCATTGTTGTTTTCTCAAGCACCTAGCCTACTGTCTGAGCAATGTTAGTGCTCAATAAATAAATATTTATTGATAGACTACTTCAGCAGTAGAGATTCTCTGTGCTCTTATGTATAGGTGGAGCCAGAGAGAAGAATGAATTTAATGGTATGCCCCATGAGAAAGCAGGGCAGCTTTGTTTCCTGCCTCAGAATCCATGGCAGAATCCTAGAACAGCTTCCTAAACAGACTCCACATGCTCCATGTTCAACCATGGCCTGTTTTATGGACAGGCGGTGACAGTATGGCATCATTTGGGCAAGGATCGTGCCAGTGCTCTTAAGGGCTCTCCTTGAGTAGGAGACATGGAGCTTAGCATTCCAATATTCCACGAGCTAAAATGTATCTATTATATACTTACTCTGTGCCTGCCACCATGCCAAGTGCTTTGCATCCCTCGTTTAACACTTATAACAACCCTTTGGGGATGGTGTTATGATTATCACCATCTTCAGCAGAGAAGCTTAGGCTGACAGAGGTTGGACAACTTGCCCAATGTTGACATAGCTGGCAGAGCCCAGATTATAACCCAGGCGGTCTGACTCCAGTTCTCAATATCTTGACAATACTAATAAATATACGTGTCTTAAATAGCCTCCTCTTTTAAATTGTTTTATTTTTACTGAGGCAAGGACATTGTGGTAGTAACACTCTAAGGACCAACATAATATTTTAGGTAATTTCATTGGGTCACTCTCTTTGTGATGGGAGAAATCCGTAAATGCACAAGAGTCAAACTCTGAGAAGTAAAATGCACAAAAAACAGGGTTGGGAGAGGGTAGCTAATGATATAGTAATTAAAAACTGATAACATTGACTTTACTGTTTGCGTTAAAGTTCAGTCTGGTGCGATGATCATAATGATAATAATTGCTCCCCAGAGTGAGCCAATATTTGTTTCTAGAATATCATCAGGAGAATCTTACTGAGGGACAAGGTGACTAGAATGTATTCCTCTTAAATATATTAATATTTTCAAAATGTAAAGGGAGAGTTAGGAAGAAACCTTTTGGTTTATCATATCCTTACTAAGTACTTCACTGACTTTATATGCAAAGTGTCTTATTTAATTTCCATAACATTATAAGATAGGTAATTATTATTCCATTGTATGTGGTACAATCTGATGCATAGAAAGCTTTAGGTAATTTTATATTCCCCGAGCCTAGATTAATGTCTAATGTCTTAACCCACTTACCCTGCTGCTTTGTGGTACTACCCACAAAAATACCTCTAATCTTCCGTATAGCATGGGCAGTAGGGGGCAGTGAGAATAACAAAGGCTTTAAAGCCAAAGAGACTTTGCTTGTCAATCTAGGTTCCCTCTTTTATTAGCAGTGAGACCCTGAGCACAGTTTTAATTTTGGTATGGTTTAGTTTTCTGATCTATAAAACGGAGATGATCAGAACCTAAGAGTTGTTCCAAGAATCAAATGTAATAGCATATGTGAAACCATAGTAGACACAGGGGAGATGATCAAACGATAGTTCCTCACCATGGTCCCGTTGTTGGCCTTGATGTCTCAGGTATGAGTTGCACATGGCCTTCCCAGCTCTGTATCCTCCTTGGTGCTGATTTCACCCATGCATTTCTGCAGCCTGGGGATCGCACGGGGGACTAGCTGACTATTTCTCAATGCTTTAAATGTCATACTGCCTTTTTTTCTAGGCAGTAATTTACCTTTGACAGTGATGGATTATTATTCAGCTTTGATTCGTAGCAGGGTTGCCATATAAGGAGAGAGTGGCATATCAATGAGGAGTGCTGCTGTTTTAAATATGGGAAATATTTTCAGTAATTTCCTAATTAGCAAGAGTAGATATAAAAGCCATTTGCTGAGCTCTGTGAGGAGCACGTTCTAATTCCTGTTATGCATACGTATAGCTAAATTCCCTCTGCAATAGTGAGTCATCCAGCACTTGCTGTCTAATGGATCCAGCCCCTAAACACATGCCCACGTACCCACAGTGAAGATGGTGAGCCGGAATAAGTTCAACCCGGGTACTGACGCCGATTTACAGTGGGGCCCAAGGAGACATTTGAAATCTCAGTCTCAGCTTCTCCTTCTGATAAATGTGAAAATGATCTGTAACCTTTCTTACCCCATGGGGAACTTATAAGAATTTAAATCTCAAAAAAATTCAAATTTAGGGGCCAGTCTGGTGGCGTAGTGGTTAAGTTTGCGTGCTACGCTTTGGTGACCCGGGATTCGTGGGTTCAGATCCTTGGCGCGGACATATGCACCAATCAAGCCATGCTGTGGTAGGTATCCCACATATAAAGTGGAGGAAGATGGGCACAGATGTTAGCTTAGGGCCAATTTTCCTCAGTAAAAAGAGGAGGATTTGCAACAGATGTTAGTTTATGACTAATCTTCCTCACACACACACACACACACACACACACACACACAAATTCAAATTCTAAGGATAACAAAAATTATTATTGACTTAATTTTATTTTAATCATCATCATTGACTTGTTTGCTCTGTGAGATCAAAGCCAGTGATAGTCAGAATGACTAGGATTTGTCACAAGGGAATCAGGTAAGAACGTGTGATTAAATATGTCTATCATTCAGAGATTGGATTGGTGGTTACCAGAGGGGCAGGGAGGAGGGCGAAAGGGGTGATTAAGCACGTGTGTGTGGTGATGGATTGTAATTGGTCTTTGGTGGTGAACATGATGTAATCTACACAGAAATCGAAATATAATGATGTACACCTGAAATTTATATAATGTTATAAACCAATGTTACCACAATAAAAAATTTAAAAAAAAATTTCTGTCATTAAAACTAGAAGAAAATGCAAAATGAGTACCTACCTTAGTGAATTCAGTATAATTATTGTCCATATGAAAGTGTCACACATTTCTAGTTTCCAACTCAAGGGAGATTCCATCCAAGGTATTTGGAGAGGCTGCCTTGAGTATTAGCATTGTAGTGGTGGAAGAAGCCTTATCTTCTAATGCACCCTCTGATTGAGCTGAAAAGGAAACCCAGGCTGAGAGATGTGAAGGGACTTTCTCTGGGTCATACAACTAACTGCTCATCAGATTGGACACTGAGTCTTAAGACTCCCCACACAAGACTCTAGCGGTAGACAGGGGCAGAATTCCAGGCCATACCATCCAACCTCAGATCCCAATGTTATAACTAAGATTTAGTGGATGAGTTTTACTTTGCTCAATGCCTAAGCAGTTTCAGTCCAGATACCCTTCTTGGAAGGTGAAGATCATCGGTCTGTGGAACCTTGCCATTGCTGCTGAACTCATAGTGGATCATAGCACACCACTTGATGCATATGCCTTATGAAATTGAAATAATGCTTGGTGTCTTGAGTAATTTCATGTGTCAGCATGGCTGACATATGGACCAGATATTTGGTCAAACATTATTCTGGATATTTCTGTGAAGGAATTTTTTGGATGAGATTAGCATTTAAATTGGTGGACTTGAAGCAGATTTCCCTCCATAATGTGGGTGGGCTTCTTTCAATCAGTTGAAAGCCTTAATAGAACAAAGACTGATCTCCCCTGAGTAAGAAAGAATTCCGCCAGCAGATGACTTTTAGACTCAAACTGCAACTCTTCCCTGGGTCTCCAGTCTGCTGGCCGTCCCTACAGAATTTGGACTTACCAAACATCCACAATCATGTGAGCCAATTACTTAAAGTAAATCTCTCAATCTCAATCTCTCTCTCTCTCTATATATATAGGTATATATACACACATATAAATATATATGTATGTATGTATATGTATACCTTATGAAACTTAGGAGAGGCCATACACACATCTTATTGATTCTGTTTCTCTACAGAACCTTGATTAATACAGATTTTGGTACTCTGAAGTGGGGTGCTGCTGTAACAAATGCCTAAAAATGTGGAAGTGGCTTTGGAACTGGCTAATGGGTGGAGGCTGGAAGATTTTTGAGGTATATGTCAGAAAAAGTTTAGACTGCCTTGAAGAAACTTTTGGTAGAAATATGGACATTAGAGGCGCTTCTGGTGAGGAATCGGAGGGAAATGAGGAACATGTTATTGGATACTGGAGGAAAGGTGATCCTTGTTATAAAATTACCAAGAACTTGACTGAATTATGTTCTAGTGTTTTGTGGAAGGTAGAATTTTTAAGTGATGAAGTTGGATGTTTAGTTGAGGAAATTTCTAAGAAAAATTTTGAAGATATGGCCTGGTTTCTCCTTGCTGCTTAGAGTAAAATGCCAAAGGAGAGAGAGAGAAATTAAAGGAGGAATTGTTAAGCAAAAATAAACCAGAACTTGAAGATTTGTAAAATTCTCAGCCTATCCATATTGCAAAAAATGAGAAAGCATACTCTGGAAAGAACACCAGGGTATGGCTGGGCAATCATTTGAGAAAGAGATCATGAATGTGAGTCATGGATCCAGTCAGTCAGCCATGTCAGCAGACGACAGAAACAGAGATGGGGATATACCAGCAGAAACACTGCGAGCTTGGACTAAAGGGGAGAGGGGTGGGATGAAGAGGAGAGAAGACTATCAGATTTCCGGGCTTCTACAGGATGGAACGATAGAGCTATCTGCCAATGAACATTCTTTGTCCCTCAAGAAAAGGGAAGAATGACCCTGAAGGTGCTTCAGAGATTGGCAGAGCTGCCACTGCCACCATGGGCCCAGAGGTAACAGATCCAGGACTTGAGACTGTCTCCTCTTTGGTTTCAGAAGGCAGGGCCACCTCCTGGGGTTCAGAGGGCCACACTGCTGCTCAGGGCCACCGAGTCAACACTGCCAACCCAGTAGGCCAGGAAGGCAGGGCCGCCAGCCTCGTGGGCCCAGAAGGCAGAGCATCAAACCGAAAAGGATTATTCTCAAGCCTTAAAGTCTAATGGAATTTGCCCTGCTAGGTTTCAGACTTGCTTGGGACTCGTGATTTCCCCTCCTTTCCTGTTTCTCCCCTTTGAAAGGGAAGAATCTTATGCCTCTCCCACAGTTGTATTTTGGAAGCAAATAACATGTCTGATTTGACAGGTTCACAGCTGGAGAGGGATTCTGCCTCAGGATAAGTCATTCCCCAAGTCTCACTTGCACTTGATTTAGATGAGATTTGGACTTACGGTTGATGCTGAAATGGGTTAAGACTTTGGGAGTAGTTGGGTTGGAAATGATTGTATCTTGTATGTGAGAAAGACACGAATTTTGGAGGCCCAGAGGGTGGAGTGTTATGGGCTGAACTGTGTCCCTCTGAATTTCATATATTGAAGTCCTAACCCCCAGTATCTCAGAATGTGACTGTAATTAGAAATAGGACCATTAAAGAGATTGTTAAGTTAAATGAGGTCATTAAGTTGGGCCCTAATTCAGTCTGACTGGTGGCCTTATAAGAAGAGGAAGTTTGGACACGCAGAGACACCAGGTATGCACACATGCACAGAGGAGAGGCTATGTGAGGACACAGTGAGAAGGCAGCCATCTGGAAGCCAAGGACAGAGGCCTCAAGGGAAACCAAACTTGCCCATACCTTGATCTTGGACTTCTAGCCTTCAGAAATGTCAGAAAATAAATTTCTGTTCTTTAAGCCACCTAGTCTGTGGTATTTTATTATCGCAGCCCTAGCAAACTAATACACTTGACAAACTTTTCCAATTATGTCATTCTGAATTGTTCACTTTTATTAAAGAGTCAGCTTTATCTGTGATGTCTGCTTCCACAAATACGATGCTTTGAGTTGGTTATTGCAAAAGTTAAATATTACAGCCCAGGGTGTTCCACATAATCTGGAATCATAAAACATCATCTGGAAAAGTGCCATCAAAGATTTGTGCTGAATTACAGTTACATTCACTTTTGATTGTATTTATGTATTTTTTTGTTGAAGATTATTTTATAGTTTCCACAGTTAATAAATGTTACGCATTTAAAGGAGAGAGTTATCATTATTCATACATGAACTTTGACTTCACTTAAATGTAACCCCAGTGGAAACATTGTAAAGGTATTATAGTACATTTACGATAGTATGTTTTCTTTTCAAAATTGTGAATTTGTTGTTATTTATAACCACATATTTCCTTATTTAGCAATTCCATTTTCTCTCTTTGGAAGCCAAAAGAAACATGAGTACAGAAATGCTTTATTTGTTTTGCTTTATTAAGGATTTTGGAGGCTTCTGGAAGAGAAATTTCTAGATGATCAATGTTTTATTTTATGTGCCTAAACAATCAGCCCAATAATCTTGGATGGAAATGTCTTTAAGTACATTGTATGATGCCTTATGTTGGTGTCAGATAGAGTGGACCTGCATTAAATATTTTTGATGATTTAGGGTTTTCATTATGAACATTGTTCTTCTACTGGCCTCTGGAAGAGAGGGGACACTCAAGAGATGTTACAGAGGAGCACTGGTTGTAATTTCGCCAAATGGCTTCAGGTTGCTCTCTACCTCGAGTTCTTGGGAATAGTTTTATAATTTTTATTTTTTTTACCAAAATTTTCCTTAACTATTTTGATTGTTTCTTTCTTTTCCTTTTCACCCACTCACCTATACATTCCCTTTCCCCATTCCTTATTTGCTTTTTTAAATTTTTAAGTCAATGTGCTTAAATAACTGAATTGGCTGGTTGTTTGCAAAGTGAGCACAAACAGGCTGTAATTATTAGCCTAATTTTTAGTGCATGAGCTTTGCAGCATTAATATTTGTTTTTAAGAGATTACCAATGCTTTCCATTTGCTTGTTTGTGTTTAGATTGTTGAGGCTGCTGAATGAACTTTAGGTAAAGAAACTTTTTATTATAGGTATCATCAAGCAAGGACATTTTTCTGGAAGGTATCTCACATGATGTTTGAAGCCTTTGTGAAAGTGAAATACAAATGCTCTGTTTTAGCGAACATATGATTATTTATTTGCCATGTGTAATATTAACTGAATTAGGGAGATATTGACTATTAACAAGACTATTAACATGACAGACTTGGCTTTAAACAATAGGCCTGTGTTTGATAAATTAGATTCCACTTGATTTACACAAGAGATGTCATTATTTAAAGATACCTTAACACTAGATCATTACATTACCGTGTCCTTCCATTTTAATTAATTTTTAAAAGCTAGATGTTTTATATGTTCATTTCCATAAAATGAGGAACCCGGTATTATTATCCTTGGTAGCTAGTAACATAACATACTCAAAAATATACTCCAAGAAGAAGGCAACAGTTTGGAAATTGTTTCCCTGTGGGAGGAAATCCACAACTCTAAATAATTATTTCTGTTTTTGCAGCCTCTAGGAGTGGTCTTTAGGGATTGACAAAAGGATACTTTGTGACACATGTATTCTTTGGTTTGATTTTTTCCCTCTAGCTTGCCATATGCTTCTAGTATTGAAACTGCATTTTCTCATTATTCTACACTCAGACCTTTATTTGCCAGAAACTGGCTGTCAACCGTGTGTATTACTGTCATTAGCTTATGTGGGAATACTTATTAATCAGGTTCCTTCTTCCTTACTGTTTTTTTTTTTTAACCATTTCTTTCTCATCACTCTTGTAACCCTCTAAGAAGACAATAGTGCCCTTCAACTTCCTTTTGGTAGATGGCTTTGCATGAAGCAAGTACTTGATAAACAATAATTAAATCATCTCCAATATTTTGCTAGCTAATTTTCTTTATTTTCCATTGTTTCCTGAATGCTGCATTTTTCTCATTTTTCTTTTCTTTCTTTTTTTTTTTTTTTTTTTTTTGCTTTCTTTCCTAGAGTTTAAATGGGAGTCTCCATTTTCTTGTCGTTATTTCCTTGAGCAAAGAATGGGCTTCAATTTTAGGTCAAATGCAACCAATAGGTATGTTATTACTCTGCCCTCAGAGCTAGGAGATTTATTTTTCTTATCTTTCATCTTTTTTATTCTTATTTTAACTATGACAAGACGTAAGTCTGAAGAAATAACATTGTCAGTGGGGTATGCTGCTTTTGTCAGAGTGCAAAGGAGGAAAATATAAAGTTATGACTAATATTTTCATCCTTAAGCAAGGAAAAGCTAGAGCTGGCCATCAGTGGTTGAGAATATGGGGTCCCGGGAGCTGTCATATGCATGATGACACTGAAAATTTGCTCTTATCCATACTTTAATTTCATTAACAACTAAGATTTGCTTTAGCGATGCCTGTGACAAAAAACAGTTTGCTTTATAGTTAAGCATCTGTTCCTAGTCTTGGAAACAGGAAGCGTGTTATCCATCTCGCTGAGAAGGAGTGTTTGGGTTGTGTGTTATGAAATGTGTCACAGCGGGTCTGGAAGCTGATTGCTTTAAAACTCAACAGCATTTCCCTATGTTGTTGGTCCTATCTTTATAATTACTAAATTTACTTTTCCAGTTGACAAATAATTTAATGGTAGCTTTAGGTTGTTTGGATCACAAAAAAAAAAAAAAGGAAACAAACCAACAACAAATCCAAACCCACAAATGAGATTAAACCAAAAAGAGAATTGTTTATGTTACCAATATGAAAGAAAAATATCTCATATTGAGGGTTTGGGTTTTTTTTTTATTAAGCAAAATATCATGAGTTTTTATATTGTTTGGTTTGTAGAATGCTTTAAGGTGGGTTTTAATGGATACTTTACATGTTTTTTCTTCAGGTGATAAACTGTCTACCATATTTCTGTGAGCAAGAAACCCTGCTTTTCTAGATTTTACTAAAATGTATCAGGGAAAAAGTTCCAGAAATTTTTAGGCAAATTTTTCTCTTAAGCAAAAGGGAACATCCATGAAAATATTTAGAAATTTGATTTTTAGTTATTTTGTTGTCAAATAACATTGGAATACATTGAGAGAGGGTTTGAGCAATCTTTCACTAGTAGAAGAATTCTTTTAATAAAATGGATGTCATTTGAAGAGTCAAATTCTCAAAATGACCTTTCTCATCTTTCCTGTCTTGCTTGTCTGTTCTAAATTTTTACAGTTTCCTTTTGTTTGTCTTTCCCTCTCCTAAACAAACTACCTTCTCTGTGAGATTGTTGGCACTTAGTATCACAAAGTAAAATATAAAATTATATGATGTCTGATATTAAACTAAACCTTTGGCATCTCTTCAGAACAGTTCCTAAGGATATAGTTCAAAATGTTTCTAAAGAAAGTGGAATAATGTATTAAACATGCTGTTATTCTCCAACATTTTGTATTATAATGAACTTTTTTTTGACAAGTTAGGATTATTTACCCCAATGACAGAAATATGATATTATGGTAATATATCGTTCCTAAGCTCCTAGAACCTTTACTTATACTAAAATATTTTTGTTACTCTTCAGAAAATCCTATGAGAAAGCCAAGTATCATTATATTCATTTTACAGATAGAAAATCTATAATCTCTAGAAAGAATGGATTTTCTAAGAATTACAGATAGATAATGACCGTGATGAAAAGCAGTACCCTGCATTCAACTATTTGCTATTCAAACCATTTGTCCACACCAGCAGAATTCTAATTTCTAAAGTCTGTGCCTTGCGTAAGTTGAGTCAAGTGTTTGGAATATTTATTCAGATGCAAATATCCAGAATAATTCTGACAGAGCAGAATTTTTTCCCCAACTACAACATTAAAGTTTGTCGGTTACAATTTTTGTTATTTAGTTCTTCATCTTTTATGTGTATTTTAATTCTATTTCATAAAAAGAGACTCTCCTTTGCCCTGTTTTAATTGTAGTCTTTTTTTTTTTTCCAGCTATTTTATTTTAAAAGCCTCTTACAGAAGAATCTTCGAAACATAACTTTGGCACTTTTTCTACCCAGTATTTCAGATTTTTTTCCTCTGTGTGGTCTCTTAAGGGCTCTGGATTTTTATTAGGGGGTAGTACTCTGGGGATGGGCCCAATAAGGCTCGGGGTTCTGCCCAGGGCATAAAAAGGAATGACTGAGTTGGGACTAGATGCTTAACATCTAGCCTTATTGCCAAGTATGGGCTGGAAGCTTGTTTTTAATCATAGGAAAAAGAGAGACTGAGGCATCTGAACTTGCCGTAGGTGCTGTCATACCTTGGAACAGAAGCACTGGGAGAAGTCAGTGTATGTAGAGATAAGAAAAGGATGTCAAAACCTTTTTTTTTTTGCAGAGTTTTGGAGGAGTGTGAACATTTCTATTTGACTGGCAGAGGCTCTTTCTATTAAATAGGAGAAGAGTCATGATTTAGAGACAAGCTTTAAAGTAATTTCTGTCTGGTTTAAAGGGTCGTGGAGCTTCACCGTATTCCCTTCGCGGCTGCTGCTCTCTGGGCTTCAGAGACCAGCTTGCTTGTTCATTTCAGTCCTCAGTTTACCTGGGTTCAACAGAGACACAGAAACTAGATTATTTCACAGGTGTGCTCAGGATAGTGTGTGTGTATGTGTGTGTGTGCATGTGTGTATGTCAATTTCATTGAACTACTAAATAGCAGCAATCCTCTATCCTTTGATTCTCCCATCAAGAAAGGAATTTCTTGTTCGTTAATAAAAGGCATTGACATTAACTATTACCAGCAGAGGATTTATTCTTTGAACAAGTATTTATGACCAGGTACTGCTCTAGGGGCTGAAGATACATTGGTGACACAAGGGCAAAAGTGTGTGCACTTCCTGCTCTCTTGCAACTTACATGAGTGGAGGGAAGGGCAGATCTCAACCCAAATAATCACAGAGGTGAATGTTTAATTACAAACTGGAATTAGTTTTTTGAAGGCAATAATTGTGGTTCTATGAGAGCAATAACCCATGGGGCTTAGACTGAGGATTCAGTGTAATTCCCCTGAAGCTAACCCTTGGAGTGCTACCCAGAGCGGGGATAGGAATGGAGCAGATAAAGGTGGGGTGTAAGAGAGCACTGCAGGTATAAACATGTAGCTGGACCCAAGAGAGGTGGGAGAAAGGGAAGACTGGGGTGAGAGGGACTGGAGAGAGGTCAGCAAGCCAGTCATACTGGGTCTTTTGGATCAATTTAAGGAATGTGGTCTTTAAGGCCTTTTGGAAGCCAATAAAGGATTTTTAAGCAGAAAAGATCTTTCTGGTTGAAGTGTAGAGAACAGTTTGTTGTGAGTACCAGAAATAATGGGATACACTGCTGAAAATGCCATTGCACTAGTCATGAAAAAGATGATGTTAATTTAAATTAAAGTAGAGCATGATGGAGAGAAATGTATGAAGTGAGAAATATTTTGGTAGTCTAATTTGTGGAACTTGAGGAATAGGTTGAAAATGGACGTGGAGGAGAACAGGGAGAGAGTCAACATAATTCCTACTCATGTAATTTTTTAAATGGTTTTATTGAGATTGATTTACATGTCACAAAATTCACCTATTTTCAAGTGTACTACTCAATAAATTTTAGTGTATTTTTAGAGTTGCTCTGCCAACATCACAGTCTAATTTTAAAACACCTCCATCACGCTAAAAAGAAACTTCATGCCCATTTACAGTCGCTCCCCATTCCCATCTCTGGCCCTACGCAAAAGTAGTTGATCTCTATAGATTTGCCTTTTCTGGACATTTCACATAAATGGAATCATACAATACTTGTTCTTTTTTTTCTGATTTCTTTTACTCAGTAAAATATTTAAGGTGCGTTTATGTTGTAGCTTACCTATGCAATTTGAAACCTTGTGGGACCATTCTTTTAGAGATAGCACCAGAGGGGAGGCAGGATTGGCAATGAGGAAGGGAGAGAGGATGAGTTAGGTTTTGGATATGTTGACTGTGAGGTGTCTTTTAGACATCCAGTGGAACTACCTGATTTACAGCTGGTATTGGAACTCTGAGCATGGAAAAAAGACAGAAGAAGAAGGAAAAAAGATGGCTTAGGATGGGGCCCTGGTGTATTTCAATGTTTTAATAGTTGAGTAAAGGATGGGTATGAAGGAGACTTGAGAAGAAATATCCATTGAAATGAGACGAAAAACAAAAGCAAAGTGATGAGAACATTTCAAGAAAAAGAGATTTGTTAAATGTGTCAGATGGTACAGATATGTCAATGAAGTTGGGGGCTGAAAATTTCTATTGGAGTTATTGTCAGGGAAGCCATTGGTGATGTTGGTGGGAGCTGTGTTGGTTGAATGATTCTAGGTTGAGTAGGTTAAAGATTGGGTTACAAGAGAAATAGGAATTATGAATGTAGACCACCCTTCTGTGAAGTAGAAAGAAATAGTGGAATGTGGATCTGAATACTGTTTTTGATAACATGGCAGAGATTTTAGCCCAGCTAAATGTTGACCAGAAGGATCAGTACAGGAAAAGAGGAAGGCTGTATATAGGAAAGAAAAGGCAAAGATGATAAGTTACTATCCTGGGAACGCAGGAGGAAGGGGAGCAAAGGCATACTTGCAAGAATAGGAAGATGGATGCTCCTCCAGAACATGGAGACGAAAATGTAGATGTGAGTCGATTTATGTTTGGTTTTAGGACTTGTTTCAGCCCTGTTGGCACATTTGTACTGATATGGCTGGCCTGTTCCTCTAGAGGCGGTTGGCTGGATTTGGTCATTAGGATGACCACAAAGCTATGGTTGAGTGTGTCTAGAGGATCCACATCCTGGCTTCATTCACTCGATACTCAGAATCACTAAAAGAAATGTGTGGATCACACCATAGTTGGCAAAAATTTAGTTTTTCAAAATTTACCCTATATATTTCATTACTTTCATCCCTATGCTCTTCTTTCCCTGGGTAGATCCTGCTCCCCAACACATGCTTCCAAGCATTCAGCAAGTTTTTGCAACTTCCTTGCTTGGAAACAGGAACTCAACCAGCTTAGTCTAAAGCAAGATGTGAATAACACACAGAAAGCACCTCTAACATTTGAATCATCAGTTGGCTCTTTCAAATCCCTTTACCTTAATCATGACAACTGACCTGCAAATCAAGCTGCGGGGAAAGCTTGGGGATTGGTTCAGACAAACAGCTTCAGTAAATGAAATGTTTCTCTAGCTAAGGATAAACACCACACCACAGGTGCAATTATGATGAGGGCAGGATTCAGTCTCATTTATTACTGGCCCTCTGCCAGTTTGCAAGTCCGAGCACTAGCAAATAATTCAGACCAGAGGCCTGATAAGCACCTACCTTTAGTCGATAATCGCACTTGAGAGGAACCTCGGTTTAGTCATCCTTTGTGGAAGATTGAGTACCTGCTGTCTGTTAGTTTTCTCTGGTGGAAGTTTGTCTCTTTGATTCGTCATAACTTAACTGACCAAAATGACAGAAATCTTCCCACCAAACAAACCGCATGCGATTCAGAGACTGGATCAAGTTCAGTTGTGTGGAAAACTTTTAAACAAATGTTGTAAATATATTTTAATTTTGTCTGTTCTGGCATCATTTAGCCAGAGGAAGCAATTTTTGAGGAGCTCATTTAATCTCTCTGAAAGTTTTGGTCTTACTGTTGAAAAGCTTTTGAGAAGTGTAGCTTGGAGGAAGGAGTGGGGCGAGGGAGAAGCTGCAGGAGCACCACAAGCTGTTTATAAGCAGCATGTGAAAGGGCTGTCTTCATTCCCAAGCAAGGCATTATTAATATGTAACAGTTAATACCCTATATTGCTTCTCAGCTATTGCTCATTCATTGGAGCATTGCGTGATATTGAAAAACATTCGTGAATCATGCAGACCCAAACATCTCATTTTCCCATCCACCCCTCCATGTTTCATTAATGCTCATGCTGGAAATGCAAAACATCTGATATTCTAATTGGATTTTGTGCAAGTGAAAATATCAGATTGGGACTGAGTAACATTATATTGCACCACCCAAACCCAAGACGGCATTAAACAACAACAAAAACAAATTACTACCATCACCTTTCATTTTAAATAATTGATTTCGTGTTCGAATGGCATTAAGCCATGTATTCCGTTAATATTACTTAGTTTTCAAGATTTGTCTTTACCTCTCATTGACTGTATTAGACTTATAAGATGTAAAATCTCTTTGTTTCTAGTCAGATGGTGTATACATGAACCAGTGACTTAAATACTTCCTCCTCTGTGAAGCCATCCTTGACATCTTTTTTCTGAACTTGCCATCATACTACACATCAAATCATACCTACTGAGAGTGTTTCTACCTTGCCTACTTGGCTATGAGCATCTTGAGGACTGATTGCTATGTTTGGCACAAAGCCTTGCATACCATAGTTGCTCGATAAATGAGTGGTGATTGATTCCATGCGTATGAATGAATGAATTAAAGCAAATGATCAGTCCAGATCATTGAGAAATTCACCAGATACTGTCTACATTGGGAGGTGGGTGTGGTAAATATGACATTTAAAAAATGGGTTAGTTAAAAATAAAACCAAAAATCTCCAATAAACGTTCATAAAATTGTTATATTTATAAAGTAAATGGGGGAAAAGTAACAAGAAGGATCTCTTTAGGCATTTAGAGTACCACAATCCTTAGCAGTGCCCCTCTGGGTGCTCTACCATGAGTTCGGTGACGTCAGCAAACATGTCTGATTGGTGCACCAGTGCCTAGTGCGTTACCTGTGATATAGTAGGTGCTCAATAAATGTCTGATGACCAAAACCAGGCAAACAGTCAGGCATGAAAGTACTCTGTGCAAAAGTTTACACAGTTCACAAAATGTGATTACCGAGGCAGTTAAAATAAGCCCATCTACATAGACGGTCTCAGTGTCGAAAATAAATTCTAAGAACTCTATCAGTTCCAGGCACTGCCTGATTGGCTAACCTATGGTGTGTTTGTCCCCCAGGTGTTGCTTTTTTGCTGATAGCTGCTTTCATTTAGGTTCCTGTACAAGGGATCTCAAGGAAGGGAGAGGGGAACTCTCAAATGCAAATCACAGTGGGCCAGGTCTCTGGGTGGAGGCAGTCGTGCTGTGAGGGACTCCAAAGTGACAGGCAGGTAGAAATGAGCTCCTCTTTGGGGGAATATCTCTCAAGTTACCTAGAGCCAAAGTTTAACTGCATCTGTCTTGGTCTTTGAAGACCCTCTGCAAGAGCTGATGGACAGATTCTGTAAAACAAACATGTCAGGAAACCTCTCTAGTCCTGAGTAGTTTGCATCTTAAAAAAAAAAGAGAGAAGTAGAAGAAAAAAAATGAAAGGAAGGAAGAAATACAAGTTTAAAATCACCTCTCTTCTCATTCAGAACTGAAATAAACAATTTGGATTAAATTGCCCCATTCTTACCATCATTAAAACGTATTTAATGAGTGTAAATTCCCTTGAGCCTTAAGGCCCTCCTGCTCTGGTATAGCAAATACTATGTTGTGCTTTATTTGCTGTATTAACAAATAAAACTTCGTGTGTGTTTGAGGGACTGACTCATGTTCACTGAATGTGGTTTCCTTTCTTGACCTGGGCATTAAATAAATGTGGAAGACAAGATAATTTGTTATAACTTGTATTCTACTTAATACTTAAAATTTGAGTGTTTTGTAAATATGTATATGTAAATAAAATACAGATTTAGAATAGAAGAGACTGCAGTGGGATGACGCATTCTTTTCAGCTGGCGAGAGACACTGCTACTACTAGTGTTTTATGAGCATATTAATCCTCATTGGTAGAAATAAATGTGTTAGTCTCTCGTAGCCAATTATAAACATGTTTTATGAGAAGTCATCCCCTCTTAATTTCTGCAGAGTCTCACTGAGGTGAAGACATCCTGGCATAGCTTACCTAAAGCACATAGAGAACTGGATAAATAAGGGATCCTAGAGTGAGGATGAACTCAGAGATGAGGGCTGTCCATAAAGTTATCCTTCCTAGAAGCCCAAGACCTTTTTTTAAAATTATTATTAATTTTATTGAGGTCATAATAGTTTATAACACTGTATGATTTAGTGTATACATCATTATTTATCAGTTTCTGTATAGACTGCATCATGCTCACTGCCAATAGTCTGATTTTTATCCGCCACCATGTATATTTTCCCCTTTACGCCTTTTACCCACCCCTCAACCCCTTCCCCTCTGACAACCACTAATCTCTTCTCTTTGTCCACATGTTTGTCTATCTTCCACATGTGAGTGAAATCATATGGTGTTTGTCTTTCTCTATCTGGCTTATTTCAGTTAACATAATACCCTCAAGGTCCATCCACGTTGTTGCAAATAGGACAATTTTGTCTTTTTTTTTGGCTGAGTAGTATTCCATCACATATATATATATCACATTTTCTTTATGCATTTATCCACTGATGGGCACTTGGGTTGCTTCCACGTCTTGACTTATTGTGAATAATGCTGCAATGAACATAGGGGTGCATAAGTCTCTTTGAATTGTTGATTTCAAGTCCAACGAGCTTCTTCATATAAAGAATACATACTATTTGAATCTAAGTAGAGTTATCACACCTGTGTGAGAGCAGAATCAAATTTCAGGGCTACCCTTCCCACTCTGGATGAAAGTGAAAGCTCCCTGAACTTCTGTCCTCCTCATATTTAATAATAAGCCTTCTTTCGCATATGGTATCTCAAAGGGCACCCTCGTGCTTTCTAAGGCTATGTACTAAGCACTTTATATGGATTCTCTCATTTCATCCTCACAAAAACTCTATGATGTAGATGCTGCTATTTTCATTTTTTTTTTTTTAACAGTCGAGGAATCTGTGCTCAAGCTCCTTCTACAAGTGTGGTCCATAGGCCATGAGCGTTTGTATCACTTTGGAATTTGTTACAAATACAAAATGTCACGCCTTTCCCACAGAATGACTTAATCAGAGTCTACATTTTAACAAGATCCCCGGGTGACTTCAGGCTTTGCCTAAATTCACACAGCTAATAATAGGGCAAGGCAAGAACCCAAAGGTGTAGCTGGCACCCAGATCCACACTTGGGTAAAATTACTTGCCCAAGGTCACAGAGTTGGCAAATGTCAGAGTATTTGACCCTAGCTCAAGACTTTGTATATTTCCCTCTCTCTGTTATATTTACATTCTCTTATGGAGAAATTAAGAGTAATGAGTAGCATAAGTTTTTGTTAATTAGAATGCTTAAAGGCTGTTCTGGGAGTTTTTTTTAATAGGAAGGGAGTTAGAATTTTAATTCCCACTCCCACTCCTGGTGTTCTTCCCTCTGAATCATCGCCGTGGAAGAATGTATATCAAAAGTGCCTCCTTGTGTCTGGTGCTATCTTCAGATCTAAAGAAAGAGAGTGGGACAGTGAAAAGAGCATTAAATATAGCTACCTGCCATGCCTGCTAGTTGTGTGCCTGGCTCCGTGCCTATTGCCATTAAATACATGTGATTTAAATTTCAAGAAACCTAAAAAGTAGGAGATATTATCTCTGATGATTTTAACCCATGAAAGGGTTACCGTGTTTGTCTGACCTTAATTAGCCATAGGCCTTAAAAGATGGATAAGAGGCAGAAAGATAATGAAGATATGAGGGTATCCCAGGCAGGAGAAGGTATGAGATACAGTTCAGAGGGAGAGAGTGTTACATATTCGTGGGACTTTCTGGCTGCAGTGAAGCAATAATGATTGATAAATTCTCACTTAGTTCTGGTATTATGGCACTGTTGTTAAAGAGCGCTGACTGTAGAACCAGACGCCTGGGTCAAATCCTGGATCAGCTATGACTAGCTGTGTGACCTCGGGCAACTTATTTAACCTTTCCGTTTTGACCTTTGTAATATGGAAAAATAACAGTAACATAGCCTTGTAAG
This sequence comes from Diceros bicornis minor, assembly GCF_020826845.1. Taxonomy (NCBI): domain Eukaryota; kingdom Metazoa; phylum Chordata; class Mammalia; order Perissodactyla; family Rhinocerotidae; genus Diceros; species Diceros bicornis. Next base: position 32,581,751 of record NC_080768.1, read on the forward strand.
GGTCATTAAAAGAGTTAATATACATAAGTGCTTAGGCATTGCATATCAGAGGTGCTCTATAAGTGTTACTTCTTAGTTTTGAAGCCACTTTGGGAATACCAAGAAGTAATAGATATTGTCCCTGGAAAACTATCAAGCTAATGATCTACTTGTAAATGACGGAGGGGTCTCCAAGAGGGATGTGATGAGTTCCTTGTAAGAGAGCAAAGGAAGAGAAGATAAGGAAGGCAGTTTTACCCCAGGCTTAAATGCCACATAAAGATGCTTAAACACCATTAAAACCCTCTACTCTCTTGGCTCCTTTGTTCTTTCTGGTCATTATGATAGAAAGTCCTGGATTTTAGTGTGCATTAGAATCCTCTAGGGAATGGCTTAAAATGTATATCACTGAGTTCTGTCTCTAGAAGTTTGATGTGTTAAGTGGAGTGTAGGACTCAGACATCAGAATTCTAATAAGTCCCTCATCTGGCAATGGCAGTTCTGTGGTGGCTCTTCTCCCCTCGCAGTAAAACAGAATCCACTTTCCTCTCTCACCGCTCAGCTCCCTGTTTCCATCTTCAAGTTTTCTCTGCAAATGGAGGAACAACTAGGCCAGACACCCATGGGCACCTAAAGGATAAAGAGCCATTGTTCTAGACTGGGCAAAGATGTGATTATGTGAACTTATCCATGATGATTGGTTCATATTACTTGGGAATGATGGATAAGGATGTCAGAAAATTATGGGAATATTTTGGAGACAGGAAAAAGAGAATAGATTCTAGTACAATTGAATGGTCAGAAGCTACTCTGCTAGGCTGGCTTAAAAGAACTAAATTGATTGTTCAAAAAATAACTTGAGGCTCTGAGGAGTGGCATGCAGCATTGGAAGCTCCTGACAGAAGGAAAGCTAGCATTGAGAATCGGGTGTAAGTGGGACTAATTTGAGACCAGGTCTGTGATTGGGTGTAGACCATCAAGATACATTGGGAGGTTTGTGGTGAAGGGTCAGTATGAATAATAAACTCAGAGATATAGATACAGGGGGGTGAGAGTAAGCAATTACAGGGGATGAGGAGCTGCCTGATACTGTAGGAAGCATATGGAACACATCATCATTATTGTAAAATTACCAGCATATTTGAGTTCCTCCAACTTTGCATTGGGGACTGTCTAGATGGCTTTATTTTTAAAGTTGAGCTTTTCACCCCATATGAGACAGTGTACATAAGTAAGGAAAGAGATTTTGCACAGTGGTTGGCTCTGGAGCCAGACTGCCTGTAATCAAATGCCGACTTTTCTGCTCCCTACTGGGTCAATTGAGTAGGTTACTTAACCTCTCTGTGCTGTTTCCTAACAGCCTCAGAGGATTTTTGTGACAATTAAAAGTTAATATTCTGAAATGTTTCAAATAATACTTGACATTGAGAAATTTCTTGATGTTGGATATTGTCATTATTCAATATGCTTTCTTCCAGCTTCATGTGGTAGAAAAAAGTCCTGACTCAAATGATCTAAATTATAAGGATATTTATTATTTGATGCAACGTAAATTATTAATTCAGCAGTTCAGTGAGGATATCATGAAACCAGATACTTCCGAACTTGACAATCCTTAGTGGGTTTTGTGTATACTCAGGCTGGCCCCACTAGTGGTCACAAGATAGCTACAGCAGTTCCAGCCATCACATCCAGACACAACATTGTCTAGTAGAAGAACAAAGGTCCTTTCTTCTTGGGTGTATCTTTTTAAGTCTCAAGGTCCCTTAGCATACTGTTGTTCACATCTTAATGGTTAAAATTGCTTCCTGTGCCTATTACTGATAATGCAAATGGAATCGAAATTATCCTGTTCACCACAAGAAATTGCAGGACCTTGTAAAGAAGAGTACTAGATATGGTTTCTCTTCAAAAGGAGGAAGAAGTTAGTAAGCAGTAGTATCCACTAGAAGTATCGGGATAACCATTCAGCACAGAGACACAGAATCTGAAAAAAATCTGAAAAATCAAAAATTTAAATACAGTCATGCGCCACATAATGACATTTTGGTCAATGACGGACGACATATACCATGATAATCCCTTAAGATTAGTATCATATAGCCTAAGTGTTTAGTAGGCTATACCATCTAGGTTTGTGTAAGTACACTCTATGATGTTTGTACCAAGATGAAATCGCCTAGCAACGCATTTCTCGGAACATATCCCTTTTGTTAAGCAATGCATGACTGTAATGTGCCTAAAGTTATATAATTAGAAAATCACAGCCAGTTTTTGAACTGAAGTGTTTGACTCTAAAGCTCCCAATTTTTTTTCTTTTTTTTTTTTTATGAGGAAGATTAGCCCTGAGCTAACATCCATTGCCAATCCTCCTCTTTTTGCTGAGGAAGATTGGCCCTGAGCTAACATCTGTGCCCATCTTCCTCTACTTTATATGGGACACTGCTACAGCATGGCTTGACAAGCGGTGCGTTGGTGCACCCAGGATCGGAACCCACAAGCCCTGGGCCTCCGAAGCAGAGCACGTGCACTTAACTGCTACACCACCAGGCCAGCCCCTCTAAAGCTTCCAATTTAAAGATCGTAACTTATAACATAATTCATAGATAGACCTATTTGCTTTGGGTAGGACATGCATCTATTTAGGACTCTGAGATACTGATTATATCATTGCGGGGAAAATTATGGGATGGAGAATTCAGAACAGAACAGCTGTGGTTCAGCAGAGGCTAGTGACTCTGTAGGCGTCTAAGGACTGTGAGATGGAAAGGACCTGTGAATCCTGAGCAGTTCAGGTATGACTTTGCATGTCAAGGCTGTTGGAAAAGGCCTGTCAACCTCCAGGAGTCAATGAGATGGGCTATCTTGCTTTAACTGACTTATCTAATGTTGGACTGGCTTTTTAGAATCATGTTTGACAGATTACTCCATGCCCTTTGAAAGTGTTTTCATGAAGATGAGTCTTTCAGGCATATCTCCATCAGGCTTTCCTTCTCATCAGTCCCTGTTGACAGACCCACAGTGTGGGTGAAATTCCATGGTTACTGGTACCATTAGAGGCAGTCTGCCCTTAATTCTATGTAATTACAAATGGCTTCATGACAAATGTGCTGGAGGACAACTGCAGTACAGTCTGGCAGATGGAGAAGAGTAATTGTCCTGGGTCTTGGTTATTCATAAAATATGAGTCAAGAAGGAAAAACACAGAAAGCTTGCTTTTGAAACTGTGTCAGTTGCAAGGGTTCTAGTTTAATGGAATGATGCTGGACTTGAAGTCAGAAGCCTTCTTTCTGTCACTCACTGGTCCTGAGATGGCAAATGTGGTAATTAAATTTTCTTCCTCAATAAAATGAGTTTAATAATGGCAACTCCTAGGGTTATTATGAGAAAGAAATGGGTTAATACATGTGGGAATGCTTTGAAAGATGGAAACTTTTACCCAGGAACTTCCTAGCACCCTGATATTCTGTTCCCTCACTATTTGGACTCCAGTGCATTCTTAGGACAGTGACCTTGGATGGTCTTTTGTTTGTTCTATTTAAAGTTAATGGTTATTTTCAGATACTTCTGGGAAGAAAAGTTAAAACTCTGACCCTAAGTCTAGATCATTTCAATTTTTTAAATTATCCTCATCTGCTGAGGGCCTGACATTGTGACTTTATTAGAGAGCACCAGGAGTTTTCTAATGAGAAAGATTCTATTTCTCTTCAGAGACAGTGAGGGACAAAGACAAGGATAGTTTGCACCAAGCTATTGCCTTTGAGTTTTTTCTTGCAGTTACTAAATAGGCAAGTCAAGAGTGAAACCTCCAAAAACACAAATTGCACATTTTTTGATGTACTGCTGAGAAGTAGAAACTGGCTTCATGTCTCTTCCAACTTCTTCGTCAAAAAGAGGATTTCAGAGAAGGAAATGGCAGAAAACAAATTCTGATAGATCGCCAGGTGGCACGAGGGTGGGGCCTGTGCCTTTCAGAATGCCAGTGAAGCACGGAGCCCCTTAATTACACACACTGGTGATAAGCGTAGGCAGAGCTGAGAGGGATAGCATGGGAAAATAAAGATGTAGGGCTTCATTTGTAGTCTAGAAAGGAACTGGAGGTATTTGGCAGAATTCTATCATCTTCAGAAAATGGAATTTAACAGTGTGCAAGCCTCAGGTTTGATTTAGCTAACCTTCAGTTAGCATATTTTCCAAACAAAAAAAATGATAGTATTTATTAATAAGAGCTAATGTCTAATGAAAATGCAAAATTAGTTACTTATTGTCTTTGATTCTTGCTACCACTTGTCAAGATAGTTATTATAAACTCCATCTTAATAGAGAAGGAGGACATGACGGCTCAGGGGGGCTTAGAAACTGCAATTGTGCATGTTCGCGTGTATCTGGCTGCCTACACATGCTCTTTCCCTATATTTTCTACTATGTCATAGGATAAAGGTCTATACTCAGAAATTGTGTAGACACAGGAAAGTAGTATATTTCAGGAGGAGGACAAGGTCTTCATTTCTTGTGGATCGATCAAGGAAAATATATTTATTATTGCATAAAGTTGGTAAGAATAAGGGCAAGAGGCCTGACCATGGCCCCTCATGGATACAGGGAAGAGACGTCTAGGAAAGGGTACAAATTACTAGGGCCCTGCAGCCAAGAAGGGAACACAAGGCCAATATAGATCTCCCATAAGGGTCGTCGGCTTGTCTATCTTGCTGGGTAATCAAGAATTTTCTTTTTTTTTCAATTGAGGCAAACATGGTTCTTGGAGACCTTGGAACATACCACATGCTGGACTTCTTCCTTTATATTCTTCCCATGCACTGGATACTTTCCCCATCCTTTCTCATCAGTTTCTATGTTGAAATAGTCATCACCAGTTGTGTGCTTTCATGGTTTTACCGTGTCTGGTATTTTCATTGTAAATTTCTTTGCCGTAGACATCTTTGTCGCAAACATTTTTACTGTATAATTAATTGTCCGTCAGGCAATTTTGCTATACAAGATAAAATAACAAAAAATAAAAGAGAGACATTAAAAAAGACATAATGAATAACAAACTTAAAAAGACTTTATTGTGAGTTATAAAATATTTGACTACATTTAAAATGTATGCAGATTCATGGCAGTACTGCACAAATAACTGATTTTATTTTGTGAGTTGTAGCTAAATACTTACCTTCAAAGTCTTTCATTCATAGTACAGATCTTCCTTGACTTAGGATGGGGTTACATCTGGATAAACCCATTGGAAGTTGAAAATATCACAAGTCAAAAATGCATTTAATACATCTAACCTACCGAACATCACAGCTTAGCCTAGCCTAACTTAAATGTGCTCAGAACACTTACATTAGCCTACGGTTGGGCAGAATCACTTAACACAAAGCCTGTTTTATAATAAAGTGTTGACTGTCTCATGTAATTTATTGAACACTGTACTGAAAGTGAAAAACAGAATGGTTGTCTGGGCACAGAATGGTTGTAAGTGTATCGGTTGTTTACCCTCGTGATCTCTTGGCTGACGGGAGCTGTGGCTCACTGCCATTGCCCAGCATCACAAAAGAGGATCATACCACATATCAGTAGCCCCAAAAAAGATCAAAATTTAAAATTCGAAGTACGGTTTCTACTGAATGCATATCACTTTCGCACCATCATAAAGTTGAAAAATAACATTAAGTTTAACCATCATAAGTCAGAGACCATCTGTATTATGTATTTCTCCTTTGCTTTTGATTCATCTCCTCATTCAGCATCACACTTCTTTTTCACTAAAATTTCTTCCTTTATTAAGAGAGGTATCAGTTTCCAAATACTAGGATGCATATTTGTAACTGAGATCTGTATTACGTTGTGAAAGTCCTCTACACTGTTGTTTGTTCTTGGCATATCATCACATGCCCATTGATAGATGTTCCAAAGTTCTGTGGAAAATGTGGAGCTAAGATTTATATAATATAAAAATGAGACTACTGTGTCAATGGAGAAATGAAACCAAACTGTCAAGCAGTTCAAACCAAGCTGTCAACCAGTTATTTTATCTTTTATGGCAAAATTGCCTTACAGCCAATTATATGTGGCAAAAATGTCTACAACAAAGATACTCACTGCAAAAGTATCTAGAACCATTTTCACACCTGTGACCAGTTATCACTTCCTGGCTCTAACTTGTTTAGGGAAGGCAAAGGTTCATTGCTGATGTTGTCACAAATAGCCTCTTACAACCTCTGCCCCATAAGGTTGCCCTGAGCCCAAGAATGCTTCACCACCACCATAGCCTCACCAAGGCTCAAGTACAGACAGCTTGCCCAGCATCTCAGCTTGGCAAGTCAGGCTCACACTCTATAAGTTGAAATCAAGCCCCTGTTGTTCTCAGGAGGTAATTTTTGCACTTTTTTTTTCTCTGGGTGGCTTACACAGGTACAGTGAAAGTTCCTCTTGATCACCTTGCTGCTCTATACTCTTGCCACTGTCAAGGACTTAATAGGAAAATTGATGTTACTAAAGATGACACACATAAATCAATGTCTGGTATTTATATAATGTCACACTTAAATTATTAATTCATTCTTGACAGGAACAAATGTACAGTAAAATTTACTAATTTGGACTAATTGAGGAAAAGGCCAATTACATAGCAAAGCCTCCATTGACTGGACTCCAACTAACAAGAGCCCAATTAATCAATTTTTGTGTCTTCCTATATGTGTTGGAATGCACAAGTCTTAGGAAAATCAAACTTTCAGAGACTTTCCCTTTCAAAAGTTTCTAGATTATACTTTAAGGTCAATGCAAGAGCAGCACCTCTTACATTGAACTCTGATCTGTCCCACTACCTAGATCCATGAAGTGCTGTGAAATTTTGAGATGCCAAGAAAATACTAAAATGAAGTCTTACATAATTCTAATGAACGTGATTTCTGGTTAACTCACAGTAGCCCAGGACCAGCGTGTATGTTAATAACAATATGTTAATAATAACAACAGCAATACTGATTTTAGTATCTTTTATACAATAAGCATTTTATGTAGTTTAAATCTTAATTTTCACAACCACCCTAGGAAGGAAGTTCCATGTTTACCCTATTTTGCCTATGAAAAAATGGAGCTTTAAAGGGGTTAAGTAAATTGCTGAAGGTCTCATATTATTAAGTGGTAGTAGGGAGGATCTGAATCCAAAGCTGATTCACTTAACCACTGCCAGAACCTTCTGAGCATCTAGCTATTAGGAGAAAGAGACAGACAGTCTTGAGAGGCAATGATTGCCTCATCATCAGATGTGCTCAAGCAAAAGACTGACAAGATGTTGATTGGAGTTCAAAAATCTAAAGAATGTTGAGATTATGTTTAACTTGTATTCCAACACTGAGATGCTATAATTCTAACCAGAAAACACACCTGACCAAAACACCTCACCCTCGTGGAATATTGTCAGGGACGGGGAAATCTCCACCCCCACCACTTTTGAGTTCTTATGTCTGGACTAATAATAAAATTGACACAAGATCAGATAAACAGGAAAAAAAACAATTTAATATGTGTGCATGAGAGATCATAAAAATGATGCTCAGAGAGTGATCAAAAGGTAGGCAGCTTTATATCTTTTTATACAAAGAAACAAACAATTTGTGAGGGTTTGACAGGACAAAGAAACTTAGGTTTGGGTGCTTAATTAGTAGGGAATTTAAGCAGAGTTTGGGTTTGGGATAATAAATTAGTAAAAAGTAACAAGATTTGTTTATACAGGCTTTTCGGCCCTGAGTTCCCTATCCCTGGTGATAAAGATGTCTATCTCCTAGTGTAGGGAGGGTACCTCTCACAGGGGAGATTTATTTCCTGCTTTCAAGGCGATCAGAGACAGGAGGGTCAGAATGCCCTTTTTGCATCAGCTGCTTCTCAAGTAACTTCAATTCAAAATAATCAATATGGCATTGTGGTATATTTTGAGGTGGCCTGCCCTGGAGTCTAGCAATATGAACTAATGATGGTTGTACTACGGTAAAACACATTAAAAATATAAAGTGTAAATTAAAAAAAGATAAATTAAAAAAAGATAAAGTGTAAATTTAAAAAAGATGACTTTCTCATTCCGTATAGTCATGCAAATAAAGTTAAGAACTATCTGAACAGATAACTAAATGGAGATCCTTGGACTCCACGTAGAATGGAGGACTCTGAAGTCCTTAAAACACAAGAGTCTTTTAATTAGCTTCAATAGGCTTCTCTTCTCTCAGTCTTATTTACAGTTTTAATTTGCTTGGCAAACTCTGCTTTTATAGAGAATAAAAAGTGTATCAGTGTGAAGTATCATAATTTGTAATTAGGGTATATATTAAGGGTATTTTATTATAAAATGTATATATCTGTTAAATTATTGTTTGCGACCAGGATGCAGATGTCTTTGTTGGTCCTGTACCTCAATTCACCATGCATTCTGAGGACCATTACTCTATTACTCAAAGACACATACTCACGTAGAAACGATGATTAAGAGAAGGAAATCCTTCTCTCCACATATTAGACAGTAAAAGAGTAATCAGGCCACATTCACTTCATTAGTTACCTGGCTGCATTCTTTTTGGTTCTTAGAAAGTTTTACTGTTATCTATAAGAAAACTAATTAGATTTACTAAGAAGAATTTAAATTGCATTTCTCCCCTTTCAAATTATTAGGTAGGATTCTTATAATCTGACCAAGAGCAATTACCTTGAACGTTGGAGGGGATTAAAATCTTGAAGAGAAACACCGGCAAAAGAACTTATTTATTTTCCTTCTCACAGTGACTTATTCAAGGTGAGGACTATCAACCTCATTCCACTCTTTCTCTTCTCCTACCTCACAAACCTGGGTGACACAGAACTACTGTTTCTTTTTGGTACCCATTTCCTCAAAATTTCCCTTTGTCATTCAAAATGTAGAAGCTTTGTAGAGCTGTTTTGAAATGGCTCTTAGCATGTTTAAGATCTGCTTTATTGACTCAGTAAGAACAACTTATAAATTTCACAGTCTTCCAGAGCACCTACTAAGTGTCAGGGACTCATCTAGGTGCCTGGGATTCATCAGGGAGCAAACTGGATACAAATCCCTGCCTTTGTATATCTGACATTCCAGTAGAGGAGACAGGGAATAAACAGTATGCAATATAAATAAGGAAAAGATCTAGCAGTTAATAGGTGAAAAGTACTACGGAGAGGGAACAAGTAGGAAGGTGAGGGCGTGAGGAATCGAGCATGAAGAGGGGCACAGGCTGCAGTATTAAATAGGGTTGTCAAGGTAGGTCTCAGTGAAAAGGTGACATCTGAGCTGATGTGAACAAGGTGAGATCATGAATCCTCCGTCTAGAACATCCAAAGCTTCATCATCTCACTCAGACTCAAACTCCAAGTCCAGTGACCTAAAGGCCCTAAATGTGTGCTGTCTCCTCTCCTCCTTCACTCTCATCTCCTCCTCTCTGTACTTTGCCACCTTCCCACCATCCGCCATACACACTTTGCTCCACACTTGCTTCCTGTGGAGTATTGCTTCCTCTAGTCTTACATCGTTAACTCACTGCAAACCCTTTTAGCCTCCCGATGCTGTCACATACCCATCTGCCAAGCCCTTACACAGTTAGGGAGTGAGCAAATGAGGGCTCTTGAGAGAAACCTTTAAAAGAACCTTTATCAGAACGCCAGAGTGATCATCCCTGCATCAGAGAGCAGATGGAAGTCACTGCAACCAACCAAGAAGCGTCAAAGCCCAACATACATCCAGGCTGGCTTGTGTATGGCATTCTAATCCCAGGGGATAACCTCACCATTGCTAGGAATGAGGTGTTGGTGAAAATGGTCTTTTGGTCTTTGCATCCTGACCTGAGAGATGCTATTAACCAAGTAAAACTTTCAACATGGTTTTACTTTGTTTGAATTTAGCGTTGCTGTGGCTTTTTATGTCTGAAAATATTTTCTCTTTCCTTAGTGGCAATTCAAACACAAAGAAATCAACATTTTAAAATTCAGATAAGCAGAAGTTAGTTTACAGTTAAAGATTTTGTGCACACTGCTTTTGTGTGATAATATTTGAAATTTATTTCCACAAGTTATTGCACATTCATTTCTGGAGTTTTCATTGCAGAAAATTGCCAAAAGGAATGGATTTTGGCTTCTTCAGCTGGCAGAACAATTTTCCACCTGTCGCCCAAGTATTTGATGAGAAGGATTATGTTGCAGGCTCTGAAAGTTTATACGGTGGATCCTTCGGAAGTGAGAGACCTACTGAAACCACTGCCCTGATATCAGAGTCCAGCTTGCTAAAGTGTCTATGAAGCTGTGGGTAGATTTCTGGTGGTTAGGGCAATTTCTGAAAGACTAGCTTCAGTCACACACACACACACACACACACACACACACACACACAGTTCTCAACCTGCTGCATGGCAAATGTTTTTCATTTTTTACACTCGAACAGTATTCTTGTATTCAGCAAAACTCTTGTGGCCTTGCCAGAGATCTGAATTAATTGCTTGAAATTATTGTTGTTCGCCTTCCTAGTAAATGGAACCAAAAAGAAGCACTGCTACATGGGTATCGATGAAATTGCTGTTTGATTTCAGGTTTGAGTAATTTACTGTCTCCATTGAGTTTTATATTTCTGTGTAGTTTGTTAGGTATATAGCCAGCATAGTCAGTACGATCAACAAAAACAGATTTCAGAAATCCATGTGTAATGGCAGCAACCTTTTAAACTGTCAGAATAAATATGAAACTGTTTTTCCCTTGTTTCTTCAAACACTTTATGGACATCATAAGTAATAATAATATTGCTGCTGTCAGAAGAATTTTTCTGAAGCATAGATTTTACCATGCCAAATCAGGACTCTTCAATTGCCTCAGAGGAATGGCTAACATTCTTGGGCCAGCATTCACGTTCCTGGATGATGAGACCCTGACTTGGCTTTCTTGTCTTATTTTTCACTACTCCATGTACCCTACAAGCCAGTCAAATTGGACTATTATTTCCTGCGCATTTTTTTGCAAATTACCTAACCCCCATGCTTTCGTTCATTCTGTTTCTCATCCTACATATTTATTTTTTTAATTTTGTTTTTGTTTTTTTTTTGTGAGGAAGATCGTCCCTGAGCTAACATCTGCCAATCCTCCTCTTTTTTTGCTAAGGAAGACTGGCCCTGGGCTAACATCCGTGCCCATCTTCCTCCACTTTATATGGGATGCTGCCACAGCATGGCTTGCCAAGTGGTTCGTGTGTGCAATCCTGGGATCCCAAGCGGCGAACCCCGGGCCTCCGCAGCGGAGCGCGTGCACTTAACCCATTGCACCACCGGGCCGGCCCCTCATCCTACTTATTTATCAAATTTAAATTTTACCTACTCATCATGACCTAACTCAAAATTTACTCTCTCCAAAAAGCCTTCCGTGAAACATGCAGCTGGAAATAATGCCTTACTTTCTGAACTCAGACCATTTCATAGATATTGTTTATGGAATCTTTCAGTTTATATTTTTTATTCCCATCAGTGTGTTCAAATCTAGAATAGGACAGATTCTATCATTAAGAGCATTTTGTTGTGTTGTTAATGTGGATGTAAGAGCCTTGGTCCAAACTGAATTGCTTGTTTTCTTCTAAAAATCTGCTCTGGTTTGTATTGGATGTTTGTACTTCCCATAGCTCCTTAGTGTCACCTGGCTTGTCATTTGATGTTGGTCCACCACTAGCAGAGCCATGCCAGTGTGTTGAGGGCTTCAGCAATCTACTAGAAGCCGCTGTGTTGATCACAGTCTTTCCTATATAACTTTATCACCTGATGGAAGAAAAATAACATTCACAGTAGGTACACCCAAGATACACAATGGAAAAGCTGATCATAAATCTTTCAACTTTCCTCCTAACTCTCTACTGCGCCTCCCAAATTCACCTACCCAGACCTTCCCCTTCGGGCTCAGCCTCTGGGCTTCCTCTTCCTTCCCCTATCTCAGCACAAGTCTTGAGGATATCTTTACTTATTTTGTGCTTTCCAAGAATTGCACCATCTTGGATAAGTGGCAGTGCACAAGTATATGAGGAATTCCATGTTGAACATGCCGCATCTTTTTAGAGTGTTAAAAAAGCCTCATATTTTCAAGTAAAAATGTTATGTTAACTAAGATGTATCATAAAGCAAAATTCAAAATTTGCTTAAAGTTTAAGATGAAATAGATGATACCAAAGAAATGTCTCATTAGGGGTCATGCTGTTCGTCTCAACAACACTCTTAAGAGATCTGCGTTCATTCTTCTCTGCCATTAGGATTATTTCAGCACAATAATTTTAAAAGCACTTATTTAAGATTTTGATGTTATCTAGCCTTTTGTAGTAGACAGATTTTTGTCCCCTCTCTTTGCCTTCTTTTCCAAGATTTTCCCTTTACTTCTCCCCAAAATTCAATGTTTCTGCCCCATTTTCAGAAATGTGCCTCTCTTTGACTTCTCTCACCAAGGCAGCTGGAAGCTTTATAGAGCATCTAGACTGTCATGCCATCTTGTTCAAAGAATTTGGGAGCCAGATGTATGGGTGGAAAAGAGTAGAAAGGGTAGAAACTAGTTCTTGCTGATGGGATGGCAGTTCTTCAACTGTTATGTGGTATTATTTTCTGTATCTGCTTGATATACTTTTTTTTTTTGTGAGGAAGATTAGCCCTGAGCTAACATCCGATGCCAATCCTCCTCTTTTTGCTAAGGAAGATTGGCCCTGAGCTAATATCTGTGCCCATCTTTCTCTATTTTACATGGGACAGCACCACAGCATGGCTTGATGAGTGGTGTCTCAGTGCACGCCCGGAATCCGAACCTGCAAACCCTGGGCCACCGAAGCAGAGCGCGCGCACTTAACCTCTATGCCACCAGGCCAGCACCCTGCTTGTGTACTTTTAACAAGAAAAATAAACGGTACAGATAAAATTAAAGTGCTTTTTCTTCCATACTCCTTTCCATCTTCTTTCCCTTCCCCATCTTCCCAAGAGCAGCTCTTCTCAGTAATTTACTATCCTTCTCTTTTATTTTTATATTTTAGCATATTTTGTGTAGGGTAATATTTATTGTATTGCCTTATGACTATGATTTATAAGAATTTACAAAAACGAAATCCTGCAGAATATATCCTTGTATAGCATGTTTCTTTCTTCCTTTTTTTTTTTTGTCATGCAACATAAATTTATCCATGTCGGTACATAGATTGGTGGTCCCTTCTTACTCCAGTGTAGCATGCTGTTTCATGAATATGCCTTACTTGATTTATTAGTTCTACTCTTTGTAGATAGGTATATCTATTTTAACTTTTCTCTAGAAAACATCTAGAACATATTTATGCATGCTTCTTTGGGCCCATGTCCTAGAGGAAATTTCTATATGTCTCTAATATTAAAAAGCAGTGAGGGAAATTATTTAGCAAATGCTGTTTGCTAGGTGGAATCTTTTAAATCGTGAACTCCAAAGGAAGAAATGGTCAAAGGAATTGGATGTCACTGATGTAGTGCCCCTCTCTGCCTATGAACAGGGCTACATTTAAGTCATCTTAGAAAGTTTCTCTCTACCTTTTGAAAAAATACCAGAGTAGGAGTCCACAAATCCCTTTGGTTACATATTTTAGTGTCTCAGGACACTAGAGTTGGGAAATTTTTCATAAGATTTGACCTAACATCCTAGTTTTATAAATTGAAGCCCCATTCCCTCTTGCTTTCTCCAGAAGTAATGAAGACCAGCTACTTACCTCAACTCTTAAAATAACTCCTTCTATTCTGATATGCTGATTTGAATTTCTTTTTTCCTTTAGCCCCTAGGAGTCCAGTCTCTTTAGCCTTTCTCCTAGGACTTTTTCCTCTAGGTCATTTGTGTAGTTCTGATCAAGGCTTTTTCAAATTTATCCATATCTTGTTTAGTTTATAGGGCTTAAAATTAAAACATATGATCTTATAATGGCCTTGAACAAGGCTGACAGGATTACCTCATAGTTTTTTTTTTTTTAATATGACTTCCTATATTTATACTTATGTATACATATGTATGTATCTGTCCCTTTATTCATGATATATGTATTGTGTTTCTTCTGCTCAGCAAGACTTATACATTTATAACACACATACACAGCAACAGTACTGGGTGGCTGGCTTATATTTAACATGTGGCCTATTAGGTCGGCCAGTTGTGCCTTTTGATATGTTGTACAAAGGCAGTTTTTACTATTTAGGCATTTATTTAGTTTTCGGAAATAGGCGGGTAATTATTTAGAGTGTACCAGAAGATCAGTAGCAGAAGTTCATAGCAGAATTGTTCTCAATAGCAAAGTAAAGCGAAATAAAGTAGAAGGCCATTGACAGGAGAGTGGATAAGTAAATTGTGACATACTCACACAATAGAATATTGCAGTGAAATTGCCTGAGCTCCAACCACATGGGCAAGAATGAATTTTACAAACAATGTTGAGTACAAAAGGCAATCAGAAGAATAGGAATGGCCAATAAGCATATGAAAAGATGCTGAACATCATTAGCCTTATAAAAACCATAATGAGATAGTTTTGGAAGTACAAATCAAAACCACACTCACACTAGGATGCCTATAATCAAAAAGAAAGATAATAACAAGTGTGAAGAAGATGTGGAGAAATTTGAAGCTTTATACATTGTTGGCGGGAATGTAACATGGTACAGCCAGTGTGGAAAAGAGTTGGTTGTTCCTCAGTTAATTATAGAGTTACCATATGACCCACCAATTTTACTCCTAGATGTATATCCAAAAGAAATGAAAACATATGTTCACACAAAAACTTGTTCATAAATGTTCATAGCAACATTATTCATAATAATGAAAATGTCCCAAATGTCCATCAGCTGATGAATGCATAAACAAACTATCATATATCCATATAATGGAATATTACTTGATAATAAAAAGGAAGGATGAACCTTGAAAACATTATGCTAAATGAAAGAAGCCAGTCACAAACAATCACATATTGTATGATTCCATTTATATAAAAGGTCCAGAATAGGCAAATCCATAGAGACAGAAAGTAGATTAATCGTTGCCAGGGAGTGGGGTTTGGGGATGGAGAAGTAACTGCTAATGGGTACAGGATTTCTTTTTGGGTTGATGAAAATGCTCTAAAGTTAGATTGTAGTGATGGTCACACAACCCTGTGAATATACTAAAACCATTGAATTTTACAATTTAAGTAGGTCAATTTTATGGTATGGGAATTATATCTCAACATTTTAAAAAAAATCAGAATAATGCATGTACTCTATTACAATTTTTATAACATTCAAAAACAATCACTAAACAATATGTTGTCTAGGGTTGTATACCCATATAGTAAAAACATCAACATAAAGGAGAAAATGATCTGAAAAAAGAAAGAAAGAAAAAAACCAGCATAGAGTGGTGGTTGTTACCACTGGGTTTCGGACAGGAGATCATATCAGAATTATAGAGCAATGGTGCTGGAAGTGTTCTATTTTCTTAGGTCGAGTGGTTTGTTCCTTTTATTATTGTGCTTCATTTCTGATGTTTACATTACATATATAGATTTAATGAATATTTATTCCTAAAAATTTTATATGCATCAAATACTTTATAATAATTTGAATGCAGCCTTCTCTACCTTTTGAGAGAGATAGTATGCTTTATATTAGTGGAACAATAAATGTTTATACTGCTTCTGTTCCCTCAGAGAGACTGGTAGGGAGGGACAGATGGTGACATCCAGTAGAGAGGACCCATTGCTTAGCCAGTACATTAATGAGTTTTGAGTTGTACAAATCTGAATTGTTTTATATCAGAAAATAGAGGGAATGCAATTTTTTTTCTGAAAGTAAGGGTTTAGTTTTTTTGTTTCTTTTGCTCTTTAAGAGGGAGTTGGCAGAGGAGGAATAGATGAGGATGAGAGGTGGGAGAAAAATGATAAAACTACAGCGTAGAATGGACAAATTACTTTTATGAAAATGAATATCTGATGCCCAATTTAAATTATGTTTTCCTGAACTTTAAATGCCTTCCAGCTCTGGGGGCATTAAAATAATCCTTCTATCCAACAAAGGCTTTGTATAAATAAATTGGGCGTTTAGTTTTTGTTTCTTTTTCTGTTGAAGTGTAATTGACATATAACACATTCATTTTAGGTGTACAACTTAATGATCCATATTTTTATAAACTGTCTTGCAAAGTGATCATCACAGTGAGTCTAGTTAACATCCGTCACCATATATAATCACATTTTTTTCTTGTGATGGGAACTTTTAAAATTTACTCTCTCAACAACTTTCAAGTAGGCAGTACAGTATTATTAACTATAGTCACCATGCTGTGTGTTACATCCCCATGACTTCTTTATTTTATAAGTGGAAGTTTGTATTTTTGACTCCCTTCATTTTGACTCATTTCACCCACTCCCTACACCCATCCCAGCCCTCTGGCAACTACCAATCTGTTCTCTGTATCTATGAGCTCGGCTTTTTTAGTTTCCACATATAAGTGAGATTGTACCTTGTTTGTCTTTCTCTGTCTGACTTATTTCGCTTAGCATAATGCCCTCAAGGTCCATTGATGTTGTCGCAAATGGCAAGATGTCATGCTTTTCTATGGCTGAATAATACTCCATTGTGTGTATGTATGTGTATATATATTGTGTGTACGTATGTATGTATATATGTGTGTGTGTATATATATATATTTTGTTTTAAGAAGTTTTGTTTTAAGAAATCATGGAAAATGACTCTGTTTTAGGACTGGTGTTTGTGTCACAGAAGAGGAACGGCATCAGTGACGTAAAGAGATAGTTGATAGACTGAATTAATTTAGAGAGGGAGAATCAAAAATAAGAGCTAAGATGCTCAGTCTTCCAGACCTCTCTCATAGGCTCCTTGTAGAGATTAGGAGCAGTTGTTCCTAATACTGTGATTTC
Source organism: Diceros bicornis minor (assembly GCF_020826845.1). Lineage (NCBI taxonomy): Eukaryota > Metazoa > Chordata > Mammalia > Perissodactyla > Rhinocerotidae > Diceros > Diceros bicornis. Next base: position 32,598,660 of record NC_080768.1, read on the forward strand.
CAACCTCATGAATGATTTAGTTGGTGACAATTTTTGAAATCCCATTTGAATCTTAAAAAATAGTATATCTTTGGGTTACAAGATTATTCTTCCATCTGAAATATCCCTATTGACCTATTTTATATGTCTTTCTGTTTTTATACGCCCACTTTTCAAAATTATAAGACTTACATAGTATTTTAAGCAGATGCTTTAAGGTTGTTACACACTTATCTAAATTGGGTCTCATCATCATCTTAATGAACAAACTCTCTATAACCCAGTCTGAATCAAAATGTTTTTTTTTAAATTAGAGCAATGATCAGCTATCAGGCTCTATGTGCTTCTCTTAGATATTAAAATTCAGATCCCTTGAAGAACAATTCACATGATGGTTGAGTATCCAAAGTCTTAGATTTCATGACACCAGATTCCCCACCCCCCAAAACACTGTACCCAACACTCCCTACTAATCCTAATATCTTCGTATAATGTCTGCTAATTCTAAAAATTAACACTTAAAAATGTTGATTTTGCTCTGAGAGTATTTTGGGAATAAATTCTGTGACAATGCTTTAGATAACTGCTGTAGTACTTGGATGTCTAAAATTTGATTTTAGGAATCACTTTTCTAATCAGTTGTGCACCCACTTGGCAGTAATCTGATCTGAACTCAATTCTCCTAGTCTTTGATGAGCTCTCATGCGGAGCCAAATCTAAATTCCCTCAAAGAGAAATGTTTCACTTGCCCTTTTTCTGATCAGTGGAGCCCTCCCAGAACTCTGATAGCTTGTGAAGATGATTACAATGAGTCTGTGATGTCAACCAATCCCTAAAATGCCTTGGAACATTTTTACCCTGCAAGCTGTTTAAGCAAAGAGAAGAAGTTTCATCTACAAGGAAAGAAGTAGTTTAAGGCAACCTTGGGTTTAAATGTCAGATTTTTTCACTTGAATCTTGGTATTATATGGTAGAAAGAACTCTATTAAGAGACATGCTTTTAGTCCCCTAATCTTGATTCTATCATTAACTAGTTGAGTAAACCTAGACAAGTTACTTAATTTTTATGGTAGGCACTTTCTTGTTTGTAAAATATGATTTAAATGGGATGATCTCTACAGAACCTTCTAGCATTAACATGTAAAGTTTCCAAAGATAGATCTGGACCACTCTGGCCCTTTTTTGCTTTTTCCATAACAAAGACACCCCAAATGCCCATCCAAAGTCTTTTTCTTAAGCACATTTTTTCAAAACACAGCATAATATTGACTTCTACCCTTGCTCTGAAAACTTGCTTGTAGAAACCTGATTAGCAGTATTTACCAATTAATACCAATTAATGATTATCTTTGCTGTCAACCAACTCAACATAGTAATGTCTATTAAACAGATCTAGAACTATTTCCTTCTTCAACTGCTTTGGTTATTTAAGACCTGTTTTTACTCTTAATTACAATGGCATTGGCATATCTAGAACATTAATGCACAATCAAAAAAAAGCAACTGTGAAGAGATACTGCTATATCAGTAGATAATTTTCAAGAAATGACAGATCTGATTACTCACTTGGAGTGTCACTTGGATAAAATCGAATTGGAGAGTCAGAGCAACTTAAAATTCCTTTCGGACCCTCTGAAATTAGGAATGGACTCTTTCTTTTTTCTTTTTCTTTTTTTTTTTTTGTGAGGAAGATCAGCCCTGAGCTAACATCCATGCTAATCCTCCTCTTTTTGCTGAGGAAGATGGGCTCTGAGCTAACATCTATTGCCAGGCCTCCTCCTTTTTCTTCCCCCCCCCCGAAGCCCCGTAGATAGTTGTATGTCATAGTTGCACATCCTTCTACTTGCTGTATGTGGGACGCCGCCTCAGCATGGCCAGAGAAGCGGTGCGTCGGTGTGCGCCCAGGATCCGAACCCAGGCCGCCGGTAGCGAAGCACGTGCACTTAACCGCTAATCCACGGGGCAGGCCCAGGAATGGACTCTTTCAACTCTTCAACTTTTTTGTTTTAATTGGGCAGAAAAGCAATGTGTTACTTCAAAGGTATTTAGTCATAGTAAAATCCAGTTCAGCTATTAAAAAAGAAAATCTTTTCTCTCCCTGCCCTAGAGTATTCATAAAGAGTCTACAAATACGATCTGTTATTTTGTGTGTGTACCAGATATAACTGGCATAATTATCTTCATATTTGGCTCATTAGGCATTACATTCTTCTGTGAATCACTGCAGTGTGACAATGGCCCAGCAGTGAAGTAGTTCCCTGTGAAACAAAGGGAAACAGCATGATTCTGTTCTAGTAGTTTTACCTTTAAGTCTATTGTTGCCAATTGAGAACATCACTTTGATGTATAATTAATCTAACTGAAGTCCAGTGTTTTCCACTTACTAAATGGAAAACCAGTAATCTGCATGTGTGACAGGCCCAGACCTTCAGCTAAACCCAGGGTCCCCATTTATCTTGAAGGTTTGTGATGTTCCCTGCCATCGTGGGGAGAGCAGCACATTCTTCAGAAAGTGGCTTCTTGAGTCCTTGGAAACTAGAGTTATAATAAAGAGTAGGAGCTCGCTCATCAATCTCACCTGATTCTGTAACATAAGCAGAGCCTCAAAATCGTTTAGTACCTTGGAAGCCAAGTGGATTCCTAAATCGGGGGACTGTTCCACTTGTGTTGTAGTTGTCATAGTTGTTTGATCTGGGATTAGTGTGCGGTGGGGTGGGGCAGGGTGGGGCGGGGACTACAGACAGAGAGTAAAATGCAAGACAAGTGAGTTGTTTTGTTTTTGGCAATGTTAACATTTTAATCTCTACAGAATTATTTCCAAGAACTTTAAATGCTGAGAGATGAAGGATTAACTTTTTTTCTCATATGAAGAAAATGTTTCTACTTTCTTCCATTCAAGAAAAGGGAATTAACCAGGAGGGATAAATGGTTATCTCATATATACTGGTTTTCTCTGAGTATTAGAATGACCCTCCCCCCCGCATTTTTTTTTAATGACATGTGAATGCTCAGTTTGCACCAGTAAGTGCTGCGTATTGATACAGCTGATCTTTCAATACCTCCATGACTGTCTCTGTTCCAGCCACATGGCCAGGCACAGTGGCCATCTCCTTGACCCTGTCCATGTGTGAATGGGTAAATGGTTACTCGTATTCGTCATGGGTCAAAACTTTGTGTGCCTTCACTTCTGCTTTCATCACATTTTATTATGGGTTTCTCTCTGTAATGGAGAGTCACCTGGAAAAAAATTTTTTTAAAGAAATAAAAAACACTTCATAAGTTGCACTTGAGATATTGAATAATAAATTATTGTAGGCTCCTGGGTTACTTTTTCCTTTGTTCCAAATTGAGACTTTTAGGCTCTTCCCTTATCCCTTTGCCTTAAGGATCTCCAAAGCTATTCTCTTATCTTCCCAGTGGCATTATATATAGCAGATGAACAAGGAGGTGTTGTTTTAATTTGAATCCCTTGTATATGATGGTAATCATTGTACTCCAGAGGCTTCTTCCCAAAAGATGGACAATGTCCAGTCAGGTTTACTGTGAATTGTGGAATCAACTGGTCATTTGTATAGTTGATGTATTATCATCTACTAGGTAGAAAACATAATATGTAAGCCTTAGTTTGCTCTCAGTTTTCCCTCCTAGGAATTGTATATAGGGATGAAATGGTAATGTAGCACATATCTAGGATTTTTTTCCAGTGAGCAATTTATGTCATTCTTGTCAGTTTTCTCTGGCATTGTTGTGCCATTGTGTACATCATACTGTCAACTTTAGGTACTGTCTTAACACTGATTTTTAATGTCTTGACATTGTTATATTGTCTTAATATGTAGATACTAAGTGCGCTTTATGTCTCCTTTGCAGTTATGCTGTTACTTCCTAACCCTAATTGACTATAAACACTGTTGGCCTCCTGTTTGAGAGCCCTTGGGTTGATGATTCTAGATTTACCTAAAGATAAATTCTAAGTAAGTATTTGTTAACTCATTTAGATAAAACTATATCTGAAAAGTAGACAGTCCCATTTTTAAGTAAAGATGCCAGAAAATATTTCCTTCCTGGGACTTTGCAGTGCCATTGTTTCTCTGATTTAATATTTGATATGGCCACAGAAACCGAATATGACTAGGAGAACACCGTAGTCAGACATGTTTTGGTGTATATTTGGGCTCCAAAAAAGATTCTGAGAGACAAGAGAAAAAAAAAGGTAGTGTAATGATATCAACATCCATTCTTTCCTCTCCCTTCCTATCTTGGCTTACCTGACAAGAAAAGTTTGATTGTCTCTGGACTCCGCACATCTTTGCCCTGGAAGACACCTCTAAATGTTGAGGAATGTTTCATTCCTCCTGGGGCACATTGACCCATCTGATTGATGGTTTAATATCTTCCCCCAAAGTACCAACTAGTGTTGGTTGTTTCTTTTAATTTCAAAACCTGTTCAGTAGTAACACAGGTCATTACCGATCTCCCGACCCAGACCCTAGGTGCCAACAAAATTAAGTGCTTGCTATGAGCCATAGACACCTGCAAGCTGTCAAGCTATTGATGATAAATAGCAAACTGGAATGGCCCAGGAATATGCACGTGATTGTCTGATTCATATTCATTTATACTTGGAAGTAGGATGCTGAGAGAGCTAAATAATTAAATCACATAATGCAATTAAACTTACTCCATTAGAGTGCTCTTTTCCCCCCCATTCTTCTTGCTGACAGTATGCACACCAGGCTTAACCCCAGTGCAATTAAGCTGATTAGGCAGCACTAAGCCGCTCAAGTATGTAGTAGGCTTGTTTGGTTGTTGTTGCTTTTTTTTGTTTTTTAAGCTCCATAAGTCAAACTCCAGATTCTCAAGCTAGAACTTCAGGTTTTCAAATGATGTACGTAAAACTCTTTACCAAACACATTACAGTAAAGGCCGTGGCCTTAATCTTCCAAGAATACCCAGGTCCCCAGAATTGGCCACTGGGTTGTGATCTTATATATTACTTTGTAAAGAAAAAGTATGTAAAATTTTCAGGCATTTCTTGAAGTGCTGCTGAGTAGATTGGGCTCTTGCTTTAGCAGTTTATTCTTCACAAACAAAATAATCTATGGGATGCAAATCTACCTCTGTCTCATCTTTTGCCCATCCATCCATCTCTTAATTTTCCTTTAATAATTAATAATGTGCTAACAATTTCTATGATATATCAAATGCCTATTATATGCCATGTAATAACCTAGTCAATTTACATTTATCTACTTGAATGTACATAATAGCCTTGTAGTACTCCATTATTCTCTTTCCATGTGGAAGAGTGTGGAGGATAAGGTAGGTTAGATATCTTGCCTAAGATCATATAAGTAATTAGTAAGAGAGCCTGGATTTGCATCGAGCTCTGTGTAGCTCCAAAGCCCACATTTGTTCCCCTGCATCAGGCTGCCTTTTGATAAAAGATATCAGGAAGAACAATATTTTGTGCTTCTGATGCAGCTTGGTATGAATCTGTTTCTGACAGTGTCTAGCATCTTCTCTAAGGAGGATAAGGAAATTAAGCCCTCTCTCTCATGCAAGTTCCAGCTCCCAGTCAGATGATTGTCAAATCAAGACGCAGCTTCTATTACTGGTCACTAGTGCCATGTGGAGTATTATCAGTCTTTACTAAAGACCACATCCCAGCAGGCTCAACTAAATCTGTGCATGAAGAAAAATAACAAAAGAATTAAAGGATTTCATATGAGCCTCAAAACTTCATCCTCACAGCAACATCTTAAGTGATTTCCAGAAGAAAGACTTTGTTGTGCAGAGAAGGTCATCTCATTAAGAAATGAGAGATGAATCCTGTTCCTTTTGCTTTTCTTTATGACTCCTCCACATAAAATACTGATTATTTTTTTTAAAGATGTAGATTCTTCCCTGCATAAGACCTTTTCTATCTAGAGATGACCATGCTAGTCAAAATTCTGTTGCTTTTGGAATAGTGAAACAGATCTCTTGATTTTTCTAACTCCAAGTGGGTGATGAATGAAGGAATTAATGGATTGGAAGAAATAACATAAAAAGTAAGGCGTTATTGGTATTATTAAGCACTTGATAATAAAACAATGGAATCTATACAGTCAAGTTATGTTTTATTTATTTTTAGAGATTATAAAGCTACATTCTTCTTAAAACTCTGTAAAACATAAAATCAAAATGGTAAAAAATATGAACATGCAATTCACAAAAAAGGTAAATGAAAATAATTGATAAACATGTTTTGATATTCAACTTTGCTAGTAATCAAGAAGTATATATTAAACAATTAATATTCAGTCTGCCAGTCAATTAAAAAATATCCCCAAATTATCACGTTTAATGCTGGTGAGGATGAGGAAAATTGATAAACTCCTATGATGGCGGTGACTATATCAATTTGCATAGTACTTTTGAAAATAAATTTAGCCACACATCACATGCACTTCATATGTATTTATTGCAAAGACTGTGGTCACAAAGTTTCATCACAGCTTCATTTATCTATCTGTTTATTTAGATTCTCACATCCTGTGCCTTTATGGAATCTACAGTCTAGAGGAAGGTGCACTGATATACATGAATAATTACATAGTAGTACAAAGTATTATGGAAGGATAGAGATGAGGAATGTAACCCAGAATTTGCATTGTTCCTGTAGGACTTCACGTATGTGTCAGCTAACCTAAACCTTAAGGAGGAGAAAGGGCTATTAGCAAAAGGATAGGGGTGGGGGGTAGTACGAGCAGAAGAAAAAGCATCTGTGCAGGTCCCAGGTGAAGAGCATTTGAGCCCTGAAAGACTTGAGACATGGTCTCTATAGCCTGCTGATGGTGAGGTAATTAGGCATGAAGCTAGAGATGTAAGCACAAACCAGATCATGAAAGGCCTTGAAAGCCATGTCAAAAAAGAGATCTTATCCAAAGGATTAAAAGGTTTTAAGACAGAATCACATGTTTGAATTTGCATTTTGGAAAGCTCATTCTGCTTGCAATGTGTAGAATGGATTGAAGGAGGGCAAACAAGAATGATGGTGAAGATAGTTAAGATCAATTGTAGTAATTTAGGAGAATGGTAGTGTTGACCAGGGTAGTAGGAATAGGGATGAAAAGCAGTTACTGAATTTAAAAGATTTTTAGGAGACAGAACCATTGGGCTTAGTGATGACTTGGATGTCGGGGCTGAGCAGGGGAAAAGTAAGTGATGTGCAGGTTCTAGCTTGGGAACCTCAGCGAATATTAGGGCTGTTCTTTGATGTAGGAGACTGAGGCCAAAGAACAGGTCTGAGGGGCTAAGCAATATGTTCTGTTTTAGGCATAAGAAGTTAGAGGAGTGTATGGGGACATTTGGGTGAATACATCTAGAGGCAACTTAATGTACAGATTTGAAGCTCCGGAGAGAGAACTGCGCTGAAGACGTAAATCTGGATGTAATCAGGATATAGATGATAAGTAGAGAATTATAATATCAATATAAACCTAACATTTGAAAATAACTAAATGCTAAATAGTAAGGAAATGGCAAGATCAAAACTGACATATCTACACTCAATCACCAAGAATCTGTTTAATGAAAAATTAATACTCTGACAAAATGAGATATCTTACAAAGATATTTGTACCCTATGCACAGAAAGCCAAAATATTAAATATACATATGAAAAAGAAATATATGAGACTGAAATGTACCAAAATTATTAATAGTATCGGTCTTTGGGAATTTGGTGACAATGGATAACAAAGTTTTTTTAAAATATGTATATCATTTGTTCTTTTTCTATAATTTAGCATTTTGTAACAAGCCATAGTTTTCAATAGAAAATACATCATAACAATTTAAAGACTATTTTTTTCATTATACTTGATTTTACTAGAATGTTTGCAAGTTACAAGGGCATTATAAAAGAGACTTTACAAGATTGTTTTCTGGCTAAAATTTCTCAATAGATGAAAACACAAAATTTAGTTGTAAATTTAATCTTTTGTGTCCCACCCAAACAAAAGCAGTCTAGTATAGAGGGGAAAATACTATTCCAGATATCAATAGAAAGATTTCAATCCAAGTCTGCCTCTTAGAACCCTTTGAGAAGTTGTTTAACCTCTGAGGGCCTGGATGACTTCTCAGATAAGACAGTTGGCCCCATTTTATCTGAGATGAACTCCCACTGTATTTTGCCTGAGTCCAGATCACATACAAAAAAAAAAATGTATCAAACCATGTTACAGTGAAATCAGTGCATACTTAAATGTTGAGATACACGAATGAAGGGTCGCGATCTGAGTTTTTAAAATGTGACCTGACATCCAATGGAAGTGTATTTATTTCAAAGAGAATTTCGTGTTTGTTTCTTCTGCTTTTGTTTGCCCCCTTTTTTTCCTTCTTTTTGTCATAAAAAGATTGAAAGTCGCTGCTGTATTAGTGTGGAGAACATAAAACACAAAGCTCTTCCTGAAAGGTAATTTTCCAAGAATGAAAAATCTGAGACTGGTGTTTGATTGTTTGGTTCTCTGTCATTCAATGTTGCATTAAAACAACCATTTTTCCATAACTATAAATGGCCTCACTCTTGAAAACTGTCAGTTACAAATGAAAAGCGATAACACTTTGAAAGCAAAACCTCTCCCAAATCCCACTAGATTTTCAGATGAATTTGAAAACTAGTCAGTGGCACATATTCATACACAAATGTATCCATTGTTGGGGGGGAAAATTAAGAAAACATTTATATGCTCCATGTCATCCACTGTTTTCAGGAAAATATTATCTTTTTTTTTTTTTACATTTTAAAATGAATAATTTTTATAAATCTTGTAATCTAATTCTTTCCATTTTTTTCCTAGAGACATATTTGTTCTTTAGTTTTCCCGTGATACATTAATTTTAATACATTACAAGTTAGACACCATGAAGTAAAATGTAGAAACGGAAGTAGTTTACAGAGCCTTTTATATTCTTTCACTGGAACAGAGTTGTTTATCTGTATATACATTCTGATTTTAAACATTTATTGCTATATTTAAAAATATAGAAAAAGCGAAAAACTTAATAAGAATTTAAATCATCAATAATCTCACCACCCAGAGAAAACCATTTGGCTAAGTTTGGCTGCTTACTTCAAAGCCCCTTCAGAGAAACTGTTATGGGAACAGGTGCCTCATAATAAATCCGATTGTACGTTACTTGTTTCCATTAAGAGACAAGGCCTGCCATCACAACTAGTATAAAATCTCTCACTTAGACCCAATTTCAGAAGTCAATTTTGGAGATGACTCAAGCAAGAGCTAAAATGGTGGTTGCAATTTAAAAAACAAAACAAAACTAAAAACTTCTCCTGTGGCCCTTGGGAGATATGTCATCTGTATGTATGTATTTTGCTGAAAGAATAACTCTGTCCTATGTATTAGAACAAAGTTGCTCCTTCATTCAAAGTATACACACAGAATTACTTTAAACTGGCCTTAGGGCACATGCTTTAAACCAAGGCAGCTATCTTTCTGTTGTAATTTGGTGATTACTCTGTGTCTACATCTCGGAAAGCTCTTAGCGAAAAGCACATGGGGAGATGTTAGAGCTAAATAGGCCAATGGTTTAGTACAAATCTCAAAGTAAACTCTTTAAAATCTGAATTATAATGAAGGTGAGATTTAGCTCTACCTAGCTTTTCATCTTCCATTCCTTACACTCATGGCACATGACATTTCAGTCTTATTTCCCTCTCACCTCTGTATCTCTGCCCATGCCGTGGCCTCGCTCGGAATGCCTTCTCCCATTTGTTCACCTGTCCAACTCATATATCCAAACTGTGCTGAAATGTAGTCCCTGTCATGCCTGCCACAAACCCCACTCTGTGCTCCTGCGACACTTCGTATATACTTCCAATAAACCGTTAGCTTGCTTGTCATTGTCCTCTAATTACTATTTGTCACAAATTTCAGTCTGTGAGATCCTTGAGGAAATTAACTATGTTTTAGTTATCTTTGAATCCCCGGTTCCTAGAACATTGTCTACCTTAGTAGTTATGCAGTTTATGTATAATAGGCATATGTCAGTTTGGAAAAAAAAATATGATTGATGTAAATCAATATTGATTAATGTAAATTGTGATAATTGGAGAATAATGAATATGTTTTGGTGAGCTCTACTGAAATCTGAAGTTTCTTGTTTCGGGAACTAAGAATGGCTCTTCAGATTTCTTTGAATGTTTTGTAAGCATTGTTTACCATCTTCCACTCAGCAGAATTTAAGATCTACTCAATGGAATAATATTTTAGGCTGACAATATGTAAGATCTACACAGGTGAGGTGAACTATTCAAATACAGTGATCTAAAACATTTCCATTTTTATTAGAGTTTGAGAAGAAGGCAGAATCGTTTTTGAGTTTAACGAAAGAAAACTTTTATTGAGGCCTAGGGAAAGAGTCTGTGTTTCATAAATTGCATTAAATATTTGGTATGCAAAATTCCGGCTGTTGTTCTGCATTAAATGGGTGCAATGCGTTCCCTATCTAATTAAGTAACCATATGGAGACGAGTCACATTTACATAAAGAAAAGCAGAGATCCCAGCGTTATTGTATTGTCTTAGATTATGTAACTTGGTTTCCCTGGTATGGCTTTCTGCCCTGACTTGCATTTTGACATGGACCAATATGCTCACAGACACTGAGTGGAATTGAAACAGCTATTTCTAAGGTGCCTTGCTTCATTTAAATATCGCAGTGAGAGGGGCTCTGGAATACTATGAAATCTCCTATGTTTGATAACTGCTTGCCTATTAAAGCCAGTAGTTTTGAGATCTGGCCAACAGGAAATCCGTTGTGTATAATCACATTGTTTTGCAAGACAATTGTGTGCCTGGTGTATGATGTAACCATTCACTACATGTTTATTGAATAACAGTTTCACAGCATGTTATCAGAGTTTTTGACCTAACAGAGTTTTACTGACATACATATAGGTAGTAAATGGTAAAGAAATTTTAGAAAGAACAATTCATATCATAAGGGCTCTCAGAGGAAAATAATAACAGTAATCACAAAATTGAAATATAAATATTAGGATAATAAGTTTGGGAATGGAAATCATGAAGATCATAATTATAATTCTCTTTCTTTTGTTTGCAATCCAAGCAATGATGCTGGCAGTGGCAGTTAATGGTGGCACATGGTATTTATGTAACATTTAATCATTTACTATATATTTTTATATATATTATCTCATTTTAACATCACAAAACACTGACTAATAAATTTTAGTCACTCATTTTTATGGATGATAAAAATGGAACCTCAGAATTAAGTTAGTCACCCAAGGTCACAGGGTTAACTCAGACTTTAAGTCAGGTTATTTGATTCTAAAGTTCTTTGGTTTTACCAAATTTAGTTTTTGCTTTATGGCAAGATCATTGGTAGGATTTTGGAACAAATATGAATGTTTTGTACCAGTGAGAAAACAAGCATACATTAGACATAGTAGAGAAAAAAAAAAAAGACGTATTTCAAAGTACTCTCAGGAAAAAAGTATGAAAATAATTTAGAATTTCTCAAAACCTATTGAAGCTCCACTTTGTTGAGACTCTAGCTCCATGGAGCTCCATGGAGTGCCCACACACTTCACTCATGGTCCAGGGTTCTACAAATCCCTATCTGCAACGACTTGCCTCTGTTGTGTCCAATCCCCCTACAGATTTAACACATCAAACAGGCAAATATTGGGCAGTTTTATATGATTAAACGTAATAGAATGACAATGGCCTCGTTCCACTCCCTATTTCTTGCTGAGATTCGCTGTCTCCTGTTTTTGTTTTGTTTTATTTATTTATTTATTTATTTATTTATTTATTTATTTAGTGAGGAAGATCAGCCCTGAGCTAACATCCACGCCAATCCTCCTCTTTTTGCTGAGGAAGACTGGCCCTTCCTCCACTTTATATGGGACGCTGCCACAGCATGGCCTGACAAGCGGTGAATCAGTGCAGCGCCCGGGATCCGAAACTGGGCCGCCAGCAGGGGAGCACACACACTTAACCGCTATGCCATGAGGCCGGCCCCTTGCTGTCTCCTTTTTTGTTCCATGTATTTTAATTGGAGTTTTAGTGGTTAAAAATTCCCGCCTAAAAGAAGATGAAACTCTTTCCAAATGAAACATTGAAAAATCTTTCTCATTATTTTATTCTCAAACAACATGTATTCTTTGATTTCTTTGTCTGACTTTAGTGAGGATGCCTAGTCAGTTGAAGATAATTAGTTGAGTACAGTAGTCCTCCCTTATCCATGGGGGTACATTCCAAGACTGCTAGTGGGTGCCTGAAACTGAGCATAGTACCCAACCCTATATATACTATGTTTTTTCCTATACATACATACCTATGCTAAAGTTTAATTCATAAATTAGGCACAGCAAGAGATTAATAACAATAATAAAATTGAACAAGTATAACAATATGTTGTAATAAAAGTTGTCGTAGATCTTAGCAACCTCAGCATATATTTTTTTTTTCTTTATTAACTCAAGAACTTTCACCTTTTCATTTAAAGGAAGCACTTTACAGCTTCTCTTTGGCATATCCAAATTGCCGGCATCACTACTCTTGAGTTTTGGGACACTATTAAGTAAAATAGGGTTACTTGAACACAAGCACTGCGACACTGTGACAGTCATCTGATAACCGAGAGGGCTGCTAAGTGACTGATGGGTGGGTAGTGTATATAGCATGGGTACGCTGGACAAAGGCAGGAGTAATGTCCCAGGAGGGACGGATCAGGATGGCGAGAGATTTCGTCATGCCACTCAGAACGGCACACAGTTTAAAACTTATAAATTGTTAATTTCTTGAATTTTCTATTTAATATTGTCAGACCACAGTTGACCTAGGGAAAATGAAACCGTGGAAAGTGAAACTGCAGATAAGGGGGGGACTACTGTAATTGCTATGCTGTTCTCGCAAAAATATTTATTTTCTCAAGACCTTTCTAGGATATGTCCATAACACACCCATCGTGACCTGGAATCAAAATCCAGCAGACAGGATAACTGAATTATCTTTAAAATGAATGTCATGCTTACTGTAAGTGGTGAGGTGCCACGCAGATACTGTATCATTTTATATCATCTTCTTTTGGTTTTATGAACTACGTGCTATTGCCATAAGGCAGACACTCACTAAATTACAGAATCAGATTTCTAAGGGTCCATTCATCTGAACTGAAATGGAATTGTGAGGTGGTTGGAGTCAGAGACCTACGTTGAAATTCTGAGTCCCTGTTTACTAACTATATGACCTCAGACAAGACACGTACTTGAAGCATTTCCTCAAATGCAAAATGGGATACTTATAGTACCCACCTCGGAGAGTTGCTATGAAGCTCAAATGACTTAATCCATGTGGAAGGTTTATTACCATAACCTGTACTCATTCAATAAATGGCAACTCTTATTTTCACTTTCTGCTAATATAGTTTCCATGTTTTTAAGCTTACCAAAATTCTTTAACATTTAGAGCACTGGGATTTAATTAAGTGAAGCTTGGAGCTCTGGCTTTGCTTAAGAAGGAAGATCTAGTTGTATCAATAAGGAATGTTTTCTGCCAAAACAACAGAAAATCTGACTATCAGTAGCTTAAATAATCAAAGATTTAAAAAAACAACATAAATTATCTGGAGATGGATGCCTCCTGGTGTTAGTCTGGCCTCTCTCAGTGTGTCAGAGCTGGTACTTCTGTGCTCCTCTTTGACTTTTCCTCAGGATCTTTCCCAGTTACAGCAGGAACAAAAGAGAGAAGGGACAGTACCAACCACATCTATTCCTTTTGTCAGGAAAATAGAAGCTTTCTCAAACTTCTGTTTATGACTCATTTGCTAGATCAGTGTCACATGACTATTCCTACCTGTAAAGCAGTAAACTGAGCCTATGACTTTTCCAGCCTTTCCTGTGAAAGTGGTTTGGGAGAAAGCAGTTGACTGGGTCAGACGGATGCCAGCATTTGTCACATCAGATTTAAAACTTTTCTCTGAATTATAAAGCGGTGGCAAATGTATTGAGATTACAAGTAAATTGCCCTTTAAGCCCAAAAATATTCATGCAGTCTTCCGTAAAAGCGTTTATTAAAGTCACCATCCCCATCCCTCTCCAAAAAACAGGATCTGTCAGCAACTTCTAAGCCCCTTAGAAGTTCCCACTTCTGCTCCTTTCTTCCCTTCCCTTCTCTTCCCTTTTGCTTGATGAATCAGCTGGGAATTTCCTGAACAATTCAGTTCTGAGCAACTAGATGGGGTTGAGCATAATAGGCATCCATGGGGTGAGAGGGAGGAAGGTGACCCCAGCCTTGTGGGGTAAGGAAGGAGCATCTTCCTGGAGGGCAGCCTGCTGGGGAAATCCAGGCTTCTTGCATGGAAGGCATCTGAAAGGCAGGGCATTGCTGCACCAGGATTTCCAGGCTGAGCCCAGTGAGGAGGTTGAGGGAGAGGAGAGGGGATTAGGAACCATATTAGGGAAACACCACTCCCAATGCTTCACTACATATACAAAGCAAAAAAAAAAAAAAAGGAAAATATATCATTCTTCTACTTTCAATTTTTAATTTCTTTGTTGGAAGGATGCAAATAAATGCTAATATATATACAGATATGTACTTATCATTTCTCACCTTCCCACTGCCACCCTAATAAATTGATTTTTTTTTCTTTGTTTCTTGTTTTTATGATTCCCGGCCCTTTTCCTATACACACATGATTTTGATGTGGCTTCAATAACAGTTAAGATATCATGTTGCATTCTGCCTTTTCTTTTTATTTTTTTAATCCTCTGAACATTAAGATTGATTGATTCTTAATGGAGGTCCTTGAGATAGCCAGAACACTTATCTGCCGCCTTTTCCATTCCACTCTCCTGCTCTGTGTTTCAGATGGAGGCGAACTTGTTACTTTATCCAAAGGGCATTTATTAAAATAGCAGGAGGGTAACCTAATTGCTTTCAGATCTCTCTGTGTTTTGTGAATTGGATGGTTAAAACTTGATTTATCTTATGATCTAGTGCCTTTGTCATTTTTTTTATGCTAGATGAATGTGATTTCATTATTTACTTAGGTATTGTTATTTATGACGCCAACCCTCCCCCCCAATTTCAGTATTTCCTTCAGACAGTCACGCATTGTTACTGGTTAAGCAAAAATGCATCACTCAAAATGTATGCCTGTGGTTCTTCACTAAGGCTATCACCATAGAGTGTGGGATATATTCTTGATCAGGTGACCCTTTTGTGTAACAATGAATTACTTTGGACAGAACTCAAGCCCCTATTGGGAGTGAGCTGTTTGATGCCCATATAAAATCTTTTAGTACCTTTGTCATTTTCTCTAATGCATGGATTTACAAAAGCCTGAGGGGACGTGGTATTTATTGAAGATGGAAATTGGCATGAGCACTCAGTCACAAAATGAATTAATATATGATATATTTTATGAAGTCCCTTGTAAATATAACTTAGAACATTAAAAAAAAACACCTCTTAGGTTCTGTCCTGAAACCCTTCTTATTCCATGTGATATATACACATTTTATTTTCTGAGTGACTTTATTGTACTTTTATGACATAAAACTGGTTGCTCTCTTACTATTTACAGTATTTATGGTGATTTTTTCTTGGTGCTTCTAGTTACTTACACATGCTTTTCTATTACAAATGCATTTTAAAGTTTATAGTATCTCAAACTCTTTATTACATGAGGCTTTTTCTCCCTTAGGCTGCTGTATTTAACAGAAAAAAATAGTTTTAAGTGTCAAACTATTGTTTATGTATAATTCATTGCAGTGGCACGAATAGTGCTTATGTGTTCCCAATGGCAAAGAGTCTTTTTCATAACTCAGTGTCTTTTTATTTTCTTCCTTACACAGCAATACAATTATAGGAAGTCATATCCTTTTTGTCCTAGCCCCTCCCTTTTTGCATTTGAGAATGCTGCCTGAAAGTTCTTAAAACAGGACATTACTCCTAATATTGGGAATGATATTTACCTTTGACAATACTTACTGATTTAGGTTATTGACTTGAATGTGAATAATAAGAGGCTCTCTTTCTTCAGATTTACAGAGAGTGTCAGAAACCCAGGTTAGGTCAGAGGATGCATTTTATCTCCTGGGCTGTCTTCTGATGAACTGGACTCTTCTTCCAGTGGTTTCCCCAGGTCCCTTTCCCCGGCTTAGTCCTAAAGACCAGTTTGCTTTGAATGGGAATAACCCTTTTCTGGATATTGTTAATGTTGGTATTGAAATCCGTGCTTTCTTTTTTCTTTGTCTGGAATGGCCATTGGAAGGCACAAGATACCATTCTTCTTGGTCATCTCCACATTGCTCAGCAGTCACATCTTTGTTCCTTTGACTTTATGGTAGTTTCCTGGGACTTAAGACCTTGCTAAATGTAGTGAAGAAGCAATGAAGGAAAGTCTTGGCTCCTGCTTTTCCCTTCTTATAATGCTTCTGTCTGATCATTAGTTCCCCAAATTTAGGGGAAAGTCATATCTATTTCTTCCATTTAAACAAATATAATTATCGATCCTAAACTAAAAGCTCATAACTATTTTAGTGATTTGTTTTAGTTCCAAGTCTTGAAAGTGAGATTCATAGTATATGGGGGAGGACTGATGGGGGCAGAGAATGATGGCCAAGCAGAAAAAAATGTGCATTCCTTTTAGAAAGTTTAGTAAGTTGTTGAGTTTTTGGAAGAAACTCTATCCAAGGCCGAATACCAGGCAATCTCCGAAGTTTTATTGGTGAAGAAAGGAGACAATTTGGAATCTTTTGGGGCATGTCTTATGACTGAGCATCTTTCACTAAGATTGCCATTCTTCACACTCATTTATGGGAGAACAAAATCTATTCCCACGATTATTTCCAAGTTTCAAGACAGCTTGTGGCCCTCATTGAGCAATTTGAGGTAACCACTCATGGGACTAAATTTTAAGATTCAACTTCTCTCCCCACAGGTATTTATCTCAGTTCTTTCGGCAAAGACACGCAGGTTCAAAACTAGTTTTAGGGGTGTCCGATTATTTTCACTTGTCCAGTAACACTGACGCTGAGTCCAGCTAAAGGTACCATGTTACGCTAGTTCAGCCTCTAGAAGATAATTCATCTACACAGGCCTTTCAAGCATGATGTATTAATCTGGTGCACAGTTTTCTAGCAGATTCTTAGAGCTGGTATGGGTTGTGCTTTGCGTCTTGATGTATGTGTTGCCAGTGTAGGCTGTGTTCTAATGTCCTCTTAAATTTCACAGGAACCGACAATGGCGAAGCTCTCCCTGAATCCATCCCATCAGCTCCTGGGACACTGCCTCATTTCATAGAGGAGCCAGATGATGCTTATATCGTCAAGAGCAACCCCATTGCACTGAGGTGCAAAGCAAGGCCAGCCATGCAGATATTCTTCAAATGCAATGGCGAGTGGGTCCATCAAAATGAGCATGTCTCTGAGGAGAGTCTGGACGAGAGTTCAGGTAAGAATGTGAAACAATCAGAAGAATCCATGTTAGCTCCTCAAATCATCACATTATTACATGGCTGGGAAAAACTGTAAGCCACCCACCATTGCTTTATTTGAACGAGATCATATTAACATTATCCCAGGAATATAAGATGCAATCTTATCTTTAAATGACTCCACGGCTCCCTTGCTGGTCTACTCCAATATGGTACAGGGGCATTTTTATTTCCTGTTCTATATAACTTTAACACCTAATTTTGTATGCAAGTTAATAGTCTCACTGGAAATCAAACCAGGAAGTCACTGTTTTCATTTTCTGAATTCTAAATATTTTTGGAGACAACTAAATCTTCCACCAAACGCCTTCTTAAGCAGCATAATTTCAGTTTCTCTAATCTTTGCTTGTAGATATTATTGTTGTGTACTTTATTCTTCACAGTTGGTGGTTTCTGAGTCTTCTTTAAGTTTTTTAATTACTGCGTAATGACAGAGCCTAAATTAGATTCCCACATTTGAATGGGATCTCCAGTGTGAAAGAATTTCAGGACCTTCTTTATTAGTTTCGCTAATTTGGCTGATGAGTGGTGATGATGAGAATAATGATCATAGGAGCTAATGTTTATTGAGCACTTACTGTATACTAGGGCTTATCTAAGCATTTGACAGACATTATCTTACTGTCTTTACAACAGCCCTCTGGGGTAAATAATGCTAGAATTGCCTTCTCATAGATAAGGAAACTGAGGCTCAAAGAGATTACATAAATTATGGGATTGTGCTGGATCTCAAAGCAAGATCATTTGACTCAAAACTTTTGAAATTTGTAACTTTTTATAGTTTAGTGTATAACAGAAACAGAATATGCTTTTGAACTTTCGCTCTTCAGACTACCTGAAAATTTAGCCTAATCCTGAATCCAATCTGGTCTCACCCTAGATTATTGATTTTATAAATTCAGACTCACTCACTAGATAGCAGATTTTCAATGCCAAAAAGCCTGAGTATAATTAGGAAGTTTCAAGTCAGCCTAATTTGTTAACTATATACCAATGCTATTCAATACAGTAGGCTAGGCCTTTCAGAGTATTCAAATAAGGATAAGATGCAGACACTGATCTCTAAGGCTTTACACCTACTGATAGATATAAGACCCATATACCCATAAGTGCAGCGCAAATGAAGTTACGATCAATGTCTGAAGAGAAGTAGATGGTGCTATGGAGGATTAAAAGAAAAAGGAAAGATCTCTTCTAACCAGGACTATCAGGAAAGGTTGGAAGCAATAGCATTTGAAAGGGACATTGAAGAATATGTAATTCAAATAGGCATAATTGATGCTACATTGTATGGGGGAGAGAGGAGTCTCAGTGGTCTGAAGGTCAACACTAGCAAATGAAGGAAAGCTTAGTGTATGTTCAGCAAGAAGTTTGGTTTGGTCGAAGTATAAAATTGATGTAGGAGAATAGCAGCTGATAGCCTGAAAACTTGGTTCAATCTCTGGCATGAAAGGCCTCAAATACCAGAGTGAGGAATTCTTTACTTAATTTTATGGATGTTTTGCTGGTGGTGAGGATTGGTTATATTGACATATGGGAATGCTATGGCTGGAGCTCTGCTCCAAGCACAAGTGCTTGGAAGGGTAAAGAGAAACAAGAATGGGGGAAGTTAGGAGACTTGGATAATTCACTTGAGAGAAAGTAAGGTCTGCTTCTAGAGTGGTAGCCACAGAAAAAAGAACTAGATATCTGGTCTGAGAAGCACTTGAACAAATCAGACTTAATAACAGATTGAATGAATGAATGAATGAATGAAGAAGATGGAGGAATAAAAATGTCTTAACAGGAGCAGAAAAGTAATGAGATTAGTATAAATAATTACATTAGCAAGGAGAAAGGCCTGAGATGCTTGTTTGGACAATCTGAATTTGAAATACATATGGGATATAACAAAGAGATGTAGATCTGGATCTTGGTAGAGTTCAGAGATAGAAAAGTAGATTTGGTAATCATCAATAAGAATGAAGCCATGGAGACAGAGAATGGGTAACATGAAAAGAAAATAGATCTAGGGACATACCTCCCAGGATTCAGGAAGAGGAATGTCAGCAGCCAACAAAGAAGTAAGCAGAGTATGCTGTGTTCCAAAGCAAAAGCAGAAAATAATTTCAAAAAGATCATCAGGTGATGCTGTCTCTGCCTATAACTCAGTAAAGAAGACAAAGAACAAAACATATATAAAAAGTGCTAAACGTTATACAGTTCTGAACTAATTTGGGATTGCAGTATAAATGCATAACTTCAAAAGGTAGAAAAACAACTAAACCTTATCACAATTCCCCATTCGTTCCAGTTTGGAACTAGTATGAGGAAGGAAAAAATAAATGTACCTTCTTTGGAGATGTTGTTCTTTAGACCAAAAGCACACTTAGAATTCGGGAACCTAATGTGAGAACTGGAAGGGATCTTAATGACAACCTAACAGCCCTATTTTACACATTAAAAATCTTAACTTCCGAGAGATACAACTAGTTCCTGGCATAGCTATTTCTAGAACCCAAGTCTCCTGATTTCCACTTCAGATATATTGTCTTGATACTATAAGCCACCTTTACATACAGATTCCTATGCTCTCTTTCCCAATCAAAGACACATCCCCTTACTAACATAGAGATGGATTTCAGCACATGGCTCATCATTTTCCATCATGAGTTTGTTTAGTGTTTCGATTTCCCAAGTATATAATCCTATAGTCATTCCATTGGAATTTCTTATTCCTGATCATTTCTACCATCTCTGTAAAGGCCAATCCCTTATTCTATGTTGTATTTCTGGCACTGTTAAACAAAAGTTTGTAACAACCAAAGATACAGAGACATATCCAGGATTCGAGGTATAATTTCCATCTTGAAAGAAGGATTTGACATAATCAAGGCAAAAGAAGAGGACAAATAGAATCTTGGTGTCAGAAAGGTTTCTGCTTTTGTGCTCCCAAGGTTGAGATCTTAGATAGATCTAGGTTGGGAGAGATTGAGTCACAAACGATAGCTGTCTCACTTATCTTGGTGTGAAAACTTCAAAAGAAGACTCTGAAATTTAGGAGAGGACAACAAGGGAACAGCATTTATCGTAGGAGCAAAAGCCTATAAAACAATGGTAGAATATGAAAGATTTATGTACCTTATACTCAATTAGTCCAACTGAAAAGGACTCATACCAGTGGCTCAGTGGGGCTATATGTTTTATCCTCAGATGTTTCTGTCCTAGATTTTGCCCAGTAATGAACTCAAAATAGCAGAATTCCATTGGGCAAACTGCTCCAAATGAAAAATAGGAAGAACATTGAAAATGATTAGTTATTTTTTATACCGCTGCTAGAAAATTCTATATCCGTTCTCATTTAAAGACCTTTTGATAAGTAATGCAAGCCAGTTTAACACTTCACCCTCTAGTAATTTCACAACATTCTGTTTTGCTGTTGTTTCCCCCTTTTAATTCTCCTAGTATTGCTAGGCAACTCCACGTCTTGCAGATAGCAGTGTTGATTACATTCTCTGCCTCCATGTAAAAGTCTGTCCTCTCCACTTCTTTAAGAAAGACCGAAAAAAGTCACAAATTTCTAAGGAATTGGGAAGAACAAAAATTCATAAGTGAAAAAATCTGAAGAAATTATATACCACTTTTTACAAAAAGCCTATTGAGAAAGAATTTAAATTTTAACAGCTACCTTTTTGAAAAGAATTTAAGAAGCACAACCTTTTCTTCCAAGTCATTTTGATTGAATCAATAGGAAAGAAATGTCTCTCCCTAAACAGTTTTCTTCTGTGTAGTTAATGAAAATTGCTGTCTGCCACACACTGCAATTATGTTTCCTAAGGTTGGTATTAACAGTGGAATAGTGGAAACTGGAGAAAGATGAGTGGAGATATTATACCAAAACCAATACATGCATGCAATTAAGGTTGGAAACAAAATGGCCTCAGGCGTTCAAAAATAGATGCATCACTTCCCTCGAGTTCTTCTATGTCGAGCTTGAGCACAGGGCTTGACTACCTTTACAGACTTAATGGCTTTTGATTGGGTCGTAAAATAATTCCTCCTAGTCCAATAGGAGTGAATGACGCCGAGAGGCCAAGGGCAGTGGGACCACATTTGACAACAGGTAGAGGATTGTCTGTGTTCTTTTAAGAAGTTGGAAGTAGCTGCTTATATATCTTTGGCTAACGTAGTCTCCATTTCTAAAATCCCAGAGAATTTTGATATTCTTTTTACTTACAGGTTTTCTTTCTTCACCGAACTAATGGGAAATGCATAGGACCTGGGAGAGTTTGGAGTAGACACAGAATGTTTTGTATTTCCAAATTGGAAGCAATAAGTCCTTTCAGTTGTTAAAGGCTGCAAACTGCCTTTGGTCTTTCTGGTAATTTGGCCCTGTCATCTAACAAACAGTTCAAATAAGAAGAAAAAGGATTGTATGTTTTCATGCAGTTTAGCTTGGAAAACCCAGAGCTAGAGTTCTTTCCTGCAAAAAGCACAATTTATTTGACATGAGTTACTGTGTTTGCACAGACATGGCTATACCTCTTAGTAATGTACACTTTCAGTTCTCTGCACAAGCCAAGGGATCCTCTTTCATTTGTTCTGCCTCATTTCATCTGGAAATATGGGAACTCTTCTTCCTTGTGATTTTCCTCTGTTAACATCTGGAGTTGAGAAGTAACCCCAACCCAGGAGTCATGTCCCTGAGAAAGGGTGGAATGTTCAGTAACACAGAAATTAAGAGCTTTAATATAACAAATAGGCAGAAATACTCATACACACATGCACACACGCATACAGAAAAACAATAACAACCAGGAAAACCCATCCTTGGCAATCAAGATAATGTAGCCTGTGGGAAGCTTGAGTTGTCAATAAGCTAAACCACTTCTTTATTGTTCAATAAAAACAGGAGTTCCTTTAACAATGCTCTATGGCTCTTATCTTATTCCACCTTGGAGATACAGAACTCTAGTGAGTAAAATAATGCATATTCTAATGTGTTATGGGAAAAGTCTCAACTCTGGTAAACTAATATTTTTCTTCTTAAAGAATATCATTTCAGAGATTTCATTGTGTGTGATTTCCTTTTTAAACAACTAGAGTCACTCTCTGGGGATAAAAGGTTAATGGATTGTGTTGAGAAAAGGGAGAAGTGTAGAAATAAAAATGTATTAAATCTTTAAAGTTTATATCTAACAACTTTACTGTGCTGGTGATGGGGATTTGAATTACAGTATCTTCCCGAAAACCATTAATTTGAAGCTCCCTTCAATGATTCACAAATCACCAAGGTACATTTGGGAAGTGTATATTTTAGACCACATAACACAGAAATAATTAATCTCTCCAGTGTTCCATTGACAGTTTGTGGGTTTAAAACTCACTTTTATAGAAACATTCTCCCCTCCCACCCCCCAATTTCATCTTGTTCATCACTCTGCTTCTCAGAGAGGAGTGACATATTCTTAAAAGGTTTTCAGGAAAATATTTTGAATTCCTTCTATAAACTTGTGGCAGAGTATGAAGGCCTTGTCTCTTGTGTCTAATAGAACCTTTCCTACAAAAAGTTGGAGACCGTTTATTCTCATTTCACCCTTAGCAGAGATAGAAAGCAACTGACCATTTTATGTAATTTAATAACAATTCCTGATATGAAACAGAGATTTGTTCTAACCCCTAAATTCTTAAGTAATATCTTTGGATTTTTCAGTCTTTTCTGTTCATACAACATTCAGAAGTGTGTTTCTTTATTTGAAGTGGGAATTCTAAGGATCTAAAAAAACTGAAGATAGTCTAGTGGTGAAGGGCACGGGTATTAGTGTTAGATGGTAGCGTGTTTGAAATCTGGCTCTCCACTTGCAAACTCTTTCAGGTAGATATGTTTCTTGGCTTCCTGTCACCTCAGTTTCCCCATGTGTAAAATAACAGTAATTATATCTACCACATAGAACTGTTGTGAGGGTTATAGAACCTAATACACGTGACATGCTTAGATCAAGGTCTGGTGTATAGCAAATAATCAAGGTTAGCCTTCAAAATGATAAATATAAAATTGCTAATTTTTTCTAAATGGGGCAAGTGGCTGGTGATGCCTCAAAAAACACATAGAAAATTATGAACTTTTACAATTCCAAAAATATGAAAGGGCTAATATTATTAACAGGTAAATAATTCTTTCGTGAGATAGCATTTTACTTGCCTGTGATTCACTCATGCGGTTTACATGTAGTCTTTGTCTTGTTCTTAGAGCCAATGGTAGCGCTGTGGGAGACAAAAGTTGTCCGACACATGCCCAACTTCAGGGCATAACCTACTAATGGGAGGTAGTTTTAGTGACTGCAGGAATGGAAAGTCATTGATTGGTGCAGCCAGGTTGGAAATCATGACTGTGTTTCCCACCAAGTTGTGAGTATGCTGTCTGAGTGAGTCATTCCTGGCGTGCTATCCTCTACATAACTCTACCGTGTCCACTTCTGCCTCTGAAGTTTCCCCTCCCTCTGTGATCAGACAACACTACCAAGCTAATTTGCTTTCCTCTGCCAGACACCTCTGTGCTGATTAATCCTAATCTCTGGTGTGGAAGAAACTGGAGAGCTTGGGTGTGTTCTTAGTTTCTGTACTTAAGACTGAATCTGTGGTGCTTCTGAGGAATACATGGAGTGGTGGTTATCCAGGGAAACTAAAGAGTATTCATCAGGCATCGTGCACATTAAAGGGTGACTTTTTTTTTTTTATATCAAAATACATTTTAATCTTGTTGCTAGGATGAAGTGGCAAAAGACATTTAGCCCTAATTAAGCATCTGCTAGTAAAATGAAATACGGTTCTACCTTTTAATTATCTACATTTAATTTACTATTTTCAGGAGCATATTGGCCTGAAGACATCTAAGCTCCCTCAAGAAATAGAGGCACAGTTCCATGAAAATGCCTCCCTATACCTGAGAGTTTTGAAACTTCAAATATGTGTCAGACTCGTGAGTCCTTACCAGATCCTTACCCTAGACACCAAGCTAAATATTGGGTGAGGACAGCCTTCAAGTCCTAGGTAGAATGGCACCCACCCCAGGAAGCTTTTGCTGATGCTATGGAGAGGTTAGAAGCCCTCGTGTGTGAAATTGGAGCAGTCTGCACTTCTTCTGTCATAGCAATTGTCACACTGCATTGTTGGGCTGGGTTGAACTGTCTCTAGCCTATAAGCTCCTTGAGGGCAGGAATCTTGATCATCTACTTTGTGACAGTATCCTCAACACCAGGCACAGTGGCAGGCACATATGAGGCACTCAGTAAATTTTTTTCAGATAATATATGCTGCAAACCATATGACATCTTTGATCTATTTCCTATGGTATGGGACCTGCAGCAAAATAGTAATAAAAATAGAAATAATAATAACATAATGTTAAGATGAAATAAGATAATGCATGTGATGGCATAAATAAAATAAAGGGCCATACGGATGCTATAATAATTAATCAATAATGATAATAACAATATGTTATTCAAAATATGGGGAAACTTTTCATTATTCAGACACATTTTCTAGGCTCCAACCCTGGACTAGTAAGAGACAAGTGAAAAACATTCCCTTCTATAAGTGGTCGACTCACTTCTGTCTTCTCAGGAGACAGTGGAGTAAGAAGGGACTATCTCAGAGCTAAATCCAGGCATCAGAGGGACTGCGATACCTACGGAGAAGATGGTCCATTAGAGAAGGCTCTTAAATATGAGACAGTTGCTTTTCATGGGGAGTTTCATTTTTTTTCTCTTCCAGAGAATTGAGCAAGGCCTTATGCTACTCATGAAGTTGTATTGGACTCGTTCTCTGGAGCTTTGTCTGTGGAAAGCTATATAATCACTCTTTTGGTTAATCCCCAGATGTGAAACATTACATTGTGGAAAACCAGGCATGGAGTAGGGGAGACACCGGGCTAAAATGGCCCAGGGAAATGTGCACAGAGACAAGGAAGAGAAAACAACTCACCAAAACCTAGTTTGCTAGTCTCTTATTGCCTCACGTGGAAGGGTTTGGGATGTGAAAAACACCTTAAAGGAGGAAGAAGGATTCCCAATTTCCTTCTTGAATCCAGCTGTTTGGTTAAGTAAGCTAAGCATCCCACTACAGAGAACTTCCACACAATTGAAGAACATAAAGCTGTGAGGGTGGTAAACATCAGAGAACTGTGTCAAATTCCTCCCCAACTGCCCATCACTGGGTGTATCTGAGAACTGGTTGGCAATAAGAACCATGGCAGGATGCTACTGATGGGCTTGGGGGAAGTGTGATAATGAGCAGTAGGTAAAAGGCGGGGACAGCTGTTAATAGGCACTAGGCTGCAGTTGGCATGGTGCTGAATGTTAAATACTATTCCAGAATTCTTTCTCGTCTATAGAACAAGTTAGGACTAAGACTAGAGCCCTTTTATTAAAAGTTGACCAGAAATAGATGATTTTCATTCTTTTTCTGTCTCCATTTCTTTTCTCCTGCCTTCTCTATTTCTCTTCTTTGTACAGTGAAGCACACACCTTCAATTAGTCTGAAAATTTTCGAACTTTTAGTCTCCCAGCATGATTAGACCTGCTAAGAGTAACTAGTGTTTTCTATCTGATAAATAAAGGGATTACAGCAATAACTGCTGTCAGCATTTTTCTCATTTAAACAAATAAAGCTGACAAATGATGAAGTTCTGTGCTGCTCTGTTATGCTTAGTACACGCAGAGCAATTATTCATTTGCTGCCAACATTAGTCTACCTACAACTAAACCATCTAACAGTGTAGAAAGCTTATTAGCATATCAGTCCCATAGTCATATTTTTATATTCTGTAAGACTCTGCTCCATAACAAAGGCTGATGGTTATAATGTGTACAATAATTTAAAGGGTTGGACTTTTCCATGCTTATTAGAATTACACAAGTTATCAGGTACAATGCTACTCTTATTTATGAGATGCCATCTTCAATTTGCCTGTGATTTTTGCTCCCCTGTAGCATTTCCTATGAACAAGTTAGCCGCCATCTTGAGATGTAGACGTAGATGGTTATTTCTGTAACACTACTGGATGAACTTCAGTGGAGTGGGGGATGGAGGTTTCCTTAAATAGAGCTGCTTTCCGTGGATATTTCTTATGTGTGGATATATATGTTTTTATATACACACACACATATACACACAGATGTTTACATATGTAACAACACCATATATAGAATATATATAGAAAATATGTGCATATATATGCACACATATATAGATATATATATCACTAGACAGAGCTTTAGTAAAGATTTGACAGTGAATATACTATTTTTAAAAATTTTATCTATTTAATAGAATTATTTTTTGTTATGGTAAAGTATAATAGATACAACATATTCATGATTTTCCAAAGGTTCTCCTAGATGGGATGGTGTGACCAGATTAAAGACCTCACGTTAGAAGAAGGCCTAATCCAGAGAGAAAATATACTTTCGGGGGGGATGTGGTATCACTTGTGGCCTTTTAAATAAGCCTGCCATCCTGTTGTTTCCTGAAGGGAAACTACACTGTGTTTGGAAATAGTTGGTTTGGGTTCGTTTTGCTTCTCCAGTCCCATGGAGAGACTCTGCGAAGGACTTGTAACTGAGCCATCCTAATGTTGAAATCGTGACTTCAACATCTCCTCTCAACTGTGGTTAGTCTGAATGAGGGGTTTGCAAAATGTCCTGAGGAGAATGGGATGAGATCATTTTGACCTTCATGCTGGGGGTCCGTGGTCTGCTGTGTGTACTTTCCGAAACAAGTATACACTGTCTGTCCATATGTAATAACCATATTTTCTAGTTTCTGTATTTGATGATCTGACATCTTGGGGTCTTGCTGACTCCTGGAGGGACTGCTCTACCAAAGGCTGGCTAGTTCCTAGAGATAACAAACAACTTGCCTGTGAGCATGCCTTTCAAATGCAAACCAACTAATCCAGAGCCCAGACCCCAAGGACTTCTCTTGTAGAGTTCTTATAATCAGAGCCAAATTCCCCTGCCCTAACCCCAGGAGTGGGGGCCAGACAACTAGTGACTGCCGTTACATCCCAGAGCCCACTGAAATTATTCAAGCTAGCCAGTTCTAAACCTGCTTACTCTGTCTCTCCTGTTCATTCCTATGGAAACCATAACAAAGACTCTTATTCACATTGTCCCCTGCCCCTCTTTCCTACCAACCCACTCTGGTGCTTCCCTGTGTGGCCCTGTGTGGTGTGCTGTGCCTCCTGTTTCTAGGGGTTTGTGAGTGTAAACTTCTTCCTTCATGATGGTCGTTTCCGAGTCTGTGTGTCGTAGCATACTTCATTAAAACAGATCCCAAGTACCCTTGAAACACTTTTTTAAGTGCCTAGATTAGATCATAGCATGTATTGAAGTTTGGATGTGGAAACTCCCTGCTTTATAGACATAATAATCCTGAACCACATTGAAATGGTGTTTATCTTCAGTTCCAACCTAGAGGAAGCTAATAGCTTAGATATTGTTACAAGACCGAGAAAGTAAAAAAATAGAATTTTTCCCTGTTAGCTTGAACACGTTTCTGATGTTTCAAGCTTATCAAATCCTTCTTTGGTGAGACCCTGATTCCCATGTGGTGGGCATATTCTATCTTAATAGGTCTCCTGTGACGGGATTTCTGGCATATTAGTTACTCCACCCCCCACTTCTGTGTATTGATTTGGTGTTATCTCTTTCCCCTTTCACTATTTAAAGTAGGTCATCCACCATTTGCCTTTAATCAAAGAGAAAAATATAAAACCCATCCTCTTCTCTACAGCCCTCTTCATTTACTCAACCTTACTTTCTAATCCCAGTATGGGCACTGCACTCCAGTCTGCTTTCTGTCCTAATAAACCTTTTTTTTTTGAAAATCTTACTTTATTCTCCCTTTCTGTGATATTTTCTCTCTTCACTTGCCAACTCCTCCTTCTTACCATTGTCCTCCCACTCATGCTTCTTTTGTTTAAGTGCAAATAAAAACAAAAGCAGCAACAAAAACAATAAAAACACCTCTAAAGCTTCTTTCCTATTCGATGTAGGAAATAGCTTTTAGACCTCTTACATCTCCGACAGGGGAAAAGGTGTACTTCTGCACGTTGCACAAACAGGGGAAATGCGAATTATCAATTCGCAAGATGATTTTCTATATGTAGTACCTCCTACAAATTTAAAAAGTATAACTCAGATTGTACATGGTGATTTGTGTGGCCATAAAACTATGTCTCATCGCACACTATAAATAGCGTGTTATGGACTGGGTAGAAGGGAATGTTTCCCCAGCCTGACTAATCCTACACCTCCACTCTTGTTCTTTAAATCCTACCACCACTCAAGATGTAATCACGTTCCACCTCCTCCACCCAGAGCCCCTGGCTCATTTAGATTATACTGATGATTCTGTCCCCTGAATTCCTTTTGAACTTAAAGGAAAAAGTGTAGTTATGCACTTAATTTTTCTTTGAATATTCCATGTGTTAGTATTATTTCCATAGTTAAGTATAAGCACCTAAAATACGGAGACATAATTGAATTTTTGAGAGAGACTGTGATAGTGCTGGTTTTGGCGTAAGACAGATCTAGGTTTAAACCCTGCATCTTCCATTTACAGACTGTGTGACTGTGGACAAATGACTTAGTCTCTCTAAGTCATAGTTGTCTCATCTGCAAAATGGGGCTCCCGTAGCATCTACCACATTGGTGCATTGTGGAAATGTAATGAGTGAACAGGTTAAGGGCTTATCATGATGCCAGGCAATCAAGTGGAATTCAAGAAGTATTGCCTCTCTTTCTCCCACACTGCCTATCCCAGAGCAAGGCACAGCCTCGGCAAGTGTCTGCTGGACAGAGAGAGCATGCTGGCTGTAAAGGCTGCTACCGTCCTTGGGATGATTTAACTAATGTGGCTCATAAGGAGTGTGCCCTTTCATCCCTGGCACTCTGCAAGGTGACCATCCTTCCCAGAGAAAGAAAGGCTGATAGTCCTTGCTCAGAGGTTTGGAAGAAACTCACACCCCCTACCA
The DNA here is from genome assembly GCF_020826845.1 of Diceros bicornis minor. Lineage (NCBI taxonomy): Eukaryota > Metazoa > Chordata > Mammalia > Perissodactyla > Rhinocerotidae > Diceros > Diceros bicornis. The sequence goes on from NC_080768.1 coordinate 32,628,198, forward strand.
AGAAGCACCAAGCAAATTTTCTGTTAGAAGGAGAATGCAAAGTAATAATAATAGTAATAAACCATCAAAAGCTCAAGGTCTTAGTTTTATCTATTTCACAGGAGTAGCCTCAGCCCCTCTTTCTACAAAAGCCTCTCTTTTCTACACCTCCTCCTGCCATTGCTGCAGGGCCCTTCCTGGGTTCTCCTCTCAGGGCTTTGAGACTAACTCAGCTCAGTTTCTCTGCATCCCATTTGTTGTCTGGGGCCTTTGAAGCCCAGGCTTTCGCTCTTCTTTGGATTCCCAGCCTGCTCACCCATCCCTCACATGTTGGCTGTCCCCTCTTTCTTCTATGCCGCACTGCTAGAGTGATCCCTCCCACGGCCATTCCCAGGGATAGGGGCATTTGGAACCACCTGGAACTATGTCGCTGAGGTGAGTATGTTGAAGTCTCTTTAGCTTCTAGAATCCCAGCAGTTACTTTGGTACTACCCTCCTCAAAGTAGATTTTACACCAAGAAAGACCAGCAACAAGCACTACATCAAGGCACCGTGAAAACTACTGTATTGTATTGGAGCCCCATTGGTCGGTGATACTTTATACTCGTTCTTTCCAGCCTACTCAGCTGTTAGAATTTAATTAGTAGTAATATATTATTGTCAAAGTAATTAAAACCTCGCCTTGATTAAAAACAGAATTGTTTAATTAACAAGAAAAGGTTTGGCCAGCCTTAACTTCCTGTCTGAAAAATACAACGGCCTCAACGGATTTGCTCTATCTTCCCATCAGGCTTGAAGGTCCGGGAGGTGTTTATCAACGTCACCAGGCAGCAGGTGGAGGACTTCCACGGGCCAGAGGACTATTGGTGCCAGTGTGTGGCGTGGAGCCACTTGGGGACCTCCAAGAGCAGGAAGGCCTCCGTGCGCATAGCCTGTGAGTACACCCTGGGTGACCTTCTTGTCCTGTAGGAACACAGACAAGACTTACATAGAGCTGAGGAGGGGCTCTGATGCCAGATGCTTCTGCCGAATATAGATTAGAGGACAGCAAGAAACCGTCAGGACTGTCTCTACCTCTATGAAATTTACTCTTTTAAAATTGTATGTTAAATCTTTGATAATGTCCTCTGAGGTATAATCAGCAAATCAGTTTGTCTAAGAGATTCTGCCTAGATTATCGGAGCGCAGGTGTCTCAACAATGCCAGGAAAGATGGTGCCTCAGAGAAAGAACCCCACACAAATGGATTCTGCTGTTCATCATCAGTGACAAAGTTCAAGGGGCATTGATGGGAAAAGTTGAGCAATGACTGTTTACTGTGCTTTCCGGCAAATCTGCAAAAATAAGACATTAAAGATTAAGGGATTTTTATAGCCTGCTGTTAAACCTCTTCCCTCTGAATCTTAAAACATGGAAATGGGTTTTAAAACTGCATTTGTTTGAACCAAGTAGAACTGAAAAAAAACAATTGGGAAAAAAAAAGAAAGGAGATTGCTTTCTAGGAGAGTCTAAGATTTCTTTATCATATTTTAGCATCAATGTTTTTATCATCTCAAACATATTTAGAAATACACAAACTTCCTTTCTCCTCCTCTAAAATGTCTTCATTCCACTCACCCCTATTACCCCACCCCAATGGGTTCCCATAAAACCTCCTTTGTGTGCCCAGGAGTATAAAAGCCCCCCTATAAAAGAAAGAAACTGAGAGATGGAGGGCAGAGATGGTTATTGTTGTTTTATTCAAATGCTGCCTTTTGAGAGTGCCATAAAAAATATGGGACAAGGGGGATTTATTTGAAGACTCAAGGAATTCTTCCTAGCAGATGTCAGTGGTTTATGGATTAAGAATAGGAGTGCATTGCTATTTGCAGAGATGTTTGTGTTTCTGGGGAAATGAAATCTTCCTCTCAAAATATGCATTTCGCCTTCACTGTCCTGGCGATTGGGGAGGCCCTTTCCTGGGTGCCCTAACAGGCCAAGAAGGAGAGGTCATCTCATAAGCTGTGCCCTTGACATAAGAGCCATGGGAAACATTTTTCCTATAATTGTTTAGGTAGTTAACTTTAGCCAACAAATACTTCATGACTTTAAAGTAGCAGGTCAGCTGAGAGGGGAAATACGTTTGATTTTGTTCTCCCTTAACGCATCCAGCTATGTGCTCCCCACATGGCCTCAGCCAGACTAGCTAGCAGGGGTATTTGACCCTAACTAGTCAGGCTGAAGCAGGTTATGCTCCAGGCTCTGTCCGAAGAAAGGAGAGGCAAACAGCATAGGGAATTTTAACATGTGTTCACTCAATTTCTTTCTTCTCAACGTCACTTTTCTTCCTCTACTTCTCTGAGGCCTACATGACCTATTCTTTGAATTGCTATAAATAGCATCTCACTAATCTGTCCACCTCCAGTCTCTCTCACCTCCATACTTGCTCACTTAATTCCTAATTGCCACGTGCCTGCTAGAAACCTCTAGAGGTTTCCCTCTTGATTACGAGCCTTGGCGAAGAATGGGTCAAACTCTCCTTTATTAATTTCCCATCCCCTTTGATCACGTACACTATATTCATCCTTCTGAGCACTTTGCTATTCTGCATATCACCCTCACTTCTCTGACTTGTTTCTCTACTCCTGCGGTTTCCAGTTTCACACCTGTGTACCATGGTGGTTAAGAACCCACACACTCCGGTCCTGTTGGTTACCAGTTCCAGCTCCACCACTGAGTTTGTGATGGTGGACAATTTATTCATCTCTCTGTGTCTTAATGTCTTCAATGATAAAAGGGTGCCTACTTCATAGAATTATTGTAGGAGTTATAGGTACAATCGTCCACCACATAACATTTTGGTCAATGATGGACTGCAATGGGACAGTGGTCCCATAAGATTAGTACCATACAGCCTAGGTGTGTAGTAGGCTAGACCATCTAGGTTCGTGTAAGTACACTCTGATGTTCTCACAGTGACAAAATCACCTAACCATGCATTTCTCAGAACATATACCGTCGTTAAGGAACATATAACTGTATTGAAAGCTATAAAGTGTTTAAAACTTAACCTGGCACAGAGTTAGCCCTTATCAATCACTAGCTATCATTTTATGGCATATTTGATCCTCCATAGCATGAGCATCATTCCTCAGTAGGTGTGTTAATACTTACTGAAACTAATTGAATTGAATTAAAATTGTAGTGCCTTAGTAATTTTTTCTGCAGGTTATGGCTATATGGACTCTAAAAATCTATTTTAGGCCAGTCCTAGGTATCCAACTCTCTCAAGCATGATAGGATCAAAGAATGTTAAAAATGGAAAACATTTTCTATCACTCCTCACCTTTTTAGAGTCATGAAATACTTTTGTGATAATAATCTCTTCAAGCATTAAAAATAATTTTGTTATTCTTATATATGTTGTGAACAAATGAATATAATAAAGATGGATTTTTTTTTTTTTTTTTGGTGAGGAAGATCTGCCCTGAGCTAACATCCGTGCCAATCCTTCTCTTTTTGCTGAGGAAGGCTGGCCCTGCACTAACATCTGTGCCCATCTTCCTCCACTTTATGTGGGATGCCGCCACAGCATGGCCTGACAAGCGGTGCATTGGTGCGCGCCCGGGATCCGAACCTGGGCCACCAGCAGCGGAGCGCAGACACTTAACCGCTACGCCACGGGGCCGGCCCCAGATGTGATTTTTAAGTTAAAAAAAAGCCCAGAATATCATTAACACCTATGTTATGCAATTAATATAATCTCTAATATTTGTAACATGTTTTTAATTTCTTCCTATGTAGCAAGTGACAGATTCTTTATTTAAAAATATTTGTACAAGTCAAGACATGATTTTTCATTAAATATTGCATTTGACTTGGGGACCAGTGTACATTAAAATGTAAATTGAAATTTAACTATGTTTAATGGCATCAAAAGTAGAGGGAAACAACTGCCTTTAGGATCTTGCTTGGAATTCTTTTGATTTGCTTGTAGGAACAAAAAACCACACTTTTTTTTTTTTTTATAAGTTTCATGTTTTGTTGAAATAGATTTCTGGCTGCTATTTGCAAGCACCTCCCAGCAAATAACACATTGCACATGAGGATAGTCTTTATTCCTGATAAATGAAAAGCCAAAGTGGATATAATTGTCACTATGTTTCTTCTTTTTAAGATTAGTTTTTGAAGTACTAAAGACATCTTAATGCTCTAAATAAGGATTTTGATAGATGAATGTAGTTTACGAATCAGATGACAATTGTCTTAAGGGGACTTTGCAAAATTAGTGTCATTTTTATATTATTCATTAAATTATTGTAGTTCAACATCAGAGCTCCTTATGCTTCCTACATTTAACCAATAATCCGTTAAGAGTTTAACAATTTCAAAAGTTCAACAGGTCTCCATGGCAGCTGGGACATTCAGCTGAGGGGTGTATTGACTGGAGTGTCTTGACATGATCCTGTTAGCTAATCTCTGCAAAAACACCAGGAAGCTCACTGGCCTGATATCACTTAGAGATCATTTGGTTTTAAAGGGAAACAATATAAACACAATTATTTTATTTACTTATGTAACTCGTATTTTCATTGAAATGGACCCACCTGGGGTTCCAGTTAAATATGCAGATTCCTGGCTTCCAGCCCAGACCTGTTGGATCAAACTCTGGAGAAAGGACCAGAGAAGCTGTGTTTATATGAAGTTTTCCAGGTGATTTTATGATCAGGTAATTTTGGGATGTCTTGCCCAGAAACAGTGTTTCTCAAACTTGAACATACATGCAGATCAACTAGGGTTCTATTAAAATGCAACTGATTCAATTAAAATGATTCAGTAAGTCCAGTCCAAGGTCTGAGATTCTATATTTCTGGGAGTTCCCAGAAAATGCTGATGCTGCCAAGTTGGTCTGTGGGCCATACTTAGAGTAGCAAGACCCTAGAAAACCTTTATGAAGAATATGTGAAAAATGTTGATTTAACCCCTTCCTCCAACTTCAACATTCAGCACTGAAAAAGTGATGTTTAGGAAGGTTAGATGACTTGACCAAAGGTCACTTAGCATATGGCAGACATGGAACCAGATCTTATATCATTTCATCCTCTGAGTGCTCTTGCTACTAAACCACGTTGATTGCTCTCTATTAAATGGGAGTTTGAGAACCATCGTAAGAAGAAAAGTTCATGTGCATTTGAATGTTTCCTTCAAGAAAGCAGTGATTTCCTATGCTGTTTGAGTAAATTGCCTTCTTCCTCATGGTCAAGTTACCGCATTTATATTTTTATATATATATTTATATACGTATTTATATATATCTATTTTTATATATGTATTTATATATATATAAAATCATACACATTGTTGCCTTAGTGGCCAAAAAACAGTATAGGCTTTGTTTTAGGAGCCAAAGTGCCTGTCATCTTAAACTATTGTATTTTCCTTAATGACTCCACACGATGTCAGAGAGATGTTCACTGCCCATCCAACTGCCTGGGGCTGGAAATAGCTGAGGCCCATTTCCAAAGTAATTTTCTAAAGGTAAAAATAAATAAATAAAGCCAACCCACCAAGCTGGCAGAAGTCCATCTCTAGGGAGCAACTCCCACAGGCCTTCTCTCCTTTGTCTGATTCAATCAAGCTGGAGGGAGTTGGGCTGCTGTGGCATCTGTTACTTGTGCTGCTGGATGGTTGTCAAAACTAGGAATATTCAATTATTCGTAGTTGTTTATTTTCATGGGTGAAAATTTGGCTGCTTTGCCATTGCTTTTTTTCCTCCCATTTTTCTTCCTCTTCCTCATCTGCTTATAAAATGTTTGGCTGATAGCATTAACCCTTCCTTGGCCAATCCTTTCTTGACACGTGGGTCTTTTCTCCAATATGGGAGATGGGTTCGAGAAATAAGGGAAACATTTGCCTGTCATACTCACATAGCAAATTGGCTGCCTGGAATAAAACACAGCAGGAAACCACTGTTTTGTTGAATTTTTAAAAAAAACATTTATAAAATATGATACATCCTGAATATAATTTAAATATGCCACTTATTTGAGACACTCCTAAAATATCTGTGCAGTTGTGCCAAGAATGAGTGAAGAGCTTAAAGGAGAATCTCATTTAAAAACTATGAAACTCCTACCTCATTTTATAGGCAAATAGTGAAAACAGTATTATTTTCATTTGCTTTATTTGGAGGGACTGGTATCTTTTAAATTAAAACCTCAATTATGGGTCTTGGCTTCATGGATTTGACAAATAATTTCACCTGCTAAAAACTGTCAATGGCCCCCTCCTGACAGCAAAATTAAATATAAAACTAAATAATTATAGGCACATCTGCCTGGTATTCAAACTCAGCCTTAACCTGCATTTCCAGCCTGCTTTCCCATTGCATCCTTATGAGCATGCTGAGCTCCAAGTGAGTTAGCACAGCTCAGATTCTGGGACATGAGACTCGCTCTCTTCATCCTTAATGTGTTCATGTTCTTTCTCCTTCCTGGAACATATTCTCAGCCTCGGCTTGCACTTCTTCCTCTTCCCACTTAATTCCTGCATCCAAGGCCCATCTTACATGCTGTTTCCTTTACAAAACCTAGTTTAGCAAATCCCTTAATACCAACTGACCTCAGCAGCCTTACATACCAACTGAGCTGCTGAAAAAGATACCCTCTAGCATCTCCAGCTTCAAAATTGATAAAATCTATCCACCCGAGTGCTCATAGCATGTATTTGCTACATCTGCTATGGTACTTATTATAATTTTCTCAGAATCAGTTATTTTGAAGTTATTTGTGGATTTATTTCCCTTGTTAGAGTGTAACCTGCTTTAAGATCCAACTGCATTACTCTCATTGTCTTGACCTCTGAGCCTAGTACAGAGCCTTATATATCACCTTTGTTTTATACTTATACGTGTTTGTTTGGTTTGAAAATACCCATCAATGCCTGATATGGTTCCATGAAGGAGCATTTGTTAACTGTGTGTCATGATTGTGCCATGGGGCTAACGTGGCGTCTGACTTCTTAGAAAATCCATAGGCCACAAGGACGTTATTATGAGGATCATCTTTGTCCTCCCTGGCTTGTGCACTACTCCTAATAATCTTTTCTGCAATAAGGAAGAGGTCGAAAGTGAATTGGGAGTAGGCAAATCATTACAACTGTACAACTCTGTAATGTGCAGTATACGGCTCTGAAAGAGCCCAAAGCTGCCAACTCTACCTGCACTGTTCCCTTCTTCCCTTTTCAGAACATGGGATTTATTCACAGGTTATGGAAAATATGTTAAGACCAATTATAGCACTTGGTATAAATTGCACAAAAGCTTGAAACTCTCCTTTTCATGGAAGGATATGGCCAAAGTCAAGAGAAAATATTATTCTGCTCTACCAAAAGTCGATCCTATCCTTTAAACTGAAATTAATTTATATGAACATTACTGAAGGATCTGAGAGTCCAGGCCTCCAGATGAAGTTGTTGTGTGCTATGGAAGAACACCTAGCCTAGGAAGAAAATGGGTGTTGAAATGCAGCCTGCACTCCACCAGCCAGGACATGCATCCTGGAACATGGCTGCAGCCACCTGCAAGAAGGGGCTGGTTTTTCCTGGCACACATGTGCTGTTTTCAAGCCTTGTGCTCATGTGTGTCCAGTTTACACAAAGGCGACACACAGGCTTGTGGCAGCAGGACTGGGTACATAATTTGTTGTACCAAGTACAAAATGAAAATGTGGGGCCCCATGGTCAAAAATTATTAAGAGTTGCAAACTATCAACACTTGAGCATTAAACCAAGCATGGGGCCCCGGGCAACCACACTGGTCCCACACCCATGAAGCTGGCCCTGAGTGGCAATAATGGTGATGCTTCAATAAATCACTTTGTATATGTAATGGTTATATAAAAAGGGAATAATTGGCCTAGAAAAGCCAGAGACACATTCACACTGACTCCACATAGAATTGGAGTCAGCATCACAGGAGCTAAGTTTTAAGATGGCATGTTTGAGGTCAAGCTGGCAACTAGAAATGCCCAGTGATGGAGCATTCTTCCTGTGGCCATATTCTCCTGTAAACTGTGCAGAGGCAACAAGGGATGTGTGTCTGGTGGTGATACTGTAGAAGAAATCACTGCTCTACATGAGTAGGTGAGGGATGGACTATCAGGGTTTTCTTAAAAATATTTTTAAATTGACATAATTTCAGACTTCCAGAAAAGTTGCAGTATAATATGAAGAATTCCCTTAAGCCCTTTACTGAGAATCATCAAATGTTAATATTTCACTACAATTGCTTTGGCCTTGTCTCTCTTTCTGTGTTCATCTGTATATGTATTTGTATATAGACAATTATGGTTTATTTTTTGACTTGTTTAAGATTAAGTTGCAGACATGATGTTCCCTTTTCCCTAAATTCTTCATTGTGTATGTTTTTTTAAAAAAAGACATTTTGATATTACTTGATATAGTTTGATGTAACTATATTTTTTGCTATACTATAATTTAGTGTAATTATCAAGAAGTTAACATTGATACAACACTATCAACTGATCTAGAGACCTTATTCATATTTCATAGATTGTTCAGTAATATCCTTTCTAACAATAACAATAGAAATCCTAGATCATGGCTCACATTCAGATGAGAGATCTCTTTAGCCTTTTTTAATCCAGATGATTCCTCAGTCTTCCTTTGTCATTCATTATGTTGCATTTTTGATGTGTAAAGGTCAGTTATTTTGTATAATGTCCCTCAGTTTGAACATGTAAAAAGCAAACAGTAGCCATCTGGAAGGGGCTCCCACTGGCCAAATCTGGAACAATTTTAACATCAAAATAAATCATAGTAAAGGATTATAACCCATTAAATAAGAATCAAAGAATCTACACTGATATTCTTTAAATGAATGAATATATAAATAAATAAATGAGGGAAAAAGGAGAGCTCTTTCTTATAGTAGAATAAATGTAGAAGGAATGATGGAAATGGAAAATCATTATTTAGCATCTATCATAAAAGTTGATTCGGACAAGTATCATGAATGCTAAAACTAGTGGGTGAAAATTTCAGTAGTAACAGAATGTTTACATAATTTCAAACAACATACTTACAAATTGCAAAGGGAAAATTAGTCACTTTGCAGTGGAAGGTCCTGCTGTATACCACCTTAATCGAGTGATTGGAGTTGACATCACCAGCCATGGATGCACCACAGTATATATCTTCTGATGTGATGGACTGAGAAGATTGCATCACTTCAATGATATTTCTTCCAAAAATATCTAATCTATATTTAACCATAGGAAAACATTGGACAAACCTAAATTGAGGAATATTTTACATAATCGGTCATTTTTAACTTCACATGTTTCTCAAATTACCAGCCTCATGTGGAACACTGCTGGGGTGTTCTGGGAATATAAGAAGCCACAAAATAGACACGGTATGTTTTTCTGAAGCATAGATTTAGATTATATTCCCCTTGAAGTCTAAAATATGAATATACTATGAAGTAGAATGCAAAATTGTCTTGATTGTGAAGATGCAACTTGAAACTTCAAAACCATTTTATTGTGCATGCCATATCTTTTTAGGCTCCACCCATAAATGCCTTGGGGATATGAATTTATTCTCCTCTGCCAGTAGGGGCACTTCAGTAGAAAGTGTGAGAAACACTGAACTATAAGAGATTAAGATTCTATGAACAGAGTAGAATGATTTGTACAGAATTAATATAAATTGTGCCACTTTGCTTAATGTGCACAATTGAGTACATGCATCAACCTTAAAGATGGGAACTGCTAGGTAGAAGTGCATTACTTTACAACATATCCTACTGTGGATGATGAAAAAAATTTTGCCAAATAATGTTCCTTCATATTATTTATTACCAACCATTACTTTACCAAGAGACGAACTTGCATAAATATGCCACTACCTTTTTAGGAAATCACAGCTTAATTAGATCTGCCACTCTTGTGGTGAAATAAACCTTAAACCTCCTGGAAAATTGCCATTTCTATAAAAACCTCAGTGAAAGTTTATCAGGGAAGAGAATATAGATTTTACTTCAATTCATCTCTCATTTTGTGCACTAAAGAAACCTTCTAACAGATCATGCAAATGGGTGTTAAGCAAAAAAAAATAAAAAACAGAAAAAACTTTGTAGTCCTTGAGGACGCTTTGAGTCTAGTAGCATTATTCTTAAATTAGTCTAACATCCCTCTACCAGAGTAAGTAACGACAAGGGTGTGCATTTTTAGAAATTTGTTGGGTGGCAAAGAAATGCTAACTAAGGTTCCATAACTAAGTGGAAGTGCTGGCTATCCATGAATAATTAAGTATCTACCATGTTCTTTTCAATGAAGTATATTAGTGGTAAACACAGTGTGTTTTAGGAGCCCACAAGAGGGACAATTTACTGATCCTTGAGGTCTAAGATACACTTCCTGAGCTGCTTCCTACGAAAGAAGGAGGGTTCACAATTTAAAAAATGCATGTTCCGGTTAAGGAAAGGGCTTGAGTAAAAGCACAGAAAGATGGAACAGTATGGGAACTATGTGAACTATGTGGGAAAACAAGGAGATGGGACCAGGGAGAAGTAGATAGGTCAGATTATGGAGGGTGTTTGAATTCTCTGCTAAGAGTTTAGATTCACCCAGGATGTTTTCTGGAGTCATTGAAGTGTCATGAGCAGGGCAGTGATGTGGTCATATTTTTGAAACCTCTCACCCTTCCATTTGTCACAGTCACAAAGATTTAAGGGGAGAAGGACTCGAGGCAAAGAAGCTTTGCACTAACCTATGAGACTGCCAGTGAGGCTTGAACTTTTGCAGCAATGGTATAGGTTACGGAGGAAGGGGCAAATCTGAGGTTCCAGCAAGGTAAAATTACCAAAAGTCTGTGGCTGTTTGGATGCAGAGCTGAGGGGAAGTGAGGTAGGAGTTTAAGGATTCCTCCAGGTTTGAGGCTTTCTAGGTTTCTGGGTTAAGTGACTGAATTGATGGTGATTCCATTAAGTGAGATTACGAATAGAGTAGAAGAAACTACTGTGGAGAACAAGATACTGAGTTCAATTTTTGACCACGTTATATGTGAACTACCCATGGAATATTCAATGAACGGTTTTCATCATACAGTTGTATTTATGAGCCTGAAGTCCAGGGTTCAGCATCAGATATATAGAATTGAGAGTCATTGGCAAGTAGGTGGTAGTTAGGATAGTAGGTCTCCATCTGAAAATAGGAAGACCAGGTTTTTATCAGAAACACTTAAGATGTTTTTCCATACTCCACATTCTCCACGCTATACCCTAGCACCAAAACTGCTGGGGAAAAGAGAAAGAGCAGCAGGCCAGGAGTGAAATTATGCAGATGGTTAAGGGATGAACAGAGGAGGGGCCGTGAAGAAGACTGAGGGGGGAAAAACGTCGAAGAGTCACTGGCAGATCCAAGAGGGAGTGCAAATTTTTAGAAAGGAATAAATGGTCAGTGGTGTCAATGTGATCACAAGATTAAGATAAAAAGTGAAAAGGGTCAGTTCAATGTGATACCATGAAGGCCTCCATTGACCAGAGCAAAGCAGTGTAACGAGAGAGGGTGATATGAGATTATGGTGGATCTAGGAATCAATAGGAGATGAGAAAATGCAGATGGTATGGACAATGCTTTCCAAAAATTTGACTAAAGAGAGAAAAGCTAGAGCAATAGCTGGAGTTAAAACATTTGGGGAATAGATGGTGATTTAATACAAGCGTGAAGACCAGATGCGCTCATATTCTACAAACTTATCGAGAAGAAATAGGAGCACCAGAAAGAGTGAAGAAGGAAAGGTCAGCAGAGCTGGGCTTGAGTTCTGGGCTCAGCTACCTAGCTTTGCACTATATTATAGTGTTTCCCAAAACCTGCTGCTCTTGAGAATCGCATGAGGAGCTCTTAGAAATGAAGATTACTGGGCCTCCCTCAAGACCTACAGAATCATCATGTCTGGGAGTGGGGCCTGGGCATGCTTTTGTGGCTTTGCTGTTTTTTTCTCCTCCTCACTGTCCACTATTAAGTTTCCTGTGCAGATTCCTCCTTCTCTTCCCACCTCTAAAGACTGCGCAACTGTAGGCCTCTCCTTAATCCACAGACTCTCCCTAGGTGAAATCTTTCACTCCATGGCTTTAGGTACTGTCTATATAATGATGATTCTCAGCCCTCACCTTGCACCTCATCTCCTGACTTCTTTATTCACTGCCTACCTGGTGTATCCCGTTAGATGTCTAGGAGGCATCTCAAAAGTAATATGTCCCTAAGAGAACTCTCTTGGTTTTCACCCCATCAACACTGCTGCAAACCTGTGTTTACTTCCACCTTTCCCGGTTCGGTAATGGCCCACCCTGGGCTCACGACAAGACCTAGGTGTCAACCTGACCCCTTCTGTTTCCTTCAGTCATGTGCCACCCAGCCGCAAGTCCTGCTAACTCTATCTCCACAACATATCCTGAATTTACCCACTTCTCTCCGTCTGCTACAAACTATTGTTATTTCTCTACTGTGAAAATCTCCTTGCTGCTTCTACTCTTCTCATCTTAAAATCCATTCTCCACTCGGCTGCCAGAATGCTTATTAAAAAAAAAAAAAAAATTGCAAACCAGATCATGCTGTTTTCTTGGCTGAACTTCTCCCCCTGGCTTTCCAAACTCCATGATATTGGCCCCATAGGAATTCACCAGCTCCCTCCTGCCTTCCACCACAATGCTCCCCTTCACTGTGCCAGCCACAGTGACTTCTTTTCTTCCTCAAAAACCTATGAATGCCCCTACTTCAGAGCCTTTCCCATTCTCTTTTCTTGGGAAGCATCCCCCAGACCTCTGAGTGGTTGATTCTTTCTTGCCACCTTGAGTTCCATCTGCACTATTTGTTAGGTCTCTTTATAAGATTTAATGTAAAAGATAGATTTTTACATTACCAAAAAGGTGAACAACTTCTGGCTGAAGTGATCTCTTAGATCCCTCCTATTCTGGCAAGACTGACTTAAGGTAAAGCAAAATGCAGTTTACCTTCCTTCCACTCAGTTGCTGTCTGGGGCCAAGCAAGAGGCAGGGGTGCTGGATGTTTGGTGACATATTCCAGTATTTACATGCCCAAGACACTGGCCACATCTTGTCCTGATTCACCTTCCTGGCCTCAGGGAGACCTGGGGCGAGAGGAGAATCAAAAAGCTAACAATACAGGTTAAAATAATATATTTTTTTCCTGCTGCTGGATTGGGTTTTACTTTTTGACTCTTTCTTCTCTCTCTTTTTTTTTATCCCCATCTCTGCAGTACTAGTACTGAATTGTAATGAGATGGTGAGTATTGAAAGCTTAAGGTTATTTTTAGGTCATTTCTTTTTAAACTCTTTGCTAGTTCACATCCCTCTAATTTCCTGTGGATGGCTGGGAGGGCACTGAGGAGAGTCAGGAAGGATTCTTCATGTCTATGTTCTTAAAACCCTGTCCCATCAACCACGGAGTTTGTTTTGCATTCGAGTGCCCATCAGGACGCTGGGCTGGAGGGGTGTGGGATTTAAGCAACATCATGGATAGGGAATCCTGAGAGGAGAAGGGTGAGCAGCATAGCTTTTCTATATACTTCTTGAGAACTGAGCAGCCTTGTCTAGTCAGTGGTTCCCGGGACTGCACTTTTTTTTCCTCCATCAAAAGCACTTTCAGTCAGTGGCTATTTCTGTGTTCACCTAAGACTCAATATTTCCATTTGCACAACAAGTAGAACAATAGTACTTTCAAACATATAGAATGTGGGACTTATGGATATTTTGTCCGCATAGCTTTCAGTGGAATATAACATAAAGATACAAAAGGTAATTGTTAGCTTTATTTGAATTTGATTTAATGCCTTATAAACAAGGGAGCATGGAATTTCTATATTTTCACTTAATAACTTTTCCTGATGAAGATTGTTGAGATCTGCTATTTAGGTCAAACTTCAGCTGTCCTTTATGTATTGACAAAGCCAAATCAATATAATCAATGTTACAAAAAGAACCTTTTATAGGAGTTGGAGTCAAGGCAAACCTCAGAAATCCTTCCACAGGCACAGTTTCCTTATATGGAGTTCTCACCCACAGTCCCTGCTGAGGGAGGGGGTGCTGAGTGGCTTTTGGGGCATAGGGGGCCGTGGTGTGTGCCACGTATGCCCCCTATCGTGTCCACTGGACCAAGAATGTACACCGAGGCAGGTTAGCTGCATATGAGAGACTCACTCGAGAAGGATTAAAATGAATATGTACTTGTGGATTCTTACCCTTCTGAGCATGACTTGATCTTGAAAGAGAATCAGTAGCTGGCAGTGGCAAGAGAAAGAGAAAGACATAGACAAAGAAGCAGGCAGTGGTGGCCCTGAGGTATCAGTAGCCTTGAGTAAATGCAAGCAATGGATAAGCAGAGGCCATTAAGACAGAATAGAGGGAGAGGCAATGGCTTAGGAGGGGCAGAAGTGACAGAAGCAACATCTGTGCTAAAAGGCCTATGAAATGACCCAGTTAATAGAATTACGCTGGATCCCTTCATCCTCTCTCTTGGTCATATTACAGTCTCTTTAAGACCTGCTTGTTTTGTGATCCTTACGCTTTCTCGCAAGCCTGGTTTGAGGTCTTTCTTGGTTTCCGGTCAGTTCTGTACTCAAAATTAAGATTCCTGTCTTCCTAATTTTCAATAAATCCTTAATTTTTGATGGAATCTAAATGAATCTTTTTGTGTCCTTGTAAACAACAAGGCCAAATACAATGTGATGTATTGAGTGGGGAATAGCTCAATTGCGAGCAGGTTAAATTAGTGCTCAAAGCATTTTGTACCACTGCAGCTGTTTCTGCCCACCATAATGTGTCCCTACTGCTTGATACTGCCTTCACAACACCGCTATTGCCTGACAAACTGTGCTACTTGTTGTGAAAGGGATAATGACACACAGTGCTAGTTATAAAATGATTTACTGATAACAGCAATTTAACAGCAGAGGAATTGCAGAGCACAGGGGATCTAACAAAGCCCCAGAATTATTCTGTGGCCCTGAAAAACAGCCTTGAGGAGCCTCTGTATGACAGGATCCCTGGCACCAGGCAAATGCCTTGCTGTCCCAATAAACCGAGCCTGCCCATTACCTGGCACTAAGATGAGGTCAGGGGGAACATGGAGTGGGCCGTGCGATTCAGCTGTGGCCAGAGGTGTCCCTCTTTCACTATTGCTGAAAGATTGACTCAGCAGGAGTTAGGGCTACCATGTTGAGAAATCTACACGTGGAATTGTGCTTTAGTGCCTGTTGTCCTTCAAGGGGACATGGCGAAATCAGAACTAGAAGATCCACAGCAAAGACATGCAAGATAGGAGCAGCCTGGAATCAGTATGGATCAGAGCATAAGGAAATGTGCAGAATTCATAGATCTATGCGAGGCAGAGGGTTTAAGCCAGGCTGGCAAGAGAAGCATATATAATGCACCAAATACAAGAAGACTATCACTGAGGAAAAAACTGACCCGACAGGAAGCCTTTTATATACTTCCTTTGGGAACTGGAGTTAGTAGCTGACTTCTCAGGCCATAACCATCTAGGGCTGGAGGATTGAGGGAGAACCAAATGGGGGGCACCAGGCCTTGACTTTCATTTTGCTGGCATCCATCTGTTCTGCATTTGAACCAGCCCTTTTATTACAACAAATGATCTGTATTTCTCTAAGTGACAAATTCCTTTTATGTATGACAAACATGGTTTGTTGTTCTTTCAGAAGAATATGAGTGGGGAAGATTCAAAGCTGATTTGAATACCAGTGTAGTTGGACACTAATGGGACGTTGTACCATCCTCCTGCAATCTTAACAAATGACTATGACTATGACTATTAAAAAAATGACTATGATTTTTCGCTGGCTGATTTGGTTTGAATGAGTAAATTATTTTTATTTCATTGCATTAACTGCCAGAACATTGAATGAGCCGATAACTCCCTAGTGTTGCTGAGCTGCAAAGAACTATTATTCGGAATTGAATTTTTATTGATTTTTCTTGTGCTACAATGACTTTTCTAACATAGTAGCATGAAAGAAAAATGAGAACAAGGCCAAATAGGGCATGGGGTGAGGAAAGGGAGGCTGCTGCTTCCCATGGCCCAGACCAAGATGGACTACTTATTGGCAGGTACTGCTGACTCTGGATGATCCTGCTGCTGCTTATATGATTTACAGGTTAGCCAAGTACCTGGCTTCATCACCTCTTCCCTCTCTTCCCTTCTGCTATCTTTGTTTCCAGTCACTTTGGGCCGTGTTGGCATTCTGCTGCAGAACTGAACAGAGCGATGGGGTGAAGGAGGAGCAGAAGTAGACAGAGTAATGCTCCAAATTGGTCTGCTGTTTGTTAGTATCATCACACACACATAGACACATGCGTGATGAGATTGATAAAGGATGAGAAGGAACGTGTTACTTTAACATCATTGTAGTACATTTACCTATTCATCGTTTTGCTTTTCCGACTCGTCTTGACTATTGGAGACTTAGTTGTATATTAGTTTATAATGAACAGTCAGATAAGTTAAAATGGAAACTCATTCATTCATTCATTTAACAAGTATTTATTAAGTGACTACTGTATACCCTTCTAGGTACTAGAGGCAAGGCAATGAACAAAACAGATGGAAAGTTTTGTCCTCATGTGCACAGATTCCCATGACTAAAATCAAATTAAAGAAGAATATTTTAGATATTCTTCTAAATATTCACTAAAGATTAAAAAATATAGTCCTTGCTGCTTTCCTTAATAGACATCATAGTAGTGAAACTGAGTATAATGAAAAGAAACAAAATGTCCTTCTTCTCTGGCTTCTGAGTCGGTAATAGACATCATAGTAGTGAAACTGAGTATAATAAAAAGAAACAAAATGTCCTTCTTCTCTGGCTTCTGAGTCGGTTTGGTCTAGTTTAGAGAATCTTGTCAACTCATAGGAAAGAGGGGGTTTTTCTGACATTATTTTTTCTGACTGTAAAAGTAATCCATGTCTATCACAGAAATTTTGGGAAACACAGAAACAGATGAAGAAGATAATTAATATACTCACAATCACCCAGTGGGAAATCTTTGAAACGTTGAGTGATTTCTCTTTAGGGCTTTTCCTATAACATATATAATAATCCCACACCAGTTGCTGTTGTAAAATTTTAAAATCTTTCATCTTGATGTGTATGTATGCAGTTTAGTTCAGTTCCTTTATACAAAGTAATGTGAAAATTATTTTTCTTCTTCCCATAGGCCATGTGAGCATGATTATAAGTGAGATCACAAGGTGGAAATCTATTTATATTCCACCCTCTCAATATATATGAATAGAAGACCAAGTCTAATAAAAGAGTGTCCTTATGTGATGTGATAACTCATGGAAAGAGCTGTAGCTAGGCCAGCATTTTGCAGGGACTTGCAAGAGAGAAACAAGAGAGCATGTATATGCAAAAAAAAAAAAGTTTTAAGCCAGTAAAAGCCTGATTGAAACAGTAAGTGAAGTACCGATAGTGTGTATTATGCAGGCCTGTGAGATGTTCTGCCTCTGCTTACCCCAACTTTCTCTGATAAACTTTCCTGGAATCACTAGATTAAGGTAGGTCCCATTGTGATACATTTTTACGGAATTTTCTTCCTTTCTATCTCATCACTCAGCCACGTACCTCTTAATTACTTGTTTAGTGCTTATCCTCCCTGCTGAAGCATATGCTGTGGGAGGGCTGGAATGGTCTATGTCAAGTTAAGTGATGCACCCCCCCTGCTGCCTGACACAGAGTCTAGCCCATGGTCAACAGTGTGAGTGAACGAAGGAGGCTAGTGCATATTTACTGCAAACCTTTTTCTGTAAATTCAAAGAAGGACTACCTACCAAAACAAGTTTTTAATGCAGATGTACCTACTATTATTTGGAAGTAGATGCATTCTGTAAAAATATAATTACTACACCAGGAGGAGGCTGGAACTTACATATTAAAAAATATATAGGGCTGGCCCCGTGGCTTAGCGGTTAAGTGCGCGCGCTCCACTGCTGGCGGCCCGGGTTCGGATCCCGGGCGCGCACCGATGCACCGCTTCTCCGGCCATGCTGAGGCCGCGTCCCACATACAGCAACTAGAGGATGTGCAGCTATGACATACAACTATCTACTGGGGCTTTGGGGAGAAAAAAAATAAATAAAAATCTTTAAAAAAAAGAAAAATAAAATATATATATAAAATATAGAGATCATTCCCTACATACCATTTTATCTTATTTAGTAATTTATTTGAATGTTTACTTGCAATTTTAAATATTCTTTGAGCTTTTATAGTGTCTGCATAGTATTCCATCATATGAATGCACCAAAAGATATTAACCATTCCTACATTATTAAATATTTAGATTGTTAGCAATTGTTCTGCATTATAAATGATGATTTAAGCAATATCACTATGCTACATTTTTCTATGTAGCTATCTAATAATTTCCTTAGAAAATTTTAGGAGTAGAATTGTTGAAGCATATCAATCAACTCTTTTTAATAATAGCTTTATTGAGATATAATCCGTAGTACCTTGTGAGTAATTCATCTATTTAAGTTGTATGATTCAGTAGTTTTTAGTATGTTCTCAGAGTGGTGCAACCATCACCAGAGTCAATTTTAGAACACTTTCATCACACCAAAAAATAAAACTGTGTCTAATAGTAATAACAATGTTTTCCCCCCATCCACCTGCAGTCCTAGATAATCACTAATCTACTTTCTGTCTCTGTGGATTTACCTGTTTTGGACATTTCGTATAAATGAAATCATACAATATGTGGTCCTTTGTGTCTGGCTTCTTTCACTTAGCATTGTGTTCAAGATTCATTGTTTCAAATGTTATAGCATCCAGTTCAGTACTTCATTTCTTCTTATTGAGAAATAATATTCCATTGTATGGATATACATTTGGCCCTCCGTATCCTCACGTTCTGAATCCACGGATTTAACCCACCGCAGATCAAAAGGCCTACTGATGGTTGCGTCTATACTGAACGTGTACAGACTTTTTTTCTTGTCATTATTTCCTAAACAATATGGTATAACAAGTATTTACGTAGCATTATATTAGGTATTATAAGTAGTCTAGAGGTGATTTAAAGTCTATGGGAGGATGTGCGGGGCCGGCCCCATGGCCTAGTGGTTAAGTTTGGTGTGCTCTGCTTTGGCAGCCTGGGTTTGGTTCCTGGGTGCAGACCTACACCACTCTTCAGCAGCCTTGCTGTGGCAGCGACCCACACACAAATAGAGAAATATTGGCACAGATAGTAGCTCATGGCAAATCTTCCTCACGAATAAAAAAAAAAGTATATGGGAGGATGTGCATAGGTTATATACAAATGCTACACCATTTTGTATAAGAGACTTGAGTATCTGCAGGTTTTGATATCCATGGGGGTAAGTCCTGGAACCAATCCCCTATAGATACCGAGGGATGATTGTACCACATATTGTTTATTCATTCTTTGGATAATGAACATATAACTGATTTTTTTTTTTTTTTTTTTTTTTTTGGTGAGGAAGATTGACCCTGAGCTAACATCTGTTGCCAACCGTCCTCTTTTTGCTTGAGGAAGATTGTCCCTGCGCTAATATCTGTGCCAGTGATCCTCTACTTTGTATGGGGGACGCCGCCTCAGCATGGCTTGATGAGCAATATGTAGGTCCATGCCCAAGATCTGAACGCGCAAACCCTGGGCCACTGAAGCACGGCACGCGAACTTAACACTACGCCACCAGGCCTGCCACATAAATGAATTTTTAAAGTAGTTGTGATACATATTATAGTTTTCTCTTCACATTTACCCATTTTACTTCTAGAAAAGTTTAAGACCACCTAGTTCTCCATACTCTAACTCTGGAAATTGTTATTTAAAACAAAAGGACAAACAAAACAAAACGTGTTTGGAAGAGTAAAGAGACATATTGATGTTTCTTAAATTGACATTTCTTTAATAATTAGTGATATTGGCCCTTCTAAATACCTTTCTTAGCCATTTGTGTCTCTTTTATAAATTCTGTTTAAATGCTCCTTTGCCATTTTATTTTAGGGTATTTATCCTTCTCACTTTGTTTCGATAGTGTCCTTTATATATTAAGGCTGTTAAGCCTCTGCCTATAATTTTGCTTATAATGTTTTAGATAAAAATAATTTCTAATTTTGACAAAAGCATATCCACCAATCATTTCCTTAAGTGGTCTTCCTTCAATTTTAGGTTTAGAAAGGCCTTCCCCATCCTAACATCCAATAAGTATTTTATTACAGCTGTAGTTTTGTGTAGCAAATGTTTTTATTGAGATGAGATTTATTTTGGTGTAAAGTAAGACATAGATGTAACCTGATCTTTTTCTCCAAAAGGGCATCCTAGTGCCTTTCCCCACTTAATTTATACACCATTTTTATCGTATACTAACTGATTCTTTTTATTTGAGTGTCTTTGAGAAACGCTCTAGTTTATAATTAAGTTGTATATGTGATTTATGACAAAACCACCCTTTTTTAATCATCATGGCCTTACAATAGGATTTAGTAATATATGTGACCTTTATTAAGCCATGTTATGCACCCAGTTTTCTTAAAAGGATTTTATGAATATTAGCATTTAATCCTCACAAAAACTATATGTAATAGGAATTATTATCCTCTTTTTACAGGTCAGGAAACTGAGGCAAAGGGAGATAAAGATACTAATCGAGTAAAGGTGCTAGTAAGTGGCAGACCCAGAGTTCAAACAGATACTCAGGCCCCAGCCCCCACCTTCTTCAGCGGGATGCAATATTGCCTAGTGGAGTTCTGGAACATATAACCTAGCAGTTTAAATGCTTGTCGTTAGATATCATGCATGTTTATGATATATTATGCATTTCTCTCTCCAAAGTTTTTGGATAATTACATGAATATTTTTAGCTATATTATAAAAAATATTTAGATTTAAAAATTTTAAGTCTTTTTTATTGCCCAATGCCAGATTTTTTAAAACCACAATTCCAAACACTTAATTCATATCTTTGAGCATCTTTCCATTAGTTAGTTTATTTAACACTTAATGTTTTCAGGAAGGGTATGTGGCTTATTACCATCTCTTGGCTCTATCATGCCTGAGACTATATTGTTAGTTTGCTCATGAATAACTTGTTTGGGAATAGAAAATCAGTACCCATGCTTTTTTCCTAAAACACACACACACGCAAAAACATGGATTTGATTAATTATACTCTGGTATACGCTAATATAGGAAGAAGTCCTAGTTATAGCCTATTTTTGTTTCATTATGAGTTACTTTTTCTTCTTTAATTATTTATTTATCCAGCTTTGTTGAGGTATATTTGACAAATAACTTTGTGTAACTTTAAGGTATACAATGTGATGATTTGACATATGATTATATTGTGAGATGATCACAACAATAAGATTAGTTAACATATCTATTACCTCATATAGTTACCGTTTTTTGTAATGAGAACATTTAAAATTTACTCTGTTAGTAACTTTCAAGTATACAATACAGTGTTGTTAACTATATTCACCATGCTGTACATTAGGTCCCCAGAACTTACTCATCTTATAACTGGAAGTTTATAACCTTTGACCACCATCTTCCATTTTCCTCACTCCCCACACCCTGACAACTACCAATCTGTTTCTATGAGTTTGACTTTTTTAGATTCAACATATAAGTGAGATCCTACAGTATTTGTCTTTGTCTGACTTATTTCACTTAGCACAAAGCCCTAAAGGTCCATCTATGTTGGGACATATGGCAGGATTTACTTATTTTTAAAGCTGAATAATATTCCATTATGTATACATACCACATCTTCTTTGTCCATTCATCCATCGATGGACGCTTAGGTTGTTTCCACGTCTCTGTGAATAATGCCACAATGAACACAGAGGTGTAGCTATCTCTTCAAGATACTGATTTTATTTCCTTTGGATATATATTCAGAAGTGGGATTAGTGGATAATATGGTAGTTCTATTTTTAATTTGTTGAGGAACCTCTATACTGTCTTCCATAGTGGCTGCACAGGTTTACATTCCCACCAAGAGTGCACAAGGGTTCCCTTTCCTCCACATCCTCACCAATGCTTATCTCTTGTCTTTTTGATAATAACCATTTTAACAGGTATGAGGTGGTACCTCGTTGTGGTTTTGAATTGCATTTCTCTGAT
This sequence comes from Diceros bicornis minor, assembly GCF_020826845.1. Classification (NCBI taxonomy): domain Eukaryota; kingdom Metazoa; phylum Chordata; class Mammalia; order Perissodactyla; family Rhinocerotidae; genus Diceros; species Diceros bicornis. Next base: position 32,650,374 of record NC_080768.1, read on the forward strand.
GATTAGTGATGTTGAGCATCTTTTCATGTGCCTGTAAGCCATTTGTATTGTCTTCTTGGGAAAATGTCTGTTTAGGTCCTTTGCCCATTTTTTAATCAGATTGTTTTTTTGCTATTGAGTTGTATGAGTTTCTTATATATTTTGCATATAAACCCCTTATAGGATATATGGTTTGCAAGTATTTTTGCCCATTCCACAGGTTGCCTTTTCACTTTGTCAATTGTTTCTTTTGCTGCACAGAAACTTTTTAATTTGATGTAGTGTCACTTGTTTAGTTTTATTTTTTTTTCTTGTGCTGTTGGTGTCATATCCAAAAAATTGTTGCCAGGACCAATGTCAAGGAGTTTTTTCCCTATGTTTTCTTCTAGGAGTTTTATGCTTTCAGGTCTTACATTTAAGCCTAGTCCATTTCAAGTTAGTTTTTGTGAGTGGTGTAAGACAGGGATCTGATTTCATTCTTTTGCATGTGCATATTTCCAGATTCCCACTTATTGAAGAGACTATCTTTTCCCTATTGAATATTTTTGGCTTCCTTGTCAAATATTAGTTGACCATATATGCAGGGGGTTTTTTTCTGGTCTCTCGATAGTGTTTTATCGATCTATGTGTCAGTTTTTATGTCAGTACCGCACTGTTTTGGTTACTATAGCTTTGTAATATACTTTGAAATCAGGAAGTGTCATGCCTCCAGCTTTGCTCTTCTTTCTCAAGGTTGCTTTGGTTCTTCAGGGTCGTTTGTGGTTCCGTATGAATTTTAGGATTTTTTTTCTATTTCTGTGAAAAATGCCATTGGAATTTTGATAAAGATGGCATTGAACTATAGATGGCTTTGGAGAGTGTGGACATTTTTGCAGTATTAATTCTTCCAATCCATGAATTTTTTAGTTACTTACATTTACTGCAAACATACTTGGAAAATTATTATTTTTACAGTTTTCTTGGTTTTGTCAAAATTCAAAATTTCAACTATGATATATCTAGGATTTTTTTTTTCTTTTTAAGCCTATTTTGCCTTACATCCAATGAGCTCTTTTGCAAACTCAAGTATTTTTTCAGCTCAGAGAAAAATTATTATTATCACTGTTAGACTGATTATCATTTATTTTCTTTGAGCTTGTTGTCTCCTTCTAAAATCTCTATTATATTTAATATTGTGTTTCTCTATCTCAACATTATCTTTTGTTATTTATTTCATCATTTTCTGGCAAATTCATTATTGTTTTATCGTTTTCCTCTTAGCTCTTATTTAACATGTATTTATTAAGGACTTGCCCTTAAGGACTTGCCCTTCAATAGGCACTGGGAATGTAAGGGTGAACATCTCAGACATAAATCCCACCTTCATAGAACTGATGATCTAGTGACGAAAACAGACGTGGAGTAAGCAGTTATAAGAACCCTAGTAGAGGAAATTTCTTAAACTAGGTTTTGTTGGTTACTGAGCTATTGTCTCCCATCGCTAAAACCACTGGTCTATAATTTGTGAAGATGGGTCCAGAGCTTCCTCGCCAGATCCTGGCTCCCTGGAAAGTTCCACAAATAGGGGGTGCCAGAGGAGACTGGATGGTGGAAAAGGGAGAAAGGCTACTTCTTCCTGTTCATTTTCTGTCCCTGTTGGCATCTCCCCAGCAGAATTTCTTCATCTTGGAAGCGGCAGTTGGTTCTTGTTTCCAGCTTTTGTTTTCAAATACTTCCAGAACCAGCTTCATTATGCCCCTAGAGATGCCAGCACCAAGCTGGTAGGCAGTCCTGCTTCAGAGGTCTGAGTCTCGACTCTTGAGTCCCTCTTCCAGGTTCCTGAGATGCCAGCATCAATGCCCAGTGCCCTCTCCTTGGACATTTGAGCCCTTTCTAAGCTGCAAAGTTCTACAACCCACCTTTTCCCTTTGTCACCCCATCCCTAGGGTGAGACCTGCTTCTAGAAGTTTCCCCTTTGCCTTTTTCATCCTCCAATTCTTTACGTTAATACTTTCTGTTAAAACAACTGGTATACCGTTTCCTTGCCTGGATCCTGAGGGATATACCTGTCTTCTGTTTCACTAGTTCAATTTTCTACAATATTCAGTATGCTGTTTACCATCTCCATGATATATATGTTTCTAATTCAGCAGTTACGTTTTCTTTTTCTCCTGCATAGTGGCAGTTTTCTTGATCTCAGATGTTATCCTATTTATAACTCCCTACTCTAGATTCTCAGTTGCTATTTCCTTTTGACTGTAAAGAACTTAAATTAAAAGTTATCTAAAAATGTCTCTTGTTTCTCGTCTTAGAAGAAGCCATTTAATTTCAGTTCTGTGGTTTGTCTCCTTCATTTGTAGTATAATTCTTTTTATATGGCTGGGGATGTTTTCCCTACTATTAGAAGTTGCATAGGCTCCTATCTGAATCTTTCAAGCCTTGGAACTAACATAGGTGATAAAAGTATTTAGTTTGCCAATTCAGAAACTAATTAGGTTGAGTGACCTATGGTGAGAATCATGGGTAGAGCTGGAAGCATTTACCTCTGTGTCTAAGAGTTTATTTCCATAATTTTTAGTATACTCACTAGCTAGCTGGAATTTCTCTGGTATGTTTCCCTCCTTGGGAGTCGGAAATGCCAGTGTCCCTACCACCCACATTACACATACACCAAGACTCAGTGATGCGTGGATTTCTCACTTGGTGTGATACATGGTGCATAGTCCTGCCCATTATGAGTTGGATCTGGATATGACACCCCAGTTGTCCTCTGACCCCCTACTCCACTGCCTTTACTCTTTGTATCTCCATGTTGAGGAGTGTTAATATGCTTCTTGTTGGAACTCTGCCAGTGATTTCAAATGTCAATTGGGAAGAGCAAGAGGTTGGGTGAGTCATTTCTTCAATCTGATCCTAGCTGTATGAGATATCTACTAGAAATTTCTCCAAGTTTCTTGTTTATAGAGAGTACCCTTTCTTACATCCCAGTGTCAATGCGGGGTTTTCCTTTTTCATATACATATTTAATTATCTATTTCATTGAGCAGCTGGGAATGGGGAGGAAAAATGGCTTCACTCTAGTTGTCTTTTCATCTGCCAATGTAGCTAATGTAGTGGAGTGTGGAGGGAACTGTAAACTATGCATTTTATTACCTTTTCCATTTCTATTGAGCAGAGAAAGGAAATAGAAGTAGAAGATAGATAGAAGTCCCCACCATTAGTTTTCTGTGCTTCATCTGGGTGAATACAGATTATTTGGTGTTGTCAAAACTGCAATCATCATTTAGCAGCACCAAGTGAGACTTCCTTTAGAAAACAAAGCAATCAAGAAAAAGAAAAAAATAGCAAACAAACCAAACAAAATTAGCCACAAAAACACAACCCTTTCCATTAGCCAACTGATGTCTCCTGTTAGTCACTCACAATCTATGGTAGACTAATTTCGATACAGTCTTGATGAATAAATGAATCATATGGAAAAGGGAATTTTAGCTCAAAGATCCCTTGTAGGAGAACAAAGGAGAATTTGTGATCAAATTGTGCAGGAAACGTGAGCTTTTTCACTCTGGGGTTTACTCAAAGTTCCTTCACTCATAGTTTTGTCATCAGTTATGTGACCTTCATCACACTTGGAGTCAGAAATTCTGAATCATAAGGGGTGTGGCAATTTGCAATCTCAAATGGAAGGAAGCAGACTTTACAATTTGGGGGACAGCAGAGAAATGAGAAGATGGATCCCGCCACCTGCCTGCAATGCAAGTCCTTTTAAGATCTTTTGTCTCATATGTACTCATGAAGATCTCTGAATATATAGCACTACTGACAAAAGACAGCAGTTGCCTCTGGGAGGGAAAACATTAAGAGTAAAATTCAGAAGAAAGTGAATATGTGGATTGCTGTGCTTGTTATTCATCGAGTGTTTTTGACTTGCTAAAAGCAATTTTAATGTATTTATACAATTTGTAAAGATGTAACTGATTCTGGAGCTCCGCTTTTTACAGGGAACATATTTCATGTTATTGTAAGCACTAAAGAAAATTAAATCAATAAATCCACAGCCTGTAATTTGAGATACTCAATTGAAAGAAAAATACATTGTCAGGGAGGGAGTGGGAAATCATTTACATTGAGGAAGACTTGTAAAACAGTCTTTGCTCTGCCATCCCAGGCTTTCAAGTGACAGCAAGAATTAGGCTTGTGCTTTAAAATTATCAAAGTGTTGTTATGACATCTCAAAAGAAGCAAAGGCCAACTCCCACTTTTGTTAATGAAGCATATGCTCAAGTGGAAAGCCATGCAAATGAGGCTGTTTCTCTCTGAACTATCCATGTGTGCTTTTCTGTGAGAAAGCTTTGCTGGTTAGCAGTCAGAGACTGGATGTCAGGACGCTTGGTGGATTTTTCCCCATCACTGGCATTGATGCTCTCTGTGACCACCGACAAGCCAATTAACCTCTCCAAGTGTCACCCTTCCATGTGTAAAAGGTTAATAGTGCAGCTTGTTTGCAAAGTGCCTCGAGCCTTCCATGAAGGGCACTACGCAGATACCCAGCATTGCTGTTTGACTGGAAGGCGTTGTATTTTTTAATTATATGTTTGGCTGGATAGGTTATAGATTTTGTTGTGGTTGAATGTTGCCCCTTCTCCCTGGTCACAAATAAAAGACTAATAGGTAATCTCACTCTATTACCATCTTCTAGAGCCCCCTAGAGGGTTAAGGAATGGCAGAGGTTACAGATTAATAATGCATTCTTTAGTTAATAAAAAAAAGTCACGTGCATCTCAACTGCATAATAGCTGTGAATCGCAATTTATTAGGCCAAGTGTTTCATCAGATGCTAAGCAGATAATGCTGGCAAAGACTCATGAAATGATGAGGTTTTTTTTTTTTTCCTGCTCCCTCAGTAAATCTTTTATCTTTCACATCACTATAGAGCATTAGGAACACTTTTGTTAAAGTTTATTTCAAAAGCACATTTGAATATTTGGGAAAATGATTCTCTTCCTCATAACTCCTGAAATAAGTGACTTTTTTGTGTGTATCTACGTTGTGACATTAAGCTCACTATTTTATTGTATTTGGAGCAAATGAGAATAATACTGGCCCTAGAGCAAAGTGTCATATATCTCACACTTCTTTGCAGATTTACGGAAAAACTTTGAACAAGATCCACAGGGAAGGGAGGTTCCCATTGAAGGCATGATCGTGCTGCATTGCCGCCCGCCGGAGGGAGTCCCTGCTGCCGAGGTAAGACAGACTCTTGGACGAGGCCTGTTCCCAGGAGGGAGGGTAGAGTCTTATGTGGTCATAAGTCAAGTGAAAGAGCCTGTGTCTGGCATTCTTGCTGTCTGGATCCAATTGCTAAAGATCGTGAAGAAATTATGAAGGAAGTAAGTTGGAAGAGGAAATTGTCTCCCGTCTACTTTCTTATTGACCCAAAGCTCTTGCCTAGGCAACTGGGGTAGGATTTGGTCTGTTGTTCTTGCTTTCGGTGACATCAGATCATGCAAGTGGCATCCTCCATGCCCTCGGTCATTCCCCTTGGGCACTTGGATATGCACATTGGCTGAGCTCTAACAGGCAAACTTACATGAAAAAGTGCACAGAGAAGGAGGCAAGCCCCTGGTGCTGAGTTCACTGGTGTTTGTACTTATTCTTCATTTGCTTATGGAACAAAGATTCATGGGGCATTTATTATGTTGTAGGCACTGTGCTGGCATGGGGGATATAAAAAATGATGAAGCCACAGGTCTCTGATGTGTTATCCTTCCTTCACAGTGACACGTCTGGAATCTAGTCACTGTGGGTTTTGCTCCTTGCATGTTTTCTGGAACTTCTACTACACTGTAACACACTCTGGTAATGGGGAAGTCTTCCTCCATCTTTCAGTCTATTAAAAGATGTTCAGATAGACTACTAATACAGTTATTAAGGCAGTACTGGGGGAAAAAAAACTAAGATGTACAGAAATGTTTAGTAGAATGATAAGTTTATAAATGCAGGTCTGGATAGAGCAGTGGATAGTCCAGTAGTGGCTCTTCTCTGGGAAGCTGTGTCCTAAGAGCTATGGTTCATTCACTGAGAAGTAGAGATGTAAAAAAAAACAACAAAAGCCTTTGCCTCACATTATAGCTAAAATTGCTGTGGGATTTTGTAATTGGAAGGACAAAGGAGTAGAGAAAATAGAGGGGAACGAAAACACACACACACTTGCATATTTAGACGGAAAGCCTGCTGGATGGACACTATCGAAAGCTCAAATGGTTCACAGAAATGAAGTAAACGGACTTGAAAATGAAAGTGAACATTCCATGTGTGATATGAAATGATTAGAAAGGAAAATGCTTATTTTTAGATTTTTATTTAATGTGAAACAGAAAGATATTTGACCTCCTTTGCTGCCTTCTTAGTCCTTGCAGAGCGTGCCCTAGTTTCCCGAGAGGAGTGACAGGAGGCAGGGCATTAAGTACACAGGTGAACATGTCAATCTCACTTAGGATACCCAACGCACTCCTGGGAGTATCAGTAGTTCGCTACAGTCGCTACGCATCGCTCAAAGTCCCAATTTACAAATGTTTCATGCGTAAAAATATCTCGCCGAGGTCATACTGGCTATGTGCACAGCCGGGCTCCCTTCCAAGCCTGTGCTGGGTCCCTGCAGTCAACAGCACAGCGTATGAGAGGAGTGAAGCGGGAAGGAAGGTCATGTTGTTATTAGCTGTCTGCCCGTGGGAACCTAGATGTCTAGTAATCAATTTTTACAGCTAGAAGAGAGCTTAGATATTTACCTGGCACAGCCTTTGCATTTTAGAGGCAACAAAACCGATGCTCAGATCAATGACCTGACCAAAGGTCTCACAGCCATGTAAAGGATAATTCTCTTCAAAATCTTCCAAAAGTTCCCCAGAGCGCTCAAGGAAAAAAACTATGTTCTTTTGGTTCCTTATGTGGCGCAACATAATCTGACCAGCTGTTACCTCTGACCTCATCTTCTGCTACTCTGCATCTGACCCCCTATAGCCACACCGGCCTCTCCACTCTTCCTCTGGTGCACCAGCCATGCTTCTACCTTAGGGCCTTTGCACATGATGGCCCTTCCGCTAGAATACTCAGCTTGTACGTTGCTTCATCCCTTTCTTCAGTGCTGCTCGGTGAGGCCTGCTCTGGACACTCTGTTGAAAATGTCACTTCCCCACCCCATACGTATACTTTCAAGCCCCTTTCTTTGCTTTGTATTTTTTCCTTGGCTCTTATCACAAACTTACTATATTTATTTTGTTTATTTTCTATCAGAAGGGAATTTTTGTTTATTTTTTTCATCATTGTATCCCCAGAACATAAAGCAGTGCTTCTCACATCCAGATGCTCAATAAATACTGGTTGAATATGAATGAAAACCAATTTCCTACCTGTATTGATGAATGTTAGAGGTTAAACCAGGCAAAACTGTGAAGTCCATTAGACTTCTGTTTTGTTTTTTTTTTTTTTTGGTTTTCTCCATTCTGGGTACTAGCAAATGAGTACCATCTGCTCTTGAAGGCATAAATTTAAACAAGGAGAGAACAAAGAAGAGAAGAATAAAGGATATGCAGTCTGGTGAGATAATAGCCAAAGGGGAGAATACAACTTGGTGTGTAAATACATCCATGAGTGTACACACATGCATGCATACACACACCCGTACCTACATCCCCCATACACACACACAAACACACTCACTCACACACTGAAGCATTTTCCTAGAGATGGCAGGGGATTTTTGAATTATAAGGACTCCTAGGCCCTTCAGGGTTGTGGTTCGTGGAGGGGATTCCTGTGGGAAAATAAGCTAACCTCTAGGAAGTAAGCAGCATTCCTGTCTGTTCAACTACTTGTGAAAGGCTGAACTTGAGTTGAAACTTGGAAGCAGCACTTTGCACATCCCTCCATATTTCTGGCCCCAACACCCTATTCTTGAAGGCAAATGAGTTCCGCCTATTGGCTCAATCCATTTTCCGTCTTCATTTGCTTCTCAAGGTACTTTTCAGCTGTAACCACAAGAGCAGAACAGGATGTGAAAAACTCTCAGTAGCAGCACAAACCAATGTCAGTGAAAAAATATTTGGGAGAGCTGTTGAACAGGGGAGGAGGGAACATAATACAGACATACCCGAAAGAAAGTATATTTTCTTTTCTGGTACCACCCTTCCTGCCAAATTTCCAAACTGTAGGTATTCACTTTCTGTATTAGTTTCCTAGGGCTGCTGTGACAAAGTACTTCAAACTAGGTAGCTTAAAACAACAAAAAAGATCTTCTCTCACAGTTCTGGAGGCTAGAATTCTGAAATCAGGGTGTAGGCAGAATTTGTTCTCCCTGGGGTCTCTGGAAGAGAATCTGTCCCATGCTTCTCTCTCAGCCTCTGGTGGTTTCTGGCAGTCTTTGGTGTCCCTTGGCTTGTAGACACATCAAGCCAGTCTCTGCCTCTGTCTTTACATGGTATTCTCCTTCCTGTGTCTGTGTGTGTCTGAATTCACTCTTCTTATAAGGATATGAGTCATTGGGTTAGGGCTGACCCTAATCCACTATGGCCTTGTGCTGATATTCTGGGTCACAGTACATCTGCAAAGACCCTACTTCCAAATAAGATCACATGCACAGGTTCCGCGTGGACATGAAATTTGTCGGGGAGCCACTATTCAACTCAGTACACTTCCCATTCTTCCTTTGACATTGTATCACTTTTATTTTAATCATGTGTATGTTATTAGAAATAAATTTCAGAGCCAGGCTGGCTAAAATTAAATAAAGGGCTATTCCACAGAGCAACTGGGGCTGTAGGATGGTTGAAAAAAGAAATTCTGGACTGAGAATGCGAAAAAGCTTTGTTTTCTACATTTTGTATTGTAGATGGATGTGGAGAGTGTTTTAGATATGTTGTGTGTTAATGGGCTATTGCGGGGCCCAGACCAGCATTTATAGCATCATCTTCATGTGGGAAAGCATCCCAGTTCCAACACTTGAGTTATTTTGGAATTTCACTTATTTAGGAATTGAATACTACCTATATCTGTGCACCGATATTTACAGCTCTTTTAGTTTCAGCAATAGCTCACACAGTAGTTATTATCCTCAGCATGTGTTTTTGTTGAACGGAAGGCAGAATGAGAGAAAAAAGCTGAGAGAGAGAAGGACAGAGATAGAGAAGGAAAGCAAAAATGTTCATACCCTCCCACAGTCGGAGGCTCCCAGGGTGGAGATGTCTGACAATGCCTGTCGTGTGGGCTTCAGATCTTGAAGAGTGTATCTTTGTGCTTATTTGACATCACAGTCCTGTGAGGATCCTACAGTTAATGACTCTTCAGCATGGCAGTAATTGGGAACTCTGCTTGGAAATTGATCAGTTTTGTAATTGTCACTGTGAAATATTATCAGAGTTATCTTCCCCGAGCTGACTGTGTTCCACCCTCTCAGCTACACTGCTTGATTTCCCTCCTGTCCACGTCTTGTGGGGCCCATGGGGTCATCATTCAAAGGGCTTGTGGCTGGCAGGGCCACTGGTACATCACCTGGTTTTGTCTTGCAGTAGCATAGGGGGTCTCCTCCTTGGCACATTGAAAGGCACCTTGGGGACAAGTCTAGTCAAGTTTTCACAAGACATATACATAGAATTGTCTTCTCTCTGCAAAATAGAACTTTCTTAGCAACTAACTCATCAACATGACCAGAGAAAGTGGTGTGTATGATAAGAATAGAAAGAACTGCCATTTATGGAATGTCCCCATGTGCCAGGCACTGTTAAGTGGTTTCTCCATGTTATTTCATTAAATTTGCAAAGACTGCTATAAGATGCTATAAAGCTGTCAGTGTTTTCCTGTCCATCTTACTAGAACTTGTCCAAGCTCTCAGATCGCTGGGAAACCAATCTAGCCTTAAAGCTCAGATCTTTCCTTTCTTTAATAGTTTTTGTTTAAATTTAACGAGACTATGGGTTTAGTTATTTTCCACAAGGCTTTCTGAAGCTTGGGAGCCCCTATGCGAGTGAAAGCATATCTGCTTGCTGTGTTGACTGACATTCCACCTTAGAGTTTTTTGGATTAAAATCTCTTCTAGCTAATATGCTAATCCTAAATCTGCTGTAAATTTTGTGTTTCTTTGTTTGAAATAGATAATCTGGTGATAAAACTAAGAACAGAGCACTGAGAGAATAGAGGCACTGGGAGCTGAGGGAGACAGGAAACCTGGAGCAGGACATCCATGGAGCCTCTGTCCTCCCAAGGGCCAAGAGCCTGGCTTTGATGTTATCCTAGGAGATAGGAGGGTATTGGATATTCTACAAGGAGGAGGCCATAGAGGAGAAGAAAAACAGGCATATAAAAGGCAAAGTGAGGGGACCGAGGGTAATTTCTACCCTCATTATAGTTTTTCCTACATTTGACCATTGCCCTGACATCTCGGTGTCAAGAAAGGCTCCAGATTTACTCTGATAAGTACGTACTGATGTCTTATTGCAAGGTTCTCTCCCCTGGTGTCCATCAGTGGAGTAGGGAAATGGTAGAAACAGAATAGGTTTGTTAGTATGGCACAACGGGGGAAATGTATGACTTGGGAGTCAAAACGACCCGGGGTAAAACCCTGACCAGCACTTCCTAATGCTATGACCTATGGCACTTTACTAGCCACCCTGAACCTCAGATTCCTAGTCCGAAATGGGAACAATACTTTCGTTCTAGAATTTCTGTGAGGCAAAGAAGAAGAAAAAAAAAAATCCAAGAATATGCAAATATGCAAAAACATTTAGCACAGTTTCTAATACTAAATAAATAGTAGAGATTATTGTGGTTTCTATTCTTCCTTCTCCTCTTATTCTTTTCTAAAGCTTCATGAACCTTCGATTCTCAGAGAAAAATGTAGGGCTCCATTATGGTTGGGATGCCAGATTAAAACTGAAAACTCTTGCAATACCTAACGTGTTTTTAGCCCCATAGAAAAGGAGGGTGCTGCTAAGACCATCCATCCTCACCTCACCCATGAGCTCTGCCTCTCCAGCCTGTGCCCTCTGTTCTTGCCTTTCAAGTTCGTCACAGGACAAAGACACTTACTGAAAAGCTTCCTGCTTTCCTCTCTTGTAATCGATCACATGGAGGAAATAAATGGTGATTGACAGAAGCTGGCGACTTGCAAAGTTTTTTCTCCTTACTTACCCCATTGAAAAGTCTTATGAATCGAATTGTTTGTTATTAAAATAAAAACACTTTTTGAAAGATAGTATATGAACTTGGAAATTCTCACCAGCCTCATTTGGACACTGGTTTGGATGAAATAATAGGTCACACACTTTTTCCAAAATACCTGAAATGTATACAAGTGATAATTCAAGCTTTTCTAAACCCCATGAGCTCATCCTATAGCTAGATGTATTTAGAATATATTTGTCACTACAGTTACTTTTAACCTTAACCCTGGAGCAGTTCTAACTAAAAATAGCAACTTTAGTGTTTGACACTTGTTGTTCAGCTAAAACCAATTCATTCTTTTCAAAACAATTCATTATCCTACACTGCACTTTCTTATACTCCCCAATTAAATGGAAAATCTATCTTTCATAAAAGTTAGAAATTATGTCCAATGAAAATCCGACATTTTAATGGTTTTCCACAGATTAAAATTGTAGAGTTCTCAATAAACCCTGATTCACTGATGTTGGCTGTAAAACGGTTATTGCTGTTAATAAAGCCTGTAAATCTTAACAGGTTATATTCGCCTTGGACAGTAAAACTTGCTATAAAGGCTTAGTGTCTAAGGCGAATTCTGCTCACATCAAGGTAAACAGCCTACTCAAAATAATTCAAAGTCTTTGAGAATTAAGGCCCCAAAGCTAAGAAACTGACAGATTCTAGCCTTGAGCCACTGCATGCCAGGTACTTTTTTTTTGTTTTTATCTGGCCAAGGAGTCAAGTCAGTGCCCGAATTGGAAAACTCAGGAAGGTCAAGGGCCTTAGTCAAGGCATTGTGGGTAAGGAGAAGGTTCCCTTCTTTCTGCTGGACACAAAATCAGTTTTGTCATTGACTGATCACTAGGTTGGAATGCTTGTATAACTAGGGGAGGTTCCAGAAGTGGAAAGAAAGAATGTGTTTTCTGTTTCATAAAGTATGCCAGAGTCATACAAGTGTTAGAAGCCACATTACTGGGGGGTAGGGGGGTAGAGTTAGAAGAAAGAGGTCATTTCCATTCCAGGTGCCCATATGGAAATCAAAGGTTTCTTAAGAAACTCTATTCATCTTGGTAGACTTTGTGGACATTTGTCGTGTTTCTAATGTTTGGGCAACTTCTTTTTAAGTCTTACCTCCCTAAGGTAAAAGCCAAAAAAATGGCTTTTTTAGTCTTCTTTGTGGTGAGGCCACACTAGTCAGGGGTGCTCATACAAGATGGGGTGGAGAAGTGAGCTGTGTAAGGTGGTATTTGTGTGGGAATCTTTCTCTGGAGGGGATGGGGTAGAGAGTCCCAGCTCTACGAGGCAGCTAGAAGAACTGGCGTCTCTCCCAAGTCTCATGGTTGTGAGCCATGCCGGGCTTTTTGAACTGTGGAAGTGTGGCCAAGAGACTGTCCCTTTCCTTACAGTGTCATTGGACATTGTTCCTGTCTGCATGGTAGCCTGACCTGGCTTTTTGGCCCTCCTGGAGGTTCTGGGCACTAGTATTCTTTAATAAAGTCCTTTCCTGCATAAACAAGCCAAAGCAGAGTTTGATGTTTGCAATCAAGAATTCTGACCATTACCGTGCATGTGTCATGTCTTACTACTTGAAGGATGCCTTTGATTGGTATCTGAAAGTGGCCATTGGAACAAAACAAGTCACTATGAGCTAAAGGCTATTTGTGGGATATTAATCTCTTTTTCTTTATCTCTAAAATAAGGAAGGGGACTAGAAAGCTCCTAGGGCCCCTTTCATATCTCTGTTTCTGATGTATAAACAGTAGAATCTGCATACTCTCTATGACATGTTTTAATAATTCTTCCCAGGCTGGTGCCAGACAGTTTTCAAATCAGACGCCCTTCGCCTTTCTCCCCTGTGAGGGTATTCTTAATGAAAGGTTCATTTGTTTCAAATGTGTTCATTGGCACAAAACCCAGGAGAGAATCTTATGACATTGAACTGTTTAATACAGGAATCACTAGACTATTGTGTTTAATCTCAATCAAACAGACTATGAAATGAGGATTTTATTTAAAAAATAAGACTCTTAATAATTCACTAGAGAAATGTTAAGTGAGGTGCCCAAGTTCTGAAGCAGTAGACCTCAGGTATAAATAATTAATCTAATTTGGTTCAGCCAAAGCAGAGAGACTGTCTAATAGTCCAGATAAACTTTGCTTTGAGGAGACTGACAATGAGGGCCCTTACAGAAAGCTGCGTTTGATTAGAATGTATAATATTGCAATAGAAACCTAATGGACTCTTAAGAAAAGGGAATATCGAATTGGTTAAATACTAGCAATTAAGTGCCAGTAAATTACTTCTCTAAAAACATTCCTGCAAAAAAAATTTACTATCGTAAGAGAGATGGGAAAATGAAGTTAATATAAGTTATTTAAAAAGTGAATGTCTACAGCCCCAAAACCCTCATTATTAATACTGGTCCTTAAGTAAATCTTCTTAATGGACTGACTTTAGCCACATCCTTATCTGGGCAGCTTTATTTCTTTACTGAGGAAGAAAAGAGTAGAAGACATCTAAAGCTCCTGATTTCTATTTATTTCCTTTTTCTTCTGGTTCTCAATTCCTGGAGGGAGAGAAACATGGAAGATAGAATTACATTTTCAAAGTCAAGGGTAGAGACCCAAGGTGAGATTATAAAGGTTGCTTAGTGGCTGATCTTGCTTCCTTTTCCCTTTTTCTCTACCCTCTGCTAGGTCAACCCCACACACTCAGCCTTCTTTCTTTCCAAGCACTGCTCCCTATGTTATTTACAGTCCTGTCTCTGTGTCCTCATCATTTCTCCTAGCCTGGAATGACCTTGACCTCCTCCATCTGTCTGTCCTTGACGCAGTCTTGGAGCATCTGTTTTAACCCGGCCAGCCTCTGACTTCTTCCCTGGCCATCCAGCTGACACTGATCTCTCTTCCTTAGAACTACCTAATTTAATTGGTGTGGGCTGCTCAAGTAAGGACAGCATTTCCTCCCTACCTCTAAACACTTTTATAACATATTGCTTTGAACATTTTTTTGTTTTCTTTTTTTTTTAATCTGTCTTGTATGTAACTTTTCATGACTATATATTTCCTCAAGGTAATTCCTTCAGGATAGGAAATGCAAATTACGCTTTTCAGTATCCTTTCCCACCCCCCCTTAGCAGATAACACAAATGCACCTGGGAATATATTAGACCTCGAGGAAGCATTGTGACTTAGTGGATGAATATTTATACAACTGCGGTGTGGTACACATAATAATAAACTCTTAAATTTAAATGATCACTTCAAAATTAACAAAGATTTTCACGTATATTGACTTATTTGATCCTTAAAGCCACCATTTGTGGATAGGCAAATATAGCAATATCTCTGTTTTCTAAAATCATTTAGTCTGTATATAAATTTACAGATAAACTACCATATAGCTAACATGTATTGCACACATACTCTATGTCTGGCACTATTCACTGAGTCCTTCCAACAGCTCTCTGGGGTAGGTGCTAATGATATGCCAGTTCCATAAATAAGGAAACCAAGGCACAGACTGTTAAGCAGCTTACTCAGGGGCACAGTTACTGAATGATTGAGCCAATAATTGAACCCAGACAGCCTGGCTTCCAAGCCTGTTCTCTTAAACCCTACCTGATAAAGCTTCTTTATGCATCAGACATTGCATGCTGAGCACAAGCTGAGTGAGAGAGCATGCCTGTCCTTAACTAGGCCACCACCTTATTTCATACAGACACAGCTAAGACGATTAAGGTAAGATAATGGCATATATGAATATGCGTGTGCAAAAGCTAATAACAAAAGTCTATTGCTTATCCTCCATTTTGTTGCTCATGTCTACCATTCCAGGTCTGAGCTTTGTTGTTCTCCAACTGCGATTAAACCCCGTGGTTTGATGGCATTGGAATCTGCATTGCAATCAAGTTCTAGAGATGGTTGCTCAGTGCCAGTCATGACTTTGAGCAGGCTTCAATGGGAAGGAGAAACACTGTTGATAAAATATATCTTTGTCCTCCTCCCTCTTCTCCCCCATGTGTTTTTTCTAGCAGGAAATTACATCCTTTATTCTTTCAAAAATATAAAATTTGCATATTGTGCTTAAGGCATCTCAAATTGGGAGGAAAACAAATAGATCAAGAAGGAAGATGGCTTGGAGGAAAAATCAGAAGGCTAGCAATCAATAGTAAAAATGGAAAGAAAAACACACAAGAAAAGGAAATGTATGATTTCTAAATTAACGTAATGGAGGCGTAGAGCTATTTTTCTGTCCTATGTCTTCTTACACAGTTTAGTGGCAATAAACAGTCTTTATATCTTGAATTATGCAGAAGTAAAAGCAGTCTGGGAGGCCCCCACATAAAGAGCTGCAGTTCTGTAATTCAGCATTAATGCTCCATGGGCATGAATCAAGAACTCCATCCCAATCCTGCTGAGACAGCACGGATTTAATGTTTCTGTGAAGCAGGCTACACACCATCCTGCTTCACTTAGCAAATGTAGACTGCCTTTGTTTTTCAGGCAGAACTTATTTCAACAGCACAAACAACCACAACCATGATACTAACAGCTTCTCCTGATAATCCTTTGCCATGATTTCCAAATCCTAATTGTTGTCTCTATCATCTGCTTGGGAAGAAATGCCACCTTCTGTAATGCCTTTTGCTTTTAGTTAACTGTGGGAAACTAGAAGGTACACCAGCACCATGGGCAATTTTTCACGTATATGCTAGTAAAATAGAGTGTGCCCGTTTCTCCTTCATGGGGTAGTTTAGCGACCTGCAGAATAAGCACCTGCCTCCAGGTACTGTTGAGATACACCTAGCTGATCTTATTGCAATTGAGCTTCAGTTCCAGAATTTGTGCCTACTGAAAGAATCCTAGATGGCCTCTTTCATTGCACTGCACAGCTCTTAAGCTTCCCCAATCTGTAAAATCTTAAGGAGCTGCAGTCTTCCTGTGGAGCCACCTTAGATTCAGCACAGTAAGTCCATTGAGTGAATGAGTGACTTACTGAAACTCCCAGAGCTTAGTTGGTGTGAACTGCAGTGGCTTACACACCGTGGATTACAGGCATACCACCCCAGCTTAGCAGCTGCACACTCACATCTGCACATAACTCAGATTCACTTGGTTATATCCATTAAGCTTCCAAGGAAAACATCCAATGTTCAGAGCTGAACAGCTGATAATCCCCTGCTGTGGTGAATTTTGATTTAAATATAACTGAGTCTCTCTTGGCTCTGGCTTAACTCGATTGGAACTGTTCTTTTAATTGTTGATTCAGTATTGGCTTACAGAGCTGACTGTCAGTCCTCCCAACAGATTCTCTCTGTAGATGTGTTTATTAATCGTGTGCGATATTCCTTATCCTCCGTGGACTGCCAGCGCTGGCCCTTGCTAGCTACAAGAGGTGGTTTAAACCTTGATTTCTGTATACAGGAAGTGTCAGGCTGACGATTCATGGGCTGGCTCAACAGTATCATTTGGTGATCACCTTTGGGAGGCAACCCTGGCATGCCACAGCAGGGAAACAAAAGAACAGATCTGCGAAATGCCACCAAAATTTGAGGGAGCAGTCACTCTGGTGCATCAATTATGTATGAGCCTAGGTGGTCAGTTTAATCTTTCCTTTCAACATTGTCATCTATGTCTTGCTTGAAATGCCTTTGTTACAAATCTGGGTATGTTTAGAAGGAGTGAAGTATTACGTGGTAATGAACATTGTACATTTGCCTGGAAAAATGTCTCTTTCTTGATAGCCAGAGAGCTCACATTCTCATTTTTAATTAAATTATCAAATAATAGGTAACATGAATTGGTGCTATAGGGGGGTAATGATAGATAAAGTAAAAAGATAACAAAGCTAATGGGGAGAAAAGACCTCAAAGCAGAGATTGGAGCTTATGAGTGCTGGATTGTGTTTTTATGTCATTTCATTCAATGTTATGGTCTGCCAAGATAGAATTCTCACTGATGATCATCATTGTTAGTTACCATATATTGGGGACTACATGCCAGGCTCTCTGCTATAGACACTTACCGTATGTCATCCCATTTTCATTCTCTCAGCTGAGTTAAGTACTGTTATTATTTTGATCTTACAGATGTGGAAATCGAGTCCCTCGGACAGTAAAGGGCCTAGTTCTCTTTGATTTCAAAGCCCAAATCTTGAGACAATCCTACAGTGTCTCTTGTTATTTACCATACACCATGCACTTGGTAAGCAAGGAAGTAGAGATTGCAGCAAAGGTGTATCACATTCTAGTGTTGGATCCTTTCTATTATATCACACTACCCACCCATTGGTGCTGGGTCAGCTTTGTTCTGCTGATATCAGAGCATAACTTAAAGACAATTCATGGACAGTCTCTTGTTTGATCTAATACAGCTTTAATCTCTTATTACTTTAATAGATGCCTTCTTTGCCTCAAGGCACACAGCAATAAATGAGATATGGTCTCAAGCATCCAAAAAATGAAATAAATATATAAATAACACAAAGTGTGCTACCTATAATAATAATAATAATAACAGCAATAAAATAGAAAGGGGTGTGATTATCTTTGTTGGCCATAGTGGTTGACCAATATTTTGCAGAATGTAATTGCCATACAGGTTTTTGAAGGATGAATAAGAGATCATTGCAGTGGAAAGTTACACAGAACACTTAGGGCCAAGATCAGCATGGTCAAAAGCTTACAGATATGAAATAGCATGGTTGGCCAGGAAATACAGTTAGTTTCGTTTTGAGAGAGCCTGAACAACAAGTGGGAGAATAGCTGGAGTAGAGACTCTAGGAAGCAGGCTGGGACCAGATCACAGAAAACCTTGTTTGCCATCCTGAAAAACTTTGATGTTTTGCTCACAGGTGGTAGGGAGCCACTGTAGGATTTGAATCAGAGAAGTGAGATGCCAGATTTATTTGTCTGTTTTTTCAATGTCTATATTACTTTTTAGTTCAAGGACCCAGTAGTTAGATTGCAACAGGATGCCTGTAGGAAGTTTAAATATGTATATCTCATCACCATTGTTGGAATTAATTTTTTAAAGACTGTTTATTTGTAAATAATTTCAAACTTGCAGAAAAGTCTCAAGAATGAGAATAAGAAATCCACAGCAGAAGTCTACTTTCCACAAACCCTGCCAAGTGCTGTGACCATGATCCTGGCCTCTGTTGCCCCAGCAAGTAGCAGACCTTTCCAAGCCCTCTTGTCATTTCTGCTGCAGGGGTTGCTTGGAGCTGACGGGAGGAAGTGTAGACAGTGTAGACATTTGTGTTCACCAGCCTTGATGCTGTGGCCTCTAAGAACGACAGCCTCAACTCACTCCATTTTCTCTGCACAGCTTACGTAGTGGGCAGCCTTCTCTTCCCTGATTCAGAACAGAAGTAGCAGCTGAAGAGAGGGGTCAAAGATCTTTGTGTCATTAGATGCCCCCACACCAGCCCTTCACCTCTGCATTCAGCATGAACTTCCCGAAGGATTTGACAAAGCCTTTGAAGGTTTCCTCTGCCTCCTTTGTACTTGCTCCACATTTCCCTTCAAACGTGCTGAGATCCTTCCATTTACCAGTGACTCTGAGCCCATTAGAGGCATGCATGAAGCTCCGGCTTTCAGGCTACACCGAGTTGCCAGAGTGTTTCACTAAAGCCTGGGTTCAGGGCAGACAAAGGACAGCGGAATGTTGTCATTACTGTTTCCACGAGGCAGGATCTTTTCATCCAGATAATGTGGATATCCTCTCAAAGGTTGTTCAGTAACGCAGTCATGGGAAGAGCTTTTGTTTTCTCTCGAATCACCTCTGGGACCCATCGTGTGAAGAGAGTTGCTCTTCACATCCTACCCTTTCCCCATTGTTTGACTCACCCTCTGCATTTGCTTTCACCCTGTGCGCATTTGTTCAGTTGGGCTTATTCAATCAAATCTCCCTCACACTATTATGGCTTACCTTATCTCCTGCATTTAAAGTGCTGGGACCATTATTCCTTTCATTTGCCTGCTTTCAAGTCTGAAATATCACTCTAATTCACTTCGGTACCTGGGCCTAGTCATGCTCTTATTATTGGACTTTTTACTCCTGAGTTTCCTGGTTTCTCTTGCCTTCCTGGCTCCCAGAAGCAACTCTGGATCCCTGAGGCAATTGAGGACAGCTTCTATCAGAGATAATCCCCTTCCCTTTGCTAGTACTGGTCAGTCAATACTTAACTCTGACTTGGACTCAAAGGAGCCTAAGACAAAGCAGGGGTTCTCAGCCTCAACACTATTGACATTTGGGGCCTGATACTCCTTTGTTGTAGGGGGCTGTCCTGCTTGGAGAAGGATATTTAGTAGCATCCACGGCCTCTATTCATTAGATGATAATAACACCTCCACTCTCAGACACCCCCGTTGTGACAACCAAAAATGTCAGCAGACGTTGCCAAATGTCACCGCTGGTTGAGAATCCCTGAGACAGAGTCTTTGCTCTCGAGTAGTTTAGAATCTCAGTAAATTCTATACAATGTCTAATACAGTGGCTGCCATGTAACATGTGCTCAATAACTTTTTGTTGAACTGAGCCTAGCATCAACAGATAGTTGTTAAGATATGCCCGCTGACCTGTGATCACACTGTAGGCCATGGAAACCATGCCATATTCATCTCTTTATAGCCAGTCTTTAGCACAGTACCTGGCATGTAATAGGCACTCAGAAAATACATGTTAAGGGAATGCTTAAATGAGCAGAGTAGGCAAAAAGCTCAAATGAAAATGGTTGTGATAGATTTTGCAGATTAATCAAGGAGTTACATGTGTTGGGTGGGCATGAGCTGGACTGTGAAGGATGAGATGAATCCATGTAAGAAGAGATGGATGAAGAGGAAATCAGTATGAGAAACACGGAGGGTCAGGCAGGTATCAGTTCTATCCTCTAGAGAGTGGTCATTGTCTGCACTCTTCCTCTACTCCTTAGATGGCCCAATTTGCTTCACATGAAAAGAAAAGCCACATTGCACAGCTGTAGGCTGCCTCCATGGCCTTAAACTGGTGGGTCAAAAATGCACACTATGGATGCATCACATCAGGCCACCACCCTGCAGAGGAAGTCACTTCAAAATAGCCTATCGAACCATATCAGAACCCCAAAAGGTGCACAGTGGGAAGTACAACATACTGTGCCCCTCTGGTAACAACCAATCCAATCTCTGTCTCTTTGTGTTTGTTTGTTGTTGTTTTTATCTACTACTTAATGAGGGAGATCATACGATATTTTTCCTTCTACCTCTGACTTATTTCATTTAGCATAATACCCTCAATGTCCATCCATGTTGTCACAAATGGCTGGATTTCATCATTTCTTATGGCTGAGTAGTATTCCATTGTGTATATATACCACATCTTCTTTATCTATTCGTCCCTTGATGGGCACTTAGGTTGCTTCCAAGTCTTGGCTATTGTGAATAATGCTGAAATGGACACAGGGGTGCATGTGTCTTTACACAATAGTGTTTCCATCTTCTTTGGATAAATACCCAGCAGTGGAATAGCTGGATCATATGGTAGTTCTATCCTTAATTTTTTGAGGAATCTCCATACTGTTTTCTATAGTGGCTGCACCAGTTTGCACTGGCACCAGCAGTATATGAGAGTTTCCTTCTGTCCACATCCTCTCCAATACTTGTTGTTTCCTGTCTTGTTAATTATAGCCATTCTGACAGGTGTGAGGTGATATCTCATTGTAGTTTTGATTTGCGTTTTGCTGATAGTTAATGATGTTGAACATCTTTTCATGTGCCTGTTGGGCGTCTGTGTATCTTCTTTGGAGAAATGTCTGTTCAGGTCTTTTGCCTATTTTTTAATCAGGTTGTTAGTTTTTTTGTTGTTGAGATATATGAGTTCTTTGTATATTTTGGAGATTAACCCCTTATCAGATATATGGTTTACAAATATCTTCTCCCAGTTGTTAGGTTGTCTTTTTGTTTTGTTGATGGTTTCCTTTTGCTGTACGTAAGCTTTTTAGTTTGATGTAGTCCCATTTGTTTATTTTTTCTATTGTTTTTCTTGCCTGGTCAGAATGGTGATTGAAAATATGTTGCTAAGACCAATGTCAAAGAGCATACTGCCTATGTTTTCTTCTAGAAGTTTCATGGTTTCAGGTCTTACATTCAAGTCTTTAATCCATTTGGAGTTAATTTTTGTGTATGGTGTAAGGTAATGGTCTACTTTCATTTTTTCACATGTGGCTGTCCAGTTTTCCCAACACCATTTGTTGAAGAGACTTTCTTTTCTCCGTTGTATGTTCTTGGCTCCTTTGTGGAAGATGAGCTGTCCTTAGATGTGTGGGTTTATTTCTGGGCTTTCGATTCTATTCCATTGATCTGTGTGTCTGTTTTTGTGCCAGTACCATGCTGTTTTGGTTACTATAGCTTTGTAGTATATTTTGAAATCAGGGAGTGTGGTACCTCCAGCTTTGTTCTTTTTTCTCAGGATTCCTTTAGCTATTCGGGGTCTTTTGTTGTTCCATATAAATTTTAGGATTCTTTATGCTATTTCTGTGAAAAATGTTGTTGGAACTTTGACAGGGATTGCATTGAATCTATAGGTTGCTTTAGGAAGCATGGACATCTTAACTATGTTAATTCTTCCAATCCAAGAGCATGGAATAGCTTTCCATTTCTTTGTGTCTTTTTCAATTTCTTTCAGCAATGTTTTATAGTTTTCCGTGTGCAGATCTCACCTCTTTAGTTAAGTTTATTCCTAGATATTTTATTTTTTTTGTTGCAATTGTAAGTGGGATTGTAATCTTAATTTCTCTTTCTGCTACTTTGTTGTTAGTGTATAGAAATGCAACTGATTTTTGTATGTTGATTTTGTATCCTACAACTTTACTGTATTCACTTGTTACTTCTAAAACTTTTTTGGTGGATCTTTTAGGGTTTTCTATATATAAAGTCATGTCATCTGCAAATAGTGAGAGTTTCACTTCTTCCTTTCCAATTTGGATCCCTTTTATTTCTTTTTCTTCCCTGATTGCTCTGGCTAGGACTTCCAATACTATGTTAAATAGGAGTGGTGAGAGTGGGCATCCTTGTCTGGTTCCTGTTCTTAGAGGGATAGCTTTCAGTTTTTCACCAATGAGGATGATATTAGCTGTGGGTTTGTCATACATGGCCTTTATTACGTTGAGGTACTTTCCTTCTATATCCATTTTATTCAGAGTTTTTATCATAAATGGATGCTGTATCTTGTCAAATGCTTTCTCTGCATCTATTGAGATGATCATGTGATTTTTATTCATTTTTTTAATGTGGTGTATCACATTGATTTATTTGTGAGTGTTCTTTTCCTACTTGAAAGGCAGGGGGCTGGAAAAAATAATCTTATGGGACCCTTTAAAATCCAAGAGAGACATTATTTACTATAAACATATTATTTAAGATCATCGATCTTGGATTGATAAGTCAGGCAGGTGGGGTTCAATCCAAACCCCTCCTTTTATTAGCTGCGTAATCTTGGGCTAATTCTATAACCTTTCTGAACTTCAGGGTCCTCATATGCAAAATAGGCTAATAAAGCCTCCCAAGAATGCTGTGAAGATTAATTTAAATCAAATAATGTCTTTATAACATTTACCTTAGTTCCTAGCACATAGCACAGTAAATGGTTATTGTTATTAGTCATAGTATTAGATAGATAATAAAATCCATTAACTCTTTATTTATTTATTTTACTATTTGTCCATAGCATATCAATGGCATGTTTGGGGAGCTTGTTCTGCCTCTGTGTTATTCTCACATTGTAATAACACACTGTGTTATTCTCACATTGTAACATGGCAATATGTTGTTGACATGAGGTCGTGTTGGGGTTTGCATCCATTATTCCCTCTTCATCCCCATCCCACTTGACCTGTAATAGCTCATCATCTTCCAGTCAGGGCCAATGCATTCTTTCCGAGCAATCATGGTCTCCCTTGGTTTTAGGGATGTCACAACTGTTGGAGGCATGTTTTCTCAGTGACAAATCCATTTACTTTCAAAGAAAAACAGTGAAGAATGTGAACAACTTGATTTTGTCATGGGAAGTGCTCTGTACCAGTTAAGGTGGAAGATCCAGAATCAATATGACTAATGGATTCAAGCTCCAAGTGATAGAGTCAGCAAAAAGGATAGATGATCACTTCCCCCATGCTTCTTGGATGGTAATTTCTCCTCCCTGACTGATCTGTGATAGCCATCATTGTGTGCTCCGCAGCGGCTGTCAGACCAATCACAAGCTGAGCCTGGGAAGCACTTGATCAATACATCCAGTGTGTCAAGCTTTGAGTCATTTTTATGTCTGTTTGTTTCCCTTATTACTTTCTTGGCTGAGTAAAACATCTATTACTTTGGGCTCAGGAACGGGGAATGTGCTGTAAACACCCGAGGCATACATTTTATTTTATTTTTATTATTTTTTGTGATGACTTCATTATTCCCTTATGCTTGAGTTTTTCCCAAAATTGTTTTTCTCCCTTCCTCTTTCTTCAGCATCCTCTTCTTTGGTTTCCCCATTTATTTATTCCAGCTGCATGGAAGTGAGCTTATGCCATTGCTTGGCCTTTTTCCTTTAGAGCAGTGAATGGCTCCCAGACTTCTGATTTCACAGACCAGTAAAATTACTCCCTTCATCCCTCCCTAAGAGAAGAGACTGGCTGAGTGTTGCCAACAATTAATAATTTTTTTCAAGGAAAGACATTAAGATATAATAAGCCTTTTTCTGTAGCCATTATTTCATTTAGAAAAAGACATTTAACAACATACAATCTCAGAATTGCATATTTTAAATAAATTTAGCTGTACAATGAATTCATTATATTGTTCTCATTTTTCCTCTATGAAACTAAAAAAAAAAAGTCACCATAGATCATGCGTTCTGTGAATGACTGATATATGGCACCAGTCCTTTTTGCTCATGCAACACTGGTAGATTAAAGATAAGAATAGTGCTGAAGGGCATGTATAGTGGAAGCATTAATTGGAGAGCTCTTTAATTCTTTAATCAATTCCTATGCATCATTCTAATTTTTAGGAATACCTTTCTCCACATTTCACTCATGTGTTTGCAATGAAATCAGTACTGCCCAGAAGAGAAATGAGTTTACGTTTCCATTAAAAGCTACAGTAGTAAATAAACCGTCAGACTTTCTGTAGATATTCACTGGAACATTGAGGAGAGCCCATTAAAGAGCCAAACCCTGAGATAAACACTGGTGTTACATGAGTGAAGATGATTGGCCTTTAAAATTAATATCGTATGTCATTCATGCGCAATAGGCATGACCTATGATGATTGCTTTAGTCTTGTGTTTGACCTGCACATTCATATGCAAAAGACCTGAGCTATGGAATCAACAGACAGGAACTCAAACCCTGCCTCTGACAATCACTGGCTGTGTGATTTTGGACCAGTTCCTCTCTCTAAGCTGATTTCTTCACTTACAGAAATAAAAGTGATGATAATGCCCACCTCTGGATTGTTCTAAGATTTAAATGAAAGGAAATGGTTACGAATGACTGCTACCCTGCTTGGCACATAGCCTTATGGGGTACAAACACATTCCCTTATTCTTTCTTATTTAACTGCAACCACATTGTTTAAAGGGAAACCTAAATGGGGCGTCTCAAGACCATTCACAGTATCTCTCTAAATTAACTAATTGCTGTGGTTCTTCCCTCCCCACAGTCAGCCAGCTGTTTTGAGTCACATTCCATATACGTATTTGCCTACATAAACCTCCTTGTTAATTTATTCTTTAAAATAGGGCCTTTTCAATTACAGGGATGTTAATTATTATTTATCACCCCTTAATTATTGTAATCTACTATGTGCATATTTTGAGCGTGTGTGTGTGTGTGTGTGTGTGTGTGTGTGTGTGTGTGTGTGTGTGTGTGTTGACCCAGCCGTCTATGAGCTTCCGCAGTCTCTGGTAGCCTTTCATCTGTTTTCCAGTACCAGCGTTTTGCTTCCCGCCCTGACAGGGGATTCCGCGATGATGGTCTGTACAGCTGCTTTAGGGACAAACGTAAACTTCTCTTGATTGTTGAGTGTGCTGCAGAGGTTGGTACAGTATTATAAAATATGCTTAAAACTCCATCACTTGAAAAAAATGTTAGAAATGTGCCTTATAGGTCCTCTTTTATCAAATATTTAACACAGGGTTTGGCACTTGAATGGGCTCTCCTCGATGTTCTAGTGAATATCTACATAAACTCTGATGCTTTATTTACTACTGTAGCTTTTAATGGAAATGTAAAATAATTTCTCTTCTGGGCAGTACAGATTTCATTGCAAACACGTCAGCAAAATGTGAAATCCACATAAAAAGCAAAGTTGGAAGTATCACTAAAGCTGGGAGAGTCGTTGCTGCATATTTTGATGGGCTAGTGTATTTATGGTTCTTGTACACATACTGTAAAATGTAATGTGGCAGGATTGCTATTTTGTAATAAAACAATGTGGTACTTGCTGAAGAACAAAAAGGAGTTGGTGAATTACAGCAGTCATTGTGCCTTGTTTCCCGTTATTGAAAATGGAGTATGATTATTAAATGCGTACAGTGTGCATTTTACACACTTAGTTATAGATCTTGGTTTTTATGTGTGCCTGGAATATCAATATTTGCTTTACTTTTAAGGAACATTAGTTACAAATACAATAAGTGTGTTTCATTTTTCATTGAAGACATACCAGCTTCAGTTCTCAAGTTAGAGTGTGCAATATATGTCTCAATGATTATTGATCTAAAAACCCTGTTGAAAATAAGCAAGACTGGTTTTGTAATAGGAAAACACGGGTACTGCCGCTGCTCTCAGAGACCCATGAAACTGGAGTGAGTAGCAATAAATAAGAGTTTAATTAAATCGCTCCTTGGCAGATAGCAAGACTATCTTTCAGTTTTGGTTTAGAACCCGTGGAGTCTTTTTCCTCTTGATGTATGTGTGGCATTCTCATTAATACTAATGGGAATTGCGTGCAGTAAAGGGGCAACTGCCCCCATGTTCCATTGTGTCTGCAATGTACCACATGGATTTTTCTCCCTTGGGCTACTCAGAAAAAAAAAAAAAAAAGCAAAGAAAGAAGGAAATCTCAATATATAAGAAAGTCTCAAGGTATAAACTCTATATAGTACTCTCAGGGTAGCTTACAAATAAAATAATAATCATAATCATAATATCTTAAAAACCCATAAAAATATTCGTATGTGTTTTGTGTAGGACTTAGTTTCAAATTATAATGATAACCAAAAAGATTAAAATAAAACCTCCCCTTGGAATGTAACTCTCTGATTAGCTATATGCATATATGTGATTATGGTGCTTGGTAAACCATGGAAACCATGCTTCTAGGCTAGAAATGAGTGAAAATGATTAATTAGATTCTGTAAGGTGTTGCATTTATAGCAGGGCACACATAGCCTTCAGCTCATTTGGGTTCAAAGCCATCTGAAAGATACGAGTGCTTGAAAATGATTAAAGCAGAGCTAGCAAAGTACAATTTCCACTTGCTGTGTTGCTATTACTTTCCCTAGAGCACAGGCTGGGAATATGTGTCATCCAGGCATCCTCAGTTCTCCAGCAAAAGAGATGTTTCATTATTTCTCTGTACGAGTTTAAGTATTTTCTGGATCATAATATCAGGCAAATCTACATATACAAGTAGAGCCCAAATCTATATATGAAACCACCTTGCCAGTTTGTAATTGCTTGTGTTTTGTCCCAGACATCTGACTTGTTGGTATTGGAAATATATTCACTTAGTAAAAATCTGCAGACTAAAAAAAATGTTTCTCTAACTAGCACGCTGGTAGACACTTAGTACTCTAACCTAGTGAGCTAACTATATCCATAGGAGCTGCTGCTCCACTCCACCCACCTCTCCAGCACCTGTCTACTAAGAAACGGGTAAAAAGGCAACAACTTCATCCTTCTAAATTAAGCACAGAGTGAACAAATTTATTCAGGGATTTTTAAACTTAAAATGGAAACAAGTGAAAAAAGCTTTCCATAGATCCCATCATATTAGCCTCTTCTTCCCTAATTCTTCCTATCAGCTTCATCCACACCCTCTAGAGTAAAACCCAATGACCTTTAAGGTAGAGTTACGAGTTCTGAACAATTGTGTTCAGACATAATCACCTGGCTTAATTAATCTGGTCGTTTCTGCCCTGATTTGTTTGATTCATCATGTTGTGATGACAGAGGAGCAGGGAGGGCTGCAGACTCTGAGCACACTCAGGGCATCTTTATTGTATTAATTTGTCACCATTCCCTTCATGGCAGTCGTGCAGTCTTTGCCCTGGTGAATAATTTATAGTATATGGGTCTTCCTCTGTCTGAGAATGCAGCCATCTTTACTTAGCAAAATCCAGCCCTTTCATTTCTGTGGAAAATAACCCAAGATTTTCAAATAGTCATCATCGCAGAAAATTCCAGATGTCATCCTCCAGTTGAAAACACTTTATACAAAAACAAAAAACAAAAAACTATCCTTTTGTATTTACTGTCACTGTCTATTTTTTTGGTGAGTGGGGAAGAAAGGTGTGAGTTTGGTCTATATGTGACAGATAATACCATATTTTATAGACTTTAAGATGACATCAATTGTAAGAAGAACCATTGCTTTATAAACCACCAGCAAAGACCACTTTTTAATTTTAAGATGTTAACTATAAAACATCCTGATTTCAAAGATGTCAATGTGAAAAATGTGCATATATGTTGTAGAAACAGAGAAATGCGTACTGTTTCTATTCTTCTCCTTTGACTTTTCTTTCTTTCCTTTTCCTTACTAAGGAACCCTAGAAACTTCACAACTCCACAAACAATTGTCTTAAAAAAAAAATGCTCTGAACTTAATGTTTTCAGAAATGGATCAGGTGTTAAATTACTAGGTACTACATAACCCTAGAGTGATAGGTTATATAGGTTGAAAAAGAAGTTAGGTTCATGAAGGATAAAGAACAGGCTTGTTATCACAGGCACTGTGAGGATCTGGCTTAATGCTGTATCACAGTATGAGGCTTAGCCTAGATGATATAATAATTAGAGATTTCCAGCAGAGTGGCCCCTTCTAGAAAATATCTGTATATTTCATAGAATTAGCGATTGTCAAATCTGGATAGAATCATAATAATTATCTAGACTCGTCCACTCGCCTATTAATACAGATGAGGAAATCAATCTCAGAAAGCAAACACGGTCGGACTCCAGTCTGGGTCTCTGTTCTCTGTGTGGGTATTCTTATGAATTGCTTTGGTGCAGAGATGGGAGGGGACCCATGGTGTAGTTTCCATCCAGAGCTTTGAACCCCTTGCCTTTTGGCTTCGCTATTTTTCTCCCAAACTCCCCAAACTGTTTTAATAGCAAACCTTCCCCCCGGCTCAAATGATGGCAGCAATGTTTTGTGTTGTTTTAAATCAAAGAGTAGAAAGCTACTTGAACATGGGCACTTGACTACATTTTAAATCGATCAGTTATCCCGTAATTAAAAAGGCGGATGCTTTCGTTTCACGAAAGTGAATACAAATTCTAGCACACAGCTGGAACCTCTGTGCTTTAATTTATTGTCTGTTTATCACAATCTTAAGTTCCCCTCCTAGTCATAAAAGTGTTGAGATCATTATAAATGAGGTCATCGTATGGTGACTAGACCCGGATTTGTGTTGTAATTTGGGGGTAACTACAAGTTTTTCTTTGTTTTCCCTCCTTTTTCATTTCACTTTTTTATTGAATTACTTGTTTAAAATCCTTTCTTACCTGCAACTTCTTTTTTTATTTTACCTTGAAAAAAATAAACATGGACGTTTACATGTGGAAAGGCTTTATTTTGGTCTTTTATTTTCTGGAGTGCAGTTGATTAATCCAACTGAAATAAGTTTAATAAATTGCTTCTCTGACAACAGATGAACTCTGGATTTTTTTTCTAGACTTTATGTACTTATAGGATATGTTATTATGTTAGTGGAATTGGTGGTAAAGATTGTATTGCAGCAACGTGGACCATATACAAACACTCTTGTTTTCCTTGATCTGCAACTTTTTTTTTTCCTGCTGGCAGTTGCTTTGCATGATCAGTATATAATCAGAGATTAGTAGACACTCATTTGAGTTCTGAGCAGTCTGGATCTCAGAAAAAGGCTTACTTCATGGATAGTTTACTGTTCCTCTCACACTGACTAAGTTGTCCAGACTGGTTATACCTGGAGCAGAGGAAAAGGCCAGCTACGTCTTCTTAGCACCTGAGAAGCAGCAGTGTCCTTCTCTATTTCAATGTCATCAAGCCAGGAAAATCATGGCACTTAAATGTGTTTGACAATGTTCAGGCTTTCTCTAGGGCCACATGGCAAATTCTTGTCTTGTGTAATTTCCCAGGGTTTTCTGTAGAATTTTAGGACTGCACCATCTGATCCAATTTCTCTGTCTCTCTCATCTTGATTCCTAGAGAAAAAAAAATTAGGCTAGTGAAATCTTCCTCATCTAATTCAGTTAAGTGGTTTGGTTTAAAGTGCTACCAAAGCTGTTATGATTAATTCAGAGCCAGAAGAGTTTACAAGGGGAAAAAAAAATCTGCCAGAAAGTTGCAAACTTCATCTCTAATTTAAGCCAGGCTTCTCCCAAGGGCATAATTTGAGGCCTCAAAGATTCAAGACAGCATGTTGATGTCTCTGTGCACAGCGATCACCATTTGTGAATGAAAGCAGTTTCTCTGGATGGTAGGTCTGTGATCTCCGCTTTGTGGAAATACAGAATACTTGAGTTAGAAATCATTTGACCTGACTGCCTCGTTTTCTGGAAGATGAAATGAGATCCAGAGAGGCTTGATGATTTACACAAAGTCACACAGCTTGTCAGTGTCATGGCAGCTGCTCAACACAGCTCTTCTGACTCCTGGTCGAGTATTCTTTCAGCTGCACCAGGCACTGCTGATGGCTCCAACTGTCCATTGTTAGAAAGTTGTTGACCCACTTCCTTCAGATCATTAGGTGTCAAGCCTCATTTGTCTTTTTCACTATAGCACTTGCACAGACTAAAGGAATTAGTTTATTGAAGCAGAAAAGTGCCTAAGATGTTCACTCCCACAGCAAGTAGTCTAAACAGAGTACAGGAAGAAGGGACTTACTTGGATCCTGCTTGGAGCTCTAATGCAATATATTTTGCCTCCCTGGACCTCAGTTTCTTCACCTGTAATATGAGGAAATTGACCATAATGACCTTTAGGCCTGACCTTATATGATTATGTATAGGGATTATTTAAAGCTGTTATAGAGCTCTGAGATCCACCTGCCATTACTCTTTCCCTTTCTTCAGATCGTGTTTTAACATGACGAACTTATTGTCATATTTAATATGATTTTATATTAGCCAGAAAAATAATTCCCATGCATCATTTATCCCGTACTCTAATGACGAGATGAATTCCTAACTGGCGTCCGTATACGCATTTGCAGTCTGTGTGTGTCTGGCATTACTCACTATCCATGAGGCTCATCATAAAAGCCGTGCCATTCTTCCCAGACTCAAGCACAAAAATCTACTGCATTCCCACAGAGCAATCAGGGTCTCCTTGCACTCGAGACCAAGAACCAGCTATAACCAAACTATTTCCTCTGATATCTGCATATGTGAGATGAAACCAGTGGCAAATCTGTAGCCCTGCTGTCACTGGATCTGCGTTCATTTTGGGCAGAAAAGTTTTTCATTTCTTATTTGGGGTGAAAGTCAGTCTCTTTTCCACTCACGCTTCCTTGTGGAGACTTAAGTGAGGAAATCCTACATTATGGAAAACGAATCTCTTTAACATGGCATTGATTCCCTCCATAACCTGGAACTGAAAGACTAGCGACTTTTATTTCCCTTGTTATATGGGATGACATCGAAATCTCTTCTTTGTTAGGAATGGAGTCCTAACACAGGTTAGAAAGGCTGAGCAAGGGGGCCTGGGATCCCTGAAGCTTGAGTGTCATTTGACTTCAAATCTATCGATTATCCTCTGGTACAGGTCACCTCTAACTCAAGGGAATAAGAGAACCTTTCACCAGCCAGGGCCTCATCCCTTGCTCTTGCTGCTGCTGCATTCAGAGGTAAGAGGGGAACAGAATTCTCCTCTGAAGATCACAGCCCTGAAGCCAGGGCTTGCCTCTCTTTTTGCTCTCTCGTCCATTGCAGGGCAGCGCACAGAATCAATCCAAGGTCACGCTTTGACTCTGCTTTGGTGTACTCAGATTCACAGGGGCATTCTGCTCTTCCTAGCTATTACTACCTTATAGGCCAGAAGGGCTCAGGCAAGAGAGAAGTCGAGGCGACTCATTCCTCAACCACCAGGTGTATGTGGTCTAGCCTGCTCCAATAGCCGTCTCTATTTCTCAGCTACTGACTGTGGTTTCTTTAGAGTGGCTTTCCTAGATCAAAACTACCCTCTTGATATGCCACATCTCTACAAAAAGGAGGATTCTTACCTCCTTTGTTTGGACTCTAGCTTTAATAATCAGCTCCCTTCTTATAGATGAGAAGTTGGTTCTCAGGTACCAACTTGCAGTTCCCATAGTCTAGGTCTCAGGTAATTCCCACCAAGTCAGTGTGCTTGGGGTCTCTTCTGTAAGGCTCTCCGCCACCCTCCAATAGCTCCATTGACAGTAGAGCCTGCAGCCATGCTGCCTGCAATATTTCCATGCTCCTTGACATTCTGTGCTCCCCTGGAGATGTGACTCAGTGTACAAAAAAGTTGGGATTACAACTCCACAATGTTTAGGTAAATCAATATTCTATCTTTACATGCTTATTAACTTGCTGCCAGGTTCAAAACTTAAATCCCCTTTAGGTGGTCCCTTGTGTCTCACCATTTTTTGATTTACAAAGACTTTTTCTAAAGCACAGCTCATAATTTTAGAGGCATATACACCTTCTAGTCCAATACTGAGCAATTTCTAGCCCAGTAGTTGGTCCAAACCTGTCATTCATTAGAATTTACAGAGAAGAACACAGGCTTTGTAGTTAAAAAAAAAAAAAAATACACACACACACACACACACACACACACAACTGGCATTTGATTTTAACTCTACCCCTCATTGACCTATGTGATCTTAAGTTTTCTGAATCTCAGTCCAGATAATATCTATCTTCCTATGTTGTTTAAATTTAAAATCAGGATTATTTGAAGAAGAGTTTATAAACTCATAAGTGAGATAAAAACATTAGCCATTTTGTTTGTGATGATCTCAAGTATTTTTCCAGAATCACATAGAGTTTCCATTCAATCAAGGCAAGTGAAAATGGCACTCATTTTCCCTAGGAACCAAGAAGCTTGCCCATTTTTACTTCTGTGTTAAACTGTAAACTAAACAAGGCAACACACAAAGGAGTAGCAAAGGTTACCAAATAGAAACACTGGCACAAAACACATCCCTACTAATGGGAACACTAAAATGAGAGAGATTTGCATCTCCGGGTCCTCCGGCGCTGACTCAATAGCTCCTGTTAGAGCTGTGCAAATTCATTTCCTGGGCCTAGGGTGACCTAAATAGATCTATTTGATAGAATTAAGAGCATTAGAAGAAGAATACTGAGTTCCAGGGTACAGAGAGACAAGCTACTTAGTTTTGAAAGGTTGCAAATACAGATGTAGGGAAAAAACAGAGGATGTGATGGCGCGTATTGATTTTGGAGTGCTTTTGTGCAATTATAAGGTAAATAAGGGAACAATTCCTATGTGTTTTTTTTTTTTTTCTCCTCTGGATTGTTCTACGAAGTTACACAAAACAGATGCAGACTTCTTAGAAGAGTCAATAGGGTTTTTTTGCTATCCTTTGGCACCATAACCAACATCCTGTTGGGGGGAGGATGTACCCCCCATTCTCTTCTTCCTCCTGACTCTCCCTTCCCTGCCTCAGTCTCAGGTGTCTCATTGTGAGTATTTGCACCCAGGTGTTTCCTTTAGGTAACAGTGATGTATCTAATAGTGCATACCTCTGTTGCTGTCACCCAGTAAATCCATATACAACAAAATCTTTTGACTTTAAAAGGGATGCACACTGTGTCTTAACCCATTAAGTGTGTGTCTTCCACTTTTCCTGTCACCCATCCAAGGTCTGCTCGCCTACCCAGAAAACCCGCCCTAGCTCTGAGACAGTTCAACTCTTAATAAGAACTTGAGCAGAAGTTATAATAACTCATTGCTCTGCCTGCTTGGAAAACATGATAATGCTCCTTAGTTGTAAGAAATCATTTTAACAACACTGACTGGTGGCAGTTCATTGATGAAGACTATGTGAAACCTGCTATAAATAGCACGTGATGCACGTAGTAAAGGGTTCTTCTGTGTGGCATTTATTTATTTGTAATTTATACCCTGCCTACTTTCACAAGAGGATTTGAGCTGGCTGACAATAAAATACACGTGTACAATAAGATTGTTATGTATGTAGAAATGGAAGATCAAAAATAATATGGAAAGGAGAAAGGGAGAGAGTTATGCTTGTAGTGTTTTTCTCCTCATCAAGGCAATAGAAGATTATGTTCTTAGCCTTCTCTCTCTCAGACTCACTGAGATGTGCTGAAGAGTATACATGCAATTCAGCCCTCACAGAAATAAAACAAGTCAAATTACTATGGTGGACATAAGGGAGGAAATTATATTTAGAAAAAAGAAAGTAGAAACCTTGGAAGATCTTATTTTTGACTGAGAGGAGTAGAAGAAAGGCCCTAGAGTAAGCAAAACTACACAGTGATTATATTTTTCCTAATCATTTAGAGTTCTGATTACTTACTGCCCAGTGCTATATTGTACTGGCCTGGGATTATGCAGGAGCTATTGATTTGTTCTACACTCGTTTGTGTAAATCAATTTCATGGGGCGGGGGGAGAAGCAAACAGAGCCTAACATTACGTTTTATACCTAGAAGCAATAGCTTTTAGTAACTGAGCATCTGTCACAAAGGAGGTGGTGAATGACCTAAAATTAAACAAGTAAAGGATACATTCTTTTGATTTAGACAAGGTTCCCTGCACTTAAATGCTATTGACCTTTGGAGCCCAATAATATTTGTCATGGAGACTAGCCTGTGAATTGTAGGAAGTTTAGCTACATCCTTGGGCTCCACCCACTCGATACCAGTAGAACCCCAGCCCCCATCTCAGTTGTGTGGATCAGAAATGTCTCCAGACATTGACAGGTGTTCCCCTTGAGTGGTGGCAAAATTTCCTGCAGTGTGACCATTGATTTAGGTAAAGGTCTGTGCACAGACTGCCTCACAGAGCAGGTGACACCACAGAATCCTTCTCTGGCGCTCTCATCCCCAGTGAGGAAATCCATCTGCCAAGGAAAGTGCCCAATGGTGTGGGGATTTCCACTGGGCCCTCTACAAGCATATCCTTCCCTCCTGTCCTCATGACTTCTTTGTGTATCTTGCCCATCCAAACATTTTGGAGACTGGGATTTCATTTGTGCTAAACTCAGCAGATGCAAATCACCCCACTACCATTCCAAATAACCCCAGCAACATTACTGGGTGTTTACTCTGACAGTCGATAAATCACGTCAGTTTCATAGGTTCTATTCCATTGTGGAGCGGCTCTTCATGTCTGCCTAAGGTCTGTTCCTGCAGTCACTCTGACTTCCTATGGAGAAAACCCTAATAAACCCTCTCTAATTCAACCAATAAAAAAGAAATGTGTGAGACAGAGAAAGTTGAATTGCAATATGATCATGCCCAAGCATATAGGACAATTAATTGCTATTAGTTTTCTAAGTAGCGGTCCAATCACTAATTTCCTAAATCGGTTCCTAATTAGTAGTACACGCTGTTTATATGTCAAGTCCGTAAACAGATTTGTACTCTGAAGGAGCTTACTTATTTTTTTGTAATTATTTTTTGTCTTATTTTTTATAATCACACCTTTTCTTTGTGTTTGAGTCACAAAAGTACTTTAGCTCAACTCAGGTTCAGTTGTCACACCAATCAAGAATATTGTCTTATTTAGCCGTCATGTGGAAGCCAGGCTTCCCAGGTGCATAGAATAAATTAGTTTCTGTGTAGTTCTGCTTCACCTTCCATCTAAAATCCCAAAGCACTTGTGAAGTAGATCTTTTATCTGTATAATACATCTGTAAAATTGAGAGGGAGCCCGTGATAATGAGCCCATTTTAGGGATGAATGTGAGAGATGGGATTGGAGTTCACATTTTCATGGGCCTCTAATTGGTCTGGGGTAGGCTAGGATTGGACAGTATCAGTATATTAAACCCTGATGATGAAATAAACACATGGTGATAATATCTTAACAGGAGAATTCAGACGACTCTGTTGGCATTGGTGTCTCTTGGTGCTAATTGGAATTTTTCACAGGTTGAAATCAAAGGGGGAAAAATGATGTGCTTCGTTTCTTAGGAAAGGGCTTCTTCATTCTTGCCTGATAATGAGGATGCTTTCAAGAGACGCTTGCCCCCTGATATTATTCAAGAGCTGCTTTTTGAACTGAGTTTTGCTGACCCTGCTCTTTAGTCCCCGTGCACCAATCAATCGACACACAACATGTCCTTTTATTATGTTTCTGATTCAGGACCAGCTGTCACTCTCAGCCATCGCCGTCCAGCATGTCTCTGAGACAGTGCTTTCTAGGTCTTGAGAAGGATAGAAAGGAAAAAAATGAAAAAGCCTGTGGTATATCCTTGCACAGAATCTTTTCTTCATATATTTTTATTCCAAGAGCTACATGTATACCAAGTAAAGCTTCTCATACTTTTTCCATCTTTAAGAAAAGGCAATTATTTGCTTTTTAATCCACAACAGTGAAAGAAGATATTTCAGCTACATTTCCTGCGCATATTTTTGAGTACAAAAAGTTGTCTGATAGTGATTAAACCATAAGGCATAGTAGCTTACAAGCTAGGCTTTGATAAAGATGATAATGGGACTCAACTAGAATAGATACAGTGCATGCATGTGAAGATCGGTTGAGGTGCAGAAAGACTTCCCTGAATAGGAATTCAGTGCCTGCAACAGTATCTGGCACATAATAGATATTCAATTTGACGAAATGAATGACAACTACAAGAATGGACTATATCATGTCTATCTTTTATTTTATTTTTTATGTTTTGTTGTTTGTCCTCTAATAAGGAAAGAATTAAAGTTACATGTGGTGTACCTTGAGACTAGCTTAAGTGACAGCATCAAGAGTAGGGGAAAAGAACTAAAATGAACACTCTTAATTAATAATGACACTTATAGTTAAGACATGGTAAAAGCAATCAAAGGCATATGAGTTATACCTGCTTTGGTTTATTTTATTTTTATAACCAGCATCACTACGTCTCCTGTAGGTCAGATTCAGGAAAGGTGCTATAGATATCACAATAAATATACCCTTCTCTCTTTGAATTGCGTACCCAAAGCAAACCTCAAGTGAAACGGGAAATAAACAATTTTCAAGCACGTACTGGATCCAGCATAAGAGAGCGGCAAATGGAATTCTGAGAATGATAGTGAATGAAATCGCAGGACCATGACTAAGCAAATGGCCTGTGCAGCAGGCCTAGCAGTAGGTAGCACTGACTAGAACGGAGGGATGGGGAGATCCAGAAAGAATGTCTCAAAGAAGAAAATGGAACTATGGGTTACCTAATTTATTTGTACATGTTGAGAGGTTTACGGTTCTTCTGGAAATTTAGAAGAAAAACTGCCTCTATCAAAAATTAATGGAATTATTAACTCCAGGGAGAAAATATTGGTGTCAAGAAAGAAAAGTAATTGTAGCAAACTAAATAGCTTAAATGCAAGCAATGCTAAACAGTCACAATACTGTAAATCTTGTATGTTAATTTAATCAAGTGTGTAATATATTAATTGTATTGGTAGGATTGTGATTGAGAGATAGTCCTACTGATAGTGTAATACTAAATCCTTATCCTCAATAGTGAGAAACAAACAGATAATTACTAAAATCTAAAATCCAATTAATAGCTATAAAAGCACATTAATTAAAAATATTGATGTAAATACTAGAAGATAAAACTCAGAAGTAGGGAGGAGTGGGGGAGAGAAACTACTCTTTCATTTGAATCATATAAAATTTTTTGACGTTTAAAATTATGTGCATGGTTCATTTTATTCTCTTGAAAGATATTTAAGATATCTCCTATAGATCTTCATAAAATTTAAAAAACTTTTAAAGAAACTAAAATAGTGGTTTTTACCAATTATAAAAGCCGAGTTTTTGCTTACATTTTAATTCCTACTTCATGTGTAACAAGGTTAAACCCAAGCTAAGCCAAATATTTTCCAGCTCTCGACTTTCTCAGTTACACAAAATTGAAGATTCATTCACTCCCTGGGCTTTAGCTTTCATATCTTGATTAAGTTATGATCTGTCCACTGAGGGTTGTGGAGTTTAAGCACATGGCCCTTCAAGAGTCCA
The DNA here is from genome assembly GCF_020826845.1 of Diceros bicornis minor. Classification (NCBI taxonomy): domain Eukaryota; kingdom Metazoa; phylum Chordata; class Mammalia; order Perissodactyla; family Rhinocerotidae; genus Diceros; species Diceros bicornis. The sequence goes on from NC_080768.1 coordinate 32,687,944, forward strand.
TGTATTCAAAAAAATGTAGCTCAGAATTGTTGCTGTCAGTGCCATCGAGTCAATTCTGACTCCTAGTGACCCCTTGTACAGCAGAGCAGGACCCTGCTCAGTCTTTTCATGCCATCCTCTCACCTTCCGGTGCTACATCAGACAATGCTCTGCTGCTTTTCACAGGGTTTTCGTGGCCAAATTTTTTGGAAATGGGTGGCCAGGTCCTTCTTCCTAGTCTGTCTGGAAGCTCTGCTGACACCTGTCCACCATGGGACCTGCTGGTATTTGAAATCTTGGTGGCATAGCTTTCAGAATCACAGCAACACGCAGCCACCACAATATGACAGCCGACAGGTGGGTCTTGTGGTTCCATGACCAGGATATGAACCCAGGCCGCGGCGGAGAGAGCACTGAATCTAACCGCTAGACCCCAGGTTCAAAATTAGCATGGGATCAAACTACTTATTTTTCTTTCTTGATATGATACTGTGTGGAATGAGCAGCTTACATTCGGGTTCTGGAGTTTGATCATTAGAGGATGACATAAAGCTGTCATGAGTGACTCTACGTGAGCAAGAAGCCCTGGTATTAAGAATCTCAGGCATCTTCCATTATTATAGACCTGCCTTAAAAAGATAACCTAGAAGGATACCGAAGTCAAAGATTAAACTAAAAATTCTGCTGTAATTCCAAATAATTGTACTTCCAAAATCTAAAAACTGAAAGCTCAGAGATGTTTTCATACTTGCCATCATAACTATCATGTCTCTTGAATTCTGATCTATCAAACAGTTCTTATTAATAGATTACCAACTAAAATACGCCCAAGCCCCTCTATATGAGTAAAGAAATATTTTCTGTGGAACAGATTTTTTAGAAGGTGTTTTTTTCCTGTTTGTTTTCTTTAGTCCTTTACCTAACTCTCTGACCACCCCTCCCACTATCTCTATCTCTTTCGCTCTCATTCTCTCTCAAATAATTCTCTGAAATGTAACTTTAACCCTCTAGAGCATGTCTTTTCTTATGGTTTCTTTTCACTTATATGATGGCTTTTTTGAGATATGAAATTGAATTAGATTTGGGCCCAATAAAAGCCTAGAACTGTAAGTTGTTTAATATAGACATTCACAGAATGTAGGTTAGGGTTAGGAGGTTTCTCAAAGAGACAAGTATCTCACACTTCTAGAAGTTGTGTGTGTGGGTATATATATACAGATATATGAATATGATTAATGAGCAGGATTTTTTTCCCGTGTTCATATTCATCTCTCCATTTGATACCAAAGCAAAATCTACTAAGCAATATTTTACAGTTGCCAGAAGTTTCTAATCATTCAATCTCTTTTCAGTTTTAGATCAGCAGGATCATGGCTATTTGATATATTACTGCCAACTAGGGAAAAAAAAGAGTCTACAACATTTGGGAAGTCAGAGGTCACTGGGATGGTGGGCCTGATGGGATCTTTGCCAACTGTTTAAGTCAATGGCCTGCAGGGGTGTAATTATCTTTCCCTCAGTGAGAACACTTATAGCCTTCATTTAAAAAGCAATGCTAGCCTTCAATAGAGATTGAGTCATCTTCTACAATTTCTAATATTTTATGACAGTCAGTATAACGTATTCTGTACCATTTCAAAGATAGAAAGGAAAAGAGAACCTAGAACTCAAATTCTTGGGCTCCATTCACACTGCCGGTGCAAAAATACTGCTATTTCAAGGTAGCTTGGGAAAAGCAGGGGTGCAGGACCTCTAAGGAGATAGACTTTGAAAACAATATTATTTATCTGAAATTACAGGCTCACAGATCCCAGTTCCAAGCGCTAAGATTTTTATAATCTAAATATAAACGGCTGGCACAGTTTCATAGGGACCTTATTTCTGCAGGTCCTTTCCTGTGTGCATATGGTGGCACCACCTCACAATTTAAGACTCTGAAAATCCTCTCAAACACTCCAAGATGTGCAGTTAAGAGCAAGGGGCTGGAATATCTCTATAAAGCCCATTGCCATTAGTCGGTTTACATTTTCAGTGAGACTGTCAACGTTCCCCTGGTGACTGACCTCAGGAATGACTTCTCCCCTGGGTGAAGCTCTGACACTACTACTCCCCGAGTTGATTTTACTCTTGCGGATCCGTGGAAATTGCAAATATTAATGCAATACCCTCACATTGATATGATAAGAATTAACAGGAGTGCTCACTTCATTTCACAGCTGTTAAATCAAGCACAGGATCTGTGGGACCTGGGTCTTAATGAAAGCAGTGGTTACAAACCAGGTCCTGGGATCGAGAGATTTTTCTTTTACTGTGTTTTTCTTTTGTCTATTTTACTAATAGTCAGCCCTCCTATCTGAGGTTCCACATCTGACCAACCTCGGATAGAAAGACCCGGGATGGTTGTGTCTGTACTGAATACATACAGACTTTTTTCTTCCCATTATTCCCTAAACAGTGAAGCATTTACATTGTATTACGTATTCTAAGTAATCTAGATATGATTTAAATTATGCGGGAGGGGGGCCGGCCCCATGGCTTAGCGGTTAAGTGTGCGCGCTCCGCTACTGGTGGCCCGGGTTCGGATCTGGGCGGGCACGGACGCATGGCTTCTCCGGCCATGCTGAGGCAGCATCCCACATACAGCAACTAGCAGAATGTGCAACTATGACATACAACTGTCTACTGGGGTTTGGGGGAGAAAAAGGAGGAAGACTGGCAATAGATGTTAGCTCAGGGCCAGTCTTCCTCAGCAAAAAAAGAGGAGGATTGGCATGGATGTTAGCTCAGGGCTGATCTTCCTCACAAAAAAAAAAAAAGTATGCGGGAGGATATGCGTAGGTTATATGCAGATACTACACCATTTTGTATAAGGGACTTGAGCATCCTGCGTGGGCTGGGGGGCGGAGGAAGGCCCTGGAACCAATCTCCTACAGATACCGAGGAATGACTATGTTGTATATTATATTCTTGAGTTTTTACAGGTCTCTTATCACAAAAGCAATAGAAACAACATGAGACAATATATTTTTAGGGATTTTTCTGTCTCCTCTGTTACCCCAAGTTTTTCTCTGGGCAAACTGTAGTTGTCATCTAGGTTTACACTCAGGCTTTAACCAGTGGGTTTATATTTTCCCTGGTAAACCAAGTGGCACTGGCTAAGGGTGCTCTTCTGAACCCTACTAAGCCCAAGTCAGTTCCATCTACTTGTCCAATCAATCGAGAGAGGAGGAGTATCAATAGATTGCTTTCCTAGCTGGGTTCTTGGCTAATCTCAGAGCATTTTCTAAATTTAATTAGTACATACTCCAAAGATTACTGGAAAGTACTGTTTTTTGGCGGGTACAGATTTAATTTTAATGAGGCATTAAGCACCTATAAGACATTTTAATGATGCACTAAGCTCACAGAAGATACATTTTTGCATAATTACAAATTACTTTTCTTCCTATCTTTAGTTACAAGGAATTGTTTTCCTCTTCTCCCTGTCCCACTCCAAATCTGGTAAAATATGTGTCCTTTGTTGAAGAGTTCACAGCCATTGAGTGGTTAAATTTCTCAGGCTTAGAAAGATGTGAGGAAGGCATCTTTATCAAAAGGGACACATAGCTTCTGGTCATCGTGGTAGTTCTTGTCTATAGGAAAGTGAGAGTTAGTCTCCCTAATTCAGAGTTTCTCAATTTCAGCACTGTTGATATTTTGGACCAGATAAGTTTTTGTGGTGGGGGGCTTCCCTGTTTAGGGGATGTTTAATAACATCCCTATTTCTATCCACTAGAAGTCACTAGTACCTCCCTGCAATTGTGACAACTAAAAATGTCTCCCGCCATTCCCAAATATCCCTCAGCAGGGCAAAATCACCCATCAGTTGAGAACCTAATTCTGCCCTACTTCTGTCCCCATCTCCTGCCTCTCCTTCTTCATGCAGCTCATCTCTGTCTTAAAAACTCTACAATTGAGATTTATGAAGTAGGTCTGTCCTTACGTGACTTTAGAATCATTTAGTGGCTGCTAAATGTCTCAAAATGTTTTAGAATTCTAACGGGGCAGGAAGAATGGAGAAGAGATCTGGAGGTTGTTTTACCATTTTAATTAAACTGAATCAGCAAAATTGAAATATAATAAAGAACAAACCCTTGGTCTTTATCAGGCTAACAGCCTGAGACCTGCATCATTCCTCAACCACAAATGCAGCCCATCATTTCCCTCATAACACCTACAAGAAACCAGGGTAGAACCATAAAGCTGTTCGAGGTCTTGGGCCATCAGCTATGTTGTTCACCAGTTTAAGGAGTCATTCCTGCCCACAGTTTCACTATGCATGCTTCAAATTTGTCCTGCCACAAAATTAGAAATTGTAGTATATCATGGACATTTGTAATTGCGAAACAAATAGTCAAAAATCCAGGCTCTGCTGGGTTGAAACTGAAATTTGAATAGAGTCAGTGTTTTTGATCTCCTGATCCTTTTTAGTAAGAATAGGAAGAAAGGATTGAGATGCCAGTTGTTAACAGAGAAAGGGGGAATGTATTTCTTTGGGGCCTATTGCAAACATGTCCATGGCCATGCTTTGAGCGTTTAAAGAAAACCCTTATTTCTCATTAACACCATGTCAGTAATCTATTGACAGAGGACTGAGAAGTTTCTTTGCTCTGGCTGTGGTGATTTATGCTGATTCTGTTACCACCCAACGTGGGGCCTTCTGTTCGCCCGCCACAAGACATGCCAATAGTCAAGAGGCAAGGTGGTAGGAGAAAAAGGACTTTTTTATTGCAGCTTTCTAGCAAGAGGGAAGATGGCATACTCGTGTCCAAAAGAACCATCTTAAGGGGGCACAAAATCTTACAGCAGTTATATAGGCCATTGGGTTATTGGGGAGGGGGTTAGGAATGTTGACCTTCTGGTGTTACAGACTGGGAGTGCCCCACCAGATCTTTCAGTCTTCCTTGATGATGGCTATCAGCATAGATTCTCTGTTCTGGAGTCATCACATTCCTAAGAAACTCAAAAAAACAAAGTTATCATCTTATCGCAGCTGGGAGGTACATGCACAAGCAGGAGTCATAAACTCTACAGAGCACTTAGATCTCCTGGAGGGTGCATATCCAGCTGGGTTAGTTTGTCAGAGGTCATTCAAAGTTACAATAGAGTTTTTCTTTTCTACAATATGGCTTCCCTTATGTCAACCTTGTCTTGAGCCAGTATCAATTCAACATCTTCCCTCTCCTGCCATCCCCCCAGATATTTATAAGACTGAGAATTAAATGTGATTGTAGACCTCAGAATGGAAAGTTTCTCATCACACTCAGTTCCTGGGTCCACAACCTAGCAACAATTTTGAGCATTTTTAAAGGTCTCTGGGTTAATTACATCAGACTGAAAATAACTAAGTGAGCGCTAAGAGTGCTCATGCTGTATCCTTCACTCAGGTTGTGTGCCTGTTTCAAGCCTATTTCTACCCTCATTGATAAAGAACGTCTAAGATTCTATTTCAAGAATGCATAGCATTTTCTCCCTTCATGTGAAAGTTCTTCCCTGATCATCTTGAAGGGTTATGGTTAATCACATTTTTGCCCAGCTAGTAGAAACACATGCAAACCATAAGATTCCTTGAACCCACTTGCAGTGTATTTCCATCAAAAAATATATTTAAATGAATTCTCACTTGTTTCCAGTACTTCTGCTCTTCTTTTCAGCATATGTAATCTAAGGAAGGTGAAACCACTAAGTCAGATGTTTTATGCCTGGAATTTCCATTGACGTAGACACATATCAAACAGTGGGACTTGAGTGGTAACAAGTAGAATTCTGGGATTGATGCTTTTCAAAATAGCTGATATATATGATAATATCTAGGGACTCTAAATAAAGGTCTTTTTCTCTCCATTCCACACATCTATTTTGAGCAATCTAAGAATCTGAGCAATCAGAGGGTGACTTTTGGACAGGGTGGTTGCGATATCCTCTAGCTGTGCTTAATGCCTCCCACTTCTGGCATTTTGAGAGTTCACACACACACATCGCAACCTGCCCACCTCCCCACCTCTTCTTTCTGCACCAATCTGATTTTGCTGTCTTCCTTGAGGTAGTTACAAGCTTCCTTGAGGTAGTTACATAGGGGAATTTCCTGTGGATGGGTGACAGAGCACTTATTTGGGCTTAATTTACTGTTTTGGAGGAAGCTGACACAGCAGCCTGGTCTCTCTAATTAATAAATTATTGAATCCTTTGGGCATGCATTGTGTTCTGTTGGGAAGATGCGTACATGCTGCCTGGTTTGCCGTTTTAGCCTCCAGGTGACCCTTTAACAAAATAATGAAAGAAACTGGAGAGAAAGAAATGCATGTAAACCATAAGATTCCTTGAACCCCATTGTAACATTTCTCCATAGAAAAAAATATATTTTTAAGTGAATTCTCACTTGTTTCTAGTACTTCTGCTCTTCTTTTCAGCATATGTAAACTAAATGAGGTGTTTTTCCTGGGCAGAAAACCTGGAGTCTCACTTCCATGCAGCAGCACTGTGTGAGAGTCTTTGAACTAGGACACTTTGAAGTAGATATGGGTGTTCTCCAAAAATCCAAAATGACAAGGCAACAGAGATTGCCTTATTATGGTGAGATTATCATTGCCTTATTATGCTGAGATTTTTGTTTTCCTTTCTGCCTTCCTTGACTTTTGCTGGTCAAAATCAAAATAGATGAGACATTTAAGTCAAAGAATGATAAGACTTAGACCCAACTCCCTTTTGTTTTCAGCCCACTGGTCCTTGATAAGAGTGAAGTCTGTGTTCTTTTAGGGCTTTAATTGCCTAAATGCATTTTACTTTTTAGGATTTTGTTTTTAGGAGATATACTATCTTTTACCCAAGAGATTGTGCTAAGGATTCCCAAAATCAACCAATGGTATCTTCTGTCTGTTGAGTTCAACGGAGTATTGACGCATGGAGTAATGTAAATGACACGAAAACATGTAAAAAAAAGAAGACTAGAGTCATATTAATTAAGTACAGTTTTTATTTGATGGAGAGCATTGGCATACAATTTAGCAAATTTAACACTTTGTGAGCACTTCCTATGTGGCAGATATTATGCTGGGTTGGAGAAGGCAGATAAAACAATCTATGCTTCAAACTCTCAGATAATTAGAGGATAAGTGAAATTGAGAAATAAGAGTTACCTACTTAGACGTGGAAAAAACAAAGAGAAACACTCTATAATTTTTTCTACAGGGTTAAAATATTCTTTACAAAAGTAGTAAGGTAGCAGAAGCAGTTTGAATCAGGAAAGATTGTGGAATGAAGCACAAAGAGAATATTGGAAGAACACTGAAAGGTGGTCATGAGACAATTAAAATCAGCTCACCCGTTCTCTCTCTCTGTTTTTTCCTGGTGTTGTCATTACTTTGGACGTTATCACCACTACACTGCTTCAACAAAGTCATTGAAATAAATGCTCAAGATGGTAAAACCGTGGACCCCTGTGTCATGATTGATATTTGTTGGTAATACTCGAGGGTGAAAATTAAAGACAGTATTGTAGAACTTAAAGACTAATACTTCTATATGCACATACCCCTCTCCCTGTGCTCCAGATATGGGTCCATGTGTACGTATTCATGAGTTTGAGTATCTGTAATAAAAGATAGATAGCATAGACACCTAAGTTATAACAGTGGTTATCGCTGAATGATGGGACCATTGATGATTATTATTTGTTCTTTATTTTCTACATTTTTTACAACAAATGTGTTATCAGTGAAAAACAGCAACATTAATTTTAAAGCAATAACTCTGACTTGATAAATATATTTAACATACAATATAAATGTGTATTTGCTTAGGTGAAAATGGAATGTTGCTGCTGATGTACTGTATTTTTCTTGCATAACAGATCCAGTGCTTGCTTCTAGTTAGTATTCATCCAGCCACACCACCTAAATGTAACACATTTGTTAACCTATAATTGTATTTCTTCAAACATAGATACAACATTGTGTTCAAACACTTATTCCCAGTGCAAATAGGAGGATGATTCATTAGCAGATCTTAATGATGTTTCTATCTGTCTGACTTCACCTGCATCTTATAAACAAACAAAAAATGTATTCATTGAAAGTAACTGTTTATCAAGAGAAAATGTCTTATATCTGTACCTTCCTGGTTAGCTATAACTCTAAATGTAATCACATGTAGACTCTATTGCTTTTATACACAGTACAGACACATTCACGTTCCTGCTGTAATCAAAAATAAGGACCACACAAACCAGCAGTGGAAAATAATGTTTTTTAGACCATGATACATTTATCAAGATGCTTCATTATCATTAAAATCCTGATTTTCAGCTCCTGTGTGCTTTGTGTGTGTGTGTGTGAGAGAGAGAGAGAGAGTGTACCTGTAGGTTTGTGTACATCAGTTACGTGTCTTTAGGAACCTCCAACATTATATGAGTAGTACATTCTTTTTCTAAATTTTATTCATTCTTTTTAAACGCTTAATCTTCATGCAAGGAGAAGTTTACTGGTTTATAACATTAGTTTTCCATGATTATTGTCCAGATCCTAATCTTTGAAGTGAGTGCTGTATAGACAAATGTCCTCTTAGTACATTATACAAAAATACAATCACCACATTTTTATCTACAGTCGTCCTCTTGCACGGTTTATCTATTGGCAATGTGCAAGTACTTCCTGGTTAATTATAAACGAAGAAAAACTAGAAGTAAGTATGGACAATGGTTTTGGACTTCTTTTATCTTTTGATCTAGATTCAAGAAATCTGCTTGCATAAGCATTGTAGAAAGCAAGGCTTTATGTTTCTCTACAGCTTTTCTTCCCAAGTTAGCAAAATAAAGTAATATTCCAAAGACAACTCAGATAATTTGCTTTTCTCATTCCCATAAACTATAGTCAAGGGGTCCAGTTTCAGAAATGTTCTGGTCATTTATTTCTTACTAAAAAATAATTGAAGTCAACTGATCCCTATGTTGTACATCACTTGAAAGCATACCACATACACCCACTGAACTTTCTGGAGTCCATTCTGCCAACAGTGAATCACAGTACAGCATCTACAGAAAGGAAGGAATGAGTGGGCGTTCTAGTTAAAAAAGGAAAAAAAGCCAAATAGCTCTTCATAGAATGTGGCAAATGCTTCCATGAGGCATTTGATCTCATCCTTAAAGTACAAAATTATTATGTAATTATGTGGCCCAGATCTAGAACCTGAACCCTATACCCTGCAATAACATTCATCTTATGATTGTTAACATCATTAACAAATGGGACCCAGACATCTGCTCCCACAGTATCCTCACAGGCCTGAATCCTTAAAGAAATTAAAGATCTCCAGCTCGTTCTAAAGTCAATAGTGAGAGAAGTTGCAGAGAACAAAAGTTAAAGTGATAACTCTTGGCAATATTCAAGGCAGGATCTAATAATGTCAAGTTGTATCATTGACAGATGGAGTTCATTATACTTCGGCATGATGTTGTGCCAAGGAAGTCTATTGGACAAGGCAAATACTGCCTCTACAGCCAAGAGATTATAATCTAAAATACCTAACACTGATTTCAGCATCATAAAAGGTACAAGCAACTGTATAGGATCTAGTGCAGCCGTGCTATGTCAAGAACAAGAATTATCAGAAGGAGATGATATTGCATTTCTGTCACATACTACGATTTAGCTTGTCTTTGAGATTATGTTCTTAGAGAAAGAACAAAGGAATCTAATCACATTTCTATAATCACATTTATAAGTCAGATTTTTAGAATCATTGGATGAGAATATTTCTGGAATGTGGAAAATTTCTCTAAGTAATATAGAGGAACAGTTGTAGTGAAGAGGCAAGGGAAGTTGCAAGGCTTCAGCTGAGACCAGGAAGACTGAGATTAAGAAAAGCAACCACTCAACTCATATATAACAAATAACTGCATAGCACCAGGAATTTAGACTAGAGAGTGGTTGATGATGGAGGCTCTGGCTTCTGCTCTGTTACTGTCTTGGTGTGAGCCTTATGGTCACTTAGCCCCTCCTTATCGCTTCCTCTCTGAGGTACTATTAACTTACTGTGGGTGTCAGGAGCCTCCATGAGCCCTGATAAAGCAGTTTCTGATATGATAGATTCTTGAGAGGAGGAGTAATTTTGCTCTTCTATAATGATCACTGCTGTGGATTACAAAGTGGAGGCACTGTAGAAAAAGATTGCTATTTTTTGATGCAACTGGGCCAGCATTTGCAGTAAAGAAACCAGGGAGCTAGAATTGGCATTGCTAATACTCATGAGCATCTTTGCCAATCATGGTGATTTTTAGTGAGAATGAGATACTTTGTCAAAGAATAGCCTTTTTTTTTTTTTTTAATATGTCCCTTTAAATCCCTTCGATGTCTTGTATTCTCAGTAGCCTGACAGGTGTTTGGCTCTGTGCTCATACGACAGGCTCTGCTCATAGAACTTTCCTTATGTATCAGGGATAGTGGATGTTCATGTGGTCTGGCCCCTGTTGTATTTCTTGACACAACAGAGTCAGTGTGGTTTAAAAGCATAGCCCTGGGTGGAGAGTAAAGGCACACAACCTGTAATTTTTTGGTATCTCTATATAAACTGGGTCAATCCATGTGGGATTTTCCTTGGAAATAGTATATGTGAATAGGAGTTCCCAGGGGCCAGGCCAGAACAGGAAGGTTGTGTGTAAATATTGCAAGCTAAAGAAGAAGAAAAGCATAGCTGGAGGGACCCAAGGTTAGAAGCTAAGAGTCATCATAAAAGGTGCACCAATGATGGGAATGATGGAAGCAGGACATGGAGAGAAAGTGAAGTGAACACGGCTGAGAGCAGAGCTAGGAGCTAGGTTTAGAGAGGCTGAGGTCAGACACTTTGAGAAATCAAATTCTGGATATGTGGCATGAATCAGCTTATGCTTTACTTTTTTTTAAATGCGAGATATAAAAGAGTATATATAACTTATAGTTTCAGCTTAAATAAGAATAAGGTAGTACACCAAAACAGTTTGAGAAATAAAACACTGCTGGGGGACCTCTTCTGCTTCCCCTCTTGCAGTCTCTTTTTCTCCCCAATAAAGATCACTTCTATTTTGAAATTTGGGCTAATCATTCCTTTACGTTAGTATAGTTTTTTGTTTTACATATAGGCTACATCCCTAAACAATATGTTATTTAGTTTTGTCTGGTTTTGAATTTCATAAAGGTGAAATTGTACTCTTCTGTGTCTTATTTCATGCAATTTTATGATTGAGATTTGTCCAAGGTGATGTGTATAATTCTAGTTCATTCATGCTCACTGCCGTGTACTGTTTTCCTATATGAATATGTCACAGTTTATATAGTCGTTCTCCTACTTAAGAACCTTTGGACTCTACCCAGGTTTTAGATACATGCAGACAATGCTGTTATTTCCACTCGACATATTTCCTCTTCTGAAGTGCAGGAGTTTCTCTAGGGTGCATACGTCAGAGTAAGCTGGATAACAGAGTTTGTGCATATCCAATTTTGCCATGCAATGCCAAATTATTTTTAAAAGTGGTATATAAAAATAAACTCTCACCAGCGCTAACTGATCCTGTGGCCCCACATACTTAGCAAAACTTTGTATTTTCATACTTCCACTTTGTGCCAGTGAGCAGGGAGGTAACATGGCACTTTATGAAAGTTAAACATGCTTGTATTTAAAGAGTCAACTAGTTTAAGAAAGCTTGCAAAAAAGTAAAACATATTCTTGGCTCCTCAGAATCTACTGCTTACAATCATTTTAGCTTTTTTTTTTTTGATATTTCCATCCATGCTTCAATTGCTATGGCTTGATTTCTCAGATTGAGACACTGCTTTCTATATTACTCATAGGAAATGAGGATTTGCCTTTCTCTTCCCTCTTGACCACTCAGTACATACATGCATACCTTCCAGCGCCCATCTTCCCAATGCAGTTACACTACACTTTTTGTTAGATCCTTATATGGTAATTTATATTAGTTGGAGTATATAAAAGGTATTCACAGATGAGCAAAGTATAGCATGATTACTTTTATTACACAATTTTTTTCCCCTGGAGAATAATTATTAGATTTTTTTTCATTTTCTTAGTTTTGTATGTGGTTATCAGTCATTCAACTCCTAAAAATTTTTGCTGAGTATGAAAATCTTTTCTGTATACATTCCAACATTTTAGATATTGCGTGTTTAGTGGATGTTATCATCTTGAAGAAATCTTTCCTCTAGCCTTCTAATCTGCTTTTTTATCTGAACTGATCTCTCTCTAGGCTAGACTATGTTCTTGATATCTCCTATGACTCTACATTGAATTTCTTTACTGACTATTTGTAATATCTTCTTTTTGTCTTTGGTGTTCTTCATTTTCACTATAAGTCAGGATTTCTTTTTATTTATCCTGTTTGGGATCCATTGAAATTCTTGGGTCTGAGGATTGGTATGACTCATAAATTTTAGTAAATTTTCAACTGTTAGTTTTTCAATGTTGCCACTCCAATATTTTATATATTCTCTGCTAGAACTCAGATTAGAGATATACTAAACCAATGCTTCTCAAATTAAGTCTACAAAAAACATCATCTGGAAGGCTTGTTATAGCACAAATTCCTACCATGTGGCAGGTCTATGTTGTGTCTCGAGAATTTGCTGATGCCAATGCTGTTAGTCTGTGGACCACACTCGGACCAAATGGTTAGACCTTCTCACTCTGTTCTCCCAAGCTTATTAATCTCTTAATCATATATGGCATTTTTTTCCTCTCTCTCTCAGTGCTACTTTTGCATGTAATTTCTTGATATGTCTATGTCAGTTTACAAAGTTTCTCAACTATGTCAAATTTTATATTTTGTTTTATTCATTTGAGTTTTAAATTTAAATACTTTTTTCATTTCTATAAGTTTTGTTTCAATTTCAGTATTTCCTGATCAATTTTAAGACTCATTTTTATGTATTAGACTTTCATATTTTTTTATTCAAATATATTGAGACTATTTTATGTTCTATACTTGGTAATTACATATCATCAGTCTTGCATATCTGACACTTTATTTTTTATTTCTGCAGATTCATTCATAGGACTTGTTTCCTCATATACTTAGAGATATGTTTTATGATGAGCTCATGTTTGTTGACATTCATCCACAGGGATTCTTTGAGGCCTATGCTTAGAATGTGTTTCTCTAGAGGCTATTTGTAAATTGTTTCTGCTAAGTACTTAGTTAGGGATACTACTAATTCATTACTTAAATTTTTTCCTGAGGTTTTTCTTATCATATGAATCTTGGCTTCACCCTTTGGAAAATGGATTTGGGGTAAGTAACTCTCAAGAGAGATTTTTTTTATTTTCCCTGTTCAACTTAATGTCAACTCCAAGAAAAGTCAAGTTTTCTATGGACTGTGTTCTTTTCTGGTGTATCTTTTCTGAGTTGTTGTCTTCTGTTGGTACCTGCTTTGTGCAGGGGTCTCTGATGACCTCCTGCTCTACTTGGATGTCACGCTTTGTCCCTGTCCTGTGTGCATGACTCACTACCCCAGGGATTGGAAGGTATACCAATGGAAACTGCCTACTCCTAGGATCACTTACCCAGAAAACTCCTTAAGATGTCTGGCCTCTAATTTTTTATCTTCTTTTGTCACCACCCTAACCATTCTTTTAAAGATTTTTTTAATGCTATCTAGCATTTTTAGTTATTCTGTACTAGTAAGGTTTGTCTGCACATCTGCTCTGTCATACATATTTATAGAATCAGCATTTCTGGCTTTTTTTTTTTTGGTGGAGCTTTCCATAGTGTGAGTGGCTACCTTCGGTTAATATACTAGGTCAAAAATTACAGATTAGTGGTGTGATTTCAAGTAACTTGCATCACTCCTCACTCCTTTACACCCAGTTTTCTCAGATCAAAAGCAAGAGAATTGAGCTAGATAGACTCTTATGTCTCTTTCATCTCTGAAATCCTATGACTTGAAGGTGGTGAAAATTATGCACAAGATCCACTTACTAAGGTGGAAGATACATTAAACTATTGAATGCACTAGGACATTCAACAGAAATAAGTGGCCATGTATAATATGCTTGCTCATGAAATTCAACTACTCTTCAGTTTTTCTTTATCTTAAAAAGAAAAATAGTAATAATATTACAAAAGTTTCTTCCAGCCTGTTTCATAATAATTTTTTTAGAGTTCGCTGGCTTATCAGCTGTTTCATAGAGATCCTAAAAATGTTCAAGCTATCATTCTTTCCATAATTAACTTTTTCATATTCATCTGGTTTTAGTCAGTTATCACATGGATATCAGCCAAAAATATTGTCATCTCTTATTGAGATGAAAGTCTCCTTGTTTTGTAAGTATAAGTATTCATACACATTGTTTTCTCAGTTGGTGGTATTGGGTGAATGCCCATTTGTTTAGGGTATTTAATTGGTATATAAGGAGTCATGCACAGAAATAATGGACTTTATAATTATTTCTCAAACTCCTTTCTTATTTCAACTGCTCTATTATAATAACATTGATCATTTCTGCATTTATTCATAAAAAGAAGCAATAGGATCATTATTTTAATAATTATTTTATAATAAACATATTTAGATATCAGAGATCCCCAGAGATACATTGAATTCTTTTAAGGAGTTTCTAATTTAGTTGAGAAGACAAAATTTGTGAAAAAGTAGTTAATAATATAGGATAGAAGATGCTAAGTCCCAGTTTGGGGTATAGACTCTAGAAATTTTGAAGAAAAAGTTAAAATAGTCTGATAGAGACAAATAAGTCATTATGAGGAGAACAGTCCATCCAGATATCATGGTATAAACAAGAGAAGAAAAGATGCCAACAGCCAAATTATAAGAAACAGCTACAATGTGTAGGCTTTGTGTAAAATTCACCAATTTTGCTAGATATAACCTTTTTTTTTTAATTTTTTGTTTATTGCAGTAACATTGGTTTATAACATTGTAAAAATTTCAGGTGTACATCATTGTACTTCTATTTCTGCATAGATTACATCATGTTCACCACCAAAATACTAATTACAACCCATCACCGCACACATGTACCAAATTATCCCTTTCACCCTCCTCCCTCCCCCCTTCCCCTCTGGTAACCACCAATCCAATCTCTGTCCCTATGTGTTTGTTTATTGTTGTTATTATCTACTACTTAATGAAGGAAATCATACGGTATTTGACCTTCTCCCTCTGACTTATTTCACTTTGCATTATGCCCTCAATGTCCATCCATGTTGTCACAAATGGCTAGATTTCATCCTTTCTTATGGCTGAGTAGTATTCCATTGTGTATATATACCACAGCTTCTTTATCCATTCGTCCCTTGATGGGCACTTAGGTTGCTTCCAAGTCTTGGCTATTGTGAACAACACTGCAATGAACACAGGGGTGCATGTACCTTTGCAAATTGGTGTTTTCAAGTTCTTTGGATAAATACCCAGCAGTGGAATAGCTGGATCATATGGTAGTTCTATCCTTGATTTTTTGAGGAATCTCCATACTGTTTTCCATAGAGGTTGGACCAGTTTGCACTCCCACCAGCAGTGTATGAGAGTTCCCTTCTCTCCACATCCTCTCCAACACATGTTGTTTCCTGTCTTGTTAATTGTAGCCATTCTGACGGGCGTGAGGTGATATCTCATTGTAGTTTTGATTTGCATTTCCCTGATAGTTAGTGATTTTGAACATCTTTTCATGTGTCTGTTGGCCATCTGTATATCTTCTTTGGAGAAATGTCTGTTCAGATCTTTTGCCCATTTTTTAATTGGGTTGTTAGTTTTCTTGTTGTTGAGATGCATGAGTTCTTTATATATTTTGGAGATTAAGCCCTTATCAGATGTATGGTTTGCAAATATCTTCTCCCAATTGTCAGGTTGTCTTTTCGTTTTGTTGATGGTTTCCTTTGCTGTGCAGAAGCTTTTTAGTTTGATGTAGTCCCATTTGTTTATTTTTTCTATTGTTTCTCTTGCCCGGTCAGACGTGGTGTTTGAAAAGATGTTGCTAAGACTGATGTCGAAGAGCGTACTGCCTATGTTTTCTTCTAGAAGTTTCATAGTTTCAGGTCTTACATTCAAGTCTCTAATCCATTTGGAGTTAATTTTTGTGTATGGTGTAAGGTAAGGGTCTACTTTCATTTTTTTGCATGTGGCTATCCAGTTTTCCCAACACCATTTGTTGAAGAGACTTTCTTTTCCCCATTGGATGTTCTTGGCTCTTTTGTCAAAGATTAGCTGTCCATAGATGTGTGGGTTTATTTCTGGGCTTTCGATTCTATTCCATTGATCTGTGTGTCTCTTTTTGTGCCAGTACCATGCTGTTTTGGTTACTATAGCTTTGTAGTATATTTTGAAATCAGGGAGTGTGATACCTCCAGCTTTGTTCTTTTTTCTCAGGATTCCTTTAGCTATTCGGGGTCTTTTGTTGTTCCATATAAATTTTAGGATTCTTTGTTCTATTTCTGTGAAAAATGTTGTTGGAACTTTGATAGGGATTGCATTGAATCTATAGATGGCTTTAGGAAGTATGGACATCTTAACTATGTTAATTCTTCCAATCCAAGAGCACGGAATATCTTTCCATTTTTTTGTGTCTTCTTCAATTTCTTTCAGAAATGTTTTATAGTTTTCGGTGTACAGATCTTTCACCTCTTTGGTTAAGTTTATTCCTAGGTATTTTATTCTTTTTGTTGCAATTGTAAATGGGATGGTATTCTTAATTTCTCTTTCTGCTACTTCGTTGTTAGTGTACAGAAATGCAACTGATTTTTGTATGTTGATTTTGTATCCTGCAACTTTACCATATTCATTTATTACTTCTAAAAGTTTTCTGGTGGATTCTTTAGGGTTTTCTATATATAAAATCATGTCATCTGCAAATAGTGACAGTTTCACTTCTTCCTTTCCAATTTGGATCCCTTTTATTTCTTTCTCTTGCCTGATTGCTCTGGCTAGGACTTCCAATACTATGTTAAACAGAAGTGGTGACAGTGGGCATCCTTGTCTGGTTCCTGTTCTTAGAGGGATAGCTTTCAGTTTTTCACCATTGAGGATGATATTAGCTGTGGGTTTCTCATATAAGGTCTTTATTATGTTGAGGTACTTTCCTTCTATCCCCATTTTATTCAGAGTTTTTATCATAAATGGATGCTGTATCTTGTCAAATGCTTTCTCTGCATCTATTGAGATGATCATGTGATTTTTGTTCTTCATTTTATTAATGTGGTGTATTACGTTGATTGATTTGCGAATGTTAAACCATCCCTGCATCCCTGGAATAAATCCCACTTGATCATGGTGTATAATCTTTTTAACGTATTGTTGTATGTGATTTGCTAGTATTTTGTTGAGGATTTTCGCATCGATGTTCATCAGTGATATCGGCCTGTAATTTTCTTTTTTTTGTGTGTTGTCCTTGTCTGGTTTTGGTATCAGGGTAATGTCAGCTTCGTAGAATGAGTTAGGGAGCTTCCCCTCCTCCTCAATTTGTTGGAAGAGTTTGAGAAGGATAGGTATTAAGTCTTCTTTGAATGTTTGGTAGAATTCACCAGGGATGCCGTCTGGTCCTGGACTTTTATTTTTGGGGAGGTTTTTGATTACTGTTTGGATGTCCTTACTGGTGCTTGGTCTATTCAAATTCTCTACTTCTTCTTGATCCAGTTTTGGAAGGTTGTATGATTCTAAGAATTTATCCATTTCTTCCAGATTGTCGAATTGGTTGGCATATAGCTTTTCATAGTATCCTCTTATAATCTTTTGTATTTCTGAGGTGTCTATTGTAACCTCTCCTCTTTCATTTCTGATTTTACTTATTTGTGCCTTCTCTCTTTTTTTCTTGGTGAGTCTAGCTAAAGGTTTGTCAATTTTGTTGATCTTTTCAAAGAACCAGCTCTTGGTTTTATTAATTTTTTCTATTGTTTTTTTGGTCTCTATTTCATTTATTTCTGTTCTGATTTTTATTATTTCCCTTCTTCTACTGATTTTGGGCTTGGTTTGTTCTTCTTTTTCCAATTCGTTTAGGTGCATTGTTAGATTGTTTATTTGAGATTTTTCTTGTTTGTTGAGATAGGCCTGTATCGCTATAAACTTCCCTCTTAGAACCGCTTTTGCTGTATCCCATAAATTCTGGCATGTCGTATTTTCATTTTCATTTGTCTCCAGGTATTTTTTGATTTCTTCTTTGATTTCTTCGTTAACCCAGTCGTTGTTCAGTAGCATTTTGTTTAATCTCCGTGTATTTGTGGCTTTTCTGATTTTC
Organism: Diceros bicornis minor; assembly: GCF_020826845.1. NCBI lineage: Eukaryota > Metazoa > Chordata > Mammalia > Perissodactyla > Rhinocerotidae > Diceros > Diceros bicornis. Next base: position 32,706,190 of record NC_080768.1, read on the forward strand.
TTCCTATAGTTGATTTCTAGTTTCATACCGTTGTGGTCAGAAAAGATGCTTGGTATTATTTCAATGTTCTTAAATTTATGGAGACTTGTGTTGTGGCCTAATATGTGATCAGTCCTGGAGAATGTTCCATGTGCCTTTGAAAAGAACGTGTATTCTTCGGTTTTTGGATGGAATGTTCTGTATATATCTACTAGGTCCATCTGTTGTAGTGTGTCATTTAAGGCCAATGTTTCCTTATTGATCTTCTGTTTGGATGATCTATCCGTTGGTGTAAGTGGAGTGTTAAATTCCCCTACTATTATTGTGTTACTGTCTATTTCTGTTTTTATGTCTGTTAATAATTGCTTTATATCTTTAGGTGCACCTACATTGGGTGTGTAGATATTTACAAGTGTTATATCCTCTTGTTGGATTCTTCCCTTGATCATTATGTAATGCCCTTCTTTGTCTCTTTTTACAGTTTTTGTTTTAAAGTCTATTTTATCTGATATGAGTACTGCTACCCCAGCTTTCTTTTCATTGCCATTTGCGTGGAGTATCTTTTTCCATCCCTTCACTTTCAGTTTCTGAGTGTCTTTAGGTCTGAAGTGTGTCTCTTGTATGCAGCATATATATGGGTCTTGTTTTTTTATCCAGTCAGCCACCCTATGCCTTTTAATGGGAGCATTTAGTCCATTGACGTTTAAAGTAGCTATTGATAAGTATGTACTTACTGCCATTTTTTAACTTTTTTTTTTTTTTCCCTCAGTGTTTTGGTAGTCCTTCTCTGTTCCTTACTGCTTCTATACAGAATTGATGGTCACTTTAGTTTGACCTCTGTCTGAAAGCTGTACTCTTTAACTCCCCTCCTCCCTCCTTTTATGTTTTTAATATCATATCTAACATCTTTTTTGTGCATTTGTATCCATTACGTTCTAATCATGGAAATAGATAATTTTTCCTATTTGTGGTCTTCTCTTTTCCCCTTAAATCAGTCCCTTTAACATTTCTTGTAGCACTGGTTTCTTGGTGACAAACTCCTTTAATTTTTGCTTATCTGGGAAAATTTTGATCTCTCCTTCCATTTTGAATGATAACCTTGCTGGGTAGAGTATTCTTGGCTGTAAGTTTTTTCCTTTTAGCACTTTAAATATATCGTGCCATTCTCTTCTAGCCTGTAAGGTTTCTGCTGAGCAGTCAGCTGATAGCCTTATGGGGTTCCCTTTGTATGTAACTTGACATTCTCTTGCGGCTTTTAGGATTCTCTCTTTATCTTTAATTCTGGACATTTTGATTATGATGTGTCTTGGTGTGGGCCTCTTTGGGTTTATCTTGTTTGGGGCTCTCTGTGCTTCCTGTACCTGGATGTCTGTTTCCTTCCTTAGGTTAGGGAAGTTTTCATCTATTATTTCTTGAAATAGATTCTCTGCCCCCTTGTCTCGCTCTTCTCCTTCCGGGACACCTATAACACGGATGTTAGTGCGCTTGATGTTGTCCCAGAGGTCCCTTAGACTGTCCTCACTCTTTTTAATTCTTTTCTCTTTTACCTGTTCACCTTGGGTAATTTCTTCTAGTCTTTCTTCCAGCTCACAGATCTGTTCTTCTGTATCCTCTACTCTGCTTTTGAGTCCCTCTAATGAATTTTTCATTTCCAGTATTGTATTCTTCATTTCTGATTGGTTCTTTTTTATATCTTCCATTTCTTTGTTGACATTCTCACTGAGTTCATCTATTCTTCTCCCCAGATCAGTGAGCATCCTTAACACTCTTAGTTTGAACTCTCTGTCGGGTAGGTTGCTCATTTCTGTTTCACTTAGTTCCTTTTCTGGGGTTTTGTCCTGTTCCCTTACTTGGAATGTATTCTTTTGCCTCCTCATTTTGCCTCTTTCCCTGTGCTTGTGTCTACCTATTAGGTAGGTCAGCTACGTCTCCTGCTCTTGGATAGGTGACCTTATGTAAGTGATGCCTTAGGAGGCTTCCAGTGTGCTTCCCTCAGTTCTCAATGTTCCAGGGGTGGCCCCTATGTGGGCTACGTGTGTCCTTCTATTGTGGCCTGTTAGCTCTCCCTATAGGCGCCCAGGGAGGCTGAGTTATGCTCCTGGCCAGCTGTTGTAATGCTCAGCTGCTTGTAGTTGTTGTGGGCCCTTCAGTCTCTTTATCAGGTGTGGGGCACCCCAGCACAGTTGGCTGTAAGTTCTAATACCACATGTGTGTTGCAGTATTTCTTTTAAGGGAGTAGGCCCCCAGCGTGGCAGGTTGTTAGGCTCAGGGCCTTACAATTGCAGTAAGCCTCTAGCCTATTATGTCTCTTGTCAGCTCCCTGAGGATTGCAGCTGTATGGGGCTGGCCTCAGGCACAGGAGCACCCGATTGTTTCAGGCTTTGGAAGGTGGAGCAAACCTCCTATGTGGGTCTTTGAGAAGCACAAGTCTTCTGCAGCTGACAAGCCCTGCCGCCCACAGGTCCACACACACAGTCAACACAGTCTTGCCCCGTGTGAGCGCCCCAACTTCCCCAAGCGGACCCAGTCTCTCCACGGCGGGAGCCCCACACACTCTGCCACCGCCCCACACTCTCCACCCGCTCCTTGTGCACACCCTGCCCCGCTCAAGTCGGCTCAGTTGCCATGCTGCAGAGAATCCAGTCACCAATCTATGCAGGCCCACACGTTGCCTGAGGGCTTGTTGTTGGGTGGGGCCAGTCTCTAGGGTGGGCTGCCTGCCCTGGCTGAGCTGGATTAAATCGGTTCTCTAGCGGGTGGAGCAGACCCTGGGCTAGCAGGCCTCAGGGAGAACTCCAATGGCGTCTGTGTCAGCACGCCCACACCAGGCCACAACAATGGCCGCCAATGTCCCAGTCCCTGGAGAGGTCTCACCCCTCACCGAGATGCACTCAGGGCCTATTAGGTGAGTCTCTTGTCACCAAAGCACTGTGCACCTTTCTTTCTGGTGATTTTAGGATGCTTTCTGGAACGGGTGAGTTTGTGCGCGGGCCCTTTAAGAGCCAGTTTTAGTTTCTTTGTGAACCGGGTTTTCTGGGGGTGCTCCCCAATGCTTTAGTAGCAGGCACAGTCAGATATTATGCCGCTGGTCTCGATTGTGCTGGGTCCACAAAATGCCGACAGCGGGGGCGCTCCCCGGCTCAGGGCCCCGCTCCTCCAGGGAGGCTGCGTACCTGTGAGCTGCTCCCGGCGGCCGTGAAGCTGGCGGCTTGTGAAGGCGGCGTTTTTCCTCTCCGGAAGGGAGTCTCTGCCTCTTCTACCCCAGTTAGGATTGTCCGTTGTTGCAGGAGTTCCTCTCATCCAGTTTTCAGTTCTGTCTCAGGGGTAATTTTTCCACGAGTAGTTGTAAATTGGCTGTGTCCATGGGAGGAGGTGAGTTCAGAGTCTGCCTACGCCGCCATCTTGACTCCTAGATTCCCTAGATATAACTTTATATTCTAAATTTGAATAGTGTAAAACTGGTCCCAACTTTAGTCGTATATTTATATAAAATGCTATCAGCATGTGCATGGGAATAATATTCAATTGGGCATTATTGATGTTAACCCCTTCCATGTTCAGTAGAAAGAACATGTCACAGTTTTCAAATTATATTTGTGTGATCGAAGCATCAGCCTCCTCCCTCCAGTCACCTTCTTCTTCTTATTTGGGAGAGACAGAACCTGCCTCATGTCCACTCCTGAGCCATCTGCCTCTCAGCTGCTATGGAGTTGTCCTGAGCTCCTCCTCACCACTCCCTTCTCCAGCACAGACCACTGCTTGCTTTGCTCCTGGCCTCTTGTAACCGCTGCAGGGCCGTCGACTTCCGTGTAAGGGATGTGTTTAGCAAGACACACTTCATTTCATTCTCTCCAACCTTTATTCCTCCTACTGCGACCAGACAAAACTATAAAGTATATCAGGTTTTACTGAGAAGTTGAAGGTTAATGAAAAGGGAATTCTGGCCTAGAGAGCAAAAAATTGTATACTGTAGATTAAATATGATTTTCTTCATCATCCAAGGGAAAAGCATTAAGAGTTAAACACTTCTCAGGGTTTCCCCTGTCGAACATACCTCACTTCCTATCTTTCCTGTTCTTCTTCCTCCTCATCCTCAGGTCAGACCATAGAGAGGGTCACTTCCTTTGAACTTCCACAATGCAAACCTTAACCCTCTTTGGGGAGCTCCACCCCAAAGCTCCCCTGCTCTGGAGTTTGGTCTTAGTCCAGAATCTGTCTCCTTCTCCTTACATTTACAATCCCAGCAACGTAAGTACCAATAATAGTACTTCCCCAAAGTCTGAGTTACTCACTCTAGACTACACCCACGGAAGCTTTAGCAGCACAGTTCAGAGTGGAATTTGGTGCTAGAGTTTGTCAATCTCTATAAAAAAGTCAAGTGCACATATGCCTTCTCATTCTTCATGTCTTCCAGTAGCTTTTTAATAATGTAACAAACAGGCAGACACACACACAGATACTCCTCCCAAAATAAGTATTAATTTTTAGATACGGTAGTCTGGAACTATATGCAGCACTTTACCATGATAATACATATTTTTTTTAAATAATAGAACCAATTGCTGTCTGATGCTCGCTCCCTGTCTACACAGAGACATGTCTGAAAGTTTGAAATTGCTGGGAGTTTTTTTGTTGTTTATTTGTTTGCACCTTGGTTTAGATTAGATTCTTAGGTACAAGATGTACTTATACTAATCTCCATATGCAACAGGGGGCAGTATGGAGGTTTATAGTCATTATCCAAGAAACCTGAAGGGCTAAGTTCCAGTTATAAATTATAATTCTTGAACATTTCCAACCTTTTGCGTGATGTTGTAATTATTTTTATAGTACTTTAATAATATTAGCAGATCTTCTACAAATTTGAAATCAAGAGAGGGATTGGACCAACAGGCACACTATTATAACTTCATAAGTAAAATGAAAATTTAAATGAAGCTTGGAAATGTCAGTCAGTAAGATGAGAAAGGTTTGAAATAAAATGCTCTGTAACTTGTTACCATCAAAGATATAATGATGATATATGTGTGACACAAGAATGCATCTTAACATTATGTGTGAGTTAACAAATGTGTTTTTTAATATCTTTCTAATCCTTAATAGACTTTACATCTTCTGAGGTTGATTTTGTTCCTCTTTGGAGCTAAAACATATCATGTGGCCTTAATAGACTCATAATCCTTTAGGAATCAAAATATTATAAAATGGAGAAACAACTTCATTTTATATATACAAGAAATTATTAGTTTTGAACTTTTTTAAATTTTAAGTCAAAGTATATTATGTCTGCAAAAGATGTTTTGAATGACATCTATTCATTATAGGTATGTCAGTGTGTACATGCCAACATTTAGAAAACCTCTTTAGTTGAGATTAAAATTATGATCTTTTTTTCCCAAATGTAGTACACCATATTTAAAGCCAGGGAATGTATTTTCTACTCTTTTCCATCCCATTTAACACCAGACAAAGTACAGGACATGTTGTAGATGCTCTATAAATAGATATGTTGGTGGTGTGAGTACCCAGATATTGTAGGATGTTGTAAACAAAGAAGAGATCATGGGATTAGATGAGGGAAAAGTTAGGAAGTGACCTTTTGGAAAGAGTCATGAGTGAAATATCTTTAAAATGTCTGATTGCACAGAAAAATGGAAGTCAGCATGGTAGTCTATGAGGCAGTGGGACTAGGATAAATCAACAATGAATATAAGAAGTGGAGTCGCGAGGTAGCATTATATGAATGGCTAAAATTGTTATGCTATGCATTTTTAGCACACTTTCTTGCTTTTTTTTCCTTCCTTGGGCCTTAGGAATAGAAGTAGAAGCTGATTTATGAGTTGAGAGTCAGTGCAGAGTGTCAGATTTCTGTAATGAGATTATATATTAAATCTAATGAAGGGAAAATATGCTTACTCAAACCAAATGACAGCACCGTGATTAAACGACTCAAGATCCCTCGATGGATTTGTTTAGACAATATAGCAGGTAAAGTGACCTCCTCTTCTCCTAGGTTTGTGATCAATTCCGTGAAATGAAGATGTATGTCTTTTATTATTCTGATGACATAACAATATGATCATAGAAGCAAACATGAACAAGATGGAACTAGTAAACTGAGGGATGTGATGTGGGTATTCTGGAAGTATGTTTAGATCAATCACCTATGTTAGATTTTATGGTGACTGCTGCCTTCCTCATAGCAATTCAGTTATGCACCTCTATTTCTTCTTTACCTTGAATCTTCAAGGCACATTTTTGCAAGCAGTTGTATGCATGTGTGCACACACACTCACCTACATACATGTACACAGAAGCATGAACTCATGCTGCATCTTGAAGGTGACAGCAGTTTAAATGGATATTGTTCTCATAGCAAGTGCATGTTCAACATGAATGGCTTCAGAATGATACCTCCACATGCTGGAGCGATGGAGAGAGTATTGTGAAAGGCATTATTAGGAGTAACTGGACTTTTACAGGGTCAACACTTGTAAAGCTTGACATATCCAAGCTCTAAGCATACCACCACCACCACCTCTTCTTGAAAAGGAAAAGAATAAATAAAGTTAAAATATTAATCAACACTGTGGAAAAGAACTTGCATAAATGAAGAAAACCATTTATGGGGTATTATTTAAAGACGATTTCATTTCCCAAAATTTCTGTCCATTTCCACCTACTCTTCATTTTCCCATTCTTTCCTGAAATTCCACTATTGGAGAGTCATTTCTTAGGTTAAACTTTTTGTCCCAATTAAAATGCGAATGGCCAGGGACTATGTCGTTTATGTACTCTCCAAATAACTATTTTCAGATCCTATCTCTGTGGGCAGATCATGATAGCCATGGAATGATTAAGGAGCATGGAAAGAAGAGAGAAAGGGTGAAACAATGTATCTAGAAGGAAAAGTTTTATCGATATTTTGGTTTTGCCTAGAGCTGGCCATATGAAAGGAAGTAAGCCTGATGACTGCGGTTTTCTCTTAGTAGCTTCCTCCACTCACTTTTAGTTGCTCTACTGCTGTTTTCTTCTTTAATATTCATGCTTTTGAGGTCTGTGATCTGTAACCGAGACTTCATGGGATTGAGTGTTGCTGCCCGCAGATACTGTTAAGAGCAACTCCATTAAAAAGCATTTTCTCCTGGAGCGATCTGTGCTCTCTGGTGGTGTTTATCACCCAGCATTTAGTTGTGATCCCTGTAATGTATGCAGAACCAAATACACCCCTTCATCACTCTGATTCTGCTGGGAGTTAGTTCATGTTGTAAAACAGGGGAAATGGGAAGGAAAGGAGCCAGAGGGGAGCAGAGTTGCGTATATATAGTAATCCATTGAGATAAAATAACACCGCGGGACTAGACAATTAGGGAGGAGGCTTGGGAATCGATGGAGCCCCTCCCCTCAGGGCTGTCTATTACAGCAAATTCTGGCTGACAACAACCAACTGCCTACTGCCCGGCTCTGGCTGGGTTCTAATTCTTCTCATTCCGTGAAATGAGCTTGTAGAAAGCCACCATACTCCTTCTCCTCACATCTCCAGGCCTAAGGTGTGTATTTAGGAGTTCTGACCACTTGCTGAGGATCCTAGGTAAAAAAGGACAATAAAAAGATGACTTGTAAATTCCTCGGGCACTCCTTTCAGGTGAAATAGTGCAAGGCACAGAGCTTTTATACGTAGAGTTGCCTCAGACAAGAAATGTTTATGCGAGTCATCGGTGTGGAGAGGAGCTTGTTTGAAAGGTGCTGGTATTTTGCTCATTTCTAATGGTTGAAATAATGAGACCCCCTTTGCTGAGAATAGAGAAAACTCAGATCCTGAATCCTAATTTTGAATTAGGCATGTCAATTCTATGTCTTCCTTGTCTCTGGTTTAATTTTTAAGTAAAAACAGTTTTTTAATTTTTTTAATTTAAAAAAAATTTTAATTGTTTTAAATTAATTTTTTTTTTAATTTATTTTTTTAAATTGTTTTCTGGTTCAATTTTTAATTTCTTTGTTTCTGTTTTATGGGGATTTGTGGATAGGAAGGTCTTGTGAATGGACCCTGTACTGGCAGTTTGATGGAAAGAAACCATAGAAAGAAAGGATCTACCTAACATTATCTGCCACAGTTAGCTTTCCTTCCTACCCTTATCTGTCTTTAGACTTTATGCTCAGGACCCTAGCCCCCACTTCTGGGTTTATCTTTATGTCAGATTCTAGAGCCAGCCCTCTGTAGGACTGGGGAGATCCAAGGAGCCCCGGCCAATCCACCAGACAGACAGCGCAGACGAACGCAGGGCACATTGGCTTTCCTGTCAGCCAAGGGTAGAGTTTATCTCCATTATCTGTCCCTGTCTTGCCACATTCTACCACTTTCCTGTAACCACACTCAGTCACAAGTGAAGTACATAGCATTTAACAAACAATCAAACCAGTGACCATATCTATTTTGGCAGTGATTTTCTCACTCTAGAGGTTTCTTGTCTGGGACTCCTGAGTGGACTCCAGCAATGAAATCTGACGCTGTTCTGACTGAGAGGCCGCGTTTGACTCATCTCCAGCTTCCTACGCTTCCTTCCCGCCACTCCAGATTCTGTGGCTGAGGACCTAGCATCATTTTGCCAACGTTATCTTCTTGTAGGAAGAAGGACAATGGGTTGCAAAAAACATTTTCTGCTGCTAGGACTGATTATTCTCATAAATGTGTGTCGATTCCGACACTTTCTCTGTATGGACTGCATAGGAAGTGTGCTTCTCTGTACCTCTTGCTTTTAGCAGAGTCAAAAGGAAATCAAGCAAAAGGATAAAAACAACAAAAACAAAAACTGTACACAGTCGTGTAGACTGATTTAAGTGAGATCTGGTTCTATAATAAGATGTGGTCTGGCCGCCCCATCTGTAGTTCGAGTCACAGACTCGCCTGGTAGAGACAAGGCCCCTGTGCTTTATTGAGGTTGCAGTGGTTCATAAAGCAGATGAGGCCCTCTGGTGATATTGCATTCCGCCAAGGTTGATAGGGATTGCAGATGTGTGGATGAGATAGGGAACAGCTACACCCGGTCTGTGATTTGTGTAAAAAATATGAGCTTGTAAGAGATGAGTCTTGGCTTAAAGTAAAATAAATACTTACAGGAAAGGGAAAGAGTCGTATAGCTGCAGGGTCCTGAGGGGGAGGGGAAGATGCAGAACCCAGAGCAGGTAACACCAGGCCCTCCTGCATAAATTTATCACACCCCCACTAACATTTTCACATAAGCAAATCCAGGCTAAAAAGGAACAGCCCTAAAAAGGAAAAGAAGCCATAAATGGTCAATCTGCAGTCTGGAAGAGAGGAGGCTATGCAACTCATTTAGGGCATCATTAAAGGAGTTTACTCTTTACCAACCAGTGTGTACAGACACACCAATGAATGGATGGATGGACTTGAGTTACTGATGTGTGCCAGATACAGTGCTCAGGGCAGAAGAAAAACAGCTGACACATTGCTAGTCTTTAGGTAGCCCAGAGCCTAGTGGAAAATGATTGTCTGATCTTTGTAGCATCTCCTGGCCAAGCAGCCTTCCAGTCCTTATTCCAATTCATTTTACTCTAAAAACAGATCCAATCAGCTCACATTTTTGCTGGTCTTAAGCACTAGACAAGGTTTACAGTATTGATTGCAATGACACCTATAGTGCATTTGATGTTTGAGCCTTTTGGCCTAAAGGTAACATGAGTATTCATGACAAGCTAAAAATCCACGAGAAAATAGGGAAGATACCCTTTTTAGTGATCATGTCCGTAAGTCTGTCTAGACCATTCGAGTGATGGTGGCGGTCGTGGTGAGGAGGGTGGTATGTAGTGGTTAGGGTGAATATGTGTAGATGTGGGGGAGAGAGAGAGAGAGAGAGAAAGACAAAGACAGAGGAAAGAATTTCATCATGATTATTCCCAAATACAATGCCCTCATTTCTATCCCAGGCACTATGCACTTTGTAAAATGATTAAAAGAAGTATTAAGTGGTTGTTTATTTTGATGTGTCCTACTTAGATCAGAAAATGCAGATGAGAAGTAGTTGGTTTAAAAATAAAGGATAAAGAAACTTCTACTAATTTTTATTTATTTTTATTTATTTATTTATTTATCTTTTATTCTTCTGTTTATTGCAGTAACACTGGTTTATAACATTGTATAAATTTCAGGTGTACATCATTATACTTCTATTTCTGCATAGATTACATCATGTTCACCACCCAAATACTAATTACAACCCATCACCACACACATCTGCCGAATTATCCCTTTTTCCCTCCTCCCTCCCCCCTTCCCCTCTGGTAACCACCAATCCAATCTCTGTCTCTATGTGTTTGTTTGTTGTTGTTATTATCTACTACTTAATGAGTGAGATCATATGGTATTTGACCTTCCCCCTCTGACTTATTTCACTTTGCATAATACCCTCAATGTCCATCCATGTTGTCACAAATGGCTGGATTTCATCATTTCTTATGGCTGAGTAGTATTCCATTGTATATATATACCACATCTTCTTTATCCATTCGTCCCTTGATGGGCACTTAGGTTGCTTCCAAGTCTTGGCTATTGTGAGTAACGCTGTAATGAACACAGTGGTTCACGTATCTTTACGAGTTGGTGTTTTCGTGTTCTTTGGATAAATACCCAGCAGTGGAATAGCTGGATCATATAGTAGTTCTATCCTTAATTTTTTGAGGAATCTCCATACAGTTTTCCATAGTGGCTGCACCAGTTTGCACTGCCACCAGCAGTGTATGAGAGTTCCCTTCTCTCCACATCCTCTAATTTTTATTTTTTAATAAGAGAAAAGAACAGGCTATAAAAAGATGAGTTGTGACCACGAGTTGGATGTTGACTTTTTTACATTAAACTGGTTACAGTTTTATCTTGAATCCAGAAGATGACTGATTGCTGTCTTCAAGGAGTGCTGACATTCTGGGTGTGATATATACTCCACTGATGTTCCTGTACTCCAATTATTGAACACAATCAAAATTTAAAAGGCAGAGTAGCCTCATCTTAACTCAAGAATTGTAAACTTATTTTATAGTTTGACCTATGAAATTATCACCACCAACCTGAAGCTCACAGACAAGCATTGATGATTACTCTGCAGTGCCTGGTGGAAAATGTACTTTACTCTCAAACCAGAAACACTGGTTTTTGCATGTTGCTGAGATGTCTGTTTAGCTGGCTGGGTCCAGTTGCTTAAGTCAATGATCAGGTCTTGAGAGTGTCCTAGAGTACCTTAACGGTAACATGTACAACACGGGTACTAGACCTTGAAAATCCAGGGCCCCTTGTCTTAGTTAAGGGTACCAGTTGTCCAAGCTAGGAACTTCTGAGTCATACGTGTTTCCTCATTCCTTCATTTACCCTTTATCTCATTTTTTCAATTATCACGACTTATCAGTTCTATTTATTCTGCATTTTGTCTTCTCCATCTTTACCTCTCTGCCTTATTCAGGCCCTCACCATTTCTCTCCCTTAGTGGAGTAGTGATTCCCATCTGGCCTCTCGAATCCCTGGTGTCACTTGGCACCTTCCACCAGTGCCCACTTGGCACCTTGAACTGTTGACTTTGCACCTGAGGGAAGCCACATGAGACTGTGTGTTCCTGGAATTTGCTACCACGTTACATTAATTTACTGCTTTACACTTTACAAAAATCCTTTCATCCACAGTTTTGTTTTCAACCTCCCAAGCACCCTGTGAGGTAGGGGTAAGAAGGTGCCATTTTTCTCATTTTGCAGTGGAAGAATAGGGAATTAACTCCACACTGATTGAATAGGTAAGTACAGAACCAACTCTTGACAACCTTTATGTAGATTACAGAATTTGTGAACTATCTGTGGAGAAAGTGCAATGTAAACTTTTATGGTCTAGCATAGTTCTTTTGAACTCTATATTCAGCTGATCCTTTGTGAGCTATTCATCCATTTAAGATACCCATATGTACATTGATTTTTCCCCAAATAAATAATCAAATATTTAATTCCAAAATAGGTTATACTTTTATTTTTCAACAGTTTTGATCATGGTTTTCCTTTGTTGGCTGTGTTATTAGAGAGTGACTCTCCAAGTGTCCTGAAATAAACCTACAACCAGGACCTCTTCCAAACAACAGTTTATGATGGAGTGGGGGTTGCATGGTAATTTTATTTGTTTTTTTTGTAAATGCATGTATGTCCATAAAGCAACCAGTAATATGGAAAGGTGGAATTTTTAAGGCAAATAAATTACTAAATATGTTATATGCAAGCATTGTAAAGTCATAGAACAATGGAGGATAGGAGTGGGGAGAATTGTAGACTACTCCGTACATTGCATAGGAAACAAGTGTCTCCCCTAGTGATATTAATGGAATATTGTGAGCTCATTTTAGTACCAAAATTTAAATTAAAAAGGAAGGGGAGGGTGTTATGGAGTAGAGGCTATTGAAAAATCTAATTTTCAGCAAGTTTAAAAAAAGAGTCACAAAGGCAATTTAGTTTATTTTTTAAACATTCCCTGTAGTGTTGTGAAGACCAAACAGCAGCTTTGAGCTAGTTCATAAAAACCAGAATGCAAAGAAGAGGAGGATAAACAGGATAGAAACAAATAGGAAACCGTCCAATTTAATTGACCAGGCTGATTAAAATGAGAGACGTAAACACCCTCCCCAAATGAGAAAATGTTGGATATGCAAAGCCACTTCTTTTTAGATTCCTCTTGGAATGTTTGTAACCCATGAAACTACCTATGTCATTTAAAAAATAAAAACAGAAATAAAAAACTCAATTTTGCTAATGAAATTGTATAGTCAACTGAAGTAAGTGTGACATGTAAAAGTAATATAATTTCGTTAAAACTTCCCTGCATGGATTTAGCAGAGTTTTAACACAATGACTCATTACCATGATCTACACTGTAAGATTATGCAAAAATCAGGAGTTGTCTGAAATAGCCAGGTAATGACAGCTATGAAGATAAAATGTGACGTGGGACAGTCATTTAGCCTGCTAACCATCTAGAAATGGATTGTTTCTCTAGATAATGTGTTAGTTTATAGAGAAGAAAAATATGCAATTTAAGACAGTTTGTTTATCTCTCAGAGACCAGGAGTATTAGAAACATTATTTTCAAACTTGGGAACGTTAAGTTGTTTGTTTAGTGAAAATAGCTTTTTTTTCCTGCTTATAAACACAATATAGATTGTAGAAAATAGGATAGGCTAGATTATGATAAAGAAACAACCTAGAAATCTCGGTGGCTTAAAACAACAAAGATTTATTTCTCTCTCATGTTACACGGCCGTCACATGTTAGCTGGGACCTCTGTTTCATGACTCGCTTACTGCAGTTCCATGGCTAATGGAGTAGGCATTTTCAAAAAAATTGCGAGCCGTTGTGGCAGAGAGAGAAAGAGAAGTGTAGAGAGTCTCAACACAGGAAATTACTCAGTCCTGGAACTGACAAGTGAATTCCACTGACAATTCATTGGCCAGAACTAGTCACATGACACCATCAAACTAAAAAGGGACCAGGAAGTGCAACCATGCTGTAAAGGAGAGAGCCAAAAATATTTGGTGAATAGCTCATACCGAAAATTACAGCAATCTAAGAACCTACAAAATAGAAAATTTCAGTCACTGAAAATTCCGCTACCCAAATAACATTTGAGCTTCTTTCCAGATATTTATGAGTGTGTCTGAATGGAAAAATAATAAAAATATAGTTTTATGATCTGCTTTTTACACTCAATAATGTCTTGTAGAGATACTTCCCATTCTATTAAAGTAGAAATGCATCATTCTTTTTGATGGTTGCATAGTATTTCATTGAGTAAATGTAAATGTGCCTAATTGATTTAATCTATTAATGAACATTTAAGTTGTTTCCAGTTTCTTCATTATTATAAACAAGGTTATACTTAACATCTTAGCACATATCTCTGGATTTTTACTGATGATTATTCCACTGGAACCAGTGGAAATTTACATTAAATTATATCAGTATTTTCAGTTTTGGTAAAAACTGCAAAATTGTCCCACAAAAATGATGTACTAATGTAGACTGTCACCTAAAATAAATGAAAACATCTATTTTTTTTACACTTTTTCAAACCCTATGTAGTTTCAGTATTTGCCATGGTAATTGGCAAATAGTGATATCTCATCTTCATTTTCATTATTGGAGAGGTTGAACAACTTCATATGTTAGTTCTCCATTTGTTTTTCTCCTCTCAATAATCTATTCAAGTACTTAGCTCATTTTCTGTTGGAATGCCTGTTTCCTATTGATTGTAGCATGATCTTTGCATTTTAAGGACGAGGCTGATATTCATTCATTACATACCTGTAGAACATACTAACCAGCATCTGTTTTTATTAGATGGGCATCATGCTGTACAAGTTGCAAAATATATTTAATATCAACCTTGATTTTGGTATAATAACTCTTTGTCATATGTTGCAAACATTTTTTTCATGTTTATCCTTATTTTTGGTATATTGAACTTTTAAATTTTAATAGTCAATCTTTATGACTTTGGCTTTTATACCATGTAAGAAATCCTTCTCCGCTCTAAAATTACAAAAATATTCACCCACGCTTTCTTATGGTACTTCTGTGGCTTCGCTTATTAGATTTTTAATATTTTATATGTCTTGGGTTTATTTGCTGTAAGGAGTGAGATAGAGATACCACTTTATTTTTCAAGCAGCCAGTTGACTGGGAAGTTTTAGTGATTGTCAAGGAAAGTGAACAGAGTGGGAAACTGTAGTTTTAGTATTATTATTATTTACATTAAAAATAACAAAGACAAGAGTGGAGTCCTTTAATTAACATGCTGTAGAAGGAGTTTCATGTTGAAATGGAGCCTGGGACTTGACTTATACTCACCTTTTACTTCAGTGGTAATTTTTAAGTACTAAAAATCTTTTTCTTTCTTGGTTTCCATGATACACACATTTCTGATTTCTCTCTTACCGCAGTATCAGCAGTGTATTTCTGCAGCTTCCTCTTCCCTTTCCTGACCTTAAAATGCTGCTTTTCTTTAGGGTTTTATCTTAAGCTCTCTCTCTCTTTTTTTTTTTTTTTTTTTTTTTGGCCATCTTATACTTTCTGCATGATTTCGTATACTCCTATAGCCTTGGATACAATTTATCCTGAAGACTATGGAGTACATAGGGCCCAAAAGTAGTTGACTATGTAGGTCTGGAGCTGAAAAGAGATCTAGGTTGAAAATGTTTATTATAATGCCTTATATACATCTTTAAATTAACTATATGCATCCCTAAGTTAATATTCAAGTACTTAGCCTATTTTTCTGTTGCCACATTTGATTTTTTCTTTCTTTCTTTCTTTCTCTCTCTCTCTCTCTTTCTCCCTTCCTTCCTTCCTTCTTCCCTTCCTTCCTTCCCTTCCTTTCCTTCCTTTCTTTCTTTCTATTTGAGAGTGCTCTTTGTATATCAGGGACAAAGGTGATAGTCAGTTAGTGCCCATCAGTGCAGCATCCAAATATGACCTTTTCACCTAGTGTTTCCTTTGTCACTTGTTCAAGTCAGAAAGCTGGATGCCAAATTTTGATTTCCTTCTCTTTATATCTTTTATCAAATCAGTCACAAGACTCTATTCATTCTATTTTACCCCTTAACTTCTGGTCAAGGCTCTTTACTGTATATCCATCATAACCTTCTAGTTTACTCCACCACAATCTCTCCCCAGGATTATTGTCATAGTCTCCTAATGATCTTTCTGCTCCTAGTTTTGCCTGCCCCTCCCCATCCCATATATTCTACATATTATATCAAGAGTGTTCTTTTTAATGTGAAATTATTATGTCAGCAACCCTCCAAATTTTTTCAGTGAATCCCTATTTTCAGATAAATTTCAAATATTTTGATGTCAGAGAGAAATAAGGAAATCATCTATTTCTTACTTCTGTAAGAAAAACATTCCAAATCCGATTCCACATGTTAAGCTTGAAGTATCTTTGAAGCATACAGAAGTGAATGCTGAGTAGGCCTCTGAATATCAGAGGCTGTAGCTCAAGAAGGTCAGTGAACTGAAGACATCAATTTGGGAATGTTCAGTGTATGGCCATGAATATCATATGAGTCTGGTGATATCACATTGAGAGACACTGCATGTTGAGATGTGGAGAAGAGTCGAACCCTGAGACCTAAAGAAACACAATACTTTGTGTTTGGATAGAGAAGAAGCCAATAAAAGAGACAGAGCAGGAGTGGCCGTAGGGGTACAGAGAGAGAACATGTGGTATGATAAAAACCAATGGAAGAGAAATTGCAAGAATGGCTCTCATTACCCCCAAAAGTCAAGTAAGAATACAAAACAGTGTGCACTGAACATAGCAACTTGGAGATCATTGGTGACCTTAGCAAGAGCGATTTCAGTGAGTTGATGAGGTGGAAGCCAGATTGAAATGTAATGAGGAAGGATGAGTGTTTGCTAAAGAATTCAAGAGAGATGAGAACTGGGTGGGGAGCGGGGAGAAGGATCTTTTGTTTGCTTATTTATTTATTTTAAGATGGCAGAATTTTGAGCATGTTTGAATATTTAAGTTCTTTCATTCTCAGTTATTTTTTTAACTGTGAAAATGTAGTAAACAATGTCCACCTCACCAAATGGTTTAAGATGTGAAAGAGGCTAGAATAGTATCTGATGCACGGCAGACCATCAATATAAGTAAAATATTAGTTTCCTTCCCTTCTCTTCCTCTTGTCCCCGCTCCAGCTTCACTGGGCCTACCGTCCCCTGTAATAGGAAAACCTACTGTATTTAGTTACAATAGAAGTACCTTTTTGTCTTTCCTATTAATCTGCCATCTCTTGAGTATCTCTTTAATGTTTGTTTCCTTAAGTGCTGGGCACATTCTAATATATATGCATAATCTTTGCTAATTAAAATGAGTTGCCTTTTCAGCTCTAAAATTTAGAGAATAAATCTATTGCCTCCTTTACAAAATATGTTTGACTCTCCTGTACTCTTTCCAGGTTGGCAATGGTTAACAAGACAACAGGTTCTATTTATAATGGGAAGGCAAAATGAACACAATATGGGCAGCAGTGCGGTTACCTTTGCAAAACAGCACTACATTTCTGCATGAAGAACTTTTGTTTGGAGCGGAAAATGACAGACTTAGTCACAGTTTTATTTCTAATCAATATTTTGAAGAGAACACAAGAAGTGATTTGAATTACTATCTAAAATTTAAAAGCAGTATTTGAACTACTGATCTAGAGAAATTATCCATACATGACGTTAGAGTCTGAATTTGGTTATTTCGCGGTTGTGTTATTAAGCATGATTTTTTTTTCTTACAGCGTGTATTTCTTTTTTTCACTTTGTGTCTTTCAGTTGAAAGGAAACTTGTGTGGAGTGTACAGTAATCAAAAGAATGAAAAATGAATGAGTGCAGAGCCTTTTTTTTTTTTAGCACCATTAACTCAATGGCATCTACCTGGAATGTAGATGCACTTTGCTGATTTCATTTTGGTAATGCTGTAAGCTGGTCTCTGATAATTGCCTTCTGTAATTGAACAAATTCATGATTATGCTAATTCATTCTCAGCCACCCAATATATGGAAGCTGAGATAATCCATATCTGTCCCTGCATTTCCTTTGTAGATCATTACGTGATTAGCCTCTCACTGTGGCTGATGGAATTTTTATTCTGAACAGAGTTGTTTTCTCAGATGGTGTGTATATATGTATGTGTAAATGATATGTGTTTGCATATCTTTATCTAATTGTATGTAAGTAAGATCAGCTTTTAAAACCAGTTTATGGGGATCGGCCCCGTGGCTTAGCGGTTGGGTGCGCGCGCTCAGCTACTGGCAGCCCGGGTTCGGAGCCCGGGCGTGCACCGACGCACCCCTTGTCCCGCCATGGTGGGGCCGCGTCCCACATACAGCAACTAGAAGGATGTGCAACTATGACATACAACTATCTACCGGGCCTTTGGGGGAAAAAATAAATAAATAAAATTATAAAACCAGTTTATGATATGAACATTTAGAATCTTTAATGCTTTAATCCTTAATAAGATGGCTGTTTTCTCAGCACTGGAGTATATATTACCTGGTAACAAGGAACAGAAAAAGGGAACTGTTAATTAATGTCCCCTCATCACCACCTTTAACCCTCATTTACATGTTAGAAATTATGGGAGGAAATGTGAATATAGAAACACTTTTGTGTCTCTCTGAAAGCCAACTCTTTGTAATCTTGTTAAAGAGTTCTTCCCATCCTAAAATAATTCCTTAAAATGAAATGACACATTACACTATGTTTTAGATGACTCCTTAGGATATCACGCTTTGGAAGCATCTCCTAGGTGTTGCTCATCAAAGATTCAAAACCTGAATTCTTTTTCCCCTAGCAGATGGGAACAAGGAGAGGTAGAATTAGCAAAGAGCGAGATCTGTTGCTCTATTGAAAACACAGCTGAAAAGCAAATGGCAGCGTGCACCTTCCTTACAAATCATCTTTTGATTGCATCTCTCTCCCCATTCTTTCATTTATGTTTTGTCTGTTTAATGTTGTCTTTTCCCTCTGATCATCATTCTTGTAAATGCTTTACATTAATGTAACATGTCTTATTCTTCACTCATGATAATGTACAGTTTCAGTAAACAGTGGATCACAGTGTTCACTTTCCCAGAGACCATTTACCTGTCAAAATGAATAAAAAAATAACATGAGATTTTACTGACTTTCATAACTGAAACAGGGAAGTTAAAGGACTACACTGATCTGGCAAGAGACACACAATGTCAGAACATAAAGTTCCATAATCAGAAGGCAGGCTTCTGCCGAGGTGCTCATGTCTGTCATTTCATTCAGCATCAGGGAGTGTGATTCTGTCTGTGATCATTAGGTTTCTAAAATTTGCCTGGTTCTGCTGCTGTCAATTCACAATTAAGCTGAATTTCTGCTTCCTTTTGTGATGCATAATCAGATAAGTGGAGCTAAATTAAAGAAACTGCGGTGTAGGTGGCTTTAAAATCAATCTATACAGTCTGGAAAGAAAAGGAAGACAAAAGGAGAAACATGAGAGTAGTGTTATAAATAACTCCAAGGAAACATTATCAAGGAGAGAGAAGAGGACAAGTAACATCTAATCTGAAAGCAGAAAAGCAACTAATGGCCTAAACTAACATTAGAAGATAACATGCTCCATTATGAGTAGAGAGATGTCACTCTTTGCAATAGTTAGGTCCCAGTTAAGACTTAGTCAAGAATGCCAAGTCAAATTATGGGAGAAGTTAAGGAGCAGCATTTCATGTGGTCCATAAGAGACACATGAAAATGGCTAATGTTTTGTGGTAGAAATATTACTTAAAGGCTACTAGTTCTAGTTCTATTTTCCAAGTATGTTGCCTAGGCAAATCATGTAATCTGTAAAATGGACAGAATAAAATTTTCTTTGCCTGCCTTGGGGTTGTTGTGAGGATCAAATGAGATAATGTATTGGAAAGCAATGTGTTCGCTTGTGAGTGTAAACACAATGGCCCATATCTCTCTGGGTTCTTTGGCCTTTTCTTCACTGTCACAAGATGGCTGTCATTTCTTCAGGCTCACATTCATGCCCAAACAGGTAAAAGGCCAGAAATACCTGTCCCTTTTCTCAGGAAAGCAAATGCTTTCCTATAAGTCACCCGACAGACTTAGGTACCATTGTCCTTAAATTTTTTAAGACCACAGGCTGTATCATCACAGCAAGGTTTCATGGACTACTTGCTCTACCATTTCTGCTCATTGTCAAAATGCAAAGTAAAATGCCAGGTAACTTGGAGAAGCCTACCGTAACTTCTCTAGAGCTATACATGGACAAACATTAAGTTTGAGTAAGTTTTTGATCTCCAAATAATTCTAGCCACATTCTAAACATCCTGACATGTTAGTGTAATATAACCAGAATATGTGCATTCAAATGTGAGCTATCCTTTAAATCGTCCCCCTGGGAGACAATACGCTTATTCTAACAATGTTGTTTTTGTCAAGAAAATTTTTGCAACTCTTCCTTAGAAATGATCATAAAAATCCCAAAATATGTGTTCAAACTTATCTTCAGTGGTGCCAATCCTCTATATTTCAATGTAATTTTGCAAATAACATATGGTTATTCCACCCAAATCTGCCAAATGATATGGATGAATGAGCATAATGACTAAAAGCAAAATTTGGAGTCAAGCTTGGATCCACCATTAACTATGTATATGGCAAGGTATTTAACATCTCTGTTTTTTTATCTGTAAAAAGGGGATGATGAAAATGGTGTCTGCCTCATAGAGATGATTTAAGGATTAAACTAATAAACATGTGTATAGTACTTCAAAGAGTATGTAACACACAATGAATGCACAAGAAATACTAGGTCTTACTGTTTATAGACTGGGAAATATCCACTTGATTAAAACTCACCATGTGACATAAAGTGAATCAGAAATTTATTGGCTAGACCAATTTCCTAGGGTCTGGAAGTCCAGAGGCTTCCTCATGGTTCTGTAGAACCCCATCTTTACTTCTGCCTGGTCCACTGTGTCCCCACCCCTGTGTTTTTATATGCCATCTCACTTTAGCTCCTCACCAGCCAGAATGCATGTGTCAGCCTTCTCTGTTTTCTCACAGAAATCCAATCACACTTGTTATTTTGTAAGATAGTAACTTTACAAAAAGTTTGAGAGGTTATGTAGAGAATGACCACATTGTGAACTGCTGTGGCCTTCCAGTATTTCCCAGGCTCTATCTCTTATACCTCCTAGTGTGGCCCTGTCTTTCCACCCCGTCCTATCAGACAAGGTTGCCTTCCCAAGCCATCCCTAGTTGTAGTGGGGGAAAAAACATTTATTACTCTTACATAGCTCATACCTTAAGCAAATACATGAAATTCAACATGAGACCATGTGTAACCATTATGAAATATTAGTGGCTCCCAGAATACATTCAAGAACAACTACACTAAAACTCTCTCTCTTCTAGATCATACCTATGCTGAACCCTTGGATCTAAAGCAAAGAATAATATCCCTTCCCTTGGCCTTACCCCTAAAATGCAGTTTGAAGTTTTATTGTGTGTTTGTATATCACATCAGTCTCTAAATTTGCAAGTACATCAGTTTGGGCTAGAAAATTTATTCAACAAGTGTCATCAGATGTAGGCTTTATGCAAGATATAAGAATATCTAAAATACTATTCATGTTCTTAAGGAGATTGCCAAAGAGTAGTGCGGAAAGAAAATGATCACAGGCAATGGGTAGATGAACTGAAAAGCTTCAAAAGTCCTAAGTCTGAAGTTACATCTATAATACATATGAGCAACTCAGTTTTATATTTAGTCTAGCAAATCCCAAGAAAGAGGACTGGAATTAAGGGATAGGAACCCTTGGTAGATAATATCAACAAATAGTCCTCATGGGCATTTTCTCTGGGATATGAAGGGAGAGTTCCAGGTTGATAGTATTTAGAATTCAAAGGACAAGAGGCTTGGGATCCTGCGTGGGAAGAGAGTTGGGTTATTAAAGTGACTTTCTCTTTCTAGTCTAGTTTTTACATTTCTAAATGGTTACTAACACCACTCACCTTCTCATTCTCTTATGGAATATTAAGAACAAGAACAGGAGCATTAGAATTCTGACATGCTGTCTGATGGAAATAAACATTTAGGTATAAGGTATGTGTATACATACATAGATGTCTTTGACAAAAGGTCGGAAGAGATGAAATGTTAGGATTCATGCAGACATTTTCAAATGTAATCCAGGTCTCAGATAAAATAGTCCCCACAAAGCATCAATCCATTACTCTTCCAAAGGAGGCCCTTTCCCCATCTGATTACACCATGTTTCCTATTGTTGAGAAAATCTATAGGCTCGTCAATTACATACCTTCTGTTCCCAGAATGATTGATCAGGAACCTGCTGTCTGGCATGAAATCTAATTGTCTTTGAGGGTCTGCTTTTCCAGATTTGTTTATAAACTGGAAAAATCTACAAATTGCAAACCATCTGTACATAACACTATGCTAATGAATGCCAGCATCCTGCAAATCCATAAGCTCATTACCTCTAAGTAACTAGTTTCTTCAAACACTCCTAACTGGGATTATCCATCTAAACCAAATAAATAGAAACGAGATGAGAAATTGTTTCTCTGAGGGGTGAATGCCTCCAACAACCTTCTGGAATGTTAAGCCTCTCTGTCAAAGAGATGACCTGTTAGCATGAGGTCATTTGGATCAGTGATACAAATGTCCATTAGCCTCAAGGTGGTCAATGTATTGATCTCATAATGCTAATTTGAAAATTCGTATTGCTTTTGTTAAGAGCTAATTAGGACTTTCCAGTCTCGGCAACCTCTTGTAAAGTAATTTCTGAACTGTACACATGCCCTTATGATACTTGCAGAAAGAATATTATATATAAGTTCAAAAGTTCTTTGATGCTTGCCAGTCATTTCCATGAGAAAGCCTTAAAAGTGGGCAATGACATGTGGACCATAACATTCTAGGATGATGGGGGAAGCAGATTTAATAAAAAGGAATTAACTTCAGTGAAGGACATTGAGCCCCTCTTTGTGACAGTGTTCACTAGGGGCCAGAAAGCTGATGTGTTGTCATATTTATGGAGAAGAGGGAGTGAATCTACTTCTAGTTCATGAATATATTTGGTTTGGCCCTCACAATATATTTTGTAATATATGAGCCATCATGTTAGAATCAAGAAATATTACATTAAAATACACATCCTTGGCTTCTCATGAAAGATGAAAGAGATAGTCTGAACCTGACTGGTGGCTGCACATTTGCACAGGTTGTGTAATCAACATTTTGTCATAATTGCGACCACTTTCCCTTACATCCTGCCACGGAGGCTAAATACTCCATAAATTTGAAGACCACTGTGATACCTTAAAAGCAAAAGAGATTTTTAAGCAAAAAAGAATTCATTGTCATTTTTCATTGTACTCATTGTTATTTTTTTTAATTACTCATATCTCTATCTAAAGTGGGAAAACAAAAGGAGACAGAAAGCGATAATATTTTTTAAGAAAAATGAGAGTGAGCTCATTCCTTCATGGAAATGAAGAACAGCCCTTGTCTTTAATATGCAAGCAATGCACATGGATGTCTCACTCCCAGCACCACTTTGGTAAATTTATGTTCCCTCCCTGGCCCCCAGGAACATTTGAGTTTGCAGCTGCTGGGGTAGGGAATGCTTTGTTCTATCTTATTTATTAAACTATTCTACATTAGGAGCACTTAGCTCATCAAAAATGTTTTAAAATTTCTCTAAGTGACAAAAGCATAAATCCTAGAGCAATTTGTCACTTTTATAAGCCCAGAAAATACCAAACTGATTTCCTCATAAAGATCCTGCCATCAGTAAAATGGATAAACTATTAGTTTATGAATAAAAAAAGCCCCAAAGTTAGGAGTCTGCTAATGTGCTGATTGTTTACAGACATAATTGGATTGATGGACCTTGGTCATGATACCAAATGTATATATATCTACAATGCCTCATTCATCCTATATTGATGTTTTTCAAACTATGATCTGGGGATACCCAGCAGCCGACCATTGTGTATTCCATAGTACATGTAAGTGGGCAGGGGGTAGATTGTATGTCAGGGTCAACTTATATGTGGTACAGGTTGTGCACTGAACATCTCCATGGGGCATGATTGACATAGGTGGGGAAGGATGTGAATGATCTCCCCTGGAGTTATGTAAACAGTGGCCCTGGGTGTGGCCAAGCTTATGCAGCTTAGGATCCTTCACTTCTGTGGCTCCAAGACCCTCACTTCTGCATCAATTATAAGATCTTTCCTTATTTATTCATTTTTCATTTTAGGCTTTCAGATAAGATTTAAATTGAGGAAACATTCTATGGTTAAATATAAATTTGAAAACCACTGTGCTACATGATAAATAAAAGATTTTTCTAAGCTAAAGTGATTTTTTTTCAGATGACTACATAGCTTTTCCTTGAATGTGCTGCAATAAACCACCAGAAAGAAAAGAACAGTTATCCCTAGTCTTCTCTTAAAACCTCTATAAACATACTGCATTTCCTTCCAATCATTTTTTAAGTATATATATGTTTGTAGTTTCTTTTTTTGTTTTACAAATTTATGATAACACCAAACATACAATTTTGCATTTTGACTCTTTCATGTATTATGAGCATTTTCCATGTTTTCACTGTGTAGTTGAAATCATAACTTTTAGTGCCTATATAATATTAAATCATATTTTTGAATCATGATTTATTTAAACAAAGCTCTATTATTTGGCATATTTTTTTATTTTCCTTTCTTTCCTTTTATTTTGCTATTAAAAGTAATTTATTGATTTTAAATCTTGTTTGTAGTTCTAATACTTTCCTTTGGTATATTTCTGGGATCATAATTACAAGAACAAAAGGCATTACTATCTTTAAGACTATCAGATGGAGATAAGTATGAAGAAGAATATTAATGCAAGATGAGGGGAGTGAAGAGGGCTTGCTCTACTAGAAAAGATTGTCAGGCAAGACCTCTCTGAGGAGGTAATGTTTGATCCGAGACCTGAATGAAAAGTGAGACTGAGCCATGGGGATACCTGTGGGCAGAGGACTCTGCGGGTGTTAAGGCCCTGAGGTTGGAAACTTCTTTGAGCTTTCTAGGACAGGAAGGAGTCCAATAGGGCTGGAATAGAGTGAGCAGGGGTACTTGGAGAATCTGAGATGGAGAATTGATTGGAGGCCATATCAAGGACTTTGTTAGCGTTGGTAAGGATTTGCAATTTTGTTCTCAATGGGATTTGAGGCCATTGAAGGATTTCAAGCTAGAAAGTGACATGATCTGATCCTTTTGTAGAGAGTCAACTGTTGAAGCAAGAGTGGAAGCAGCAGACATCCTAGAAAGGAGATGATGGTAGAGCAGCAATAGCAGAAATGTCCCATGCTCTGCAAGTTCAGCAAAAACAAACCAACCACAAGGATAAAAACTCTATGTATATGTGTGTGTGTGTTTGTAATTTTAATCTTTGCTATTTTTGTAGGAAAAATTTCACTATATTGTTGTTTAAGTTTTTTATTAGTGATGCAGAATATTTATTCATTTGTTTAATTGCCATGTATTTCTTTTTTCTTTCAATGAAATGTATACTCATCTTTATGCCATATTACCTGGGATGGGATTTTATCATCAATTTATATGAGAGCTTGAGCAATTCAGATTATTATTCCTTAGATCATATTATTAACCTTTTATGTATCAAATTCATGGCAAATATTTTCTTAGTTTATTGGCCATTTAACTTTGTGTATGATTTATTTTTATGTGTTTAATTTGAAACCAAACCTCTACTTGGTGATTGTGGCTTTAATTTCCTCTTGGCCAAGACTGGTTCCAGAAAGCTTTCTTTGATTTTCAGGTGTTGGGGCTCCTTTGAGTTTCGTCTCCAGGGACACTGCCCCCAAGGCTTTTTCTGACTTTTACTGACTAGGAATAATTTACTTATGGACCAGAGCCAGATTTTACCGACTTTCTGACCAGCTGTTTAGGGGGAAGTATGGAAAAAGATGACTGAGGTGGGCCCGTGAAGGAACAGCTTTCTAGGTGCTACAAATAGCAAGAGTAGGAAATTAACAATCAGAAAATCAACAATTTACACTCTGTATTTCTGAACCAGGAGGAGTGAGGGGTGGAACAAAAGCTCTCCAGACCTACTTTTAGCAGACCAATTTGTTCTTTCCAGTAACATCGCAGTGATGGTGATTTTTTAAATCCAATCCTATTGGCTGTGCAGTAAGAGTTTCATCCCAGATATTGGTGACAGTGTTATTCCCAGCTCTTATTTTATTGTGGTGATGTGGATTTACTTGTTTATTTCCATCTTATCCATTAAATGTAAGATCCATGAAAGAAGAAACTATGACGATTTTATTTATCTCCTTTACCAAACTCTCAGGGCAACCTCTGACATTCAATAAATGTTTGAATATTTATCAAATGAATAAATGAATGACTGTGAAACATGAAATGCTAATGGGAATGGAGGACATTTTGCACAGACTAGTGGTCAGATGTGTTTTAAAATTGGTTCCACTGTCCTACTTTGTTAAACAGAGCAGTGCTTTTGGGCTCTGGGTCATTATTAGTCCCTCCACCTCCAGGCTGGGACATCATGATGCCCTCAGGGACTCCTGGGGTTGGTGGTCAGGCTCGCTTCTTTACTTCATGGCCCTGTACCACGTTGCTTTTCCAGCTCTTCTTGATGTTTTAAAGCAGCTCTCAGATCTCTTCTTTTGGCTATTTGGTATCATTTTATTTTCTAAAATTGGCCTCTTCTAGGGTAGATTTTGGATAGTGATGATTTTTGGTACTCCAAACTCTTATTAATGGGGTGGTACTTGGGATGTGTATTAAAGGATCATTATAGGTTTTCTTCTGATAAATCCCTTTTTTGTAGAAGCCAAAAATCCTTATTAAATCGAATTGTTATATAACAGATGCCACTTGTTTATTGGTGATAAATTAGAAGTCTTTAGATTTAAACGTGAAATGAAGCATCTTATTCTAAAACCAACTTTCAATTATCTGTGCTAATGGTTAGCAGGGTATGATGAAAAGTCCCCTGATGCATATGCTTCTGTGTGATGTCTCTTTGGTGTAGTTACTGCCGTTGCTTTCTGTGTTAAATTACAGTTTTGATATGTCTGTTAAATTTCTGTGTATAACGTATGCTGATAACTAGAGCTAAATGGTTATTGTCAAACAAGAGATGCATCTGGTGCTACCAAGATGGCACTAGAGAGTGCAGATGTTGTTTGGATGTGGATGCAGGGGACAAAATGAGGAAGGAAAGCAGTTAGCTCAGGGAAGACTGGCCTGCTTGATAAAATAGGGGAGGTAAGAGTGGTGCACCTCAACTGGGAAGGAGGATGGGCATCTAGGGAGCAGAAGTTTCCATCTGTGTCTTCCTCATGTGTCCAAGGAAAGAGAAGTTTGGAGCAAGGATAGGATTAGGGTGGAACTGGAAAGAGGAAAAGAGGCTCTCCAAGAGCAATCTAGAGAAAACAAATAAGAGATGGGACTAGCCTACACTCAGAGATGTGTGCAGTGAGCACCTCCAGAAGAGAGGCTGGGCCCTAAATTGTTGGGTGCCCAACCCAGCCTAAATGTCTGTTGAATTATTGAAAGAGTAACATAAGTGATCACAAAAGAAAAGTATCCCCCAAACTAGGGAAATTTAATTTAAGTGCATATGATTGCCCAAATCTGTATTACATTGGCTTTTATACATTATCAGTCCTCTATTAAAATTTGTTTAAATGCAAACATATTGACTTGAAACCTTGTCTGACGACATAATTTCTCAGCACAGAATGCAAGTTGTATATATGTGTCAATTTTCTGAGCTCCATTTTGGACTAATTATTGAAACATTGTCATGATCCACAGAGTTGTAATAAAATGAAATATAATGAAATGACCTAATTACAGTCACCTCTTTTCTCTCTTCCACTGCATTTTTAGAAAATGGGTCAAAGTCAATAGGATATTTATGTTCTTTTCCTGCCTTCAGTTTATTAACTTAGTATTCATTTCCTGAACATACCAAATTTACTAAATAAAAGGGATGGGAAATAGAATAATGATTAAAAATTCACTGCTGTTGCTCTATATGTTGGGTACATCTCTCTCCCACACGCCAGAACTTCTTGCCTTCCAATTCCAGAAAAAAGTTGTTATTTTTTTCAGTGGCTTGCAAGGTAAACATTCCTTTCTTCTTATAGGTGGAATGGCTGAAAAATGAGGAGCCTATTGACTCTGAACAAGATGAGAACATTGACACCAGGGCTGACCACAACCTCATTATCAGGCAGGCCCGACTTTCAGACTCAGGGAATTATACCTGCATGGCAGCCAACATCGTGGCCAAGAGGAGGAGCCTGTCAGCCACAGTGGTGGTTTATGGTAAGATCAGCCCAAAGGCCAGGAATGGATAGGGAGGATGGAAAGCAGAGAAGTAGAGGGATGTGTATTTTATTAAAACTTGCAATGTTTAGAACTTGAAAGGACGTTAGGGGTCATCCAATACAGCGCTCTCTCCTGCCTCTCCTATTTGGAAGGTGAGAATACATCCCTATTGCTCAAAACGTGTCTGCTCTTACATCCAATATTGGACTTCGTGAGATAGTCAGTGACATTTACAATCTCTCTCTTTTCAAAATAATTTTAAAAATTGTTTGTTTTCTTCCATTGTGTTTATATTTGAAAAGAATTGAGGTGGGCAACATGTGCTTCCCACCCTTCCCAAACCTGATATGCACCCCTATTCTCCCCAGTCCTGCTGTCAGCAGTTCCTCTCCTGGCATATGAAATCCACCAAAAACAAACATTGATATTTGCTAAATATCTCGGGTATTTCATAAAAGAAATTCCCAGTTGTTTAAGTAAAGGCATTCTCTTCCATAATAGAAGAGCCCTGGGATTTATTTTTGAAGCACTTAAAGTAATAGATATTCAAATGCTGATATTTTCTTCTTATACTCTGGACTTTCAAGTGCTTTAGAGCTATGTTGATGAGTTCTTCCTATTTTTCATAATTTCTCTGCAAAGAAAATTCTCTGTGTCCCTCCTATATCAGATGAGTAGACTGAGGCACAGAGATGAGGGAAGCCCCACTGTTGCCTGAAGATGGAGAGCCAGTGGGCGTCCACATGGTCTCTTGGTCCCGGAATGCCCAACTCACAACACCTGGCACAGTGGCTTGCACATAGTAGGCAATCAGTAAAAACCTCTCTCCTTTTTTTCTCCCCTCCCCATTTTTCTCTCTCAGTGAATGGAGGCTGGTCTTCCTGGACAGAGTGGTCAGCCTGCAATGTTCGCTGTGGTAGAGGATGGCAGAAACGTTCCCGGACCTGCACCAACCCAGCTCCTCTCAATGGTGGGGCCTTTTGTGAGGGCATGTCAGTGCAGAAAATAACCTGCACTTCTCTTTGTCCTGGTGAGATATATGTAGATCCCCTTTTCCCTTCTGATCCACCAACACTATTATGCTGGTGTGAAGCATTCAATATAACTTTCCTTCCCAAAGTTACCCTCTCCCAAGTTCTTAGAATGGAGCCTTTGTCCAAAGTGCTAATGTGGAAATCATTGGAATAGCAAGAACATGGGTGAAATACCTCTGTTTAGGGGCATATCTTTTTTAAATACTCAATGACCTTGGACACTCATCATCAATAAGCCAAATGCTTTGAAGTATTTTTATATTACCAGTGTTTGGTTGGGCTAAGCCATCCCCTTCTCTCCTTGGGTTCTCCCATGTTGTGGCATTCATCTTTATAATAGCTAGCAGAGACTGAGTTGTCTGTGAGCACAAAACAGGTACCAAAAATTTGACCCTTTGTCATCAGTTACCAATCAACTGACCTTGTCAGGTTTAGCTTTGTATTTATCTACAATGCAATTGGCAGAGATTGTACAGTATCACAGAAGTTTATATTTTACATTTGGTCTATGCTTGCCTTCCTTTCTGAGTAGAGAGACTTCAGTTATCAAATATGGCGTTTATAAGTTCTTTTGTCCATCTCTTAGTGGCTCTAACCCAATTTATACAATGAGAAATAGATGAGATGGACGATGACTTTCTTTATGGAAAGCATATCCTCCCACTGAGAAATAAATTGATCCTGGGTCTCATATGCATCATAAAACATTAACTCTGAGGACACTGGACTAGAGCCTCATGTCTTTAAAATTTAAAATCTAGTTCCACTGAAAGCTAAGGTGAGACTCTCACCAGCAGCATATTCTCAGAGTTTCATTTTGAACTTGTATTAAGTAAACATTTATTGAGTGCTTACTATGTGCCGGGTACTGTGCAAGATACTTTTACACATGTAATGTCATTGAACTCTGTGTTGTGAGTTTTATTATCCCCAGTTGACAGAAATGGTAAAGTGAGTCTAAATGATTTGCCCACGGTTGCTCAGCTAATAAGTTGACAGAACCAAGACAAAGACTCACACATTTTGCTTCAAGTTCAGTACTTTTTATATGACTCTATTCTTGACTAATTGCTCTAGATTAAAAATTGCAGTATCTTAAATAACCCACATAAGCATGATTGGACTATTCCTAGGGGGTAATGGGACAGTTGCTTCAAACAGCTGCCATAATCTCTAGAGTTGATTTTTAGTGGAATTAATTCAGTTTATTCATTTCTACATACAGCAGCAATCCATGACCCAAGAAATTCTATTTACATAAATCCTGGTATCTTGGGGTTTGACTGACCTGTTTTAGTTTAATACTATCAATATATATCAGTTTAGGTTTATATTGTTTAGGGGCTTTTAGGGCTTAAAGATAGTTCATTCTACTTTCTGTTCTATACTGTCAACCCATAGGAAGTGGTGATTACTAGTGGTTAGTTAATAAACTGCACATAGTTTATCTGTCCATCTAAGATGCACTTGGGCATGAAAGACTGGGAAAGAATGGATAATGACATTATTAACCAACCCAAGGGCACTTGTAATTCGAATGCTTGCTGAAATTCAGTAACTGGTCTCATTCTGAAATAGCAAGAGAATTACACCACTGCATTTGTTAGCCTATCTCTTTAGAAAAGAAACCATGGAGAGAAGATAAAAACAGATTATTTTGTTTTTGTTGTGGTGGTGATTTCTTTAAAATCCAGCTCTAAGAACAGCAGTCCTGGGGTGAGTCTCCAGACAACTGCCTGATTCATTCTAATGATGGTTCCTTTTATTTCCCTTTGAAGTGGACGGGAGCTGGGAAGTGTGGAGCGAGTGGTCAGTCTGTAGTCCGGAGTGTGAGCATTTGCGGATCCGGGAGTGCACGGCTCCGGCCCCAAGAAACGGGGGCAAGTTCTGTGAAGGTCTAAGCCAGGAATCCGAGAACTGCACGGATGGTCTCTGCATTCTAGGTAACAACTTCTGTTCAACATCTTCAATGTTTGTCCATGATATGAAAAGAAATGTCATGACCATGAATTTGCTGAAATAAGTTAGCAGAAAACAAAATCGCCTAGAGCAAAAAGAAAAGGTGTGAAAAGTGTTGAAAAGTAGAAAAATTTTTAGTAGAGATGGGGTGATTTTAAATATTTTATCACTGTAAGTTTCTTATATGTGTGTACTTATTATTAATCTAACCAGGTAAGATTTTAAGAGGAATGATTTAAGAAAATGTTTTAGACTTTTTAGCTTAGCAGTTCTTTTCTTTTAGTAGCCACCATTCTTAAGTTTGGTGAAATTCTGACACTGATCACCATATGCTTATATCTCACCCAAGAATTTTACAGCACTATAAAGCATTTAATAATCTTCAAAGATCATGGTTTTGTGTGGCAGAGGACATGAGTTGTGACTGTTATCTTACAAATGAGGGGAAAAAATATGCCACCTGAGGAAGTGGGTGGCTTTGGATCAAATCGGTCTGGCAGAGCAGGAAATAGAATGTTCATTTTAAAACTTCCAAGCCTTAGCTTCATTCCTAAGATTACACTACTACCATTCCCAAGTGACTATCTGTCTGGGTAAGAACGTATGAGAGAATCAAACAGAGTTACATAGAGACAGGTTTTAGTTTAGTGCTATCCCTCACTAGCTTTGTGACTCTGGACAAGTCACTTAACTGCTTAACTCCTCTGACTGTAAGTACCAAAAATGGCACCTATTTTTGGATATTGTCAAGGCTCAATGATAAAAGAATATATTTGAATATTTCATGGCACAGAGTAGGTGCTCAATAAATATTAATCTCTTCTCCATTTGCCCATTCAGTGAGCCAAGAAGTATTGATTTTACTAAGGTCCTTAAAAAACAGGAGATTCAAGGCAGACTTATTCTCTAGAATTGGGTTGCCTTCTTGGGAAATATCCAGCCAAAAGTAATGTGGCTCAATAGTTTGTCATCTTTTCAGGAGTATGTGTCACTTTTTATTTGGGAAAAGGACAGTATGAAGGAAATATCTAATTTGGATTTATTTTTCTGTATCAATATGACCGAGTATCCTTGAAAGCAAGCATATTCAAACATGCTAACTGTTGTATTTTCAAAATGAATCTGTATGGTTAATACATTGGTGAAAATGGTTAATACATTGAAACAAGCACTTACTAAAACCCCATAGTGCCTTGACTTGCTCAGTACAAGTGCTAAGTGACCTGCATGTGTCAGATACAATACAACGGACTGTGATAGAAGTCAACCTAGCCACCAATCTCAGTGATGGCAGGGCCGTGCTCTTTAATAAATACATCCCAGCCATTTGCCTTGCTCAAAATGCCTACCCCCTTCCAAAATGTAAGAAAACTGAACACAAAACTCAGTAGCAAGAGGTTAAGGAAATGTGTTTGCGACCACACTTGACTACCACCAGATTTTTCTGAAATACACCTTGAGGTGTGACTATTTTTTAAACATGTAGCCATATTTTTTTTTTTTAATTGATACAGTTAGGACTGTAAATCTCATATGTCTTCTAAGGAGCCATTGACAATATAACTCTTTGGCTACTGGTTGAATTTTCTATAATCATAGTAATAACCTTTCCCATCAACCACCGATTGGACTTGCACTTGGGGAAAAATCTATGGATTTCAGACTTCAACCTTAGTTGACTAAGACTTAGTCTTAGAGTTACTGACTGAAGACAGACAATAATTAGCTCGTAATGTAAGAAAAAATTGTTATTAAATATGTGAATGTTGTTTATTTGCACTTGTATTGTAATAGGTAGTCATTTGTCATTTGAGTAAGAGTTCTGTTTAGGGCTGAGAGGAACTACCAGCACTGAGAGTATACTGGCAAGCCTAGATCCCAACTCTAAAATCTGAGATGTGTGTTCATCAGGGTTCTCCAGAGAAACAGAACCAATAGGATATAAGATATATATGCACATATACACACACAGATAGATAGATATGTAAAAAAAATTGTTATAAAGAATTGGCTCATGTTATTATGGAGGCTGACAAGTCCAAAATCTGCTGATGTCCCAGTTCAAAGACTATCAGTCAGGAGAATTCTCTCTTACTTATGGAGGATCAGGCCTTCAACTGATTGGATGAGGCCCACCCACGTTATGGAAGACAATCTGCTTTTCTGAGTCTGCCGATTTAACTGTTGGTCTCATCTGAAAACATCCTCACAGCATAATGTTTGATCAAATATCTGGGCACCTGATGACCCAATCAAGATGACACATATAATGAACCATCTCAGATGCATATGTACTTGTAAAGTTCCAAAGCTTAGTTCTTTCCTTGGAGCCAGTCATGGCCATAGTTTAGGCAGTTGCTTTAAGCAATTCATTAGTTTCCTGAATGAACCCTTCCTATGGACATTGGCCATGTACAGTGTTAGTCACACATGTGTAGTTTAGTGGGTATTCTGTTTCTAGTTTCCTATACTGGAAATAGCTAGGAAGACAATGAGATTTGGAATATGTTTAGCATGGGTGGTAAGACCTCTGTTAAATCCCCTCATGAGTTTAAAATGTTATGTGAGCCTTTTCTTTCTATTCAATCTATTCATTCCTCTATTTCCTTTTCTATTTAAGCATAGTTTTTCTAGCATCCTTTGCCTCCGTAGAATGCATATTAATGTCTGTCAAACACAATCAGAGACTCTTGATGGCTACAGTGACTAAGCTTCTAAAGGGGAAAGAATGAAGCCATAGAAGGGAATGAGATTTATGTATATATCAGTGGGAAGGGGGTGTGTTTATAACAGCCCAACACCGGGATATATTCTGCCCTTTTAGATGGAGAGTGGGCTACGAATGTCAATGAAAATGAATAACATTTTACTATCTCTGCAGGAAGCAATGAACAGCAATCTAGTTAAATGATGCCAGCATCACTCTGTGCTTCTTGCTGGTACTCTGTCGGAGCACTCTTGGTGAAACTAGCTGTGCTCTCAGGATAGAGATCCAATAAAGGCTGGATTTGATTAAAATAACATTTGGCAACAGCTTTATGGAGCAGTAGCTTTGTGAAGGATCTAGGTCATGTTCCAATTTGGGAATTTCCTTCATCCTAATTTTTCCCCTTTATGTCAAACATGACCCTAAAGCAATTCCTCAATTCCCAACTTCTCTTAGAGGTTTAACAATGACATTGCTTGGCTCTTGGATGACCTACAATTCCTTGATTTTATTTAGCTTTCAACAAAGCATTTGGATTTCCTTTGTTGTCCCTGAGGGCTGCATGTCTCCTAGAGATGGAGCTGCCAGCTCTGAATGATCACTTTAATATTTGGGTGTGATTGTTGCTTGGTCACTTGTGACTGGAGCACAGAACCTTAGTGTTAAGCTATCACAGATGGCCACACCTCAATGCCCTCAACAAGAAAATAAATGCTCCAAGACTGGCAAGAAGTAAGATTAGGAAATTTTTGCCAATAGCAGTTAGCCCAAGGATCCAAATTGCAAGCATAAACTAAACAGCCAATGCCTTTATACTACAACATTTTTTTCCCAGAAAGATAATTGTGTGGTGTGATTATCAAGAAACAAGAGCTTATAGATCCATGCTTTCTGAGCTTAAATAGCAGAATCAGGTAGTTTTTTGACCATTGTCCTTTCTACTTGCTGAACTTAGCTTCCATGCTCTGGGGATCACAGCCAGAGGTAAACAACACACACATGCCTCATTGACAGGAACAGAAGGGTGAAATGGTGGGGTGTTTAGTTTGATCCTGAGGAATAAGAGAAGCCTGCTCCCTCTCCCTTTATTCCAGCAGCTATAAAACTCAGGGCTTTGGCTTGAAAAGGTTAAGTGGATCTGCTTCAGAGGGGGTTAGTGCCTAGATGTGTAGTGAGATGGAAGCCAGAGAAATGCCACAGCGGCCTGAAAGAGAGAGGAAATCTTGAAGGCTGAGCTACCTGATGGCTAATCCGTCCTTCTTGTCAAGATGTAAGATAGGTCAGTTCAGCATTGCCAGTTCAAAAACTGAACTATCAGTTAAATGGTGGTTTGTTTTCCTTTCTGATGGGTACATTGATAAGAAAAGTTTGAATTGCCACTTTGGAAATCACATCAAGGATAAAGACATCTGTACAATAGCAGCTTCAAATAAGCATCACCAAGTGACATCTAATAATCTAACCACATTGTCTTTTGAATGATCTACTTAAATGACCTAAAGGAAGGACCTGAAAAGGTGAGCCTGTAATCACATCAAAGTAAAGGTTGCTATGGTAAGCATTTTCTCTTAGACCATTCTAAGCTTCATTGTTATCCATTACAGTAATTACCTCGGTCCCCTCCCTGTATTTCCTAGGGCACTGAAGAAGAGAATTTTCACTCTGGAGTTAGCTGAGTGCATCTGAAACAACTCTTACTTTTTGCTAGTGGTTTACGGAATGCCTATTTTGTACAGTATACAGGATTATAAAGGATGGGTTTCCCTTTACTAAAACAAAACCCATCATTTCCTTTCTTTCGGCAGAGTCAGGAATCATACCTGACTCATTCTTAAACTTTTTTTTTGGACAAGTTCATATTTCGGAGCCAGCTGCACTGCACAATTGCTTAATTATAGCATAGTTAAACTATGTAGCAAAGACATAAAAATGGCATCAGCAAGAGAACATGCTAGCACAATGCATCCTTAAGTTGCCATGAAGTTTCCTACTGCTTGCTAATTCTCCCAAGTAGTTTTAATATTAAAGACCCATTTCCATTCTATTTATAGTACATAGGTGTTCCTTTTTACATATTTTTCCTAGAAATGCCCAATAGCTGCCTTTCTGCATAACAAACAATTGATTAATTCAGAGTTGCCTTCATGTGTACTGCATAGCAAATGTGGATATAATATTGCAGACCCACAGGAATAATAAGAATGTAGATTTGGACACATATGGTGTCATTAGCAGCTTAGCAACAATCTCTCCCCTATGCCCCAATAAACACTTTCCTGTTAGGGGACCCAATAAGAAGACCAGTGAGTAATGAGCTTTAACGAGACAGAGTGGAGTGGTTCACAACTAAAGTTTCCATTGTGCTTAATTAAAAAAGAAAATAAAGCAGAGATATCTCAATACTCATGTGTCTAGTGAAAGCATTTTTTTTTTTTTTGTTCTACAAGGCTAAAGCTATTATTTTTGCACCTTGTGATAAGAAGACTTGCAATCCAGTGCCATATCCAGAGTGGAATCGAGCATAAAGAGGATAAAGAATAAACCACATACAATAAATTACCATAAAATCTCTCCCCTTCGTTATCCACCCATTATAGGCTTTTCTACTTTTATGCCTTGTTAATAGAAAGATAATAATAAAAAGATAAAGACAACTGATTGCTTTTTGAACACAATCCCCCTTCCAAATGAGGATTGGCCTTCATCCATTGATCCACGATTGATGTGTATTTTGCAAGCCGATATAAATCTGTGGCCATTGTTATCAAGCAGCTCTGAAACACTTAAGGTGCCCTTTGTCAATCCAGGAGTTTTCCTTCTGTCACTATCTTCTCTTTATTTCCTCATAGACCTGTGTGACATGTGCATAGTCATGATAGAATAACCTAGGTAAGAACTTCTTTCTCAGCTAATAGAAGTCAAGGCAATTATTCTCCTGTCTGTTTCTTCCGGCTACTTTTTCTTATTCCTATTTCCTATTTCTATCTGCTTTTCTCCCCAACGTATCTCAATATATACTTTCACACTGTGCTTACATTCTTTTGTTGGAATTGGACAGGACGTGTATGTCGTGCTTCAGAAACATGATCTCTGGAAGATTGTTTCTCTCAGGGACATCTTGTTAACTTTGTTCATTTTATAAGAGGAATTGAAATAAAACACCACTGTAAAGAGGAAGGACTTTAAAATTAAATTTGGGCAGCTGGAGAGCAGGATACATTACCCCAGATCACATTACTTAGAGAGAGAATAAAAAGACAAAACTGAACAAAAACCCAAGAAAACTGAACAGACAAATAAGAACGGATCCCTGTGACAGTGTAAACTGGAGACAGAAAACCCATTAAGAAGCTTACAAACATTTCTTAAGAAAGTGGAATTTTAGACATAGAACCAGATAGTTGGTGGAAATTGCAAATCCATTACAAAGAAAAGAGATTTTGTAGATGACATCCCCTAGACGCACAAGGAAGGCATTAGCTTTGAACTGGGGATAGTTAGAAGGTACAGAAGTTGAGCTTCCATGAGGGCTGGGCCCAGGATGGGCCTGGGTTTATCTGGCATTCAGAGCAAAGACCAAATAGCCTTCCAAGGCCCTCTGTGATTCTGAGTTGAAACTGGTTATTCTCCTTTTGAAAGATTAGAAATGGACATGAACC
The DNA here is from genome assembly GCF_020826845.1 of Diceros bicornis minor. Classification (NCBI taxonomy): domain Eukaryota; kingdom Metazoa; phylum Chordata; class Mammalia; order Perissodactyla; family Rhinocerotidae; genus Diceros; species Diceros bicornis. Next base: position 32,743,504 of record NC_080768.1, read on the forward strand.
TAGAAGTGGGAGAAATGAATGAGCTGAGCCAACAGGATTCAAACATTTATCCCATAGATAAAGAACAGGTTGAAGAAAGAATTAAGCCTCTGGGGTCAAATTGCTTGAGTTTGAATTTTGATTACAATACAATGAGCAAGTTTCTTAATTTCTCTGAGCCTAAATTTGTACATCTATAAAATAAAAGTTGTAATAGTGTCTGTTAGAAAGGGTTCTTTTTGAGGAGAAAATGAGATAATCCATGTAAAGCATTTAGCAGTAGGCATTCCATTTGTATAAATAATAACAATATTGTGTGTGTGTGTGTGTGTGTGTGTAAAAGAGATTCCTGTGGCAGAAAAGGTATGTTTTCCATGTTCTACAAAAATATAAACAGTATGATACTTTAGATTTTGTTAAAACATGTCCTAATATATCTGACTAATACAGTGTGCCTAATAGAATCTACTTTAAGAGATACAAATTGCATTCTTTATACAAACCAGTCCTCAGCAGTAATTTGAGACATACTGTCTCAAAGTTGTAGGAAAACAGAGTGTAGGAGGACCCTAGCAATTCATAAGGATTCCTACACTTCACATCAGACCAAAGTTTCAATAACCTTTCCCAAATCTTCTAAGTAGCTAAATGAACAGCCCTTGATTTTTCCCTTCTTCCTTTGCAGGTGGGATTTGGTCCTGAGGAAGAGACAGACTAGGTGATTGATGAGGTCCCAACCAGTTCTAAAATTCTATGATTGTAACCACTAATTAAAAATAACTCAAGCAGAAGGCCCAGGAGAGCAGCCTGGATGATCCGGAAGTGAAAAAATCAGTCCTCACAATACTGACAATAGGATATGTAGGTTTCCCTCAGGTTATGAAATACACGTGTTCTAACAACCTCATGAGAAAATAAATTTTTATAAAGCAAATCCTAATTTGTCAATACAAATTCAAAAATCCTTTCACATTGGGAAAAAAAAATCCAACATACACACTACTAGACTATACAGTAATCTACAGATCCGAGGATTACTTTTCTGTTGCCAATCATTCTGGAACGATGACATTTGTTACATGGCCAGTACTTCCCTTATTCCACATTCCCACATCCCAAAATTAGCAATTTTGCCGTATTTTTTCCAATATTGAATAGATTTGGCTGTCAGTAACTACTGATATCCAAAGTTCCCTCTAGCCAAATAGCTTCCAAAATTTAGGCTGTCTGTCATATAAAACAAACTATCTCCATGTTATTAATTCTGAGAATTCCAAATTCTACATTTGTGGTGTATTTAATCAGGATGCAACAGTACAAAAACCATGACTAAGAAATATTAGTCTGGACTAGAGAAAGATTTAATGTCTGAGATCATAGAGTGGTCCAGCTATAAAAGAAATGGCAAGAACCCAATCAGGGATGTGATTTAAAACTGAGTCATCTACTCCTGTAAAGAATTCAGTGGCCTCTGGGGTGTGCTGGGCAAAAGGAATTAATAGAGATAGAGGAAACCTCTCTGTTTTGATTCTACCTTTTCTCTTTAAATTACAAGTTAAATACACGTGTCTCTTCAAGATGATTGAGAAAGGTGATACATAAAATGAAGATGATATTAATATCCTCAATATACCTCATTAACCCCAGCCTTCCCCTTTCTCCAGAGAAGTGTCAGTATTATAAGAAGTAAAGACCTGGCCTTGTGTACATGTGTTTGGTAGAGGACAATGTCAGTGTTCAGTGGAATGGAAAATTGCCGTGATCATTTGGGAAGAGATCATGGGGTAGTGAAAAGGACCCTGAACTGAGTCAGGAGTCCTAGGTGTTAGTTCAGGTGCTGTGTTAACTAATGTGTGACTTTGAGCAAATCTTGCACAGTTCTGTACCTTGTGTCCGTATCTGTAAAACAAAGTGGCTGGGCAAGATCTCCAAGTTTCATCCCAGTACAAAAATGTGAAATCATTACAAGTTTATGTCTTAAGTGTAGCTTTCATATATGTGTGCTTATATGTATATTTCATATTTTATACATGTATACATATAAAATATGAAAAGAATACCACTGACGTGTCAGTGCTTCAGATAAGTTTTATAGACAGTTTTGAGGAGAAATTCTAATTCAATCACACCTAAAATTAACCGTTTGGATGATTATTATGCAGAGTGTGGGGGGATGACTTTTAGATATGAAACAAAGGTAACCCCATACCTTACCCCAACAAAGCAGTTTGCCAGCCTCACCTAGGAACTGAATCATCAAATCAGGCTTCTAGGATTCCACTCCAGTCCCGTCACTGAGAAACACAATGCCCTAGAAAGTTGTACAGACCATAGGAAATTTATGGACCCTGACTTTGTACTGCTTGTAATTGAAATTACATACAAGACTTAGCAGCACTCATTCATTCAGCAAATATTTATTGAGTACCTACTATATTCCATTCCATTTACTGTTCTAGGTAATGGGAATAGGTGGAAAACACAGATATATACTCTACACACAAGTAGCTTAGTCTGTAATGTGTTAGGTTAATATGTGGCTAGCATGAGGACTGGTGAAGCTTAAAAAATTTACAAGTCAAGGGTTCTCACAACACAATTTCTCTTTAAGCTTTTTTTTTTGTAAGATAGGACTGATAGCCTGTGTATATCACTTGCTAAGTCTTTTCTTGGCAACTGATAAATAGTCATTTTAACAACCATTATCCCCATCCGTTCCGTACTCAGACCTCCCTATGATCCAACGACTAAAGGAACATAGTAGGAAGCCTGGACATAGCAGGAAGCCATATGTCAGGGCTGGCACTTACACTGAAGGATGTTTTTAAATAATTTTTAAATAATTTGGATATCACTCCTGCCTTAAGGCAAGGAAAGTAATCATCATGACATTAACCGATAGGTTATTCCCTTAAGCTTGAATTATAGACGCTGAACATTTTTATTCAGTTTTGAATGTGTGTGTATATGTGTATTTTTATTGTGGATGGAAGGGAAGGAATCAAAGCAAAATAATTCATAGGATAGAAAAAAGATTTTAATATGCATCTTCCCTTGGAGCAGAGTTGGAAACATTACATTTTATCACTTTGAGACCAATTTCTGATAGAAAGTCTTTGTAGACACGTGCTTAAAAGTGTTTGCAGTGACCCAAGAGCATTTTTACTCTGTTTATCCATGACAAAAACAAACTAACATAGAAAAACTCAGAGGGAATGGATAGAAATTCATAAGGAAGATAATATAAAATCTAGAAATTTAAATGATTTAGCTCCAAAATGAAATATACAAATGATACTTGTGAGCATGGTCATTATGGACATTTATTTGCCTGAGTTTAGGAAATACAAAAGACATTCCTATGAAGAGACCTAAAATTTAAAAGAAGAAATGAAGAAGGTTACCTCTCCTAATGCACGCTAACCATGTGCTTTGGCTGAGGGGCAATTCTGGAAGGTCGTTGGCATCAGCAGTGACATCATTAACCATCTCTTGTGGTACCTGACTTCCCCTAATTAACATGATGGGATCTTGAACAATTCTTACATGGAAGATGTCGACAGAGCTGTTTTTAATTTACTGATGCGCGTGTCAAACCTTATGAGGTTTTATTCAGGTGGGTGTTTTTGCCATTCAATCCTGAAATTTCTCTAATTACCCAGATATCTCTGGGGAGATCAGTAATTTCTCTAACAGACAATACTAACTGGAAAATCCTGGGAGGAATCTTCTTATTTTCTGTACTTTCCCTCCATGGATGTGCTCAGAGTGCATTTTACAGGGGCATTAGATCTTGTGATAATCTGTACAAGCTGGGAAGTGGTGGGGGTGGGAGGAGGGAGTGAGGAAGCAAGAACTGAACTAACCCAGAAATGTGCGCAGTAAATGTGGTCTCTGAAGAGTAATTTCTGTGCAGGATCTTTTAAAAATGAACCAGAAAGTAAAATACAATGAGAAAATTAAAAACTAAAACGAGTGAAAACTAGAGATGGGCTATGTTTTATGCTCTTTCCATTTTTCTATGTTTTTGATTATTGGAAGAGTTTTAGGGTATATACAAGAGCTGGTTTTTGTGTTTCTGCGTGTTCTACTGCCTCAGTGAAGTTTCAACACCCAGAGGAGAAGAGAATAGAATCCCCACTTGTCATATGTCTGCCTGACATACACAATCGCAATGGTGTTGCCAATGCAAAGCAGGCCTCGTGTTTATCTAATTATCTGCCAGAGCTGATACAAGGTAGATCTGCCAGGTCCTGGGATTTCCTGCAGCCTTGGATAGCATTAAGAGAGCATAACACTGGTTCTTAATTATTTCCAGTGATAGGAGTGAGGGAAAGTATGAATAAATGAAAGACATCAATAATCAATAACTTCAATTTCTTTTCTACCAATCAGTAAATAATCAAGAAAATAGCTTTTGACTTCATCTTCCTCACTATTTTTCTTGCTGTGATTGGTTACAGTACCAATTATTTGTAAGCTAATCATTTAAATATGATTTACATGTTAGGGACCCATAACTGACAGTGATGACAAAAGTATAAAATAAATCAGATAAGCACTTACGAAGTAATCCAGTTTTGAAAAATTTTCCACAGTGTATTTCAGTGACTATAACTATGGTAAACTGTCTAGGGAAGGGAGAGATCCCTGCAAAGAGAGTAATCACCAAAGAGTTCATGAAGAAATCAGGAATTGATCTATGCCTTGGAGACAGGACATTTTTATGTGGGAGGCTTGAAGGAAGAAGGGCACACCAAGGAAAGGGAGCAGCTTGGGCAAAAGCATTGAGTGAGTCTGGAGAATTAATGGACTGATTGGACTAGAGCATGGGTTTGTGTTGAGGTGCTGCAGAAACTGAGTCAAATTTGGTATAGAGGGAACAGTTAATAGGAGACCGTAAAGGTAGGCAGAGCAGTTGGCCGTGACTTGGAGGCAATGTGGAGTCATGGCAGATTTCTGCATGTTGATGCTAGAGAATAATTCCAGCAAATAAAGAAATAGCCAGAGAATGGACAGAGATGACTGACTATTCCACAGATCTCAGAATCAGCTCCTAAATAATTTAAGATTACAAAGGCTCTTGAGGGCAAATTAAAAGAAAACAATTAACACATATCTTTTTTGGGGGGGTGAAAAAGGTTTCAAAGCATATGATCTATGAAGAAGGAAATAATAAAAATGGTCTTTGGTGATGAAAACATGGGATATGACTGGTTTAGTGAAATAAAAGAATGGTAAACATTAACTATAATGACATTTGTGAATTGCTGTCTGGAAGGAACGTTGCTGTCCCAGCTTACTGTCCTGGTGGGTCTTAGTCCACATTGAGTGGCTCTAGGCCTGAATCTCAAAAAACAACATAGACTCTAGTATCAAACATATCTGTGTAGTATTCAAAGCACATAGGAGCCAATTTCAAATAATTACAACTCATAGTTTTTGAGGAGCACCCTTGCCCCTCTAAGGGCGGTAGATTGAACCCATCAGTCCACTTGTGCTGTCTCTCCTCAGGCCTGCTCTTTTAGATCCCCAGGATGTGGGCTACATGTAGCTGGCCACATTTGTTTCCTGGCAGAGAAAGGATAAGGCTGGATGTGGGTGGGTGGGTGGGGGGGAGAAAGTAGATGTGTAGCTATAAATAGCTCTTAAGAACAATGGATACCATGGAAATGCTTTGGGAGCATGTCATACAACAAAGGAAGTAAGAAATTAAAGAAAGGTAGAAAAAAAATGAATCACCACCAAAAATAAAAAGGTAGATTGTTGTCTCTTTCTCTCTCTCTCTCCCCTTTTCTCATATATATATCTCTCATATATAAATATATATACCTGTACACACACACACACACACACACCAGATATAAAGCAATATTTGCATTACAGTACTAAACGACGAAAACAGATTGCAGAATATGTAAAAGACAATTCCATGTATTTTTAGGTAAAAATGATCAATTATTGTCAATTTCATGTAGTCTGCTGCTACTATATATGTATAAGCGTGTATGTGTGCACATAATCTTATATATATAAAATCATAAAGAATAAAGCGGAAATTTGTGTATATAACTTAGCATTAATGGTTATCTCTTTGTGGTGGAATTATGGTTTTTTTTTCTTTTGCACTTATCTATATATGTTTTTTTATTTTGGATGCAGCAACGGAATACTAACTATGTAAATAATAAAAATGATTTTTAAAGAAAACATGACAATTTAAAACACTGTTAAAAATAAAATTCAAAAAACACTTTTACAGGGGCTGGCCCCATGGCTTGGCGGTTGGGTGCTCATGCTCCGCTACTGGCAGCCGGGGTTCGGATCCCCGGCGCGCACCGACGCACTGCTTGTCGGGCCATGCTGAGGCGGCGTCCCACATACAGCAACTAGAAGGATGTGCAACTATGACATACAGCTATCTACTGGGGCCTTGGGGAGAAAAAGGGAAAAAAAGGAGGAGGATTGGCAATAGATGTTAGCTCAGGGCCAGTCTTCCTCAGCAAAAAGAGGAGGATTGGCATGGATGTAAGCTCAGGGCTGATCTTCCTCCCCCCCCCAAAAAAAACATATTTAACTTGTAAATACACAAAATAATTTTAGGACTGAGTTATAATGACTTATTAATTTCCATTTACCCAGAAGGTACATCTCCATGTATGTTAAACCCTGGCAAAACCATTTTGATTTTCCCAGACTACAGCTCAGCTGCCACTGGCTCAGAATTACATTTCTCTTCCTTCAGGATACAGAAGGAATCCTTCTGAGTCCATCTGTGTGCTATATCTACCCCAGAGCCTCTTCGGGAGACAGAGAGTAACTGAAGTTGAGTACACAGAGCCCTAGATTTGTTGCTAGGAAGTGTTGGTGCCCTTAGTAATTGCAAAAACACAAAGCCCAATTAATAAGGAGCTCTTGGAGTGGGGGTCTTGCATGGGTATTTTTTAAAAAGCTCCCCAGATGATTCTAATGCACAGCCATCATTAAGAACCATGGCCCTAGTGGATTGATTTACTAAGGGGTCATTTGAACACGGCCTTGGAGAGAGATAAAATTCAAGTGGAGGATTTGGTTGGCCAAGGCCAAGTGCATGCATGGCCCTGAGGCTTGTGATAAAATGATTATGCAAACAGAATAAAAGAAATTGGAGTATGGGGTGGGCAGTTCTTGCAAAAGATAGTGAGGTCAATGAGCAGCCTTCTCTTGAGCTCATGGGAGAACAATCTCTGATCAGACATTTCAGGCTGGGAAAATGCTCTATGAGAGCAGCTGGCTGTCAAGATACTGGTACTGCACGAAATACAGCAGAACCCAATTTTGCTGTGATGCCAGGGGATGAAAGTTCTCTTGGGCACCAGAGGCTTCCAGCCTTTTCCGTGAAAGGATGCACATGACACACAAGATGTGCTGGACCTTAGAGTAACAAATCCTTTGGTAGAGCAGCAGCCCTTTGAATAATTTTTCTTTGCTTTAGGAAATCATTTCAAGTGGATTTCTGTGGAATGTCTTTGGGTGTTCTTCTGCAGATTTACAGTGGGTGAAAGCTAGGGAGCCCACAGGGGTCTTCTGGTCCCTGCCCTTCTTTCTACATATCAGGAAACTGAAATTTTAACTTGCCCTCAGTCTCAGAAAGCAGAGGCCAGGACTAGACACAAGTTTCTTAATTTTTGCCATTCAAGCACCCCTGAAATTCACTTGAATTTCTGACTTGGAGTTGTGACATGTCTCCAAGCAGTAGCACAGAGTCATTTTTTTACTCTGAACAAGTGATGATGATCCTATTCATAATATGTTGAAATTATAATTTTATTTATTAGCTACCATTTACTGATGCTGAACATGTACTAGCCTTATGCTGTTGGCTTTACATTTATCATATTTAATCCCAGTACCAACTTTCAAGGACATTATTATTACCATTTTACTGTGGGGAGCACTGAAATGACACAGATACAATGAAGACAGTTCAAGATTTAAATCCAGTTCTGACCCTGGGGCCGGCCCGGTGGAGCAAGCGGTTAAGTGCGTGCGATCCTTAGGCGGCCCGGGGTTCGCAGGATCGGATCCCGCGCGCGCACCAACGCACCGCTTGTCAAGCCATGCTGTGGCGGAATCCCACATAAAGTAGAGGAAGGTGGGCACAGATGTTAGCTCAGGGCCAATCTTCCTCAAGAAAAAAGGGGAAGATTGGCATTGGGTGTTAGCTCAAGGCTAGTCCTCCTCACAAAAAAACTAAATAAATAAATAAATAAATAAATCCAGTTCTGACCCTGAGAGTCTGCACTACTCCCACAACGCGACACGGCCAATGACGATGACACCAGAGCTGGGTCAGAGTGGGGAACGCCCCACTCCTCTGCCCTATGTGCCCTGTGGCCCGGGTCTCTGTCTCAGGGCCTTAGCCCTTTCCAGCCCCATTTACTCTTTCTTCCTTCCTCACTGCAGCTAGGAGAACTCTACCACCCCGATTTCTTCATAGCCTGGCTGTATTCAATTTATTTTTCTGAGGAGTAGTTATATATCTCACCTGCTTTTAATAGAGTTTCATTTTGCTACCTGGCATAATCTTCCTTCCTGTGGTTTAGAAGGAAGAAAATACTGTTAACCTCAGCCAGAGTTCTAAACAGATGTTCTGCGCGTCTCTTTGTGTCGTTCTAGCAATGCATCACTTTCAGATGTCTTAGCCTTGGCCTGCCAGCATCGCTGTGCCCTTGCCAAATGCTTTCAGATAGGATGCAATAAGCAAAACCTGAAGTTAGGTTAAAACCCCCAAAGTCATTTCATTCTAATTCTTGAGTGCATTAGCATCTGGACTTTGGGGCATGCCACCTGCTCTCAGGAAAACTAGTGGCACTGAATCTGTGCAGTGAGGGGAATATAAGTGTTGTCTGTTTTAAGAAGCGTGACTGTGTAAAAATCTGAATATGATTGTGTCAACTTGAACAAATTATTTTTAGGAGGATTTTTCATTTTAAAGAAAAATTTGCCAGAAATTACCCTTTGCCAGTTAACTTTTCTCTTGTCTTGAAAAAAAAAAAGGTTGGCCCATTTGCAAGAGTGTGATTTGCACACAACTTTGAAAAGCTACTTCCATAACAAATCAGATGGCAAAACACACAAGGGCTGAATTTAAAGCACCCTGCAAGGGTTTTCTGTCAAAATCGGTATTAAGTGCAGGAGCGGGTTAGGGTAAGTGATATTCCATGAAGTATTCGGAATACAGCCATGTATATCTGCCTGGGAGGGGTTACAGTGCAGTCAGTCAGATAATATTTATGAAGTTCTCAAATGCGTACTGTGCTAGATTTGATTCAGTTAAAAACATAATCCAAAATGACAGTGTCTCACCCCGCTTGGCTCGCCTTCAGGCAAACGGAGGAAGGGGACGGCACAAGGTGACCTTTCAAGGTCCCGCTACCATAGTGACTCTGTGAATGATTAGCAACAGCTTCAGTACTTGTAGTCTGACAGTGTTATGTCTAAGCCTTAAGAAGGGACTAATAAAAGGGATGATGCACCATGCAAACCTTCTGGAATCTTGACATGGTCTGAAGCGTAGTCTTCTCAGGTTTCTGCATTGTGGCAGAGTTGTGTTGGCCTGGGATGGGGCAGGGACTAGGGAAATAGAGAATGGAGGGATGGTGGTATAAGATGAAGTAAGCGATAGGTGCCAAGTCTCATAGTGATTTGCAAGATTATTTGGTGATGGGAAACAGAGCAGGAGAGAGTGGATGAAGGGCAATGGGAGAATTGATAAAAACATCTCAATCTGAGCTCTGGCTCCTATGGCCCTGCTTAAGGAAAAGGCTGAATGTCTTTTCTCTTTATCCACCTCATCTGACTGCTGCACTGCTCAACACCATGATTAGAAAATGACACCTTTCCATTAAGAGAATCATATACTTTTTTTTTTTTTTTTTTTTTTTTGCTGAGGAACATTCACCCTGAGCTAACATCTGTGCCAATCTTCCTCTATTTTGTACTTGGGTCACCACCACAACATGGTTGACAAGTGGTGTATGTCCGCACCCGGGATCCGAACCCACGAACCCGGGCCGCCAAAGCAGAGTGTGCCAAACTTAACCACTACGCCATGGGCCAACCCCTAGAATTGTACACATTTTAACGGATAAGAGATATGAAACAAAAAAGTGTGATTTCTTAAAAACAAACTTTCAACACGCTCACAGTATTGCACCCGTACCCAACAAGAATGGATAAATGGCATAGTTTAGAACTTTTTCTCCAGGCCATCACCGCAAACTAACATAGGAACTCTTTAAATATTTATTCACTGGTTCATTTTTCTATCATCATATGTTGTGCAATAGCATCTCTTTACCTGAGCAGTCTTCTGGCTGTATATAAAAACGGGACGGGCTGCAAGCTCACTGCTCTCATCATGCTGATAAGGGAATCTAGCAAATGCAACAGAGAGACATTCTGGTAAGCCTGAGGGAAAATAAAAAAAGGAATAAAGCAATCACCCTAGAAAAATATTGCAAAAGAGAAAAGAAAATTAGGATGAAAAGGAAAATTATGGACAACATAATCCATATTGTCTGCGGAAACAGAGAAAACATTTCATTTACAGAGATAGACATAAGGTGAAGTAGGAAATATATCTGCTCCATGTAAATTTATTAAATGCAACTTTCTTTTTCTCTTTCTTTCTTTTAGATAAAAAACCTCTTCATGAAATAAAACCCCAAAGTAAGTTATTTTTCCTCTTGTGAATATAATTTATTTTCCTATTTGTTGCCTTACTGTTGTATTTGTTTAGGAGCCAAACAGAATTGAAGTCTGTACAAGAGATCCAGAAATTTCAGGGCTTCTCCTCATTGGGTTTGGAGTCACATATCAGAGGTTTAAATTGAAAGGAAATATGCACACCCCTCCCTTCCCTCAGAATAAAAGTAAATCTCTCCTCTTGATTCCACTGCCTACAAGTCCATTTCTCTGCAAATGTCATCCAGGATTCTTATTTCTGAGGAGATTTATAGCATTAAAATTAATAAATATTTGTCGGTACATGCTTTCGTGAGAGCAGCCTTGGGCAACAGGCTGACTACAAGCCTCTCCACCTAGGAGGAGGATGGGCGCCTGAGTGGCAAACCATGAAATCCGTGGCAACTGGGTAGATTAGGAACCAGCATTCCACAGTGAAATCATCAGGAACTAGAAATTTTGGTGTCAGTGCTGGCTTGAGCTCTCTATACACAGGCTTGCTTCCTGGAGAGGGCTTTGCATTGTCTCCATCTTAGGCATCCAGTCAATTTGGGAAAAGAAGCACAGCTTGAATGGTTGGCTGCTCAGCCTTTGACTCTATGGTTTTCAGCCTTGGCTGAACTTTAGAGCCACCTTCAGGTAGATTTTTTTTTTTAATCGCAATTCCCAGGCTGTACCCCCGGACCAATGGAATTGGAATTGGGGTGGCTTAGAACCTAGGAATCCCTATTTTTTAAAGATCGTCATATGATTCCAACATGCATCTTGGGTTGAGAACTACTGTCTTAGAAAAATATTTCTCAGAAGGTGGATCAGCGACCACATGCATCAGAATCTTGGGGTGTGGTGGGAGCTTGTTAAATATGGCCAGCCTCAGAATAGAACAAATGAACTAGAATCCCTGGTGCAGGGGTGGGAGGCGGGCAGGGGCTCCTGAGAATCTACATTTTAATATGTTCCCCAAATGATTCTCAAACATTCAGAAATATGTAAAGCATACTAGGGAAACCATGAGATAGAAAGATGTCAGCAGTACAGCTCTTGGCAATGGGAGAGTTAGACAACTAACTGGCTGGCTGGTTTGGTTTGTAAAACTTGTGCAAGATATCTCTGGCCAATATCTTCCACATTGTTATAAAACGAATGGCTTTTGATCTTTTAAATCCTAGGATACTAAAAATCAAATAGCTTGGGAGGGCTAATAGCTTTTATTAGCTAACTTCTTTGAAAGAATTAAGATTCTTTGAGGACAGACAGAAATAGGTACCTTGGGACCCAGGTACCTAGGGGTCAGGAGACATGAGAGAAAGATCTAGTAAAGCTATTATGTTCATACTTCATTATGGTGCTTCAGGCAGGCTTAGATACAAAGATGCCATTACTTACAGAGTCTGAGAACTTTGCAAAACAAACATTCTTAACTTCTCTTCCCCGTCTGCTGCCCATAAAGTCATTATCGGTTCTTAGGTAGTGGCCCTCTGACATTGTGCGTGCTTGATTTTGAACTCCTAGGAAGATGGAAGGTGGGCAAACCTGGTTGTGTACGTGTATGTGCATGTGCATGTTGAGAGAGAGAGAGGAAAAAACAGGTCACTGAATATTTGGCTTGTGCCTGGGTCAAGACCTCAGGATGACAGCTGGAGTAACTAGACTCTCAAGTGCCTGGTCATGGAGCCCACTCCATACACTGGTTCTTGTGTGTAACATAAGCAAGATCATGGCTATCCGTGTGGTGGCCAACGTGAGAGTTACTCAGAAATGCACACGTGTTTTTTAAAAATTAATTTCATGCTTAGTTTGTGAGTCCAGTATCATTCTAATTTGGTTCCGTCTGTACTTCCAGCCATAAACCCCACAGTAGCTATTTCTAGTCCTCGGGGACTCCTGAATTAGTTTTTGCTTGGGGTTCTCGCTCCTGAACACCATGCTTAATTGCTGGATACTGCAACGGAATCACTTAAACTGTTTTAATTTGTGATTTCCTAAAAATATACCCTTAGCAGAATCAATGTGATTGCAAAAGACTCCCAGAGGAATCCAATCGGAGTTCTGTAAGTTGCATGGTTAGGAGTGCATTATACAAACTTAGGCTGCGGTTGTTCAGTGAAAGAGGGGCTGAGTTTAAGACGACATGAATCATCACTGATGCAAAATCAAAGTCAATTATGAAGATAATTGAGAAACAACCTGTTCCTATATATAGCTATACACATGATCCTCGGCAAGGCCTGGTAGATAGAAAACATCGCTCAGAGCCTCGCACGCAGCCCTCTGTGAGCAGGCGGGCCGAGGAGCCAGCTTTGAGTTGCAGGGAGGTGTAAAAAGAAAGTGAAGTCTTAAGATATCTGTTGGCAAATCATAATGACAAACTGGGGAAAATATGTGCACGGCATAGCTCATGAAAGCACTTATTGTAAATGAGATAATTTAATCAATTACGTTTTCTAATGTACTAAACCGAATGTTTCATTTTCTGCTTCTGCACATCTTAAATTATCTTCAGGTGCTTTATGAGATTTAATCATAGTTAATAGAAACTTCATTACCATCAAATGTGCTTTCAATAAATGTTGTGTAACAATGTCAGGAGGTGCAGTAAAATATAGTAGGTTCTGAATGGCAAACACGCACCCCCAGAGTCTGACTGAGAAATTGTTGTGTTCAGACAGTGAGACTCCTTGTGGAATGTGGCTTTCTGAAAGGCTGTGAGCTCCTGAGAAGTGGCTAATCCAGCAGGTTCACCTTAGGGATGAAAAGGATTTATCCTCTCCCTACAAAATAACTCAGAACCACATGGTTTCTCTTCATCTCCTTTTCACATAGTCATTTTGTACCTAATAGAGATGCATGCTAAGCACAAATCCAATAATAGTTTTCGAGTTAGACACCACCAGGACATCTTGGTTGATGTTGAATATCTCCCAATGACCTTAATCTTAACTTCTTCAAATTTGAATTTATCCTTGTCTGTCTCTGTTCTTAATCCAGTTCTCCTCCCATCTTCTCTAGTTCAGTGAATACTATACCATCAACTTAATTGTCTAGGTCTGAAAATTGGAGAGCCTCCGAGACCCCTCTGTGGTCTTCCTCTCCCTTCTCCTGCTTAATACCCAATAAATCATTACAATTTGACTATTCTACCACCTAAATAGATCTGAAGGTCATCAACTTCTCTCCACTTTCATTCTACTCTTATCTATCCCTTTATTCATTCAACAGCTATTTATTGAGTTCTTACCATGTACTAGGAAATGTTCTAGGTGGTGGAGAGTCAGCACTGAGCAAAACAGATGCAGTTTCTGTGTCCATAAAACTCACAGTTTCAGTGAGGGGAGATGGAAACAAACAAACTAGAACATACGTAGTGCTGAATGCTGTGGAGATGGTGGTAAGTGTGGTGAAGAGAAATAAAGCAGAGTAATGGGCTTGGGCATGGTTGGAGGGGGTGCTGCTTTTTCATATAAGGTGTTTAGAGAAGGTCTCTGTGATAAAATTACATTTAAGAAGCAACCTGAAGAAAAACAAGGAAACAAACATTCTGGATATCTGGGGGGATGAGCATTCCAGCAAAGGGAACAGCAGAATGCAAAGGCTGCGAGGTGGGAGCTTGCTTGGAGTGTCAGGAACAGCAAGGAGGCCAGGGTATCTGGAGCAGAGTGGCTAAGGGAAGAGTTGTAATAGCTAAGATCAGAGATGTGGGGCTAGGGAGGAACTGCCAAGTGTGTTATAGGCCATTGTAAAGTCTTTGACTTTTCCTCCAAGCAAGATGGGAAACCATTGAGGGTTTTTATTCATAGTGACATGATCTACTATTTTCAAGGATAAACTCTGCCTGCTGTGTTGAGTGTAAACATATAGGGAACCAGAGCAGAAGCAAGGGGACCTGTTACAATGATCTTTTGTAAAAATAATCTATTACAATAATCTAGGCTATTACAATACCTAGGTTCAAGACGATTGTGGCTTGAGCCAGAGAAATGGCCTTGGAAATTGTAAAAATGGGTCATATTCTGGATATCTTTGGAAGGCAGAGTCAAAAGGATTTGCTGATGGATTGGACATACAGTTTGAGAGCCAGAAAAGTGTTATAGATGATTTCAAAATTTTGGCTGTGCAACTAGTAGAATAGAGTTGCCATTACTGATATGGGGAAAACTTGGTACTGATATGGGGAAATCTGGAGGGAGAATCAAGTGTTCAGTGTTACCAATGCTAAGTTTGAGTTACCCATTAAACATCTAAATGGAGAGGTTGAGTAGGGAATTGAAAATATCTGTGTGAAGGTCAGAGGTGAGTCCTGGCTGGTGACATAAATCTGGGACTTGTCAGTGTCCAGATGATATTTAAAGCCATTAGGTTGAATGAGATCACTGGATAATGAGTGTGAATAGAGAAGGGAAGAGATCTGAAGACCAAGCCCTGAAGAACATCAGCATTTAAATGTAAAGGCCAGCAGTCTCTGCAGAGGAGACAGAGAAGTAAGAGCCAGCGTCGTAAGAGAAAAACCAGAGGAAAAGAAAATGGTATCCCAGAAGAAAAGTTTAAAAAGTTCAGGCCGTCTTCATTCTTGACCAGGATTTCTACAGTTGCCTCCCTGTATCCAGTCTTGCCCTACATCAATTTATCTGATCTTTCTAAAACATAAATTCTGGTCACATCACCTTCATGTTTAAACCTCTTCAATAGCTCACCATTATTTTTAAGGTCAAGTCCAAAGTACTTAACATGTATATGATCTGGTCTCAGCTTCCTTTTCTTAATCATGTCAGCTTCTCTCAATCAACTTAATCATTAAGGTAGTTTAGTTCCTATATTCTTCAGCCAAACAAAGCATCTTAGTTTTCTGAATACCCTACGGCTATTTGGGCATATAGTACCTTATACATTCTGTTACTTCTGCTGAAAACGCCTTCCCTCCACCTAGTCCTTAACCTGTTTAACTTATTCTTCCTTGAGATTTTGGCTTAGGTGTCACTTCTTCTGCAAGGCCTTCACCAAACCCCTCCTCCACCCCCATGACCGTGTCTGGGTTAGTTACTCCCGTAATTTGTCCAGTATCAAACTATTTCCCTATTTCTATACTATATTTTCATTGTCTTTATACTGGCCTGGATATCCTTCCTGATAGACATAATCCCTGCCTTCAGGTAGACAGTATAGAGTCTTATTCATCCTTGTACCTGTGGCATTTACCACTGTGCCTAGAATGTATTAGACGTTCAACAAATATTTATTGAGTTATGGTCTTAAATCTTTCTGCTAACTCCTCACTGAGCCTTTTATTGTTAAGGTGAAAATGAAGATTTTGTTTCTATATATTCATTTTTTCTCATTCATATAGTAGATATTTATTACAATTGTTCTATAGAAATAGTCTTGGCCCAGTGAGACATGAAGGAAAAAATAATGTTTCTTCCCCACAACTTCAATACAAGATAGAAGATGATAAATGATTTGGTTAAAGGGGAAGTAAGGAAACAATCTTTAATAATCATCTATTCTGTGCCAGGTATTAGGTTAAAGCTCAAAGTGTATGCTTCCCAGAATCATTTCCATAAAAGAATGGCCCGAATGTGTCCTTAAAGTCTGAAAACTAGCTATGCTCTTCTTCTCAATAAGACAAATTCCATTCTACATCTTTTCCCAAAATGCACTGTCTTCATCCATAGCCTGGGCATCCCTATCCTTTATGATCTTCACAGGGTGGGAGAACTCCTCAGAATATGTGTGGTCTACACTGGTATTCTGCATGTTCTCTTTCAGGCTGTGTAGACTTGAATAGCGCCTTGAACCCATAGAACTGTCTGCGACTTTGGGCCATACCTTTAAATTCTCAACAGGCTTCTCAGCTCTTCTAAGCTAACATTAGGCTAATGGCATCAATGCCGATCTTCTAGCCATGCTTTAAAACACAATTCTTTTTCTATTTTGCCTGTCATTTTTCTTCATCTCCTGATGATTATTTTCAATTACATAAATATAGCACTTTCCACAAATTGCATGACTTGCTTTGTCCTTCAGAACCATTCCTACTGTGAATCAATTCAACCTGTATATATGTGAAACATTTGTAATTTTCTTACCATTTTCAATTTTTTTATTATGTAATTTTTATCCCATCATAAGTGTATGCCTTTTCTTACTACCATTTTCAATGATATCATTGACTCTGCCCTTAATGGACACGATGGGATTTTTTTCATGAAATACCTCAGAACTAAGCATGGACATGGCAAATAAGTGATAAACCAATATGTTCTTCAGCATCAGAATAACCCAGGGTACTTGTTAAAAATGTGAATTCACACGCCTCATCTCTCCACCTGTTAGTATATTCAAAGTTTAGAGAGTTTATGTCTCTCAGAATAAGAAATTAAATAAAGTGAAGTCATTTTCTCAAGGACCAGAGTTCAAATCCTATTCTTTTTGACTCTATTCCACATTTTAACTTAGTCTTCCTATCTGAAGGGGAAAAACACAGTTCTTTTGCAGTCCAAAGGTAGAGTTGCCAGATAAAATAAAGGAGGACCCCTAGTTCAATTTGAATTTCAGATAAACAACAAATACATTTTTAGCATAAGCATGTCCCAAATATTGCATGGCAAATACTGATACTAAAATTAGTCATTGTTGATCTGAAATTCAAATTTAACTGTGTCATATTTTTATTTGCTAAATCTGGCAACTTTTCTTAAAAGGAGGAATAAAACATGTCTGAATATACACTATCAAGAAATATTTTATAAAATAGATTACCATTATTGCCAATCTTGGAAGAATGGTTAGAATTGAAACAGCTATTAGAGAGGAGAGACTTTCTGTAAGAGCAAAAAGTCTGAACTAAAAAAAAAAACAAAATAGTCTGCTGAAGTACAAGGTCTACTTGAAAAAAAACCACAGAGTAATCAGATTTGGCCAGAGAGTAGTGTCCACATGGATAAGAAAAATGCAAAAGCAGTTGAAAAATGGGATGAAGCAAAGCATAAAGTGTCTTGAGCCATAAGATAAGTCCCTGTTGGAGTGGACTCAATACATACTAGAGAGTAGTTGGACGGTATTGGAGTGGCAGTACCAGATCTGTGTTTGGAAAGAGTAATCCACGTGTAAAATGGTTCAGAGTGATCCAAGACTGGAGGCATGGGTACTAAGTAAGATGAGACTGACCAAAGTAGGTGCCAACTGGACTGTCTTCTATTGAAATTGAGATGTGAGAGGTCCTGGAGATAGAATCGGCAAGGTGTGTGAGTGGTTTGGGTAAGGAGTCAATGGGCACAGAATGAAAGATGACTCTTTGATCTCAAGCCTGGTCACTGATGGTGTCTATACCAGGAACGAGGAATTCGAGAAAATATTTGAAGAGATAAGGATGATGAATCTGTGACTCAGATGACAAATTTGAGGTATGAGCACAACATGCAAGTGATTTTGTCCATGGAGCTGGAAGGAAATAGAGGATGAGGTCTTCAGACAGATCTTGATTTGAGACTGTTCAGCATCGAGGGAATAGGTAGCACTGTCTGTGTGTGAGTGATTATCCAATTAGATGAGCACAGAGAAAGAAAAAAGGGCAAGACCTGAACTTCAAAATCCGTTTATAGAACTGGGAGAATGAAGTGTAGTTACTAAACAATAAGAAAGGAGCAGGCAGGTGAATCAAATTTAAAGGAATTTTTTTTTTTCTTAGAAGGAGGATTGGCTATTCTTGTCTACTGCTGCAGAGCAGAGGTAAAGAGTAAGCAAGACAAAGAACATTACTGTTGATGCAGTGGTTGTAAACAAACTTCAAGAGGGAACAGTGGTTTGGGCAAAAGACAGACTTTAAAAAGTAAAGGGACAATGGGAACAAGCAGATGACAGAGAAATAGTGGACTCATTAAATAAATTATCATACAGCCTGGCAATGGGCCAGGCAAAAGTAAAAAGAAATGAAAAAGGTCTGTAGGTTCTGATAAGGAAAGATCTACGAGATATTGTGCATGAAAAAAAAAAAAAAAACAAAGTACAATAAAGGAAATATAATCTGGAGCCTTTAGTGTAAAGAAAGAAAAAACAAATGAAGGACATTTAAATTTTTCTTTTCCTGAAAGTTGTCAAAGACACTATCCAGAGTGGTTACTTTTGGAGAAGGGATAGTTGTAGGATAAGTTTCCTCTTTGCATAGTGTAACTTTCATACTTCCTAAGACATTTTCTCATCTTATACATATATTCTATTTATTCTTTTATTTTAACAAAGACAGGGGTTAACTGGTTAAGGAAATTATAGAACATGTATTAAGAAATGTGTAATGTTAAAAAATGCTTAAAGTTCTTTTAAACAAAGAGCTAAGAATTCTGTGGATGTAAAGACGACTGTATCTTTGAGCAGCTTATCAGAGAGGAAGTTGGGGGAAGGATTTGGGGAGAGGTGATTAGAGAAACTAGACTGTGTTTGTAGGCAGAGGGCAAGGCTCAGGTGTGGAGGGAAAGTTTGAAGATGCAGGACTAAAAGGGAATAATGAATGAGGCCAGGTCCCTGCAGAGGCAGGAGAGGGCGGGATCAGAGCTGGCCTGACACAGAAGAGGAGCAGCTCTTCAGGGAACAGAGAAAAGGAAAGGAAAAATGCATGAAGGAGTAGAGGAATTTTGAGTTGTAGGGGAGAGAGCTCACATCGGATGGCCTCTGTTTTTTCAACTAGAAAGAGGGGCAGATGAGAAGGAGAGGTCTTGAAGAAAGGAAACAAAGTTCAAAGTAACTGTTTTGATGAAAAATGTTATTTGGTCATAGGACATGAATAAAATCATTATTCAGCTGCAAGGAAGGCCCAGGAGAGGTTGCATAGCATCAGTTTTTTGATAGTACCAGCAGGTATGGTTTATGACTTCCTCCAGTCGGGTAAGTTAACCTGGGTGCAGGCACATAGAGAGCAGAGAGGTGAGGCAAGGAAGGCACACAGTGTAATGGTTAAGCTGCTTAGGAGTAAAGACAGATGTGTGTTCAAACCCTGGCTTTGTCATTTTCTAATTATGAAGCCTTGAGTAAGTTCTACTTTATCTGAACCTACATCATCATCTGTAAAAGAGGAAATACAATATCTACGTCAAGTAGATTTGGTTGTGAGGATGAATGTGGTCACATCTGTAGTTTTCAGAGAACCAAGCACAAGCTTAGTGCTCGGTTACTAGGTTACTCTCAGCATCAAGAGGTAGTGCGGCACTGTGATCAGAAGGACAGAGGTTAACAGCTGGATAGGGACAGAGCCAGATCATCAATTCTGGAGCCAGACTGCCAGGGACTGAACCCCAGCTCTGCTACTTACCACTTGGGCTTTGGGCCTTGAGTGATTTTTTTGCCTTTGTTTTCACATCTAAATGGAGACATTTTTACAAGGTTGTTGGAAAGATTAAAACAAGTTAATAAGGGTAAAGTACTACAACAGTGCCTGGCACATAGTAAGTGCTATCAAGAATTTGCTGCTCTTGTTATTAATTACTACAGTGAAACAACAATCACCACAGTAACAATGAGGTTTTTGAGGATGGGAGATTGGAAATGCCGAGATGTTCATCGGTTAAGGGGTTGTGAGATTCTAAGCAGCGCAAATATAATTGGAATTGCTCATCATGGTTGACCACGGCTATTTTCTGATGTGTTCAAGGAAAAAAACATTGCTTCTCGATGATAGCAAGTATAAACAACTCTAACAATAACTTCTGTTATATTTCAGCATGCAATTACATATTTTGGCACATCACTCTGTATCCACAGCTCTGCCTGCACTGGGGCCCAGGGGTGGTCCTGAGATGGCTGTTTCCTGGCCTTATATGGGAGTCCAGCACAGCAGCTGGCTCTTTAGTCTTCTATTTGATTTGCCTCTCTGAGCCCCCTCTTTGCGAATATTTATTGTGTGGATTCCTTAGTAAGTCACTGTCTCTTATATATACCAATTCAAGCTTTTTTTCCCCCCAAACTGGAACAATGGTCATTCTACACTATCTAATAGGAGATAAAATAGAATATCATATGTTTTAAAAGGCATTTACTCTGCTCCTTTATTAATTCTGTGTAGCTCTGTAATTCTGTAAAATAGATTCTAATGTGGTATATAGTTAAGCTCATAACACAGGAATTGAATTAAATTTCCATCAATAAGTGGCGTTAATATGTCTTTCAGATGGGAGTCATGTGAAGAGAAAGGCAAACTAAGTAAACAGCCCTTCTATTTAGTCCTTTGGGGACACTGGTTACTATAAATGACTAGGTGTGATTATAATTCATAAAGCCATCAAATTTGTTAATACCTGTTCCTTGAACTATGAAGTTCGAAGGGGCTATGAAAGGTCATTTAGCCCTTCTCACCAGCTTTGACCAAAAAAAATAAAATAACTGCAGACTATTATAAAGTCATGCTGTGTTTTAGACACTTTCTGAAAGGCGATTTCACAATCTTCCTCAGAAATACAATGCAGTTTTTTAACAACCCTCATTGTAGAAAAGGTCATTTTAATATCTAACCAGAATCCCAATTGCTATAATAAAAGGCCATGTCCTCCTTTTCAGGCCTTGTTAAAGATGGCGAAGAGTTGGTTACTAGCTTCGTCATAAATGAAGGGTCATTGAGCACCTACTGTGAGTCTATTCTCTTCCTATAACACCCCTTTATGCATTAAAGATCACCTCCAAGTCACTTGACAGCTCTCTTTTCTCCAGGCCAAAAGAACCCATAAACATTTCCTCTCCAGGGTCCTAGTTTCCAGCTCTCGATTCATCTTTGCAGCCTTTCTCTGCGGATAGTCCACACTACTTCCAGCAATGAACATATTCCTCAGTAGTTTCTGACTAATTTGGAATGTAAAAGATTTCTCAGTCAGTTCTCAGGTTTTTTTGTTTTTGTTTTCTCTAACCTGTAGATTGTACACAACAATTCTTTCTACCACATATTCGGTCCTCCGAAGCTTTTCCTAAAGCTTTTGTGACTCTGGGATAGAGGAAAATAGGGATGAAAACACAGGAAAGACGTCAATAACACATTGACATGGCAAGTTTCATTTATGAAACAGAAAGTCAGAGAAAAGTACTCTGTGCCCACAAAAAGCAGAATAGCCTGATCAGTTACATACAGGGTATCAATGCTCTTGTTCAAAATCACTTGGAGCCTACAAACCAGCACCATGTGTGTATGTGACAGAGCAAACAGGTATAAACATAGATGTGTGTAAATGTAAACGAAAAGAAAGTCCCCACTGCAGGGGTTCTGAAATCAACCTCAGAGCGTGATTTCTTTAATACTTCTCTTCCCACAGTTTGAGGCCAAGAAAACAATCAATAAAGAGCTGCACACAATAATTTGCAAATTTCAGTGGGAAACTATAGAGCTATTATTGCTTTTGAAGAGTTTAAAGCAGTTAGGGAGAATGCTTTGGCATTCAGATAATTAACAATAAGAAGTACAATCCAAAATGGATTCTAGGAACCATTAGTGATATAAGAGTTTAGAAGGCCATAGGTTGGCAGCGTTGGCTAAATTGGCCAGGACAGAGTCACTTTCTTGGGGGAGGAGGACCTTGAGCTGGCACCTGACAGATGGGTAATAGAGGGGTGGGCTTAGATGCCTGGTGCAATCAGGGGATGTATTACAACGACCTCTCACAAGGTACACAAGGCCTTTCACTAGCAGGCATCCACCTAGCAGGTAAATTCACTACAATTGAATTTGAGGTATACAGCACTGCAGCAAAGGAGAACATGAGTGCAGGAATGGATGTGGAGAAAGCTGTCAGGCCCTGGGAGGTGCTTGCACCATGTGGTCATGTTGCTGGAGCAATTCCCTGGGGAAGGAGTGGCAGTGGCTTACGAGGTTCTTCTGACAAGAGCTGAGTGTGTACTTGTGTACATACATACACACATGCATGTGATGATTCTACAGAGGCACCCCTCCAAGTGCCCATGTGCTCACAGACACACATATACCCATCTTTCTCTCTTCTCCCATGAAATCGTAGTGGACAATGTGGAACTAAGTTTCAGGTTCTTCTGGGGCCAGTCCTGAACACATGTGAAAAGCAAACTGATTACGTTTGTGAGCACCCAGAAATCCTTATAGGGAAAACCACTCTACTTTCATGGAAGGACAAATTAGAAAGCTGTGAGACAAAGGAAAAAAAAGAGAGAGAAAAGAATGAAGTGAAGTAAAAACAGATAGAGAAGAGCAAAAACAGAAGAGAAAGAAGAAAGAAGCCCTGTGACCCAACTGTAGAAGAATTTGAGCTGTGGGTAAGGATGTCTGATTAAATCTCTTGAGATGTACAGATGTGGCTTTGAGTACATGTGTCCACTTCTGTAGCTGCACCTAGAATACCAGGATCTCATCACTGCCTTGTCTTTTACTACTTTCAGACAAGAAACAACTGAGAATATGGACCATGTGTTAATTCATCCAGGCATCCTCATTTCCATTGCATGGTTGGCCCTTAACAAATGTCTGTTGAATTAATGAAGTTATTTGATCCTGAACTTCCTAATTCCAAGGACAGATTGTTCTGTAAAATAAATACCACTTTGCTTATCTTTCTGTAGGAGTCCATTGACTTCTGGCTTTTAGATCAGACTGTCCCACCAAGTGCCCGGGTGAGCCTTGTAAGGACACAATGCTCTCCATACAGGACTCTCTCCCTTTCTTTCCCCACCCTTTCCCAAAGTCCCTGTACTCATTTTTAAAATTCTATAATTCAGTATTTCATTCTCTGGACTTAAGTCAGATAGATTCTGCATATATTCCTGGTTCAGGAAACACATTGAGCTATATCAAACATTTATGTCTCAGTCTGAAGGCATATGTACAGTCCTTTCCTAAAAACAGGATTTGTGTGTGGAGGAAGAATGAGAATCCTGGTTACATGGGCAGCGAGAGAGTGGAGACATAAAGAGCAAGAAGAGAATCCAGGGGAACAAAGACAACTTGTTCCTCCTACTGAGTTTTGTCTCAGGATGTTCAGGTCCAGTGCTGTCCATTTTCAGCAGAAGCATTTTGCTCTGGTCATCCTCCTGGCTTCTGGTCCTTCCTATTTTAGTACCTGGGAAGCTAAGGGTGTCTTTGTCTCTACTTTGCCAACTCAGCAACAGAGCAGCTGCATTGAGTACACTGCCAGGCTGTCTCTCTGTATGTGCTCAGTTGCTAAGCAGGTGTGTTCTCCCCAGATGCACCTTTTAAGATGATAGTGTCATCAGTCATCAGTGCCCAAGGAACTGGAGGGAAGTGGGGGGAAAGGCTAATTGGTTTCAATCCCAAGTTCTCTCTCTGCTCCTGGTACCCTGGCTTGCTGCATCTGTTGTGTTCCGTGTCCTCTCTCTGCCCCAAGTATAATTATTCCCTCCAAGGAACTTAACTGAGTAGAGGGAGGGTGAGGCATAAGTGGGATGATAGCTGCCCTCTTTCTTCTACATGACATAGGCAGACATTGGAACTTTGGGGTGGCATCAATCATCGTGCCCATGGTTATGGGTGGTCAGAGAAGACCATCACAGATGCCTCCATCCCCATCCCTCTCCCATTTGGACCATCATGCAGTTGAAACTAAAGTCTAAATCACATTCTGTTTCTCAACATCTCCTGGGCTGCTTGCGATTATTAAAAGTGTCTGATAATCCTCTGACCTTTCAGATACGATTCTTTTGGATGGCTATGCTCTCCCTTGCATATTATTTTTGTGTGTTTACTGCCCTATTATTAACTGGTTCTGCTTGATTTCCTTGTTCACTCTTTAATTTGGTAGCATCTTATTTTACAGTCAACTAACTTTGTTGAAAATAAATTCATTTTACTTGTGTGGTTAGTATTCCTTATTTGATAACATAAGTACCATATTAGGGTGCAGTGAATGCATAGTAAGTGCCATGCAATTACAAAGTAAATATATGATGGGTTTATTTATCCTCTAAGCCCAACACGGGGTGACATAGTAATTACTTTTGGACCTATTCAGTGTACTTACCACATAATCTGTAGGAAGATTAATTGTGTAGTTAGCACTTGCCACCTTCCATTTCCATACACTTTCCAAGATTATACCTCTTTTAGGTTTATGTGGTCTTTGATAAATCTCATATGGAATTGTAGTAGTCAATATGAATTTCTTCAGGAATGAACCACACCCAAGATACATCTCACAAAAAAGTTGGAAAGCAGCTACCACATATCTTGGGGGATGGGGAGATACCCACATTCTAAATTCAAACTAACGCTTTTATTTTTGCTTTGCCCATGCATTCACTAGGATGGAGTAGGAGAGGTATGGGAGAAACAGCATGTGCCCTTTTAGAGACCAGTCCTCTTCCACAAAAAAGTATTAAGTCTAGCATTTAATGTGCTAGATAACATTTACCATGGACATAAGAGCACTTAGGATCAAGACCTCCATATCTCACAACAGAAATTCTCTCATCATGATTGTAAATACCCTAAACTGTTGTGGTCAGTGTTCTCTTATACTCAATGATTTATGCCAAAGCTAAAATTCATATTTCTGAGCTCTAGTTTTCTCTCTCTTGATTCATAGACCATGTATTATCTTCTCACCCCAGACCCCTCTCTGTGAATGCATGTTCCCCAGGTCATATATAAGCAGAGCAATTCACCCATATTTTGTCATTGTATGTGGCTCTCATGTCCTCCCTGAAATAAAAATGAAATATAAAAAATGCTTTGCAGGTAAATATGACTCCCTAAAACAAGTAAATTGAGGAGTTGTCTGTTTTTACTTGAAAAATATTATATTCTTTGCCAAATTGATTCTCTTCAAGATTCTATTACACGGTAAGCTACTATAATGCAATTAAGATATTTGACTAGTGTCCATTTGATTTATACAAAGTGTTTTAGAAACATGATTATTGTGTGAAAGAGAGTACAACTTGTGGCTAGCTACATATGTCATTTTCTCTGAGCAGTAGATCCAATAATCCAATAGCATTTCATTTTGTATCCCAGGGTGGCTCTTTGGCTCTGTGCCCATGTTGGCCATTTAGGATTTCTCTTGTGTCTTTCAGGCATTGAGAATGCCAGCGACATTGCTTTGTACTCGGGCTTGGGCGCCGCAGTCGTGGCTGTTGCAGTCCTGGTCATTGGCGTCACCCTTTATAGACGGAGCCAGAGTGACTATGGCGTGGACGTCATTGACTCTTCTGCATTGACAGGTGGCTTCCAGACCTTCAACTTCAAAACAGTCCGTCAAGGTCAGCGGCGTAGGTCCCTCCAACACCTCATCCTCAGGACCATAGACTATGCTCACACAGGACCCCCGGTGTTCTTTGGCCCTGTATGAGGGTAGCTCTTGGCACTGGGAGCCACTACCATATTGTCTTCACACATTAGGAAACCAGGCTCCATGAAGCAGTCTGCTTAAATCCTTGGCTACTGTGAGGACAAATGGATCTTAATTTGCCGTTAGCAACACTTAAATTGAGGCCTTTCCATCTTTGATATGTAATGAGCTTTACAAATTAATTTATTTTATCTCAGATTATCCAACTTTCTATTTTAACAGACCTACTTTAAGGATGTATATTTAAGTTATTTAACTAAAATACTGATTATTCAAGGCTGAGGACCAACTACTATATCACAACCTCCCAGGCATATTTATTGTGGTATTTATTGAGTGGAGTTATTTTTGTTACTTCCTTTTTTTTTTTTTTTTTTTAATTTTTTGTTTATTGCAGTAACATTGGTTTATAACATTGTATAAATTTCAGGTGTACATCATTATACTTCTATTTCTGCATAGATTACATCATGTTCACCACCCAAATACTAATTACAACCCATCACCACACACATGTGCCGAATTATCCCTTTCGCCCTCCTCCCTCCCTCCTTCCCCTCTGGTAAGCACCAATCCAATCTCTGTCTCTATGTGTTTGTTTATTGTTGTTATTATCTATTTTAAATAAGTAAAAGGACTTTAGAGGATATATGATGGGTCAGTTAGCCAGGGAAAAAAGTGAAATTCTCAGCCTAAATGACTCTCAGCTGTTGCCAAATCGAAGCAATCTTTGGTTGTGGGGGAAGGAAAATCTATCATGTCAAACTATAGCAATACTCATTTTCAAAACAGAGAATCATTTAATTCTCTTATATGAACCAAATCTATTCCTGACTGCAAGATGGGGATGAGACATACACGGCTTTTATTTTAGAAAAAATGAAACTGTCTGTCTTCAGAGGATGAAGTTTTCTACTTTGACTGTCATAGTCAACATCATCACCTTTATCTCTGTTTACTGCATGTCAGTAGCACCTGTAACACAGGACAAGAAGTCTCATTGCTTGGCAGTGACTGAGCAGAGACAGTATTCTGAAGTGGAATCCCAAGCATGCTAGAAATTGGGAGATGGCAGGAGAGACAAAATGTTTTACTACTTGCCACTCACTTCTGGGCACCAAAGTTTCAGTTCTGAATCTTAGTCTGCTTGGCCTCAGATAGGGACATGTCCCCTCGATTTGGGTATATAGCTTAGTATAGATGATTTAATTAGAAATAAATCCAATGAAGAACTGATCTTTATACTAAATAAGAAACTAGAAATATATTTCCATCAAAGAATAATTTATCAATATCTTAGACCATAACACTTGAAAATAGAGGAAATTTTGTAGTGAGAGAGAGTTTTGTATACACATCCAGACGTTTTGAACTCAGATAGATTTTAGTCCAAAATTGCTTCATGATTTAGTTAATCTATTATTCTCTCTTAGTCTCCATTTTCACAGGTATAAAATAAGGATGCTAACATCCACTCCAAAGGTTCTTGTGAGGATAAATTTAGCAGGAATAACATGGGTTATAAGCCCTTGGCTTATGGAAGGTGCTTAATAAATGTAGTGAATATCATTCTAGAACCTGTTTATTTCCTCTTACTTTAGCACAGGATGCCAATGTGTTCCACAGAGCACTAGGCAACAGATGAGAGGGCTGGTTCCCTGGCCTAAACATCTGGAGAATGCTGACCTGCATAAGCTTAAACGCATCTCCTTATCATTGGCTTCTCAGAGCTTACATGTATTATGAATCTCTAAGAGAATATGTAGCCTTTCCAAACTTATTTACCATTTTGATTTTTTTATTTTTGACCAAGAATCTCACATAATTAGTGATATAAGCAAAAACCCTTTATTAAAAATCTACTCTATATTCAATATGATGATACACCTCACATTGATGCTCATATGGTTTTCAACTCCATTGTTGTAGAGACATCCGATCTTGAGCAAATATAGCCAGAGCCCCAGGAAGGTGAACAGTGAGACTTTTAAATAGAATATTGTACTTAGAGTAGACCAGGAACTTCAAAAAGGATTTCCAAAGAAAAACTTGGGGTAATTGGGTAATTGTCCCCGATCAGACTGGAATCAAGTTGGCAGCCAACTTTCTTGAACTGTGGAGTCTATCACATGTACCTACTATTATAATCAGGCATTTTCCACTTAAGTGTTTGAGTTAGGCTTAAGTCTAACTCTAGGAAATGTTTTTGCATCTTGGCTTCACATAAGCTAGGAGGGTCTTTTAAGAGTAGCCAAAAATTAAACTTCAGAAGATGAGAGCTTGAGATAAAATAGCCGTGAGACTTGGGGATATGATTTTTCAGGTCTCAGTGGAAACTCCTGTTCCCAACTCTTTTCAGATGTGAGATGGTTCTTAAGTCTCACTTCTTGGCTGGGAAGACTATAAATAAGAGCAAGGCTGGAACCTGTAGAATTCAGTGCAATTCTATTAAAAAGCCCATCTCCTTGATTGTGCCTGTGTCTTGGCACAAGATCCTCAAGCATGAAAAAAGCCATCATCAAGGAGCCTTTTGATTTGCATTTCATCTCCTTTTGAACCTCCTCTGTGATTTTGGATTCTTAGAGCATCCAAACAAGAGGTGGGAAAAGTCAGGGTTATAGATTTCCTGCTGGCATTGCAACAAATTATGAAAATGGAAAAACAATAGAGGCTAATACAACATGGCCTAGAAATGCAACATTTTCAAGAATATCATGCTTTAAACATTTTTGTCAAGCCCCAGAGGAAAATTGTTTAATATGGTTTGGGTTTCAATTTCAGATGTCACATTGACGTACTGATATGGGTGGGAGGTTTGGGACTGAGGGTTATTTTGTTACTTACTAATAAATGAGATTACTTTATCACAAGAAAATATCACAGCATTTCTTTTTAATATTTGGCTTAGAAAAAATTGGTAAGCCCCAACAGATGAGAAAGTCTAATTTCTCATGTTTTCATAAAGGTTGTTTTTTTTCCATTTGTTTTGAGACAGAAAGGAAACCATTCTAAGCTGCTCCCCACGTAGAGTCCGAGTCTCTCCCTGTCCCCCTGGTGCCTCCTTTCCCTCTCAGAGTGACATGTGTGTTATTAGAGCAAATTGGCTACTCAGACATGGAGTGATCCATGAGGGCCCCTGAACCTTTTGCTCTGGGGACACATCGTTTCCTCCCCCAGCTCTAGAAACTGCCCAGAATTCCACGTGAGAAGTGCTGGCACCAACGCAGCTTCGGTTATAAACAGCACTACCTAGTCACCATGCTCTGTCATCTCTTGCCATTTAAAATGAACAGATGTTATTTTTGCTCCAAACTGGATTGCAAAACATCTTTCTTCCTTTTTTTCCTTTAAGCTTCTCTTTGCCAATTAAAATCATCACATAAAAAATAATACCTGAGTTAGTTGCCTGATGGAGTGGCAGAAATACTTGTTTTGAAAAGATAGCATGTAAGGAACTCTGGAAGTGAATAATTTTGGTCAGCGGCATTCAGAGAATCTCCAAATTTCAAAGCTCTGGTCACTAATAACCAGCCTATTGGAGCCACTCTGGATACTCAGCTGGCAAGCACACAGGTTGTTGTGCAGTTAGTAGAAGTAGATGTAAAGGGGTAACTGTGACACCTTTTAGTTTCTGAGTGACAGATTTTTTCTTTTACCAGGTAACTCCCTGCTCCTGAATTCCTCCATGCAACCAGACCTAGCAGTGAGCCGAACATACAGTGGGCCCATCTGTCTGCAGGACCCTCTGGACAAGGAACTCATGACGGAGTCCTCACTCTTTAACCCTTTGTCGGACATCAAAGTCAAAGTTCAGAGCTCCTTCATGGTTTCGCTGGGAGTGTCTGAGAGAGCCGAGTACCATGGCAAGAATCATTCTGGGACTTTTCCCCATGGAAACAATCGCAGCTTTACTACAATGCACCCCAGAAATAAAACACCCTATATCCAAAATCTGTCATCACTGCCCTCGAGGACAGAACTGAGGACCACTGGTGTCTTTGGCCATTTGGGAGGACGCTTAGTAATGCCTAATACAGGTGGGTGGTAAGTGTGCGTTTGTGTATTTTCTAGTGTTTAAACATTTTATATTTACACAATTACATTCCATAAGATTCATTTTTGAGATGTTTACCTTCCCCATGTCAGAACTACAAACACTGTGGCTCCCTAAGTCTACTTGATTTACACAGCACACCAGAACCAACGCTGAGATTAGATTTTGCAATCTTTATCTCAGCATGGACTGAACACTCCATTTGATGCCCTGTTAGAGTTGACAGCTATATTTGCTCAAAAGGTTTGGGTGGTCCCCAGAGTTTAAGGCCCTTTGAAATATATTTCCTAGAACATGATCAGGAAGCACTGAGAACATTCTTTGACATGACTGACAAATATTGTGTTGATAGCCAAGCATGATTTATGCACTAGTAAATAATTTAGTGAAAATGACACTCAGAGTTGAACTTCCTCAGTAACTGACCTAATAAACAATTGCTGTGATGTTACTTTATGACAAGCAATGGTGAGGGTTCATTATGGAGCTGTCCTTTTAAATTCAAACTTCATTTCCAGGAATGTATCATAAGTACAATTAGTTCTCAAGAATTGTTTCCTCCTTTTGGTTATAAGAGAGATTTTCTTGATGTTTTTGACACCGATGCTTAAGGTGTACAGCCCAGATCACCTTTAAAATAACATTCTATGGATTAGTCTTCAGAGTTGCATTCTAAAATCTAACTGGATGGCAGAAGAGGGCAATTTCTCCTCTGATTTCTAAGCAAGGAGAATTAGGTAGTGTTCTGAATCATCACTGTTGGCTGCTGAGAAGAAAAAGAGCACACCAGATCTGCAATGTTATTAAACTGGATAGCAGTGAGTCAGGACCATCAGGGCCTTGGCAGATTTCTCTCTAAGGTAAAGCTAACCAACCTCTCCAAATCAAACATTGCATCTTGTAAAATGAAATCTGTAATAGGACTAGTCTGATGCTCCTATTCCACTAATTGACCCTCTAGTAGCGAAGTGACTTAAGACTGTGATTTGTTTCAAGTTGATGAATGTTGTCTTGTTCTTCTACATCAATCACTTCCTTAAAAATCTCATTTTAGGCAAATAGCCCTCAAATGCAGCCCTAATAATGATTTTGTTTTCCAAACTTTCTATTCTCTAAATCTTCCTTGGTCAGTGTTTTAGGACATGGTAAGAATCTTTGTTTAAATATGTATGAGTGTCAATGTATGATGTAATCCTCCCTGGTGAGAACTGGCAGATAGGCGATCAATGTGGAATGAGTCAGTCAGCCATATTTCCCAAGTACCCTTCTTATGAGAATCTATAAATTGGAAGTGTGGATCTGGAAAAAGAAAAGTAAGAAACACAAACCCTGCCCTTTCAAAGAGAATAAGATATATATATCAGAATCATATAAAGTTGCATGTACGTTTTTGTGCCTTTGTCTTGTCTCCACTTTCTTACCCAGGGCTTGGCATGTAGGAGGCTCTCGATAGTTATTGAATAAATTGGCCCACATTCCTTCTCCCTCTTCCCATCCTCACTTGTCAGTGTGTGTCTGTGTGTGTGTGTGGGTGTTTACACACATGTGGAGGAAGTGCCAAGATCAACCTGTTTACTGGCTGTTTGTTTAATGTTCATCAAAGAAAGTGAGATGAAATCATGATGAAACAGATTTGTCTCTTTCTTCCCCTCTGACTTGAGAAGCACTTGGGTTGAAAAGTAAAAGTTCAAATAGCGTTGTCTATGTGATTCCCAACCAGTTCCCAGTTCCTCTGTGAAGGGGCATTTTTAAAGCTCCACACAAGAAGCCCTGGGCAAGATTGAAGCTGTTCACTGGGAATGAGTTCCAGGAAAAATAAGTGTGGGGAATTGAAACATATGCCCTGTTATTTGCAGAACATAAATGTAAAATATGCCCTAGGGAGCTAAAGAATAGAGAAGCAAAGCACAGAAATTAAATTGTTCTAATGCCGTCCATCCCAAATTGCTGTATGGAGCCTGGCAATGATTTCTCAAAAAGGCTGGGGTGGTGCCCACACTCTGGAAGTCTTTTATTATGCAAAATATGAATCAAGAAACTCAGACAGGTGGTTCTGTTGTCATATCAAATAAAAGGTTATCAGGGTAGCAGGTGGAGTTTGGGGAGAGTATATTTTTCTTTAATCAGAGATAACTGGTGAATGACATATTGAAAATGTATACTTCTTTAGGGAACCACAGGTATAAAGATTTCCCACAGAGCCTTTCATTTTTCATAAAATATACCTTGTCACCAACACTACCACTCCCCACAATCCTTGCCTCTGTGTCTGACTATCTTCAGTCTCCACATAAAATTTATATGTTTGGGTGGGGGGGAGGGAAGTATGTCTGAAGGATAATCATACAATTTCTGATTGAAGGAAAGATGAAATAGGTGAAAGCTCAAAATATCCTGCAGATTCAGGTTGAATTTAAGAATATTATGAGTAATGTTTCAATCTAAACACAGGGAATTAAGTTGACTTGAAAGAAATGAGATGTGATCTGCTCTACAATGTCCACACACATATTTATTCTTATTTGATCTGGGAGTTGATCATCTTCTCTGATGATCTAGAGAAGACAGCATGTCTCACAGTCTGGCTTTTTTTTTTTTACTCAGAATTTTGAACCCTATTCTTGCATTCACACAGTCATTTGTTTACTAAGTGCCTACTCTATGCCAGGCATTGTGCTACATGTTATTGATGAAATAAGCCATTATTGTTTTTTTTTTTTTTACCACACTGTATGATTTCATTTATTTGAAAGTTTAAAAAAGGCAAACTAGTCAACATGTCAGAGAGCAAATAAGTGATCATTTGGGCTGCCAATCGAAGAATTGATTCTAAAGGGCATGAAGGAACTCTTTATGGCATGGAAATGTTCTCTATCTTGATTATGATGGTGGTGACATGAGAGTATACAATTTGTACACTTAAAATGGGTACATTTTATTGCATGTGAATTATACTTCAATAAAAGAAAAAATAGGAAAGGGAAAATGGGAGCATAATAAAGTTATTCTTTTGGGTTAATTGCCTAAAAGGGCATTACTGCTTGATAATAGCCTTCTGTGCTTCTACATCTAAAGAATAGGAACTGAATGTCTTTGTTATCATAATGGGCTAGATAGTCTAAAAGGGAGGCAACAGAGAGAAAGTGCTATGTCAGACTAAAAGAGAATACAAAATGCCTAGGGCGTGTATTCAGGTTGACATCTACACACTGTGAATATCTTGTGTATTACAACTTCCGCTCAACAGCAGGGAAGGATATAATGGAGGCCACTTCATTTGTCGACTACATTTAAGGAAGAATGGTCAATGAAAGGAGGCCCCTAAGGATGGCAATTATTACAGTTCTGCTACTATTGACATTAAGGTCCAGAATATAAATGAATACCCTTGCTGAAAGCTGTATTTAAATATGCCCCATTCTTAGTGCTAGTGAAAGATACTGATGATAACTAACACATTACTGAATAATGCTCATAAATGTGAATCACAAATAACTTGTTTTGCAATGAGTGTTGCATTCCTTGCTTCTATAGCAGCTAACAAGCACATAGAAGGATATCAGTAAAGCCTGCCATCTCTAGATTTAAATTATCATCAGCAACCTGAAAGCTTTCTGTGCAATTACATTAGCTCTAATGACAGGAGAAAAGGTGAGAGCTGCATTATTCAAAAAATAGGAGGATGCCCTGAGATTTTATTTTGTAAAGATCTTACTGTGTCTCTATTTCATTTCTTTTTATAAACAAGAAGTTACATTAAAGAGAATCTCTGCCCTCTCTAAACTCTTCTCTCTTTGCCAAAGTAAAATATTTATTCACAGCATTCAAGAGGAGGGAAGGGACATTTCAAATGCAGTGTGATGTGCCTTCCCTCCCTAAGTTATGTGATTTTACTGAAGTAAGTCTACTGAGTTTTTCTCAATTTAACATTGACATGAATATGGTTAAATCACCTTTAACCTTATCCTTTTCTAGCTTCTGTTTGCAAATATAAGGTTAAATAGTGGCTATACAACAACCTATAAGGTTTCTAAGCTTATCTATGTTTTTCTTTCTCCAGTTTTCTTGACCAAATGCAGTACTCCACTGATCACCTCCCTAAACTTGCTTCAAGATGTACAATTTGGAACACAGTTTCATACTAGGCTCTGGCAAAATGTTGGATGGCTCACCTATTATCCCAGAGACTTTTTCAGGAAATGAATGGATAGAGACAAGATAGAGAAATACATTTTTAAATTTTGGAGCAGATACATTGATAAACTCTTATATTCTCAGATATGTTTGATAATGCCTGGTCTCAGTACACCTTATCTTTTAAGAGAACTAAAAAATACCAGGAAGACTTTAAATAAAAAACTAATTTGAGTACACAGTTGAAGAATATGCCCCCCTTTATGTCACTTTAGTAATCAATGTTTTCCTATTATCATCTTGGACTTTATAAATTTTCCCAGGATTGGGATTTCATAAAGTGCTGTGAGAAGGTCCTTTTTTGAGAGCATCTGTAAGGTGCTCAGTTGAAGTGCTTCAAGATAATTGGAAAATCTACGAATAACTTCTTGTCTTTTCTCTTTTAGGGGTGAGTTTACTCATACCACATGGCGCCATCCCAGAGGAGAATTCCTGGGAGATTTATATGTCCATCAACCAAGGTGAACCCAGGTGAGAGACAGAGAAGGATGGTGTCTTAATGAATATGAAATATGAAGCGGAACTTCTGCAGAAAATCTGAAGTTATTAAGATAATGGGACATGGAGATTTGTATGTGAGATAGTGAACTGATTGACTATATAGAAGGAAAAACCAGTTGCAAAACTCTTGGCTAGAATGAAAACACACACAGCTCCACATTTATAGGTAACTAACCTAAGTCACTGATATCTAGACAGCAGACACCAAATATAAAACAGTGAATCCGTAGGCAAGTCATAAGCAGGGTATCTCCATAAACACTGACTGCCTCACATAGGCTTCCTCTCAAAAGAAAAAAAAATCATCCCTGAAGGCACTCTTTGGTGCTAGGCATTATGCAAATGCAGAGAATCATTGACCTGTGACCTTTCAAGAGCAGCAGAAGACCTGCCATAAGCTGAGATACATTTCTTAAGCAATTTTCTTCAATGTGAAAATATGGTCTACGCTTCAGTAGCTTTCAGGTCTGACAAATTTCAGCAGCATTAAATTCAATTACATGAACAAATACAAATCTTGTCGCATACTCTTTTAATAAAAGTAGTTGGTTATTTTCTCAGCACAAGTATAGTATTTGTGGAAATGTTGCCCTCCTCCACACAAGATAAACCTAACTCCTCTTTATAAAGCAATTTCTCTCATAAACTGGATATATACCTCTGGCATTTTCAGTCATAACATCTTGGTTATTTTAGAAGAGATTTTTTGTTGTTAGCAAAGAACACACGAAAGAAAAACACTGAAAGGAAAAACAGCCAGAGAAACAGATGGTTTGAACAGATTTTGATAGCTATCTCCATGAAGGATTTGTTGGTGCCCAGTGGTTTTAACTTTCTGCTCTACAGGGCTTGGGAGGAATGGAAGAAAGGCTCTGCTACTTGGCTGTTGGAGTATAAGCAGTACTATGTCGGGCTCTTGTGTTATTTCTTCAGTCCCGTGGATCTAGATCCTTTACCTGTGCACGTGAAAACATGCTAGTATCTAAATACCTCCACTTGGCAAATAAGGGAAACCAAGACGCTTGAAGAGTTTATTCAAGATCTCAGTTAAGCAGACCTAAAAATGGAGTTTTCTGGAAGAGTCACCTCATTTGTATCTCTTTGGTTGATTTATATAAGAAACCATACCTGTTTAAAATTGAGGTCATGGTCAATTACGCATATGCTTGTAAATATAGCATCCTGCAGAAATGAAGTCTGAGGCAGAATCCAGTCAACCTTGCCTGAAATCACAGCCTCCTGCAAACCCCTACCTCTGCATCCTGTTCCCTTCGTGGTACTCAATCCACTGAGAACCTGTTCAGCTCCTTCCTCTCAAACCCATCCCCAGTGTCTTCCACCTCATTATGTGAAAACCAACCTAGGGCGAGTTCACCTCAATCCCTCTGTCTTACTGGAAGCTTCTTAGGAGGGCAGAGCTAGAATGTGCGAAAAGGCATCAAATGTACAAGAACTTAAATAAAATGGCTCAAAAATGTGGGAAATATCATTTGGAACACTCTGCAATTGTAAAATACGGAGAAATACATAAAAGCTCACCAGAGCCCGCAGACCTTGAAAGACAGGTTTGGCCTAATGGGGTCGTCCCCAGCTAGCTTTGTAAATTCCATGTTAACCAATTTGGTTTATCCATCTGCATCTAAGGTGTGAGTTCATTACTGCTGTCTAGGAAGGTACACAGAAACAGGAACAGTTCATCTAAGACTTGAGATCTATGAGGTGTGCATTTTTCTATTAAAATGAGGATAAAATAAAATTGCAGGAAGCACACATTCCTTTTCATGTTGCTGAAACCTTCCCAGACGTTCCTATCTCTTAAAGCAATGACCAGCCCCTGGGTTTCAGCCCATTTAGCTTCTTTGGCATCCTCACTCCCTTTTGAGGAGCTCCAAACTGCTTATAAACCACTAAAAATAACAAATACTTTTCAACTACTTTTGTAAAGCTTGGGTGAATTTTTTTTTCATCCCTGCCAGGAGGCTGCTTAAATCTGAGTTCTTCAGCTTTTAATCCTGGGATTAATCAGGAGAAGGCCATTTATGTAGCTATTTAGTGGCATCTTTTCTTTGTAAGATCACTCGAAAACCCATTTTCATCTTATGCTGTCCATCATTCTGAACTTGTGCTCAGAATAAGGCCCTTCTTCCTTGAAGTCCATAGAGCTGGAACAGTGCTGCTCTGTTTCTTTCATCTTTGCCTCTGGAGCCATCACAGTTCCCTCCTTTTTAGTTCATAGGTGTAAGAATTGGATTTTCTGACTCTCCGTCACCTCCACACACAGAGAATTATGGTGGGATCTTTCAAACCTCTTTTTTGCTGTATTTAAATTAAAGTCTGTTCCATTTTCCTATTGATGATACATTACTGTTGCCGTTTTCTGAGTTACATCCCTGGGGTAGCAGGGTAATGATTTAGTGGAACTGTAACTTATATCACTGATCTAAATTCTGTACCAGATTCCCAGGGATATGGCTGTGTGGAGTGAATCACAAACTCAGCACAATCCCCTGTATTCAAATCATCTCAGATGGTTATATTTTGATATTTTGGTAAGTTTTAAGTGAGGTTGTTCATTGTCTGAATTGAACATAGCCTGTCTATCTTGGAAGATCCTACTTGTGTTCCCGGGAAGCCTCCAAGAGGATACTCTGCACTTTCCATTAAGTGGAAGGATGCCACTTTCCTTTCTCAATGTCCCTGCTCTGTCTACACTTTCAGACTTGAACGACTATCTTAATGAATCTTTTCCAACCTCCTCCAGCAATCTGGACTTTGATTGGTTATAACTCTTAGGAAATTATCTCTGTTGACTTTTTGTACATATATACATATTAAATAGTTTGTTGGAAGGGGACTTTGCATCCTTGGAAAAGTAATAACTACTTACCTCTGTTTTGGTATAATTTGCAAAGTGCTCTCACATACATTTGACTCATTTAATCTCCACAGTAATGTTCAAAAGAGGAATATTTTGTACCAATGTTAGAGATGAGAAAAAAATCTGAAAAAACAAGGTTCCAAGAAGTAAAGCTGCTTTCCAAAGGCATGTTGCTTACTGGCTGCTCTGGGATTTGACTTCAGGGTATGTGACTCCAATTTCAGTGCTCATGGACTAAAGGATGCCACCTCTCCTTGATGTTGGAGACTTTAAGGCAACAGCTTTCTGACATTGTGTTCCAACTCTTGGTCCCTATAAAGAGGCGTTCTCTGAAATCGCTCTATAGGAGCTCTGAGACCTAGGCAAGGCAGGAAGGCAGGATCAAGTTGAATATTTCTGAGAAGTCTATGGGGGTCAATTGCTGTTGCTGCATTATAGAGTTGAGAGAAGAAAGACTGGAAGAAAGTCTCACCCCAATGCTGAATCTTAGCAGATACGATATTAGGAAACATTTGAGCTCAGTGGCTCAGAGTGTGAGCTCAGGCATCAGAGGCCATGGGTTCAGATCTAAGCCTCACTGCTATTATCCATGTGACTTAGGTAAGTTAATGAAACTCTTTGTGACTCTGTGTCTTCATTTGAAAAATGATAGTAGGTACCTACTTCATTGGGATATTGTGGCATTACATGATACCTGATATATCTCAAACACAATAAAACAAGAAAAGAAAACCTAATTGATACATTTATATTTGATAAAGTATTCTACCTACAGTATATCCTTTAATCTTTACATCAATCCTGTGTAGTGAGTAATAATAATATAATTATCGTAAATTTATAGATTTGAAAATTAAGACCAAGAAAAGTTAGTAGATTTGCCTTAGGTTGTAGCAGGACTGGACACCAAAGCAAAATTTTCTGACTAATAATGTATTTTATACTGCATCATACTCCCTACCTTAAGGCAGAATTGGGCATATTATTCTTTTTTTTTAAATTTTTTTTAATTTATTTTTCCCCCAAAGCCCCAGTAGATAGTTGTATGTCATAGCTGCACATCCTTCTAGTTGCTGTATGTGGGACGCGGCCTCAGCCTGGCTGGACAAGCTGTGCGTCAGTGCGCGTCCAGGATCCGAACCCCGAGCCGCCAGCAGCGAAGCTCGCGCACTTAACCGCTAAGCCACGGGGCCGGCCCTAGGCATATTATTCTTGAGTCCAGTAAGGCATGCTTGATGAGAGACAGGGCTTATCTCTAATAATGGAAATTCACCATGACATGGATAGAGAGGGGCCTGGATTGGGGAAGACAATGATAACTTTGTAATTCAACATGGAATTACACTGCAATCAAGGATTTCATAGAAAGCAGTGGAAAAATAGAGGAGGGCCCTTAATCTATTCTAAGGATAGACTTACAGAGGGACTCGTGGGGGGAGTAGTTTCCAGGAGATGTCACTTGAGGGGGGTCTAAAAGATCAGTAGAAATTAGCCAGACAAAGAAAGCCATGAGGGCTGTAACTCAATGATGTCCAGCTCCGGGATACACTTTCCAGTATCTATATAGAATTGGGGTGGGGGGTTGGGGAGGGGTCTTTAAGAGTGGCTAAATGCAGACATTTTTCCCTGCTGTGAAGTCTCTTGGATGTCAGAACATTGCCTTTAGCAGCTTCCTTCCGGGCCTTCTCACAAACAGAATGAAGATTTAAGTTTCATGCCCTGCTCCATTCGCAAAATAGAAGATGCTTAGTGACGTCGCTGGGACAGGAACTAGAGTCGCCTTGCAGAAAGGCAATGGCATGAACTTGGGGCTGCCAGAAGTATTTGCTGGTAAGAAGCCCTTGGGTTCCCCTGGATCAAGGGTATATAAGCAGCTAGCTCAATGCCAAATGTGGCTTTCTTTACTACAGGACCCTTTGGAGGGCAGGAAACCAGCAGTAATCATTCTCAAAAAGCCTGTCTCTTTTCTTAAACTTTAATTCGAAAGAATTTGGGTCTTTTTTTTTCCCCCCACATTTCTTCAGGAGCATTTTGGGGAAAAAAATTTTTATCCTCTCTAACCAGGTCTTGATAATTTTTTATAAAATTAGATTAAGATATTTAAACAAGTAGATTAAAATAATCAATTGTCTCACGTCAGATATTTCCCCCATATGTATTAGAATAAGAAAGTGATGTCGGTGTAGCACAGTCTTCCCATCACCACCCTCCTGCTTCTTTTCGCACCCCTCCCCACCCCATGGTTGGAGACTAGAGAACTGGACCAGAAAATTATTATATTTAGCTTTCTTCTGAGAAGCAATAAAATGAAACCAAAGGCAAACAGTCATTTCTTTTTCTGATTACACCGTCATGTGGGTATTCCTGACCAAATGCTTAGACTAGAATTGGAAATGTAAGTAATCTTATTGAAGAATTTACAAAAGAACATATATTTTGGAATTTGAGCTCAGCCCAGATGGGATATTTCAACCACTTTTTTTCTTCTGGTTTTTTTTTTTTTTTTTTTTTTGCTATCAAATGGTATGGTCTGCCCAATGGGCACATCTTGGGGTGAGGATTGGTAAGGTAGACATGGTGGTGTTATGAAACATTAACGGTTTTAATAGCGAAGCATGAAATAAGACCAAATACAAGACCAGGAAGACAGAAAAAGCTCTGGGAAGTGGAAGAGAGTAGACAGCATTTCTTTCCCAGTAAGGGGCTCACAGTTAAACACTGCAGTGTAGGCTACTCCTGTGGAATGGCTTCATATGGCTTTTCCTTGATGGTAGCAAGAACAAAACACATAAAAACAAAATTATAGATACACACATACACACACACTCCCCTCCCGTATCACGCCGAATAGAGGATATAAGTACTCAGAAATGTCCTTAGACTGTTTGAGAGGACCTCATTTCTAGAACAGTAAAAAGAAAACACACATCTGTATGGCCATTCTACCTGTAAAAATGGAGATTTAATTAAATGAATCTGTTTGTAGTAAACTACTCTTTATATCAAAGCCGACATTTGAGGCCATTCTAAAACCTTTCATCTCGGTAAAATAGGAATCTGCACACGCTTTTCCTGGGACCTCTGAGAGCTCTGATTTCTCCAAAGGTAAGAAACGCCTGTCACCAGGCTACTGCACTTAGTGTAGCAGTCCCAAAGTCTTGCCTCTTGAGCTCAGAATAAGTGCACCTGCCCTTGGCTCTACCCTGACATCGGGTGACTGGTCAGGACATTGTTGCAGGGGATAAAATCTGGCTCAAACCTTCTGAGTTGATTTGCCTCTCTGTTTGCCTTCTCCAGCTTAGAGGATTCAGTCGATAGGTTCCATCTCAAGCCATCCCTCAGCACAGGCAAAAAACACTACACCATCTCACTGCAAAGTTGTGGACTTCTGGAATAGTTTTCACAGTTGATATTATGAGGTCAATTAAGTCAATGACTATTAAGTGGCAAATGTATTCACTACTGTGGATTAAGAAAAATAGCATCTTTTATATAGAAGGAGTTTATTTCTGGTGGAGGTGTTGGTTGGAGGACGGAGCTTGTATACATGTAGCAGGATGGTGTTTGGGGGCACAGTGGACTTTTTCTGTATTCCTGAAATTGACAAAGCTGATTTACACAAAAGAAGAAAAAAGAACTAAGTACCCCAACATTCTAATTTCAGAGATTTGCCAGCTATAATGCCAAGGCTAATTTTCCCACCTCCCTGCAGAACCTGCTGAGAAGCGTCATTTCATCAGAATGGGCACTGCCACTCCCACACCCACTCACACACCATGCCCTCTCCCTCCCTATTGATATAAGAATGAGACTTGAAGAGCAAAAATGAGAAGTCATGGTTTGGAACAGTACAGGTATCAAAAATGGCTGTCCCTGCCCTCGCCAAAGCCAAAGAGAGTAGCTGCAAGAGAATTACTCATTAAATGTGAGTCATCTACAGGAAGTAGACACTGATACCTGATTTTCTCATTGTTTATCACTTAGTTGACTTGTTCCATGCTACCAGGGGATAGGAAAAAAAAAAGTTTTGGGAAGGGAGGGCATCCGCTAAAGCCAAAGAGAGAGGGGAAAAGAGCACTTCCATAATTTCCAGGTCTTCATGTTCCCAAGAGGTAGAGAAGATGACCCTGGCCAGGAGTTGGGAGCCAGAGAGGGTAAGTGAGACTGAAAACAGGTTTGCCAGGGGCCACTTCCATGTGATGCAAAGAGGCTCAGAGAACAGGGTGAAGATGCTGCCAGCTGGGGGCCAGTTGTCAGATGTAACTGAAACCCACAAGAAACTACAGATGCTTAGGGGCAACTGTTTACAATCCAGTCACCTGCACCTTCTGTCAGTGAGGTCTTTTGGAGTCACCACCCATTTATACTGAATCCATCAAGGATTATCTTAAACTCGTAAGTCACCCAAGAAAAATATCATCACCTTGCCACACATAATTAAGTAAGGAGGTGATTTTCCTTCTCCTTCCTTTCTACCACAATGCCACAGGGATAAGCTCATGAGAAAGGAAATACATGAGGGAGTAGACAACCTACTCCCTCCTCTCCAGACCAAGTATCTAGAGCCTTGTGTGTGTATGTACAAATGTGCATGAGTGTGTGTGCATGCACGTGTGTGTTTGTATGCATGGGTACTGGGGGGTGGGGGTGGAATTTTGAATCAGATGTAAGACTAAAGTTTTAAAATGAACAAAAATGAGTCCTAAAAACTAAATGAAACTATTTTAATAACTAGATGTTTACTGAAAAGTTATAGAATCAAAATGAAATGTCTTCAAGAGACCCTGCTACCATGGGTGGTTCCACTAAGCACAATTGTTAGGAATTACTAGGAAAACTAGAACCACTTAATACCATAATAGATGAAGCCCTGAAAGCAAACCCAATTTCCCAAATGAATGATGATATTGCAATGCGATACATGTAGTGAGAAAGATACACAGATGTTAACCAGGAGTGAAAGGATGACCTCTGTCTAAAGGCACAGGGGACGTTTCAGAGAGGAAGTGACAACTGAGTTAAAAACTGAAAGACAGGAAGTATAAGGCATTCCATTCAAAGGGAATAGAATGTGCAAAGGCACAAAGGTATAAATAACATCAAATATTTTGGAACTAAGCAAATCAGAACAAAACATGAAAGGAAGAGTGATAAGGAATGAGGCTAAAAAAATAAGGACTAGACCATGTAGAGTGTTGTTTGCTTCTGAAGGGAAACTGAAATTTACCTGATGGGTAGGGATTGATGAGGCTTAAGATTCAGGAGGCCTAGTCATGTTTACATATAGATATATTACCTTCTGCTTCATCTCCACTGCCACTGCCCAAGTTCAAGTCTTCATTATACCAGCACCCTCCTTGTGAGCATAGTGAAAAGTCGCCTCATTTTGCCTAGCACGATTATGAAGAATGCCCTTTTTTATCCTCAAAAATATCTCAATTTGGACTACAAATTATAGTCACTCTACTTTTGAATGTCCTTGTCTCTAGTTAGGAACATTTTAAATCCTTTCTCTAATCCCTACATTGCTATCAGTGGGGAGTTTTGAGAGAGACTTGGGGAGGAACTCGGCAAGATCTGGTGCATGTGTGTGTGCATGTGTGTGTTAATATGGGGTGAAAGAGATGAAGGAATTGAAGATAATTCCCAGAATCCTGGCTTGGGAATTGACGATTAATTAGTAGAGAGACATTTGCCAGCTGAAGGTCACCTGAGAGTTTGTAATAATAGGTGCCCCGGGAGAAACATTGGAGTTCTTTCCAGGGAATAAACACAGCTCTTTGACTTACCAGAAAAGGGGTAGGAAGAAAAGTGATTAAAGAATAAATAAATAAAAGCCAAAAATAATATTTATAACCAAGAAAAAAGGCAACTGCTGAATCAAAATCCCATGTCGAGCTTCAGAGCATGTGACAGCATACTACTTACAGCAAAATGTCACCATGTCGGGGAAAGACTATGCTTGCCTGCTTCATGCAGGGCGAAATCTTCTGCCTTCCTTTGTTTTCTTTGCCTTCCTAGCTAGGTAAGAATATGCCAATCCTAGAACTCACTGGAGTGAACTGATAATGTACATAACTTGTCAGGAAAGTAGTGCAGACTTAGTCATTGGCATTGCATGAGAAATAAAGAATTATAAGAAATGGGTGAGGAGAACACAGGGATTCAGAAGGCCTGAGTTTCAATCTCCCTTTCCACGTATAGCCTTTGAGCAAGTCATTTTCTTTCTCTAGCCCTCCATTTTATCATCTATAAATTTTGTGTATTATTAACTGCATTCCAGGATTTTGGTGAGGATGATAAAATAACTACATATATGAGAAATCCTGTGCAAACTATAAAGTGCCATATAAATGCTACATTTTGATATTATTTTCTTTTGTCTATCTT
This sequence comes from Diceros bicornis minor, assembly GCF_020826845.1. Lineage (NCBI taxonomy): Eukaryota > Metazoa > Chordata > Mammalia > Perissodactyla > Rhinocerotidae > Diceros > Diceros bicornis. Next base: position 32,787,527 of record NC_080768.1, read on the forward strand.
TATTTTTTTTAATTACGTAGATAATGAGTTTTCTAAAGTCCATGGAATTTACTTTAACTCTGTGCCAATGATGCTGGGTTCTTCCCTTTTGACTGCTATCACATTCCTAGACTCCGAGGAAAGATTAATTCAGTGATAGCAGACATATTAACTATTCACTCTAAAATCAAGAGCCTTGTGAAGATACAAAGGACACCCTGCAAAAATTTTGGTGTCTGCCTCTATTTCTCATAACATTGTGGCCTATGATTTATACTTTAGGGTTATATTTGTGGGTCCAAACAATGGACTCTGGGTTGGCTGGTGTTTAGATTAGGAGATCAATGACCAGTCAAGCTGGGCAGGTAGCGTATGCCACCTTGAACAAACTTTGTCCCTGTCTACTTTGCCAGGCTTTTCTTGCTAGATAGTGACGGATAGAAATGAATGAATTGTCCCTGTCACCATTTCTTTCAATAGTCAGTTATGGATTTGAATCCAGTTTGTTGCTTTAAGTGAGTTTTAGAAATTTTTATTGGAAGAATCAAGTTGATGGCACATAATATCCCTTTGAGGAGATTTGGCATTCACTCTATAATAGGCAGAGGGAACTGCCGAGGAGGAAAAGTGCTTCCTAAGTAACACACAAAGGTGCTTTTTCTGCTAGTGCAAGGGGAGTAAATTGCTGCCATTTGGGAAACCATTAATTCTTTCAGGCTACCAGTGCCATGCAGTGTAATAAAGGGGCGATTTATCAAATGGGATCTTAATGGCCTAGAAGGGTTAATGCCTCTTTAGCTGAAGATTGTGCTCTTCTCTGTAGTCAAATCATGATGGTTTCTTCACAAAGTCATTTAGGTTAAATATAATGCCATTACCCCTAAAAAGTGACGAGGGGAAGAGAAAAATAGTGAAAGAAAGAGGGAAAAGGAAAAAGTGGGGACGAGGAGGGAGAATTCTCACATTGTCATTTTATGATCTGCTTTTTTTGGAAGGGAGAATTTCCCCATACCGTGCTCTTTACCATCCCTTCCACCCCACCACCCCTTGGTCCAAAAACAAACATATATAAATAAAAATTGGTGTCATTTTAATCAAAGTACATTTGAAGCCCATGTGAGCTCACAATGTGAAGTGATTAGCGTAGTCCAGAGGAGTCTTTAATTAAAGATGCCATTGACAAGATAACAATGGTTTGTGAATGTGGTTAATAGATCTGAATGGAAGGTGCACCTTAATTCAATAAGAGGAAAGTCATTGGTTCATGAGTTTGATTGTACATTGTAAGGAACACCACATACTGTAATTATTTTTATTCGTATGTGCCATTTCTTTTATTGACCGTGCTGGAAGTAGAAATAACCTGTCCTATTAAGATATTTAATATCTATCATCCATTTCACTTCACTTTATTTTTATTAGTTATAGCCTAATAAAAATGCTGGGAGAAGGCACCAGCCCACACTGAGGCTGCCCTCCGTGCTCTCTAAAACAATCCACACAGCCCTTTGAAAACCTGGGTGACCAACCTCGTAACTCCCTTGGTTATAATCTTTAAGACAAACCATAGTAGCTTCCCAAGACTCTAAAATTGTATGCGGATATGGAGCTTCACTCTGGAAATTAGGGTGGAGGTGCTGGCAAGTTGAAACAATGAAAGTAACCCAAAGGTGAAACAATACCTTCATCCAATTTTGTGATGTCTGGGAGACAAAAGTGGATCAAGAGGCAGGAGCAGAGGAGTCTCTAGGTTCAACTTTAAGCCATGAAAAGCCTGATGGTAGAAGAATGCCCCCCCCCGGAAGATGTCCACATCCTAGTCCCTGGAATCTGTGAAAATGTTACCTTACATGGCAGATGAGACTTTGCAGATGTGATTAAAGTTAAGGACCTTGAGAAGGAGAGATTACCCTGGATTATACAGGTGGCCTGTGTAAGGGTCCTTATAAGAGGAAGGCAGGGGGCCGGCCTGGTGGCGCAAGCAGTTAAGTGCATGCGCTCTGCTGCAGCGGCCTGGGGTTAGCTGGTTCAGATCCCGGGCGCACACGGACACACTGCTTGGCAAGCCATGCTGTGGCGGTGTCCCATATAAAGTGGAGGAAGATGGGCACGGATGTTAGCCCAGGGCCTTCCTCCTCAGCAAAAAAGGAGGAGGATTGGCAGATGTTAGCACAGGGCTGATCTCCTCACACACACACACAAAAAAACAGGAAGGCAGGAATATCACAGTCAGATATTTGGAAAAGGCGAGGAAATAGATTCTCCTCTGGAGCCTTCAGAAGGAACATAGCCCTGCTGACACCTTCATTTTAGCTCAGTGAGACTTCTGACCTATAAACTCTAAAATAGTAAATTTGTGTTATTTTAAGTCAGCAAGTCTGTGGTACAGCAATAATAGGAAACTACAGTAGTCTCCACTTATCTATGGTTTCACTTTCCATGGTTTCAGTTATCCTAGGTCAATCATATTCCCAAAATATTAAATGGAAAATTCCAGAAATAAACAATTTGTAGGTTTTAACTTGCACACCATTGTAAGTAGCATGGTGAAATCTGCACTGTCCTAGCTCCATCCCGCTCAGGACTGAATCGTTCCTTTGTCCATATGTATACCGACCTGCCTGTTAGTCACTTAGTCTAAGCTGTCTAGGTTATCAGATCGGCTGTCGAGGTATCACAGTGCTTATGCTCAAGTAACTCTTATTTTACTTAATAAAGGCCCCAAAGCAGTAGAGTAGTGAGGCTGGCAATTCGGTATGCCAATGAGAAGCTGTGAAGTGCTTCCTTTAAGTGAAAAGGTGAAACTTCTCAACTTAATAAGGACAGAAAAAAATCATATGCCGAGGTTGCTAAGATCTACATAACTTTTATTATAGTATGTTGTTATAATTGCTCTATTTTATTATTATTTATTGTTCATAATCTCTTACTGTGCCTAATTTATAAAGAAACTTTATCATAGGTATGCACGTATAGGAGAAAACATAGTATGCATAGGGTTCGGTACTATCCACGGTTCAGGCATCCTGTGGGGGTCTTGGACCGGATCTCCTGCCAGTAAGGGGGAACTACTGTAATTCAAGCCTCTATTATGACCATTCTATGTGTCTCAAGGCCCTGCTTTGCTAAGGCTTTCTCCAGTGTCTATGAATACAATCTTAGCAACTCTCATGCCCACGTTTTACCTTAGAAATTCCAGGTTTGGAGAATATGTCCAGGGAACATCTGTGCCTTCCACTGCCCACCCCTCCACACGCACACCCCACAGCCGCCAGCACTAACAGGACAGGAGATGCTAGTCCTCGCTGTGTCACACGTGAGCTGTGACTTTGGCCATGTCCCTCCACCTCACGCTGTGACCTTGTTTCCTCATCTGAACGACAGTGGTATTGGGCCTGATTACTCCTAGGTCCTTTCCCAGCCTAAAGTGAAATGATTCTATGAGATAGGACTCAGATTTCCTCCAAAGACTGTCTTCCCCACTCAAAATGTAAATGAGTAAACAACTTAGTCGATATAAAAAATGTCACAGCAACGTGCCCCACAGATCCACTCTCCTCCCTTTCCCCTCACTATCTTTCACTTGAAAGCACCTTCAGTGAGCCATCATTCCACTTCTAGTAAACAAGCTAAAGGCAGCCCGGCACTGCATGAAAGATGAGGCTTAAATTGTGTCTAGGAACTGGTGATTTACACATGATTTGTGATTCCTTGAGTCTATTAATTGGTAAACACCCTATGAATGTGTGTGTAAACTAAAGCCACTTAACATATGCAAACAGTTTAATCTCTTGGTGTGGTGTTGCTCAGATTTCAACAAAGTCAAAGATACTCATTCCAGTGTGGATGTAATTCCCCTCCCACCTCAGCCCCCCTTGAGCCATCTCTCCTCCTGTGATCCTATTTCAGATAATACCCTGTGGGTTACCCAGATTTGTAAAGCCTTTAATAGTAGAGCCATATGCTTCTGTCCTCAGTGAATTGGGCTTCTTGCTTGTAATCCACTGTTCTAACTGCTCCTTTCCCCACCCCAACTAATGGGATATAATGGCTTGGTGAGCTGTAACATTATTTCCAATTGCTGGTAATCAACCCCCCAACCTGATGTCCTTGCTTATTAATACACATGCTACTTAAAGAAAGAGGATGTAGGAACAGTCCCTGTGAAGTTGAATTTTCAATAATAATAGCATCACCCAAGGCCTTAATATTGAGCATATAAACTTGACCAGCAGCCAAATTCCATCTCAGAAGCCTACCCTTTCTATATTTGACAGGGCACCTAGGCTCCATGGCGTGAAGTGTTGCTTTGGATATATTCTCAAGAACTGCACAACTGTTCTCAGATGTTAGTGCCAGGGCTGCCTTGCAGGTAGGGAATGCAGGTAAAAAGGGCAGGTTCCTGACCCTATCCCAGAAATACTGATTCAAAATCTTAGTTGGTGGTGTCCAGGGATATAATATTAAACAAGCTGCCCAAGGAACTGTGAACCACATTACAGTTTTACGACCACTTGAAGACTAAAAGAGAAATCTACTGTGATAAAAACAAGATTTTGCTCAACTTCTCTATCCTCTGTTCTGTTCCTCATCCTCTATTCTCCCTTTCCAGAAATCTGTTCTCTTAAGTCATACATAGTGGTTATAGAATTAAAGCCCTCAGGAGACCTAGTCACGGTGTTGGGGTTGACTGATGAGCCAAGCTGTCTTTAAAGGGCCCCTCTCTGCTGGAGATTCTGTGATGCTATTTTCCTGGGGCTGATCTGAAAGATCTGGTCAGAGCTGGAGAGTGAGACGGGTATCTGACTCAAGTAAAACAAGAGAAATAATAAGCCCCAAATCTTGATTTTTATCCACAGTAATGTTAGCAGTCGAGGTCGATATATGCGAGTTTTAATGAAAAGAGAATAATAATAGTTCAAACTATGTATCTTATTGGGTAGAAAACTGTAGGAGGCTGGACCTACCTTGCTTTCTGAGCTCTAATTTTAAGACTAAGTACAGCTTCCACCTATCTGCCTTTTATGTTTATTCCATTAAAAAATGATTTAATTATGTATCGACCCGGGGTCTGACATAGTAAAACTATGATTACTCTCCTGCCTGCTTTCCTGAGTGATACTCTGGGTAAAGGTGATCAAACCTACATCAATCTATAATACAGACCATAAGGAGGAAAAGAGGGAACAATAATTACCAAGCGCAGCGTGACAGACAACAACAATGAAAATCTCATCTCGAAATATGGAGCCGGTTGTTTTGCTTGAAGAGAGTGACACATTACAAGTCTAGAATCAGAACAAGAAATATTGAGAGCAAAAGCAAAATGTGCATGGATACACTCCAGCCCTGCCGTGCGTAGCAGCTGCCGCCTTGTAGCTGACCTTCATCAGCCTGACCTTCTGTTGGTACTGGGATGCAGACGGATGCTGTCGAATGTTAGTTACCACGCGGCCGGGTTTGGACCAGCACCTCACCCCCACCAGCTGCAGCACCTCTATCACCCTCCATCGCACATTTTATACAGTAGTCAGTGACCTCGCTGACTTCAACAAGAATTCTGGAAAAATTCTTCCTAGGCCTCTATCTGCATTCATTCATTCAAAAAATTTATTTTTTTAACATAATTTCAAACTTAAGGAAAGGATGCAAGACTAGTATAAAGAATTCCCAGCTATCCCACACCCAGATTCACAAATGTTATTTTACTACATTTTATATATTCTATTCTCTTTTATCTCTCTCCACACGTGTGTATGTGTGTATATATGTGTATGTATGTATACACACACATAAATAAAATACATATATATATATACACATATATATTTTTTAACCATTGTGAACAAGATGTCCCTTTGCCCCTAGATATTTCAGTGTGTATATCCTAAAAACAAGTTCTCTTACATAACCACAGAATTATCAAAATCAGGAGATTAACATTGATACAATACTATTATCTACTCCACAGACTTTATTCATATATCACCTGTTATCCGAATAACGTCCTTTACAACAAATGCAAATTCAGGTCCATCCATTACACTCTATTGTCATGTGTCTTTAGTCTCCTTTAATCTGGAATAGTTCCTGAGTCTGTCTCTATTTCATAACATTGACAGTTTTTAAGAGTGTAGATCAGTTATTTTGCAGAATGTCCCTCAGTTTGGGCTTGTCTGGTATTTCCTTATGATTAGATTCAGGTTATATATTATTGACAGGAATGTTACACATGTGATGCTGAGCTCTCTTCACTGTATCATATCAGAAGGTATGTTCTGTCGATTCATCCCATTACTGGCAAAGTTAACTTTGATAACTTAGGTTAAGTGGGGTCTACCAAGGTTCTTGTCTATAAAGTAGTATTTTACCCTTTGTAATTAATAAGTTCCTTGTGGGAAGATACTTTGAAATCATGTAAATAGTTCCTTATTATTTGTCAAACTTTCACCAAATAGATTAGCATCTATTCATAATTCCTGACTGAATCAAATGTTAATATGGTTGGTTGCCAAATGATGACTTTCTACATTTATTAGTTGACTTTCTATTGCATGGAAAGGTTTTCCCTTCCCGTTCATTCATTCATTCATTTATATCCGTATATTTAATGGGTTCTTATATTATTCAGTGGGTTATTATCCTTTACTACCATTATTTAGTTTGATGCTCAAAATGTTGCAGATTTGATCAGTGGGGATCACTTCAAACTGGCTCATATATCCATTTCAACAAATATTGTTGAGTGCGTACAACCAGCATATATTAGGCAATGGGGATACAACAATCAACAAATAAACAAACAAAAAAGATCCCTGGTCTCCTAGAGCTTACTTTCTAGTTTGTGGAAGACAAAAAATAGATAAGTAAACAAATGGTGTAGTGCATTAAAGGGCAATAAGTGTTGCGGAGAAAAAGGAAAGCAAAGATCAGCTTTTGGTGGAGGGAATGTCGCAATTCCATTGCTCAGGCATGGTCAGGGAGTACCTCGTTAGTAGGCGTCATGTGAGCAAAGACCTGCGGGCTTGAGGGAGCTAATCGTGTGGATGTCTGGAGGAAAACTCTTCCAGGCAGCGCTGAACACTCCAGAGCGGCAGGAACAGCTGTACTTCCTTGAGGTGGGAAGTTGGCGTTGTTAGTGGGATTCCTCTGGCTGCTGAGTTGAGGACAGACTGTGGGAGGTGAGGATGAAAGCATTGCCAAGGCGTCTTAAATTCCCATTGTGCACATCCCTAAAACATGGAAAAGTCTGTCAAAGAGTGTATTGATACAATGACGTTTATTGAATAAATTAGCCATCTTTTGAGCACAGATCCTACAGAAATAAGACTCATAAAAAGGCAGGAAAGGCAGGAGTTCAGGGTTGGCAAAGCAGATCCTTCACACGCTGAGCACATGCTAGGTGCTTTTTATGCTTTTCTTCTTTTAACTCTCAAAACAATCTTAGATTAGATATGATTTTGCGTGTGAGGAAAGGGAGGCTCAGAAACACATGGGCTTTCCTGCTGCCACACTGTCTGGTTTTCATGACAGAGAGAAAGGCAGATGGAAGGTCGGACAAGGGATGTGGTATCGGGGATGATGCCATGAAGGACAAGTGATGACATAAGAATGTTCTTTTTCCCCACTTCGTATGTTGTCTGCAGCTACCCTTCTACTCCTGAGTTCCCTTTCTGGTAACTAAATGTGGTTAGCGATGTGGATCTTTCTGTCTTTCCAGATTACCAGGCAAGATGCTCTTGTGAGCTTGATCAGCACCCTCTCCTTCCATGTATATTTTGCAGCTGGGGGCATCAACGCTGCAAACCTGGCAGTTTTCCCCCCTCAGCTGCACTGTGGGACTAGAAATTTCAATTCACAACCATGTTTTCATACAGTTGCTCAACAAGCCACCTGGTTACACAGACCTGACTCTGAAATTATTGATCTTTTTATCTCCATAAGCATTCATAAACATGCACAGCATATGTATGGAGAGAGAGAGAGAGGATACAATGAAAAAGATAAGTAGCAAAAGTCCCACACAACCAGACTTTTCGATCTACACGAGGGTGTGTGACACACTGAGGTGGTTGATAGTGTAGTCCTGAAATCACTGCTCTTACTGGTTCATGGTATTATTAACTCACAGCAATTTTAGAAAAATATGTTGCCTTTTTTTTTTCTAGCAGGCGCATGAATACTTCCTTGTCATGTATTACATAATGTGGGAAAACTTAAATGCCATCCATGCTATTTTTGTCCAGGCCCAATTAAAAGCATCTCTCCCCAGCCCTTTGTCCTCAGATGTCCTAAGTCTGTCCTCCTGACTACACTTGGACTATGTTTTTCCCCCATCTTTCCTTGGGATGTCACAAGAGCCAGCAATTTGACCAGAAATCTCTGAGTGGTAACAGAAAAGGAAAGTGCATCTGGTCACAGAGAGCAGGAGCCTGTGAGTCAGAAATTTAGGGTTATTTTCCTGCTATCACTTTGATTGACTTTTCTGTGACCTTATGCTGTTAACACCTGCTTCCACAGGTGTGTGAAGAGCTTTAATTAATATTTGTAAATCTCCCTGATTGCCACAGATAGAAGGTGGCAGAAAAGGGCAAATTATTATTAATCATGGAAAAAAATGGAGAGATTTAAGTTTTATTCCTTCGCCAGAGAAAGACCTACACTCACAGACACCATTTTCACTGTAGGATTAGGTATAAATCTTGATTTACTTCCTTTTCACTGATGGAAATGCCCAATGCCTACTTAATGCAAAGCTCCCATTCTCTGCTCCACCTAAGACTCGAGATGCACCGCCGCTGACTGCTAGTGCTGTTTGATTACCTAAAGGAGCCTTGCTATTCACAATGAGTGTGCGAGTTCATCTAATTAGCTGATTTCAGTTCATTTGGCATTAAATAATTCCCCAAATTCCCATATGCTTGAACAATATGTTCAACAAGGGGAATGATTCTCTGAAAGCAATTAGATAGTTCTTTTAGGAGAGCTTGTCATCGGTCACTCATAAGCACTACTCCTGTCTGTGCTGGATGCAGGCGGCAATTTCGCGGAAAGCCCTTAACCCTCTCTGATGGCCAGTGGCAAGCATCCAGCACAGGCTGCCACGTCGTGCTGGTTATAGCTCACGTTGGAATTTTACACTTTTTCAAACCTCAAGTATACTGTTCTAGGCTGTTCACAGAGCATTTATTATTGCTAATACTCTACTTTCTCACCCCACCTCCCTCGCTTGCCTGCCCTGCTTAAAGGTAAATGCAGACATTTTCAGATTACCCTATGCTTTGCTTGTATAGAAGAAATGTCGACTTTGGATTATGGTTGCCTATGTGGAAGACTGAATTTTTTGAAGGCAACTCCAGTGTTTCTTGGGGAGGGAGACCCTGTAATAACATTCAGGGCTGTGTTAGATGCAGTGGATATAAGATGATCCTGCACAGTTATATGCCTTGACTTTTGTTGCAGCAGCAAATTACACATAACAAGCTAGACTGTGACCAGTACTAACTTGAGAGAGAAGGAGCATGTCAACAAAAGCAATTCAGAAATTAATATCATGTTTGATGCAGTCATAGAAAAATTGTTTATGCAAGACCATGGAAAATGTGGTATCTTTTGGTACTAAATTTCATCTTTATCTTTCTCAAGGGGTAGCTTTTTTGATCAAGGATGACATATTTAAATGTCCTTCCAAGATCAGGTGAGAGAAAGCTTAGGTAATAATATGAATCCCAGCTCTCCTAGCTCTCCTAGCATTGTTCATCTGAGAGTCTTAAATTGCTTTATTGACTATATTCTGTATCACTGTATTTCTTGTAAGTGAAAACCCAACAACAAAAAAGATCAAATAGCTTGATCAAAAACACATCAGCAGTTGGGGAAAAATTAGTAGGCTTCTGGGTTCTTCTAATTGATTGTTTCCTATATAGTCTCCCACCTTATTGTGTGGTGGCAGAGATTCAAAACAAAAGACAAGAAAATCAAAGCAGGAAGGATTCAGTGAGGTGGCATTATTTCCCTTTAGTTAAATTTCACTTTCCTTTATCTGTTTCATAACTCTGCATTCCCACTGTAAATAATTCGCAATATAGAAAAATCTGAACATCGGATTTGGGTGGAATGACTTTAAATTTAGATCCAAAATAGGAAAGAGTAGAAAGATACATATTTATGTATTTGATTATGCACATTTATAACTTTCTCCTGTGCTATCACTATACAGTCATGCTTCCCTTAACAACGTGGATACGTTCTGAGATATGCATGGTTAGGCAGGCTCATGGTTGTGCAAACATCATAGAGTGTGCTTACACAAACCTAGGTGGTATAGCCTGCTACACACCTAGGCTGTATGGCACTAATCTTATGGGACAACCATCATATATGCAGTCTGTCATTGACCAAAATGTCATTATGCAGTGCATGACTATATAAACTATGTATTCATATGTTGGCAGAAAATAAATGTTTTCAAAACCAGAATAGACATACTCAATCTAGATATGTTTTAAGTATTGCTCTGTTCCATAATAATTAGTTTTATTGCTTACTAGCATTAAAAATTTTTGTAAAATGTGTTGTTGGGAGAAAGGAATCTGATGGTAAGATTACCAGATCCGTCATTTCTATAAAGTTTTTGGCTTTGGTCATTGATAATGTTATCAACAAGAATAAGGATTCAGCAGCTGGTGTGTGACACACTAGCCAGATCTTTGCTTTCTTCTGTTCTGCCCTATATTTCTGAAGAAGGATTTGTCATTTTGTTTGCCAAAGCCAAGATATGAGATCAGAGTTTAAACTCAGTCTGTGGGCTTGAGCAGTTCAGCATAAATGGCTGTCGTCCAGACTAGCCCTGTGTATGTGTGGTGCTATCTGGGCGGGAATCCTGGGAAGAGATTTTGCTCAGCCTGAAGAAAAGCCCAGTCTGGAACTAAATTTGCATGCAAATATGCCTCCTCCTCTACATGCTTCTCTCTTTTATCCTTTGCCAACTGTAAAGCCTCCAGTCTGATGGATCTGAGGTGCTCCTGAGTCCTGAAGTCACCTGTGGTCCCCCAGACATAATTGTCACCACCCCCTTTGCACTGACCATACCACACTGTGCAGACGTCAGTTCTGAGCACTGGAATATCCATTTAAAGAAGAGGACACAACAGGGCAAGTGGGAGGTAAGACCTTTGTTTTTAAAACACAGGATTTTAATTCTACCTGTGGGATACATTTAACCCTCCTCTTAACACAACGAGTCAGCTGTGAAATTTGTGAACATTTTCTTGCTTTTCAAAGGGTTGGTGGCATGTGTTTTCCAACATCCTAAAGGTATTGGCTAGTGTTTGTCCATGATAATGGAAAAGAGAGGATCCAGAGCTTTTTGGTTTGGTTTTAGAATACAGTTGTAATTACCCACACAGACATGTCCCCTTATGTACCTGTCTTCAGTACATAAGACTTTGACTACTGTCATTCTTCCCAGGCCATGTTCCTGTCTGAATTGACTTGCCTCTGTGGAATTAGAGGAGGCCCAAGTCAGGCAGGCTGTGTTCATAAAAGAAATCACTACATCTATTTTTGCCATCATAGAGATTATAACGAATCTATGTTTAAGTATTCAGGAACACAGTAGGTGCTGAATTTGTATTGGTGAATTAATAAATGCATTGAAAATTATTCTGAGTGTCTATTTCCCTGTGTATGTGAGTACATGTAAAAGAGATACAGTGCAAGGAGAGAACAAAAGAGAGAGACAAGAAAGGAAAATGAAGATACTCAAGACGAGGGTAACAACAAGGGAGACAGTCAGAGCAAAGACAGATTGCAGTGACTTACTATTTTAAGTGAAACCTCTGATTTATCTGTCTGATAGGGATTCCTTTTATGTCTTCTGAAGTCAGTTTGCATGAAAGCAGATGAATTATCTTGTTGGAACACAATGACCTGTTCCAGCTAGCCCTGAGATCTTACCTCCCAGGAGGTGCTTCAGGCGAAAGAAGTAAAAGGAAAATCATGTTTCTTTAGGAGAAGAAAATTCCCAGGTGCTGCAGTGGATTACATTTACCCTGCCCAGCGATGTCTTGAAACTAGTCTAGATTCTTTGGTGAAAATGCATTCTGCTGTTTATTCGGTCTTAGTACAACCATAGGCAAATTTCCTGGGACATGAGATTCCACGGGTTTCATGAAGGGGCCAGGGTTAGGGGTCTTTTCCGTTATGTTTTGCTCTGCTTTGGTTTTTACTGGTATAGTTTTTCTACTCAGCAGTTCCGCATAATCTTTTACATCCAAAGAGTGTTACATTTATGCCCTACAAAACCAGTCACACATACCTAAGTTCTTATCAGGAGGGAGACATATTCTAGTACATCTTACCCGGACCATTTATTTAATGGTTCTTCGTGAATGATGGTGGTGGAATGAAAAAGGAAAATATATTTGAAAGGAAATAAATATTACCCTAAGGATATTGAAAAAGGTTTTCAGAAATAGACCTTTTTAAAAAACATAAAAGTTTTCTTATTGATGTTAATGTTCAAGATATTTTTATAAAAAATAAGAATTGAACAAATTAACTGAAAAGAGACTTTCAAAGTGATGTTTGTGATAATCTGTTGGGTAGAATTCCAACACATCGAATATAACCATTTCTTGAGTTCCTGATGCAAGCAGTTATTTTGATAGAAGAGGAGCATTTAACATCAAGAAAATGAGGTCAATAAAAATGTTCTGAAAAAAAATTTATGTCCTTGCAAAGTAACCATTAAATCACACTTTATTTTCAAACTGAGAGAATTTAATACAGCTTTTCCCAACAGGAAGTCATGTCAGTGGAGGATGAATCCACATCCTGTTACTGCCTTTTGGACCCCTTTGCCTGCCATGTGCTGCTAGATAGCTTTGGGACATATGCCCTCACTGGAGAACCAATCACAGACTGTGCCGTGAAGCAACTCAAGGTGGCGGTTTTTGGCTGCATGTCCTGTAACTCTCTGGATTACCATTTGAGAGTCTACTGTGTGGACAATACCCCTTGTGCATTTCAGGTCAGCCTTTTCTCTATAATTCTTCTTCTGGTGTCATGAAAGCATGGGGTTTCCCTAAAGATCCGTTTCAATAGAGAATCCTATTGCTGAGGGTCTGGAAAATGAACCCACACCACTGGCTTGATAGAGATGCCTAACATGAAGTAAAAGCTGTGTTACTGTATGTCCAGCAATGCACTGAATTCTGAGGGTATGAGGTACTTGGCACTTAAGAAGAGAGAAGGGTTAAATTAACCCTCTTTTAACATATAGAGAACATCGTGTGCTAAATTATAAAACTGACTAGAAGTGGAATCAGAATTCAGAAAACAGAGACTCAATTGCAATAGAGGAATTGGAGAAGAGTTTTTGAGAACACTTTGTGAATCTTCTTGGATGAATAAGGTTTAGGAGCAAAAGAGAAAGAGATACCATGTTAAGTAAGGAGAGTGGCATGAGCCATGGGGAAAACAAGAGCTATTTGATGTGCAGAGGGCCGTGAGAAAGTTGCTTGAATCAAATCAAGGTTGTGGTTAGGGAACAACAATTATAAATCATATCTACCAGCAGGCAGTCATATTATATCCTGGACACACAGTCTATTAATTATTAGGGCTACCAGAGCAGAGATGGTTCAAAGTTCCTTTCCATTTTTGGTACTTTTAATGTGTAAGATTCATTTTAAATTAGCTACTTAGAGTGCAAGTTTATTAATAGCAGAAAGGATAATGCAGTAGTGCCTGTGTAAGCTTTGCCCGTATATAAATAGCATAGCTCTCCTGACATACCTCATCCCAGATCCCTGCTATTCCAGTCCTGCATCATTAAGTCCATTATGCAGAGCATCTCCTTAGTAACTAGCTTTCAAGACACTGAGCTGGAAAACTCATGTTTACCAATAGAAGAGATACAGTGATCTGAATCCTGAACATAAGCTATAAGGTGACACAGTGACAACCTATGTTCCCAAACCTTCCCTGACTATGTCTTAAGTAGCACAGGTCATTATGAAGGGCACACTTAATATTTGGCTGTTTCTAAAAGGGGCTTTTCTCATGCGGGTGCCACTTGGTAGAGTAAAGAACTTCAGTATAAGTAGTTAAACCTCATCCTATGATTGCCATTATATACTCCTCATCTGCTCTTGCCACGCCTGGTAAGAGGATTTCTCCAAGATAAAATACATAACAGACATTTAGTAGTCAAAATAAAGAATGAATTGAGATTGTTACTACCACTGAACAGTTGTAAAATGCACCATGACTCAAGTTGGATATTTAGCAACTCAGCCAGATTTTGAAGGCTGAGTAAACATGGAGGGCCGTGGAGGATTTCCAATCTCCTGGCTCATATGGGTAACCCACTGCTGACTAGCGTGACTATGAGGATCTTGTCGTCACAACCGCCTTGGAATTCAGCCCTCATAACCAGTTGGGAATTTCCTTTGAATAATGTTCTCATTGCTGATGTATATACCAGTAAGTTAGACATCTGTCTAAAGAGTTTATTCTAAGTGACTTTCAGATCATGTATTTTCATTGCTGTTGATTGCTACCAGATTCTACAACAGGTCAACGGTTCACAGATGAATATGAATTGCAGTGGAAGTCATGAAAATGAGGCCCTAAACACAGCTTTTTAAACCACTATCCATCCCTGTGGGTAATATATCCCTCTTAGTCAATGCGAGGGAAAATGCTATTATTCTGCCTCTAAATTGAATCTAAATGTCTTTATTTCACCATTTAAAGCTATTTCTTAAACCTCTTTAATTTTGCTTTAGAGAAAGGTTTTCCAGTAGAAATATCTTTGACCCCATTTGTCATAATCTATTTACCTCCAGTGCTTCTTCCTCTCTCCTATTAGGTCAAATAAACCTGAGTTTAAAGTTGGGTTTGGTTGTACTTGTTGTTGACAGGATGTATGTGACAGCTGTCATGAGCAGCAAAGGCCATGCTTCCCCGTGGGGTTCTGAGAGATCCTCAGCCTTGGCTGAATAACTTTTCTGGCCCACAGAAAGATTAAAACTTGTAGCTTTTGTGAACACGTCCGTTTACTCCCAGGTCTTAGTCTCTAGGTTTTGTTTCTGAAAGGATCTTGCTTTCTAGATTTTTACCTTGCTAAATGAATGTGTTCAGGACTTCTGCACAGGTTCATCTAAACCACTTTAATATCCCAAATCATCTATGTCACATTTTTCATGGCTTCATATGTGGTTTTTAATTAGAGGGGAAAATTATATAGTTACTAATCCATTAAAATAGTTCCACTTTAAGAAAGCCTTAGCAACAGTTCACTTTTTGAACCTCAAAGATTTTACACATTAATATTAGCTCCCCAACTTGTGTGATGTGAGCTGAAAATATTTGATACAGTGGTGACTCATTTTCTGTAACTGATAGAACGCTGATTTCTTAATCAAAAGTAATATGTAGTTTTTCATGAAGCATTTCTGCAGAAATTGCCTGTGCTGGAATTTGTATCAGTTATTACTGTCGTGAAAATGTTTGTTGTGATTTGGAAATAGATACAAGCTTGGGTGTGACAGTTGCTGTGTTTATTGTACTGCATCTATCATATCTCAAAGAAATGATAACAAATATGTGCCCAACTAGAACTGTGCTCTCAACCAAGAAGGAAGCCTGGTTAAAGGGCATGGTCCCATCTTTCACTTCATTCATATCTCAGTGGGAAATTATGTCCCATAAAAATACTTAAAAACCTACCCTTTACCGGAAAACCTTGGAAGAAGGACAGCTTCCAGATCTAACTCTTCTCTCCTCTTAGAACTAGGTGAGGGCCTGGCAATATAATGGCCCCACTAACAAATATTCTAGTAATCAAACAAATATTCTCCATTTCAGTCATGCCCTCCTTCCTCTACGCCTCATGCAGGCCTACTATGCTTGCTTCTCATTTGCTCTGGAGATATTTTTTTTTTTTTTTTTTTTTTTTTTTTGTGAGGAGATCAGCCCTGAGCTAACATCCGCCAATCCTCCTCTTTTTTTTGCTGAGGAAGACAGCCCTGGGCTAACATCGGTGCCCATCTTCCTCCACTTTATATGGGACGCCGCCACAGCATGGCTTACCAAGCAGTGCGTCGGTGCGCGCCCGGGATCCGAACCAGCGAACCCCGGGCCGCCGCAGCGGAGCGCGCGCACTTAACCGCTTGCGCCACCGGGCCGGCCCCTGCTCTGGAGATATTTTATCTGAAAAATAGTAGTAGTTTCTTTGAATGACAAAAAGGAAATACCTCATACACCTTGGTAAGACATAATTAATTTAGTTTCAGATTTTCGAAGATCTGTTCCGATAACTACATCTAAAACCATCTCTATGGAAAATTAAATCAGCTCAGACATTTTTTTAAAAATAAAAATGCCGTCTGCCTGAAGGTGAGGAGAGGGTGAAGGACCAAATGGCTTCTTGTCCCTCCTGCTCCTGTGTTTGTGTAATAATTAGAGCTGCCATTTTATGTGTGTGTGTGTGTGTTTGAATCGCCTCCTTTGATGAATTTAAACCAAAGTTTGAGGAATGGTGATATATTTTCAAAGCAGTAACATTTTAAGACCTAGGTTTTTGTTATTGTATTTTATTACACTCTCCTCTCTCTCTCTCTTACACACACACGCACACAGCTCAAACAAACCTTGACATAGGGAAAGCAAGGAATTAAGCCTTTGCCCTATCTCAGGAAGAAAAAAGAAAAAACAACTAGTTTTTTCTCCGTTGCTCCCAGCACTCTATTCAATACCTCTCGGTACTCATTACTTACCTGGCATTAATGTGGATTTAGAATCTAATTTCAGAGGATTTCCTCCAGATGTAGTTCTTGTGTTTACCAATAATGCAACCTTGGGAAATATTGTTCACGTAAAGCATTTAAAGGAAAACACCACGGCGACATAATTTCTGTGTGTGTATGTGTGTATGTGTGTGCGCGTGCATGTGTGAGCTTAAGTTCAAACAGTTTTGTCTCATAAATATGTAAATTCAGCCTGCCTTGTGTAGTATCCCTGAAGCACATCTGAATATTGCTGCCTGTCTCATTAAATCAACATAAAGAGCTCAGTGAGGCACAAAGCACGAGTATCTCTGGCCACAACTCCTGGAACTGCAAGCCTAGCAACCCCCAATGTGAAATAATGGAGAGTGACTCGAAAAAACACCGACCAGAGCCTTGAGGTACATTTTATATATAAGAAACTGGCCAGACCCTATTTTTAGTTTAATTAACATAGATATCAATTTAACAATAGAATCAGTGGTTTGACAGAAGGTCCTTGTCATATGGGAGGCAGATAGGAAAAATCAAATGAATATCAGGACTCATTCTGGGGGTGATGCATCCATGTGGCTCAGAACTGGCTCAGTAGAGTTGTTTGTATAACTGATTCCCAAACCTGGCTGGGCATCAGAATCCTCTGAGAAGCATTTAAAAATACAGATGTCCAGGCCCAGCCCCTGAGAGAACAATAGATTAAGGGCATAACTGGGAATTCTATGTTAGTTACAAATTTATTCTATTTGGAGGGTATTTTAAAGCTTGTACTCAGGAGTTTATATCTTTATCTCTGAAGCCACTGTGCCTTTACAAATATATAAATACAATGGTTAGTTCATTATTGGGCTTCTTCATTTTAATAATTAATTGTTTTATTACAGAATAACTATAATTGCTTAATATTTTGTGCAAGATTATGAGACTGTTAATTGTATAGACTTGGTTCACTATGTGGAGATTAAAGTAAGTAAGCTAAAAAAGCAAAAATAAATCATGGTTGTATTTAAATTTGGGTCCCTAAAGCAGAAATTTTTAAAAGGTACCATTTTCCTCTGTGATAATTATAAGTAGATATTCATTTTAATAATTCCTAATATTCTCCGTTTTGCATTTCACGGATGGCTTAGAGAGCATGTATAACCCTAGGGCAAATACAGACTGACTTCTGTCATCTTTACAAATATCTTACACCAGTGAAAAATTATTTATGAGACAGAGTTAATAGCCATCTGACCTTCACATGACTCTTAAAAGAAATCAAGCTTTGTATAGGAAAAGACAGGGAAATGTAGTGAAAAAAACACTAGACCATGATCAAGTTGCCCTGTTCTGGTCTTAGCTCTGTCACTAACCACGTGGCTTTAGGCAGATCACTTTCTTGGGAGGCTCCATGTTTTCATCTGCAGATAAGGTACTTAGTGATTTAACGTGATTAAGTTCCCTTCTAATGTGATGATGCTGTGTACTCTCTGAATATTAAAATAGCCTAGCTCTACACTAAGTAACCGATGACCTTGAGTAAGTCACTTCATCTCCTGACCTCAGTTTACTTCTCTGTGCATTCAGGCAAGTCAGATTTAAAGAAAAGGTGTACACTTTAGCGAGCCTAGTCAAATACGTTGAAGAATCAACACTGTTATTCTGTGGCTTTAATATGGTTTTAATAAGCACGTTTCTTATTTGTACTTGTTTCTAACCTTGCACTAGAGAGAATTGCAAAAAGAGGTTAGTATGTTATCATGCTAATTATTTTGCTTGGCTATGAAGAAAGCTAAGTAAGGAACTGAGACCTAAAGAAACTAAGTACCTTGTCCAAGACCACAGAGAAATGTGATTAGAATCCTGTGCTTCCATTTTCAGTTAACAAGACTAGTCCTCTCTTGAGTATGTGTAGCCCCCAGAAGATTCTGATGCCCTTAAAACCAGAGCGACATTACCCTAAAATGAAATACAAAGTCCTCAGCATGGCAAGCAAGAATTCATGATTTGGTCCCTGCCCTACATTGTCGTCATCTCCAGCCACACTTTCCACCCCAACCTTCTCTCCCAGCGCTGTCTGGCTGGTGCCTTTGTACATACCCTGCTCAGTGTCTGGAATGCACTCTCGCTCTTTTTCCTGTGACTAGCCCCTATTTTACTTCAAGGTTTAGCTCAAATATCACTTCCTCTATTAATTTCCCAAATCCCTTCCTCGCTTCTTCTCCCATCTGTGTTAGGCACCCTCTGTCCCGCCTTAACCTCCCAGGCATGCATATATGGTACTACTTAGACACTATGTGATAATATGCCTACTGTTCTGACCTTCTCGCTAGTCTATGAGCTCCTTGGTGGCAGAGATAGTTTCATTTCTGTACACCCAGGGTCCAGCTCAAGCATAGCTCTGGTGGACACTCATTAAATCTCAAAAGAAGGAGCCAGTGACCAGCATCTGTAAAAGATGTAAAGTCAGCCTTTGGAATGAATTCCCTTTCCTCCCCACCCTGCCATTTTCTGTCCCCTGTTTGCAGCCCCCATCTGACACTGGCTACCATATTGTTATGCCCAACTCTTAGATCCACAATATGATGAATTACCTAGTACTGAACTGTTCAGTACAGTAATTGCTAACTACATGTGGGTATTTAAATTTAAATTAATTAAAATGAAAAATTCAGTTTCTTAGTCACTCCAGCTACATTTCAAGTGCTTAACAGCCATTGTGGCTGGTGGATACCACATTGGACAGCACAGATATAGAACATTTTCATCATCACAGAAAGTTCAGTGCTGACTTAAGGGCCCTAAGAAACACCTCTCCCAATAGCAAGACCAAAAAGCCAGAGAAAATGACATTGACGTTGAATCTTTTGGTCCTGAGAGAAGATGCTAGCAACCTATTAACTGTTTATGTGTATAGGAAGGACAAATGCTGGACAGCTGCTTCTTAGTCAGAAATGTTTTTATTAATGTTATTCTATACATAGAGAAGAGATGAATAAGAAAACCTCTGAAGCTGTTTTTACTCACTGATAATTGAATAGTAAGTTCTATTGTATTTATAAACCAATTTGCCTGACTTCTTACAATCTTTTTTAGAATCTGGGAAGATTATGGGACGTAATTAAAGGATTTCAATTTTCCTATTTATCCTAGCTCTGTAGGAAATTATAAGCTAATTAATGGTGATTTTTAAAAATGGATTTAGGGAGATCTTTTATCTCAGTAACACTTAAAGCCTCACCCCCACAGTAGTTTAATATTTTACAGAATTCATGTCTGCTCTATTATTTCACTTGTCCTATCATCTCTCCAATATGCTTCTAAACACCACAAATTTGGAACTAATTAAATCGTTTACTCAATAGAATGTGTGTGAATTGTGTTTGTATTCGATATAAAGATTTCTCAGTGAAAGATGCAGAAGTATTTATCTCAGAAATTTGATTTTTTTTTCTGAGCTAAAACTGACTTGCTAAACAGCTTATTTTTTCTTGGCCTTTTGGCATGATAACTTTTATGAACATTACTACAAATAAACATGATACGTGCACTCTATAAAATTTATTTTGAGCCAAAGAATAGATGTCTGTGTACAATGCCTGTGTTGGTGAGGGCAAAGGAATCAGAGCGGAGAAGAGCTGTTTCTACCGTTAGTGTGAAATATGATGTGTCAGGCTAAATATGAATACATCCCTTGATCATGGCCAAATGAGAATGAAATTCATACAGTTGGGGAAACTCAACAGTATTACAGTTTGCTTGGGACAGGGGAGGTCTTTTAGGGAAAGGTGTAATGTGTTTAAAAGCCTAAGAAACACAAATAATAAAGAATGATTGTTTCTTTCTGCCCAAATCCTTATTACTCAGCAGCTTTTGGTCTTTAATCCTGACCTTTCAAGGATATGGGGCTGTAGAAGAATTTGTGTCTATTCTGCTGTTTGTCTATTTCTGGAAGACACATGGTAGTGAGCATACATGTCTATGGAAAGAGAATGTGGAGAAAATCGGATACTTCATTGTCGTGCCTCTTTTCTTTTCCCTGTCCTGTAGGAAGTGGTTTCAGATGAGAGGCATCACGGTGGACAGCTCCTGGAAGAACCCAAGTTGCTGCATTTCAAAGGGAATACCTTTAGTCTTCAGATCTCTGTCCTTGATATCCCCCCATTCCTCTGGAGAATTAAACCATTCACTGCATGCCAGGTACCAGCCAAATGGGTTTCTAACAGAAATAGCTTTGCTTCAACCAGCAAGCGTGTCACAAATCCTAGTGAGGGTACTCTTGACTTTCCTCTTCCTTTAAAAGTATGGATTTAAATTCAAAACTGTCACAGAAATGTAACAGTTAGGACTACACACAGGGAATGAAACATATTGTCATAAATTCACAGGTTTCTAACAGGTGGGAAAAAAGGTGCTTGCATGTCAGGTAAGGTGATGTTTCTCCTCTCTCCTGTTTAAATTGTTGCTTGATATAGATTGAAGATGGTAATTTAACAACTCAGAGCAAGGTTTGTTTTTATTAAAATCAGTTCATTCTGAGACATTGATTTAATCATGTTCAGCAATGAATGAACTGAATGTCGGTGAGAAATCTTTTAAGGGTGATGATTTTGAGTTGTAGAGAGCTACGGCTGGCCAAGTGGGAACAAGAGATTTTGTCCTGAATATATGAAGTGCTTGCTGTCAAATGAATTGGGCAAGATGGGAAGAAGAAATTACAGATTAAGAGGCAAAGAAAGGATAATGCCTCTAGAATTTTTTATAAATATATAAAGATGTTTAAATAGTATTATTGTTCACATATCTCTGTATTAGTGAACTTTTTTTAAAAACACTGCAGCATACTTAGAGTCTCGGATAACTTTTATAGAATTTGAGTAGATGCTTACATAAAAAGATTGCTTATCAATGTGTGACCCTGCCACTGAATTCTATAGAAATTCCCAGTGATAAGTATTGTTATCATAAGCAGCCAGCTGGTCTACAGGAGTTTCTTAAGCGAGCGTCATCTGTGCTTCAAGTGACAGGACATTTCCTTTACTCTGGAAAAGCTGCTGGTGGATTCCTATTGATTTGGAATCACAGAAGTCTTTCAAACTTCTTTGTTCTGCCCATCAACATCACCTGCAGAGTCCTGTGGGTTTTTTAACCTTTCCATCCTTGCAGCATTCATTTAAAAAAAAACTTACACAAGGTGTACCAGATGTCAGAATGGGAACAAGCCAAACCACAAAGAGAAAAACCTTGACTACACCATGAGAGTTAGAAAAAAGTTGAACCACCAATCCTTTCAACTTCTAAAAGTCAGAATTTTCAAATTAGACAAGGTCATATTTTCCTATTTACTTTTCAAGCTTCTCATTTCCTTGGGAATTGCACCTCTATGTACAGTTTTACTGCATTCAAAGCAACAAGAACATCTCTCATGGACATGAATTTTTTTTTTTTTTTTTTTTTTTGGCACACTTCCTCATGGAGAGAGGTTTTTTTAACTAATAAATGTATTTTATGATGTTCTAGACTTAGATGTCTCTGTTTCTCAGAAAGCAATATTCAAAGTTTCTAGTCCAAATTGAACTTCAGGGTATTATTAAAACAAGTCCTGATAGTCGTGTAAATTCCTTTGTATTAATCTTTATACATCTAAGGGCATCGCTTCACTGGATCTAATGCAAGTTACTCAGTCCAAAGTAACTATTAAGTTTAATGCTTGGAGATAAAAAATCAAATGAAAAAACCATAACCTTGCAGCAGCACTTAAACAATAATTTCAACACCAGGGATTCCAAAGAGAGCCCTGGGCAGAAAAGGCATGGGGGGCTAAGTGCCTGCTGACCTCAGAGGATGCAACAGAGCCAGCCAAAGCCAAAAGGTATTGGCTCACAAGAAAACTCAACAAGCTTTACTGCTGGGATGAGTTAGATTGCATGGAGGTTGTGAACACGTATAAATATTTGCCTTCTGTAATTGAGCATAATTTGAAAGAGTCCAGGAAGGCCAAGAAAAAATCTCATTTTCTCTCCACTGAGTTTTCATTTCCTCTTCATTTCACTTACCCAGAAATGGCTTTCTGCTCTATTCCTCCTTTCTCTTTATCACCCCTACCACCAATTCCTTGCCCCTGTCATCGTTGAAATCCCCCAGCTTGTGTGAATGCATATTGTGCTTGTCTTAATGGCTGTGCTGTGCTTGTTCTGGGCATCAGATGTAAGCACTTTGGGGAGGGGTTGTGTTCAGCCTGCTTGAACCTCACATAGAACATATTGTGCACTGACAGACTTGATGTGGATAATAGAGAATGGCTTTTCATTAGGACTTAGTGGATGGGAACTGACAGAGAGCTGTTGTAGAGACAGAAAATCTCACAATGCCTGACATCATTTATAGGTCTCTCCTTCAACTGGTATATCTCCCTGTCATCTTCCAACTTAGTGCATGAAGACCTGTGACATCCTTGTCTTCTTATTTCTCTCTCCCTTTCCCTAACTTCAAATCAGGAATCTGGGAATCAACGTATGCTGTTTGGTACCCAAAGCCTACTCTCCTGAGAAGCCTTCCTTCTTTCTTCTGGGAAAGGTGGAATTTCCCACAAAGGTGCAGGCCTGGGAAGGATCCAGTGCATAGAACAGTTGCCCTATGAGACACCAACCAACTGCACAAGAAATGTTTTTAGAATGGTGTGAGTTCGAGGTTGGGCTCAGAGCTGTGTTGAGACCCTGTAGAAAGACTAACTAGGTTTTAAGCCTTGTTGGTTTAGGTTCTGGAGGATTACAGTTGATGGAATGCTTTGCTACAACCCTTAATGCTTATAAAGCCAGGTATGATGGGTGATAGGAAAGGAAAGGCTCTGTGAGTTCTTAGGAGACCTGGTTACAGTAGCACCCATCAACCTTGATTCAAAGAAGGCCACAATGCTAGTCCTCCCAAAATAAACAATTATTCCACTTTTCTTCTTGAGCTCTTTAAGACTCTATCACAATTAGAGATATGCTATTGTCCCCTCCCCAGATTTAGCAACCCTCCTCTAGGAAGTAAATAGCTCTGCTTTCAATAGGTTACTAGGACCTGAGTTCTACTTAATCACCATTTCCTTTATTCCTTGCTGACTGTGGGGTGGAAAAGCTGTAATATACAGTATACGATAAAATATTAATTTATCTTTTAAATCCTACAAAACACAAAGTCAGGCTGTCACCTCCCTAGGAAAAAAGCATCTGTCTTTTCAGCAGGCTATGTATCTTGGAGAACCCAATGTCTGTCTCCTGCTAGGATATAATTTACATTCTCTCCATCTGCTAGGAACCTAATTATAATGGAATCAAAATGAAAACATTTCCGGAATTCTTTCAACACCCGTAACTTTGCTACACTTTGTCCTCCCATATTACTTTCCACATAATTCCTCTCAGCTCAGTGAGCATCTTGGTGGTTTTTTTTGTTTTTTGAATAAATGAAAGCAAAGATGGTTGCCCTGAAAACGCACTAATCACAGTCCTTCTAATTCTATTATTTTTAAATGTTTTGTTGAGCACTATTGACAGCTGCTACTCAAGTCAACAAAATATTCTTTTGATCTTGTCTTCAAATCAGATTTTTAAAATGTTTTGATTGTGTTCAGTGGAATGGAAAGAGAAAAGAGAGGATTTTTGCATGTGTGCTGCTTCTCATGTCTTTCTCCAAGGGAAAATTATCTCTGCAGTGGGCATTACTCTTTTTACCTTTCTTCAAATGTTTCAGGAGAAAATATAGGAAATTGAGCAAGTGATATCAGAGAAGACACTTCAGTAAATGGTCAGTGCCATTTTTTAGGAAGGTAAGCATTACCAAGGATTCAAATCCACTACAGAAAATGCAGGTTTGTTTAAGAGCTGGACCTTGAATTCAGCTTGATTTGGCCCTTATATTACATTACATTACATTACATTATAATGACTCAAATTTCAGTTTTAGAAAACAAAAACCTCCTTAGTTTTGTTAGGCAAAATTACCTTAGTTAACAAAAACCATCTATTAACCACAGAGCCCTATGTTATAGTTATTTTCATTGAAGGGGATGGTGCAACGTAACTCTAAAAATTTACTGGTTTAGAGAAGCGAGTTTATTTGAGGACTATTAAAAGGAGTATAAGGATGAGGCATTAGATGATGGACGCCCTTGAAAGCCAGGTAGGGGACTGTGTTTAAGATGGCAGGCATTAGGGGGCCATTCTGGTCCCCCAAGCAAAGGAATTCTTGTAATGAAAGAGTTCCCAGTGATCTGTGTCCCCCATTCATGATTAGAGGTAAAAGAGAGACAAGAATACTATTCCTTGAAGAATACCAATGAACTGCTTTGTTTCCCCCTCCAGTCAAGCTCTAACCCCCTCATTAACTTTGTGTAGTAGAGACTGAGGCAGGAAGATTGGTGAGTAGGTTACTACAGTTAGCTATAATGAGGTGAGAGAAGAGGATCATTAATAGAGAGAGGAAAATTGGAGAAGAATGACAATGAGAGAGAGAGCGAAGTGGTGATAATCAGTTTTCAGAAAGTAGAGTTGTCAGAGAAAGGAAGGCTAAATAAAATGATTTGTAGTGATTAGGGTTATAATGCCAGTGATTAACGATAATGAGATAAATACCAGAGATGTAGCTATTGGAGTCCTCCATGGAAAGATGGCAATTGGGCATATGTGAGCAGACAGGACGTTGAAGAGTTGAGTAGGCAGAAAGAGAAGTGTTGGAGGCTGAGATGTGAAGTAAGGATTACCTATGGTTTACAAAACTGAAGAAGGCTCAGGAGGAAAAGAAGAAACTAAGGAGAAATGGCAGAACTTGTAAATACATATTATTATTTCTTTTATCTGGTGTAGAATTTGGTGTAGGTGAAAAGTCATTTTAGAGTGTTTAGGGAAAATAACTTCCTCTAAAGCTTGCTGGGAGGACACACAGATCAGACGTGCCTTCTGCTGCAGTGTCTACTACCAGTAGGGAAAGAGAAGGGATCATAAGTAAATCTCTCTGTATAGAAAGACAATGGGAAAGAGATACCATTAAATGGACCTGTGCTGTCTTGCTGGTGGTATAAGCAAGTTGCGCCCTAGTCAAGAGCTTCCTTCGTGACCATTAGCTTAATGCTTCTCCCAGAATTTCCCCTAGATGACAGCCTTTCTGTGGAACCCACTAGTGTCACTTTTCAGTGTTGTCCAGATCATATCAGTGTCTAAGAGAACTTCTTCAAATCCACTGGAGTTTCATTATAGAATTGTGTGGGTCAAGAAAACAGCAACCACTCAAGTTATTTCAACCAAGGAGAAATTTAATCAAGGGATTTATGTGCTTACAGAACCTTTAGAAAACCTGATAGAGCCAGGGTCAGAGAAAGCCACTAGTGATATTAGGAAACTAGCAAGTTTAGGAATTTCAGGAAAACACAATAGCGCTGGAGCAGATGGTTCTCAGGGAAATGTGCAGAAGCCCCTGAAAAACTCACATGTGCTGTCGTCTTGCTGATGTTAGAGGAGCAGAGATAGCTTCCACTCCTCTTCCTCTTCGAAGTCTAGCACAGGTGCCTCTCATTGCAAAATGAAAATGTGAACTCCCTGCTGGCAGGAGTCTGTGAAATGTAATTTTCAGACTTCCAGCCCCTGCCATTTGGGGCTGGGAATGGCAAAGATAGTGTGGCATCGTAACAGCCCACATCTTGCACAGGAAAGTCAATGAAATATGCCGCATGGTGTCACACATATAGACCTTCTCTGAGTCTTTGTCTCTACTTCTTGAGACAAAGGTCTACTGTCTTTCTCTTGATTCAAGATTAAGAACAAACAAATAAAACAAAAACACAAAGCTCTTATATGCATCGCTGGGATGTGTGGTAGAGGTTAATGGTGGATTTTGTTCTCTCATAAAGCTGGCTCTCCTCTCTTCAAGGGGGCAACAATCTAAAATCCATCCCTCCCTGCTGATCTTTCTCACGAAGTATCCAAAATCAGGATTTGTGGGACTTCTTATAGAAAAAATTAGGAAACAAACAAGTGTGCCCGTTAGAGTTTAGGAATAACTAGGTATCTTAGTGTTCCTCAAAGTAAGTAGACAGAATTTTAATCATGGACCTTATTCTCACAACACATGCGGGCTTCATCACCAGTCACACTTTAAAGTATCAAACTTCCAGACTTGATACATGTTTTGCCACCTTTCAGTGTTAGTACTGGAGAAAATTATATTTCTACAAACAGGTATAAGAGCAAATTAATGAGATGCAAAAAAGAAAAAAGTGAGGATAAAGATTACTAGACTCTGGATGTACATGGTCATTGCCAAGAATTCCAGCCTGATTTGAGTAGAAAGGAGAGACTTTTTAGTAGATGAAAGAATATCACTGACTGACCTCTACTTCACATGATTGTAAAGCCGTGTACCTGAGCATATTCCAATTGGTGCCAAGCACTGGCTGGTATTGAGGAAAAGGGTGATCTATATAGATTTTATGATTTCCTCCCCATCATTCAGTAAAAATTACTTTTGCCACTCAGTTGTCTGTAAGTCCCTTGAGAGTAGAGACCGAACATAATTTCATATTGTTTCTTACTGCTTATCTAGTACAGTGTTTGGTCATTAGCCGGCACTGTACACATAATTGTGGAATGGATGAATTAAATGAATAAGGAGTTGGCAAACTAGACTGCTCTGGGGAGGCCCACTGTGTTTGTGTCTCTCTCTGGGGTGTGTGTGGGTGTATATGTGTGTGTGTGTGTGTGTGTGTGTGTGTGTGATTTTGCAATAAGTATAATTTTTATGCTGGATACATTAGCAATATTGTGTTCTGTTTACCCAATTCTGCATGAGTTTGTGGTGTGGGGATAAGTTCTGGTTAGTCACTTCTTTAGCATAATTTTCATTCAAGTGAGAAAATACCCAGGCTTAGGTAGAAGGATGGACCGTAGGAATCTTCTAAAGAATAATTTTTAGTGGAAAAACATGATGATTAATTTTTGATAGTATTCTTTCTAATTGTTTGTGTCATCAAGTGAAATCTGAGCTCTTGCATTGTGGTTTTGAAATTCAAATGTTGTCATCTGGAATTGACATTAATTACTTTTGTGCTGCTTGGCATAATGCTGGAACATTATTTCTACAATTCCACCAACGGCGGTTAGGCAATTATCTCTGCTGCGATCATCGTCATCATCATCATAATTGATATTAAGTCTCTCCTGTTCTTTGCTCATCTCAGCTGGGCTCTGCACACCATGCCCCTCTTCTCTCCCCCATCTCCCCTGCAGGAAGTCCCGTTCTCCCGTGTGTGGTGCAGTAACCGGCAGCCCCTGCACTGTGCCTTCTCCCTGGAGCGCTACACGCCCACCACCACCCAGCTGTCCTGCAAAATCTGCATCCGGCAGCTCAAAGGCCATGAACAGATCCTCCAAGTGCAGACATCAATCCTAGAGGTGAGTCCTTACCCTGTTTCTAAAGGACAGTAAGAACAGTATACCTATATCAGTCATGCTATACAGGTTCTGAAACAGCTTCAGAATGCACTAACTTTCGATCCTCATTACTGATAAAGGAAAGTAAACTTTTTCTCAGCATGAAGATTGTACTGAGCTTACCACTGGGCAGGGGAACTCAACCCATCAGATCTTAGGCTCCGTGGAGAGAATTTTGAGGAAGGAACTGGTACAGGGCTTTTTATACACAAAATCACAATCTACTTGTCCCTTGTAGGCTTGCAATATCAGCTGAGATTCATTACTGGCTGATGGTACAGTTGAGACACATACCATAAAGAGACACAAGGTCACCATTGGGCTGTTTTTCTGCTGGCTCTGGCTGCTTTTCCAGAAGTCAGTTGCTCATGTGTTATTTCACTATCAGGACCTTGGCTCCTTATTGTCTTACACTTTCTCATACCCTCCAGACTCAGGGTTCTGCACATCCCCATTTCCATTAAACCTAGATTTGTATATACAATAACATAAGACAGAGTAGATATTAATCGCATTCAACAAAGTAAGGAAATGGCAGAGCAAAGAGGGAAAGGACCTTGTCTGAGGTCATATCACTATTGAAGGGCAGAGTTAGAATGGGAGTCAAAGGAGAATGCACTTGAGAACTTTTGCACAAAGACGCCTGATCTCTGCCATGGCTCTGATTTGCCCTAAACCACTGAATGAATTCATGGCTCTGGATTTGAGCTTATAGAGTAGACAATGGCATTCCCTGCTGAATGGTTATTTGAAGGTAGAGGGAGAGAGTAGCTGAGGAGTAGAATCAGGGGGGCAGGTGATGCTTTTGGTTAGTAATTCTAAGATAATCCCTGAGTGGTTTAGAAAAACACATTTTATTATTTACTTATAGAATATATATATATGTGTGTATATATATATGTATTACCTGGGGAGGAGGCAGGGTATATTCTAGACATGGGACTGTATGTATATACACACACATACATACACACATACATATTTATGTATAAATATATAAATAATACATATTTTTCCTTTCTGGCTTGGCAGAAGGTTTAGCATATTTTGTACCCACACAACTCAATTTCAGGGTTTTTTTCTTTGAAAACTTGTAGCCTTATAGCGTTATCACTTCCCTCCATTCTCATTTCAACTCATTGTTTATGCAAAATGAGTATTGCTAATTCCCCAAATAGTTTTTCTAAAGAGCGGATGGCTTTCCAAAGGATTGTGCCTCAAAACTGATAGCTGTCTTAACTGACATGTTTATACAGTATTTGCATTCATTATTGCCAATTAGCATTATGCGCTAAAGTAATTTTGATGGGGAAAGTAGATCCAGAAACCTAGGGTAGGATATTTTTAGAGTCTCTTTCTTGAACAGTCATGGCATATTTAACACAATACATTTCAAAGTAAAATAAAAATTGTAAGAAAGTTTTAAAATAAAAACAAAACGAAAATCCAAGAAGAGCTGCTATTCAGAAGCAAGCATGAAAAGGCAGAACATAAAGATGCCTCTGATGCAAATTGCCCTAAATGTCTGTTAACAGGTCAACAAAAGAATTTGAGGTTTAAAAGGTTTTTGTATTTTAAGGCACTCAGATATTGAGGATCAACTTTTGCTATTATAGGATATTTATGTAAGAGGAATATGACAGAGTTGATACATCCTGGTACTTTTGCTCCTTG
Organism: Diceros bicornis minor; assembly: GCF_020826845.1. Classification (NCBI taxonomy): domain Eukaryota; kingdom Metazoa; phylum Chordata; class Mammalia; order Perissodactyla; family Rhinocerotidae; genus Diceros; species Diceros bicornis. The sequence goes on from NC_080768.1 coordinate 32,817,423, forward strand.
CTTAAATAAATTCTTGAGGTGCATGGAAGGAAAATGAGCTAATAAACATAATCTCATCCTTTACTCTCCAATTCCTTTTCTAATGTTTCACAAAGTTTACGATCATTTTGAAATGCCTTGAAGATGACATCACAGTATCTCTTGATAAAAGGAGGCAAGTATCAGAATAATATTTAGATATTCAGTGTTGGGCTACAGTCATCCAATTTGTAGGCTACTGCATTTTAGAAGCTTTAGTAACCCTTTTGATCCTGTAAGGATCATTTTATTTATTGCTTCAAGTGTTACTGCTGGAATTTGACCCAGTGCATCTCCATCTCTTTGTAATAAACTGTATTTCTTAGGCAAATCTAATTTGTTACCATTTCCCATGTCAGAATAAAATTAATAATTTTTGAAAGCCACTATATTTCAGGTACCATTTCAAGTGCTTTCACGTATAACCATCACAACTCTGTGGATTAGTATTATACCATGACAGTTTTATACAGCGGTCTCAAAGAGGTCGACCTTCTTGTCCAAGATCATAGAGCTAATAAGATGGGCAGTCAGAGTTCCCAACTGAGATATCTGACTTCAAGATCAAAGTCTGGATTTCCATACTACTCTACTTCAAGATTCCAGTCAAGAAGGTCTAAGTTATCAGTCCTAATTGTGGACCTTGTCCATAATATAAGCCTTCTCCTGGGAGGCTTAGGCACTAGTGACAAAAACAGCACCAGCAATTTTGTCTTTGAGTATGAAAGTCTATGAAAACTGGGAATTTCTTTCCTCAAGACTGTAGGATGGGGTATAACTATTTGTGTGATCAGCTAGAATAAGTGCTCATTCTTTAGATCTTCAAGAATAGAATGCGTTTCCTGCATGTAGATCTGCTTGCAAAGGGATGTCTTGAATGAAGGATCACTCAAGGTCCTTCCAACCCTGAGACTGTCTCACTCCTGGGAAAAGCATACATCTGGTGATATATCTAGAAAAGAAAAATCCTCTTCCCCCTAAAAATGACTTGATCTGGGGGGGAGATGGTTCAAGAAAACTGAAGATACAGAAAACGTTAAGAAATTGGGATTACTTGGGGAGGAGGCAGGATACCTTCTAGATATGGGAATATATTAATGAGGGAGTTAGGACTAATAGATCAATTAGTAAAGTGCATCATACTTCATGGCCACTAGGCTGAAAGAGACTGCATTAGGTGGTTTTAATAAGTTAATAATAGGGCTTTGTTGATTAAAAATAATAATAAGGAACGAAAACTTCTGAAGTTTTCAATAGATGTCTTTGAAATATTTCTAATATCTCCAAAAAAAAAATCCCTGCATTTTCAAGCTTAGAGCTCCCACTCCATACCTTGCTTTAATAGATTGTCTTAGTGTCACTATTTCATAAATTTAACAATGGAACCATGAGAGGTAAAAGAGATACATATATATGTATATAATTATATATATAATAATATTGATTTTAAATATCTAAATCAATGCAGTGGTATCCTCATTGAAGGCATCTGGTTATGTTCAGCCTCAGATCCGTCATATCCCTTCATGTCTCTTATCTAAATGGTTTTCCAAATATTTCTGTTCTGTTCTTTAGAGCGGCCATTATTGTGTCAACCTTTAGAAGCAGGTTGGTTCCCTTTACATTTAACCCAAGTGAATTATCTAATGCTTATTGCTAATTGGTAAAGCAACAGTATCACCAATCTAAAAATCATAGACTGAAGCAAAATGATTTTGCTAATACTGAAGAGAGGGGAAGAATCCTCAAGTAATTTATTTCATCATTCCTTATTAAAGCAGTATTACTGCAGAATCTACTTTTTTGGTAGAAATGACTTAAATGGGAATCTTGCATGTTACAATTTTTCCTTTAAGCAATTCTCTTATCTTTCTTCAAAAATTGGTGGAAGTTGGGGGATGATTTGTCTGTTACAAAATAGACAGCATACTTGGAGTTTCTCACTGACTTACAACTCCTAAGCTAACCAGGTAGCAGCCGCTTATCTCAGGAGTGCAGAGCGTGAAAATCTACTGTTCTTCTGCATATTTAATTTAAACAATCAGAAAATGTGATGTATCTACAGGATTCTTATTACTTGGCCCGGATGTCTTTTAGAATGCATCATAAATGTTACGTAAAGTGTCATCCTTATGCATGGAAAATATTTACATTTGGAAACTTTATGAGGAAAATAGGGGCCCACTTATTAAAGTGTAGTAAATAGAAAATATACTCATTTTTAGAGTCAGTCTCATATAACATTTTATTCACCTTCAAGTCATAGCACTCTGTCCAGCTTTTTCTGAAGATGTTATATATCAAGGTGGTCTTTCTTCTGCCAACAGTAAAGACAGAGTTTGGTCGACTTGGTCAATTTGTAGATGCCATGAGGGCTTCCAGAAGCCAGTTCTCTGTCTATCACAATTATTGACATGGATACTTGCAGAGTTTTCAGTGTCATTGGCAAGCCACCTTCGCTCAGGTTGACACCCTTTTAGTGCCATTTTACAATGACAACTATCTTACAATGACAACTATCATGTTATCTTACATAGAATTCCTTTTTCTCTCTCTCTAGTTTCTACCACCCTTTTTAAGGACATTATCCTGCCTTGAGTCAGGAAGTATTTAAGGAAACTATTCCTACTTAATTTGCATTTTAAAGACTAGAAGAAATTTTGCAAACCATGATAAAAAAAGTGTTGTATGTTGTAACCTATTTTTTGCAGTAAGAAAACTGCATTGGTTTGTTTCCTAACCATCCAATATATCAGAAAAGAATGGTCCACTCTGCCTGAAATAACCACTTATCCACTCAATTTCTAGTCAATCCATAGCTACCCATGCCTCCTCCATGAAGCCCTTCCTACAATTAATTCCTAAAGCATAATGCTAACATCACTGAGAGAACATTTTCCTTAACCACCCAGCTCTGTGGATCTTTTGGTACTTGTCTTGAAGCAGGGTAGTACAGCGAAATGAGTCCTGGTGTAGGTATTAGGGTATCAGAATTCTAGTTTCCGCTATGTCACAACCTACCTGGGTGACTTTTACCAAATTTCATAATCTCTGTGGAGTCTATAAAAATTGCTAAAAGACTGATTAGGAAATGAAGGCTGAGAGTGGTTGTATAGCATCCAAGGTCACTGGGCTAGGAAGTGTAAACTCATACTCCAAAGCAAGGTCTTTCTGACCCTGAAAACCATGCTTTTTCTATTACTCCACGCTAACCTCAAATACTGGAAGAATTTTGATGAACATTGTTGTATAATATTCCAGAGAATAGAATTAAAACCAGTAAGTAGAATCTATTTAATATGATAACATGCACTTTGAATTTCCAAGAAGAAGATATAATATACAGCATTTCTCAAATGTATTTGACCATAGGATGGCTCTTTCTTGTAACATCTTCTGCAATACCCTTTTAGAAATGCCAGGTTAAGGCACTGTGTTTGCAAAACACAGCCCTCAAATGTAACTGCATTAAATGGTTACAGAAAGCCAAAACACATGATCAACCTTTAATAAGATCCCTGCATGAACCAGTTTCCTCAATCAGTGGATTTTTGAAGACGTAAGACTCACTGAGTCTGAAGGTTTATACCTGTGTGAGCCTGGGCACTAGCTGAGAAGGGCCACCATGGCCGTGGCTCCCGCACTGGGAAGATGTGTAAAACTTGGAGAAAGCATCAGGGCAGGATCACAGGGCAGTTCAGGAAGGGCATGGACTTGAAGCTCAACACAACGTGACATGTTCCTAACATCAAAAGATGACTTCTTGGGGTTTAAACAGTCTTAACTAGTCCCTAAACTCGATCTCAGATTTGATGGTTTATTTTCCTCTGTATTAATTTCCTCTTGCTACATAACAAGTTACCAGAAATGTAGTAGCATAAAACAGCATCCACGTATTGTCTCACATTTTTTGTAGATCAAAAGTCCACTCATGGGGCCGGCCCGGTGGCGCAAGCGGTTAAGTGCGCGCGCTCCGCTGCGGCGGCCCAGGGTTCGCTGGTTCGTATCCCGGGCGCGCACCGACGCACTGCTTGGTAAGCCATGCTGTGGTGGCGTCCCATATAAAGTGGAGGAAGATAGGCACCGACGTTAGCCCAGGGCCGTCTTCCTCAGCAAAAAAGGAGGAGGATTGGCGGATGTTAGCTCAGGGCTGATCTCCTCACAAAAAAAAAAAAAAAAAAAAAAGTCCACTCATGGCATAAACGAGTTCTCTGATCAGGATCTCACAGGCTGAAATCCAATGGTGGTATCCAGGGATATGTTCTCATCTGGAGCTCAGAGTCCTTTTCCAAGCTTATTCAGGTTGTTGACAGAATTCAGTTCCTGTGGCTATAGGACTAAAGTCCCCATTCTCTTGATGGCTGTTGAACAGTAGTCACTCTCAGGTACTAGGCACGTGTCCTCCCCTATTGGCAGATCACAACATGGCTGTCGGCTTTCTTCCAGAGCAGCAGGAGAGATACTTTCAGATAAGAGCTGTCTCTTCTCTCTTTTCAAGGCCATTTGATTAGGTCAGGCCCACCCAGGAAAATCTCTCCCTTGATCAATTCGTAGTTGACTGATTAGGGACCTTAATTGCAGCTGCAGAATCTCTTTTGTCATGTAACATATCATAATCATGGGAGTGATTCAATCAAATACTTTGCAGGTCTTAAAATTCTGTTAGTCCACATAAACTTATCAGCAACCACTCCAATCTGACCAATTTCTGTGTGATTTCATGTTGGCTATGATGATTTAATTGCTGTGATGTACTGAAATAACAAGTTCTCATTGGACAGCTCTAAATCAGAAGCCGGGTGAGCAGACGGCAGGCCTGCACCATTCCACAGACTAGTCTAGATCTCATCCCTGACTCATGGCTGGCTCATATTTTACCAAAGCAATTTATTCTGAAACAAGATCAAAATATTTACAATAGAATCACACAACTTTAGGAATGGGGGAAATGCAAACTTTAAGATGATCAACGTACCATCAGTTCCCCTTTATAACTCTCCTGACAAGTGGCTTCCCAGCCAGCTCCTTTGATCAGCCAATCCATCTTTGGTTAGCTCTACAAGAGGGTCTTTCCTTACACTGAACTGAAGTGTGTCATTTTGTACCTTCTTCCTACTGATTGTAGATCTATCACCGAGAGGCCAAAAAAAAGGTACAATTCTGCTCTCACCTGACTTAACATCTCCTTGGATGTTAAGAAGCTGATGATTGTGACTCCCCTGAGTGAAGGGTGTTGTAAATTTCTAGTACACCATTTATTGGGCTACTAGAGAAGTTATTTACTGTTTTAGAAGAGAGAGGTTCTTGTCAATATATTTTATTGAGTCCATCACAACAGGCAAGCATTTTGTGCATGTATGTTAACACAGATTTTCTTGAAAAATAAAAACGTTGATCAGTAATGCTTCCACTAGGATCTGATCATGCTTTCCTTATTTTGTTAACAGAGTGAAAGAGAAACCATCACTTTCTTTGCACAAGAGGACAGCACTTTCCCTGCACAGACTGGCCCCAAAGCCTTCAAAATTCCCTACTCCATCAGACAGCGAATTTGTGCTACATTTGATACCCCCAATGCCAAAGGCAAGGACTGGCAGATGTTAGCACAGAAAAACAGCATCAACAGGTAATTGAGGGCAACTTCTGAAAGAGGATTTGACTACAAGAGCTTTGAAAATTAAAGTGGGTTGGGTGTATCCATGTGGTTTCCGCCCCGATATCTTCCCTACCTTGGGGTAGCCTGAAGCATTATTTAACCCTTAATGGGTTTGCTCAGCCTGCAAAAGTGAATGCCTCAATATAAAGAAAGGAAGTTTGAAGATGATAACTCTCAGGTCTGAAGGCAGACGGCATTAAACAAGCAGAAGTTTACCTAGGCACCGCGAATGAGTCTGCTGCTTAAATGGCCACTACTCGTTTCTGTGCTAACGTTATGGTTGAGTTGAGAGTAGAATAGAGAGATTCATAATGGGCTTTATTACTTTAGATGAAAAAAGCAGATGTGATGCTATCCAGAGCAGCACTGATGGGGCAGGCAGGTTTTGGCTCAGCTTGAGGGATAACTAGCAGGGAGAAGGCATTGACAAATCATATCTCCCCTCTCCCTAATCCACCCTCATGCCCCAGAATGAATAGAGAAAAGACAACAAGATTGCCAGAATCATTTTATTTCCTTTTCCTTTGGTACTTTTGAGCAAAGCCTTATTTTCTCACTGTTTGGCTTGGTCTGTCATTTCCATTTTTCGTTCTTTATTTTCACAGACATCCTACCTGACTCTTTCTTCTCTGAAAGGGAGGTAGATGTCTGCCAAGAAAGGATAGAGTGACGCTCCCTGTTTGAAAAGGGATCCAGAATCCAAGAACATGGGACCCAATTAGAAAGCAGTCAGGCTTAGAAAGGAAAATCAAGAGAGAAGATGTTGCTGCAAGAGAAAAAGGAATATACGGAGACAGGCAGGCCTGAAAAGAATAGGTACATTCTTGGAAAGGCATACATTGAAAATGAAAGAATACAAAAATGTATGAGCGTACAGGGAAAAAAAATTAGGTTGACTATCTTCCAGCAACTTTGACAAAGGATGAGGTATCTCGTTTATAAATCCATGAACACCATGACTATGCCAAGTTCAGTTTCTGAGCAACATGGGAACAAGAATGGAAAACTAACCCAGAGAACAGAATTTGGTAAAAAAAAAAAAAAAGAGCAATGAGCAAGGACTCAAAAGATCTGCAAGGCATCCCTGGTTCTACAACCAATACCAGTCTGCCTCCACACATCACTTACCATCCCCATGTTTCTTTTTTTACAAATGCGCTTCACAGAATTCGAACTACATTAACTCTCTAATCCATTCTGGCTGTAAGAGTTTATGATTTTTAATTAACTATTTACAAGAAAATAATTGCCACAAAATCTTTATGTACCCATGGATGCTGTCATTAATTTGCTGAATGAGTATGCACATGTTCTTGCCTTGTTCCATTTGATTCTCTACTTACACTATACATAAGAGAACTACAATGAGTGCCTCCCAGGTCATCGTTTCTAACCTTGCACAGTAGGGAAAATGCATTTTATACTAGAGATTAAGGTTAATCATCTTTTGTGTCTGGGCTATATGGAGCTGTAAGTGGCCACACAGGAGCAGACTGCCCTCTCCAGTGTCTGGGGTCACAGAATGTGAGCACTTAGTGCGCCTTTTTGTTTCCTTGCTTTTGTTTTTTCCTAAGATGCCTTCTCCAGGAAAGCCTAAATTTCCTTGATATAAGAAATTCAAACAACCTACTCTATGGAAAGTTTCAAACACCATGTCCAGAAAATGTTGATTTTCAATAAATGTTACTCTTTGAATTTTCATAATCAATAGCAAATTAGAATAGCGTGAATACGTGTGATCTGTTTTTATCTTTAAATCTTATTGAATTAACGTATTCACCTTCAGTGAATGGTATTTCCTACCTTCTTCTTTATTCTCTACCTTAGTTCTCCAAAAGTAGTCTAACCGTGGAGTGAGAATGATTTAAATTAGAGGTCAGCAAACATTTTTCTGTTAAAAAACCAGGTAGTAACTAGTTTCGGCCATATGGGATCTGTTGCAACTACTCAGCAGCTATTCAGCTATGCTTCTGTAGTGTGAAAGCAGCCAGAGAGAATACATAAATAGGCATGGCTGTGTTCCAATAAACTTTCTTTACAGAAACAGGTAACAACTCATATTCGGCCTACAATATGTAGTTTGCTGACCCCTCATTTAAGTGAGTCTGCCCTCGTTTAGTAGAACTTCTATAGGATCAGTTGCTTCAGTCAGAGTAACATCTGGAGCTGAGGCTTCTCATCTGGCTCTGCATACAAAACTTTTAGTGGGAGGGGCACACGATAAGGTCCTTTTCTACAGGCTGGTGTGGTTCCAGCAAAGATGGCCACCAAGATGTTCAGAAAAGCAGAAAAGGAGAAAGACTACTGAAAATCACCTTGCACCATGTTAGCTAATTCTATTCTTATTTTGCAAAAATTGTCAGGTTCCTTTTATGTTTTCATTACTATACCAAAAATATATCTTCTCCTACATGGAAGAAACATGTGATAGAGATGAAGGGGATTTTCAGATGTAATTTATCACAATTTCCTATTGCGTCATCTCAAATCACAGGTCTGGGCCTCTTATGGTTACAAATACTATAATATGGAACTGATCACCAATGTATGTTAAAACATAGAAATCTGATGTTGTCAATATGCCAGTGTTATTGGGTAAGAAAGCTGTTCCACAGCTTGAGATTTCATCATCTCTTGGATCACAAAGCACATAGTCCATCTTTCTATTGGAGAATTCACCTACTTGATCTTGTGACAGCACTTTTACCTGACTCTCCCCTCCTTTCAACTTCCAAAAGTGTTAAAAGCCAGCAAAATAATAGCTCTCAAACCATGAAGGAAGAGTTTTCAAAGAGAGTGGAGGGAAACAGTTGTTTTTATTTTGTTGCCAGTGAAAACGTTCTCTTACCCTCCATTTGGTAAATGCAAATGTCACTGATGATAATCTGCCTTTTTCCAAACAAATTTCTGCTTAGATCTGAATAGGAGAGAAAAGACATGGAATATAACGTTAAAGGCTTAGCAATTGATGAGAATGGGAGAAATGTCAGAGATGTGCGCTCTAAGGCGGCAACACAGGTGGCCTTGCAACTTGCTCGGCATCTGGATCGTGCTAAATAAGCTACACAGCCTAGCAAAGATTGTCATAGATAACAGTCGCAATTATAGATTCTGTGAGCAAACTGTGACTATTACTCAGAGTCCATACTTGCTGCATTTTAAAGCTGAGATTGCACATTTGTTCTCTAAATTCAGCTTCAATAACTCTCCACTTCAATGCTCTTGTCCACATGCGATTGGTAGGTGGGTAGGGCTGAGAAATAAGAATTGAGTGCATAGCAGTAGGTGGTGGAGAGCATTGCTGACGACTAAACATATTAAATAATATTATAAAGTAACTGTTTCAGCTAGAAGTAGTCTCCCACATCTAAACTCCAATAGCACTTTGTATTTTTATGACACTTTTTTATTTTTTAATTATTAAAAACCTAGATCGTACCATCTATCTAGGAAATTCAATAAATTTTTCTTGAATGAATGACACTATCTTATACTATTTGATAGTATACTTGACCTTAAAAGCTTGCCTCCTAATAAATAGACTTGATATGAACAAGCATCAAAGGATTTTGAAAGTTAGTCTCAAAAGAAATCAGGTTACGTGGCTTACATTATGGAGGATTCCTGTCTTTTGTCTCAGGTCTTAGACGGTTCTCGAAATTCTACCATTAGCTCATTCTTCTTTAAGGCCTCATGATTTTCATATTCCAGAAACCTTGTGAAAACGTAGCCAGCTTGACCAAGTTGCTATGGGAACAAATGCTGGATCAAGTACATGAGATATAGGAGGATGAATAGAAGGGAAGCAGCCTAAATGGAAGAAAGGATTCCAAAATGGAAAGTAGCAGATAAATTACATCTTATTACCAGTTTTTTCATAATAGTATACTTGTCTGAAAATTTGTAAGCACTGCCAGAGAAACATATTTCTTATTAGTCAGCTGGTTAAAATAGTTCAAACATATTTTGGATGTTAGTGTTCCTGGGTGATGGTGGAGAAATCATGAAGAAATGAAATTCTTCAAACCTCCTGGCTGATAAGCAGTGCTATAATAACTTTTTTTCCACCATATCTTTTAACAGGACCTCTAATGAGAAGCAGAATCTTGTCACGTTGAGGTCATATCCTTTCATTCCTTCTGTCCACCTTATTAATTAGATGCACAGGAACAGTGAAATGGCCAGAGGGCAGTGGGAAAGGACAGAAGAAGGTCGCAGGGCAGCTTATTAATCTATCTCTGAATAACTGTTGAGAATCCACTAGAAGTGGAACAGCCCCAGTGCCAGCTTTCTTTTGGGGTGAAGGAAGAAGGGAGGAGAAAAGAGAGGGAAGAAGATGAGTACAAAATATATACAGAATGCCTGTTTCACAGGCAGACCAGTAAGGATGGCCACTCAGTGATCAGTGAGACTAGATACATTCATTCCTGTGTTTCGGGGATTCGCTATGATTCCACCAAACTAAGCTTTCTTGGTTCTTCAGGCTGGAGACTAGAAAACGCATCCTAATCTTTAAATATAAAAATGGATGTGAGGCTGCCATTCCCAAAAAACAATCTTCATGACTCTCCTGCGGAGAATTAATACCTAGGGAGATAGCATTACATTGATCCTTGGAGGCAAAATATGATGAAACCCAAATCAGATTTTCTGGTTCTGGCCCAGTGGACTTAGGCAGGGTCTGAAATTTGAAGAGCCCCCACAGTGAAGCCCCAGGGACCCAACCCAGCAAAGTGGTGGGCGTGTGGGCTTCATTCCACATATGTCAATGACTCATGAAACTGCCCACTAATATGAAGCTGGAAACAGATAGCCCTAGGACAAGCTTAGCCCCGAACAAGCTGATATGGTTTGTAAGTGGCAGGTATCCATCCTAAAGGCAATATGGAAAAGCAGCTTTTTATGTTCTTCCAAGAGAACCAAAGTCTTGCTCCCGATTGTAAGCTCCTGGGGGTGGTGACAAGGGGGGTTGTATTCCTTCTAGGTAAGGGGTGAATTTGTGCTGGTCTTTGAAGGAATGGGTTGCCCTCCTTTAAGCTAATGTAGTTTTCAGAAAAGATGGATATGCCAAGGCCCCTGTATAGCCTGTGTAGTCCCCTTCACAAGTGCTGTCTCAAAAAAAGTGTAAAAGCTGATAATGTTTCAGTATGCCTGTATATGATGTTCTCATAATTTGAGAAAATGAAATTATAGGAAGGATTTTACCTAATTCATTAGAGTGTCCTCTAAGTGATTAACTATTTCTTTTCAATTATTTGAGGTTCTATTGAAACTTATATTGAGTATTTAGCAAAGGGAGAGGTATAAATATTTCACCCTTCCTCATTCAGGATTAACACTGTGATCTTGTCCCTTGAAACAAGTGGTGGTCATCCTACTTCACTGTCAGGATTCTTGAAAATGTTTCAACATTATTGAAGAGGAAAATTAATTTAAATGAGACCTATTTTTCCATGATATATCCCAATTCAAAGAAAAGTAGAGATTTGGTTTTGTGATTTTCATCTCCAAATATGAGAAATTGTCATAGGTGTATCCTGTCAGGAATGAAACTGGAGAATTGAAAATAGGGTCTACAATGGGCTTTATTCTCATTTGGCAACTCGCAGGGGGTCCTGAAGGCTCCAGGCCTTTAATGTTTTCCAAAGAAGGAAGAATCCTTGCTATTCCCTTTCAAGAACCAGATGAGGAATAGACAAAACAAAAACTATGAAGGGAATTTTATTGCCAAATTAATTGGCCTAAAATAATTAATGCATTCTTAGGGTAAGACAAAGCATATTGTTTTCAACTGCCCGTATCCTTTCCTTTTGGGTCTGCATACCAGCTTCCCTTCATTTACAGGCACAGGGGGCAATAGGCAGAGGTTACATTATGGTGCACATCTTTTGCTTATTCTTGAAAAATGAAACACTGACTTGCTTTATCCTGAAAGCTACTTTGTTGTTTATTGAGTACCCAGTGAGGCTGAAATTTGGGGATGAAATCTTGATGAACCGGCCAAATGCTTATGGTGTGTCCAATTACTGCTGTTCAGTATAAATGGCTTTTCTCTTCTATTTGCATTTAAAGAACCATATGGAGGGTTGGTTTTGGTCACATAAGAGGCTTTTATTAAATGAGACAATTAGGATGATAGCAAGGATATTAATATTTTTTTCATTATGACTACATTTCAATTCCCTATTTGGTACTATACAGTAGGATTGTGCACCGTTCTTGTAATGATGTTTCCCAGTTTATTATAGGCAGCTTAACTTAGTTTTCACTTTTTATACTGCCAACCTACTCAGAAGATATTTTTAAAATATGCTTTTAATAGCTAAAAAAAAAAAAAAGTTGACTTAGATGTAAATGGCAACAGTTTGTAGAACATACACACACTTGCTGCCTCATGTTAGAGGCGCAAGTGCTGCTTCTACTGGAAGGTGTTGGGTGAACTCCTAAATTCCCAATGAAATGATGGCATGTACCTGGTGTGAGGTGTCTTCTATGCTAGGGATGTTACACCACAGCTTAAATGTGGTCCCCTACTATATTTCAGTAGGAAATTCATTTCTACTATTAGTCACAAGAAGAGCATACGGCTTGCTAATAAGTATATCAGCCCCCTGGTAGCATGGTTTTGAGAAATTAAAATAAAAGCTGTGTTATCTGGAATTCAGAATGAAAGGGAGTCCCTTATTGGCCACGCACAGAGTCCCGCTACAATTTCAATGTGCCCTTGGTAGCTCTTCTGTGCATTTCCCCAAGGCTAAAACACAGAGACCTGTGCCTCCCTCCATTACTGTTATCTAATCTCTTTGTTAACTGATTAAGTCTTTAGATGTTACTAGTCCCTAATACATTTGCATTTGAATACTGCTTTCAAGTATACTAAAGAGAAGGTGGTATCTCTAAATTCATATTGAATGGGCACCTAGCCACTTCTCTTTTTCATAAAATTAACCCTGTGTTGCAATAGTATATAAAGACCTTATATGGCAGAATTTTATCATGGTTCCTCAATTCTCCTCTCCTCTTTGTACCCCAAAAAAGAAAATGGAAGGCCTCATAGCTCCTTTCCCCAAATCCTCAAATCTAACCTAATTTTCATTATTAGTTTAACATGGTCATTAATTTAAAGATGTATTTTGAAAACTGAGATTCTGTATAAGAATTCGGTTTTTGACCCATATACACCATTATAAGTTGGCCTGTGTCTAGCTTGCAAAATCGCTTAGATAAAGATTCATGTTCCCAATTCTGCCCTGGCTTCTACATAAAACATGGGATTTTATCTGGGGATAGGGGAGGGAAGTGGGGAATTCTCAGAAAGATGAAATTAGTCCTGGTAATAAAACAACCCCCACCCCCGCCCCAAACTCAAATGACTAGAAAGCATGTGGGCTCAAGAAAACAAAATCAAATTTAATAAACCATTACTACTCAATGAACTCACATGGATAAATTCATTCAGCTGTCTTAGTATGTTTTTTTACAGTTTATCTGTACTCTTTCAGCAAGAGTTCTGAAGGAAAAGATAAAGTCATTGAGTCCACAGGGCTTAGAACAAATGAATTAACTTGAAGACATAGAATGACTCTAAAGTAAATTCCTAAAATTTAGAGAGTAGATAATCTTATCTGCATAGTATGCAGCATCTTTATGACACCACAAAAAAAAATAAATCTTATTTTTCAAAATTACCTCAGTCGATCAGAATTTGAAAAGGCTATGACAAAATGTTCCCCGAAGTTCAGTGCATAAAAAGTAACACTTGGAAGCATCTAAGATCAGAATAATAAACATTCACTGCTTTAAACACTTTTCAAAGAGAAAGAAAAAAATTAAGTTTTATTTTGAGGCATTCACTTGAATTTCAGGACTATTGCTTTTGCTAAATGTTCTGATTTCAAAAAGAAAAATCAAAGACATTCAGAAATAACATAAAATCAACTATTGCTATGAATTCCATTTTCTAGTATTAACAATGTTCCCTAAACTGTGTGTGCATTTACCTGCTGTATCCAAACACGCCAGCATTATTACAAAAAGAACTGGGTCACATAGTTTAGAATCACAATGATTTCAAAAGGGTGATATGGAGATAACCAAATGGATATATGGTATGCAATTTTCAAAAAGTAATAATACACACATGTAAGCAGTAAAATAATTCAAGTATCTTCATGAAATAGCCTATTGCATTAGGATTTTGGGGTCTTTTGTATACTAATTTTTCTGGTGTAGACAGGTAAGTGTAGTTTAATAGGATGTCTGTTTATCACAAAGCTGATTGTATCATATTTAATAAGGCTGACGTGCCCCGTATGTATCTACTACAATTAAGTAGAATTTGAGATTTGTATGTGTTATGCTGAGTGTGCTTGTGTAAATTCAGGGAATAAACCTGAAACATGCTTTGGGGAGTACATTTCACTTGCCACAATATGTTCAGAGACCTGTGCCAAGTGAGAACTATATTTCTGCCTCTTTCGATCACTTAGCGTCCTTTCGTCCTGGCTGCCTTTTCTACAAATCAGGACATTTTCAGGACTTTTCAGAACCATGTGGCTGGCAGGAGTCATTCTCCACTCTGTTCCTCTTCCTCTGGGCAGGCAGACTTATGATACCTTCCCACCCCCCAGGGATTCATGAATAGTTTTAATGTGGTGCTGGGACAAAGATTCGTCACAAGCTCCAAAACATAAGTCTTTATGCCTCTCCTAAAGTTGTATTATTGCACTTTTACTCCCAGGTCTTCCTGTCATGTCTTGAAATGTCAAAGATCCCCATCATTTACCAAGGATAAAGGTCTCAGAGTGCTTGAGGCAGGATATGTAATTCGGGGGTTCAGCAACTTTAGCCCTGTAGCTGCTTATTTTCAGATGAAACACAAAACAGAAAGTTCAGTCTAATCTTCTCTCCAATAGCTACTACCTCTGGAAACCTAGTTTGGGTTATAAGACAGCATTGCATAGTGGACCAGCACTATGGCTTCACCTTCTGCTTTTCTATAGCCCAGGAGTGAGAGTGGCTTTAGGATTTTTAAATGGTCAGGAAAAAAAAAAAAAAATCAAAGGAAGAATAATATTGTGTGACATGTGAAAACTGTATGACACTCAAATCTCGATGTCTAAATAAAGTTTTATTGGAACACAGCCATGCTCATTCACTTAACGTATTGTGTATGGCTGCTTTTGCACTACAACGGCAGTTGCTGCTGCAGAGACCATATGGGGCCACTAAAGTCAAAAATATTGGGGCTGTCCCCGTAGCCTAGTGGTTAAGTTTGGCGCACTCTGCTTCGGCCACCCAGGTTCAGTTCCCTGGGTGCGGACCTACACCAGTGATCAGCCACCACGCTGTGGTGGTGACCCACATTCAAAAAAAAGGCAGATTAGCACAGACGTTAGCTCAGAGCAAATCTTCCTCTAGCAAAGAGAGGAAGATTGGCAACACATATTAGCTCAGGGCGAATCTTCCTCAGCACAAAATAAATAAATGAATATTTTCAAGAAATTTACTATCTGGTCTTTAGAAAAATAGTTTGTCAACCCTTGGTATAGAATAAAGTGTAACATTGGGGTTAATAGGATCACAAGGATTCCAGTCAATCCCACAGGATAGTAGTCCACTGTATAGCAAATACAAAATATAAATCCTCAATGAAATGATGAGAAATTTGTGCTGAATTTATTGTTGTGCTTGTTGTCATTATTTTTTCTTTCTGAAATGACAGTGGAGAGCATAAAGAATTATTTACCCATGCCAGGTATAAATGTATGCCCATGGCCATTATTCTCATAAATTACATGCAAAGAGATTGTCACACAGCCCACCCGGAGTCCACTCAGACCTAGTCTCTCAGTTTGCCTCTTTCTCAGCTGTTCCTTCAGTCTGTGTTCTGCCTGAATATTTGTTGGGGTATACCAATTTATTTATAGACTTGGAAACATAATGCAACTTTCCCTACAAACATCTCCACACAACCAAGAAGAATATTCTTGGCAATATTCAAAACAAAGTTCTTAAATAAGAGAGCTAGGATCCCTTCACCTAACCCAAGCAAGGTTTGCTTTGCCACTTCTAATAGTATAGAAATAAATAACTATATTTGATTTCAGGGCTGGGGGCTGAGGGGGAGAAAGAAGGAAGGAAGGAAGGAAAGAAGAAAAAGAAACTAGAGAACATTTTTAAGCTGGCCTTCCCCCTTTCTCAATAAAGATTCATACATAGTGGAAAGTGTATGTAGTACTCTGATATTTATGCTATTTGGCAACCAACTAGCTTTAAACAGCTCCTTAAGACCTTTGAATAAAATAGCACTTTATTCACTCACAGTTGTTGTGTGTGTGTGTGTGTGTGTTGCTTGTAAATGATAATGTGCCCTTTAAAGCTTGCCTTCTCTTCCAAGTGCTCTTCGCTATGTGCATCTACTTGGTGATTATATGCTGAGTATGGTGATGGAAAGTAATACCATCCCCAAAATAGGCAATTCTTGGTTCATTCTGGAAAATCTTTTCAACTCATCAGAATTTTACCAGAGGTGACATTTCTAGTCCTGCTGTAAAAGTATCTATGAAAATCTGTGACCTTTAATCCTTTGTTTTGTCTTGGTCTTCATCATAGCAAAGTTATTGTCCAAAAGGTTATCGTTTGTTTTCATTGAAGATCCCATATCATCTGAAAAAACCTCATAGCAATTAATTACTCAGTAGATGGATATTGAATACATATCTGTCATAGTGTTATGATAAGTGCTATTGCAGAATCAGAAAGTTATTGGCTATGATCCTTCTCCAGATGTCTGGAGACACACTGGGAAGGCAAAGCTCACACACATGAAAAATATAAGAATTTTACTCACATGAAAATTGAAGCACAAGCATAGAAAAAGTTCAGAGAAGAATTAAATCATTTTGAGCAAAAAGGAGATGAGAATTGAACCAGGCATTGTAGGAGTGTAGGGTCTTGATAAACAAAGGGTAAAGAGAGGAAGTGGGTATTCCTAGTGAGCAGAATAGATTGAATGAAAGCAAGAAGCAAAGTATTACCTAAGTCAGCATTAATGGCTCAAAGAGCAAAGAAGACAAAATACAAATATATATATATATTGCCATAGCTTGGGTGAAGCCAGACCAGAGAAGGCATTGGAAACAAGTAGAGTAGGTCTGATGATTGAATAAATAGAATGCAGTGTGTATTAGAGAGTTCGCAGGCATAAGGCTTTTGCTGTGATTCACACCATGAAAATGATAGAGCATAAATTAAATATAAGTAGTATGAATGGAAAGGAAGGGTAAAGCTGATGAGTATGTCACAGAAAGAAACAACATAAAGGGAAGACTGAAAAATAAATGTCCTACTGTGAGAAATTAGAAAGATAGTTGTAATTACTGGCACACTTGTTATAGTTAGGTTGGGGGCCAATTTAGAGCGTGGAGATTATATAAATTCTGATGCATTGAGTTAGAGGAGTTGGAGAGACATCTAATCATATCTAAATGGTCAATTCTAAGGTCATTTAGCAATCCCTAGCTCACCTTAACCTATAAAGCTGGAGGTACAGATTTAGACACTGTCCACTTGGAGCTGATCACTACTCCATTTAGTATATGATCCCACTGAGGAAGGAAAGAAGAAGAAATCAAAGATAAAATCTTGACAGCCCTTATGTTTACCAAGGTAGAGATAAAGAGAGGTCAGATATTTTGAAAAAATAGGAATGAATTACATCATCACATAAGGTAATGAAATACAGCTTTTCAAGGGAGTGGTCAAGAGGAAAATACACACACACATACACACACACACACACACACACACACTCACACACAGAACTCAAGGAAGGTGAGGACTAAGAAAAGACTCGGAGGATAAGAAGGTCATTGGTAACATTCCAAAGTACAGTTTCAGTTGAGTGTTGAGACACAAGCTAGACGCCCGCCAGACCTGCCTTAGTGGAGCTTGCTACTCCTATTCTAATAATATCCATTACAATTCATTTTTAATTCCCTTATAGTGATTTTTATTTGTTCCTTTCTATTTTCATTTTGATTTATTATTTTTTGTTTATTTAACTCTGTCTAGGAATTTATCTTATTTTGCTACACAAAGTAGCCCCTCTGCTGTCATTTTGAACCTGTGGGAAGCTCGTCATCAGCACGATGGTGACCTTGACTCCCTGGCCTGTGCCCTTGAAGAGATTGGGAGGACACACACGAAACTCTCAAACATTACAGAATCCCAGCTCGATGAAGCCGACTTCAACTACAGCAGGCAAAATGGACTCTAGTCCACTTCCTCTCATGAGACAGAGCGACGGCCAGCTTCGGGACATTTGCTTTAAATGGGAAAGAAAGAGGCAGCTTTCTGCCCAGTGCCATTTGGAGAGTTCAGCCTTCATTTACAATCAGTGAGAATCCCTGGTTGAAAAATTGAATTTTATATAGGTAAAATACGTTAATAGGGAAAAGCAGAAGCTCTCTTAAATGTAAGAGGGCTCTACTGTCTCCTCTGAATCCACACTTGGGTTAACACTTGATGAACTTCTCATATTTGGAGTGGCAAGGATAAAAGAGAGGGCATATCTAGAGAAAAGTCACTGAGGGAAAAGATGAGCTACAATAAAGCTGGGAGGGCCGAGATTGAATAAGTGCATGTTTTGTAACAGGTTTTTAATGATGTGCCCCAAAGGGCCAGCTGATTCTGGTATCAGATTGTCAGAGTCTTCTACCGACTGGCATCTGTGATGTCAGCGATCATTGTAAAACTGGCTTTTAGAAGTAAAACAGGGTTGCTAACCCATTTGACTTCAACAACGTCAAGGAGGGCATTTAGAATTTAGAATCTGACTACATCACACCAGCACCAATTCCCTATTTATTCTAGCCACTTAATGGAAATAAGATTGAGAGGTTAGATAGACCACAAACTGGTTCTTGCAGTGTACCCCACCATCATTTTCTCCAAGGACAAATCTACCCCCATTCTTCTCCTTCTTTACCCATTACAGTAGAGGAGAGGTTTCAAGGAGCATAATTAGACTTTTCAATATGAAAATTTACTTCTTCTAGCTCAACAAACCAGGACCATCTCTATTCCCAGCTAAGCCACTCAAAATACAGAGTGCTATTAGAACACAGCTTTATTACACGGATTTGGAGACAAAAGTGGTCAAATCAGATCCAAGGAAACAAAGGAACTGCAGATGCCACAGGCCTCAAATAAGCTGTAATTCTAGGATGCAGGTGTTGATCTGGTTCCCCAACCTTGTTATAAGGGGATGTGGGGTTTCACTGTACTTTTCAATCCAGGTTCTTGAAATTTTCTAGCCTTTTGGTATTATGTTATCACAAAATCTTTCCGTAGGGCTATAGGTCTTCCTCCTTTTGCCTCTTGGGAAATTACCAGATAGTCTTTGCTCTAAATGATATCTGAGTCAATAGACCTGAGGAATACCTCTACCACAGTGTTCCAGAAACCACACGCATTGTTCAGGGAGCCTTCAAGCTCTGATAAGTCAACTTCACCAAGTATGCTTTCTCTACAGGACCATTAACATATTACTTTATGTTTTAAATAAAAGACAATGACATTGTGGAGAAATGAAATCCACAGATAATTCATGACCCCTGTCTTAACACTTTATTCCATGTTTTATCCTATTAAATCATTTCTGACAAGCTGTCCTAGTAGACTAAAGACGAACAGCTCTGCTCCTGCTCGTCTTCTGGTGGATGTTTTAATTAGCTGTCCATAATCAGGACAACTGAAGTCAAGGACCTAGATTAACCACAAGGCTTATCAATTACTTAGGGGTTGGCTGTTTTAGAATAAAATAAAAATAGAGACTGGGGGAGGTGGGGAGTACTTGGCAGTGGGTATATGGTCAATTTTTTTAAGCAATGTTTTTGTAGATCCCATGTAAAAAAACAAAAAAATGTTGTGAATCTACACCTAAGTGAAAAAGACCTAAAGATAGGTTGAATTATGATACCATGGGTAAGGCATTGAAGAACTCTTGAATGTGTTGGCCATTTTCTCTAACGAATGTATGGTATATATGGTCCCCTGTATTTGATAAAAGGCTGTGCTACATGAAATTCAAAAGCATCTTGCTTTTCTCAGGAACCAAAGGCATATTATCTAGAACAAACAAATCCCCTTAGAACTGTCAAGCATATTTTCACAATACCATATCTAGATCAGGAAAACATCCTTTTGCTAGTTTGATCAACTTGTTTACTTCTTGGAGGGAGCAAGAGAGAGAAAGCATGAAAGTGTAAATCATTTGACATCCCTGATACAATTTCTGAAAGAGAAAGAAGTGGAAGTGGATGGTCAGTCACCCAAAATAAACTCGAGAGTTGATTGGCATGGGTGATATGCAGAAAGAATCTGCATTAACTGTTGAATAGTAACTTGTAGAAAACACAGTATAGAGCTTATGTTCCTATCCATCTTGGACGATTTTTATTTTAAATCATCCTACCCATTTTTACTCTTCTCTTCTCATTGGCCTTATAATTATTTCATCTTTCTATGAATCCACACAGATCCTTTTTAGATTTTTGATACATTTTTATATTCTAAAACAGATGAAAAATTTTAATGTTTTCCCTAGAATCTATGTAGATGCTTATTTTAAGATAATAAGAGATTATTATCAATCCCTGAATGTCTAGACTTTCCTCCCATGGATTTTTTTTTTTTTTTTTTTGGCCTGGGTTTTATAAATGCACTTGATCATCATATCATATTGAGTGACAGAGGAAGCAAATTAACACGATTCATCTCTGATTTCAGCCCAAAGTTCAAATCTATCTTTCAGTCCATTTTGCTCCTCTTTACATTTCTCTCATTTCTGCTAGGATCTTACATAGAATTTCTACAGAAATGTATGAATTCTATGGCCATTGCGTGTCAGGATTGTGCAGTATTTTACATTAGACTTACAAAGAGAACCCATGTTTGTGAGATTTACAGACCAAGATATATGTGTGTGTGTGTGTGTGTGTGTGTGTGTGTGTGTGTGTGTGTGTGGCGGGGGAGCATGAAATTGCAGATCAGATAGACTTAACTGACACTTGAACTTGTGTTACTCACTGTGACCTAAACCCTTGTTCTATTTGAATATTTGCCTGTCACAACACAAATGCCCCTCTTGAAAGAGATTTACTTGTCAGTTCAAGCACTTACTTTAGAAGTCTTATTGTCCTACTGCAAAATGAACCAAGAAATTTAAAGTGGCCTTTAATACTTGGTAGGTTACTTAAAATTTTTACAAAATATCATGCTTAGTGTCAAATCTTTCAGTCCACAAAAGCCTTTAAGTCTAATAGTCATGCTTTAAACGTGACTTAAAATTATGCCACCAAAATGTTGTACTTCACAGCTTTACCAGACTGCAGCATCATAAAGTTAATTTACAGTTTTTACGACATTGCTTGTGCAGTCTTCCTGGTTTACATTAAAATCCTTTAAGCCAAAAAGAAGCTCATTCTATGGATTTAAATGCAAACTTCATTTACCGGTACAGATTCATAAAACTCAGATGTACTCCCACAAAAATTTTATTGGCCTTTTTGTAAGAGATGAATAGGAATTGACACAGTTGTCTTTAAAGAGGGGAACTTTTCTCTTTTTTTATTGTTTTTATCTCCAACTTCAGGTATTATCCTTTGCCATTGTCCCTATATTTTTCTTTCAGTTGGCTTTGAGAGGGGATATTGTCAAATCACCCAAACAGGGTTCTCTTTGGATTAAAAGTTCTAGATTCACTGCAACTATTTTCCTGATGGAAATTCTCAACATCAAGATTGATAAGCAAGGGTAGAATATTAAAATGATATAATTGGTTTTAGATAGTATTCTCCACTTGTCAGACTTCTGGCAAATCTACCTGTGAGTTTCAAAATGTTATAAAATCTTTTGATGTGCTTTTGTTTTTCCCTTTTGCCACTTTTCTCTTCAGTTTCTTAGTCCCTCTGTAAAAGCATTGACTATTCTAGCTATCAGACGTGTTGAAGGTGAAGTTCTCTCAGAGTTCTTTGTTCCAGATCTGTGAAGGTCACAGGAACCATGAAGGAGCTGAGAAATGTTCTTCTCTGGCCCATTGCGTGGCCCATTTTCATTCATTTTCCTCATGAAACATTGCAAAGTTTTGAATCCTTAGTAACTCCCATTGACTGACTAGAGGTGACAGCCACAGCAAATGGGAGAGCAAAATGTCGTCCTACAGATAGTGACAAAATGTCATTAGCCCTTTGGTGTTAGTTGCCATAGCGCTGTATTTGAAATCAATGCGTTAGCCAAAGCTGAATGGCCACCATTTTTGCAGTTACCACTGTTTTGTCTGCATAGAATTTTCCTGAACTACAAACAAAACTGTATTTTGTCAAATGTCACAAAGTGAAAATGTTACTAATCTTAGATGTGTTGCATATTTTGTGTTTTTAATTTCCAAACTCTTTCAAAAGCTGCAGTTATAAAGCTGTTTGGCTGTATTGACAGCATGTGGTGTTTTTTGCAAAAGCAATTCTAGGAGAGCCAGTGTCTACCATGGACTCCGCACATCCCCACTCCAGGGTCGTCAACAATATCGAAATGGCAATTTATATGCTGTCTTTTTTTAAAAGATAAAAGGGGATGGAAATCAGACCTGGCTGTTAGTCGCTAGTGTGTAGTACTGTGATCTGAAGTAGGAAATTTAACTCACATAGAATAATTGTGGTTTTTGAAGCAACTACTTTGTTTTTTTTATTTTGCTGTGAAGATCATGGATTTGGAATGTCCTCATGAGGTGGGCCTAAGACAGTAACATTAAATTTTCTGTCTTAGAACCCACCCTCCATCTGAACCCAAAGATATAAAAGGCAGTAAGCTTCATGTTTAAGCCTAAGCTTAAAGATTTTCCTCCCCCATCCCTAATATTGAGTTCAGCAGGAGGTACATCTTTTTTTCCAAAAAGTTAAAGCATTGAATTATAAAATATATCACTCAATTTGGTAATGTAATTCTTTGCATGAATGGAAATGTGTGTTAAATACTTTTGCAAAAGGCATGATTACCATGAAAATGTCCTTTGCCTCAAATTTGCTGACCCCAGAAAGTATTTCACTATTTCAAGCATTATTTACATACAAATTCCAAAATTGGACTAATTATACAAGTCCCTTAAAACATGGTAGATGTGGTAGGTAGCGATTTAACTGTGGTTCTGTTGAATCATGAAAAGGAAAGATGGTATTTGAGAGGAGTTTGTAAGCAGAGTATCATGCCTCATGACTCCATTACTGAAACACAGACATTACAATCAGAAATAGACCTAATGATTCTAATATCCTGCCATTAGCAAGCTGATGATGCTGAAAGGAGCTCACCCCTTACCAGGAGGCTTCGCTCTAAGCCTCATCAGAGGGTAACTGAAAATTTTCAGTCAGAAGTACTCTCCAAGGCTTGTCCTAGATTATGATGTTGGCTGCTCCCATTCAAAACTTCTCTATAAGAAGCTCGGAAAAACTAAGTCTGTGGGAATTCTTTGGCAGGAAAACATTTCTCCTTTTCTAAATTGGAATAAAGACTGACTTAAAATTTCCTGTTCTTCATAATTGTAATTAATTAGTACATGCAATCCAGTAAGTCTCAACCTAGAAATATTGAAAATATAAGCAGTGAGGAAAACTGGTTTATTCTCCTGATCCAAACTCAAAAACTATGAGCAACCGTTTACCTCCATTTCTGTATGGAAGAATTTTTGAATAGATTTCATTTTGTTCTGTTTATTTGGCAAAGGAGCATGGAGGGGGCAGTTCTTCCAAGTCACTCATATCTTAAACCCATACCACTCTCAACTTTTATTTGATGTGTTCAAAGCCAGAAAACAAAAGCAGAACTGAACACTTAATTTGACATGAAGCTGAAGGAGTGAGTAAGCCAGAGGAGAGAGTTTGAATAAAGCATGGCCTTGGCTTCATACCACACTTTTTGTGCCTTGTATTATCAATGTAAATTCTGAATGTTGTACAGTAAATAATTGGATGGACTTCTTAGAAAGGCTGCACTGGCTTCTTTTTCAGCACATGTACATATCTATAAATATATATACATATATATTTGGTAATGCCAAACAGCTGTGTTATATTGTATTGAACAAAATGGACGGTTTGGATGTTTTATGTAGAGTTTGCAAAAAACAACTGGATGGTTACAGACTTTTCAAGATAAATGTACAGTCGTAAATTACTGCATATCAGTTATTTATGAATAAAGAGTCTTTTATTGACATTTTAGGATACTCCATGAGTGGGACTTTGAAATCCCAATGAGGACCCCCTCTTTACACCTCCTGCCACATCCTAGCAGGACCTGGAATGCCCTCCACATCAAGGACAATTTCCAGATACCTGTTAACATATTGAACCCAATTTCTCCCTCTGGCCTCAAGAGTGAGACACTATGAGGCTACCGGAAGCAAAGATGGGATTATTTCCACCCCACTCCAACACACACACATACAACTTTCCTTAGGAGATAGTTTTCTACACTCTGAGATAATCCTAGTCATACATAACTGGGATACCATTCACCTTATTCCTCAAAATGCTTGGGTTATTTTTACAGACTATATAGAAAACGTTATGCTTCTCCATGGGAGAATGTTAAGAAAATAAGTACAATTTTGCACATTTCGAATACATCTTGACTGACGGAATTTGTTTTAAATGGTTTTTAAAGTGCTAAAAGCTCCCAAGAATTTATTTATGACTACTTAGAGCTGGTCAGAGCCAGTTTAAATAGTGTGATCTACTCAAAGATGATTTCTGATCTATTTAAAGTAATTGGTTATAAATTAAAAGAAGGATAAAAATTGGTTTAAACTAGTATTTTCCAAAATTTGGTTTTCTTTTAAACAAAATACCATTTCCATAGAAAGATAACTTTTTTTTTCAAATTAAGTTTGGGAAGCTATGGAATAAAATGAAACCTCATTCTCTATTCTAGATTTCTGAAAACCTTTAGGTGTATGATGGATCTAATATATACGATGGATCTCTAAGAAGGGAATATATGCAACATTTCCTTAACTTTTTTGACCATGTAATTCTTATTTTGGATCATCTTATGGGACTAGCAGGGGTGGATATGAATATCCACGAAGTGGCTATGAGTGGTTCCAACTGTTATTTCTGACCACTTTAAGTTAAGCAGCCCTTTAAAGCTGATTACAGTCATGCATTGCTTAATGACAGGGATACACTGTGAAAAATGCATCGTTAGACAATTTCATCCTTATGCGAACATCATAGAATGTACTTACACAAACCTAGATGGTATAGCCTACTACACACCGAGGCTATACGGTACTAATCTTATGGGACCACCATCGTATATGCAATCCATCATCAACCGAAACATCTTGTGTTGCATGACTGTATATTTAAATTACTGATAGAATGAGAATTGGTAAAACTAAATAAATCAGTATGATTTTTAAACTTGAACTAGGTAAATCAGTATGATTAGGTAAAACCAAGCCAAACATTTCAGAATTATTTAAATAGAGCAAATAAATCCAAGTCAAGTTGGTCAAAACAGATTTTCACTAGAGGAATGCTGTGACTGGCATAAAGATCCAGATATAACTTGCTCATCCTGATGAAAACTTAACAGAATAGCTTGAACCTGTAATAAATTGTTCAAAAAAATTAAAAAAAATTTTGTTGTTTAAAAAATGCTTTGTCTAGTTAGGAACTAATTCTGGGTGGATTAAGCTATTTTGCGCTAATTTATGTTTGTTCTCTTTAGCCAACACTTGTTAGAATTTGGTCAAACATTCGGATAGGGGTTACTCATTCATTAAAAAAAATTATTTTAGCATTTACTACATGATAACAGAGTCTGGATTCAAATCCTATCATCTAGCATTTGATATCAAGCAAAATACTTAACATTTCTACTTTATCTATAATATAGGTATGATAATAGAATTTTAGATTCTTTCCAAAGTCTGAAGACTAAATGAAAAAAATACATGTAAAGCCCTTAGCACACTACATCATACTTAGAAAGCAACCAATGAGTGTTAGTTTTAATCTTATTTTAAAGAGAAAATGTGCATCCGTTAACAAAATGTGTTTGAGGTCAACACAGGCTGGAGCAGTAATCCTGAGTCTGCCATTCTCTGCATACATGACCTTGGCCAAGAAACTTTATCTTTGAAAGGAGATAATCATATCAAGCTCACTGAGCACAAAGTAAATGTTCAAGAAATAGTATAGTGACTAACCACGTCTTCAGTTATTTCTGGCTAGTTCTGGTTATGAACAGAGACATCCTAGAGTGTGCATTATATAAACATAATAAAGTGACAACAGGGCCAAAGATGTACTCAACTTTAGTATCCTTCTGATACCTGAAAGTTATTTAAGAAAAAAGAAATGTCTTACTACTCCTGAAATCAGTGAAATGAAATTTGTCTTCAAATATAAAGGTTAATGCTTAATACAGTAAGCTTAAAAAAATACTCTAATAGGGGCCGGCCGGGTGGCTCAAGCAGTTAAGTGCGCGCGCTCCACTGCAGTGGCCCGGGGTTCAGTGGTTTGGATCCCGGGCGCGCACCGATGCACTGCTTGTCGAGCCATGCTGTGGCAGCATCCCATATAAAATAGAAGAAGATGGGCACGGATGTTAGCTCAGGGCCAATCGTCCTCAGAAAAAAGAGGAGGATTGACATCAGATATTAGCTCAGGGCTGATCTTCCTCACAAAAAAAAAATAATAATAATACTATAACAAAGTCCCATGTATCCACTCATGTAGAATGATTTTAGGAGAGAAAGAACTTGAGGCAGATGATAAGGTAAATACATATTTAAAGGGCATATACTACTAAGACAAATAACATTTTTTTAAAAGAATAGTGATCTTGCATAGAGTAGATGCTCCATCAAGGAGATGACCTATTTTATCGTTTTCAGAAGACATAAGGGCCTTAAAAACATGACACAAATTGTACATTAAAGAATGACCTGGGCACTATCACCTGCTATGTGCCAGCCCCTCCACTACAAGTCAGGCATTCATAAATAAAAGTCATTGACTCAGACTTCAAGAAGCTCACTCTCCTTATAACAAGAGATTACATACCATCAAACAAGTGTCATGAAAGAGGTGAGTGTAGACTGTTAAGGGAAAATAAGAAAGAGCACTGAAACCAGATTGTGTGCTGTGAGGGAAAGTTACATGGACAAGTTACCATTGGGCTAAGATTTAAAGATGTTGTATTAATGTAGCTATTTCTATAATAATACCTTGTAACAAGCCCCATAATTTGTGGTTTAAAATAAACATGTATTATTCTCACAAATTTATGGGTCAGCTGGGAGATCCTCCTGATCTGAGCCTGCCTTGGCTAATTTTGACTGGACTCATTCATGTATCTAAAGTCAGCCCAGAGGTTAGCTGAGCTGGCTCTTCCAGACTAGACTCCTTGCATGTCTGGGGCCTTGGCTAGGCCAACAGGACTGACCTAGCTCTGCTCCATATGTCTCATGATCCAACTCGTTGGGCTGGGTATGTTCTTATGGTAAAGGCAGAGGAAGAGAAGCAGGCAGAGTCTTTTGAAGCCTAGTCTTGGAACATCATCATTTCTGTGATAGTCTAATGGCCAACATAACTCACAAGACTAGCCAATTCAAGAGAAAGGGAAATAGAGTCAATCTCTTGATGGGAATTTCTGTAAAATCACAGTGCAAACGGAGTGGTTACAAGAAGGGGTGGAGAATTTGGGTCATGGTTTCAATTTCTCCATAAGAGATGAGGAAGAATTTGTCAGACAAAACATAAAGGAGGAAGAGCGTTCAAACAAACAGGAAGATTAGCATTGATCAATATAGTAATAAGCATTTTATTTAGGAGAGGCTGTCATACTGCTTTTCATGCCGCTAGTCCTTAGGACTCACTGGATTGTCTATAACAGCACTTTCCAAACTTCTGTGCTATGTTACTAGGTACTGATCCTATGGTAAGCCATGTTTCAGAACAGCTGAGTTAATCACGTTTACAGAGGTTTCTTTATTGTAAGACCTCTCAAAGGTTTTTACGTAATAGTATCAACACTTTTAGAATACTTTCAATGTGCTAGGCACTTTACATGGATTCAGTAATTTAATCCCCTGGCAATTATATGAAGTCAGTACTGTTATTACTCACATTTTGTAAACAGGGAAACTGAAGAAAGAAATTATGCTAATATGCATTTTTAATCACTCAGCCAAGGCTATTGTCTGCAACATTTTCCAAATGTTTATCATCTACTAATTTCTACTTAATGGGCATGTGGTAACATCTCACAGTTCACATTTTGGGATTCACTTTTCTAAAGATATATGAGAGATCAATTGGGTCCTTCATCCTAAATTACTTTAGTCCAGGTTTTCTTTAATTTCTTTATTCTCACCTGTCCAACCATTTCCTTGCACTTTGCAAAACTTCTTATCTTTAAACATATGATAAACCCATCTTTTTAACATTATTTTAATTATTGCCTGTGAATGTTTGATTTAACCATGTTCCTCTATAACTAATTAAAAATGCCCCTTAAAACGGATAGGAGTGAGTTATAAATATTTTGTTCAACCTTATAAAGACTACTTTTAAAAGCTGGAGGCATCTTTACAAGCAATTAAATGACATATCAAATAACCTTGCTCTCTCTAAGTTTAGAGAAAAATTCAATGTATCTTTCCTTACAACGGGGTGAGTTTTGTGTGTCCAGCCATAGATAAGATGCTGTGCAGTTAAGTGGAAAGAGCCCAGAGTAGGTTAAGAAATAGTAACTAAAGAAAGTTCTAATCTCATGCCTACCAGTAGAGTCTGACAATTTATTTTACTTTTTGAGTCTCAATTTCCACATCTGAGAGATCAGCATCATGAATATCCTGTCCCACTTCCTATATTTGGCTACAACAGGAATCAAAAGAAATACTACATATGGAAAAAAAACCTTTATATTCTAATAAGTGCTATGCAAGTATTTTAACAGAATGACAACTGCGCAGTGACTGTCAATGAAAAACAAAAGATCAGAAATTAATACTTTTAGTTAAAATTAATTGTTAGACATGCAGGTAAAAAATTTTAAATGACCTAAAACTTGTTCTTTCATTTCCTCTGATTCATAGGTTAAATAATTTATTTAGGATACTCAAGGAAACTGAGATGGTCTCGTCCCTAGCATCATTGTCTTTAAAAGTCCAAATACTTTGAGAAAGATCAAGAATATGAGTGTGTTCTAGACAATGTCATAAGTGAAAAATTATAGAGGAGGAGGGTCCAAGATGGTGGCATAGGAAGACTCTGAACTCACCCCTTCCCATGGACATACCAAATCTACATCTACATATAGAGCAATTCCTCCTGAAGAACTGAGGGCTGATTGAACAGCTTCTGCACAAAAAACAATAGAGAGACCACATAGAAATGGGTAGGAAAGACAGAGACACAGTATGACACGAACCCCACCCCTAGGGTGGTGACCTGAAGCAGGGAGGGATATAAGTGAGGGACCCACATGAGGCCCTGGTGCACAATGAGAAAACAGCATTTTTAGAGTTGTTTGTAGAGTATATAAGGTGGTTATATAGACTATACAGGAAGGAAATCCATTTACTAACCCTAGAGCATCTGCCAAACAGGCAGAGAACTGCTGGAAATCTCTTCAGGGTCAGAGGCACTACTGAGCACAATTTTGGCATTCCCCCTGCATCTTGATAGCACAGGCTAGAGCATGGCCAGACACTCTAGCTGGCCTACTAAGGCTGCCTCAGTGTACCATGGAACCTTGGCCCACACCATCTCCAGCCATCCCCCCAAGGGCAGCTCTGGTGTGATGCACCCTAAGTGCCCCTGCGGCACCTGCCCCAGCTCCAGCCATCCCACCAAGGCAGCCCCAGTGCAGCATGCCCTGGGACCCCCTCCCTGGCCCACACCCACTTCAGTTCCAGCTGTCCCACCAGGGCCGTCCCAGCACAGTGTGCCCCAAGAACCCCTGACCCACTCCAGCTAGCCTGCCAAAGCCAATCAGCATATGGAGTTTACACAGAGGATGCTCCTACAAAAGGCCACTCCTTCAAGAACAGAACAGGTAGCTTTTTAACCTAATTTATAGAAACAAACACAAAAAGTCAAACTAAGTGAGGAGTATGTTTCAAAAGAAAGAAAAATATAAAATCCAGAAAAAAAAAAAACCCTAATGAAATGGAGATAATTTACCTGATGAGGAATTTAAAGTAATGGTCATAAAGATGCTCACTGAACTCAGGAGATGAATGGAGGAACACAGTGAGAACTTCGGCTTTGATTGGTTCTTTCTTATATTTTCTAACTCTGTTGAAGAATACAATAATTGAAATGAAAAATACACTAGTAGGAATCAACAGCAGATTAGATGATATAGAAGAACAGATCAGTGATCTGGAAAACAAAATAGTGGAGATCACCCAATTAGAATAGCAAAAAGAAAAGAATTTTAAAAAATGAAGATTGTTTAAGGGACCTCTGGGACAACATAAAGCATACTAACATTCACATTAAATGTGCCCTAGAAGGAGGAAAGAGAGAGAAAGGGATAGAAAACTTATTTGAAGAAATAATGGCTGAAAACTTCCCTTACCTGCAGAAGGAAATAGACATCCAGATCCAAGAAGCACAGAGAGTTCCAAACGAGATGAACCCAAAGATCCAGACTAAGATGTATTATAATTAAAATGGCAAAAGTTAAAGATAAAGAGAGAATCTTAAAGGCAGCAAGAGAAAAACAAGTCACATACAAGGGAACCCCCAAAAGACTATC
The DNA here is from genome assembly GCF_020826845.1 of Diceros bicornis minor. Lineage (NCBI taxonomy): Eukaryota > Metazoa > Chordata > Mammalia > Perissodactyla > Rhinocerotidae > Diceros > Diceros bicornis. The sequence goes on from NC_080768.1 coordinate 32,847,937, forward strand.
AGCTGATATTTCAGCAGAAACTTTACAGGCCTGAAGAGAGTGCATAATATATTTAAAGTGCTGAAAGGAAAAAACATACAACCAAGAACACTCTACCTGACCAAATTATCATTCAGAATTGAAGGAGAAATAAAGAGTTTCCCCAGCCAAGCAAAAACTAAAGGAGTTCATTACCACTAAACTAGCCTTCCAAAAAATGTTAAAGGGTCTTCTTTAAGTGGAAAAGAAAAGGCATAAGTAGAAATAAGAAAATATATAAAAGTAAAAAATCTCACTGGTAAAGGCAAATATTTAGTAAAGCCAATGGATCAGCCACTTAAAAAGCTAGAAGGAAGAATAAAAGACAAAAGTAGTAAAATCAACTATAACTACAATAGGTAGTTAAGGGATACAAAAAATAAAAAGACATAAAAGATGATGTCAAAAACATAAGGAAGGGAGTAAAAATGTAGTGCTTTCAAAATGTGTTCAAATTTAAGTGGCTATCACCTTAAAATAGACTGATATATACATATGTCAATATATAAGAACCTCAGGGTAACCACAAACCAAAAACCTACAATAGATACACAAAAAATAATGAGAAAGGAACCCAAACATAGCACTCAAGAAAACCATCAAACCACAAGGGAAGAGACCAAAAGAAGAAAGGAAGAGAGAAGAACTACAAAAACAACCAGAAAACCATTAACAAAATGGCAATACATACATATCAATAATTACTTTATTTTTTTAATTTATTTTATTTTTTGTGTGTGTATGTGTGAGGAAGATCAGCCCTGAGCTAACAACCATGCTAATCCTCCTCCTTTTGCTTAGGAAGACTGGCCCTGGGCTAACATCCGTGTCAATCTTCCTCCACTTTATATGGGATGCGGCCACAGCATGGCTTAACAAGTGGTGCATCAGTGCGTGCCCGGGATCCGAACCTGGGCCGCCAGCAGTGGAGTGCATGCACTTAACCGCTATGCCATGGGCCCGGCCCTCAATAATTACTTTAAATGTAAATGGACTAAATGCTTTAATCAAAAGACATAGGGTGTATGAATGGATAAAAAAACAGGACCCATCTATATGCTCCCTACAAGAGACTCACTTCAGAGCAAAATAAATACACAGACTGAAAGTGAAGGGATGGAAAAGATATTCCATGCAAATGGAAATTAAAAGAAAACTGAGGTAGCAGTACTCATAGCAGACAAAGTAGTCTTTAAAACAAAGATTGTAGCAAAAGACAAAGAAGGTCATTACATAATGATAAAGGGGTCAATCCAGAAGAGATATAACATTTGTAAATAGTTATGCATCCAACACAGGAGCACCTAAATATATAAAGTAAATATTAACAGACATAAAGAGGGAAATTGGTAGGAACACAATAATAGTAGGAGACTTTAGTATCCTACTTTTGTCAATGGATAGGTCATCCAGACAAAAAGTCAATAAGAAAACATCAGCCTTAAATGACACATTAGACCAGCTGGGCTTAACAGACATATACAGAATATTCCATCCAAAAACTGCAGAACACACATTCTTTTCAAGTGCATATGGAATATTCTCCAGGATAGATCATATTTTAGGACACAAAACAAGTATCAATAAATTTAAGATTGAAATCATACCAATCATCTTTTCTGATTGCAACAGAATGAAACTAGAAGTCAATGACAAGAAAAAACTGGAAAAATTAGAAACATGTGGAGACTAAGCAACATGCTACTAAACAACAAATGGGTCAATGAATAAATCAAAGAGGAAATCAAAAAACACTTTGAGACAAATGAAAATGGAAACACAACTTTCCAAAATCTATGGGATGCAGCAAAAGCAGTTCTAAGAGGGACATTCATAGTGATACAGGGCTAACTCAAGAAACAAGAAAAATCTCAAACATTCTAATACTAGACCTAAAAGAACTAGAAAAAGAAAAAACAAAGTTCAAAGTTAGAGAAAAGAAGAAAATAATAAAGATCAGAGCAGAAGTAAATGAAATAGAGCCTGAAAACACAATAGAAAAGATCAATGAAATGAAAAGCTGGTTCTTTGAAAAGATAAACAAAATCAATAAACCTTTAGCCAGACTCATCTAGAGAAAAAGAGAGGGCCCAAATAATTAAAATCAGAAATGAGAGAGGAGAAGTTACAATTGACACCACAGAAATACAAAGGATCATAAGAGACTACCAAGAACAATTATACACCAACAAATTGGAAAACCTAGAAGAAATATATAAATTCCTAGAAACATACAACCTTCTAAGATTGAACCATGAAGAAAGAGAAAACCAGAAGAAACCAATTACAAGTAACAAAATTGAATCAGTAATTTAAAAACACCCCAAAAAACAAAAGTCCAGGACCAGATCGCTTCACAGGTGAGTTCTACCAAACATTTAAAGAAGAGTTAATATCTATCCTTCTCAAAGTATTCCAAAAAACTGAAGAGGAAGGAACACTTCCAATCTCACTTTATGAGACCAGCATTACCCTGACACCAAAACTGGACAAAGTCACCACAAAAAAATTACAGGCCAATATCACTGATGAACATAGAGGCAAAAATTCTCAACAAAATATTAGAAAACCAAATTCAACAATACATTAAAAGGACTATACATCACAATCAAGTGGTATTTATTCCAGGGATGTAATAAGAATGGTTCAACATCTGCAAATTGATGTGATACACCACATTAACAAAAATAAAAATCATATGATCATCTCAATAGATGCAAAAAAAGCATTTGACAAAGTTCAACACCAATTTATCACAAAAACTCTCAACAAAGTGGGGTTGGAGGGAATGTACCTTAGCATAATAGATTATATATGCAAAACCCACAGCTAGTATCATAGTCAATGTTGAAAAGATGAAAGCTTTTCCTCTAAGGTCAGGAACAAGATAAGGATGCCCACTCTCACCACTCTTATTCAACATAGTATTGGAAGTCCTAGCCACAACAATTAGGCAAGAAAAAGAAATAAAAGGCATCCAAATTGGAAAAGAAGAAGTAAAACTGTCACTATTTGCAGAAGACATGATGCTATATATACAAAACTTTAAAGACTCCACCAGAATAATGAATACAGTAAAGTTACAGAATAAAAAATTAATATACAGAAATTTATTGCATTTCTATACACTAATAAGATGTTATCAGAAAAAAAATTAAGAAAACAGTCCATTTATAATTGCATTGAAAAGAATAAGATACCGGGAAATAAATGTAATCAAGGAGGTAAAAGACCTGTACTCTGAAAACTGTAAAACATTGGTGAAAGAAATTGGAGACGACACAAATAAATAGAAGATATACCATGCTCACAGATTGGTAGAATTAATATTGTTAAAATGTCCATACTACCCAAAGCAAACTACAGATTCAATGCAATCCCTATCAAAATACCAATGGCATGTTTCACAGAACTATAACAAAGAATCCTAAAATTTGTTTGGAACCACAAAAGACCCCAAATTGCCAAAGCAAATTTGAGAAAGAAGAGCAAAGCTGGAGGTACCGTGTTCCCTGATTTCAGACTAGACTACAAACCTATAGTAATCAAAACAGTACGGTACTGGCATGAAAACAGACACATAGATCAATGGAACAGAATAAAGAGCCCAGAAATAAACGCACACATACAATCATGTGTCGCTTAAGGATGAGGGTATGTGCTGAGAAATGTGTAGTTAGGCAATTTCATCATTGTGCAAACATCAGAGAGTGTACTTACACAATCCTAGATGGTATAGACAACTACACACTTAAGCTATAAGATACTAATCTTGTGAGATCACCATTATATATGCAATCCATCATTGACCAAAACATTGTTATGTGGCACATGACTATATATGGTCAATTAATCTATGACAAAGGAGGCAAGAATATACAATGGGGAAAAGACAGTCTCTTCAATAAATGGTGTTGGGAAAAACTGAACAGCTACATGTAAAAGAATCAAGTTGGACCACTATTTTACACCATATACAAAAATAAATTCAAAATGAATTAAATACTTGAATGTAAGACTTGAAACCATAAAACTCCTAGAAGAAAACATAGGCAGTCAGCTTTTTGCCACTGTTCTTAGCAATATATTTTTTAAACCAGTCTCCTCAGGCAACGGCAACAAAATCAAAAATAAACAAACGGGTTACATCAAATTAAAAATCCTTTGCACAGCTAACAAAACCATTAACAAAATGAAAAAGCAACCTGAATGGGAGAAGATATTTGTAAATCATACATCCAATAAGGGGTTAACATCCAAAACATATAAAGAATTTACACAACTTAATATCAAAAAACAAACAACCCTATTAAAAAATGGGCAGAGAACCTGAATAGACATTTTTCCAAAAAAGACATACAGATGGCCCCTAGGCACGTGAAAAAATGCTAAACATCACTAATCATCAGGGAAATGCGAATAAAAACCATAATGAAATACCACCTTACACCTGTCAGAATGGCTGTTATCAAAAAGATAAAAGAATAATCAGCGTTGGCAAAGATATGGAGAAAAGTAAACCCTCATACATTATTGGTGGGAATGTAAATTGGTGCAGCCCCTTTGGAAAACAGCAGGGAGGTTTCTCAAAAAATTAGAAATAGAACTACCATAATATCCAGCAATTCCCCTTCCGGGTATTTATCCGAAAATACTAACTCAAAGAGATGTATGCACATTTATGTTCACTGCAGCATTATTTACAGTAGCCAAGTTATGGAAGCAACCGAAGTGTTAATCAATAGAGGAATGGATAACAAAGATGTGATGTATATATACACAATGGAATATTACTCATCTACCAAAAGAAAGAATGAAATCTTGCCATTTATGACAACATGGATGGACTTAGAGGGTATTATGCAAAGTGAATAAGTCAGACAGAAAAAGACAAATATATGATTTCACTTATATGTGGAATCTAAAAAACAAAAACAAACAAAACAAAATAGAAATAGGTTCAGATACAGGAAACAAACTTATGGTTACCAGAGTGTGGAGGGGTTAGGGGAGGGGTGAGCAAAATAGGTGAAGGGTATTGAGAAGTACAAACTTTCAGTTATAAAATAAATATGTCATGGGGATGTAATGTACAACATAGGGAATATAGTCAATAATATTGTAATAATTGTATGGTGACAGATGGTAACTAGACTTATCATGATGACCATTTTGTAATGTATATAAGTATCAAATCACTATGATATACACTTGAAACTAATATATATCATATGTCAATTATACTTAATTAAAAAAATAATAAGTAAAAAAATTATATAAAATTATAAACTCAACTATATATTTGTTATTATTACTGAAAGAGGTATGTGTTAACATTTCTATGCTGGCTTTTATGGACCCAAACTATCGTTTTTGTTTTTTTTTTTTTTGTGAGGAGATCAGCCCTGTGCTAACATCCGCCAATCCTCCTCTTTTTTTGCTGAGGAAGACTGGCCCTGGGCTAACATCCATGCCCATCTTCCTCCACTTTATATGGGACGCCGCCACAGCATGGCTTACCAAGCAGTGCGTCGGTGCGTGCCCGGGATCCGAACCAGCGAACCCCGGGCCGCCGCGGCGGAGCGCGCGCACTTAACCGCTTGCGCCACCGGGCCGGCCCCCCAAACTATCGTTTTTTTAAAATTGTTCTTTACCACACAATTTTCCATTGAATTGTGCCTTCTATTGGCTCATTGTTTTAGCCAGATGTTGAGTTTATTAAAAAAAAATAATATTTATTGATTGTCTACTATTGAGGAAGCACTATAATATTAGTCAGTGGGAATATAGCAGTGAACAAAAACTAAATTCCCTAGTTTCACCGATTTCATTCTTCTGGGGGGAGACAAAGAGTAAAGACTAAATAAGTGAAATACAGAGTAAGTTGAACACAGGAAAGAGAAATGTATTTTCTAGGCGTGTGAGTGGGGTTGTATTTTTAAACAGGGTTGTCAGGCAAGGTCTCACTGAGAAGGTGACTTATGACTAAAGACCTGAAGGAGATGAAAAGTGAATTGAGAAGACCCCTGAGAGAAGAGGATTCAAGGCAGAGACAACTGCAATTGCGAAGGCTTCAGGTGGAGGTGTGCCAGGCCAATCAAGGAACAATGAGGAGATCCCTGTGGCTGGAGCAGTGCGAGTGACAGAGTTGCAAGAGATGAGCTCAGAGAAGTAAAGTTAGGTAGTTCAAATATAATCCTACAAGGTTTTGTTTAAAATCATGTGAAATGGGAAGATAACTGGAGAATTTGAACAGTTGGCAGAATCACATTGGTGGCTTAAGGATATATTGTAGTGGGGGAAGGGTAGAAGCAAGGAGATTACTAGTGTAGTGAGGGGGAGGAGGGGCACCTTGACTGTGGGTTAGTTCAGGGTGGTTGTAGTAGAGGTGATGAAAAGTGTTTGAATACCTTCTGAAGGTAGAGCTAGCAGAATTTGCTTATGCAATGGATGGATGTTGCGAAAGGAACAGAAGAAATCAATGATAGTTGATGTTGTCAAAATATAGATGGCATGTAAAATCATGAGATGGCACCAAGTCCTGGGACACTCAAACATTGAGTACTTCAGGAGATGAGAAGGAATCTGAGGAGACTGGGTAAGAGTGGCCAGTGAGGTAAAAGAAATATCAGAGAGCAGTGTCCAAGCAAATGAAATGGTGTGACAAAGAGGGCATGGCCATTAAAACAGGAGTTTGTTGACTAGAAGGAGAGTGACCCAGAAGCTAACTCTTCAGTGAGTAAGATGAATTGATTTAGGCATCTGTAGATGATTGCAGCCAGGAGAGGTAGTGGCTTTTATTATCTCAAAATATGAGCATCAAAGATAGAAAATCTTAGGGAGAAGAGAGGAAGATTGCCTGGAAATGGCCATGAGAAGGACAGAGAACTCCTACCCCACCTCTGGGAGTACAGAAAGTATGGGAGAGAAAATAGCAACCCTGAGGCCCTAAAAGGGCCTCAGAGGAAGGAGTTTCTTTAAGGAAAAACCAGGTTTCAGTAGGAGCAAGAAAAAGTAGGAAACATTCACAGATATGATTTGTAGGCGAGGAAAAACTCTCCTCTACTCTCTTTGGGTCTCTGGTTGTGCCTAAGAATTAAACTGGTATAAAACAGATTAATGGGAGTAAAGAATACAAATTTTATTGAAGAGAATGAAGACCTGAAGAAGTGAGCAGAGCAGGAAGGTTTTATACCATCTAGACAAAGACACGGTAAATATGTCAAGAATTAATAAGACAAAGGGGTTTGTGTAGTAAATGGTGAAGAAGTAATAAGGTTTGTTTATACAGCATTCTCAGCCATACATTTCCTCTCTGTGGTGATAAGGATGTCTCCCTTCCTCCTGGTGGTGGTGGGGGATACCTTTTACGTGAGAGATTTATCTCCTGCTTTCAGGGGAGAAGGGGGAGAGGGGAGGTGAGAGTGACCTTCCTGTATCTGCCATTTTCTCAAACTCCTGTAGCTTAAAATATTCAATATGCTGTGGTGTCATATTTTGGGGTAGATGTCCTGATCCCCATCAGGATATAAAGCATTTTACTGATGACTGAAAGTATCAGAGAAGGGTTTCACAAATTGGGAAACTAGGAGATGGGTCAGATGTACAGCCCCTTATGAGGATCATAGTTCAGGGGGTGGGAGACATGAGCATCCTTTGGTGATTGACCTCAGTAGGAATAAAGGACATAATAATAGTAGTCATTAACACTGAATAAATTAATTAATTGATTAAATAAATGTTCATTAGGATTATCCATTTATTCATACATTTAGACATTTATTATCTATTTTATATCCAGAAACTTTCTTCAAAGTCTTGTGAAGTAGGTAATTATATACTTATTCAAGCAAAAAAGAAATGGAACAGAGAAATGAAGTGCTTAGCCAAAGGTTACAAAGCTAGTGGTGATAGGTTAAACCAAGTGTTCTTATGGGGTGCTATTCCTCTTTAAAAAAAAAAAAACATTGCCTTGATTTTTTTTGTTTTAGCCACACTGTATGTAGAACAGAATTCAGGATTTCTAACAGGATGGACACCCCCCCAGGCACACAATTAAAGAATTCAACCAGCTGCAGCTTCTGGGGTCTGCAAGTGAACTCCTGCATAGGCTTCTGGGAGCCTAATACTTTTTTCGTGTGTGTATGAGGAAGGATCGGCCCTGAGCTAACATCTGCCAATCCTCCTCTTTTTTGCTGAGGAAGACCAGCCCTGGGCTAACATCCATGCACATCTTCCTCCACTTTATATGGGACGCCTCCACAGCGTGGCTTGACAAGCGATGCGTTGGTGTGAGCCTGGGATCCGAACCTGTGAACCCCGGGCCGCTGCGGCGGAGCACACACACCTAACCCCTTGCACCACCAGGCCAGCCCCCAGCCCAATACTTTTGTCGTAAGGTGAGATCAGCAGCCCTGACAGATTGGGAACAATCAGAAGACACTAGATTGGTCAAGACATGTTAGCGTCTTCTTGAGGCTTCCTTACTGGTGCAATCAGAAGAAATGAATGCATTAAAAAAGAGTGCTTTGGAAAGAAACGTATTCATATATCTAAAAGAATTTCATAGGGAATATATTGCTATAATTCTTGATATTGTTAAAATAAAATGTTTTTCAAAGAGTTAATTAAAAACAGCTCACAAGCAAACACAAAATGAACATATGTCAAAGATTTATTTAACTCATTCATTAATGAAGAAACGAGTTAATATGTTAACTCTAGTTCAAAGAAGAATTTGAAGAACAGATACACACACGTACACACACATACGTATGCAAATGAGTATTCAGAAATGAAAGTGCTAATAGGCAAAACTGATTAATATAGGGCAATAACAGATATCTTATAGGATATTGACCAGTTTTGTAATATTAACCGATATATTAATATCCTATATTGCAATAAAAATGTGGTATTCGTGGTTATCTTTTCTGTAGAGTAGAACTCAATTGTATCTGGACAAAATTCATTTGCATGGCTGTGGACAAGAATCATTTGCATTACTTCCAGTTTTCTATAGTTTAACTTCTCCCCCTACAGAGCTGTAATGCCACCAAGTCAAAAGAGGTCAGTGAAAGGAGCATACCCCTATGAAATCAATTATCCTCAGATGGTCAGTTAAACAACATCCAACACTTCCCTGAAAAGACACTCGGTACTTTCCTTTGCCCATGTTCAAGTCTTCGACAGTGTGTCTTAGAAATCTGCTGGGAGCCTTTTATTTGTGTATCATCTCTCAACAACTTTCCAAATCACTTCTGTGGCTTTTTTCCTTCTATTATGTGAAGAATAGGCAGGCCTGTTTCCCTTCTTTGCCACCAACAGCAGTAACTCAACATCTGAATCCACTAGGGGAAGAACACAGTTGCACAGCCTCTCCTACTGTTTCCATCCTTGTCTAAATCTAAGCAATTACCAATCCCGAACTTGTTTGAGGATTGGTTTTCATAGTTACTATAAAGTGGTGAGCCTGTGTGTGTGTGTGTATGTGTTGGGGAGGAGAGTCTGTTTCAATGTGTGAGGTTTCTTCCATCACTGACCCATGTGCCAATTCTTTTCCTTTTCTTTCTTTCCTATTTTCCCCCCATTTTCAGCATAATTAGATTTGGGGGCACTTATTGTCTTAAAAAACTTGCAAGTCTGCCATATGGAAGATGAATTAGACCAGCTCTGCCTGGTCGCAAGTGGTAGAACTAGGACCAGTTCTGCAGAAACTACAGGGAGACTTTTTCTCCCCTTACAGCGAGCATAATTTTCATACAGCTGTCCAAATTTGAAATGAGCTTTTAAGGATTCTTAAAAGCTTTTGGTCATTTTGATCCATGGCTTTCAGTGAAACACGCAAATAGTGCCAGGCTCTCTGTTGACACTTTTTTCAATTTAAGTCCTTCCCTCTCAAGGCACCACTCAGGTTTTTTCTCTTTCTCCTCAGATTGAGATTCTTGGTTCTTCCCACTAACCAGATCTTCATTCCCTAGGCCAGAGATGAGCAAACTGTTTTGGTAAGGCCAGGGTGCAAACATCAGGCTTTGTGGGCTACAAGGTCTCTGTTGGAGCTACTGAACTCTGCCACTGTAACAGGAAAGCAGCCATAGACCATACGTAAACAAATGAGTGTGGCTCTTTTGCAATAAAACTTCATTTATGGACACTGAAATTTGATTTCCATATAATTTTTTGGTGTCACGTATCATCACCCTTTTGATTTTTTTCAACAGTTTAAAAATTTAAGAACTGTTCTTAGCTCACATGTCATATATAAGGAGGTAGCAGCCTGAGAGCCACAGTTTGCCAACTCCTGCCCTAACTTCTCATTATAGACCCTAAGGAGGGACAATTTGTCTAAAGGACAAGATTAGATTCATTGACACCTCAAAGGAGACCCTGTAGGCTGAGAATCTGCTAAGATTTGGGGAAAAGACGTCTTCATATTTCAATGTTTTTACCTAAGTGGGCAGTTTTGAAAAATGGTTTCCGTGGAAGATATGATGATAGGTGTGTATGTTTTGAACACAATACCTGGAGTAAAAGTCAGAAACTCAAGTAGGGAAGTAGGAAGCAAAACTATATTTGTTAAAACTTTCTGAGACTGACCACACCTCTACAGTGGCCACAGTTCTACTTTGTCAGAGAGAGTTTCTTTGGAATAAACTCCTCTGCAGTCTCCCTCACAATAAAGTTTGACTGCTCAGACATCACATTATTGCCTTGTAAAAGCGGAGCATCTACTTCTATTCTTATCCATTTCAGGCTTAAAGTATAATAGATTACAATAAAGACTCTCTTTATAAGATATGTTTAAAGATTATTTCCCAGTCCATTTGGTAGCTCTTATGTTAATACCATCAAGGCAGATCCCTAAAAGGTAGTAACAAAAAATTTCAATAGCGCTTACAAGAATTCCTCAAAGGGAGGTTCTGGTGATGGCTTTTCAGTTGGAGGAACCAGTAAGAGAGGAAGTTCTAAGGTACTTATCTCTGTTTTTACCTATTTATTTTAACATGTGAGGCTTCATCCATCACTGACTGTTACCAATTCCCCTGCTTTTCTTTCTGTTCTATTTTTTTTTTTCATTTTCAATATAATTAGACTCAGGGGGACTTGATATTTGTCTTCAAATATTTGAAAGTCTGTCATATGGAAGAGGGATTAGACTTGTTCTGCCTGGTCCCAAGAGACAGAACCAGGAACAATTCTGTAGAAACTGTGGGGAGACTCTTTTTTTTTTATTCTTTATAGTGAGCATGATTTTCACAAAGCTGTCCAAAACTAGGATGAACTCTCAGAATTTCACGTCACTGAAGGTGTTCATACAGAGGCCAGACTACTACGTGGGGGGAATTTTGTAAGGAGAACTCAAACATCCTAAAATAGTTGAACTACCAGCTCTAAGAGTCTATGAGTCAGTGAATTGTTAGCCATTTGTCATATAATAATAATAGCAGCTCCATTATCTGACTACTTCATATTGTCAAATATTGTACTAAAGTTTACATTCTTGTTCAAGACTCACAATGATAAGGTCTGTAGTATTAGTATATAAATTTTATAAGTGATGATACCAAGGCCTAAGAGGTTAAGTAACTTGTCCTAAATGACACAACTAGTAAATGAAAGGTTCTAGATTTGAATCCAGATCTACCTGACACCAGGGTCCAGGCTTTTAAAACAACACCACTTCCTTGTAGTGGTGGTATGTAATGAGCCTTATAGATCTGATTTGTGTTTCATGTTAGCTTTTAATCTAGTACAGACAAAAGTAAAGGGTATAGAACACATGCAAGGCATGACTTACAACTGCTAAAATGAATGCGTCAACACGTATACATAACAAAAACATGTTCAGGCAAAAAAAGTTGCAGAACAATATGTACAATATGACACTATTTACATAGCATTTCAAACATGCAAGCTAAAACCACAAATTATTTAGAGTTACATACTTAGACATTCAGATATAAACATGGATGGGAATAAGACATACCAAATGAAGTTAAAGTAATTACCTCTGAGGAGTGAGAGAAAAGAATGAAATTAAAGTTAAAAGAGGCTTTAACTATAAATCTGTGATATTTTGGTTCTTTAGAAATGAATTAGAGAGCTAGAGCTAAAGAGAGAAAGAGAGAAATCTGAAGCAAAGATGACTAAAATGATAAGACTTTTCAAAGCAGATGTGGATACATATGTTACTTTATTTTCTATATTTCCTCAATGCTTGAAATATTTTGATTAAGATATATATAATTATGGCAAAATTAAAGCAGAAAATCTTTTATGTAGCTATGTGCCAGATTAAATGCATATTAACCTCTATCTCCCCCATGCCCAATGCCTACAAAAATGACAGCAAAAGACTAATGGGCCATAAACCCACAAAGACAGGAAGAACAGGAAAGGACCAAAGATCAGTGAGGAGAAATTAATCTGCAGAGAGGAGAGCTAACTGAAGTAGTGTATCTGAGAAAGCTGGACTCTGGACCTATGTGGTAGGAGTACACAAAACATAAAAAATGCTCAGCAACCAGAGGCAGAAGTTTTAAAGTCATTTGTTTCATTAGGTCAACAAATATTTATTGAGTGTCTAAAATGTACCAAGTGCTATTCTAAGAGTGAGGATATGCAGTGAACAAATAGTGAAGGCGGGGATGCAGAGTCAGCTAGCAACTGGGATTGGTTTTACACAATCCTTTAAAACAGGCTTTAACAATTGCAAGTAGACTCCCAGATACTCTCCCCATCACACCAGGTGGCTGTCGTGTGCCCACCACACAGAGGTTGTTTACTTTGAAACAAAGTAGGTTTCTTTGAAACAAGAAATTGTTTCTTTGAAACAAGAAATTGAAACAAAGCAGCTCTGGAGAAAGTAGTATAGCCACTGGAGAGGAATGTACACCATGCTTAGAACAATGAGAGTGACAGTGAATATATTGAACAGTGAGACTACCCTACACCCCTCCCACCCCCACTACTCTGTTACAATGCTTTAACACTCATGCAAGTAATTGATGGATTCATCTGCAGAGAAATGGACAAGCCTGATGGAAAAGAACATTGGATATGAATTTGGAGGCCCTCAAACAGGACAGGCAGGGCCAATCTGGTTACCCAACCATGAAGCTTATCAGTTGACAAGTCCTGCCCATTCAGAAAGCTTTCAAATAGAGGTTTTGTGTGTGTGTGTGTGTGTGTGTGTGTGCGCGCGTGTGTACCTCAGTTTTAAATATGCATAGAAAGTCAATGATGACCAGACATTTGTCTCAAGAAGACAAAAGAAGGATATTAAAAGTGGAAAAGAATGCAATAATTGAGAAAAAATATATAAGGGGAAGAAGAAAATTAAGACGAAACATTAAAAAGTATCTATGACTAATATTCTTAGAGGGATAAGAAATGCAACTATGAAATATGAAAAAGAGTCTATAGAAACATATCAGAGAACTTTTAGAGCTCTGAGAACCTAAAAATATGACACTAAAATTTAAAATAATTCCATAGAAATGTTTGTAGTATCAATAGTTGAGAAAAACTCCCAAAACCTAGAACAAAAGATAAGGAAATTAGATGAGAAAATATAAGTAAATTAAGGAATTAAACTTGGAAATTAGTATTCAAGTAATAGCAATTCCAGAGAGAACAGCCAAAACATTATAAAAGATATTGCCAAAGGAATTTATAAAAAATGACTCAAATAACAGAGCATGACATAAATTGAGAACACTTGTGAAATATTGAAGAAAAGATCCACAATTAGACACATTACTTTGAAATTTAAGAACATCTCAGATAGAAGTTCTTAAATGTTTACAGAGTAAAAAAAGACAAAAGAACATGAGAAAGGATATCACTGGACTTCTCTGTTCTAAGAGCAATGACTTATAATCTGGAATTCTATACCTAGCCAAGCTATCACTAAATTAGGAGGATAAAAAACACATTTTCATACAGAAAATTTCTTAAAATTTTCTTTTCTTAGGGAACTCCAGGAAGATATGCAATGAAAACAAGAGAGAAAACTAGAAAGAGAAATATATGGAATCCAGAAAACAAAGATCCAAAACAAAAAAGAAGCAAAAGGGGTTCCCACGATATGGTGAAAGTTCCAGGACTGCTGTGTTACGAACTTAGAGAGCAACCAATTGAAATTGGAGCAGGAAATCTGTGGTTTCCAGAAGCAATACCTCCAGTAAGAAAAGAAAACAGAGAAAACAACTGATATATTTGAGTATATTCAGGGAATATCTTCAAATCTGTTAGAGACTCTGGAGATAAATTTGTAATTGGTACAGAGATATTTAAGCAAAATTAAAATGTGGTAATGACGGACCTCAGGAAGGACTTAACATTCTACAAGAAAGAAAATGTGATTGTGATGTACTATATGGTTCAGCTGTGAATGATTGTTTCATAGGCTTAGTAATGTAAACACATAGTACTGATCTAACAAAAAATGTGATATAACTATATTGGAAGAAGAGAATAACCATATTGAGAGAATAGGGTATATATGAGTGAATGTGGTTGCATGATATGTGCATGTTATTGTGTATGTATGTATGTGTGTGGGTGTGTTGTTCAGTATTTAAGAGAACTAAGTTCTCATCCTCCCTAGGAGGCATTCAATGGAGAATATATAAAGCTTAAAAAAAATTCAAGAATGAGTAGTATAGAAATGTATTTACAAACATAGAAGCAAATATGAAAGAATAGCTTAAAAAGTTGAATGGGGTTCCCTCAGGGGAGCAAGAATTAGGAGTGAATGGGATGGAGAAGAAAAGTGTTATTTTTCAGGATAAGCTTAGAAGTATCATCTTAACATTTTAAATTTATGTTTACATTTTACTGTGACAAAGAAAGGTGGAAAAAAGAAACTAATACATGACTAGAGAATGAGGCATTTTCATAAAAAGAAAAATTTCTATGGCAAATGCAATTAATTCATGGCAGAAAGAAAGAATAAGTGCTTAATTGAAGTGGAGTGCCCCAAAACATATTTGGTCACTTTAAACTGGAGAATGGAAAAAAAGAAATTTTACTAATTATGTCAATACACTTAAATCTTGACTGAGCAGAGCAGAAACCAGCAAGAGGCCAAAGGTTAACTGTGTGATCATCTTTGCTCTGAGGTTTTACATGGTTCTCCCACCATATTCGATGCCAAGCATGCTTTTACAGATGCAATTCAAATTATAATTATCTTCAGCCTACGTGGTATTCTTAGGGTTTGTTACGTGTGTTAAACCTGATGGAACATATACTATGCGTAATGCCTTTTTCTGACACATAGAAGATCCAATCCAAGTCAGATCAATAATATAACATTACCTCAATCTGTGGGAGCCAAGACAGGTCAGAGCTAGAATAGCAGCAAGGAAGACAAATTGCCTAAAGTCACATGAAGCTATAAACCAGAAACACAACCAAGTATCTCATTATACATCAAACATCTCTCTGTTCTGAAGTAAAAAAAAAAAATGTATTTCAAGCCCCAGAAGGCGAATGCTCAGGATAGTCTGGTCAAGAAACATGAGCTATGTAATGAACTAGATCATTCAACAAAGTCACCTATATTCTTCCCACTGAGCTAGATTCTTTATGAAACACAGAGGGAATATAAGATATGGTCCCTGCTCTCAACAAGCATGCAGTCTAGTTGGGACGACATGACTATCATACATGAAACATAAAGAAAGGATTTGGAAAAGCTTATAATGAATAATATGTAGCCAAAATGAAAGGCAAACTTGTATGACACAGGGCTCAGAGCAAGGGAATTAGGAGCAAGAAGATTCACAGAGAATGTGGCCATGAGTGAGGCTTTGAGGAATGAGTAGGGATTTGGGCTGGTGGCTGGAAGAGGTTTGAATCATTTGTAGTTTAGAAACTTGAGTTGGAAGCAATCACATTGTGTTTGGAGTTGAGGTGGGGGAGGGACAGGGACGTGGTTAGAATTGAGCATATTACTTTTTATCAACTTACTCTAGATTCTGGGTGTATTTTCCTTCCCATTCTTTAGCTTTTCCTTTGGAAGACTACATCTACATCAATCACCTAATACCCACCAGCTGCCACATGGTAAAAACATTTGTCAAAGTTGCCTTCCTTTTAAATTTCTTTTATTGCAACAATGATTTTTTATATTAAATTCATCTCTCTAGTAAAATTATTGCTCACTGCAAATGTAGTCTTGAATACACCATTGAAGGGTCCATCGAGTATAAAGTTGGGGTTGAGAAGTGAAGAAAGCATGTGAAAGTGATCAGCCACTAATTTTAAACAAAATAGGGGGAAACTAACTACAAGTTGGGAGTGTCACTTCTCCAAGGCCTAAGTATTTCCATTAGCAACCTGCGCCACTAGTATCCCCAGGCCTTTTGGGAACTTTTCTTTAGAAGCTAGATCTTTGAGACTGTGTCAGTTGCCAAGGGACCATTATGGCATCCCCCAAATTCTCACTGTTCACCCTTGCACGTAGGTGGAAGAAATCATGGAGACTCATAGAAGTAAATCACGAATAGTTCTAATCTTGGATTAATCAGACAAGCTGAGCAAAAAGGGGAAAGATGGAATTCTCTTTACCATTTCATTTCACTTGTTCTTTGATTCTATATGCTTTCTTTAAATCATCTATACTTAGTTAAAAATGGATTGCAGATAAATAGGAAAAAAACATAATTTCTACGAATCTGATGCTAATCTATAAATAATACAGATTCAGAGTTCTGCCCTCCATCACACCCAATTTTATGATATTTGTAAAAAGAGATTTTACAAGATATTTTCAAGGATTAGTCAAGCGAAAAAATAAAATGGCTTCATGTAACTCTCCTGATGGCTGGAAAGAGGTGGCTCTGGAGAGAGGTATCCCACATTCTTCCTTCCTCATTAACTGGGTGAGCATATCTTGGCTGTATAGAGCGCTTACCTGGAGTTTATGGTTGTTCTAACTTTTATTTTGACCTCTCTCAACTACACAGTTCCTCAAACTACCTCTCAGGGTGTGGACCTTCTCCCTGTCTTTGCCCAGGCAAGGTTAGCAATCTAATTTAGGTGTGACCCTTTAGGGCCTCTTTAGCCTTTCTGATCTGCTTGAGGGATAGCCAAGGGCATTACATGTATTAAGATTCATGCTGGAACTCCTACCTGAAAGAGGAAGTTGTATATGAAGGGGTGGAAGACTATCTTCTACCCACTCTGGGTCCTTCTGGCTGGGCTACAAATTAAATTGACATGAGACTGAATAGCAGGAGAAAAGCAAACAAAGGTTTATAACATGTATACATGGGGGAAACCCAGGAAACTGGGTTTCTCGACAAAATGGCAGAGGTTCTCATCTTAAACAGCATATTCAGGTAAAGACAAAGGAAGACATTGGGGCTGGGGGGAGTCAGCTATGGCAGGTTACCAGAAAAGCACAGTAAACAAAAGTATGCAGATTTAAGTCCTTGCCTCCTGCATTGATAAGAGTTTCTCGAGATAAGGTCGTCCCCCCTTCTTCCCAGTGTACGGAGGGAGATACCTTTATAAATGGAGATTTCCCTTATGAATGTAAATGTTTCTTACAAACTTTTACTTTTACTTGGTTTTCAGAGCTTCGATAAGAATGGGCTTAGCAAGGACCTTCCCAGTCTATCCATACCCATAGTTATCTATGGTGATGGCCTGTCCTGGGGACAGGCCTTCTATCTTAAATTCTTTCAGGCAGTTAGTGGGGGGGAGGTCAAAGTTTCTTTCAGAGAAAATAATCAAGGCAAAGAGACATATTTTGAGGTGGCCAATTCTGATCCCCCACATATACATGCAGATTCTTTATATGTGAACCTCTTATTCCTGGAAATTCTTATGATAGGATGATGATTATTGTTTAATTATTAAATTTAATGGTGCTGAAAGGAAGCTGCAGTCGCAGGGGAAGAAGTGTTTCTACAGAATTTAATGCTGTCTGCCACATGGTAGGCAAAATCCAGCATACAGACTATGTAAGCAAGAGTGACCAAAGTCCAACCAAGAGACAAAGTCCAACACTAAGACAATGATATTAATACACAAAATACACAATACAGGGGCTGGCCTGGTAGCATAGTGGTTAAGTGCGCACGCTCCACTTCGGTGGCCCGGGGTTCACAGGTTCAGATGATGGGCGCACACCAACACACCGCTTGTCAAGACATGCTGTGGCAGCATCCCATATAAAGTAGAGGAAGATGGGCACAGATGTTAGCTTAGGGCTAATCTTCCTCACACACACACACAAAATGATACACAATACACAAAATACCTAACTATGAGGGGTATTCAATTCTGACACCAATTCCAAAGTGTGGGGGTTTTCCCCACACCACCAAGAAATTCTCTGACACTAGCTGGGTTTCCTACAATTTAACTCAGTTTTGACACTTTCTACCTGGCGATAGCATCAGATCTCACAGGTTAAGGTTTCAGTCCCACAAGATTTCCTCCCCTTCAGATGGCAATCACAAAACCAGATTGTTACCTGTGCTTCTTACTGACCAGCTCTAGATGGGAGGATCCCACAACTCCCTCATCAGCCTGGATTAATTTGCTAGAGAAGCTCACAGAATTCAGGGAAACATTTTAGTTACTAGATTGTGGTTTGTTATAAAAAGTTGTAACTCAGGAACAGCCGGATGGAAGAGATGCACAGGGCAAGGTATGGAGAAGGGGCAGGGAGCTTCCACGCTCTCTCCGGGCATGGCACTCTCCTCTAATCTCCACGTCTTCATCAAAGTGGAAACTCTCCAAACCCTGTCTTTTTGGTTTTTTATGGAGGTTTCTTTAGGTAATCATGTTGATTAAATCACTGACCACTGGTGGTTGAACTCAACCTCCAGCCTCTCTCCCCCCAACCAAGGTTGGGAGGTAGGACTGAAAGTTCTAACCCTCTAATCACTTGGTTGGCTTCTAGCCCCCAACCTTAAGTGAAGTCCCAAAGTCACCTCATTAACATAACAAAAGACACTGTTATCACTCTGATCACAGGAAATCCCAAAGTTTTAGGAACTTTGTGACAGAAATAGGGACAAAGACCAAATATATATTTCTTAATAAATCACAACATCACAAGGGTAAAGTAAACAGATCCCCACTTCACCTTAGTAACAGCTTAACAGGACTAGATCAGAGCAAAGTCAGTGAAAATGAAGAAGTATTTACATTCTAGAGAGTGGATTTAGAGGTGGGTGATCACCTGAAAACACCTATGTTTTTTTTAGCTTTTGTAGAGCAAGTCCATAAAGATTAGATGACTGTGGGGGGCCGGCCCGGTAGTGTAGTGGTTAAGTGTGTGCTCTCCGCTTTAGCAGCCCAGGGCTTGCAAGTTAGGATCCTGGGCGCGCTCTGATGCACCGCTTATCAAGCCATGCTGTGGCAGTGTCCCATATAAAGTAGAGGAAGATGGGCATGGATGTTAGCCCAGGGCCAATCTTCCTCAGCAAAAAAAAAAAAAAAAAGAGGAGGATTGGCATCGGATGTTAGCTCAGGGCTGATCTTCCTCACCAAAAAAAATAAAAAATAAAAAAGGTTAGATGACTGTGTCTCAACAAAGTGGAGAATCAAGAGTAAGTTCAGAAAGTCTAGTGGAGAATTTTAGACCTAAATAGTATTTTTAGTGAGGAAGTTGTTATGGAAATAGGGAGAGAGAATGAGAAATTGGCAGTTCCTAGACCTTGGATTTAGGAATTGAAAAAACCTGGATCTGCATTCCCATTCCACACTACTTACTGGATGTCTGACCTTGGGCAAGCTACTTACTCTTTTTTTTTTTTTTTTTTTAAAGATTTTATTTATTTATTTTTTCCCCCCAAAGACCCAGTAGGTAGTTGTATGTCATAGCTGCACATCCTTCCAGTTGCTGTATGTGGGACGTGGCCCCAGCATAGCCGGAGAAGCCGTGCGCCTCCGGGATCCGAACCCGGGCTGCCAGCAGCAGAGCGCGTGCACTTAACCGCTAAGCCACGGGGCCGGCCCATACTTACTCTTTCTAAAAGTCGTATTTCTCTTCTGTAATTTGGGGAAATAATAGTACATACCTCAAAGAGGTTTTGTTTTACTTAAAGACTGAATAAGAGAATGTATAAAAAGTGCCCAGCACAGTGATTCGCATCTAGCAAATGTTCAATAAATGTTAATTGTCATTACTATTATTATTAGGCCTAGGAAATATCCAGGAATTGCCCTGCAGTTGTCTTTCTCCTGCTCCCTAAGTAGAATTTAAAGATAGTATTACATCTATGATGTAAAGGCAGAGTGTTCTAACAGAATTATGTCTTTTTTTTTTTTTTTTTTGGTGAGGAAGATACGCCTAACATTCGTGCCAGTCTTCCTCTACTTTGTACGTGGGATGCCTCCACAGCATGGCTGACAAGTGGAGTAGGTCCGCATCTGGCATCCAAACCTGTGAACCTGGGTCGCTGAAGTGGAGCACATGGAAATTTTAACCACTCAGCCACTGGGCTGGCCCCAGAATTATGTTTTTAATAATATACAATTGAATATCACTTTGGGGTGAAATTAGGGCTAAGACTAGGAAAACTTTTGTCCTAAGTCTTCTACTGTTTGTAGAGATCACAATTGTTCCAAGCAGGATCCTGCAGCTAGAGGCCAAAGAACCTGAATTCTTGTCACACCCATGTACCCCTCATCCACATAATCTTGTAAAATCTGCTTTTCCTAGTACCTCAACTTCTCCATCAGCATAAATAGAGTATCAAGAATTCCACCTTGCCTATGGACTGTTTTAAGAACTTAATATTAACAACATATTCAAAAGTGACTTGAGAACACATGGGCTGCTGAGTACAGTTGTGAGTACTATGACGGTGTATTAAAAAAATAAACTTTATGGAATGCCTACCATATATCAGACACTATTAAAACATTAAATACATCATTGGTATCACCAATCATTATTGGTGTAACATGCCACTGAGAGGAAAAGAACATTCGAAAGAGGATCTAATACATTAACACAACCGTATAATACACGCAGAAGTTAATTTTTTTGTTGTTAAAAGGCACGCAGTATATATAATATATGATAATGAAAGGATCAACTCTACAGACCTCATAAAACAGAGTAATTTACATAGTATATTATGTTTGGATTCCTCGCTATTCAAAAAAATGTCTTTCATCTTTTACAGATGATTGATGAGACCTGAAATCTGATTTCCTGACAAGTGGGGCATTATCCACATTGTTTTTATTATTAATATTGATACTAAATGCGGTGGGGTACAATGAGGTGAGTTTCTTGGCTGTTCTGCGTTTAAAGTTTTATATTTATATCAGGCTTTCTCTCTCTTTTTTTTTAAAATCTGTGTTGTCAGGGACTTGAATGACTTGAAAATTATTCATGATGTTAAGGAAAAAACAAAAGCAGGTTACAATATTATTTCAATTTTGCATAACATACACAGTTAAAAGGCCAGGAAGAAAATTCCTCAGTATTCTAATACCATCAATAGTATCATCTCTGGGTAGTGGGATCACTAGTGATTTTAATATACTTCCTGATACTCTTCAATACTTTCCGAATTTTTTTCAATATATGTACATTTTGGTTTTTTTTCCGGCATCACTGAGATAATATTATTATACAATAGCCAGCCCACACCACCCATCTGTCAGTTGTCATACTGTGGTAGCTGTGTGTTGCAGTGATGCTGAAAGCTATGCCACTGAGATTTCAAATACCAGCAGGGTCACCCATGCTGGACAGGTTTCAGTAGAGCTTCCAGACTAAGACAGACTAGGAAGAAGGACCTAGCCACCCAGTTCTGAAAAAATTGGCCACGAAAACCCTATGAATAGCAGCAAAGCGTTATCTGATATAGTGCCGCAAAATGAGAAGATGGCGGAAAAAGACAGGGCAGGTTCAGCTCTGCTACAAACAGCGTTTCTGGGATTTGGAATTGACTCAAGGGCACTAACAACAAAAAAATTATCACATCACATATGTAAGTTTAACGTTTACAATGTGAAATGATTACCACAATAAAGTTAGTTAACATCTCCAAACTCTCACATAATTATGTTTTTGTGTATGCGGTGATAATATTTAAGATTTACTCTTAACAACTTGCAAGTATATAATACAGTACTGTTAATTAGTCACCATGCTGTACATTAGATCCCCGGAACTTATTTATTTTTCATTGGAAGTTTATACTCTTAGCCCAACATCTCACCATTTCCCGCAACTCCCAGCCCCTCGCAACCACCATTCTTCTCTCTATTTCCATGAGCTCAGCATTTTCGGATTCCACATATATGTGAGAACTTACAGTATTTGTCTTTCTCTGTCTGGTATTTCTTTGAGCATAATGCTATCGAGGTCCATCCATGCTGTTGCAAAAGACAGGATTTCCTTTTTACTTATGGATAAACAATATTCCATTATAATGGAATTCTACATATATCACATTTTCTTTATCTATTCCTCTGACAATGGACAGTTACGTTTCCATGTCTTGACTATTGTAAATAATGCTACAATGAACATGTGGATGCATATATCTCTTCAAGATAGAGATTTCATTGCCTTAGGATTGCCTAGGAGTGGGATTGTTGGATCATATCTTAGTTCTATCTTTAATTTTTTGAGGAATCTCCACACTGTTTTCCAAAGTGGCTGCACCAATTTATATTCCCACCAACAGTGTCCCAGTATTCTCTTTTCTCTACATCCTCACCAACACTTGTTACCTCTTATATTTTTGAAGATGGCCGTTGTAACAGGTGTGAGGTGATATCTCATTGTAGTTTTGATTTGCACTTCCTTGATGATTAATGATGGTGAGCATCTTTTCATGTACTTGTATGTCTTCTTTGGAGAAACGTCTATTCAAATCCTCTGCCCATGTTTTAATCATATTATTATGTTTTTGCTATTGAGTTGTATGAGTTCCTTATATATTTTGGATATGCACTCTTTATCAGCTCGATGGATTACAAACATTTTCTCCCCTTCCATAGATTTCCTTTTCATTTTGCTGATTATTTTGCTATGCAGAAGTTTTTCAGTTTAATGTAGTCCCATTTGTTTATTTTTGCTTTTGTTACTTGTGCTTTGGTGTCGTATCCAAAATATCGTTGCCAAGACAAATGTCAAGGAGATTTTCCCCTATGTTTTCCTCCAGTAGTTTTATAGTTTTGTGTCTTACATTTAAATCAATAATCAGTTCACTTTGAATTATTTCTGGTGAGTGTTATAAGATCGGGTCCAATTTCATTCTTTTTCATGTGAATATTCAGTTTCCCCAATACCATTTACTGAAGAAACTATCTTTTCCCACTGAGTATTCTTGCTCCCTTGTCAAGTAGAAGCTGACTCTATATGTGTGGGTTTATTTCTGGGCTCAATTCTGTTCTCTTTGTCTGTTATTATGCCAGTACCATACTCTCTTGATTACTATAGCTTTATAATAACATTTGAAAAGAGGAATTGTTATCCCCCCAGCTTTGTTCTTCATTCTCAGGATTTCTTTGAATATTCAGAGTCTTTTGTGGTTCCATACAAATTTTAAGATTGTTTATTCTATTTCTATGAAAAATGCCATTGGAATTTTGATAGAGATTGAATTGAATCTGTAGATTTCTTTGGGTAGTATGGACATTTTAACAATATTAATTCTTCTGATCCATGACCATGGGATATCTTTCCATTTATTTATCCTTTTCAATTTCTTATAATTTATAATGTACAATCTTTTACCTCCTTGATTAAATTTATTTCTAAGTATTTTATTATTTTTGATGCTGTTTAAAATGGGATTGTTTTTCTTATTTACTCTTCAGATAGCTCACTGTTGGTATATAGAAACACAAGTGAGTTTTCTGTGTTGATTTGGTACCCTCTTACTTTATTGAATTTGTTGATTAGTTCTAATGGTTTTTTTGATAGAGTCTTTAAGATTTTCTATATATAAGGTCATGTCATCTGCAAACAGAGACAATTTTACTTCTTACTTTTTGATTTAGATACCTTTTATGTCTTTTTCTTGCCTGATTGCTATGGCTAGGACTTCTATCTATGCTGAATAGGAGTGATGAGAGAGGGCATCCTTGACTTGTTCTTAATCTTACAGGAAAAGCTTTCAATCTTTCATCCTTGAGGATGATGTTAGCTGTGTGTTTATCATAGATGGCTTTTATTACATTGAGGTATATTCCTTCTATCCCCAATTTGCTGTGTGTTTTTATCATAAAACGATGTTGAATTTCATCAAATACTTTTTTTGGATTTATTGAGATGATCACATGATTATTATCTTTCATTCTATTAATATGATGTACCATATATATTGATTGGCATATGGTAAATCATCCTTGCATCCCAGAGATAAATCCCATTTGATCACGGTGTATGATCCTTTTAATGTACTGTTGAATTCAGTTTGCTAGTACTTCATTGAGAGAATTTTTGCATATTTTGTATATTAATCAGATATATTGGACTGTAGTTTTCTTTTCTTGTAGTGTCCTTATCTGGTTTTGGTATCAGAGTAATGCTGGCCTTGTGAAATGAGATTGGAAGTGTTTCTTCCTCTTCATTTTTTTGGAAGAGTTTGAGAATGAAGGCATTAATTCTTCTGTAAAAATTTGGTAGAATTCATCAGTAAAACCATCTGGTCCTGGCCCTTTCTTTGCTGGGAAGTTTATTTATTTGAATATTCACCCTTTTGTTCTTAGTTAGTTTAGCTAAAGTTTTGTCAATTTTGTTTATCTTTTCAAAAAAAACAGATCTTAGTTTTGTTGATCTTTTTCATTATTTTTCTGATTTCTATTTTATTTATTTCTGCTCTGATCTGTATTTTTCCCTTTCTTCTGATAGCTTCAGACTTAGTTTGTTCCTGTATTTTTCTAGTTCTTTGATGTCTAACATTAGGTTATTTACTTGAAATATTTCTCTTTTCTTAATGTGGGTGTTTATCATTATAAATGTCCTCTTAGAACTGTTTTTGCTGCATCCCATAAGTTTTGGTATGTTGTGTTTCCATTTTTGTTTGTTTCAAGATTTTTTTTTGATTTTCCTTTTGATTTCTTTTTTGACCCATTTGTTGTTCAGATTGTGTTATTAATCTCCATACATTTGTGTATTTTTCCGTTTTCCTCCTGTTATTAGTTTCTAGTTTCATACCATGGTGGTCAGAAAAGATATTAGGTATGACTTTAATCTTGTCATATTTACTAAGGCTTGTTTTGTGATCTAACATGTGATCTATCCTGGAGAATGTTCTGTATGCATTTGAGAAGAATGTGTATTCTGCTACTGTTGGATAGAATGTTCTGTATATGTCTGGTAAGTCCATTTGCTCTAAAGTATAGTTCAAGTCCAGTGTTTTCTTATTTTTGTCTGGATGATCTATCCATTGTTGAAAGTGGAAGATTGAAGTCCACTCTGTTATTATATTGTTGTCTACTTCCCCCTACAGATCTGTTAGTATTTGCTTAATATATTTAGGTGCTCCAATGTTGAGTGCATATATAATTATAATTGTTATATCCTCTTGATGAATTGACCCCTTTATCATTATATAATGACCTTCCTTGTCTCTTGTTACAAGTTTTGAGTTAAAGTCTATTTTTGTCTGATTTAAGTACAGGTACCTCTCATCTCTTTTGTTTTCCACTTTGGAATTTCTTTTCATTCCTTCACTTTGAGCCTGTTTGTGTTCTTAAAGCTGAAATGAGTCTCTTGTAAGCAGCATATAGTTGAGTCTTGTTTTTTCAATCCATCCAGCCAGTCTAATATTTTTGATTGGAGAATTCAATCTATTACAATTAGAGTAATTACTGGTAGGTGAGGACTTAGTATTGTCATATTATTAATTGTTTTCTGGCTATTTTCTAGTTCTTTTATTTGTTTCTTCTTCCTGTCTTCCTTTTTGAATTGATGATTTTCCATAGTGGTATGCTTTGATTCTCTTCTTTTTATCTTTTGTGTATCTACTGTAGGTTTTTGCTTTGTGGCTACCATGAGGCTTATATAAAACATCTTATAGATATAACAGTCTATTTTATGCTGATAACAACTTCGATCACATACAAAAACTCTAACTTTGTACTTCTCTCATTTTGTTTTTGATGTCACAATTTACCTCTTCTCATATAGTTTATCCATTAACAAATTATTGTAGCTATAGTTATCATTAATGCTTTTATATTTTAAACCTTTATACTAGAGTTAAGTGATTAACACACTACCATATTAGAATATTACAATATTCTGAATCTGACTTTATATTTACCTTTACCAGTGTATTATATATTTTCATATGTCTTCATGTTACTACTTAGCATCCTTTTGTTTCAGCTTGAAGAACTCCTTTCAGCATTTCTCATAAGTCAGGTCTAGTGGTGATGAACTCCCTCAGCTTCTATTTCTTTGGGATAGTTCCTATCTCTCCTTCAAGCCTGAAAGACAACTTTGCCAGGTAAACTATTTTTGTTTGACTTTTTTTTTCTTTCAGCACTTTGAATATATTATCCTACTCTCTCCTGGCCTGCAGGGTTTTTGCTGAGAAGTCTGCTGATAGCCTTATGGGAATTATCTTATATGTGAGAAAATTTTTTTCTCTTGCTGTTTTTAGAATTCTTGTTCTTTGATTTTAGACAATTTTATTATTGTGTGTCTTGGAGAAAATTGTTTTGATTCATATTGTGAGGTGACCTATTAGCTTCATGAACTTGGATGTCTGAATCTCTCCCCTGATTTTAAGTTCTCAGCCATTATTTCTTTAAATAAGCTTTCCTCTCCTTTCTACATCTCCCCTCCTTCTGGGACTCCAATAATTCATAGAAAGTTTCTTTTACTGATATTCCATAATTCATAATAGACTTTTTTCACTCTTTTTCATTTTTTTTTCCCTTTTGCTCCTCTGACCAGATGATTTCAAATGACCTGTCTTCTAGTTAACTAATTCTTTCTTCTTTTTAGTCAAGTCTGTTCTTGAAGCTGTCTATTAAATTTTCCAGTTCAATCATTATATTCATCAACTCTAGGATTTTTATTGTTCTAATCATTCATTCAGCAGAGGGAGGTGATTTTAACTCTTTTAATTTCCTTCTACTTCCTTCTATGTTTGTAAATAACATTGTTATTTCTTAAAATTTTATTTTAGACATTTTTAAATTTCTTTGATATAAGATAATGATTTAACTCTTACACTACAACTCCCACATAACTTTTAGCACCACACCTATTCTTTCAACATACTTATTAATTAAATATTCAGTATTTACAGCTGGGCTGAGTGGGGAAATATATTACATTGTCTTCTTGTACCATTTGTTTACCCTAGAGATAACTATTGCCCCAATTTTTTTTCTTTGTGTAGTTTTAAGATATATGTCACTGACTTATCTCTAGACTCTCTGGCAAAACTGGAAAATTTCTCTCAATATAGCCAGACTTACTATATTGTATATATATAGTGAGCTCTGAACTCCATTTTTTCCATGCAGCATATCAATATTGGCAAAGGAAGTGATGGCCTACATAGTGGAATTTGGAGGAATGGCAGCATATCTCCCTTTACTTCCCTGTAAAAGTCCTCCCCACTGTCTTTATTGATATTTTGGATTTTACTTTCAACACTTCACTTCCTTCTATTAGCTATTATGTTCTCCTGATGACTTTCTTCAAAAAAGTGTACATATTAATAAAAGGGATACTTTAAAGAACCAACATGGTAGTGTGACCAGATCGTGTATACCTTTTTCTCTATGGCAGAGGAAAGGGGCTGGCATGAAAAGGCTAAGAAAGGGGCAGGCAGCAATAGTAAAGAAGCTAGCTCCTCTTATTTCACAGACTCACTCTGCCCAGCTCTACCATAGTGTTCTTTAAGCTTGTTGAAGCATGAAGCAAAGGAGAAATCATTAGGTTTGAGACAGTAACATATATGACATCTCCTCCCCTGGAATGCATAATAAATGTGTTTTGCCTTTAAAGGCCACCACTATTAGTCTAATCTTTCTTTGAAGATTTCTCTTCTCAGGTAAATGGCAATGATGATTCATGCGCATGCACACAAACACACACACACAAATACTCACATGCATGTATGTACGTACAAATGTTCCTCTACACACAAAGAGCCACCCAGAGAGAGTTGAAATAGACAAAGGGGCTTGATTTTGGTCTGCTCAGTAAGAATTCACATTGTATCCTGTCTTTCTCCTTCTATGGCAGTGTTGTTTCTAGTAGTGAGTAAGTAGAATAAAAAAGCTGAAGGAGTCAAACAGTAAAACGTTTTTGCTTTCCTGACATCCACAAAGGTAACTTCAGACACGTAAAACAAAGTTTGAACAGCAGGTGATATATAGACTATATCTATAGTCTATAGAATATACAGATATATTCTATATATAGAATCTATCTATCTATATATCCTATATATAGATATATAGAATATCCCCAGTATTCCCCTTAATCACATTTTTGGGTTAAATTTGACAAATTTGAGAATGCAACACCTCCATGGGCAATAGTAACATGATCATTATGCAGCTAACATTTATAATGTTTCTCCTTGTTTAACTTGTATCTCTATATATCATTAAGTGAATTTCCAGATAAATCAGTTCATCTCCGGGCTGCTGGTTCCAGACTTACTGCTGTCTTTAATTTGTTTTTCTTCTAATCCTTCACCCTATCTACTAGTGGTGCCAGCTGAGTACAGCTTAATCTAAGATATGCAAGACTGTGGGGTTAAGAAAATATTTTATTAACCCTCACCCCTAAGAATAGCCACATTCCATGATTTGCCTGGGATCAAGGAGTCGATAGGTAAGGACATAAACCCTGACCACAACTGGGATTCAGAGTACTACAGATATTTATGAGGAATTAAATAGAGCCTGGTAGAAGCCAGATTGCAGAGAGGGACCATAGAGCTTAGAGGCAAAACATCAACATACAGAAGTAAGTGGCCTGGCCCAATAATAGGGGCTAATTTGGAGGGAAGAGTATTTCTGAATACACTGAGGCTATGTTAGAACACACCCCAATTCAGCTCACTGAAGGTAGTGCAACTCCCTAGGGAGGAGAGATCTGTGTGTTAAACACCTAATGAATGCATTCTTTGGGGGTGGTGGCAAGTACCTGTGCTGAGAGACGTCCTCCTGCTATAACCCTCCTCTCACCTCCTCAGTAAAAATTATGATGCTAGAAAAGGAGGAAGGAATTTTCTTACAAGCCAGAGACAGATGAACAGCAGACATCTGGAGAGAAGAGGTAAGAGTTCCAAACAGTAAAAAGGTGAGCACAGGAGCCCAGAAGTCTGTGCAGAGGGTGTGTGGGTGTGTGTGGAAGGTAAGAAGATTGCACCACCCATTTTGAGCAGGTGTAGGTGGTATCAACTGGGGCAAGTACTAAAGCACAGTGGGCTGGCAGCAAAAGCAGAGGCGTCGTCCAGGGCCCAGGTAAGTGTAAAGCAAATTCCATGTCCTGTGTACAACTCTCTTTGAACACTTGGAGAAATACAATAAACTCCTGTTATTCAGCAGAAGTTATCAATAGTATCAAGGAGGAGATTATCAATATTATGGATGTAAGGTCTGATGACTACAGGCATCTGACTTAGGATCTATATGCTGGTGATGTTAGGGGACATTAAGGAGTTTTATATATTTACTTACGCATATACACACATAAATAAATATATATACGTTACATACATATTCCATATAATAAAAACTACACAGCTTTATATATGAGCCTCATCTAACAAAGGCTAATATTTCATCTACAATTAAAAAACATAGAAATTTGAGAAACAGCAATTAATATATGCACATAACTATCAAATATTTTTCTTTCGCAAATGAATCATGTGCAAGAAGAAACCAAATGCGTATACTTCTTGAACAGAAAATGGTAGTGATGCTTTTTCTCTGGAAGCTTTCATACAGTATGGTTTTCATAGTGAATATTAAAATAGAACATCAAAATGGATAATCTTGGTTTGGCTCTCCTGCTGCCCCCTACCGTCCTCCAGGCAATATGGTCTTGGGCCTCTCTGTCAAATAGTCCCCACCATATGGTGCTAGCGAAATAGTGTTATTTCCATTTCAATAAAGTGGATACAAAGAACTGACAAACACACTAAAGGCCTAAATAGCTAACAATTCATTAGCTTTGTATCATATTTGGGTCACACACATGAACTCCTGGGTTCCCTTCCCAGTCACAGTCTTGGAGATGTGAGGGCTGCTAATTGTTCCCACAGGGCTGCTTTCTGGCTACAAGGCCACCACGCACTGTTAAGAGCAGGCGTCTGTTGTGGACGGCATCTCGCCTTTGTAATTGGGTACATCTTGAGGAAAGCTGGGAAGCTCCGGCGACAGATTCTCCCTTCCCTTTTGGTGAGATAACCAGCTCATTAAATCTAAATGTGAAGGGCATTTCACTGTGAAGAGTCAAATCCAAAGATTTACTTGCCCATTTTTCACCCGCTTCCCCCTCCTGCTTATTCCTTTGTATTCGCTAATGGCCTTTCTCTAAGTTATACAATCCTGTCACGGATATAAAAATATCACTCCAAGGCTGCTCATTTGGCCTCAATCATTCAGCCGTTAGCAGTGACAGGGCAGGTGTATGAACCACACTGGAGGCAGGCGGACAGCTGTCCCACTCTCTATTCGTTGTCACTGGGCTAAGAAACGCTGAGATTTTAATAAGATCATAAAATAGAGTGACATGGACTAACATGATAGGTAGTTTTTATTAGCATTCAGAATGCCTGGGATAATAAATTAGAGCAATTGAGCAGAAATAGGCAATTTGATTATTCAACATTTTTCAACACCAGCCCAAGCAGCTGGACCCAGAGTGGTTCTGCTGCCTTCTCCCCACGCAGTCAGGATGGAAGGGCACGGGTGAATGCAAGGCCATCATTTTCTCCTACCCAGACTCTGAGAGGGAGACCCGTAGATGGCGTCTTAATGCTTGGTGAGCGTGAATTGATGATCGAGGCAAGGAAGTCTTCATATATCTTTGCAGTGGAGGTGGCAGAATTTGACTGGCTGACTTGCATTTATTACATCAAGCCTCTGCTGACTGAGGGAACACTGGTGCAAAGCAACGTGCGAGGAGCCCCTCACACACAGCATCCTGGCAGAGGGGTTCTCAATCAACGTAGTTTTCCTGTAGAAACTCTAAGATAGCATGAGACCAACGTTTAATTTATTTACTCTGGCTAAGAGGCTAAGGGCCAACTTTTCCTGAACTGTTATCAAACCATATTTATATATATTATATGAATTATAAACCTTATATATAAATTGATTAGATAGGGAAGTATCATGAGCAATCATTGAATTTTATGTTTAATATGACACAGGATCATTTGAACCAGTATAAAACTTATACTGTTCTTTTGTGCTTTCTGTTTGTTTTTTTAATTGGTATTTCATTAAAAATAACTTTAAACGTGAACTTTCTGTTAATAAGAAGACGAACAAAGAATTTCATCAAAATTGATTAACGTAGAATGGCTTCCTTTGATATTTTCACAGGCATCTTTAAGGAAGTTTGAAGTTATGTTCAGAGCCACATCATGGCTGTATGAGTATCTGATTGACAAAGATCTGTTTTGACATCTTGTTTTCTTCATACCATAGTATCTTGCAGTAAAACTAGATATTAGACACCATGTGGTTCTACTGCTTTTGAACAGGAAGCTTTTGGTTTTCTTGATTTGTCATCTCATTAATATTAGATACTTGGCCTCACACCCTGGTGTCATGGAGGCATCTTGTACTTTTAGCTTAAACAGTAGGAAAACTCCAAAGTGTTCCACGCTGAAATTGATTCTGACATCACAACTAAAAAGGCTTACCAATTCAACCATTGAGACTCTACATATTGATGTATAACAGAGGATTATCATCATCCTTCAGTGCCTTTTGGGGTGGGGTATGTGTGTGTGTGTACACATATGTACATAAATATAGACACATACACATATAAAATTAATGGAAGTTAATTTTGCCTTTGAAATAGCTTGAGAGACATCCCACCCATATGGCCATGCAAACTACTCTTCACAGATGTTTTTAAGAGTGATATTATAAAAGTTAGCATTATTGCTATAAGTTAGATAGCATCCTATATTAACCAAATATTTGTTTCCTATTTTTCTTCTTCTCTTCTTGTTCCTTTTAGTTAATTCCGCTTCTTTTCACTCTTTCAGTTCTTCAGTCAACAGCCTAGAGACTCACAGAAGGTGTGTACTGGAGCAGAACAAAAACCAAAAGACCCAGGAAGAGTCTAGGGAATGAGTTTAGGAATGAGATGAGGGTCCTGCCTGGGGTTGTGAAACGGAGAACCTTCCAGGGCAACAGCATGGGAAGGCTTGTGTTGGAATATTAAAGACATGGGCTATGAAGTTCAGAGTCAAGTTCAAATCCTGATCTGAGTACTCCTAGCAGTGTGACTCTTGACTAGGTTGACCTCTGAGCGTTGGTTTTCTTATCTATAAAGTAGGGATAATCATTTAGTTACATCATGGGATTATTGTGAGGATTAATTATGTGTGAAGCACTTAAAGTAGCCCAGGGTGGCCTATTTAGACCTCTTCTCTCCTCTATATATACTTACTCCCTTGGTAGTCTCATGTAGTCTCAGGATGTCAAATATCAGCTCTATGCTGATGACTCCCTAATTTATATCTCTAATGCAGATCTCTCTCCTAAACTCCAGACTCGTATATCCAACTGTCTACTAGTCATCTCTTCTGGGATATCTAACAGGCATCTAAAATTTAACATATCCCAACCTGAGTTCTTTATCTCTTTCCCTTCATCAACCTCTCTCTCTTGTAGTCCTCTTTCCCATTCCTCAGGCCAAAATCCTTGGAGGCATCCATAACTCCTCGCTTTCTTTCAAACTCCAAATCCCACTCATTTATAATCCTTTGGGGTCTAACTACAAAATAATTCCAGAATCCAGTCACTTCTCACTATCTCCTCTGCTAACAATCAACTTGACATAGTTGACATTTATAAAACCCTTCACCAAACAACGGAAGAGTACACATGCTTTTCAATTGCTCCTGAAACATTTACCAAGATTGACCATATACTGGGACATAAAACACATCGCCACCATCATTACCTCATGCCTGAGGCACTAGATAGCTTCCATTGGCCCCTCCTGATCCACTATCTACCACACTTTCTATCTTGAGCCCTGGAGGCAAACTAGTGTCGGTGATGAGGGGTCAACGAGAACCTTTTCTGTAAAGGGCTAGGTAGTAAATATTTAAGGCTGTGCAGGTCAAAAGATCTCTGTTACCACTACTCAGTGCTGCTGTTGTGGTGTGAAAGCAGCTGTAGATAATAAGAAAACGAATGAGTACGGCTGTGTTCCAATCAAGTTTTCTTTATAAAAAGAGGTGGCAGACCAGATTTGGCCTGTGGGCCACAATGGCCCACCCTTGTGGACTATATCAAGGCTCTCCCTTGCTCTATGGATTCCATTGGGTTTGGTCAGTGGGGGAACATTAGCAAGAAATGAGAGGGAGAGGGGAGAGAAGGTCGGCATCTGTAGTCTGCAGGCACCTGCAGGGGCCCTGCAGTCTGGTTGCATGCCTGAAACAAAGGTTCAGATTCCATCAAGCAGCATGCTGCATGCAGCACTCGCCATCTCTGGGTTCTTAGGACAACTTTCTCCCTCACCTCTTCAGGCCCAGGGGTGGTAACAGTAAATGTTCTATTCTTGGTGGTTTCCTGACATCCTGCCCATTGTTTTCTAATAGTCCCTTCGCTAAACTGTTTTTCAAATTACCCACTTTAGTGTGCCACTGTTTCCTCTGGGATCCTGACTGATACTCTTAGGTTATAACAATTGCCCTATGCCTACCCTACCTCCCTCATCCAGTCTATTTTTAACACAGCAACTAGAATGATCCTGCTCAGACTGGTCGCATCAGGTCACGTCACTCCCCACTCCTCTCAGAGTAGATGCCAAAGTCCTTACAACGGTCTGTAAGGCTCTGTGTGATTTGCCCTTTACTACCCACGATGTCTCACTTCATTTCTTTCTATTCTCCCCTTCCTCCATTCCAGAATCATTAGTTTCTTCACTGATACTGGAACACATCAGGCTTACTCGGGCCTCAGGGTCCTTGCACTGGCTCCTTCTCCTGCCAGAAGTGTTCTCCAAATATCCACAGGGCTTCCTCCCCCACCACTTTTCCTACTCCCTCACCTTTGCTCAAGAGCCAGTGAGGCCCCCATTTAAAACTGTATATTCTTCCCTCCCTTCATTCCCAAGCCTACTTTCCTGGCTCTATTTTATTTTATATAACACCTACCAGATTCTAACATACTATATAACATACTTATTGCTTATTATCTTTCTCCCCACTACAGTTAAGCTCCAGGAGGCCAAGGGTTTTGTTCTCTTGACACCTACAACAGTGTAGACATTTAATACATGCTTATTGAGTTAATATTAGTTATTTGTGAAAAGTACTCTGGATTTACATTTGGGAAACCTAGCCTGGAATTCAGACTCGGCTTCGTTTTTCACCATTCCTTTCCTCCCTCCCTCCCTTTGTTGATTCTTTCTTCCTCCAATAGCCCTTGAAATAAGTGTTTGTTGTTATAATTGCACAGGAAAATTAACAGAAACCTAAATTTAACAAAATCAAACACTATTCTCACTTCGTCAGCCTTCCAATATTGATTTTAATACTCAAGGTTCCTTGTCAACCATTGTTCATATGCAGATACAATCTTAAAATTATAAACATAACATAGATACTATTTTTGTATTGCACTTTTTGGCTTAATTTTTTCTTAATCAAAACCGCTTTTTCTCCCCTAATGATTCTCCTTGAAAAGTAAATGAACAGGGCCGGCCCCGTGGCCTAGCGGTTAAGAGCTGGCGCTCCACTGCTGGCCACCCGGGTTCGGATCCCGGGCGCGCACTGAGGCACCGCTTGTCTGGCCATGTTGAGGCCGTGTCCCACATACAGCAACTAGAAGGATGTGCAGCTATGACATACAACTATCTACTGGGGCTTTGGGAGGAAAAAATAAATAAAATCTTAAAAAAAAAAAAGTAAATGAAGTAAATAAAATATGAAAAGAAAAAGAGATATTAAAATCTCACCACCTGAGATGCCATCATCAGCATTTTGATGATCATCCTTATTTGCCTTTTTTTAGGTATCTATATATGTATGTATGTATGGGTTTGTATATATATATATATATATATATTTTATTTTTTTTACAAAAAAAGGACAGCATGAGAAATGCTATTTTTATCATTGGATCTATTTAAAAATAAATAAAAATGCAGCTTCTCTAACCAGGGTATTAACCTGGTATATAAGATTTTATCCATAGCTTTCTCCAATTTGCTTCATTTTCAAGATGAGATTCCAGTGTTTGTTTTTTCTTAAAGGAAGCACTGCAATCTCTCTCAAATTTGAGTATTTTGGACCATTTTAAAGTAAAAATAAAATTACTGTAAACCCTGAGTACTGACTTGAGTTATTTTGTTAAAATGTTACTTAATATATACGAACATAGAACTTGATATGTTTCTTATGTTTATACCTCTTATGTAAAACCAAAGCAAGTTTATAAATTAAATATAAAAACACTGTAAAACCAATAAAATTCAAATTAATAACATTAATATAATGTATGATGCTATTTGATGAAACTAAATTACTAATGTTTGGTTTAATGATTGAACAATATAGCCTCAAGTTTGGGCCTATATTTAATTTCTTTCAATATTTTTATTTCAATAATACAGAAAATGTTAATTTGTAATTGTGTTTTACAAATTAGAATTAATACCTTTAAGGCATTGTTGGCTAGTTCAAGTTAATCAGACCACACACTTAGTCAAAACTGTCACCAATCAATACAGGATTGCAAATTTTAATGAAGTTTCCTTCTGTAAAGTTGTCTTATTCAATTAAAGATACCGGCAATCTTAGTATTGCTGCGTTATTGAAGTCTGTTTTCAAATGATCAGTTTGCACTAGGATTAGGAATAGAAATGTCATCATTTCATTTTTACTACTAAAATGAACGCCGACACACAGACGAATGGGCATGTTTTCAGGACGTCGGCTGGCAATCTGCCTGTGGCCCTGACAGCGTTGGTACAGCTTTAGTTGTACGAGGTTGCAGGGTGAGGGATGGCTCCATTTTCTTACTCCTTTTCTCTACTTAAATCAAAGTAAAATACTGCTTTGTAAGGCATTCCCCAACATTATTTGGTAATCACTTGGAAGGAATATTCTTGTAAACACAAAGTCAGACTTTTGGATTATGTGGTCATTACATAGTCATGTTTGGCTAGAAGAAGGTCAAAGTGACAATTAAGGTGCTGATGCTTTTCATGTAGATGATCCCTACAACTAAACACAAAATTAACAAATTTTCTTAAAGATCTCACTGGCCTGAGCCAATAGGAGTCCTGTGCCCAAGACTGAAAAACATAGATATAATTGGTTTTAGAATCTACATGGTTCTGGCCTCAAATGATAGTTTTACAACTTACAAGCTATGCAAACTTGGGCAATTTACTTACCCTTTCTGAAACTCTTTTTCCTTATTTGTAAAATGATGATCATTCTCACTGCTCACGTGAGAAAATCAACACTGCGGAGCTGTGGTGAGGACTTAAATCGAGATATACCAAGTGCCGGGCCAGATCTAAGTGTTCCAGAACTCTTAGTTGCCTTTGCAAACAGTGCAGCTGGTGGAGCCTCTAGCCCCGGGGAGAAAGCCTCAGCAGTTCGTTTAGCCAGTTCCTAAATCACAGCACTGAGTGGGTGATTACAGACTTAATCACCAGCCAGATATTAAGACCCAATTTTACAACCACAACATTATATAACTTTCCAACAAGCTAGAGGATAATCTTTTTGCATGTGAACAGTCCTTGATCTAACAGAAGGATTTTTCTTTTCTAAGGTTAAGACCCAAATTCAGACCAGAGACAGCAGGGCAGTTAAATATGCATTCAAATTAGTTGCAACACTCATAAGGAGCAGTGTTCAGGGCAGAGGCGGATACAAGGCAATTAAAAAATTTTTCTGGATGATTAAGTGTTCAAACACATGCTGTGAACAGCTTTCCATATCCGACGGCAGTAAAAATAAGAACTAGGGTCGATTGTGACAGCTTACACACACACATACATCTAAAGAGCATCTTTTAATTCATTCAGTATTTATTCAGACCTTATTTTTCTTCCAGGCACTTAGAACTTCTTGGTGGAGATGATAGTATATTGTATGAGACGTGCTATAGTTCTGATATCTGATAATATCTGGAGGGGTTGAGAGTAATTCTATCTGTGGATTTAAAATAAATCTTTACAGGGGCCGGCCCGGGCACAGTGGTTAAGTTCAGGCACTCTGCTTCAACGGCCTAGGGTTTGGATCCTGGGTGTGGACCTACGCACCACTCATCAAGCCATGCTGTGGCATACATGCCACATGCCCACATACAAAATAGAGGAAGTGTCCCACATACAAAATAGAGGAAGATGGGCACAGCTGTTAGCTCAGGGCCAATCTTCCTCAACCAAAAAAAAAAAAATTACAGATGAAGCAAGCTTTCTCTTATTTTTTTCACCTGTATACTTTTTGAAGCATAGTCCACTTACTACCTTCCCAGGCCACTTGTCTTTTCTCTAGCATCAAAAATTAAGTGGATAGGGGCTGGCCCAGTGGTGCAAGCAGTTAATTGCTCACGCTCCGCTGCAGCGGCCCGGGGTTTGCAGGTTCGGATCCCCGGCGTGCACGATGCACTGCTTGGCAAGCCATGCTGTGGCGGCGTCCCATATAAAGTGGAGGAAGATGGGCATGAACGTTAGCCCAGGGCCAGTCTTCCTCAGCAAAAAAAAAGAGGAGGATTGGCAGATGTTAGCACAGGGCTGATCTCCTCACACACACACACACACACACACACAAATTAAGTGGATAATTGCTTTCAGTTGGGGTCCACCCTGATGCCCAGTAAGATTTACATGTGGATGGGCGGTGATAAGTCAAAGAGCACATAGTGGCCTGGACCTAACACGGAGCTGGGAAAGAACTCACTGTCCTTTCTGCATGACAACCGCAAGTTTGCTTTTGTCTTCGAATGCATACTTCCTGAGTCAGTGCAGGGGATGAGCCAGCTTTCAAAAAGTGTCTAGTTCGTGGATTAAAAAAAAATAGGAGGATGAAGGAGCTGAAAATAAATTGCCAGGGGAGGTTGGAAAGCAAGAACTGACACTAACTGTGTTATCCATGTAGTTAACAGGGGCCTCTAAGCCTGGCACCAACTGACAACGGCGTGCTGTAAGCCAGGGATTAGATGCAGTGCAAGAGCAAATATTCCTTTCTCTCCCCGTTGGAGTTCTGGCCACCTACTGTCATTATTTCCATTATCTCTTCTTCCATGAGGCCACCTGGCCACTGCCAAGCTTTTCTCAGCTGACTTTTTCGATTGTGTTTATTCAAAGTCCTCTGTGTGACTCGCTCTGCCTCGACGTTCTCCCTACTGGGCTATTTGGGGCTTCGGCGTTTTATAACTTTCCTTTCAACAGCTGGCAGCTACAAATTAACTTTTTGACTTCATTAGGCTAATATGCTGAATTATGCCTAATTTGGAGCACCTGAAACACTCCCTGCCACCTTCCTCTCCCCTCCAACCACCTTCTCTCATCAATCAGGGGCTGAGTAGCAGGGAAGCAGCATATGGAGCCTCAAGCCAGCTTGGTCAGAGCCGTGTGTTTTTCCATCCCTGCTGAACAACTGAAGGTTTGGACCGTTCCAATAAACACATCCCATCTCTGCGGTCAGGGCTGGCGTGAATACAAGATGCCACTGCAGTTTGCAAGAAGAGTGGACGTGACCAGAGAGCTCAATGATCCTTCTGCTTTGGGGCATGTGCCTCTTCTCAACCAGCAATTTCCATCTTGGATGGTCTAATTCAGAGTTGCCTTCAGCACCGCTACTTTTGCTTTCCTCCAGCATTCCCAGGAAGTCAGCCTAAGTGGGATACCATTCCCTTTCACCTCCTCCCCATTTCCCAGCAACAAGAAAGCCAAAAGCTTTCACTTCACTTACACTATCAGTGAGGAATAAAAAAAAAACAAACCCAAGTTTTATCATCTTTCTGGAATCACACGTGCATCTACTGATAGGGGTTCCTGGCTAGCTTCCTTCCAGCTGGATTTCCTTAAAGCCCCGAAATACAGTCTGTAAAGTTTAACAAAGATCTTCCCACTATCCAGTCAGGCTCAAGTGCCCATTTTCTTTCCGGAGAGTTTTCCCTAGAGGGTACTGAAGGAAAACCAGCACAAACAGAACTCTGAAAATCTCTTTTGGATCCATGGTGCACAGCTCCCTGCTGTTTTAGCGGATAAAGCTCTTTTCATCACAAGGATCTCCTGGAAATTCCCCTCCCTAAAAGCTTGTCCAGGAGAATGAGTCAGGGGAGACAAGAAAGGCAGATAAACAAGATTTCCTGAAACAAAAAAGCCAAAGCATCCCTGACTTAAATCTTATAAGGGGAGTTACGCTTTGTAAAAGCAATTCAGATGCACTTTGTACATGGAGCAGTAGTGGAAATAGTTTCTTAGAGATAAAATTGGAGTGTAGAAAGTGAACATCAATGCCAGAAGCTTAAATTGATTATTATTTGATTGTGTTCCTCTCAGGTTTTGTTTTCTGTAAGCTTTCATTTTTAGAGTTTATAGCTCAGGCAACCATATGTCCTAATTTTCCTAGGAGAATCCTTGTCTACACCTGTTATCCTGATATAATTTTCAAAAAGGCCTTCTTCCACTTTCAAAAATATTCCAATTAGGACAATAGTTAAAAAGTCATCCTATTTGCTGTGAACTCCCCAATGACCATTTGTTCAATTTCCCAACCTGAAGGTGATAGGCAATTTGGATCAGCTGCTT
This sequence comes from Diceros bicornis minor, assembly GCF_020826845.1. Classification (NCBI taxonomy): domain Eukaryota; kingdom Metazoa; phylum Chordata; class Mammalia; order Perissodactyla; family Rhinocerotidae; genus Diceros; species Diceros bicornis. The sequence continues at coordinate 32,887,916 of NC_080768.1, forward strand.
TTTGAGAATATATTAATGTTATGAAAGAAAAGTAGCACGTCAGGTTTCATTTCCTCTGTGTCCCTTTTTTTTTTCTCTCATTTGGGGCAAAAAGTGATCACGAAGCTGTGTGTCGGAAAGAGTGTAGAATTTGGAGTGAAATGGACTTGGGTTTTAACCTCCCTGCTGACACTTTAACTTTGGTCAAGTAAATTTAGCTCTAACTGCACCTCATTGTCTTCATCTGAAAAATGAAGCTACTCATAGCTATATTGAAAGGGCTATATGAAGACATTGTACATACGGAACCAACATCATGGCTGAGTGGCAGCTAGAGCTATAGGCTACAGGAGCTACAGCCATAGATGCAGCTGCTGTAATGAACTAGTCACAGGTAGAGCAGCCTCAGAGTAGAAGAGAAAAAGTCCCTGGATTTGGGTCAGACAATCTCTACTTAAGCTTTTCCTCTGTAACCAAATAGCTATGTAACCTTGCACAAGCAAACTGATTTCCTGCCCTGAGTTTTATCCGAGTCTTGCTTAAATTGCAATTTTTTTCTTTTAATGGTAAAATGAATAATATTTATGAAAAACTTTACAAACTATGATCCTTATATGGACATCAAGTATTATTTCCTGGATGCTCTATCAGTGCTGTTTTGGAGAATATTCCTACATGTTGTGAGAAGGTGGTTGATGTTATAGTTTAAACATTGGAAAGTCCACAGACTTGAGAATGTGGGTTCTGGTTTCTGAAACCCCAAGGTCTGCAGGGAATGAACTGTAAGCTGAAGTTGACAGGTGAAGGCATATAGAGGCAAGCCGGTTGTCAATGGAAGAAAGACTCTCCTAACAATCCAAGTGGTTGGAGACACAATGTCCACTCTGTGGTTGACACAATTAATTGCTTACCCAAGAGCCACCTTCTCTTATTTTCTGTTAACAGACCCCTGATCTTAAGGTATCCCAATGGAAGTCAGGCCTGCTCCCAGTCCCAGGGATTGAACTGGGTTTGGTCTAAATTAGACATGGTGATCCCATTCCCTTGTGCCAGTGATTGTTCTAGCATGGGCTCAAGCTCCAATTTTGGCCAAGGAGACATAAAGTGAGGTGTGGGAGATGGGGGGACTTCACTTCCAGGATAAAAAGACAGACCCTTTCTAGGAGTAAGCCTTTCTCCATGTTTCTATTTTCTGCCTTGACTTTGCTATAGAAGGAGTTTGATAGCCATCATGCAATCAAGAGACCACAAGCATAAAGATGAGCAGCCAGAATGGTGAAGATGGTCTCAGGGCCACTGTTGAGCAATTGTCTACCACTAATTCACTTAAAGGAGATAATACATATATACATATTGTTTGTTCCACTCTTATACATACAGACAGAAGCATTCCTGACACATCCCCATAAGTTAGAATTAGATCCATGAATCCAAAGGCTGCTTTATAGATTCCTTTTTTCAGTGTTTTCTTTCAACTATCTTTGGCAATTAGTAGTTTGGCTGAATGTCATGCTTGGATCACACAAAGGAGAAAAAACATCAGCTGTGGATGGGACTCTCATATCTTTTTAAATGTATTCCTATTAATTTTCGAAAATAAATGTGGAAATTATGAGGTAGCAAAAGTATGTTGTTCTTTAAAAGGGAGGGATTTTTAGACTCTCAATCAGTGGATGCATAAAATCCTGCTGTGATTAAACCATGAAATGTAACTCACTCAATTGATCTGAACATTTTGAATTTGTATTTTCGGAGTCTGGCGTCCTTTATGTCTCCAGACCACATAATATGCATATACAAACTAAGAATTAAAAATAATAAAAATAAGATTTGAAAAGTCACATTGGGCTTCCCTGTCAGCAGTGGTTCCATTTTTATGTGTCAGGATTAATATTTCACATATACCAGCTCATTAAAAAAGGTAACCTTGGAACACAGTGTCAGGTGGAGATTTTTTTTTTAAGATGTACTGGAAATTATGCAGCCATAAAGAGCATTCCCCCTAATTATCTTGGCACTCACGTTATGCTGACTGGTTTGTCATCAAGTTGGGGGTGGCAGAGTAGAAACCTTCCGTGCTGTCTTATGCATTGCTTTGCTCCATTTTCTCTCAAACTCATTTACTCAATGCTCATATTTATGCAAAAGAGGGTAATGAGGTAGTCAAAGGTTATAGAGGGTGCAAAGGGCTTTTGGATGATGAGAGCGTTGGTAACTAGGGAGGCCAGCCTCAGGCTGTCTGATATTGAAATTTGGGGCTACATTAATAACTCAACCTGAGCACACGCAGTTATACAGTAAGTCTGTCTCCTCTTGGGTTGAAACTATGTAGTTTGACATAAAAAGATCTTTAGATATGATAGGAAGAAATAAAGTTCAAGACTATTCCATTGCAAGTAGTACCTTTCTCCTGAGGTGGGGCAAGCAGAAAGGGGATATTGGGATACCCACTATTCAAACTTTCCCCAGAATGTGCTTTCATATTTTGATTTATAGAATGTGTGTGCTTGTGTGTAGTCTTAGAGATCACTAATGATCTTGCATGTAATTATATGTGCAAACAGACATCTGTTCTACAATTATGCTCCTCATGATTCTCTCCAAAGTCGGTGTCAGGTAGGATCCAGGTAAGGCTCAGGAGCAGAGCAAGATGTTGGTTGGATTCATCCTGTGCTTTTCTTTTAGTTTATTTCTTTGCATTTCAGGACCAGGAACATAGAGATAATTTCCCAAAGTCTGGTTAAAGATATGGTGGGGTATTTTATTTATCTCTATTTTCACTGTGGATATGTTCAAGGGAAGGCTCCCAGGAGAAAAATGTCAAAGAATGACAGTGAATAAGCCAGAAAATGATACCAGAGAGACATTATAGATTGGCCCCTGAAGACTAACTTACAGCTGTTCTGTAGACTAAAAGGCAAACACAATCTGAGGCATCACTGAGACAGGTTAGAACGAAAATAGAAAATATAATCCTAGCTTTCTCCCAATCCATGTTTGCCCTTTCAGTATTAGATGTTGTACTTGAGTCTGTTTCAAAATAGATGTAACATCTTGATAGGATGAAGAGAAGGACATTAAATTTATTAGAAGAATTAAGGGGTTGCTATAAGCTGGCCATCTAAAATTCTTCGACCTACATAGTGTGGAAAGTCATGGCTAACACATGACTGAATGAAGGCTGCCCGGGGGATGGAAGTAGTTATTTAGCAATATTTACAATTTCAAGTACTCAAAAATTGGACAAATCAAAGGATTCTTTCGTACAAATGAAGAAGACAGAATTTCAGTGACTTTTTTAATGTTACGCAGAAGCTGTACTAGAACCCTGGTCTTCAGATGCATGCTGTCGTGAGTGTTCACGTCCCGGCAGTGCTCTGTGAGCTGGAATAAGAGGTAAATGAATGACATGGTCTCTAAGTTCTGGTCCAGCTATCTGTTGTGACTACCATCTGATCATCTGTGACGGACCTTTGATAAGGGCCATTTCCATCCACCAACAATCAGAGATTGTAAAATGGTTGATGCACTTTTTCAGCAAGAGATGCTCTATGATTTCCTTTCTTCCAAGAATTTATTTTCTCACCTGTCCAGAAAAAGTGAAATACCTTCTTCTCTCCCCTAGTACAACCAAAAGGAATAAAGGTGTTAAAAAAGAGTCTCCTTTATTTAAATTAAAAAAAAATAACATTAAGTTACATGTTCCTTTCCCACTTCTTCTCCAATAAGGAAGCCAGAAGCTGAAGGGCAGGCATGCTGAGCTTAATAACCAATGCCCCCTACAATTTGGCCCCAATTTCTACTCCCAATCTAATTTCCCATAACTCTAACCCTAAGTCCAACTGAACTGCATTTTTCTTCCCACAAAAGCCCATTTTCATGCTCTTCAAAACTCTGACAGCATTCCCTTTCTCTAATTTTCTTTTTTACCGTGAGGAAATGATAAAAATGGTTTTCTTTAAATCTAAGGTCACACATGTTCCCTAGAGACCATCCACTTCCACTTTTTATGGGACATTATCCTATGGGTTACTTGTTCTTTCATTTGTATCTTAACTTTATCTTCCAGATCCCTGCTGTCAGAATTAGAACATGTTCACATTTCATCCATTACAAAAATACTCTCACTCAATCCCACTCTCCTGAGAAGTATAAGATTCCTCTTACCTATAGTATATAGTACCTTTATGATTATGGGTAGATAATAATTATATAATTAGCTATAGAATGTTATTCTTTCGTCTTAGTAAAAGTGTTATGAAGCAAGGAGTGAGTTTGTTTAACTCATTTCTGAATATCTAGTGCCTAGCACAACATCTAACCCATAGTAGGGAGATATTCAATAATTTTTTGATGACTGATGAATAAGTGAATGAATGAAGAATGTATGAATAATGTTATTCTTTTGGATCTTTGCTCATATTGTTCATTCCCTGTAATCAGAATGCTCTTCTCTGTCCTCTGTTTTTCTTATCCAAATCCTACATGTCATCAGTTGATATTCAAATGAACTGTGTCATATTGCCCAACTTCTCCCACACCAGAAGGATTCCCTGATGTCTCCAAGTGAAAATAATTGTTCCCCATCTCCCAGCTCTCATTATTAGAACCTTTTGGTACTTTACACACCAGTAACTTGTGTGCATGACTCTTCTCCAGTAAAATACTGAATGCTTATTAAGGATAGGTTCTAGTACAGTGACATCATGTGTCCTCTACAAGAACACAACTCCCTACAGAGAAAGAGCCCAATAAGTTCCTAGTCAATCAAATCATTCATTCATCCAACTATTTATTGAGCTCCCACCAAAGCCCAGGCATTTGTGCTAGGAATAAAATGCTGGATAAGACATAGTCTCTGTCTTTACAAACCTTATAGTAGATGATGAAGGAGAATTAGCAGGCAATTGTGTTAGTGTGATAGGTATTATGGTAAGTATAACTCCAGTAAAGGGGCACCCAGGGCTGGCTTACTGGATTCAGAGAAGGCTTCTCAGAGGAAAGGATACTTGAGTTGAGTCCTAAAAGATGAGCAGAAATTAGCCTAAGCTAAGAAAGCAGAAGGAAAAGAATGAAAAAAGCCCCAAAGGTGAGCCAGAGTATGGCAAACTTAGGAGACAAAAAGGGTGTGATATGGTGGAGACTAACTGGGCAGATGGAGGGGAAGCCAGCACTAGATCCTCAAAAGCGTTATTTAAAAGCAAAGGAGAAACACTGAATCAGAGTATTATATGACTGGGTTTCTGTTTTAGGAAGTTTTCTCTGGCTGAAAAAATGGAAGCACAAATAAATGAAAAAAAAAAAAAAAGAAGAAGAAGATTTCTACAGTAGAATGTGGAAATTAAACTCCCTCATCTTGGATACATTTTCTGGGATTTACCATTTGCCCCGTAGGTAAAGTGTATCGTGCATCTTATCCTTTGGTCAATTTTTTCTGTGAGACTTTAACAGTCTTTTCAGGTTGTTTAGAATTAATGAGGCAAATGTCCTCAATCAAGAAGCAATTTAAGAACATGCTGCTAATTTCAATGAGTTCTGTAAATGAACTAATTTAATACCAGTTGACCTTTTTATTTAGGGAGGATGATTTGTGGCTGTATTTTCCCAATTTGTGCCTATAAGCCCTGGCAGTCTGAATGGACATTGTGAGCCCAGGGGTAAAATTAATCATGGTACATGGGTGGCGCACTTCTAAGTGGAGCGTGGAACATTCATGTCAGTAAGTAGGTGGAGGGTATCTTTTAAGAGGAAGGTCTTGACCATGTTTATTAAAATGAAAGCCATAGAATAAAGAATACTGTACTTCTCTGGTGATATAAACCAGGCTGAATGATATTAAATGATATTATGAGATTTTAACCATGTCCTAGAGATTTTGTACCCTACCTTTTTTTATTTTTTAACCTCTTTAGAGCTGGGATGGTACCAACTGTTTTTTAATTTTTTTATTAACATAGAGGAAAATCTCACTTCCTGAATAAAACTGAAGCACACTGAATGATACTTTAATGATCCTGTCATTTCTTCTGTCTTTTACCACTTCATCTAGTGAAGAAACCATATTTCTGTAGCATTTCCTCTAAGATCAAGCTATCAGTAGGAATGTATTTTTTACTGATAATTTTTTATGAAGAGTTTTGTCATAAATCAGCAAATCTATAGGTCTACAAGCAATGAGAACATTTGACAATGCCATCATACCAATAAAAGGATAAAATATTATTTCTGTCACTGACGCAGTTTCATTTAATGGGAAAGTATTGTTCTGACTATGGTTCAGCATTGTTGAATCAAGGCTGAACCAACAGCTTTCAAGTGCCTGGTCAATTCCATCTTCTTTGAAAACCAAATGGAAGGAGAATTGATCTGATAAAATCAGGATAGGGTAGAATTTCTTTTAAAAGAGGTAAAAAGCACTAATCATAAAGGAAATGATTAATAAAATGACTACACTAAAATTAAAAACTCCTATTCATAAAAAAGATAACATAGAGTAAGAAGATAAGCCACAGAGTAGGAAGAGCGATTTGCTACACACATAACTTCTAAAGGGCTTGCATGAAGAATAAAAACAGAATTCCTGTAATGCTGTAGAAAAATGACCAAAAGACTTGAATAAGCATTTTGAGAAAGAGAAAACCCAATGGTCATTGAATATTTGAAAAAGAGCTCAAATCCCTTAGCAATCAGGGTGACGCAAATTAAACTTTTAGACATCATTATATGCTCACCAGATTGGCAAAAATGAACAAATTGAACAATACTATCTTGATTGGCCTGAACCAAGAAAACCAGGAACTCTCATATACTGCTGGTAGAAATAAAACTGTTAAAACGACGTGGAAAAACAATCTGGCATTACCTAGAAAAGTTGAAGATACATGTACCCTATGACTCAGTAGTTTCACTTTAAAGTGGGAAGGTTATGCACATACATTTCCTCACACGTTTCATTTCAAATATCTAGAAGAGAATTTTATTTTGTTTTGTTTATATGTGAGAGAGACTCTGGAGCAAACATAGGGAGAGAATTGGGCGTAATTAAAGGGACATTTGCACAAGAAGATAGAAAGAAAGGAAGGAAGAAGGAAGGAAAGAGAGAGGAGGAAAGAAGGAAGAAGGAAGAAAGGGAAGATGGAAGGAACAAAGAAAGGGAGGAAAAGAGGAGGGGAGTAGCGAGGCAGGAGAGAGGGAGGGAGGGAGGCAAGAAGGGAAGATGTTTTGTGAGGCTCTTGGCCAAAAGTGCTTTTGATGAAGAAACTGAAAAATGTTTCAATTTTGATGCTCTGCAGATCAGATAATTTTCTTTAATTTTTATGAGATACTAACTGAGATGAAGAAACCATTTCTTATATTAAATGCTGTGGCCTTATAAGCTAGTGTTGCCCCCAACATGTGAGAGAGAGTAGATGGAGCCCTCATTCATCTTGCATTATAAGAAAAGAAAAGCCAATATTCATTCAACATTTAACTATGTTCTCTGCATGGTACAAAACCCTCTACATGTAAAAATTTCATTTAATCATCATATTATATAAATTCTCAACCCCGAATTTAACTCTAAAACTAAACTCTATAGTGTTGTCCCTATTTTACAGAAACAGACACTGGGGGAAAGTAAAGTTGTCCGGGATCACAAAACTTGTAGGCGGTAGAGCTGGATTTCAAATCCAAGTCCATCGTTCCTAAATAAAACATGCAGGCGTGCACAGCCTTTCTTCCTTTGCGCTACAGGCCAAAACCACATGTCAAAGAGAAACCGAGCTGGAACAGTTTAAAACCCACTTCCCCCCACCCCAACAAAAAAAAGTCAGAAAAATGTTTTTTTTGTTGTTCTTGCAAAAATAATAGCTCTTAAGCAATACCACTCCTAGCCTCTCTTCTGTTCAGTGACTTTAGGGGGAGCATACTATTTTTGCCCGTGGAGAACCAGGAAAACAAAGGAGCGCCTGGTTTGGCCCTGGCTCCCCTTTCACGATTCTTGCTTTCCTTCCATCACCTCTGTGCTTCTCCAGGTGGAGCAGAAATGCAGGGGGATTCATCATTGCCAAACTGGGTAGCTTATCTTCAAGAAGTGGGGTTACCTATTGAGGTGTACAAAGCAGGTCAACGTAGAATCTTCCTGAGCTTTTAAAGATTTTAAGGATATATTCTAGACACATACAAAGATACATATATAAATCCCAATCCTATATATATATCTTATATATATATATGATTATACATATATAAAATATGTATATAATGTATAATTATATATTATAATATATAATATATATGTATTTATATGTATATTTGTATCTATCTATCTATCTGTTGGAGTCCCAGAATCTTCTTCACTTACACCTGTGACTTCTGGGTTGGTTTTTTACCAATTCTGATAGTTTCTTCTAGGTCCACCATGTGCTTTATATGCTGTGTAGTCACAGAAAATCCTATATTTCGCCATGGTACTCTGATGTCAGGCTGGAACCCAGAGCCCCTGATGGAGAATGACTCCTGTCTCTGTCAGTTGGTAAAATCTTATCCACAGCTGTGTCAAACACCCAGAAGAAAAATATTTTTTTCTTGCTTCAATGTAAAAAGTTAACAAGTTTGTTTAACATGTTAAATTTGCTCATTTACTTATATTCTCTGATTCCAAACTGGTTCAAAACACTGTGCTGGGTCTTACAGGAGCTATAGGTACAGGAGAGATATGGTTCCTACCCTTTGGAAGCACTCAAACGAGGAGGTAGCTATGGCATTTTTGGCACTACGTTAAGCAGATAAACACAGAAAGTGAAGATGTTTGCAAGCGGAAAGCCAATTCTGGTAAAGATGCAAAACTTACACATTGAGCACCAACTTAATGCCACAAAGTTTTTTTTTCTTCTTTTGGGCAATTCATCCACCTTTAAAGTAACACACATCACCCAAACTAAAAGCAATAACTGTTGTCACTGACAGAAAGTTGTTAGTGATGTCATTGTAACTGCCTGATACAACCATGGAAAACATACTGGATAAGTCTAATGCATGCCTTTTATCAAGGAGTGTGTGCCAAGTGGGTTATTTCAAGATGCTTTATACTCCTTTAGTAGCATGAATGGAAACTTTTCAAGGGAAATTCATCTAGTCCCTGTTTTAATATGCTCTGATTATTCATGTTGAGTCTGAGCTACAGTAACAGAAATATCTCAATTACTTGTGCTCTCTAAGTCTTGAGCAAAGTATCACAAGTGCGTATACTCTGGGGTTAGTAACATTTAAAGAACAAAAAGCAAAGAGAGGACATGGGAATATAAGAATAAAAAGAATAAGGTATGTTTTATTCTGGGATCTTAACATATTTTGCTTGGGGCTTGAGACTGATCTTTCTTTGAAAGGTAATTTCACAAAGAAGATAGATAGAAAATGACATATTGGTGACTTTATTATTTCATATTTTATCCAGTTTTTACTTAGATTTCCGAGGTCCCAGGGATTTCTATTCCCCCAAATTCTTTTTTTTTCTTTCATTGACCTCTAGCCATAAACTTGATTTCTATGTCTCTCATTGATCTCCATTAGTCAAATAGAAAAAGTAATATCCATTTTTCTATTTCCAAAGGAAACTGTTATGAATATCAATGATGCAATAGAATTACATCAATAAACTAAAGCTGAACTCTTTAGAAAAAAAACTTTACAGGTAGTCTCTGCTTTTCTATAGGTTTAAATTTGGATGATATGCTTACCAAAAAATGTTTACAGCACACCTCAATTTAGTATTTATTGCAGCATTCTGAATATTTGTCGCTTTTCTTTAATGTGGGGGAAAAAGTAAGTGAACACTTGGCTGTGGAAGGCCATCTGGTGTCGATGGGGAGTAACTACGGGTTTATGTGGAATTTAGGAAATGTGTTTCCACCTCATTCTGCTTTCCAGTGCGTGTTCTGAAACACGCTACACACATCTGGACAGGCTGTACTGTTAGTGCTTCTTTATCTCTGAAAACTGTGAGTACTTATGGTACCTATTGGGTATTGGTTTTATTATGTTATGGTATAATATTTATAGGATTTAAATTTGAATTCAGAATATTTTTGAACTACCATTTGGCCATGGATACAGCTGATAATTTGAGATTTTGTAATATATTTTTACAATATTGTATAAAGTTCTGGATTAAAAGACTCGAGTAAGTTGTTTCATTTCCCTGCTGAGCCCTCTTGCTCTGCTCTTCTCTTTTGCTCCACTTTGAACAAAGCAGAAATATCATGACCTCTGAGATTAATATAAACCTACTTCCACCCCATTCTTGCCTGTGCAACTCTGCCATTCTTAGGTTCATGGAGCCATGGTTGTGTCATGGGGTTCTTCCAATTCCTTTTGGCCTAGAGGGAAAAAAGACATGGCCTACATGCTTTGAAAAGAACAAAGAGTTTCATTTTCCAGTGATAGAAGCATGTAATTAAGGATCTAAATGCAATAATTGTGGGGGTAAGTTGCAGGTGACAGTAACATGATTACTTTACATATTTTAATATGGTCAATACAGTAGACATAGAACAGATAAAAGTCATTGTCTACCCTTTGTGAAAAGTTTTGAAAACAAAAATTTCAGAAATGATAACTGCAGAACTTATATTCTATCGCTTAAAGCGAAAACAAATAGACTCATTCAGCTGCTCTCATCTCACCTCATTTGTTTATAAACCCAAAAGGACTCACTCAGGATAGATTTCTATAAAGAAATGACTTGGAATATATATAGACCTGAAATTAACATTGTTCTCTTTGGCAACTGCTTTCTCTCTCACAGTATAATGGATGATGTTGTCAGTGATTTACTCAGTTTTGGGAAATAACTTTCATCACCTAACTTGTTCTTTTTAATGCTTTTTGTTTCTGGCTTATGAATTCTGAAAGGGTAGTGGAGATGCCTACTGATAGCAGACTGGATTTGGGGGCATCTCTCTTTTGTTCTTTGTTCTCCCAATGAGAGTTCTAGAAACTGAGTGGATCAATTTCCTGTGGATAATTTAAGATTATAGGATAGATAAAATTAGTGAAGATCAAGGGTCTGACCTCTCCTTCTTTTGGATGATAATGTTAAACTTCCTAGTGCCTCAGATTTACCTAAGAAGCAGGAGATGAAATGGGAAGTGAGAAAATGATAAAATTATTCTTTTAACATTGTGGCTACTCTCTAATGACTGGTGCTGCTAGAAGTGAAGCATTTTGCTATGGAAATGGATGGGATGTTTTCTGCCTTGCTGGAATGTCAGGAAGTGTAATTCATTAGTGGTTTGAAAAGTGCTTTGAGCTAATGGAATAAAAGGCACTGGAGAAATTTGAACTAATATTATTAAAAATGAAAAATTGCAACAGAGAAACTTATTTCCACCAGAAAACAGACATCAATATTGAGTCTAATATTGCCAAAACAACCAGTTTGAGGATGGAAAACGTCAGTCACTCATCTGGACATTTCATTTACACCTTTTCAAATTACCAATTTGACTGATTTTGTTTTCTTACTGAATTGTATAAATTCAGTTCTTTTCTGAGAGCCTAGATTCTCGTTCATATTTTGGTTACAACAGATTTAAATCTACACTATATGGTACAATTCTTCAATTACACTACCTTGTTTTTTTCTCCGTAACTGTATCTTGACTTATAAGGTCACATATATTTTTCTCAATCTCTCCCCGTCCAACCCTTGAAAGTCATATTTCAGATCAATGCATATCTTCATCTTTAGAGATTGTTGTATTTCTTATATTGCCATAGTAATTAAGATGGGACATTCCAAAGTAAACGTAATGGATAGCAAGCATTTGTGCAGGTTTCTGAGAATATGAAGCACATTATTGCTTTGTTCACATTTAGTTTTTCCACAATAATGTTGGGTTGGGAATTAATGAACACAATTAGGGCTTTTTGATATGGTAAACCTTTGAAACTATTCATTACTCTGTTAACAGAACCTTGCTAATTTTCCTCTAAATTAATGTACTCCTGTTGTGATGTAGATTATGTTTTATAATGCAACTCAGTCAGCTTTCAATTTCCTTCCTTTGTTTATTGATTTCAGTTTCTTTGTTCATCGTGTCATTCAGGTGAGTAATAAACTAGAATAAATTTCAATAATCTTTTGCAGAAAAAACATATTTTATCTTAATGATAATTGTTTATCGTTGCATCTCCCTTTTAATGTATCATCCAAATGCAAAGACCAAAAATATTAATAATATGTGCTTTTCAACACACCTGCTAAAGCCTTTATTGAAGTAGTAAAGAAGTTCCTAACTTCTTCCTTCGAAAACTATACCTCATGTCCCCTGTCAAGACCCTTAACACAACTCATATGTTGTTATTACTTCGTAACGCAATGTAAAGTGCCAGCAGCAACCACAGCAAGTGAACATTAGAGAGTCTAGACATATATTACATTGATGCTTCTAGCCTAATTACCAAATAACTCTACATGGAGAATGGAAGGGAGCAAAGGGTAAGTGTTTGCCTTTCAATAAATTTTAAACCTGGATGAACTCCTTTGAGCCTTAATGTAAAAGCAGGGTTGGCTCATGCTAATTCACAAGTATATGTGTTTACAACAATATTTTATTATATTTCTCAGCTGCAGAGAGAGAGAAGCTCTTTCTCACCAACAACACTGAAAATCAGAATTGGAGTGAAGTCAGGAAATGAATGACTGCTTAAGCTATCCTTTTTATGGGAGATGCAGGGGATGCTTTCAAGTTGACCCTTCAAAGAGATATTTTCTTTACTCTCATTTCACTCTTAAATTTAAAAAATTTTTATCATTGACTCATTGGTATTTTCTTTCCTTTCTTATTTCTTCTCTTGTCTTGTCTCCTTTCCTACCTTCCTCTCTCTCTCCCTCCTTTGTTCCTTCCATCTTTTTTACTTGGGTGGGGAAAAATAAAGGACAACAAAATTCTCCGCCACATGAGAATCCGCATAAATGCAGAAGGTAAAAACTGCCAAGTTCAAAACTTGAGAAAACTTTGCCAGAATTTCCTCTGCATGGTTTTCAAGCGGCTAGATTTTTTGTGTGGGTATGTGTGTGTCCGTCCATTTTAGACAGCTTTAATGTCTCGAGATCTCCTACGCCTAATCAAATTGGAGTTCAGTCTAACAGAATAGTCCACAGAGGATTAAGTTTAATGCATTCTAATAGGTAACTGAGCTTTTATTAGCGCACACCTTATAAATGTGACTCTTAGTAAGGACCCAGAAAATTAGGTTTACAAGCATCTGGGAATGTTTCCTTATGGCCTTTTGCATCCTTTCTTTTATGTGGTGAGCTCCTTGGAGACCACATGAATGTTGGAAATACCAAGTGAAGAATCAGAGAAGGCAGTGAGTGAGAGAGGCTTTGAAGCCTGGTGTTTTGAAACCATTGTTTCAAGAGGCTGATGGTGAGATTAAATTGAATTGATTTACACAAAAATTGGATACAGAGTACCAAGTAAAATGTCAAAAGCAAAGGAAGAATTACAAAATCTGTAAGCACAATAATTATGCAAAAGATTATAATGGTTTACACAGCAAAGGGCTAAGTGTGTCTGACTTGAGCATTTGCTTCTGTGGCAGAGCAGAAATTAAGGACCAATGAAGGAAGTGTGTCACCTCATGTTATGTTTGATAACCCAAGAAACCCGGTACTACCAGAATTTTGCTGTGTACAGAAGCCAACAGGTGTATAAGAAATTATAAGAAATACTTATAATGACCATCACCATGTGTTTAGAGTTTTACACTTTTCAGAGTACTCACACTGCCATGTTTTTAATTAACATTCCCAATTATTTTGAAATGCAAGTAATGTAGGTATTCAACAGACGAGAATATTAACACAGAGCAAAATCACAGAAACAAGTGCAATTTTTTTCACTTTACTAATATGACTGTATAACTGTGTTACTCACCCCATGTTCATTTACTGTTCATGAATTTGAACTATCCACCTCGGGCAATGGGGACCACTGAAGTTTTCTGAATAGAGAAATATCAAGATCAGAATTATGTTTGGGGAGATATGCAGAATGGTTTGGAGGAGGTGGAGGTGTGTAGGGGAGGAGAATTTACCAACCCAAAATGTGTCTCTTTGGCTTGATTATTTTTAAGAACAAAAGACTTAGGAAGAAACTTTGACCTTTTCCCCAACTGCCTAAAAGAATTTAAGCTAGAAGGCCTGTTCCAGGAAGGAGCCATCACCGTAGATAACTACAGTATAACGTCAACTAGGAGCGGTAGACAGGGAGGAACCTAGCAAGGCCCATTTGATCAAAGTCCTCTCCATGTCCCATTCATTGCCTCTGCAAGGCATGGCAAACATTTGCTTACCAAACATTTACTTTTCCATCTCTATGTGAATTGCCTTCCTTCCTTTGAAGTTCCAAACCATTAGCCCAGCATCCTCTTTTGTCTTTAGCTGAAGATGGTATTTAAGATGGTGGCTTCAGCCATTTTGGTGAGTTACTCAGTTCTCCAGAGTTTCTCCTATGTATACATGTTATTAAACTTCGTTTGATTTTCTCCTGTTATTCTGTCTCATGTCAATTTAATACTTAGACCAGCCAGAAGAACCTGGAAGGGTAGAGGAAAATTTCTTCCTCTCTTACAGGGGGCAGTCCCCAGGAGGGACAAGAGACTGCAGTAGTGGGATAATGGATGAAAAGGTTGGGATGCCTTTGAAAGAACTGTAAATGAGAAATCTCAAATGTGCTGGAGATGAACCTGCTTGGGAGAAGGAGGGAATCAGTATTGGGAAATGAAGGTAGAGCTCCCTCTAGGTTGGCAGCAACACCATTGGTTTTGCAGGCATCCACATTTTCAAACTTATTTTTCACAAATTCAGAGAATTAAATCTTACAATAGTAACTGTCTTCATGGAATTTGAACTCTATTCCTCCACAAACAAATCATTTTGGAGATGAAATAAATACTCTAATAAACTCTTGTTTTACTAATTTGAAATCTGTGATCACTTGAATAGGGTCTATTAATTGGAAATTCTGTACCATCTGTAGAAAATAATTACTCCTTAGGCAAATTACTAATAAAGGCAGGCAACATTGTCCTCAAAATCTCAAGGAAATTAATTGTTTTCATGTATTTTGAAACTACTTGAACAACAGTTATGAGCATATGATTTATCTTAAAAAATACAAAAATTTCATTAATATTACAACTAAAGTGTTTCACAACCTCCTGTTGGAAATAGTTTAATTATATAATACATTATATATATGTGTTTAAAATAATGTTAACATTTCCATATTCTGACTATTTCACTTCTTCCTAATTATTCTAAATTAATGTGAGTTTATCTACGCTGCAAATCTATATATCAAATCCACAAAATATTTTTAATTTTCCTAACATTCCACATACTCTAGAAGTCCTATGTTTAAACAAAGCTAAACAAATTTAAACAGGTTCAGACCAGCTCCGGAAACTTTGAACTGACTCTAATTTGTCTAGATCTGTTTTATATTATGGGATGATATGGGAAGAAAGTAAAGCAAGCTGCCAAGCTTTAAGGTCGTTAATGCATTTCACCACACCTAATTCTGCTCCCCACATAAAATGTAGTTCCTGTTTAACTCTGAGGCCTTGTTGATTTGACCTACCATAGGGCCCATGGAGGTGCAGGGTCATACTCATAGACCCCTAAGGGTCAGCCTCAAATCACTGTGAGCTCACCCCATTTATGAATGGATTCCTATGTGCATGCATGTGAAATTAGGATAACATGAACATGAATCACCTTTTTGTTTGGCAATGCTGCCAGGGTATAGCAGCTAATTTTAAACATATGCTGAAGAAAGGAGCTTGAAAAGCAGCTCTTTCTTCCAGTGATTCCCAAGGTGGTGGCCCCAATTCCCTCTGCCCATCATATGCACGTTCTTAATTTAACCATCTATGATCTCTGCTACAGTTGTATTGAATAACATGATGTAGTTGGTTTCTGTTATAGCAATTTGGTTTCAGGAGGGGTAGGCAATTCTATATTAAAAAATAATGTTGGGGGGCCGGCCTGGTGGTGCAAGCAGTTAAGTGCATGTGCTCTGCTCCGGCGGTCGGGGGTTCACCAGTTCGGATCCCGGGTGAGCACCGACGCACTGCTTGTGAAGCCATGCTGTGGCGGTGTCCCATATAAAGTAGAGGAAGATGGGCACAGATGTTAGCCCAGGGCCAGTCTTCCTCAGCAAAAAGGGGAGGATTGGCAGATGTTAGCTCAGGGCCGATCTTCCTCACACACACACAAAAAAGAATAATGTTGTTTTGATTCATCAAGTGTATAACCAGCTTTTTGACTGAATGTCATTCTTATACTGTAGTGATATCCAAACATCTGCTTGCTAAGACATTGCAGAATAGTTTTATCTTCTCATATATGAATTCCAAGATTTATTCTTGGCTGACTCTTTTGGTCTGATCCTGAGAACATGTTGTATATATGATCACGTGTATGTTCATATTAGATGTCTATTGTTCCTTGGAGAGTTTAAGATAAAATTATCCATTTCTTCTGGCTTAGGTTTTTGCCTTATTTTAATTGTACCCACGAATTTTTATGAAACAATGTCTTGTTGTCAGAAATGGCCTCCATATCAAACTTTGCCTTGTCAAAATAATTTTATCATTCATAAATATTTCAGTGAAAACCAAAGACTGCTTATAAATGATTGATTCACTAGAGTTCACTGACCTTTCTTGTGAAGCCTTTTATTAAAATTAGAGTAGCCCATCCTAAATCTGACCATTAATTGTTAATAATGTGCTGATTGAAACCTAGGTTTCTCTAAAACATGAGAAATTAAATTGGTATTTATAATGATATATTGAAATTAAGGAGGGTCATTATAGTTCAAAACTCATTCTTAAGCTTAGCCCTACACTGAAGTGTATTTTGGTTTCTAAATTAAATCAGGCAAACCTTATATCTGGAAGTATTCTGTATTATCTGGAGAGGTACAGAAGCAACAAGGTAAAGAACACTTGGAGAGGCTGGAAATTAACATGAATAGGTTATGTCATCTGTTCCATCTTACCATTTCTGTTCTTTGTTGAAATACGGCATTGTTATTTTAGGTGGGCATATAAAAATAATTAACACTTAAATAACCAATCATCATGTGGTCTGAGAGTTGAAACATTCTGATATTATACAGATCTAGTCATGGATGTAGGGCTAAATTAGATTTTAAGAAGGAGCCTGTTATCTTGTTTCATTATTGTAAGAAAAGTAGATCTAAAAAAATTACTGTTCATACTTCCCAAATTCTCTGAAAAAGCACATATTGCTTTTATGAAAAATAAAAGTTAAAGATAAAAGAAAGCAAAAGCAAAGCCAAGAATAGAAAACAATTCCACCAGCCATACATACCATTTCAAAGAGCATATTCCTTTTAGTTTTTTCTATACTTAACTTTTACAGCTTATTCAAGGCAACAAGTATTTTTGGAACATTGCTGTGTGCTGGGAACTGAGAATGGAATGGAAAAGTAAGACCGAGACTCTGTTCTGCAGAAACTTACAGTATAGTTAGGAAGACAAGTCATTGCCTTATAGAATCAA
This sequence comes from Diceros bicornis minor, assembly GCF_020826845.1. Lineage (NCBI taxonomy): Eukaryota > Metazoa > Chordata > Mammalia > Perissodactyla > Rhinocerotidae > Diceros > Diceros bicornis. Next base: position 32,905,478 of record NC_080768.1, read on the forward strand.
AAAGGGTGTAAGTTCCGAATGGGTGGTAGAGACGATACTGTCATGGGAGGAGTTTGAACAAGGTGAATATGTTTGGCTGTGGTGATGAGGAGACCCTTCATGGAGGCAGTAGGCTTGAGCTGGCTTTGAAGTGTTCAGATTTCTTTTTTCTTTCTCCCCAGTGGCCTCCCTAGATTAATGCGGCAAGCTACAGGATGTGTACACATCACAGGGTCCTCAAGTGCATCTGTGTATACCATGAGGGCTTGAGAAATTAACTGCCTCTATAGCAGATACTCTCCGTGCTTCCACTCCTGCCCTTGTCCTCGCCATTTCCATGCAAGCTGGCTGACACGCCATGTACCTGCTCTCTTTGCCTGAAGATGCTCTTCGGCCACCCAAGCCTACTCTGCCACCTATGGCGTAGGCCAGAAATATTGGGGAGTTAATGCCCCAGTTGAAGTGGTCTTCAACAAATGACTGATGGGAGGTGGTGAATAAACAAATAACTCAGGTCCCTCACCTCTCATACACAATCTCTCTGGGGCATAACCTACACTGTCCTTCAAAATTCCCCAGTGAGATTGAGGGCTAGTTTACAACTGTGGTGACTAATAACTAATCAACAGCACACCGTTTATTGGATTTCTCTCTTACCTCTCTCACTTTACTGTGCTTCTATAATTTTTCATGGAATAACCTCCTAGCTAAACAACTTGTACTTGAATCTCTGACTAAGGGTCGGCTCGGGGAACTCAAATAAGTCAGCAATTTTACCAGCTTCCTACCACCTACTTACTTTTTGTCTTCTAAAGCTAACTGTAGAAAATTTTAAACATGTAGTGCAAGATCATTCAGCATCCCTGTCTGCTAAATAAGCTTTCAGAGATTAAAGGCATGCTAGAAATCGTCTAATCCAATTACCTTCTAGCAGATGCTGTCAGTACCCTGCCTGTGTCTCCTTGGCCCACCCTGGAGGCAGTTCTTAGCACGGATGGTTTCCTGCGGCTCTCTGTACCCTGGTGGTAGAAGTATGCTTGGTCCACATGGGATAGGACTAAGTGTCCCAGGAGCAACTGGCAAACAATAAGGGACAGGTGTTGATGAATAAAAACCCTGGTGGACAATTCTGAGAGGTGATAATCTCAGAGGCTCTCCAGCAGGATTTATCTCCAACTTTCCACAGGGTTAACTAATTGATTAACATCCTTTTTGTTTCTGAATCTCACTTCCTCACTCTTCACTGTGCTTCCTGGAGTCATTATCCTAATAAACTACTTGTATTCAAACCCTTGATCAGGGTTTGCTTGAGAGGAACTCAAGCCAGGACACTTTTCCTTATAAAGAAGAAGAAACTGAGTCCAAGAGAGTGAAAGTCACTTGCTGATAGGCCTATGCAGTTTTGATAGAGGGTAGAAATGATGGTACAAATGCAATTTGTGTCATCTATCGTCACTTAAGTATATTCATAATACTTGAATGTGAGTAAACATATTTAAAAATAATAATCCATTATGTAAAAGAACCATGATTTATTTAATCAGTCCCTAGTTGTGGGCATTTGGGTTGATGCATCCATTGAAGGAATTATGGAAACTCATTGAAGGAAAACCAGTTTTACCAGAAAAACTCCTGATTCCACCTGAACTGAAGATATTCTTCAATTGCATTTATAAATGTCAAAGTCCACCCTCCTCTGCACGTATTTATGAATACCAGATGGGCTTTTTTTGAATAATGGCACAGTAAAATAATGGCAACCCATTAAGGTCATTAAGGGAAGACTGGGTAGAATTTATGATCAGTGTGCTGCCATTTATGCAACCAACTAGGATCCATAAACTACAAGATAATCTGACATTGATTTGATTTCTGATCTGAGTGAACGCATAGGAACCTCTACATCTGTAGACAACGCAGTGTTTTCCAAGCTCTTTTCCAGTGCTGTCCATTTTTGTCCCATCGATTATCATTTCTACTGCATTATTCAGGGATAAAATTAATTGCTAACTGCCAGGTTTCCTGAGCACAGTCAGTTAATGCATAAGCCTGTTTACTGCATGCCAGATGGTTTCACAGTTACTTGGGAAGGGACAAATATCGAAAAAACACAGTGTCTTCATTACAAAACGGTGCCACTAAAGAGGTCTATACAATGGATAGCTGAAGCTAGGGGACTTGGAGAAAAGAAAAGCTTCCCAAATAGTTGCAGATTCTTTCTTTGAAAAATAGGGCTGGCCCCGTGGCTTAGCGGTTAAATGTGCGTGCTCCGCTACTAGCGGCCTGGTTTGGATCCCGGGCACGCACCGACACACTGCTTCTCCAGCCATGCTGAGGCGGCATCCCACATACAGCAACTAGAAGGATGTGCAACTATGACATACAACTATCTGCTGGGGCTTTGGGGGGAAAAAAGGAGGAGGATTGGCAATAGATGTTAGCTCAGAGCCGGTCTTCCTCAACAAAAAAAAAAGAGGAGGATTAGCATGGATGTTAGCTCAGGGCTGATCATCCTCACAAAAAAAAAAAAAAAAAAAAGAGGAGGATTAGCATGGATGTTAGCTCAGGGCTGATCTTCCTCACAAAAAAAAAAAACAAAAAGAAAAATAATCAGGCCTGCAAATGCCTCATTTTTTAGCTCCAAAGCTCTGCATGACAAAAAAGGATAAATTTCTTAGATATCTTTAAAATGGCTCCTACTTTCATGCCGCTCTGAAGATTATAGAGAATGAGGGGTAAAGGAGATGGTGCCAGGAAGTTTGCAATGTGGGGAGCGGTCAGGACAGCGGCAAATGGACCCCTGGAGATATTTCTGTTTGTAGCCCTAGCAATTTTCCGTTTAGGGCACTTGGAAAACGCACGTTTTTCTGAATCCTCCTCTTTTGGAAGCAGTAACTACTGAAGGTGTTTTTCAATGTTTGGGCCAAAACATCTGCACCTTTCATGGGATGTAGTGACCAAGGGGCACTCACTTGGCAGTGCTGTCAGAGTGACAAATACATCTAGACTTCTGCCAGTTGTGCTGCTGAAGGCTGAAGTGTTTGTCCAGAGGCTGTCACCTGAACAGTACGCTTCTGCTGCTCACGGTGGCTTCACCATTGCAGAATCATTTTGAAAAACTGGTTATGAGATGGTGTGTGAATTAGCCCTGAGCTCTATTGAAATCAGCAGACACCATCTTGAGCATGTTAGGTTTCTCCTGTAGATTAAAGCCCTGGAGGCTCAAGTGAAAATGCAAGTACGGAAGCATGTTGCCTGGGAGGGGAACACATGAATTTCTTATAAACCATTAACGCATGCAAGCAAATTAGATTACTACAACCACTTTAGCATGGTAGCAAGATGTTTTGGGCATAGAGAAGAGGGCAAGCGGAACCCATCAGGAGTTACAGCGGGCTCTGGGTAGTGGTGGGCAGTGGGAAGACACCGCACACCTCGGGGAGGGGACACTAAGCAGTGGAGGGGTGGGCCAGAAGAGGGTCCCTAAGGGCACACTTTACTTCCTTCATAATACTGCCCTTACAGGAACTATTTTTTCTGCATCACCAACAGGGCTCTGTTCAGTGTCCTGAAAATTATAGATGTGTCTATGAATATTGATGACAGATGATGAAGCAGGTATAAAATGTTCCAGGGTCTCTGGAGAGATTCAAAGAGCCATTTCTTGATCAGATTAGGAAATAGAATGCCTATTAACATTACCACTTTAGAACTACCTAGTAGACAAAAAACATTAGCATTTAGTTCAAATTAAAGTTATAGTTCTGCATTTATAACTTGAATAATTCCGTCAATTCAAGAAATAAAAGAAAATTTGTCATCTTTCAGCCACTAAATAAAGACAAGCTGATAGGTGTAGATTATAACGTCCTAGCATTCTTCTTAATAGTTCTGCTGAACTCGGCACCAGAAATCCATCTATGTTCACAGGATTGATTGCAGAGAATTAATTTCATCAATACAACCCAACAGTTTAGGAAGAGGGTTGAGTTAAATGCTGCACAGGGCTTGTCAGTTCTGACACTTGAAAACATAGTGGAATACAAACAGAACAAAATGATTCTTTCCTGTCTATTCTCTCTCTCTTTTCTCTTGCTTTCTTTTTTCCTTCCTTCTTCCCTCCTCCCTTTCTTCCAACGACAAGTTGTACCTTTTTCATGACACACATGCTTTTCTTCTAGGTAAATGATTTTGTGCCTCATGCTTTCTCATGCACACAACTTCTTTTTGAAGGAAGATGGCAGACAGAGGACTTGCATGATAATCAGAAATGGTTACTTAGAAGGACTGACTAGTCTACTGTTTTGATTTTAGTCATAAACACTATTGTGCCTAACTTGAAATTGTTTGGATGTTATCTTTAAAAAATCTGATTTGAGGAAAAAAAATAATTCACTGGGAAAATAAATCTGCTGGGCTCATAGATTTGACTCAAAAAAAAAAAATAAACCTTGATTCTTAGGACACGAGGTGACATTTTCAAAGTTTGACAAATGAGAGTTGAACCAAGCAAACAGTGTTTATTGCCTTGTGAGTTTTATTGCTTTCAGGATCCCTGAAAGTCAACAAGTTCTATCTGTTGTGGCTAATGGTTGCACAGGAGAAGGCCAACTGATAGAAGCTAGAGAAAATATCCCCAGCCTCCCTTTCACACCATTCTCTGCGATTTTACAGAAGCTGGTAATTCAGAAGTAGAAGTTTCTCCAATCAGGCACTTACTCCCCAAAAAAGTGCCAGAGTTCTAAGTTTCATGTGACCTCACTAATTTAAATATGGGGCAAATTATAGTGGAATATGAGAATAATTTGTGAAAAACCAAGTCAGTAGGTTTCATAACATTTGAGACCTGCAATTTCATTTCTTTAACTCTGTGCCTAGTTGCTGTTCTAGGACCTGGAGAAATAGATGCTTAATTGCTCTTCAGTATTATACTTATTCCAACTAAATAAGTGTCAAAGGGGTGTTTGTTGGTAATATTGAGGGTCATTAGCTCTCAGAATTGCACCTTGTCCTCACGGTTACGTTCACCTTGATTAGCTGTGCATAGTATATATATGCAGCTACGTAGCTGCTTAGAGAAAAGTTCTGGCCTTGAGACTCAATAGTGAAAAACGTTTCACCCCATAATCGGTCAGAAGTCAGAGAATACATATACTTATAAGGAGTCCAATCTTTAGATTATAGAGATTTAAAAAAATTATCTGCAGCTTAATAGCATTCAAAAGTATTCAATTTCTACACCAATGGTGTAAAATGCAAAATATGGTTTCTAAAGATGTCCAGGAGACTCAGTAATTTCTTAGATAGAAGAAGTTTAGCAAGAGTGAGAAGCTTGAACCAGGTAACAGGGATTGGTTATGAATAAAGATCACATCTCTAGCAGTTAGTTGTTCTTTCTGGGAAGCTTAGAGAGGCAAGAAAAGGGAAATGAATTATTTTCCCAAGAACTAAATTGTTAAAAAATATTCTACCACTAGAAGAAATGCAGTCTTATACCATTGTTAGTTTCCTTGAGGTCTGGAATTCTGTTATGTTGTTTAATACCCTGTCTTAAATATATTTACTAATGATATATGTTGGGGGAAAACAAAAAAGGAGAGAATTAATATTTATTGAATATGCTGCCTGGAACTTTTAAAATAACAAATGAATTCTTACAGCAATACCTTAGAATTGGTATTATCATCAGTATCTTGCAGATAAGAGAAACTAAGGCTTAGAAAGGCTCATGAAGCTTACATGTGGCAAAGCTTAGTTGTGAAGCCAAGATGTCATTCCATTCCACTGCAGTGCATGAGCTAATGATCATCCAGCACACCTGTGGCCAGACCCATCTCCATATTGTCATTGCTCTTGTGATTGTGTTTGGAGGAAATGAGGATAGGCTCTATAGCAAATATGAGGAGAGGGAGGAATAGATCCACAGGACAGACATTCCTTGGTAACCTATGAAACTACTACAGATACAGGACATCAGTCCAGGATTCTCTAAAACAGACAGAGAGATGATTAAATAATTGAACAGAAGAGACGTTTAGGCCATGCTTTTGAGGCAACAGATTGCAGTTTGGTTGATTTGTGGGCACAGAGTAGAGCATGAAACCCTCCCAATATGGTTGCATTCCAAAAAGAATAAGGTTCTTTTAGTTCTTTGGTTCCGTAAGGCTCTGGGGCCAGAAAGAAATGAAAAATATCCCTGGAATATGTTAAATGTGTTCAGAAGAAACCAAGGAAGTAGGACAGAGTTGAGGCCCCCAAGTATTTCCATTAGAGACATTAGACAGACCAGAAAGACCTAAGGAGAGAAGTAAGTAGAAGTAAAGGGATTACAGATACAAACTAATTTCATGTTGTGTTCCTTGTTAAAATGGACTACCAAATTATTTTAGAGAATAAAACAAATGCATTTGAATATTATTGCCTTTCCCAGTTGACTTAGTATGTGTTATGGACATACTTTTCCAGATCTCTGGTCTGACAGGAATGAAACAATAGACAGAAAAATATCATCTTATTCATTATGATAAAATTATCTGAGCATGAGAAATTATTACTAAAACCTACAAAATAGTGAGGTCCATCAATCTCTTCTAGGCTGAATTGTGAAAAGTAGGTGAAAGATCCAAATACTAGCGGTAGGTGACAGAATCTTTCTCTTTAGACTTAGAAAAATAAGGAGAGAAAGGGAGGGAAGGAGATAGTGCTGTTATCATGTTACAGATCGTGTCTGACATGGAGAACATAGTCCTGCAACATAGCCATTAAGTGCTAGGATCAGAGGCAAGATTCATATATTCTGTAAAATGGCTTAGTTCAGTCATTCAGTGAGTCAACACATTCCCTTAAGACACAGAACAGTTGGCAGATGAGGTAAGCTCTTTGCTGCTGTCTTTGCCTGTAGCACTGATGGTAATCTTGTCAACAACATGAGTATAACAAATTGCATCTACTTATTTTTTGCTGTTTTCTAAAGGCGAGAGAAGATATTTAACTTGAGGTCCATTCTCGCTTTCTTGCTCAGCCTGCAAACCTTTTTTTGTGTAGTTCTCAGATCAAGGCACTTACAGAAGGCTTGGGCATTGCAAACTGTGCTGGGCAAAGAAATTGAGTCTCTCAGAAGAGGGTAGTGGTAACAAACAAACATTTGAGCAAACAAAATACGAATTTAGATTCCTTCAGATGGGCAAAGCAATCTGTTTTGGCATTTCTGCCTTTATATCACCTTTCCCTTAAGTGTATGTGTATGTGGTGTGTGTGTGTGGAGAGAGAGAGAGAGAGAGAGAGCACAACTGAGTATGTATGTGTGTGTTTTCACTGAATGTTACATCAGGGAATTAACTCTTACCTAACCTCCTGATACTCAGACCTCCAGTCAGTTTTAAACAGCATACTACTTCTCTCAAAAATCACAGCTAGCTTTTGAACCCCTAACTCTACAACAGACATGAAAAGAAGGAGAGCTGGGTGAGACAGGAGGCAGGGAGTAGGAACATTTTAACCTGTCAGCAGGAAGTTTTCGAAATAAGTCTAGAGTTAAGTGTAAGAAATGAAAAATGTTGTGGAGAAAGAAATAGCCACGGTAAAAGGTAGGAGTAAGTATTTCCAACAGGAGCATATCCAAAAAGAAGGGGGTGTGAATTCAGGGGTGCCTAATGCCTTCCCAACCAAAATATGTCTATATGCCCTTGCGAGATACGACACTGTTAGCTATTCCAGCTGGGTGGGTGGTTTCTGCCACTCTGCTAGACCACAGTATTTTGGAGTTGAAAGAAATTAGAGGAAATCTATATGAAAGTTCTGAGCTGTTTTGACTATCCCTGGGCACCTGAGGGAGAGACATGCCCATGGGTAATGGTGATTCATTATGATAGCAATTCAAGTGTGTGTGTGTGTGTGTGTGTGTGTGTGTATGAAACATAGAGATAGAGAATACGAAAGGCCCTAAAGGGACATTTCTGATTGCCTGTGGTTTGGAGATACGTGATTTGAAAATATTCCCCAGGGACCAATTGATGATTTTCCTTCTCAATCCCTTAAAAACAACGATCAGCAGTTTTCAGATCCGGCATGCATCAGAATCACGAGGGGGCTTGCTAAATCACAGACTGCTGGCCTCACTTCCCTGAGTTTCTGAGTCAGTAGGTCTGAGGTGGAGCCTGGAAATTTACATTTCTATCAAGTTCACAGGGGATGCTGATTCTGCAGGCCTGAAAGCTACTGATCTAGTCCAATTGGATCATTACATTGTACATATTTATTTTCTCTCCACATTTTATAGGTGAGGAAACGGACGCCTCGACATAATAAATGGCTGCAGGAATTTTGATTCCAATTCCAGGCTACCTGATGCAAATCAAAGTGGAGATCTTTCTCAAGACTGGCCCTAGATAGCCGGCCTGTCAATCCTTCACAGCTAACCAGAACCTGGGTCAAAGGCATTCCAGTCCTGAGACACTGCCACCCCAGGATTTGATTAATAGATCTTTCATATTCATATTTTTCACCACAAATAGCTCTCTTTGGCATGCTGAGAAACTTGTTATATGCGCCAATTTTTTTCCTCCATTTTAATCGTTTAAAATAAAAGTTTATTTTTTTTATTTTAAAAATAGTATTTGTGCATGTTGAAAATACCGGATCAGTATAAAGAAGAAAATAATAACCTTTAATTTTATCACCCAGAAATAATCAGGGTCAATATTTTAAAGATTTTGAGGTTAAGTTTTTGTTTAATAGAGTCATATAAGGTTTTTTTTCTTTCTTCAAGTCTTTTTTAAAGACGGTTTATTGATTCATATATTCATATAAATGTGTAATTCACATACCGTACAATTCACTCATTTAAAGTATACAATTCAATGTCTTTTCATGTGTTCGTAGAGTTGTGGAAGCATTATCACAGTCAGTTTTAGAACATTTTCATCACCCAAAAAGAAGCCTTGCTTTAGCAGTCACTTCCTGTCCCCTCCCCCCTCCTACTCAATCCTCCAGCCCTGGGAATCTACTAATATACTTTCTGTCTCTATGGATGCCTATTCTGGATGTTTTATATAAATGGAATCATACAATATGTGCTCTTTTGTGACTGGCTTCTTTCACTTAGCATAGTGTTTTCCAGGTTTGTCTATGTTGTAGCATATATCAGTACTTCATTACTTTTTATTGTTGAATAATACTTCATTGTACGGATATATCATTTTTATTTATCCATTCACCAGTTGATGAACATTTGGGTTGTTTTCACTTCTTGACTATTATGAATAATGCTGCTTTAAACATTTGTGTACCTGTTTTTGTGTGGATATATGTTTTCTATCTCTTGAGTGTATACATAGGAGTGGAATTCCTGTGGCATACAAAGTACTCTATTTTTGACTTTTTATGGAGCCGTCAAACAGTTTCCCAAAGCTTTACCATTTTATATCCCCGCAAGCAATGTATGAGGGCTCTAATTTCTCCACATCCTTGCGAACACTTATCTGATTTTTTTGATTAAAGACATCCTAGTGGATGTGAAGTGGTATCTCATTGTGGTTTTGATTTGCATTTCCCTAATAACTAATGATGTTGAGGATCAATTCATATACTTATTGGGGAAATGCCCATTCAGATCCTTTGCCTCTTTTCAAATTTGGTTACGTATCCTTTTATGAATGAGTTGTAGAAATTATTTATATATTCTGGATACAATTCCCTTATCAGACAAATCATTTGCAAATATTTTCTCCCTTTTATGGGCTATCTTTTCACGTTCTTGAAAGTTGTCTTCACTTGCCCTGAAGTGCAAATGTTTTTTCTTTTGGTGAAGTTCAAGTAAACTATTTTATTCTTTTTTTGGTTGTGCTTTTATCGTCACATCCAAGAAGGCTTTGCTTAATCCAAGATCAGGAAAACTTACTTCTACATTTTCTTCTAAAAGTTTCAAAATTTTAGTTCTTACATTTTGGTCTAGAATCCATTTTGAGTTAATTTTTCTTTGTGATGAAAGGAAAGGGCCCAACTTCGTTCTTTTTATGTGGATATCCAGTTGTCCCAGCACATTCATTTAAAAGACTATTCTCCCCATTGACTTGTTTTGGCATCTTGTGAATAATTTTCTATCATGTATATTCATAAAATTTTAGGAACATTTCTCTATTGTTTTAGATATATTCCTCAATCTATTTTAAATGACAAGTTATTATCCCTGGGTAGATGTATCTTCCTACCTGCACTCAGGAATTAATTTTGGAAACTGCCCTTCCTACTGCCTGCACTGAACTAGATGGCCTGTACAGATCACATGACCTCATATCCCATGGTCATAGCTGATTGGACTAAGGTGTTGGGGTTTTAAGGTGGTCTCCACTTCACAAGCTAAAAATCATTGGAAAGACAGAAGCAGGAAAAGGCAGATGTTAGATTTATATTGATAAGGTGATTGGAAAATGTGACTCTAGACCATTGGTCAAATTAGTTTTCTAACATTCTCTCACCCTTGCCCAAAGTCTAGACCGTGGGAAAACCAACCTGAGTGAAAAATTAGTTCTACAGAGCAAGACCACTCACAGATCCCTTTTGCCTCTCACAGTGGTGAGAGAGGCAAAAGGGGCATTCATCTAGTTCTTATAGTCCTACCTGAGAAGTATAGACAAATGAAGGTCACCTCAATGGGGAAAAGTAACAAGAGGGAAGAGGCCAGGACTGTTGTTACTCTAGTGAAGTGATTTTCACATTTTAGCATGCATCAGAATCACCTGGAGGGAGTGCTACAGTTATTTATTTTTATAACTTTTTATTTCGAAGTAATTTTAAACTTACAGAAAATTTGCAAAAATAGTTGCCATATACTCCCCATCCAGTTTTCTTTAATCTATAGTACAATGTGTATTATGTATGTAGTATTTTCATTTTCATTATTTTTTTTAAAATTCTGTAATTTCAGTGTGTATTATTTAATTGAAGAGTTATTTAATAGTTTTTAAAAAAATTTCCAGGTGTAAAGGCTGTTCTGTTTTGTGTTTTTGTTAGTAATTTCTAATTTAATTGTACTGTGATCAGAGAGTGCTGTTTGTAATATTTCTACTATATGAAATTATTGATTTTTTTGTTACCTAATATATGGTTAATTCTTGTGAGTGTTCCATGAGTACTTGAGAGGAAGGTGTATCCTGTATTATCAGGATGTAGAGATTGCTATAGACCCATAAGTTCTATCTTGTTGATTATGTTAATTAGTCTATTTATTTATTTACTTATTTATTTATTTGTGAGGAAGATTAGCCCTGAGCTAACACCTGTTGCCAATCCTCCTCTTTTTTGCTGAGGAAGACTGGCCCTGGGCTAACGTGCGTGCCCATGTTCCTCCACTTTCTGTGGGACGCCTGCCACAGCATGGCTCGATGAGCAGTGCGCAGGTCCATGCCAGGGATCCAAACCTGTGAAGCCCGGGCCACAAGAAGCTGCATGCATGAACCCAACCACTATGCCACTGGGCCAGCCCCTTTGTTTATTTTTTTGTTCACTTGATCTACCGTACTCTGAATGGTGTCTTCACGTCTTCTATTTGTAGTGGCTTTTTATCCATGGCTCTTTGCATTCACTGTATTTCTTGCTTCATAAAGGTGGTTACTGTGCTATTTAGTGCACAATTATTCCTAAGTTTTATATTGCCTTTGTGAATTGTCACTTTTAGCATTAAAAAGTGCCCTTACTTATCACTTATTTGGGCTTGAATTCTACTTGGTCTGATATCAGAATCATTACTCCTCATCTTTTTTTCTTTCCATTTGCCTGGTATACCTTTTCCTACCACTTATTTTTCTGCTTAATTTCTTTGTTTTAGATTTGGATTTTGTATCCAGAATACACTTGGGGTTTATTTTATGAGCCAAATTGAAAATCGTTTTCAATTAGTGAATTAAGCTTGTTCATTTTTATTGATAGAACTAATATGTTTGGTCTTAGTATGTTGCAATTATGTGTATTTTATTATATTTCCAATTTTTTCTCTACAATATTGTATTCTTTGCCCTCTAATTAAAAGAAATTTGGCATTAGAAATGTTAGTATTTTTATTCTAGTTTTGTGCTTATATATTTTAAATCACTTAATCCATTGTTTTACTATTTAATATTTTATTATCTGGTTTTTATTGGTATCCTTTAACTCCCACTTGTTGCCTATATAGCAATCGATTATTTCACTTTATTTCTCTCTTTCTTTTCATTATTTCTACTTTGTCATAATATACAATATTGTACATTGGTCTTCCACTCTCATCCCTGCCTTTGTTTGAGTCTCGGATGTACATCAGTGGTTCTCAACTGAGGATAATTTAGCTTCCCTGGAGACATTTGGCCATGTCTGGAGACATTTCTGGTTGTGGGAGTGGACGGGGGTGGTGTTGCTACTGGCATCTAGTGAATATAGGCTGGAGATGCCGCTAAACCTCCTATGGTGTATAGGACAGTTCCCCAAATAAAAAATTATCCACCTAAAATGTCAATAGGCCCAAAGTTGAGAAACCCTGAAATACATTCTATATTATAAAGTGCTCACCATCATCATCAGCATCACCTCTTGCTGAAGTTTTTTTAGTTGTACCCTGATTGGGTAAAGCTCATTCTTTGTAGATTCTTCAAGAAGGGTGCATAAGTGCAAAATTCCCTGAGTTCTGTATGTTGAAAACTGTTTCAAATGCTTGCTTCAATATATTTAGTTCCATTTGGAGCATTGCTTTGCAGTTTTCTTCTATTTCATGGTTGTTTTTCTGGGGTTGGGGAGGGGCATGTCTATTGACGTGCATTGAAATTCATTGTCTGACTTTTTGCAATACCTCTGTATGGATCTGTTGATTTTCTTTTTGTTTAATTTTTTTGTGTGGTATTGGGTGTTTTGCAAGAGTCCTAGTTTAACCACTTCTCTTCTGTCAGATACTTTAGTGGATTTTTGTTTGTTTGGTGGTAAAGGAAGGACTGTGAGAGGTGTGTGTGTGTGTTTACTATTCTGTTTTTTTTATTTTTTATTTTTTATTTTTTTTTAAGATTTTATTTATTTTATTTTTTCCCCCCAAAGCCCCAGTGGATAGTTGTATGTCGTAGCTGCACATCCTTCTAGTTGCTGTATGTGGGACTCGGCCTCAGGATGAACGGAGAAGTGGTGCCTCGATGCGCACCCGGGATCCGAACCCGGGCCACCAGCATCGCAGTGCGCGCACTTAACCACCAAGCCACAGGGCCGGCCCATATTCTGTTTTTTTTAAAGACTTTTCTCCAGTAGAGCCTATCTAGTGTCTAAACCAAGTGATATAGTTGTGTTTGTCTTAGCCCATCAGTAAACACTTTCCTCATGCTTTTTCTTCCTTGTTAAACGACCTCTCTCCCCCCTCCCTTTTTGTTTACTTTCTCTTTCAATGATTATAATTATTGACACTATCTATTTAAGCTATGTCATCAATTTTGGAAGCTTTTTCAGATGACAATTCCAGCTTACATCATTTCTCAGTTCTCAAACTCTTTTGCACTTATTTTCTATACTGGACACCAGATATTGTAAAATAGATTGTCTTACTCTCTAGTCATTTTTATTGTCCTATTTAGCCTTGTTTTGTTTATTTATTTCTCTTGGTTTCCCAACCAGAAACCCAGATTATGAAGACAATATGGGCAAGGTCTTAGTATTTTCTCTCTCAGTAATGCTTAGCATGGTGCCAAGAATATAGCAGGCACTCAATAAACACTTCCTGCTTGGTAAATAATAGAAGCTTAATTTTAGTTAGAAAAGGAGAAAAATCTGTGGAGCAAAGCAAAATCATCAACTCAATGTGACTCACCTTCCAGCTGAGTTAGACACATGGCCCATAGAAGCTGAGCAGGAGGAGACGTCTGGGGCACGCTGTGTTAGGAAAAGCTAATGAACAAGAGGAGGAAAAGAATTTATCAGCAATGCTCTGTGAACATCACTTTCTAGAGTAATTACTATTGGAAAATAGAAAGGTGAGATACTAGCTCTTTTGCCCAAAGATAACCAAATAAGTCCAGCTTGCCCAATTCCATGTTTTGGCATAACCTGCCTGATTCTACCCTTAATGTATATGTAAAAAGATTAAGGAGTTGGCCTAGAGGGAAAAGCCAGGATTTTTAGGTTAGTCAGCTTCAACTACTATCTTTACCACTTTTAGCAAGCAAGTTATTAGAAGCAAATTGTACACTCTCTGACCTTGTCTGATCAACTGTAAAACGAGGGATAATAATAATAATCCTGTGAGATTGTTGCGAGGATTAAATGAGAGAAAGACAGCAAAACAGTGTGGTTGAGTGCCTGGGTTTGAATCTGTGACTTGGGGCAAGTTATTTAATTTCCTCTGCTTCAGCTCTTCATCTGTTAGACAGGGACATTAATATTACTTATCTCAGAAAGATTTTGTGAATTAAATGGATTAATACTTGGAAAGCCACTGAGGACTGTGCCTTGCACAAAACAAGGCTTCATTAAGTTTTAGTTTTGACTATGATGATGCATCTAAAGCACAGATTCTGACACATAGCAGGAACTCATTAAACGTAGCTATCATTAACTCATTAATAATAATTACTTATTAATAAGATTGCTGTCTCTGATAACAATTCTTTAGGGGGCAAAAATTCTTTCTTTCCCTTCTCTGAAGCATTGGCAAGGGTATAAGGAATGGTGATTCTAATAGCCACATAGCCTTCAACCACGGCCTTGTCAATTACTTCAATTCTCTGGGCCTCAGTTAATTTCACCTGTAAAATAAACTGCTCAGGAGATGATCTCAAAGTTTGCTTGCAAGCTGAAAACGTCTATGGTTCTAAATAGAATGTATATAGGCTCACTTTTACCTTATGGAACGCTCCTGAGTTAGATAAGGGCTGGAACAGGAATTCCCCAAGTGCAGTCCCCAGACCAGCAGCATCAGCATCACCTGGGAACTTGTTAGAAATGCAAACTGTGGGCCTCCGCCCCTGGCCCCAGAATCAGAAACTCTGGGGGTGGGACCCAACAGCTGCATTTTAAGAAGCCCCCGAGGTGATTCTGATGCTCACTAAAGTTTGAGGAACACTGAGCTAGAATAATAGAAGAGACTTAATGAGGAAATGATCTCAGTGGCCAACTAGGTTCTAACCAGAGCAATGGTTCTTAACCCAGTCTATACATCAGAGCCACCCAGGAAGAAAAATATCAAATACCAAAATCTGGCTTGAGCTCCAGAAATTCTGATTTGTTTGGTGTGGGATGAGCCCCAGAAATCAGCATCTTTAGGAACAACCCAGGTAATTGCTATTGAGACCCACAGATTGTTAAACGATCTTATTATGCAAATGAAAAAAGGGGGTGTTCTGCAAAATTATAGTGCTTACCAAGGTCGCAGAGCTAATCTGAACTCTGACTCTTGTGTCCTAATGCTTCAGCCTGTCCTAAATCATGTTTATTTGGTTGTAGTTCATTAAGTTTTACAATCACACCCTTTTGGAAAAATCACAGAGTGAAAATATTCCAGGTATTTAGTTGTCTAATATGTTTGCCAAAAGAATGTGCAGATCTTTCCATATTAGGAGATTATTGATGTTTTGCTTTTCATTTTATCAGTGGTTGTCCAAATACCTCCTCACACACACACACCACCCAGAGTTTCAGTTTCCTATATAAACATGGGTAGGTGGGCTTCCTCATATAGAATATCAAATATATTCCCCCGTAAGTTAACATTTAACAGCATTATAGCAATGGAAAATTGAAAATAGCAATCTCTATGTTGGCAAATTTCCAAGAAGAATGGCTCAAAGGGAAATATAATAGAACCTCTGATCAGTGTTTCCTGGACATCTACTAGACACATAACTCATTGATGGCTTCTGGAGTCGCTGTATAACCAGGTTAATTTTTATAAAGTGAATTAATTGTTTTGAAGGTGCATTGCTCTTAAAGGAACTATAGGAAGACATTTTTTTACACTGCAGGCAAGTTAAACCAGGACAGCCACTGCTTCACAGAAACTTGCTAAGTGAAACAGACCCTGCCTTTCAAACTATGTGTATTCCTCAGGGGTGTTTATAGGTTCCAAAAATGATTCAAATCTCTTTTTTCACTTTATTTCAAACTATTTTAAAACTTGAATTAAAAAGGAAATAGGAACATTCAAATGTGCTATATAAACATTTAACACATTGACAATGACCAATGCATTAGCTTGACTACTTATGGATTAGCTTTACAAGTATTTGTTATAAATTTGATTGTATTTAATATTTGTAAATGTAAATTATACTAATAAATATGCTTTTATTTGTTTTATTTATTGGGAGCTTGTGTGCATTTTATTACAAAATATGATTCTATGTCTATAAATTTTTAAAATCACTGGACTAGAGAAAGATAGATGGGGGTGCTTAAGAAGTATCAGCTACTGGCCACCATCTAAATAAAAAAGCCACCTGGAAAGAAGACATGTTTAGGTGTCTGAGATGTGCTGACATCTACTTATTTATTTGGATGAATTACTAGATTAACTTTACATGTGTGTGTGTGTGTGTGTGTGTGTGTGTGTGTGTCACGGATTTTACAAAATTTATTCAGGATCTCCATTAGAATCAAATTCTATAGCTCATTTTCTTTTCCTTTTTATAGGAACCTGAGTTGGTGATACTACCCCTCCCACCTCAAGTGGTCTGCAAGTAAAGGATCCATTAAACTTGATTAGATAAAAAAAAAATCCCTTTACAAAGTTTCTTTTCTTCACCAGGCGTAATCTATACCCAAGGACTGAAAGTACAAATATGTTCGTGAATCATAGTAAATCCATAATGGCAAAGTTATGAATATTTAGGAAATGTTTCTATTCTCTTATTTATTGTCACGGATTTCAACAGCTATGATCTCCCACAGATTATAAAGAGAAATAGCCATTGCCCAGATGAGCCAAAGTCGGCTTTAATAAAACAAAGTCCCATGTCAGAGGTAAATTAAACATAGCTGATGTCTTCTCTCATTTCTTACACTTTCCACTGGCTCAGCCAGGACCACACTGTAAGGTCTATATCTTTCATCTTCTTTCAGGCAACTTCTGAGTTTCTATAATTGTGCCAACAATAAAGGGTCTGCTAAAGGGGAATGGCCCCAAATAGAAAAGTCCTGTTCAAAGCCTTTCTTAGCCATGAAGAAGAATGGACAAGAGAAATTCTTCCCAAGAATAAAACTCAGGACGACCAGCTTACTTCAACAAGGAGTCTGTGCTTCTCCTAGAAAGCAAGTTATGGTACTAATATTGCTTTCCACATTCCACTTTTCTACAATGGAGTTTTTAATGTGACGATCCTACTTTTTCCATACCTCATACATTGGAAGTATTACAGATGGTTGCAGTTTTAGCTAAAAGATTGCAAAATCATGAGGAATGCACATTGATCTGATTAAATTTGAAAATGAGATGCAGAAGGTGGATATGATTTGGTTTTTCTCCAGTGGGGAAGATCAGTATATTTGTGCTTACATATAAAGCATCACATCATGATAAGCAAGAACATTTTTCAAATTGTATGTATAGGAAAGGGTGTGTGTGTGTACATACACGCACAAATACACTGAGAAGCTTAAGGGTATAACGTAATAGGTACAAATTGGAGTGGCTACCTGGCTTCCAGCACATCCCCAGTGGCTGTTTCCTCTCTCTTCTTCAGATAAGACCCTTCCCCTTAGCCACAATAATTGGTTTAGCGATGAGCATATGGACAAGTCAACCCACTAGGTGTCCTATTCCAGTATTTTTTAGGCAAGAACTGGTAGGCAAGAGACATTTTGGCCTTTGGTATAGAGCTAATGAAGATATCAATTCAAAGGTGCTATTTTTATTATTTACATTCCCACTCAAGACATTCACACTTGGTATTCCTCTGGAATTCTCTTCCCTTGATTTTTGCATGGCTGACTGCTGCTAATCACTCAGTCCTCAGCTCAAATATTACCTCCTCAGAGAAGCCTTTTTTATTTACACACATCTCAAGCTGTCTGCCTCACTGCCCAATCCTACCTTTGCACCCCGTAGTTTCCATTATGTAATCCTGTTTCATTTTCTTCATAGCCTTTATCATTATTTAAAAATATGTCTTGGCTTCTCTCCTTTTTCTCTGGATTTCTGTTCCCTCAAACTTTGAGCTCTGACAGTATCACTCTCATGGCCTCATAACTATGATTCCATCTCTAGTTACTATTTCAGCTTCAGCTTTTACTGCCATAATTTCATAGTTTAAATGCCTAAGATAATTTGGCCATATATATTTTTTTTAGGCCATGTTAGATGGAAGCAATCAGTTTAAGTATGATCTAATCTGGGGTCAGGGGCACACTCCAATGTTATATGGGATAATCCTTTCCTCTTGGTTCATTTTCTCAAATGGCTGAGTTTGCACCAGAAAAGTGCTTTTCAATGTGTGCTTCCCAGACCAGCAGCATCAAACATCACTTTGTATTTCTATACAAATATAT
Source organism: Diceros bicornis minor (assembly GCF_020826845.1). Taxonomy (NCBI): domain Eukaryota; kingdom Metazoa; phylum Chordata; class Mammalia; order Perissodactyla; family Rhinocerotidae; genus Diceros; species Diceros bicornis. The sequence continues at coordinate 32,923,940 of NC_080768.1, forward strand.
CAGACCTATTGTATACATCCCAGACCTATTGAATCACAAACTCGAGGAGTGCTTGAAAAATCAGTATTTTAATCTGTGTTTTAACAAACCCTCTAGGACTTCCAGGTAGCTGTAGACAACAGTGGTTGTCTAACTTCCCACCTTCCAATGTTTCCTCCAGAAAACAACACACAGTAACAAAAAGGAAAGACAAGTCTTCCCCAAAACCATGTCCTCAGCATAACTTAAAGACAGAGAATGACCAAACTTCAAAATAACTGAAAACAAAAAAGAAAAATGACCACATCTCAGTGCGTTATTTCTCAGGTTCGCACCCTACCTCTGCTCCACAGCAGGGTTTTTGGCACGCAAAGACAGACTAAGAAAAACTGCAGGGAAGACAGAAAAGGGAAGCCAGTGAAGGAGCCGTGGGTCAATCTCAACACACAACTAGAGAGACTGAGTGTACTTTAAGTCTAAAATTACTAAAATAGTATACAGGTAGATCAGAGCACAGACTACAGGGAAAGGACTTAAAAGTATGTGTGTTTTGAAGTGTCAGTCTTCAAACATATAGATTCTGGGAGAGAGAAAAAAGGAAGAAAGAAGCACCTTTTCAAAATAGGAAAAAGAAGCACAGAGGAAAGACGTAGAGTCCTGAAGTTAAAAAAGTAACCGTGAACAATAAGAAAACAAACAACCCGATTGAAAAATGGGCCAAGGATTTTAACAGACACCTCACCAAAGATATGCAGATGGCAAATAAGCACGTGAAATGATGCTTTACATCATATGTCATGAGGGAAATGCAAATTAAAACAACGAGATACCGTTACACACCTATTAGAATGGCGCAAACCTGGAACATTGACAACATCAAATGCTGATGAGGATGGGGCAACAGGAATGCTCATACATTGGGAATGCAATGTTGGGAATGCAAAATGGTACAGCCACTTTGGAAGACAGTTTGGCGGTTTCTTACAGAACTAAACATACTCTTACCACATGATCCAACAATTGCGCTCCTTGGTATTTACCCAAAGGAGTTGAAACTGTTGTCTACACAAAAACTTGCACATGGATGTTTATAGCAGCTTTATTTATAATTGCCCAAACTTGCAAGCACCCAGATGTCTTTCAGTAGGTGAATGGATACATAAACCAGACAACGAAATATTATTCAGCACTAAAAAGAAATGAAATATCAAGGCATGAAAAGATGTGGAGGAACCTTAAATGCATATTACTGAGCGAAAGAAGCCAAACTTGAAAAGACTACATGCTATATGATTCCAACTATATGACATTCTTGAAAAGGCAAAACTATGGAGACAATAAAAACATCAGTGGAGCATGGTGGATTTTTAGGTAGTGAAAATATTCTGTATGATATTATGATGATGAATATATGTCATTATATATTTGTCCACACCCATAGAATGTACAACACCAAGAATGAACCCTAAGATAAGCTATAAACTTTGAGTAATTATGATGTGTCAGTGTAGGCTCATCTTTGGTAACAAATGTATCATTCTGGTGAGTGATGTTCATAATGGAAGATGTTATGCAGGTACGGGGGCAAAGAGTAAATGAGAAATCTCTGTACCTTCCTCTCGATTTGTTGTAAACCTAAAATTTCTCTAAAAACTAAAGTATTAAAAAAGTCAGTAAACATACACACACCTCTCTCACAACCTCTCCTTTACCACCAAATGAACAAAAATCCACTAAAGTATCTGACAGAAGAGGAATAGTTAAACTAGGATTCTTGTAAAACACCCAACACCACAAACACACAAAAATCACTTGGTTTAGGCATGAAATAGGCTCTATCAGAGAAAATCAACACAATGGGATGCATGGCCCTGTATCTTATTGCCATTCTGTGGAGAGGCGTGCTTGATATTTTTACAGTAAGAGCTGAAGAAGGACCCCAAAGCAGGAGAAAAACATTGAACTTTGGCAGTTGCTGCTTGTTGAAAGACAATTCTTTATGGGTCTCTCACATTTCTGCACATCTTACAACGTGACACATTGACCAGCCTTTATTCAAATTGTCTTTTTAAGGATGTTTATATAGTGAGCAGCCTTAAAAGATAGAGAGAGTGTCTCCCTCTGGAGCAAAAAACAGCTTCGATTAAAGCCTTGGAAGGTAAAGAGAGTGTTTCCCTCCAGAACAAAGAGTAAACATGCTTATTCCCATTATAGAAGATTGGGTTCCCAAAGCTCTGGGTTTCTCTTCTGGAATGCAATCTGCTGCATCTGAAGATATCATATGTCTCTCTTTGTATCACTATGTAGAAGTAAAAGCTTGGGTACCTAGAACAAATGCTGTTCCTCTGACTAGTGCTATTGCTGTGACTTAACAAACTGTCCTTTGTCTCTGAGTTAGTGGTCTCATGTCTTCTGCAAACATCCATGAAAGTGCAGCAGGTTAATTTGTTAGCTTGTAAGTAAAGTAACATTGCAGAGCCTTCATGGTTATAGAGATGTGCATCTACACAATCACGAAATTTAGAGCCACTATGGTTAGAATCCAGGCAATTTTTTTAGAACTTTGGCTGATTCACTTGGAAGAAGTGAGGCAGGGCATGTAATACTTGTATGAAGGAAAAAGTTAACAACAGGACCATCTTATGGCTCAGCCCTTCCTGCAGCATATTATGCAAACCTTAGATTTACTTGAAGAGGATGGTAAAATGTCTCAGAGGTTTTTGTAGTAGGACTTGGCAGCTATAACGATGTTTAGCCGCTTTGGGAAGATTTCCGCATGAGAGACAAAACCCTGCGGAAAACCACAAATAAGGCAGTGAATAATACTTGGGCTCTTGCTGCCCCAGAATGAGTTTCAATGCTGATGAAGGTGGCCTACTGGAAAATGAGAAACTGTCTCATAGGAATTCAGATACATTCTTGTGATCAGCCCATTGTCCTAGAAAACTCCCTTATTCCTCGTGTTGAAATCAGGCAAGAATTTATGAGATGTCACTATGACAATGGGGCGGCAAATGCTTGGGATTAAAGTGGACTCCTTAAAAAAGTGTGCTACTTTGGCATAAGAATAGACATGTAGATCAATGGAATAGAATTAAAAAATCCAGAAATAAACCCTTATATTTATGGTCAATTGATTTTCAACATGGATACCAGGACAATTCAATGAAGAAAACAATAATCTTTTTAAAAAGTACCGGGAGAACTGGTATCCATGTGTAAAATAATGGAGTTGGGAGACTTTCCTTGCACATAAACAAAAATTAACTAAAAATGAATCACGGGGGCTGGTCTGGTGGCGTAGTGTCTAAGTTTGCGCACTCCACTTTGGCAGTCCAGGGTTTGCAGGTTCAGATCTCAGGCGCGGACCTACAAACCACTTATCAAGCCATGCTGTGGCAGGCATCCCACATATAAAGTAGAGGAAGATGGGCATGGATGTTAGCCCAGGGCCAATCTTCCTCATCAAAAAGAGGAGGATTGGCAACAGATGTTAGCTCAGGGCTAATCTTCCTCACCAAAAATAAATAAATAAATAAATAAATAAATAAATAAATAAATAAATAAATAAATCACAGACCTAAATGTAAGAGCTAAAACTGTGAAATTCTTAGAAGAAATCATAGTAGTAAATCTTTATGACCTTGAGTTAGGCAAAAACTTCTTTGATATGACATCACAAGAGCAGGAAAAATTGGATAAATTGGACTTGATCAAAGTTAAAATCTTTTGTGCTTCAAAGGATATCATCAAGAAAATGAAAAGACAACGCACAGAATGGGATAAAATATTTGCAAATCATGTATCTGATAAAGGATTTGCATCTAGAATATATAAAGAATGTCTACAGCTCAATAACAAAAGGATAAATCCTCCAATTCAAAACGGGCAAAGGATATAAACGGACATTTCTCAAAAGAAGATATATAAGCACATAAACAGGCACGTGAATTGATGCTCAGTGTCACTAGTCATTGGGAAAATGCAAATCAAAACACAGTGAGATATAATTTCACACCTGCTAGGATGGCTATCATAAAAAGGACATATAATAACAAGGATTGGTGAAGATGTGAGAAATTAGAACCCTCACACTATGTTGGTGGGATGGTAAAATGGTGCAGCTGATTTGGAAAAGAGTTTGGCAGCTCCTTTCAGAGTTAAACATTAAATTAACGTGTGACTCAACAATTCCACACCTAGCTATATACCCAAGAATATTGAAAACATGTCCACACAAAAACCGGTATATGAAAGTTAACAGCAGTCTTATTCATAATAGCTAAAAAGTAGAAAGAACTGAAATGTCCATCAGCTGATGAATGAATAAACAAAATATGGTATTCAGATAACGGAAAATTTGGCCATGAAAAGGAATGAAGTAGTGAGACATAGTATAACAGGTGAATATCGCCAGGGGATAGAGGAAGGAGGGAATTGGGAGTTACTGCTAACAAGCACACGGTTTCCCTTCGGGGTATTGGAAATGTTCTGGAATTAGACAGTAGTGATGGATGCACAACATTGTGAATATACTAAAAACCATTGAATCGTACACTTTAAAATGGTGAATTTTATGTTGTGTGAATTATATCTCGATAATAAAAATTGTAAAAAAAAATACATGGCTGAACCTTGAAATCATTATGCTAAGTGAAAGAAGCCAGACACGAAAGGCCACATATTGTAGAATTCTGCTTATATGAAACGTCCAGAATAGGCAAATCCATAAAGAGAGAAAGTAGATTAGTGGTTGTCAGGTGCTGGGAGTGGGGGTGGTGGTGGTCATGAAAGGGTAATGACTGCTAACAGGTATGAGGATTCTTTTGGAGGTGAAGAAAATGTTTTAAAATTCATTGTGGTGATGGTTGTACAACTCTATGAATATGTGGAAAAGCCATTGAATTGTATACTTTAAAATGGTAAATTTTATGGCATGTGAATTATATCTCAATAAAACTGTTATAAAAAGAACAACAATTTTTTTTCTATTTAAGAAGTAGAAAGTTATGCAGTACCCATAAATAATGAAATTGTTTAATAAATCTTATCTTATTCTCTATCAGCCTTGATGGTCTAATAGTTAAGATTTGGGGCTCTCACTACCATGACCCGGGTTCATTTCCTGGTCAGGGAACCACACTACCTGTCTGTTGGTTGTCATACTGTGGCAGCTGCATGTTGCTCTGATCCTGAAAGCTATGCCACCTGTATTTCAAGTACCAGCAGGATCACCCATGGTGGACAGGTTTCAACGGAGCTTCTAGACTAAGACAGACTAGGAAGGAGGACCTGGCTACCGACTTTGGAAAAATTGGCCACAAAAACCCTATGAATAGCAGTGGAGCGTTGTCTGATGCAGGGCCAGTATGTGAGAGGATGGCGCAAAAGACCAGTCAGAGTTCCACTCTGCTGTATACAGGGTCACTAGGAGTCAGAATCGACTCCATGGCACTAACAACAACAAATCTATAAAAAAAAAAAAAGGTGCTATTATGCAAGTCAAGCCCAAGTCCACAAAAAGACATAAGCCCCGTGGTCCCAGGCAGAAAATAATATGCCTATGGCTGCTGAGTCAAATGGTTCCCAAAGCTGAAATAGATGGGCTTCGGGTGAATGAAAAAACTTTGGAATTTCATTTTGTTGAGCTGCAAGCAGCCACTACCTTTCTCAAAACTGAAAGTAAACATACCTTGCAAGTGGTGCCACTTGATCCCTCCCTTCTCCTCTACTCCAACCTCAGCTGCTTTTAGAAGATGATTAGAGGTAGGGCTGAGATCTCCCTGTCCCCAAAGACTACCACAGGCCATGTATATCAGTACAAGCATGCTAGGGTATTTCTGGGAGGGGAGAGACTTAAACTCTTATGGTTCTGTTGCATACAGGTGTCCAAGTCACCATCCTCCCCAATCTTGTGAAGGGAGGGGGGCACCTGAATTCAACTCATGGGTTTTGGGCAAGGTTAGTGGGAAAAGAATGCTAACATGACCTTGTGGGTGGGCATTTGGGTAGATTCAATGTGCTGGTGTTGTTTCCACACCTAAATGTATGGAAAGAATTGATATGTTACATGCTTTTATTTGTCTTTCCCATACATGCCAAAGAGGATTATTCTAATCATGAATTGTTGCACGTAGACAGGTACTCATACCTTTGAGGTCCCTTAACTCTAAAGACCAATTTATAGCTACAAGTATCTATGACTTAGAATTTTTGCCAATTGAAACTTCTGACAAAGGGAGCCAGACTCTACCTGAAGTGTACCATGGCATTTTGGATTCATTGTCTCCCTTTTGAAAAGCAGCTATTAGCTTGCTATTGGGCTTTTGTCTAAACCAAACACTTAACTCATGGAGGATTTGATACTCTATAGCTTGATATTTCTGTTTTGGGGTGGATCAGTTTGTACTTACAGGCTGATAAAGCGGGAAGTGCCCAAGGAGACTTGCTCTTCAACTGGAAATGGTATATTCAAAAATGTAGAGGGCCTGGCCTCAGCTGTATCTCAGTTTTCCATGAAAAAGTGACAGCTATCCCATTTAGGGAGAACTTCACTCCCAACTCCACTGCCTGTAGCAAAGTCACTGGTTCAATGGGAAGCTTGATTTCCAGAGGTTCTCCTGAATGCTTGGGCCTGGTTATCTGTTAACAGGGTTTGACTAAGGTGACACTTGATGGCCTCCATTGTGCTGGTACACTAGCTACATAACAGAGAAAATGGATGTGGTTGTTCCAGTCAGTGGGCAGAAAACAGAATTGTTCTCATAGCTCTGGCCAATACCTACCTTCATAAACTTTGCTAGGTTTTTACTGATTCTTGAGCTGTAGCTGCCAATGCTCTGGCTGTTTGGTCTGCCACTTGGAAAACCAGAAACAGGGAGATTAAAGACACCTTTTGGGGCAAGTTAAATGCACTCTTTGGAGCAGACTAAAGGCACTTTTGGGACTGCTGTGTCCCTCACAAAGAGGCCCGCAGTAAGGGCCTATTCCCTAATGAGACCAACTACAACCAAGCTACTCATGGAGCCTGAACTACACAAATTGTCACATCTGCCTGGGTCCATCATCATGCTATATGCAGCAACATATCGACCACCATCGAGTGGGCACAAAGAACTCTACGTTTTTGACACAGGTAACCATGGTGCTGTGCCAGTCTAATCAGCCAACTCTGGCCACACAGTGTGGCCTTTGAAAGTAATCATGCAATGTTTCCAGCTTTCCAGATCATTTTCAGACTGAAAACGTGGTGCAGTGGTATACATTTTATTGCAACAACTGCTCAACAATGGGCTAATAGTAAAAGTATTTGATGGACTTTCCACATTCCTTGTCATACACAGGCACTTGCTGTTATTGAGCTTGGAATGGCCTTCCCAAAGACTGATTCAAAAAGATTCTGACTCTGCATCCCTTACCTGCTACACCTTAGTAAGGAAGTTTGGTCACTGAATGAGTTCTCTTCAGAGAGCGTTCATCTTCTCTCAGCTGCTTCCTCTGTAATGATCAGGATAAAAGGACTAAGAAATAATATAGACCTAGTTTGAAAATTTGGGATTCCTCTCTGACTATTCTTGGGCATGATGCTTTTTGCTTTTTCCTAACAACAACTCCAAGTCAGCCTGGTTGGCATACGCCAGCCAAAAGGGGACCTAGGAGGTTGAAATTTAGTTCTGGGTCAGGCCTTTGCATTCTCTTGTTTGATTGACAGAGTCCAAGATCATAAATATAATAACCACTTAGTTAAGTATACTGCTTGCAGAATCCCCCTATGGAGGCTCATGTCGGCCAAAATTTGGGGGGCATAATGGGTCTCTGTAAAATTTATAAAAATTTGCATTTTTCTCTTATACTTGACCCTCCTAGATAAAAGTTTTGAGTGCACATAGGGCACAAGCCACATTATATGGCAGTGGAATGAGAACAACAATCTTGGCACCTGGGGAGGGAACACCTCAGACACTGGGAGGTATGGGGGGTACAGATATTAATGATCTCTGTCTTTCATAGTTGCCTCTGAGCCTTCCTTATAAAGGAAAACACCCTGTTGCACCTCTCCCAAACTACTTCAAGTGCCTTAAATTTAACTGAGTGTTGGGTCCGCCATTCCTGACCAGACAGTCCTGGCCATGATTTGATCACATTTTCCCCTTAACCTTGTTGACAAGTGTATCAGAAACAGTAAGGCATTGTCCCAGTTTCTACCTGTCATCATCTTCTTGTGTCTTCCCCACCCTGTTCTTAGTCATTTCGTGGGGCAGACAAATGCCACCCAGCATATGGTGCAGATAAACAGGGCAGATTGGGCTAACTGCTCTTTGGAAGTTCCTCCAAAAACAATTATTCAAATTGAACTGGAAAATCTAAGACCTGCCACCTGACTGGGAGGCTATAGTGGACGTACTGTCAACCTCTGCCATCAGACTGAGGTACGTTCCACTTGGCAAGACCTAACCATTGTAAACTCCTTCAAGTGGTACCATGTGTGCCCTCAGCACTGTACTTCTTGTGAGAAAGCCAGACATTCATTAACTTGCCTCTCTCAAAAAAAACGGTGACTTGTATCCTACAGGTGGTCATAACAGACCTTCAAGTGTTTAAGGAAACATCAGCAGTAGATCACGTAGCCCTCAGATGATGGCAAGATCTCTCTATAGTAAAGCTACCTTTAGACATTGGGGGGAACTTCTTGGAGGGCTAACTTATTCATTGTTTAAGCTCACCCAGTAGACAGTTATCCACATGATGGACAGTTATCTTCATGATAGGTGTCATCCAATTAGAAAAATTGGTAAGATATTTGTCTCTGTCTCGAACTGAAGTCATCGATGACACAAATTTGACCCTAGAAAGCATTATTCAGTTTAGCCTCAATTCACTGGCAAGAATTGTCATGGATGATAAAATTGTTCTAAACTTGCTCCTTATGGGCCAAAGCACGGAGTCTGGGTAAATGCTAATATATCCTGCTGCACCTGGATTAATGTCCCAATACAGAAACTTAAAGAGAAAGCCACTTGACTTTCTAAAGTAGTCCCTGATGGCTTATGTTGCTTGTTCAGCTGGCTGGGTCTGGCATGGATGAGGTTACTACTGCAGAATGGCCTTGTCCTGATGTTTGGAGTCCTGTTAATAGTAGCCTTTATTAAATGCTGTATGAGGTGAATTGAATGGATTTGGTCCCAGCCTCTGTTGGTCACATTAATCAGAATAGGCATAAGAGTGGGACACTCATGGGAAAATTAGCCAGAAGCAGGATGACATAGAAATGAGGGGTGGATATTATTTGGAGACAATTCTCCATGGGTCTCTTGCATTTCAGCACAACTTGTGAAGCAAGACATTGACTGCCTCTCATTCTAGACTTGCATAGCAAACATCTTTGGAAGATAGAGATTGCGTTTGCCTTCACAGCAAAGGATAGATTTACTTACAGTTTTGGAAGACAGAGATAATATCTCCCATTGGAGCAAAGGGCAGGCACGTTTTCTGACCATTGTAAAAGATTCCAGTTTCCTAAGCTCAAGGTTCCTCTCTTGTAATGGAACCTACTGTATGTGATGGTTTCATTTGGCCTTCTTTGTATCACCATGTCCAAGAACCAGCATAAATGCTAATAGTCTGGAACTTGCTATTGCTGTGAGTAGTAAATGTCGTTTGTCTCTGACATAGGAGTCTTATGTTTTATACCAGCAAATACACAAAACTGGCAGGCTAACTTGTTAGCTTACCAGTAGAGTAAAATTTCACAGTTCTTGATACTCTTCAGAGGAGTTACATGCAGAACCAGAAATAGCACTGATCATAACAAAGACTGATCATACTAAAAATGCTGAGACCCTGGCAGGTATCTCTCTTGCTGGGGTGGGAGGAAGAGGAACTTTTTGAGCAACATAGAACAAACCCATAGAGCAAACAGAAAGTCCATTGCCTGCATCGGGCTGGCACTAAAGAGACTGACACTGGGTGACAATGGGGAGCTCATGAAGATCATTATGCCAGAAAAAGTATGATGAAAGCAGTTTGTTAAGGTACATTAATCCGTTAGTATTTTGTAAAATGGACTGCAAATTAATGAAACAAATTCAATTCAACTAACATACTGAACATATTGAGCACCTACTAGGTACAAAGCCACTTTGCTGGGCTCTACAAATGATGCAGAGATGAATAAGATGAGAAATGAGAGGCAGCTTATAATTTGGTTGGGAAAAAATTTGTATAAAATCATATTACAAGTTTGAATAAATCGTATAAATAAAGAGGTGGAAGTAATAAAGAATTAGAGATTTTGGAGGAAGGAAGTTAGGTGAGTTTGCTTTGTTTTAGCATGGCTCTATATGTGTGGGTTCCACATCTCTGGGTACTTGGCACATTTCCAGTGAAAAGTTAAGGAACAAGCCTCTTCCTGCAGAAGGTCAGAGCGGGGATCTGAGAGAACATTCATTACAAGATCTACTAAACACCACCAAGACTTTGTGGCACCAACCTGGGTTTACCCAACTTAGGTCTTAGACATGGGATCACTCATCATTCATTGAGCAAAACATTATTGGAGGTGGGAGGAGAGCAGAGAATGATGGATTTGAGGAAAACAGGAATTATATGAAGGAAAAACATCCTTCATCTTCTTACGTAGGGATCTACTTTTGTGCTTAAATTTATAGACACGGAGAGACCTATAGCCTAGATTCCTGCTCACATCTTTATGATTGCTCATAGCAATACAAAGGTATCTCAGAATACTTCCTTCACTGACATACATCGTGGTGGTTTTCCTCCTCAAACACCTATACATATAGGATGTGTAATGTAACTCTATGATAAAGTGATATTTTTTAAGTTTATATTTTTGAATAAAACACTTGAAGAGGTAGCTTTATCTGCTAGCAAATTTTAACCTCACAATTTACAGTTTACTCTAGCAATAAACTCCTTTGAGACCACTTATATAGTGGTGGTGAGGATTAACCAGAGCTAATATATGTGAAAAACACTTGGTAAATAATAAAATGGTAGACAAATTTTAGAATTTATTTATTTGTTCATTCCAAGTCTTGCTCCAGAAAGAAGTTAAGGCCTATTATTTGTATTTCTATTAATAGCTGATCATCTACCTTTTGGCTACCTCAGGAGCAAAGCAACTGAGATATTATCTTTAAACATTTATTCTGACTTTAACATCTCTCCCCAGAGTTCCCATGCTGGAAAACTCCTTCCTTCAGAGGGTAGGTGTGCCTTTGAGAAGACTATATATATATGCAAACTATACTTTTTTTCCGATAATATAATTCTGTCTCAGAATATTTAGAAAGGGAAGGCAGCTTGAAAAAAAAAATGAAAATTACCCTCAGAGATAATCATTTTTGACATTACTGTACATACTTCAAATCTTTTTTCTAAAGATCATACATATTGTTTGAGAGCCTCCCCCGTTTTTTTTTTTTTTTGGTGAGGAAGATGATCCCTGATCTAACATCTGTGCCAATCTTCCTCTATTTTGTATATGGGACACCACCACAGCATGGCTTGACGAGCAGTGTGTAGGTCCCCGCCCAGGATCTGAACCCATGAACCCCAGGCCACCAAAGTGCAGCACGCAAACTTAACCGCTATGCCACCAGGCCGGCCTCTTGAGAGCCTATTTTTAAATTTTCTTCAATTAATATATTATGCACATTTTCTCATGTTCATAATACTGCTTAGAATCATAATTTTTAAATTATGAATTATTACATAGTGTTCCATTTGGAGATAGCATCATTAACTTATTGTTTTTTGTTTAGGTAGTATAAAAATTTTCACTTAGTGAGTTAAACATACACCTACTACATGATTCAAAAATCTACTACTTATATATTTACCCAAGAAATATCTGTCCATACAAGGACTTGTATGTGAATATCCATAACAGCTTTATTTGTAATACCGCAAACTGGAAATGACCCAAATATCCATCAACAGGTGAAAGAATAAACAAAATGTGGTATATACATACAATGCAATACTACTGAGCAATAAAAAGGAATGAATTACTGATACAACAACATGGATGAATCTCAAAATTATTGGGTAGACTGAAAAAATCCAGACAAAACATTATACGTTCTGTATGATTCCATTTCCATAAAATTCTATAGAATACAAAGTGCCCTACAGTGATAGCAGATGCCTGTGGACAAGGGTGGAGGGAGGGATGGATTCCAAAGGGCATGAGAAAACTTTTGAAGGTGATGGAAATGTTCAGTGTCCTAATTTTTCTGATTGTTTCATGGGTGGAAGCATAAATCAAAATTCATTGAGTTATACACCTTAATTTTGTGCGTAAGTGATACCCCAATAAAGTAATTTAAAAACTCCACAATTTGATGTGAAAACAATGTGCTGATATATGATGACCAACTGAGTTCATAAAACTGTTTCTATAAAACTCTGTTTCTTTTAACATATCCCTAGAGGCTTTATTCCTGGGGAAAATGATATAAACTTTTTAGGGCTTTGGGCACATATTGTACAAGTGCCCTTCAAATATTTAACATTTAGAGTCCTGCTAGCAGTAAAAATGTATGCTTGTTTTCTGAAAATTGGGAAGCTACTTTTATTTGCACTACTTTTGTTTTATACCTGTATAAGTTAAACTCACATTGTAGCCTATACAATTCTTTTCTGGGTAAATTAGTAGAGCAGAACTAATTCATTCCCGAATTGGACAGTGTCTGGTTCCAGGGATTAGTGCTTATGGGGCTGAAGACAAGAGAAAGGATTCATGTGCAAGACTGTCTGTTATTCATTGGTCAGAATCTACCAAATAGACTCTTCTCTGAGTTATCTAAATTGCTATCTAACTTAAACTGCCCAGGCTTATGGGTAGATCAGAAGCTTGAACACATCCACATAGCCCACATAGCCGGCCATGGAGAGTAGGACAGGAACTCCATTTGAACTTGGTCACATAAAGAGGCTGAGCATCAGAATCTGGGCTAAGGGCCCAGCAGATCCCCGTGGTCCATGAAGTCCCGCCTGGCCCTCTCCATTGCTGACCTCACTGAAACACCGATACCCTGTGGCTCCCAAGCAGCAATCTTTTTTTTTTATTCCTGCAGAAAATATTTGTTACAAATATTAGTCTGTGTGATTTAGCGAAGGGAGCACAGGTGTTAGAGCTGGCTTTAAAAACGTACATGACATTGGACAAGTTACTTCCTTTGTCTGAGGCTGATTTGGGCTGTAAAATTTATCTTGCAAAGTTATTGTGAGGAAAAATGAGACATATATAAGAATTTACCACTATGTCTAGTGCAACGTTAGGTAAATATCAGCTTCTGTCCCAATTAAAAAAGTGAACAAGTCCTATCTCCCAACATAGATTGTTACTTTCCCTTATGCTATCTAATCTGTTGTTGGAAGGAAAACATGACATCTATGAAAATGTTTTGTAAGCTGTAGAGTGCTATACATATCTAAAAAGCCATCATTATCTTTCCTTTTGCACCTAGATCAAGGTTAGCTCCTTGGAAACACACGGAAAGTCTGTAGTGGTTGGTGTATAAACAGTAAAGAGAGCAAGTACTCGAACATTTCATTTGATGCCAAGACGCCCAACTACTCCTTTTTCTTTTTTTTTTTTTTTTTGTAAAAAAGAAAAGCCCTATGCTGACTGTGTCCACCGGATAATTACTCTGAGGATGCCAGTGCCTGCTGTTGGCAGTGGTTTGGAGTCATTGCGAAAAACCTGGAAAGGAGCCAGGCACTTTTACTTAAGGAAGCAGGGTTGTTGGATGAAATATATTCACAAAAGCAGTAATGGCTACGGTTTCTAACAAAGGGGAGACTTCGAGAACACCAGGCTTGAAAAAAATGCATTTTCTTACCCTTGGTAACGAGGTCTATGTTGATAGCGACTGAGAATTTGGAACAGCTGACCTGCTGTTAACAAAATGCTTACACGGACTGCAAAGCTGGGAAGAAAACCGGAGAGCCTGTTTCCTAAGGGGCAATAAGCATGCCGACACACTCTCTCCGAACCTTATGACAGCTTGGGAAATCTCTGAAGTTACCTTGCATTTTTGGAAAGTAGGAAGCCAAAAAAAAAAAAAAATCCTGGGAAACCATCCAAATTTTAAAAACATCTTTTCTCTTTGTGGCCCTCCTGCTGTGATTTCAACTCTCTGCAAAGAAGGACAATCAATAGTTATTTTTAGATATTTAACACACCATGAGATTGGTAATTAACCAAGGCAGTGTTTCTGAGAATAGTTTGCTTCTGTATATGAAGGTTATATTTTCATGAGGGTTTTTCTCCCCTGCAGCAAATGTTTGTTCGCTAATTGCAGGCTTTAATTCCTGCCAGCCTTGTGCAAAGGTCATCATTATCTGTTTTGCTGCAAATTGTTTCTGTACCTTGTACCCAACTTTACGTGACAGAACAAAAAGGAACAGACCAGAAAATCTGAGCAAGTGGAGTGGCTAAGAGAAGGTGTCCAGAAGCACCAGATCATCGCCTTTCTTTTGGGGGATAAAAACGATAAAAAATGAAGTGAAACTCACAAGATTGAGAAGTACATAGAGGAAAAAGAGGTAATAGTTGGTAAGCGTTCTGATAGCAGGTGAAAGAAAAATAAGATAATATCATGGGCCATTCCATTTAGGAACAATACAAAAGAGGGAGTTTTCAAGCAAGAAAATCATGCTTATTTTATTCTAAACAAACATATAGGAAATAACAAAGATAATTATCCTCTTTTCTTTTTTAATTAGATAAGAGAGAGAGGTGAGTTTCACCTGAGCCAGAGTGAAGATTATAACCCAGGAAGGTCTTCTCCAGAAAGGAAGAAAGCATTCCAGAGAAGCATGGTTTTCAGTACAGTCTTATGCCTTTTTAGAACAAAGAACATACATTAAACACACCCAGAATACATATTCATCAAAGTTTCAAAGAGGTATTCTGTTGTAAATTAGCAGGTCAACATGACCCTGATGTTGGGAAGGGACTAGTATGGGTGTTACCAACAGGGCGTAGGAGGGGAAGCACGCATTTTTATCTTAAGAAAGTGCATTCTTTGCGTTAATGATTAAAGCAGATGTAAGATGTATGTTTGATAGGCCATAAGTCAGGCTTCTTTTTTGTTCAAGTCGAATCAGTTTTGAACCCAAATAGTTACCCCATATACCTCACTATGTGAAAATCTTGTCATTTTCCCCTTTTGATCAATAATCTTTAGATAGAAGGAATTGATGATCAAAATATTGTTCCTCAGTGCCAGGGTGGTTGCTGCCTGCCCTGGGTCCATCGTATCCCTTGGTGCTAGGCTTTTATTTCATTGATTTGCCACATTGGGGGTAAATAGTCGGATATAGTGGATGAGTATAGAGGTATATATTAACAGGGGAAGCGTTTCATACATTACATAATTTGTCAATTATTTTTAGATTATCGCACAGATATCCCATGTTTAATAAGCAGCAAGCTGGTCCTTATTTCCATCTTCTTTGAAGATGCAATCTATTAAAATAGTTTTGTTTTTTTTGTTTTTTTTTCATTGAGACTCTGCACAACTCTACACATTCTCTACCGGAGCTACGACATTTTCTGATAATTGCAAGATCTGCTTCAGAGGCATGAAATTCATGGGAGAGAGATGCCAAGACATTAGCACATTGTGAACATCTGACCTCTGATTTGGGGAAATGATGAAAAATTAATGGGTGCAGATGTGCCCATGCTGTGGTGGACAGATGTTCACTTTACACACCATTTAGAATTCCCTGGCGTGTTTGACTACAGGATGATGAATACAATGGCTAAATGACATAAGAGATTAGCAAAAGTGCTGGAAAAACAAAAGTTTATGGTAGAGGATGGCCACATTGCTCTGCACATACCTGCATTGGTATAACTAAGGGATGGAGATGGCTTCACCTCGGGCAGATATCACACTCACATTGACTTGGAATACTGTGACCCGTACACTGGTCTCATCAGAGGACCAGTCACTTTTAAACATCTAGCCAGAGTGCAGGACAGGTGAAAGCTACAGACTTATGTATTTAACCCAGTGACCTCTGGCTACTTTCCACTGACATTTATCAAACAAGTTTTATAGTCAGACGGACGTTGTGCTTCTGGTATCATACTTTCTGGATTTTTTCAGAGGATATTATGTAAATGTAGATGTTACGTAATGCCCTTTTCTAATAAACATGCAATAAAATATGTTTTCTTATATAACTTTTACTGATTACTTTATGTGAAAATAATTTCTAAGCAGGAAAATGTCTTCTGTGAAAACATTTGTACTTATTTCTTTAAACTAAACCCAAGAGGGTTTCAAATTAAGGTGTAAAATTGAAAATCTTTGTCATTTAAAAAGCAGTTGGTGAATACCTACCATATGGCAAGGAATGTATTGAGGAGAATAATAGTTATACATAATATGCAACATCTAATATATAATATAGTATATGCAATATAATTGTATATTAGTGTCTAAACTTGTATCCTGCTACGTTTCATATACAGCTACTTTGGTGCATCTCACATACAGCTACTTAGATTAATGTATAGCTATGTGGA
Source organism: Diceros bicornis minor (assembly GCF_020826845.1). Taxonomy (NCBI): domain Eukaryota; kingdom Metazoa; phylum Chordata; class Mammalia; order Perissodactyla; family Rhinocerotidae; genus Diceros; species Diceros bicornis. The sequence goes on from NC_080768.1 coordinate 32,940,492, forward strand.
TGGTGTTTGTATATTGCCTGGACCCTCAGTCAGCAGTTATACGTTAGAACTTATATTGCTACATATGAATTATTCTGAAAGAGAAATTTGGAAAAAATCAAAAGAGGATTTCAGAAAAACAGAAAACAATACGGTCTGAAATAAACAAGAGTGCCTTTGTGGAAGAGGAAAGATAGAGGGATACAGGGTTAGAAACAGTGAGAGAAATGAGCAGTGTGTGTGGAGACTCAGCCTGAAGAAAACTCTGTAATTAAGAAAAGCCTCTTGGCTCTTTGGGGGTCAGGGGAACATAGTATCTCAGGCAATGAGAGGCCATTGGACATTTTTGAGCAGTGAAGTGAAATGATAAACTAGTTTTAAGGAATCACTTCTGCAAGTCCAACTTCAAGCTGTTAGTGCCCTATCAGGGAGGTGCACAGATTAAATGAAGCACGGGGAATAATTCTGTTATAGGCAGTCCTAGATAGGACCCGTAACCTTAGAGAAGACAGTGATTTGAATCCATCTCAAAGTTGCTGAGTGTTGCGTCAAGAACTCTATGTTCTTCCTTTAAGCAAATGGAGCGCTTTTATATATCGAGATAGAAATTTGAGCTGTCTCAGAAGAGGTCACTTTAGAAAAACCAAAGCTTGAAAAATAGCAAATATATTTAGAGGTTAAATAAAGAAAATAAACCTATCTATCTGAAGAACAGAGGTTTGCTGGTGAGATAATAACAGTTTGTAGGTCCTCTACTAAAACTGGAAAAACAGGATAGGTGCTTAAATTAAGCAATGCAGGAAACTGGATCAAAGTAGGAACGTCATGATTAAAGACATTTAGAACCCTAGAATGTTATAAAAACAATATTAGGAATCCACTTCCTTTAAAATAGAACAGATATCTCTCTAACAGGAATAGTTTATGAGCCAAACTGTCTAAAGAGAGAGAGGTGGAATAAATTAAAGACTGTTTGGAGATTCCTTCCAGAAATGAGATCTTATGAGACTAAAGAATGAGGGTATCCAGGAAAGCCCACGTTATCATGACTTCTTACATTTCTTCTCAGATCATAATCTAAAGTTTTCTCACCCCTCATTCCTCTTGTCAATGTCTCTTAACATTCTCCTTTACTTCTTTCACAGCTCCTGTGCCAATCGGAAATTATCTAGTTTATTTTGTTTAGTTACTGGGATAATGCCTCATCCCTCATAAGAATGTATGATCCATGAGGGCAGAGAACTGGCCGTACCTCTCCAGCATATAATGCTTTGTTTTGTGTATAGTAGGTGCTCAATAAATATTTGTGGAAAAATAAAAATACACATGTACTTGCTAATGTGATGGGAGAAATGAGGTAGAATGGGATGAGAAAATAGAATCCTCTCTTTCTTTCAGTGCTTCAGAAAAGGATTTTTGGAATTATTTCAATTTTCTGCTGCTTTTTGCAAGGAGATAGAGGGCAGAGTGGCAGCAAATGTTCTTCTGATTGAAAACTCAGGCACTGTACAGACTAGCCCTTTCTCAGGTTTCTTGAAGATCATTAGGTACTTCCTGGTCTGATCCTTTTTGCTTGAGGAGTTGGCTGCCTTTCCTGAAATTATTTTTTTTTTCTTTTCTATTTTGCTTGTCCAGTGTGGCACTTATACTTTAATGCCTTATAGATAAAATGGTCTCTGTCAGTCTGCACTTCTCATGCCTGGAGAAAGTTTTACTGCTTCATAAAATTCTGTAATGCCCCAGTGTTTAAAAAAGATCTATCACTCTATCAGTGGGTCTTTATGGGCTCTGTATACATTTTTTTGCAATGCAAGGTTGGTTCCTGAAGCAAAAAAGGGACAAAGATAAATGGATCTGTGTGTGCCAACGAATGTCAAGAATTCAGCTCAATTTATACTGAGCCGGTATTAAATGGCTAAAGCAAATGATAGAATATCTCACACGCAATAACATCAAGCACCACTGAGAAACTGTGGTATAAGATTTCCCCTTCATAAGTGGTTATAGGAAGATGACTATTTTATTCGCCAGTTTGGGCTAGAAAGTCTTGATTGTTGCTTGTTTCAATTTTTTCCCTCCTGACAGACACTCAGAGGCCTGATGTCTGTTGAGTTTATTTGAAGGACAGAGGACATTTGGCACGGCCTGCCTTCTGCCACCTGTTCTACACCAATCATCTCTGTGTGGCCTACAAAATCTTTTAAAGCCATCTTTTCAAGGTGTAAGCTGAAAGATCTGTTGGATTTATGCATGAAACTTATCTCTCTAATCTATTGTCTTAGGACTAGGTTGGCTATAAGCTGGCAGATTTCTGTCAATGATGTGTTTACATGTGTGTGCATATGTGTTCATGTGTGTGATTACACATACAGACATGTGGCACCAGGGCTGTGTCTGCACATGTGCAGGTGATCCAGAGTGGCCTGGTGGAAAGGTGTGTTATCTGGAGGGTGAGGAGCTCTCAGGTTGCTTTTTCCCTCTGCAGTGCTGCTGAGTCGCTGCCTGTTGCATTGTGGGTGTGTGCAGTAATTCAGTCTCCCATCAGCCCAGGTATCTGCAATGAGAAAATGAAGACAGCATCATCTGCCCTGTGGTCAGGTGGTGGGAATGACCTTATTACCTGCTTGGGTACTTGGGCCAATTAGGCATATGACTCCGCTGCCCATCCCTCTACCGAATAGCCATTTCTGTCTCTATCCTTCTATCATGGCATGCCAAACCTTGTGTTCAGAAGCTCTCAGGAAGTAAATGAGCATCTGTTTTCACATTGCTGAACAATTTGTTGTGTTAGCTTCAGAAAGTATTTACTAAGTAGTTTACACTCGGTGCTTTGATAACAACTATGATGAATAAACATACAGCAACAGTAACTGGAAATGGTAGCTGAGACAGGGGTCCTTGGGTAATTTAAAATAAGTAATGCAATCAAATAACACAGAAAGCAGGCAAACGGGAAGCAGGCAGCTCCTCCGTGGATGTGGATGTGCCCTTGAAATCTGATCCATCCCACAAACTTTCTGTGTCTCTGCAGCTGGCCAGTGGTATATTAAGCAAATGCATATAGAGCTCCAACTGCTTGTCCTACCCATGGTAGGGGATCAAGAATACAAAGCATAAAAAACAAAAACTTGCCACCAAAGATGGTAAATATTTTGACCTTCCAAGATGTGATTTTAAAAATGAAAGAGAAGGGATGAAATGTTGGTATTGAGGTGGTCAGAAGCTCCCGTTCCACTCTCAATGCAACCCACCAAGCAATGTCCTCTTACAAGGGCAGAGGCCTGGGAAGGAGAAAGTAACAGCAAGGTGGATGAGAAGGCATATGTGAGGAAATGCACACATTCTGGTCACACGGCTTTCACACTTACTATGTTGCATGACCTTACTCTTCAAGTCTTAGTTCCCTCTTCTGGAAAAAAAAAAATGTGTTTGTGTATGTGTGTGTGAGGGAGGAGAGGATAAGAAAAGGTTATCTTAAGTGCTTCTCAGAGTTGTTGTATGGAGAGAGGCTGTGTGTGCAAGGGTTTTGTGAACTGGATTATGCTTCACAAGTTTGTCATTAATCATTAGACACGAGGAGTGCCAACTCAAATGACAGGTGGGAATTTGGCTCAGGTGCAAGTGATACTCACAGGAAGAGTAATGATGAAGAATATCTCCTCCCTATGAGCATGTGTAGGGAGCTACTTGGTCTTGATGCTCTTTGCCCAGTGTTCTCGCTACTGCCCACAGCACCAGCACAAAGTAGGAATCCAATAAAAGGTAACTTTTATTACTATTTTAATATTATTAGCATTTAATTTCCAATAAATACCTTGTAACCTCTCAAAATCAGTATCAGACCCCCAGCTGAAGATCACTCTGAGATGTTACAGAACCAATGACTTTGGAATAAAAGTATTAATTTATAGGTCGATAGAGGCACAATCCAACCATGGAGGATGTTGAAAAGCAAAAAGCAAATACTGCTATCTTTATACCATACTATCTGGGTATAGGGAGGGCTTTTCTTCACCTGTGTTAATTAGTTCAATTCTGGTTGCTATATGTCAAAGAAGATATGATACAACTGGAGTGTCAATTCTTTCCTGAGAACCAGCTGTCACAGAGGAGGATCAGAAGTCTGCACTGTGAGTCAATAAGTGTGAGCCTGGCATCCTGTTACAATGGAGTCTGATTGATCTGCGGCCTAGGTACAGCCTGTCTGGGGATGGCATTTCCCTCTGCTCCCATGGGATGAGTCCAGTCTATGTGCCTGGGTTTCTGCCCTGGCTCTAGGCTTACATGCTGGCTTCCTCGAGTGGCTGAAGCCCAACCTAGTTCTGTGACTTGGCTCCTCTCTCCCTCTCTGCAAGGAGTAGATCCTGCTCACAGTACCTTCAGCTTAGTTGGGGGCCCAGGCTCATTCAAACAATTCTCTGTGTAACAAGGTGACCTTGTTTTGGATTCTGATTTTTTTTCCTGAATTCTTGATGAGAAGACAACTGAAAAATTTGTTGCTTGAAAGCTGCAAGAGGCAGTGATGTCAGCATCATGGCAGAGTAAGCTGTTCCCTTAGTCTCTCCTCCCTAAGGTAGAACCAAACGGACATTCATTAACCAATAGACGATTCCCTACAAAGCACAATAAGACATCTGAGAGATCCACGCAGCCGTGTATCTGAAGGTGGGGGTACTGGATTCCCAGAAAGCAGTGGAAGGAGGTGAGCAGATCCCCTCCCCAACCCAGCCACAGTGATCTAGGTTGTGGGTTCTCACACAGTAGCCAGTGTGCAACTATAAGCGGAGGCAGGGGACAGGTAGGCCTGCGCATGAACACGTTCACATTCAGAGTTGCAGCCCAGCCTGTGGGAATACTCCACACTGAGTGGTGCAGCTCAGCCACTGTGTGGGCACCCCTACCAAGCACAGCAGCCCAGGTGAACCTCCCGTGAACACAGAGTGGGCTTGTACACGTGAAAGAAAGCTCTTCTCCCCTCCCACCTAGCACACCAGCTCGGCCGGTCCCTGGCCAAGGCAGTGATTCTGCAACAGAGTGCCTGTGTGTGCATGTGTGACTCACCAAGTGGCTGTGGTCAGCGGGCAAATGCAGACAAGCCTTATCAGTGCAACTTCCAGCAGATGTGGCAAGTTCGGAAAACACAGGTCCTGCTACCCCCCAGAGGTGGCAGGTGGAATTTGTGACCTGACACGACCACTATGTGCTGGCAAAGGATCACTTCATCAAACAACATGAAGAACTGCATTAACACTTCAGAGCAGAAGGAAAACAACAACTTTCCAGAAACCAATCCTGAAGTCACAGAAATTTACAATCTAAATAACAGAGAATTCAAAATAGTTGTCATAAAGAAACTCAATGATTTACAAGAAATCTCAGGAAGACAGTTCGAGTTAACTCAGGAATAAAATTAACAAGCAGAAGGAATTATTCACCAAAGAGATTGAAACTGTAAAAGAAAACCAAACAGAAATTCTGGAGATGAAGAACACATTGAATGAGATAAAAAACAGTCTAAAAACCTTAAAAACAGAGCTGATGTCGTGGGGGTCAAAATTAGTGATTTAGAGGACAGAAATATAGAAATGTTTCAAGTGGAGGAGGAGAGAGAACAAGGACTTAAGAAAAATGAAGAAACTATTTGAGAAATATCCAACTTAATTAGGAAATGCAACATAAGGATCATAGGTGTTCAAGAGGGAGAAGAGCGGGGCAAGGGAGCGGAGAGCTTGCTCAAAGAAATAATAGCTGAGAACTTCCCAAACCTGGGGAAGGAACTGGACTTACAAGTATATGAAGCCAACAGAACTCCTAATTACATCAATGCAAAAAGACCTTCTACAAGTCATATAATATTAAAACTGTCAAAAGTCGTTGACAAAGAAAAAATACTAAGGGCAGCAAGGCAGAAGAGAATAATCTACAAATGAATCCCTGTCAGGCTTTCAGCAGATATCTCAGCAGAAACCTTATAGGCTAGGAGAGATTGGAATGATATATTCAAAATACTGAAAGACAAAAACTTTCAGCCAAGAATACTCTATCCAGTGAAGTCATCCCTCAGATATCATGGAGAAGTAAAAGCTTTCCCAGATAAACAAAAGGTGAGGGAGTGCATTGCCACTAGACCTGCATTACAAGAAATGATCAAGGATGTCCTCATACCTGAAACAAAAAGGCAAAGGTTTACAAAGCCTGAGGCAAGGAGATAAACAGACAGACAAAATCAGAAAATTGCAAATCTCTATCAGAACAGGTTAGCAAACATTTAATTATAAAATAAAAGATAAGGGAATGACAGCATCAAAAATAACTATAAACATTTCATTTTAGTCACAAACTCACAACACAAAACAGAATAATTTGTGACAACAATAACTTAGAAGGGGAAGGGGAAAGGGATGGAACCTGCTTAGGCTAATGGAGATAAGAGGCTATCAGAAAATGGACTATCTCATCTATAAGATCTTTTACACAAACCTCTTGGTAACCACTAAACAAAAAGTCAGAGCAGAGACACAAATCATAAATAGAAAACTGAGAAAACCATCACAGAAAACCACCAAACTGAAATGGCAGTCAGAAATACAAGGGAAGAGAAACAAGGCAAATATAGAACAACTGGAAAACAAGTATTAAGCCCTCATATATCAGTAATCACTCTAAATGTAAATGGATTGAATTCTCCAATCAAAAGATACAGAGTGGATAGATTGATTAAAAAACAAGGCCCAACAATATGCTGCCTCCAGGAAACACATCTCAGCTCTAAAGACAAACAGAGGCTCAGAGTGAAAGGATGGAAGACAAAACACCAACTAGATGCAAGCAAAAGAAGAAGTTGTTGCCATACTTGTCTCAGACAAAGTAGACTTCAAGATAAAAAACACAATGAGAGACAAAGAGGAGCAGTATATAATGATAAAAGGGACATTCCACCAATAGGACATAACACTTATCAATATAAATGCACCTAACACAGGGCCACCAAAGTACATAAAGCAACTATTAACAGACCTAAATGAAGAAATCAACAGCAACACAATAATAGTAGGGGACCTCAACACGCCATTTATATCAATGGACAGATTACCTAGACAGAAAGTCAACAAGGAATTAAAGTGGATTTAACCGAAACACTTAATCACATGGACTTAATAGACATATATAAAGCATTCTATCCCAAAACAGCAGAATACACATTCTTCTCAAGTGCACATGGAACATTCTCAAAGATAAACCATATGTTGGGAAACAAGGCAAGCCTCAATAAATTTAAGAGATTGAAATCATATCAAGCATCTTTTCCAAGCACAATGCCATGAACTACAAATCAACTACAGGAAAAAAGCTGGGAAAGTCACAAATATGTGGAGACTAAACAACATGCTACTGATCAACCATTGGATCAATGAAGAAATGAAAGGAGAAATAAAAAAATACCTGGAGACAAATGAAAATGAAAATACATCATACCAACTCTTACGGGATGCAGCAAAAGCAATTCTAAGGGAAATTGATAGCAATACAGGCCCACCTTAACAAACAAGAAAAATCTCAAATAAGTTATCTTAAACTACATCTAACAGAACTAGGAAAAGAAGAACAAACGAAGCTCAAAGTCAGCAGAAGGAGAGAAATTATAAAAATTAGAGCAGAAATAAATGAAATAGAGACCAAAAAAACAGTAGAAAGGATCAATGAAACTAAGAACTGATTCTTCAAGAAGATAAACAAAATTGACAAACCCTTAGCCAGATTCATTTAAGAAAAAAAGAGAGAAGGCTAAAATAAATAAAATTAGAAAGGAAAGAGGAGAAATTACAATGGATATTACAGAAATACAAAGGATTATAGGAGATTACTATGAAAAACTATATGACAATAAATTGGATAACCTAGAAGAAATGGATAAATGCTTAGAATCATACAACCTCCCAAAACTGAATCAAGAAGAAATAGAGAATCTGAATAGACGAATCACAGGTAAAGAGATTGAAATATTAATCAAAAACCTCCCACAAAACAAAGTTCAGGACTAGATGACTTCTTTGGAGAATTCAACCAAACATTCAAAGAAGAGTTAATACCTACCCTTCTCAAACTATTCCAAAAAATTGAAGAAAACAGAATACTTCCTAACTCACTCTATGAGGTCAACGTCACCCTGATACCTAAACCAGACAAGGACAACACAAAGAAGGAAAATTATAGGCAAATATCGCTGATGAACATAGATGCAAAAATCCTCAACAAAATACTGGCAAACTGAATAGAGCAATACATTAAAAGGATCATATATCGTGATCAAGTGGGATTTATACCACAGATGCAGGGATGGTTCAACATCCACAAATCAATCAATGTGATATACCACATTAACAAATGAGGAATAAAAATCACATGACCACCTCAATAGATGCAGAGAAAGCATTTGACAAGATCCAACATCCATTTATGATAAAAACTCTCAATAGAATGGGTATAGGAGGAAAGTACCTCAACATAAATAAGGCCATATATGACAAACAGACAGCCGATATCATACTCAATGGTGAAAAACTGAAAGCCATCCCTCTGAGGATAGGAACAAGACAAGGGTGCCCATTCTTGCCACTCCTTTTCAACATAGTACTGGAGGTTTTGGCCAGACCAATTAGGCATGAAAAAGAAATAGAAGGTATCCAAATTGGAAAGGAAGAAGTGAAACTCTCGCTGTTTGCAGACAACATGATTTTATATGTAGCAAACCCTAAAGAATCCATCAGAAAACTATTAGAAATAATGAACAACTACAGCAAAGTTGCAAGGTACAAAATCAAGTTACAAAAATAAGTTGTTTTTCTATACACTAATAATGAACTAGCTAAAAGAAAACTCAAGAATACAATCTCATTAATAATCACAACAAAAAGAATAAGATATCTAGGAATAAATTTAAGCAAGGAGGTGAAAGACCTATACACTGAAAAGTACAAGGCATTATTGAACGAAGTTGAAGATGACATAAAGAAATGGAAAGATATTCCATGCTCATGGATTGGAAGAATAAACGTAGTTAAAATGTCCATATTACCTAAAGCAATCTAGAGATTCAATGCAATCCCAATCAGAATCCCAATGACATTATTCACAGAAATAGAACAAAGAATCCTAAAATTTATATGGAACAAAAGACCCCAAACAGCTAAAGCAATTCTGAGAAAAAAGAACAAATCTAGAGACAACACAGTCCTTGACTTCTAAATATACTACAAAGCTATAGTAATCAAACAGCATGGTACTGGCATAAAAACAGACACACAGATTAGTGGAACAGAATTAAGAGCACAGAAATAAAACTACACATCTATGGACATCTAACTTTTGACAAAGGAGCCAAGAACATACAATGGAGAAAGTAAAGTCTCTTCAATAAATAGTGTTGGGAAAACTGGACAGCCACGTGCAAAAGAATAAAAGTAGACCATTATATTACACCATACACAAAAATTAACTCAAAATGGATTAAAGACTTGAATATAAAACCTGAAACCATAAAACTCTTGGAATAACTATAGGCAGTACACTCTTTGACATCAGTCTTAGCAGCATCTTTTCGAATGCCATGCCTATTCAGGCAAGGGAAACAAAAGAAAAAATAAACAAATGGGACTACATCAGACTAAAGAGTTTCTGCAAGGCAAAGGAAACCATGAACAAAATGAAAAGACAACTCACCAACTGGGAGAAAATATTTGCAAATCATATATCTGACAAGGGGTTAATTTCCAAAATATATAAAGAATACATACAACTCAACAACAAAACAAAAACAAGCAACCCAATCAAAAAATGTGCAGAGGATATGAATGGCCGTCTTTCCAAAGACGATATACAGATGGCCATAAGACCATATGAAAAGATGTTCAACATCACTAATTATTAGAGAAATTCAAATCAAAACTACAATGAGATATCACCTTACACCTGTCAGAATAGCTATAATTACCAAGATAAAAAAATAACAAATGTTGGAGAGGATGTGGAGTAAAAGGAACCCTCATACACTGCTTGTGGGAATGCAACTAGTGTAGCAACTATGGAAAACAGTATGGAGATTTCTCAAAAAATTAAAAATAGAAATATTATACAATCCAGCTATCCTACTACTGGGTATTTATCCAAAGAACTTGAAATCAACAATTAAAAGAGACTTATGCACCTCTATGTTCATTCCAGCATTATTCACAATAGCCAAGATGTGGGAGCAACCCAAGTGCCCAACAACTGATGAATGGATAAAAAAAGTGTGGTGTATATGTATAACGGAATACTACTCAGCCATAAAAAAAGACAAGATCATCCCATTTGCAACAGTATGGATGGACCTGGAGGGTATTATGTTAAGCGAAATAAGCCAGACAGAGGAAGACAAACACCACATGGTTCCACTCATATGTGGAAGATAAACACATGGATAAAGAGAACAGATTAGTGGTTAACAGAGGGGAAGTGGGTTGGGGGTGGGTGAAAGGGGCAAAGGGGCACATATATGTGGTGATGGATAAAAAGTAGAGTATTGGTGGTGAGCATGATGCGGTCTATACAGAAACTGATAAATGATCATGTGCACCTGAAATTACATGACATTATAAACCATTATGACCTCAATAAAATGATTGAAAAAAAAAAGTTGCAAGAGAATGTTCCACTTCTTCAAACGTGGAGGTTTGATTATTTTTTTCTGCATAACTGCATAAAAGGCTCATTTATTATAGATTTCCTCTAAACACAGACTCTGCTAAAATAGTGATGTTTAAGAATTCTGATCCTAAAGAAGAAACAGAAAATTTGTAGCTGGGGGAGATCATGTTCTTTTGGGAGAGACTTACTAATGTAAGCTGAAGGATGAGGAGGAAAATTGACACATAACTTCAATTCTCTTTCTGGTCTGTTGGACTGGGTTGGGAGCTCTATGATTAAGAGAAGAGGTCTGTTAAGTGTAAAAGTATTTATGAGAAAATTTGTGGGTCTCTATTCTTTTTTTTCTTTTTTTTTTTTAGTGAGGATGATTGGCCCTGAGCTAACATCCATTGCTTATCCTCCTCTTTTCACTTGAGGTAGATTGTCACTGAGCTAACATCTGTGCCAGTTTTCCTCTATTTTTTGTATGTGGGATGCCACCACAGCATGGCTTGATGAGCAGTGTGCAGGTCTGTGCCCAGGATCCGAACCCACAAACCCCAGGCCACCGAAGCAGAGTGCGTGAAGTTAACCACCTCACCACTGGGCCAGCTCCGTGTGCGTCTCTATTCTTAACGAAGCTGCTTTGGGTACCAGGTGACAAAATGTAGCTCAGAGTTAGAAAGAAAGATGCTCACTCTGCCTCTGCACAGAACTCAACTCCGTTTAGGCTCCCTGAGAAATGGCAGCTTTGGGATCACCAGAGGGTATACCCTTGTCTCATGTATTGTGGTTCTCATGATGATCGGTCTGAGCAGTGGTGAAAGGGACACTTCATACATGTGACAGGTGGGAGCCAGAGTAGAAGATGGCATATGCCATGTGGTGCTTGTAACCAAATGATTGGTCTTTGGGCACATGTGAGGTGGCACTTTGGAAACCACTGGGGAAAAAAAAACTAATGACACTTACCAGAGGCGGCCTATGTTGTGCTATTATGCATTTGGAGGATATTGGGCCGGGAGAACTTGAGTTGCAATAGAGCCACAATTCTGCCACCTATTTGATGAAGGATTGACGCTGTTTGGTGAATCCTGCTGCTCATAGGTGGGACATTTAGATTGTCACCAATTTTTATCTACCTGGAGCCTGCCTTGGACATTAGTTGGGCCTGCTGATAAGCACTTCTACAAGATTAATTCCTTGAACCCTAGGCCAAACTTAGTCCCTTTCCTGGGATCAAAGCCTATAGATTTACACTATGAAGAAATTTGGTGAGAATCCAAAATGCTCAAGAGATTGTAGGTTTGGGGGCTGCCATGTGAAGGGGGATAAACAGTGAAGAGTCTTAAGTATAGAAAGATAAGGCAAAAGGTGATACAATAACATATCTATGAAAAAGCAAAGTGCATGGATAAAAAGGACATATATTTGCCAAAGCATAGGCTAAAAGCATTAGGATGCTTCATTTAGGAGTTACAAAAAGGCAAACAAGGAAAATAGTCAATACATGTTTCATTAGCATCTTGGCATAGGAGGTAATAAATAATTTGCCAATTCTTTGTAGAGCTTTTAGCCATTATGTATTTTTTTTGCTAGTTTTGAAAATATGTACTACTTTTTTGATGTAATGAGTTAGTGTAGAAGTTTATGATCTGGGGATATTATTAACTTCTAAGGTTGATGCCATGGAAGATGACTATTTTCTCTCCAAACTTTGCCTAATGCAATTATCTTACACATAATCTTGGTTGGATGAATCATAGACAGAATCAGAGTTGGTGTTTATAATTGTTTCAACTTTTTTCCAGCACCATTTTATTTATTTATTTATTTTTGTTTTTTTAATTTATTTTTATTTTTTTGTTTATTGCAGTAACATTGGTTTATAACATTGTAAAAATTTCAGGTGTACATCATTATACTTCTATTTCTGCATAGATTACATCATGTTCACCACCAAAATACTAATTACAACCCATCACCACACACATGTACCAAATTATCCCTTTCACTCTCCTCCCTCCCCCCCTCCTCTCTGGTAACCACCAATCCAATCTCTGTCTCTATGTGTTTCTTTATTGTTGTTTTTATCTACTACTTAATGGAGGAAATCATACGGTATTTGACCTTCTCCCTCTGACTTATTTCACTTTGCATTATACCCTCAATGTCCATCCATGTTGTCACAAATGACTGGATTTCATCATTTCTTATGGCTGAGTAGTATTCCATTGTGTATATATACCACATCTTCTTTATCCATTCGTCCCTTGATGGGCACTTAGGTTGCTTCCAAGTCTTGGCTATTGTGAATAATGCTGCAATGAACACAGGGGTGCATGTACCTTTACAAATTGGTGTTTTCAAGTTCTTTGAATAAATAGCCAACAGTGGAATAGCTGGATCATATGGTAGTTCTATCCTTGATTTTTTGAGGAATCTCCATACTGTTTTCCATAGTGGCTGCACCAGTTTGCACTGCCACCAGCAGTGTATGAGAGTTCCCTTCTCTCCACATCCTCTCCAACACATGTTGTTTCCTGTCTTGTTAATTATAGCCATTCTGATGGGCGTGAGGTGATATCTCATTGTAGTTTTGATTTTCAGCACCATTTTAATAACACATGAACCTGATCATAATCTTTCAAATAGCAAAAGGGTTAACTTTTTCATAAGTAAAATTTGTTGAAACAAACTAAAGCCCCATAGAACTGAGCAAAAATATATTGGTTACATTAATTCAACTGGTTAATTCCTCGAATATGTTTCTAAATTTCCTAGAAATAAATATGTTTAGTGTATTTAAAAACTGTTGGAATTTAAGTCCAACAAACATCAATCGATCCCTTAATATCTTTGAGCCTATGCTAAGTGCTAGAAATTTAGAGCTAAATAAGACAGCACCCCTGCCCTTAGGACATGTATAATCTTTGAATCTAGAGAAAATGCTCAGAATCATTTTTATGCCTCCATTGAGAGAGCTTTCTAATTTTCTCTTAAGAGATCTGGAAATATGCAGTTGACATTACAGGCTCTTGAGGCAATGTTATTAAATGCCTCACCTCTAACTCCCAGTCTGTTCTTCCAAAAATGCTTGCACTGTCAACTTAGGAGGTCTTTTCAGTCATAAGACCTGAATTGCTAGAGTTGTTGCTTAAAGCATGTCAGTTGAGCTGTATTCCTGTCTGGAGTAGGGCAGAGTAGGGGGAGTTTGAGATACAGGGAAGGGGAGAGGATAAGAAAAACTGTGCTCTGTCAAAGCAGGAAGGCAGGCAAGCAAGAAGGAGGGAGGGAGGGAGGGAGGGAGGAAGGTGACAAACAAGTTAGATATTCTGTACACTGTACAGATTCTGGGTGTTGGCAATATTTAACGGAAACAACTTTCAGAACTTTCTATGTTCTTAGCAAAAGTCAATTTAGATGATAATCCTAAAATTGAGTCCAAATTAGAAAAGATTACTCTTGTAACTTATCTAATGTCATGAACAAGAAACACCAACAATGTTGGTATAGTTAAATTAGTACCAAAAATGTTGTGACAGATACAGTATGATGTCACTTATATGTGGAATCTCTAAAACAAAACAAAAAATATCGAGTTCCTAGATACAGAGAATAGGTTGGTGGTTGCCAGAGGTTGACTGGGGGGTGTTTGAAATGGGTGAAGGGGGTCAAAAGTTACAAACTACCAGTTATAAAATAACAGCATGATGACTATAGTTGATAATCCTGTTTTGCATATTTGAAAGTTGCTAAGAGAGTAGACCTTACAAGTTCTCATCACAGAAAAAAAAATTATTTTTGTTACTATGTATGGTGACAGATGTTATCTAGTCTTATTGTGGTGATCTGTTGGAGGAGGTCATTAAGAGGACGTGACCATTGGTTGACCTCTGAGTTGGACCCTGGCAATCGGAGGCTCCTCATTCCCTCCCTATTCCTTGGAATATAAATTCTGCACATGTTTCCCACAGCCGGAGCCGTTTTCAAGGACACTGCCTTCATGGAGCAATGTGTTAAGACTATCTAGACTGAATACTTGACTGAACCTAGTTAAGACCTCTATGCAATCATGCACCTCATAACAACATTTCAGTCAACAACAGATCACATAAACAATGGTGGTCCCATAAGATTAGAAACACATGGCCTAAGTGTGTAGTAAGCTATACCATCTAGGTTTGTGTAAGTACACTCTGTGATGTTCATACACTGATGAGATCATACAACAATACATTTCTCAGAACGTATCCCCATCATTAAGCGATGCATGACTGTATAAACTTTTAAGATTCTGGTAGGCAGGTGCAGAGATTTTGTCTTGCAGCTGCCCAAGACAAGCCTCGTATGTAAGCTCCCTTGCTTATTCAACCTGCCACCCACCAACTTAGAGGGGTCTGCCTCTTTCTTTGGTCTCTCCTTGCCCTCCATGTATGGGGCAACATGATCATTTCACAGTGTATACAAATACCAAATCATTATGTTGTATTCCTGAAACTAATATAATGTTGTATGTCAATTATACTTCAATAAAAAATACAATAAAATATTAGTGCCAAAATAAAATGTTGTAAATGCATTTCCTACTTAATAGAATATGTATATTTATAACTGAGACTAGCTTACATAGAAGGACATTATGCCAAGTTTCTGGTAAAAACTAGTTAACATCCTGAATCCCAGTTAAGATTTGTGAGGTCTCAGAGTAATGTATATTGGAATGTAATAAAATTGAACCATATTTTTTTACTAGACATTCTTATATGATAAATATCAAAGTTATTATCAACACAAGAGGAGAATTGAGAAATTGGGACGTGATCAGACATAGGACTGTCAATCAACCATTCCTAGGATCTTTGTTCTATTTCCAACATGTAAATTATTGCGACAGTAGCTTAGAATCTCCATTGTTTTCCAGGGCTGTAATAAACTTAGCCAAGAGGAAGAAGGTGAATGTCTGCAGTTAACATTGCACCTGTAGCTTGGCAGGAAATGGGACAGCCTTAGAGAGAATTTTCTAGATAGACTGAATGGAGGGGAGGTCGTATCGTTATCTCTATGAGTAATTGCTAGAGCCTTTACCAGCTTTAAAATTCTAAGTGGTGATACATATAATCTTTTTTAACACTGAAGAAGTGTACTTCCCTAGAATAAATAGTTGGTTAGTGAAAGAACTCCTTAGCACAAGTTCAATGCCTTTTCCACTCTACCTTGCTGACTCCCATCCCCCAGCCCCCCTAGTTTGGGTGCACAAGACTTATCCATACATGCTGAAAATTATTTCTTGAGAATTTGCTTAAAATCCAGTTATAGCTGGCTGAAAAAATCAATTTGGGCCCAGGTAGGTCTTAGTAAAAGGAAATTTTGACATGTCACATATGTACCCATTTCATCTGTTTCAGAAGGGTAGAGACGGATTCTGTGCAAACCAAAAGAGTTGGGGTATCCTATTTTGATGTAAAGTCTGAATCTCTCTTATTCCTTCTTCCACAGCTACTTCAGAGGAAAAGTGGGGACAGCCAGGGCAGATGTGTGAGTGCCTAGGCTTTTGATTTAGATAAACCTCCATAGGTTTGAACTACAAACTTAGTGTGTGAGTGACCCTGAGCGATTTGCTTAACTTACCAACGCCTCAGCTTATCTCTAAATGAGGTTCATAGTGCTAATCTCATAGGAATATTGCGAAGATTGAATAAAATAGCCCATGTGATACACTGGGATAAATGACTGACTTACTGAGTAAATATTCAATAAACGATAGCTTCCATATCTTCTTTTCTAACGTGAAGCAAATATTAATTGCCTGAAGGATATTTCTTTTTAACAAATTGCTGCACTCCTTTTGGTTTTGTGTGAGGTTTATCATAGGCAGAAACCAATTTTAACAGGAATATTCTTACCCACAATTGTTTGTACGACATGCTAATTTATGAAAGGAACAGGGATGTCGATGGGACCCAGAGGATGCTTTCATCAGCTTTGTCACTGAATACAGTGTGGGCACAATCATGCTTCACCCAGCAGGGCCCCAGGACCCAGGCCAGAAATCACCTGAGTGCCAGTGCTGGCTGGAAGGGTTCAATCAACATTAATCCTCGAACATTACTTACAGAGTTTATAGGGAAGAAAATGTGATTAATCCACACAAAAAGAAAAAAAAAATAACCCCATTTCTCAACTGAGAGGGAAAATTCCTTTGAGCATAAACAGATTGCACTATTTATACATGAAATATTTTCTGCATCTATAAACTTACCATGCTCAAGTATTCTAATTAATCGTGGTGGTTGCCAGGGAAACCAAACTAACTCAATTATAGGTCTGCAGGAAGGTGCAGTGTATTTATGACTATGAAGCAGGTACTTTTCTGTGCAAAAACTAAAACTGAGCAGATGCCTAAAGATTTTAAATGTTCTAGTGAACACAGTGTTATCCGGATAAGTTTTCTCAAAAAATGTCTTGATTTTCTTTTTTCATTACAACTTGGTTTGGTGACATGGGCCATGAATGTGATAGATTAAGAGGTAATTAGGAACATGATCAGCAGTAAAACCATAAGAAATGACTGAATTAGAGGCTGTTATTTCCATGAAAGTCTTAATTCTACATACCATTTGTGTTTGTCTACCTTCTTACCTAAATACCTGAGGTCTAAATAATACAAGAAATAAGAGGGGAGCAGCTGGCAGTGAAAAAATAATTAAAAAAAACATAGAACCAATGAGTTTAGCTGAAGTAACTGTTAGAGGAAATTATGGGAAATTGATGACATTTGGCTAGAGGACCCAAGAACGTCCACATTTTCCCTTCTAACAACCTGTTTTCCCATGAAGATCCTAAAAAGGTATATACAAAGAACTAGCAGCAAATGAAATAAATGGAAGGTGAGGGGGCACGTTTAATTAGCTTTGAGAAAGTTTCTAACATAGCATACTCATTAAGTAAAGTTATTATAATTATTTAAACCTATTGTTTTATTTTTATAACTCAGATGTTCCTGGTACTTCCTCACTACATATTAAAATCTATAATTAGTGGGCCAGCCCCGTTGCCTAGTGGTTGGGTTCAGCACACTCCACTTCAGTGGCCGGCGTTCACGGGTTTGGATCCCAGGCATGGACATACACCACTGGTCAGCCATGCTGTGGCAGCGACCCACATACAAAGTAGAGGAAGATTGGCAACAAACGTTAGCTCAGGGCCAATCTTCCTCACCAAAAAAACAAAAACAAAAAAATCTATATTAGAGTTAAAAATTCTGTAAGTTATGTAATCATTGTCTAGAAACAGTATAGTCTTATTTACCATGTAAACAAAATATGATGCTTTTCTGAGGCCCAGACTGACCATCCATCCATCCGTGCACTCACTCATTCCTCCAATCATTTATTCAATTAAATATTATTTATTGAGTTCCCACTCTGTGCTTGGCTCTATGCTAGATCTAGAGTATACAATAATGAATAGAGTTTCTATCCTTAGTGAATTTATAATAATGAATAGGGAGACAAATTATACGTTGATAATTATAGGGACAAATGTTTAATAAATTATAACTGTGAACTCTTGAAAAAGCTTGATGGGAGCTCAAAGCTCAATCTACTATTTTATCTCCATAAAAATCCACCCTCTGGGTGAATTGCCACTTTCATCGTTAATTTCATTTTCTACATTATCATGTTCATTAAGTAAAAATGTTCCTTGCTTTAAAGTCTATTGTTTTTTCCTTCTATTTGGTATGTGGGTCACTGCCACAGCAGGGCTGACGAGTGTGAGGTATGCACACGGGATCTGAACCCATGAACCTTGGGCCACTGAAGCAGAGCATGCCGAACTTAACCACTACGCCACAGGGCCAGCCCTAAAGCCTACTTTCTCATACTATTGATCTGTGTTAGTTATCTTTTGGTTACTGTTACAATCTTTCTGTATCTTTTCTCTTTTTAATTTAAAACGTGTCTCTCTATCATGTGATAAGTAGCATATGATTGAATATATTTTAAAATTTAGTCTGGTAATCTTAGATTTTTAATTGGAGTATTTATTCTTTTTAAATTTAATGTAATTACTGATGCATTTGGTTTTAAACCATCTTACTATTTTTCTTTTTATTCCTCCTATTCTCTTCCTTTTCCTCTCCTTCTCAGTTCTTTTTTTTGAATCAGTTACTATTCTTTTTATTCTTCAATTTTCCCACTCTATTAGTTTGTAAGCTATACTTTTTCAAAATCT
Organism: Diceros bicornis minor; assembly: GCF_020826845.1. Taxonomy (NCBI): domain Eukaryota; kingdom Metazoa; phylum Chordata; class Mammalia; order Perissodactyla; family Rhinocerotidae; genus Diceros; species Diceros bicornis. The sequence goes on from NC_080768.1 coordinate 32,959,374, forward strand.
TCATTTTGTGTTATTTTAGAGATGATAAAATGAACCCATGACTTATTAAATCTGGTATAAACTGGAATAAACTTCTTTCCAGACAAAGGAGAAACCTAAGAACACAATTCCCTTTACTCCTCTTTTGTTCAATTTTGTCACGTTTCATATTCCGCCTATATTCCACCCCAGAAGGCTGATTTCAGATAATCCGCATTTATGTCTATTTAGTCACTTATTTACTCCTCTGGTTGCTCTTCTTTTTTCCTGCATTTCCTTGTTTTCTTCTGGGACTATTTTCCTCTGGCCTGAATTACTCACTTCAATAGTTCTTTTCGTGAAAGTCTGCTGGCGAAAAATATCACTTGGTTTTAGTTTTTGGTTGTTGGAAAACATCTCTTTTTTGTACTCATTCTTGGAGTATATTTTTATATTTTTCCTGAATATAGAATTCTATATTGGCAGTTTTTTCCCTCATTTAAATACTCCTTTCCATGGCTTGCTTCTTTAAAGGATATATATCTTTTTTTCCTTGGCTGCGTATAAGATTTTCCCTTTTGTCTTTGGTCCTGAGGAGTTGTAATACGGTATGACCAGGTGTGGCTTTCTTTTTGTAATTAACCAACTGGCTTGGGGAGAGTAGAGAGCTTATTGCTTAGGTGGCCTGATTTTTTTTTTTTAAATAAGTTTTGAAAAAAATCTTGGTTGTTGTATTGCTTTCTCCCTCCCTTCATCTCCAATTAGACATTTATCATAGCTTTTCACTGTGTCTCATATGTCTCTTACATTCTTTCTTTTTTTTTTCCTTAGATGCTTCTTTTGTTCTATCCTGAGTTGATTCCTGTTCTCTGTATCTAATCTATTTTAAACACATTTATTAAATTCTAAATTTTAATTACTGTTCTTTTCAGATCTAGAATTTCCATTTGACTCCTTTTATAGATTCTAGTTTTCTGGGGAAATTCTCCATCTGGTCTTCTATTATCTTGAACATATTAATAACTTATTTTATAGCTCATACCTGATAACTATAATATCTAGATCACCTAAGAATCTGCTTGCATTGAATAATTTTTTACTTGTTTTCAGTCATTTGGTACTTACTCCTGATATATATAATAATTTTTGACTGAATGCCAGACATTGTGATGAAAAATTGTATAGATATCTTGAGACTCTGGTTCAAGTTGTCATTTTTCAGAGGAGACTAACTTTTGTTTTGGGACATGCAGTTAGAGTTTAGGACTGTGCTGTTTCAAGCCTAAAGTTTTAGGCTTTGTGACACTGGGTCTATTTTTGGTTGTTCTTACTCCTTGGATGTAGCCCTTCTGGGTCTTAACTAGCAGTCTGTGATGTTTACCAGGGCCCCTACAACTTATTTGCCCTGAAATATATTTTTGTTACTCCATTCCCATGAGGCTGCCAAAAGTTCTGCTAAGTTTCTCAACCTCTCAGCCACTGATTTCTCCTTAGCTTCTTTGTCTTTTTGCCCTGGATCCTTGATAAACACCTGAAGGGAAAAACATTTGTCTCAATAGTCTTTTCTCTGGAATCTCAAGCCTTCAAGTCCTGGCCGCCATGGTAATGCCATCATGCCTTCAAACGCATTTTTTAAAAAATCGCCTAGCTTTTCTAGTTTTTGTTAGATGGACAGTTGGTTTGCAACAAACTCCTCATTATCAGAAGGGAAAATTCTTCATTATATTATTTTCATTTTCCTAACTGTCCACATTTATTTAAGTTTCACTGACAGGTCAGGACCACACGCATGTTTTTCTAACTTTTCTCCCCCACTTTGTGTTACTTCCTTCAAGAGAAGCCACAACTTCTACTGTGTTTTTGGTTTCATCAAGATTTATCATTCATTAACCTATCAGCAAAAATATTTTTGTCAGTCTTTATTCAACTCCTACTAAGGTGGCTTTTTTGATAATCTCTATAGTGAGCTAGTTCATTGAACTAAAAAATAACTTTGGTTCTAGCTTTTAGATGGGCATCTGTTATTCAAAGTCATTTGATAACTATTAATGTTTCTCTCGAATCTTTAAGCTGCCTTTACCCTGGAATGCATTAACTATACTTCTGCTCCCACCCAAGCAGATCATGACAGACTGTGGAAGGCTGTCTCTGACAAATGGATGACTCTATCTAGTTGCAGTACAGTTTTCCATTGTGCAGCTGCCTCACCTGGAAAACAAAAGAATTGCCCAATAGGAAAAATAAAAAATGAGGTTTAGCAAACTTCCGTGGTACTTGACTTTCTTGATCTTCCAGAAGAGTTTGTTTGGTGAATTATCTTAAAGGAAGGGAGATAAAAACGAATCTTAGACATTGCTGGTATGCTGTGAGACAACTAGAGTCCCTACGAGATGCTCCTTATTCCAACAATAGTATCCAGAAAGGACTGTATTCTGTGCAGCTTGACCAACCTGGCTTGACAGCACATCACACAGTGCCTTTGACAGCACCAAGGATTGGAAAATGGAATTGCAACTATCAGGCTTCGAGTTATGTTTTAACATTTAGTTATAAAGACCATGTCATGCCCTCAGAGATGCAGCAGGAGTATTAGGGCTGACATTTTGAATTTCAAATGCAAATTGGAAAATCCAACCCAAACTAGGAAAGGACAATGTGTGTAAATGGACTAAGTTCACTATTCAGGAATGGCTCCTGGGTTAGGCTAATCAAATCTCTTCAAGTCTCTTGTTTTACTCTATCCACCACAGAACTGAAGAAAAATTCCAATTACTACATCTGAATAATATCTGAAGGGTACCACCTGAGTATCTTATTTTCCAAAATGATTATTGATAAGATCTATCCACATGATACAAGTAAATTATGTCACACTGACATAATTTGTTCCACAATCAGATTATCGCACAGATATGTTCTTTTGTTTTTTTAAATAATGGTATTTGAAACTTCCTAATAAAGATATCCATATTAAATAGACTTATATTTTTCAAAGCCCTTAAGTTAACCTGTCATCACTATTTTTCAGAGTAGTTAAGTGACTTGCCCAAAAGCACATTTTGAGGAAGTAATAGAATTGGTGCTGGAGCCTGTCTGCCTGATTTCCATTTCACTGCTTTTGCTCCCACTTCAGCACACTGTACAACTGCATGCCACATACCAACTAGTTATGATGAGAAATGGAGAAAACACATTGTTTAGTTGAACATGAGTCCATTTTTTTCATTTAACAAGCACAGGTGTGTGCATAGGAGGGACGCACTGGCCAATAAATGCATGGCTTTCACAGTGGGCCATGGGCTCTGGAAACTTACTCTGTTCTCAGTGTTCTTTCTAAAACAGAAACTTGATGACATTCCTTTTCTTAAACCTTAAATGGCTTTAAGCCATTAAAACCCCTTAATGGCTCCTCATTGCCTGGGATAAAGTCCAACTTCCACAGCACAGCTTCCAAACACTTGCCTTGCTCTTCTCCCTTCTTGCAGTTCCTTTAATGTTCCCTGCTCTCTTCACATCTGGGTTTGCAAATTTGCTGGCCCCTCTATCTAGAAAACTCTGCTTCTCTCTTGCCCTTTGCCTGCCTAATTCCTTCTCACTCATCTGGTTTTAGCTGTTGCCATTTCCTCCAAGAAACATTTTGTGTGTCTCAGATCTAAATTAGATTCACCTCCCATGTTTTCAGGCATGAAGTACTTGTATTATCACAAGCATCATAATAGGCATTGAAATAGACTCTTTGTTGGTTTATATTAACCATTATTCTCTATACACCTTGCATGTAGGATCTGCGTCTATCTTGTTCTTCATTTTATTTCTGGCATTTAGCATCCTGCCTGGCATAGAGCAGACACTCTATATCTGAAGAATGAATGAATGAAAAACATTCTGAGATTTTGAGAAAGGTCTTCAATGAGCAAAGACCTTCACAAGGACAACTGTCACACTGAGATATTATCTGTTAGGTACCAGCCATTCTCTATACATTCTCTCTCATGTAGTGCTATTTTTATGGAAAAAATAAAAAAACAACAACGATCTTGTGATAGATTGCCTTATTCGTCAATATTCAGTGTCCCTCCCTGAGGCATACATCCTTGCCCTGTTTGCCCTGTTGAACTCAGGTATGGTCACGTGAAATGAGAGGAGAAATGATGTGTGAATCTGTGCAGGAGCTTCTCGAAGCAACTCAGGGTGGCTTGCCATGTAATTGAACATTGATATGTTTAAAAAATGTTTTCTTTGACCAAAACCTCAGATACTGTGAAACAGAGCCCTAGCTAACTTGAACTGTGTGAGAAATAGAAATGCTTGTTATTGTAAGTATGAGTAACACGAGGAGAAGGAAAAATATTTGTTATTGTGAACTACTGAGATTCTGTGTGTGTTACAACAACAGATGCTAGTCTATCCTGACTGATAGAGACCCACTCAACCGAGTTCAAATGAAGGGGAGTTTAGCAAAAGAATTCAACAGGGAATCTTAGGCATATCATAGATTAGAACCAAGCACATTTAGATTTTACTGGAACAGGAAACTAAAACTTCAGAAACTGGTGCTATTTTATTCATATCTTAGAAGCTGCATAGACTCTCACATTTCTGCTTCTCTCTGCTTACCTGTTACTTTTTCTTCTTCTCTCAGAAAAATTTATATATTTACTAATCATAAATTTGACCTAGATGAAGATGAGCTCCAGCCCTTGTCTCTGAATGATCTTCCAGCTCAGAACCACTACCAATTGCCGCCTCTCTCTGAGTCTCTTGGTTTATGTTATTGAGAGATATTTTTATGTCTTCAGTGCATCTTTTTGAACCAGCTTACAAGCCAGATGTCACTGTTAAGTCAGTGTTACAGGTTACTGGTCTAAAGCTTGTTCAATCAGTTGAGCCTCTGTGTGAGTGTGTTGGGGATGGTGGTGATAGTTCAGTAATAAGCCGTGTGGAACAAAACATGGCTGCTTGGGACAGCAAAGGCTATGTGGCTGGGTTCAGTGTCTTAAAAAAGTATATAGAAAGAAAAGCTATCTGAAAATATGTCAATTTGCCACATTAGTTTTATGAGGAAAGTATTATTATTACTGTTATCCTTATGACCAAATTTCAGATTATGAAACTAAGAGCAACAAGGTAATTTGGCTAAAATTGCATATTAATGAGTAGATTTAAATTTAAACCTTGGTATGTTTAGTTGACCCTGAATTTCATGCTCTGCAATATACTAAATCATCTCAAAGATTTGAACTGTCCTTATTAGTGAAACAAGTATGAATAACGTTCCAACAAAAACAAAATCAAATAAAAGTTGCTTAAACATGTAACAGTTGGAGTTATTTTAGAGGAGTAGAGTGGTAAAATTGGTATATACTGAAGGGGAGGAAGGGTTTCAGAGCCCCAAAAAAGTTTTCTTACCAACTCATTTTTCCAATATTTTATTGTGAAAAATTGTAAATGCATACAACTTTAGAGTGAACAGCCATGTATCCACCACACGGCTTCTAAAATTTATATTTTGCTCTATTCTTGCTGTATCACATATCTATCTATGTATCCATCCAGCCATCCATCTTATTTTTGATGCATTTCTAACTGAGTTTCTTGGCCCTTTATCTTCAAAGATTTAATAAGTTTGGGAGGGTCTGGCAAAAATATTTTCTTTCTTATTTTAAACGTTTACTCACAATTTCTTGAAATGTCATTTGTTTTTCTTTGATTTATTATTATTATTATTATTTTTGCTGGGAAAGATTCACCCTGAGCTAACATCTGTTGTCAATCTTCCTCTCTCTCTTTTTCCTCTCCAAAGCTCCAGTACGTAGTTGTATATTCTAGTTGCAGGTCTTTGTTTCTAGATCTTCTTTATGAGCTGCCACAGTAAGGCTACCGATAGACAAGCGGTGTGGTTCTGCGTCCGGGAACTGAACCTGAACCGCCAAAGCTGAGTGTGCCAAACTTTAACCACTAGGCCTTCAGGGCTGGCTCAAAAATATTTTCTTAAAAGCACTCTAAGTCTTTTCTACTCAAAGTATGTCCCCTGACCAACAGCAGCATTGACATCACTTGAGACTTTGTTAAAAGTATAGAATCTTGGGCTTTATTCTAGATCTACTAAATAATAATCTGCATTTTACCAAGACCCTCAAGGGATTTGTGTGTGCAGTAAATATTAAGAAAGACTGATATGGGTGACTTCAATGAGCAACGAGGGTTGAAAAGTACCAAATTAGGTAAATAGTTTCATTATATGTTTCTTCCACTTACCAACACTATGATCTTGGACAGTAACTCATTTGAATCTCATGATTTTTATCTCATATGAGGAAAACAATACCTACTTTGCAGAGTTATGATAAGGGTCAGATGTGATCATCAATGGAGCAGAGCCTTGGCATAGTACTTGTTGTTTTGATAGGCAAATTCATGTCTATATGGGCACACAAGCAGTGGTATCTAATTCAATAGCTCCCCAAACAAAGTTGTTCTAAGTTATTATTATATTATTACTCAATTTTGTAGATAATGAAGGAGAAAATAATCTGGGTAAGGTCTAAAGAAAACAGATGGAACAGCGTTTGAAATAAGTTAGAGAAAACTGATTAAAGGCCTGGATAGCTCTGAGCAGGGGTCTGGGCTGCATGTGGAGAGAGAAAATGGAATTTTGAGTAAGTCTCGAGGCTAAAGAGTAGTGAGAAAGGGAAATTTCTTTGTCATTTACAGTTAAGATTTACTGAGAAAGGGAAGAACAATAGGGTAGGGTCACTGATTCAGAGATGCCAAGAGCTCACAGAAACGGTAAAAAGTAATCAAGTGCTTTGGCAGTGGGGTTTACTGGAAATTAGCAAACATTTATTAATGAATAGTAACCATCACACTGAGCGCCAGGTTCTTGCTGATAAAGAATGGTGGAGAGGGAATCACAGATACAAGAAGAGGGGTCAAAAGGTAGCATGTTTGAGTTGTGAGAGAGTGATGGGAGAAAGGAGAAAGAGATTCCAAATCCCAAGACCTCAGGGCATAAAGAAGAAATGGGTACGCTGCAGAGGAACAAAATTCAGATGGAAGACAAAACTACCCTCTGAGCATTTCCACAGCAAATGCATGCCTATCGGGGCCCACAGGCAGCATCACCACATTCAACAGCCCAGAGAATTCTCTAGTATTATTGCTTAATTCTATATTACACCAGCACCCCTTAGGTCTAGAGAAGTCACAATGAGCCTCCAGAATTGGGCGAAAGTCCTTCCAGTGACTATTATTTTTACCGAACCTCCTTGTTGAGTCACCAAGTACCCTTTATTTGTGAGCATGTGTTTCTCTCTCTCTCTCTTTTTTTTTAAGCTCCTTTAAAGTAAGTGCAATGAAGACAGGGGAAGCCTTTCACAAGTAGAAAGTCTCAACACTACAGAACAGAAAACTAAGACCATTTACATTATGCCCTAAATATTATGAGTCATGCTAAACCTTTGTCTGTTTTCTGCTCCAGCTTCTTAGGGGGATCATCAAATTGGTGTGGTTATGATGTCCTAAATGCTTTAGGCACCTTCTCAAAAGTGTCACCTGATAAACGCATTCTTCCTACCAGATGTTCTTTCTCATCAGCAGTTATGGATGCTATTTTTAGCCAAAGCTGAGTTTTCTCTTTCCACAGCAGGGCTTGCTTCAGTTCCTTTTATTTTACTTCACTTCCATTTGTTTAACAAAAAGAGACTCATTTCAAAAAATTTCCAAAGAGGCCTTCAGCAAAATTCAATGCTATTTCTTCCTAGCCACCTAAATAGAATAGGCCAAAGAATGTAGCCTTTAGACATTCTCTTAAAGGTTAGTATTTGATTTGGGGAAAACAATATGAACTACAGTGATTTAAAGTAAAAATATCTGAACCGTCTATGGATTGAATATTATTCTTTTAAAAGGAAAGAAATGAGCGATCAACAGGCAATGGGAAACGAAAGTTAGAGATACAAAGTTTCTAGCATAAATAAAATTTATCTTCTACAGCAAATGTATATTAATTTCAAAATAATACTTTTGTTCTATCCCATTCCATAAGATATTGTGAGTGACAGAGGGTAAAAAGCAGATGTTCAGGACAGTTTCCATTTTCCTCTCCAGATTCACTCTACGCCCTTTCCTACCCTACTCTGTACTTGGGCGCCGGCTGTGCGGGACTATCTTAACAGGCTCCCTTGTCCTCTGACCTGCAGTTGAGTTTGCCCAGTGGGAGGTATCAGCAGGATAAACGAGGGCAAGAGGAGGCAGAGGTCTGGGTATCTATCTTCCAGTCTCTTTTCCTACTAGGTCATCTCTGGCTGGTCTTCTTACTGGCTGTATCCCTCTACTGAAGTCCACACTCTTATTGGGCAGCTTTGTCTTACAGCTACTCTCTTCATTTTCTGGCATCTGATTCTTGCCCTTGCTCCTTTAGGTTTGGGATAACAACACCACCCCACTGTTCCTGGCCCCTGGGTATTTCACCATCCTTATTGGTCCCTTTCATTCCTGTCTACACTTTTGTAAATACCTCCTTCTTTAAATTTACCTAAATTTCCCCAATTCAATATCTCATGTGCTTCCTGCTGGTGCCCTGACAGATACAGAAGAGTTTAGTTTTATTCATTCATTCATTCATTCCTTCACTCGTTCATCTATTCCTCTATTGATTCATTTATTCAACAAATGTTGAATATCTACTATGTACTCTGTACTATTCTGGGCCTTAGGAATATAAACATTCTACAAAAAAACATCAAGAAATCTTTGCCCTTATGGAGCTCAGGTCTACTCAAGGGAGACAGACAATACATAAAAGAAGTAGCTAAATGACAGTATGTTAGAAGGTGGAAAGTACCATGAAGATAAAATAAAGGAGGGAAGAGGGATAAGAAGCATGCATGTAGGAAGAGACAGGGATTTTAGATGATGTGGTTAGGGAAGGTCTCACTGAGAAGGTGGCATTTGGGTAAAGATTGTAGGAGGCGAGAAAAAAATCAAAGCAGATATCTAGGGGAAGAAGTATAGGCTGAGGAAAGAGCCACTGCAAAGGCCTAAAGGCAAGGGAGTGTGTGGCTGTTTGAGGACAATGTGGCTAGAATAAAATGAGAGGGAGAAAGTTCTGGGAGATGAGTTCAGAGAGCCAAGGGGGTGCCAGGATGTTTGGGCAAATAGACTATTAGAAGGACTTTGATTTCTACCCTGAGTAAGTCAGGGAACCATTGGGAAGTACTGAGCAGAAGAATAACATGAAACTTCTGTTTTAAGAAGATTACTCTGGATATTGTATTGAGAATAGACTCTAAGGGAGTGAGAGCGTGAGATAGGGGAGAATAATTAGGAGACTATTGCGATAATTAAGTGGAGAGATTTTGATGGCTTGGAGCAGGGAGGTGGCAAAGGAGAAGGTGAGAAGTGGTCAGCTTCTGGATACACTCTGAAAAAAAAACACTTGACAGACTTACTGATAGACTCGATGTAGCATGTGCTATAGACTGATGTTTGTGTCTCCACAAAATTCATATTTTGAAATCCTATCCCTCAATGTGATGGTATTAGGAGGTGAGGACTTTGGTAGGTAATTAGGTATTGAGGATGGAGTCTCATGAATGAGATTAGTGTCTATAAAAGAGACTCCTGAGAGCTCCTTGGCCCTTTCCACCATGTGAAGACACAGCAAGAAGATGGTCATCGATGAGCCAGGAATCAGGCTCTTACCAGACACTGAATCTACCAGCACCTTGATCTTGGAATTCCCAGCTTCCAGAACTGTGAGAAATAAATTTCTGTTGTTTATAAGCCACTCAGTCTATGGTAGTTTGTTATAGCAGCCCACATGGACTAAGGCAGTGTATGAATGGATGCATTTCAGAACGACTCCAGGGATTTTAGACTGAGAAAATGGAAAGATAGAGTAGCCATTAGCTGAGATGGAAGAGGCTATAGGAGGAGAAGGTTTGGGAGTGAAGAACTGGATTTTAGGTTTGGACATATTACGTTTGAGATGTAATGAGATGTGAGATGTGTTTGAGATGTGAGATGAGATGTATGAGACATTCAAGTGTAGATGTTGCAAAGGCAGTTGGATATATGAGTCTGTAGTTCAGAGGGAAGTCTTGAATAAAAAATATGGATATGATATTCATTAGCTTTTATATTGTTTTTGGGGCCATAAAGCTGGATGAATTTATCAAGGAAGAAACTCTCAACAGAGAAGAGAAGAGGTCAAAGGACTGAATCTTAGGGTTTTCCAATAATAAGATATTATGAAGATGATGAGGAATTGGTAGAAGAGACTAAAAGAGAGTGCCCAATGAAGTAGAAGTAAATCCAGGATAGCACGGAGTCCTGGCAGCCAAGTGAATACAGTGTTTCAAGAAAGAGAGAGGGATTAACTGTCAAACGCTCCCGACATTACAAGATGAAGACTGAGGATTGTCTGCTGGATTTAGTAACGTAGTGGTCATTGGTAACCTTCAAAAGAGCACTTTCTATGGAGTGGAGAAGGTAAAAGCCTTATTGGAATGGGCTCAAGAAAAAATGGAAAGAGATGAATTGAAGGAAGAATACAGACAATCCTTTTGAGGATCTCTGCTTAAAAGAAGGACAGAAAATTGGGCAGTAACTGGAGGAGAAAATTGTGTTGAGAGGGAAAAACAATATCACGTTTGTGTGCAGATGGAGAATGTCTAACAGCGAGGCAAAATAGTATTATACATGGTAGTGAAGTGAGAATTTCTGGAGCAATGTCCTTGAGGAAAGAGGGGATGGAATAAAATTTTACTTGTGTAGGAAGTGGCCCTTGTCAGGAGCATGACCAGTAAGAATAATAACAGGCATAAATGCAGGCAGGTGTGTAGATGATATGGCTGGAGTATGTGGGAGTTCTATCGTTAATGCTTCCATTTTATCATTAACATAAAAAGCAAGATTGTCAGTCGAAAGTGAGAATGGAGAGAAGGTGTTGGAGATTCGAGAAGAGAAGGAAAGGTATGAAATAATAGTCTAAAAGAGTGTGAGAATTAATGGACAAAGAAAATATAGTAAGATTTCCAGGCAGCACTAAGAGCCTATTTGAGGTTAGTGGTCATGAATTTAAAGTGAGACCTGTAAGCATTGCTGTTTTTCTCTAGTCATCATCAACTTCAAGAATGTAAACATGAAGTGAGGAGAGAAGTGTATTTAACCAGGGTGTCATTTAGCCAAGTGTCATAGGTTATGTTCCCTGGGAAATAAACTCAGAAGCAGACATTTGCATACAGGTCATTTTGTAGGGAGTACTTTTGAGAAAAACACTTCTGAGAGAGTAAGGGAAGCAAACTTGAGAAGGAGGAGTTGAACTGATCTGTGGTCTGGCCCTTCCGATCTCATGATTCTGATGCTGGAATGACTCCTGAAGATGTCTCCAATTGAGGAATGGGGCAGAGAGCCTATAAACTCCCATATCAACCAGCCACTAGATGTAGCCTGCCACTAGGGATGGAGGGCAACCTCTGACTGGAGTTCTCAGTCCTACAGTTGCAAAGAAATGAATTCCGCCAACACCTTAATGTGTCTGAATCTTAGATGACTCTTCGCCAGTGAGGCAAGGGGAGAGCACTAGCCTTTAACAGAAAGGAATGACCCACATCTGCAGCCCCAGAATGTTCATGGAAATCTGTCATCCAAAATTTTCAAATGTCCATATGTTCCCATCTCAAGTCTCAGAGTCACATTACTTCCCAACCAGGGCCCTAACTTTGGTGTAGCAGACTTGCCAGGTTTCAGAATTCAACCTTATATGACACTCCACTACCAATTAAGTCCTGGGCCTGATCTTTAGCTTTCTTTTTTCTTCAGCTGCAGCTGATGAGAGATTCTTTGTGTGTTGCCAAGGAGGCTTTCACTGTTTGTCTTAAATTGATGATTAATTACCCTTGGCCTTTTGTTATCTTTCCTCAATGTTCTAACAACCCCCAGTAACAGCTATCTGATTCTATAGTTCTTCTAATGAGCATATTCCTGTATTTCTCAAGTGCTTGAGACGTTGTATCTTTCAGTGTATTCTCTTCCATGGGTATACCATCTCAGTTTACCACCAAAGGAAATTTAACAAGCACACCACTGCAATACACCAGGAGCTACCATAACTCCACCTCCCACTGCTGATGCTGTCATTATTGCCAACTCAGGGACAGATGATCCCATCCCCAAATCTGACTGTAGGATCTGCTTTCCAGCACCACTCCTCGTACTAACTGTTTACGTCTCCTTCTCTGCTAAACAGACTCTGAGATGGAGATTTGTGTGCTAGTATTTTATAGGGCAGAAATCTGGGGAATAAACCTGCATGGAGTATGGGGAGTAGGATCAAGAATTGCAATGCATTTCCTCATTGAAATGCAATGTGGTTGCAACAGAGCAGAGCCCTTAGCTGATCCTACCTGGAGCACAAAGCTGGGATGGCCCTTCAGAGATGTCTCTGACTGAGGCAGAGAGCTGGGCCTTTGTACCCCTACATCAACCAGCCATTGGGTGTAAGATGCCCCAGGGGAGGAGGTGTAATCTTGGGCAATTTGGTGCCCATTGGTGGAGAGCTATTCTTGAGGGAGTGACTCAGCTGTGAGCTGTGAGTCTTAGCAGTTGGACGAATGAATGCCTCTGTCCTGAGGGGGAGATCTGGGGGGTGCACTATAGCAAAAAACGTAAAGCTAGAGAGGGTAAGGTAGCTCAGAGAGACCATGGAATTTAGGTAAGTGATGAGAAAATGGAGGACATGAGAAGTGAAGAGGTGGTAGGTCAATAGATTGTAGGTCCTAATGATGTCAATGGATTGTTGGAGTCAGCAAACCAGAGGTAATAAGCTAGAAAAATAAAAGATGGCATTTGGAGAGTGGGATGATTATAATTGAGATTTTGGAAAGCTTCATTGTCAGATCCTTACATGACCATTTATTCTAAAGATTGAATCACTCAATTAGAAAGTCTCAACATATATCAAATTACTTGCTAAACAAAAGCTTTTCTACATATACCTATGTACAATTCTATTAGAATTGTATGTGTTGAAACACACCCACATGTACAATCTTATCAGTGTGAAGGCTACAATCATTTTTGCTCCAGTGCTGGCAACAAATTACATTGAAAAATTTGGTGATAACTAGTTCAGCAGTTTTCAAATTATGTCAGTGGAAATAAATGGTATTTCTGAATCAGAAGTAGCTATCATTATTTCATTTCCTCAAATCTAGTTAAAAAGTGGATATTAAAACATAGGTAATCAAATATTGTTCTTTGTCTATTTATACTTCAAAAGCCAATTCTCTTACTTTCTGACCTCTGAAATTCTTTTTTCTCACAATTGAAACACAGGGATTCCTTGGCTAGGAAAGCTTTGAAAAAGAAATTGAAGTGTGTAGACTTCAAATACCAAATTAAAGTTTGCAGACTTTATACTCGAACTAGAATATCCTTCATTAGGAACTTCAATTTTTCATTCATTTCCAGAAGAAACTTACTATCCTCCATTAAATTTTGAAGGCTGTGAGAATAATTCAGGATGAAATGGCTACTTGCACATAGACATAAGGCAATGATGTGAGCTTTAATCAAAATTAGAGACTGAAAAGAATATTTGAACTATTTCTTCCCTAGGGGTGGATATTTCCTACAGTCCAACAAACTTTTACTTAAAAAAATTCTACCTCTAATCCTGCAGCTGTATATATACATGCACACACTTTGTATGTGAACACCTCTATTCTGGATAAAATCAGAGAAACCTCAACCACTTGAATTTTCTCAGAGCCCTGTGAATGCTTTTCCTTAATATTCATGATTGATTTTTCCCTTTGTGTGGAGGAAGTATCGTGTATCTCACAGCCAGTGTCCCAAATGGTATGGCCATGAAGGGCAGATAATCTCAGAAATGTGTGTTGAGTACTGAGTGGGTAAGAGGGATAAAGAGAGAAAGAATCTGCATAAACACAAAGCCAATAATGAGAAAAAAATTAAACAAATTAATGATTTTAGATCAGTTGTGTCATCTTATCTGAAGATGACATTCTCATTCTGCTCTTAAACATTCTTCTTTCACAGAGTTTTTGAGAGTACCTGACAAAAGATGGTTGAGTAGTTTGGATCGGTGTGAACAGTCAATCAAATCACTTTTGAGAAGCCTTCAAGATTAGCTTTGTCCCTTCCCTCCATCATGTATGATAGAATGTTCTAAGGCTATTCAGTTTTTTTGAGTAGAATCTGATTAAACCAACATATGAAAGATATTTTTCATGAAAAAAACTGAGTGGCACAATGGAAAAAAAGTAACTACACATGGCTTTTGTTTTCATGGAAGAAATATAAACTTGTGCCCAGTTAGGGAGCTCTAAAATCCATAAAGAATATTTTCTATAGCTCCCCAGAAGAGGCTAGGATTGGGGAAAGGATACTCAAGGGCTTCAACTGTATTGTTCTAGTTATTTAAAAATATCAGAAGAAAATATATTACATTATTAATATAATACTTGACAAAGCTGGGTGGTGGCTACCTGGATTTCCATTATAATATTCCTTTTTAAAATGTTTGCAATATTTCATAATAAAATATTATAGAAGATGCTTATGTAAATAATTGTAATATTAAGTTAAATTATATGGAATTAATTGTATTCAATTGTGTTTGACCCATGAAAAATGACAATTTCATATGGTTCAACGTAATAGCATAGACATTTGAGATATCCCCTCCCTGCTACCACTCGTGGAACAGATTTCTCTTGATATTCAACCTTTTGGGTAGTGTGGCCCAAAGAAGGAAAACATGGTTACAAAGTTACCTATTACATTATTATTTCAGAAATATAGTTTCTCCAGTTTCATATTTATTTTGTAACTGGTAATGTCTAGTGCATCTGTATTACTCTAAATAGAAAATCTCATAATGTATGTTGACTCTGTTCCTTAACATCAACGTGAAATATTAAGGGTGGTTGTAATATGATGGCTTTCTGGGGTGAATTTAAGAATTTTTAGGCTATTCTACACAGATCAAATGAAAATCATTTGAAGTGTATGATAAATTGAATAATGGACCTCTAAAGAAGTCAAGGTCCTAATCTTCAAAACCTGTGAATATGTTACGCTACATGGCAAAAGGGAATTTGCAGATGTGATTAAGGTCAGGATCTTGAGATGGGGAGATAACCTGAATTATCTAGGTGAGTACAAAGTAATCACAAGGGTCCTTAGAAGAGAGAGGCAGGAGGGTCAGAATCAGAGAAAGTTTTTTGACAATGGGAGCAGTGGGAGAAAGACGTGATGATGGAAGCAGTGGTCACAGTGATGTGGAGCCACGAGCCAAGGAATATAAGCAGACTCTAGAAGCTGGAAAAGGCAAGGAAATGGATTCTCTCCTAGAGTCTCCAGAAGGAACACATTCCTACCGACCCATTTTAGATTTCTGACCTCCGAAACTGTAAGAAAAAAAAACTGCATTGTTTTAAACGACTAAGTTTGTGGTATTTGTTATAGCAGCAAGAGGAAATATATAAAGTATATGTATCTAAAAAAGGGAAGAATTTCTATTACCTTTTTCCTTTACCTATTTAGATCTCATGAGCTCAATGGCATATACTCCATGTTAAAAAAATCCATTTATATTTTTGGTAGACCCATTTCTGGAAGTATAGGTTTAAAGATATCTTAAAGGCTTTTTGAATCAACAAACCGTCTGATCTTGAATTTCTCCATCCTTATACATCGCTGATGATAGCAAATCCAAAAGTACTTGAGGAACTTTTACACAGCTGCATAAAAAAATCTTTCTCTCTGTAAGTTTCTCCCATTGATCTTAGTTCTACCTTTTGAGACTATGCTAAATAAGGCCCATTCAAATTTCACAGTGTATTTCACCAAGATGTTGTAAGACAGCTATTGGGATCATCCTCTTTTAACAGACAGGCCCTTCTTCTCTGTAAAATCACAAAAAATACTTCGATTTTCTGGCTCAACAATGATTGCTTGTTTTTTCCCAACTTTATATATGAGTTGGGTTGCATCATATTCAAGAATTTCCTAGTCTCTAGAAACTAATCATGATTGTTCCAAAACAGGTCATGATTGCTTTATTCTCTTGTAACAGAGATTATTCTAAGGTAGGTGTGAGGTCAGTTCTGACAATGACACATATGGAATATTCTGCTGTTTTTTCCCAATTAAAAAAATAAAGGCATACATAGAGAAAGTCACCTTTTTTTTTTTTTTGTGAGGAAGATTAGCCCTGAGCTAACATCTCTTGCCAATCCTCCTCTTTTTGCTGAGGAAGATTGGCCCTGGGCTAACATCCGTGCCCATCTTCCTCTGCTTTACATGTGGGATGCCTGCCACAGCATGGCTTGACAAGCAGTGTGTAGGTCCGTGCCTGGGATCCAAACCTGCAAATCCTGGGCCATGGAAGTGGAGCATGAGAACTTAACCACTATGCCACTGGGCCGGCCCAGAGAAAGTCACTATTTTGATGTGGACATAGGTGTATGAAGAAATACTGTAGCAGTCATCTTGCCACCATGAAGGGTCAAGCCACAGCAAGAAAGGCAACAAGTTAAGGATAATGGAGCAGAATGATAGGGTGAATTTAGGTTCTTGATAATATCATTGAACAACTGACAGAGTGCTTGAGCTACTAACTTCTAGACTTCTTGTTTTTTGAGATAATAAAATACCATTCTTGTAGTCAGCTTGGACTGCTATAACAAAATACCATAACCTGGCTGGATTAACAACAGAAATTTACTTTCTCATAGTTATGGAAGCTGCAAGTCCAAGATCAGGGTGCCAGCATGGTCAGTTTCTGGTGAGGGTCCTCTTCCTGGTTTGCAGATGGCCGCCTTCTTGCTGTGTCCTCACATGGTGGAGAGAGTGCGAGTTTTGGTCTTTTCCTCTTCTTACAAGGACACTAATCCCATCACTGTAGGCTCTACCCTCATGACATTATCTAAAACTAATTACCTCCCAAAGGCCCCCAACTAAGTCACACTGGGTGTTAATATGATAATCACACTGGGAGTTAGGGCTTCAAAATATGAATTTTGGGGGGCACAAACATTTAGTCCACGACAATTTTTTAAGCCACTTCTGTCGAGTGTTCTGTTATTTTCAGCCAAAAGAATCTTAACTCTGACATTTCTACCCCAGTTTCTTCAATATTCTCCTTATAAATTGGGTGCAAAACTTTTTACAGCCTTGGTTAATTTCATTTGTTTTTCTTACATTTGTCAATATCTCTTTTCAAGAATGAGGGCATTAGTAGAAGGCTTAGTTAGCCCAGGTTTAGTCTGACAAGACAGAGAGTGAGATGATGTCCTCATTAATTTTAGATTTTATAGTTTTATTAATTCAGATTATGATTTCACAATTTTTTCAGTAGCCTCAGCCTTCAGTTGATTCTAAATGAGCGCACCATTGATTCTCTAGCATTTGCTAAGCTATGACTCATCTGTCATGCCATTATGCATTGATTGTTGGGACCCAAGTGTATGATCTTAGTCCTGTTAATCTTAGACCTATTAGATATTTTTAAGATTTATCTTGTTTTCTGTTATGTTCTAATAGTCTTGAATTTGGATTTAAATTATTCCAAATATGCAATCTCCCTGCCAGCCTCAGATGATCCATAGATGTGATGAATGCTAACTTTTTTTTCTTAATCAAGTCATTGTAGAAGACAGAGCTTTGTGTTATTCCATGTGCATTCTCCCTCAAGTTCATAATGGTCTAGTCATCCAATTGGTTACAAATTTAAATAACTGTACAACAACCCTCTTTAGACAGAAATTACCTTTAAAGCAGGGACCAGAACTTATTCATTTTTTCCAGGTTTTGGGGATGAAGAGCGTCTGGTTTCTGGTAGAGACCAACAGAATGTTTAATCCATTGGTCCTCCACTCTGCTTGCATATCAGCATACCCTGTGAGGCCTTTATAAAATACCAGTGTCTCACTCTAGTCCAACTGAATCAGAAACTTTAAGTGTTAATCCCAGGCACGGATATTTTTGAAAAGCTCCTCAAGTAATTCTCATGTACAGTTATAGTTTCAAACCACTGATTTAGTGACTAATTATTGCATGACTCTGACATAAATTCTTTTATCATGCCAGTAAAGTTATCATATATTACATAAATCTTTTGCCATTTTTCCTCCATCACATTTTGTTTTTATTTATAATGCATGTCTATCTTGTTACGTGGTAAGTTACTTAGGATCTCAGACCAGTTTATTCCCAGTAACAAAGAGTACAGTACCTTCCATGCAGTAACTACTCAATAGAGGCTTAAATAGAACTAAAGAGTGATGTTTACGAGCAAGGACTGGAAATGATTTGCCTGTTCTTGGAAGAGGTCACTTAAATGCTGTACTGGTTTTATTTTGCTTTCAGTGGTAATACATTATTTTGGGAATTTATTTCCTTATTGGTTTTTCAGATGGCCTCTTGTTAGAGATTGTTTGTTTTTGCTTGTTTGCTTGTGTTTCCAGGCTCCTGCTAAATTGATGGATGCAGAACAGAGATTAGCTAGTGTTTAACAGAGAGTTTTTTTTTTTTTTGTGAGGAAGATCGGCCCTGAGCTAACATCTGCCAATCCTCCTCTTTTTTTGCTGAGGAAGACTGGCGCTGGGCTAACATCCATGCCCATCTTCCTCTACTTTGTCTGGGATGCCGCCACAGCATGGCTTGAAAAGCGGTGCGATGGTGCGCGCCCGGGATCCGAACCGACGATCTCCGGGCCGCCGCAGCGGAGCGCATGCAGTTAACCGCTTGCGCCACCGGGCCAGCCCCAACAGAGAGATTTTTGAAGATAGAGAATTTGACCATATGTTTGCTGTGCATATGTCTGGTGTTTATATAGTAGACATTCTAAGTAAGAATCAAGATTATACACTTGCCATGAATCCTTGGCCACTGAAATTGTGAATATTAGGGTATTTAAAGGCATATATACAGGAAAGTGAGAAATGCTACATAATTGTATCAGAATGCTATAGGGACCTAGAGTAGCATAAGCCCAGAGAGAATTTTTTTTCAATAATTGAGTCATACATAATTGATGCCTTGCTTGCTTTCCATATTTTGTTATTACTGACCTAAACATTTGATTATTATGCTTAGATGCTCTTGAATAAATAACCTGACCATAAAATGTGGAGTAAAGAAAATTCTATATATTTCTGGCAATCAATTGAAAATTGCCCTGATGTTGAAAGCAAATAAGTTTTCTACTTAAAGGACTTGCGTTGATATTTATTGAAGAATGTACTGGCATCAAGTTTGATTTCTTGGATTTATGTACTGAGAAATTTTTATTTTACATTAAAAGACCAGAATAATAAGGTTGTAAGGCACCATTTAACCTCTGTTATTCCCATTTTCCTCATTACAGTGAAGGAATTCAACCAGGTGAGTGATTTGTCTAAGGTCATATACCTCCTTAGAAGCACTGTCAGAATTAAATCTGGATTTTTAGACTTTCTTTCAGTCCTACTTTATTTGATTTGATTTTAGAAAAGAGAACAGACCTTAAAAGGTCATATATAATGCTCTACTTAGTTTATGAAATACTCTTATGATCTTATGTTAAGATATCTATCTTTTTCTACTTTGCTTAGATTTGACATTTGATTAACATGTGAGATTGTTGAATATATCCTTATCCCCAGCATGAACATTCATATAAAACAAATAAAATTAGTCACATGGACAGGACTTTGTTTCTTCTATTGCTGGGCTTTCTGTGCATATCAACACTAAAATTGTAGTGGTTTCTTGAATGGCATGTTTTGGGATCATGGGTTGTAAATAAAGCCATGACAGTCTTTTTTCGTAAGGTTCACCAGACAGAATAAACAGCCAAACAACTTTAAAAAATCACTATCGAGATGACTTCTGAGCTTTAATCAATCATAATAAGAAAAGTTGTAATTATTCAGTACAAAACACATATGGTGGATGAAATTTTCATGCCTGCTGCAAGTGATATAATAGAAGTGAAACTGTGAAATATCTGATCTGGGCCAAGATTATGTTCTTCTGGAGGTAGAATAATGCAGAAGAAAGACCAATAAATTTGAAGTCAGACTGGATTTCAGGAATTCAACCCTGATACTGCCACTTCCCAGCTATATGACATTGTGAAAGTTGCTTGACTTTTCCAAACTTTACTTTTCTCATCTGCTGAGAATAACACCAGGGTTATTTTTAAAGTTAAAAGAATATATGAATAAGTATTATGCATATAGAAGTCACTATATGTTTCCAAAAAGAGAGTTGATAGATTCATATTGCCTATAACCTACTTCCAGGAAAACGGCTAACATCGAGTTCTGAAAGGAGTCTATGTATGTTTTGTGAATGCCTTATTATGTTCAGTAATCCCAAAATTGATTTACTCAGCGAAACAGTGGCTTCTTCTTGCCCACTGGAAAGTTCAAATATGAATTGTTCCAGTTGCAACTTACTTTTTGCCCATGTCCACTTTATGTGGCTTGCTGCTAGAACAAGCTTCTGTGACTGAGAAGAGGCAGGAGAAGGAATGGCTGGTGCTCTCTAAGGTGCAGTCCTCTTTTCATGAAACTAGGCTGACTGTAAATGTGTTATCTGTTTAGGAAAGTAGGGAAGAAAGCATCTTCTTAAAAATGAATGACATTTTCCCAGTGACACCTAACTCAATCAATATACTCACTATTTATGATGGAGTTACTTAAGTAATTTGAAAATGCACTGAGAGAGAATGCCTGCATTCCCTAAACATTGGCTTAGCACACAAGACCATATACATTGGTTCTAGGACCTGCTTTTAATAGTGAAGAGAGTCAGGACTCTAGGAAACGTCAAGCCAAGGACAAAAGTCACAAGGATGATAACACAGTAGAGGAAACCCTCAGCTCCCTTTTCTGACCTAAATTTTGGCTATGGAGAATAAAATAAACATATATTATTAAAAAAGCCACATGAAACATATTTCTGTTTTTGGCCAAGATGGAGTGATAAGAACAAGGTTTACTCTTCTGCCTGAAACAACGAAAAAATGAACAAAATAAATTAAACAACAGCTTACCTCTGGACATCAGATAATGAAGTCCAAGGATGAGGTGAACTCTACAGTTGCCCCAGATCTTTGCCTTGAAAATGTTTCCAGGCAGGATGTTAGAGGAGAAATCCAGGCAAAGCCTGGGAAAATCCCTGAGTTGAGGAGAGAGAGCTGCAAATATGGGAACACCAAAGCAACTAGAGTCAATATGGCAGGGTACCAGAGAGGCAAAAACTGTATAGGAAAATAACTTCAGAGAGCTGCAGAGGGTTCCCCTCAAGTATTCAGTAGAGTACTAATAAAAACATGTGTTTGAAGAAACTACTCAAGTCTATGGAAAGATCCACTTGAAATGATTAGAAATAACAGTATCTGGCACACACACAAAACCAGAAATAGCACTTGTTTTCAACTGCCAGATTGAGAAACCTCATAATTAATGAGACACTAAGAAGACACTGAAGTATCTAGTGAGTCATAGAGCATAGATAGCCCTATACTAAGTAATTCTCTGGTCCAGATTGTAAATCCTAGAATCAAGACTCTAAGGATCACACTGATTCCAAGGAAATTAAATGCATTTTA
The DNA here is from genome assembly GCF_020826845.1 of Diceros bicornis minor. Classification (NCBI taxonomy): domain Eukaryota; kingdom Metazoa; phylum Chordata; class Mammalia; order Perissodactyla; family Rhinocerotidae; genus Diceros; species Diceros bicornis. The sequence goes on from NC_080768.1 coordinate 32,980,966, forward strand.
GAGCAAAACTTAAGAACATTTGTAGGAATATAAAAACATCCAGCACGTAAAATATGCAGGTCAAATATGTGATGTCTGGCTTCCAATAAAAAATTTCCCAGTGTGCAAAGAAGCAAAAAAATATAAACATATGAAGAGATAAATCAATCAAAATTAACCCAAAACAAACATAAATGTTGGAATTAACAGAAAAGAACATTAAAACAGTTATTATAATTGTATTCCATATATTCAAACAGTTAATAGAGTCATGGAAGATACAACAAAGACCCATAATGAATTTCTAGAAATTAAAATTTTAATGTGTGAAATAAAAAATACACAGGATAGGATTAATGGCCAATTAGACATTGCAGAAGAAAATATTAGTAAACTTAAAAACATAACAATAGAAGTTATCAAAATTTAAATAGAGAGAAAAGAGAATAATGAGAAAAAATAAGCAGAATATCAGTAAGTTGTGAGACAACTTCAAGCAGCTTAGTCTACTATAATTGAATTCCCCCAAGGAGAGAACAAGTGCATGGGTGGGCAAGCAGAAAAAAATTGACAAAATAAAAGTTTTCCAAATTTTGTGAAAACTATAGACCCACAGATCCAAGAAGCTTAATGAATGTCAAGACAAGAAACATGAATAAAACTAAACCAAGATAGGTAACAATCAAATAGCATAAAGAGAAAGCTTTATAAGGAGTCAGAGAAAAAAGATGTTACAAATAGAGTAACAGAAATAAAGATGACTACAGATATCTCCTTGGAAACAGTTCAAGTGAGATAACAGTGAAGCAACTCCTTAAAGAACAGAAAGAAAGAAAAAGAAAGTAAGTTGTCAACCTAGAATTCTATACCCAGCACAATTTTCTTTCAAAAACAATGGCAAAACAAAAATGTTTAGATATATCAAAGCTAAAAGAATTTATTGCCAGTGGACTACTACTAAAGATATTTTAAAGGAAGTCTTTCAGGCAGAAAAAAATGATAGGCAAAGGAAATATGGGATTTACAGAAGAGAGAAGAACACTTAAAATGGTAACTACATGGATAAATATAAAATATTTTGTTATTATGTAAATATCTTTAAGAGATCATTTTAAACTGTTTAAACAAAATAAAAATATGGTGTGTGGTTTATAATTTATGTAAAATTAAAATATATGACTACAATAGTGCAAAAGTCAGGAGAGGAGAAATGAAAGTCTGCATGGTAAAGTTCTTACACTATAGGTGAAGTGCTATAATATCATTTGAAAGTAGACTGTGATACAGTAAAGATGTTTACTAAAAGGCAACCTATGGAATGGGAAAAAATATTTGCAAATCATCTGTCTGATAAGGGGTAAATATCCGAAATATATAAAGAATCATACAACACAATAGCAAAAAAACAAACAATTTGATTAAAAAATGGGTGGAGGAACTGGAAAATAGACATTTTTCCAAAGAAGACATAAAAATAGAGATAAGTGTTGGCGAGGATGTGGAGAAAAGGAAACACTTGTGCACTGTTGGTGGGAATGTAAATTGGTGCAGCTACTATGGAAAACAATATGGTGGCTTCTCAAAAAATTAAAAATAGAATGATCCAACAATCTTACTTTTGGGTATACATCCAAAGGAAATGAAAACAAGATATCAAAGAAATATCTGCCCTCTCATGTTCATTGCAGCATTATTCACAATAGCAAAGATATAGAAACAATCTAAGATATGGAAACAACCTAAGTGTCTGTCAATGAATGAATAAATGGATAAAGATGTGGAATATATATATTGTATATATATATACATACCCAATGGGATAGTATACAGCCATGAGAAAGAAGAAAATCCTGTCATTTGCGACAACATGGATAGAACTTGAGTGCATTATGCTAAGTGAAATAAGCCAGACAGAAAAAGACAAATCTGCATGATGTCACTTATATGGGGAATCTAAAAAAAAAAAAGTCAAACTCATATAAAAGTGGTTGCCAGGAGCTGGCGGGTGGGGGAAGTAGGGAGAAGTTGGTAAAAGGGTCCAAACTTTCAGCCATAATATGAATAAGGTCTGAGGATCTAATGCAAAACATGGTGACTATAGTTGATAACACTGTGTTATATAATTGAAATTTGCTAAGAGAGTAGAACTTAAACATTCTCTCACACACAAAAAAGATAAATATGTGAGGTGATGGATGTGTTAATTAACTAGATGGGCAGGAGGGGAATCTTTTCACAATGTATTCATATATCAAATCCCCACAATATACATTTTAAATATCTCACAATTTTATATGTCAATTAAGCCTCAATAAGGCTGCAATTAAAAATAAATGTATACTATAAACCCTAAAGAAACCACTAAAAATGACATAGCTAACAAGCCAAAAATGGAAATAAAATGAAATAAAAAAATCCAAAAGGAGACAGAAAAAAGGGGAAATAGGGAACAAAGAACAGATGCGATGAATAGAAAGCAAACAGTAGGATATTAGGTTGAAACTCATGCATATAATTAATCACATTAAAGAAAAGTGGTCTAAATACTCAAATTAAAAGGCAGAGATTATTAGATAGGATTAAAAAAAGCAAGATCCAATTATATGCTACCTAGAAGAAATGCACTTCAAATATAAAGACACAAATAGTTTAAAAGTAAAGGATAGAACAAATAACAACCTTGCTTATACTAATTAAAAAAAAGTGGAGGTGGCCATATTAATATTAAGCAAAGCAGATTTCAAAGTATACAATATTACCAGGGACAAAGAAGTTTATTTCATAATGATAAAGGTGTCAATTCATCAAAAAGATATAAAACTCTCAAATGTTTATGCATTGAATAACTGAGCTACAAAATATGTAAAGTAGAAACTGATAAAACCATAAGAGTTTTATAGAAATAGAAAATAGAAATAGAAAAATTCACAGTTATAGTGGGAGATTTTAATACCTCTCTTGATAATTTACAGACCAAGTAGACAAGAAAAAAAATAAGGATATAGATTTGAACAACTCCATCTACAACTTTATCTAATTGACATTTAATAGAACATTCCACTCAGGAGAATACACATACTTTTCCAGTACACAGGAAACATTTATCGAGGTAGACAATAATTTAGGCAATAAAACAAGTCTCAACAATTTAAAATAATTCAAGTCATACAAACTATGTTCTCTAACGAAAATGGAATTAAATTACAAGTCAGTCACAGAAGTAATATCTAGAGTCTAAAAATCATATGGAATTGCAAAGCATTTAGAATTGCCAAAACAAATTTGAGAAAGAACAAAGGTGGAGAACTAATATTGCCTAATTTTAAGAGTTATTATAAACCTATAGTAGTCAAAACAGCAATAACCTACAGTAGTCAAAAAGTAGACATATAGATCAACAGAACAGAATAGAGATTTGAGAAATAGACCCACACATATATGGATAATTAATTTTCAACAAACGTGCAGCAGTAATTTAGTGGAGAAAGTCAAGTCTTTTCAATATGTCATGCTGAAACAACTGAATATCTATAAGCAAAAAAAAAAAGGAAAGGAAAAAGAACATGATTCATATCACATATAAAAAATTAACTAAAAACAAATCATAAACCTAGATGTGAAATCTAAAATGACAGAATTTCTAGAAGAAAGCATAGAAGAAAACTTTGTGACCCTTGGTTAGGCAAATATTTTTTAGATATGATATCAAAAACATGATTCATAAAACAATAAATTTATATAGTGGATTTCATCAAAATTTAAAACTTATCTTCTATGAAAGACATTGTTAAGAGAATGAAAATACAAGCCATAAACTGGGAAAAATGTTTGCAAATAATAAATTGAATGAAAGATTTATATCCAAGATACATAAAGAACTACCAAAACTTAATAAAAGACAAAAACCCAATTATAAAATAGGCAAAAGATATGAACAGATATATCAGAGAAGATAGAGAGCTGGCAAATAGACACACGAAACATTATCAGTCTTTTGGGAAATGTAAATTAAAACCACAATGATATTCCACTACATATCTATTAGAATGGCTAAAATTATACACTGACCATATCAAATGTTGGCAATGATGTGGAAGAAGTAAAACTCCTATACATTGCTGGTGGTAATGTAAAACAGTAAAACCACTTTGGAAAAGTTAGGTATTTTCTTTAAAAAATTAGGCATATATTTAGCATTTGAACCAGCCATTTCATTCCTAGGTATTTCCCTAAGAAAAGTGAAAGCATATGTCCATCACAGCTTTCTTTGTAATAGACCAAAACACGAAACAACTGAAATGTCCACCACCATGTGAATAGACAAACTGTGGTATCTACATGCAATATTACTCAACAATAAAAAGAAATGAACTATTGATTTGCACAACAACATGGAATAATCTCAAAATAATTATGCTGAAAGAAGCCAGATCAAAAGAAAGTCTATAGAGTATGATTCTATTTATATAAAATGCAAACAAATCTATAGTGACAGAAAGATCACTGTTTGGGGAAGAGCAAGGCAGGGAGGGGTGAAAGGGAAAGATTATAATAGGGTACTAGGAAGTTTTGGGTGGTGGTGGATATATGTTCATTATCTGGATGTGGTGATTATTTCAGAAATATATATATATATGTCAAAACTTATCAAATTGTACACTTTAAATACATGCAGTTTTTCTGTCAATTAAAACAAAACCAAAAACAATCCCCTCCCCCACACACATGCTTCTTTATCCTGAAGAATAAACGCCTAAACACCACAAGAGTATTATTGAGTTATATTTCTATAGTGCTTTCATCATATAAAGCACATAGAAGCTTACAAATTTTTCATATATTTCATTTAATCTTCATAACAGATCAATGAGATTCTGTACATCAAGTTTCCAACTCTTTCCTCCATGCTAAATCTCACAAATGTGCACAACACTTGGAAATAAGATATTCCCCGGAGGATTATTTTTACAATCAGCATAATACAGAACAAAGCAACAGTATGCAAAATTCCCAGAGTCAGGAACATTTCCAGGTAGAAACACTTGATAGCAATTTAAAATATCAACTTGATTGAATTTATTAAGGGAAGATTATACCAATTATGAAGGGATTTGACCATCAACAGAATCCTAGGCAAGGGAGCATCTTTGAGACCTCCTTTGTCAGCGACCACTGAGCACTATCCAGGAGAGAGAGTACCCAAGAACTTGACCTATCCCATTTTTGTGGCATATGTATCTTTGTTACAGGGATGGGTTCATAGGTCTGAGTATCTTGTACTTAAGCATCTAGAATCACATAATTAAATGTTCTTCATATTAAGAAAATGCCCTTCTAATTATAATCTGGCTTCCCATGGACCCTGGCTTCAGGGAGATAGTGTGCTGGTCTGAGAACTCCAGTGCCCCTTAGTAGTTAGAGTTTTCATTTTAAATTAAGCATAGGCTCTCAGGAGTTATACCTCAGTCTCCTCGTACATGGCTAATGTGAAGCCTCACTGGAAAGACTGAGCCATTCTCCTTGTCACTGAGACTGCAAGATGGAGATGGAGAGTGGAACTTGGTAACACTTGCCATAACAATTCCACTCTGTGGGACATTGCCACGGCACTTGAACAGCCTTTTCTATGAAAAATTTCTTCAGTTATTTTCCTCCTGTTGTAGAATTTCTATGATTAGGTGTTGTTATAGCCATTTTCACAGATGAAAACACTGAGGTTCAGTGATGCTATATTTCCTGCTCAAGTTCACCCAGCTGGTAAAGGATAAAGCTTGGAATCCTACCTAGGACTTCTGACTCCAAGTCCAAACCTCTCCTTATTGCTTCCTGGTAATAAAATGTGGTCAATGTCGAGAGATTTAACTTTGTGATACCTGCAGGCTGTCTGTAGGTACTGGTAGACGGCCTGGGGGCTGGTGATTGGGTGACGGAGGTGGAGCAGGGAGAAAACGTTTCTTAAATGCATCTACCAAATGAAATAAAGGCATTTAAGTCTTAAATCGTCAGTCTAGACTCTGCCTAACAGCAAAGCATCCATTGCCAACATTCAGCTTCATGACATTTACTGACTTGTTCAGACTCAGTAGATCTCTGCTTTGACTCAGGAATAATGTTTGTCCATGTGTGTGCTCTGTTCTATGTGTGCATAGGTGAGTCCATGCGTGACTAGGTAAGTGTTCATGATTATCTTTAGACATCGTTGGTAATTGGAAATGATTTTACTCCAGCAGCAAATGCTGAGCTGGGATCTGATTGGGATTTAGTCCATGCTTCACCCGCGCAGATAAGTCTCAAGGGCCGAGATTATCAGGCTTAGTTTAGCAGCTAGTTCCATTACGCTTCATTATACGTGACTGGCTATCTCAGGGGGACTGGAGGGCCCTGCTAAGGCATTCAAGAGATGTCAGCCTGGATGGCTTATATGTGAAACGGGGAGAGTGAGGCAATTTTTTTTTCCTTTGTGCTAAAGCTGAGGTAATTAAAAATGACAGCTAATCTGTTGTTGGAGCAGTATGGTGGTTGGTTATTTCTGCACATTTAAGGACGGCGGTCTCACCACAGATAGTCTTCTCCACGAATGGAAGAGACATTTGCCTATTTTGCTAAATAAGATGCTCTGCACAGATCTACAATCAACTCACTGTGCAAGAGAGGTGAGGGGCTGGTATTTTGTAATGAAGTGAGCGCTAGAATTTCAACGTCTTTAGTGAAAGGAAAGAATCAACTCAAAATAATTAGCTTTTACAGTGGAATTAGGGTCTAAATTCCATGAGGGCAAGAATTGTATTCTTTTCATTTTTGTATGATAGAGGAGTAACTGGTTCATAGCAATTGCTCAATAAAGATTTGCATTATTTGCATTGAAGCATGATTTCAAAAAGAAAGCAAAATCACAATTCAGAGTTGTAAGAATTTTATTTCATGAATTTGTTTCAACATTGTCCAATTTGATCCCACCTCCTTGTTAGTCATTACCCACAGTTCTGTTGAATTTACGATAGCAAGTTCTGGGTGGCTATATTTATTTATACACATTTATTTGCATTATATTTTATTTACATATTTTTATATTTTATTTATATAAATGTAAATTTATATATTAATTTATAAATATTTATTTACATTGGATTTGTAAAGCAATGAGTGAACGAAGCAGTACAAATCAAAGACAGAATCTGTCTTTGGAGGATCTCTTAGGGTGGGAATAATTTCCAATTTATTAAGAGGCCTGGAAGATTATACAATAATTACAAACTAGCTGAATTACTTTTATGTCTTTAAGACCATACCACTAGGTCTCTAGACTTTGGCTTTATTTCAAAATTCTATAAAAAATACAAATAAAATTTATTCCTCTAGCTTTCTTAACTATTTAGCTTAGATCCTGTATTTATTATCTATTACTTTTCTTAGAGATTTTTTAATTCTTATATTTTATGCCATTTTTCATAACATTTTGATATCACAGTTAAACTGATACATTTTAATAATAATCCCTACAAGGTAAGTAGTTTTACTTGAGCATTCATCTTCTCATATTTTTATATTCTTGAATAGATCATTACTATCAATTATAATTATATATGTGCTATGTAATTAAATTAAATATATAATTATATTGGGTCTATGTGATTCTAATATTTTGTTATATTTTAAATTAAGTCATTTGTGATGCCTTAAATAATGATCATGTTATATGTCCATATATGTGCACACATGTATACAATATATACATATATTCAATATTTACTTTAAAAAATTTAATCTGTAAGAATTATTGTTCTGAGCATTGCCTTAAAATTTTGAACATGGGATTCTAGGGACACAGAATACCTTACAGAGGATAAATTATCTGACAAAACAACCACTTATTTGTCTGAGACTTCAGAGACAGAGAAGGCAAACTTATTGTTGATTCTGTGCTTGATAGTAACTTATAGCTTTGAATATTTAAGTTTGAATTGTTGAAAAGTGAAGGGAATGTATTAGGAATTTCTGGAAGCAGCAGAAATCATCTCTAAAAATAGTGTGTTAAAGGCTTTTAGTTTCTCTCTGAATTAATTCATCAATCAATATATTTATTAAATACCAACTATATGGAAATCAGTATGGTAGGCAGAAAGCAAAATACAAAGAAATAAAAGGCCCATTATCTGTCTTTACAGAGCTAACAGTTTATTTTGGGGGAAAAAGTTTATGCAACATACTTTTTGTTTGTTTATGTTGCACTATGATGTGGAAGGTATGGTGGTAGGTGTTTTGATGTCTATAAAAACGATTAAAACACAGACCCCAGTTCAAGAGACTTATTGTCTAGTAGGAGGGATAAAACAAGCATATAAATATATTTAGTGATAGAGTATGAAATTTATTATAAGAGATCTAAATAAAGTGTGATGGAATTCAAAGAGCAAAGAGAGCATATGTAATGTCAGGAGTTTCACTGAACAGTTGGCTTTTCAAATAAAGTTTGACAGACATAAATACCAATTGCTTTCTAGTCACCTTCAATATTTCTAAGACACCAAAGAGAGTTTTGACACCCTCTACATTTCTTTTATAATTCCAGATGGCTCAGGAGAGGTCATGATAGATCATAATGTGTGTGTGTGTCTGTGTGTGTGTATGTGTATGACATGAAGAAATGTGACCTTATAAGATATTCATAGATGACATTGACTTTTGCAATCTCTTCCATGTCCATGACCTTAAATAACCACATATATATAAATGACTACCTGACCTGTATCTTTAGCCCAGACCTCTCCTCTGAGCTCCTAGCCCCACAAAGTCAACTGCCTGTTTAACACATTACTTTGAATATTTTAAAGGCACCTCAAACTCAATAGGACTACAATTGAACTCTTGATCTTCCCCTCAATCCTGGTAGTAGTAGTCATTAGTGCTGTTTCTGGATCTCTTCTTTCTGGTAGATTGTACTTCTTTATGCCCTTAAAGCTTGGTGTGGTCACGTGACTTACTTTAGTCAATGGGATATGAGCAGAAGTGACATGTATCACTTCCAAGTATAAGTCTTTAAGAGATGCTGTGAAATTTGTCATTATCCCTTCCCTCCTGTCAAAGAAACCAACATTTCAGATGATGGAGATGTCATCAACTTAGTTTCCTAAACAAGCATGCCATGGAACAGAGCCCCCGTCTTACCTGAAATGGACATATAGTGTGAATGAGAAATGACCACAGTTTTTTTACAGCTTTATTGAAATATATTTTACATACTATAAAATTAATTCGTGGTTTTTAATATATCAGACTTGTGCAACCATCACCACAAAATAGTTTTAGAACATTTTCAATATGCACAAAAGAAACTCTATATACATCAGAAGGAATTTCCCATTCCCACTTACCCAAATTCCTACCTCCAGCTCCAGGCAGCTACTAATCTACTTTCTGTCTTTGAACCTTTGCTGTTTACATAAGTAATAATTGGAAGATGCTTATTTCTTTTTTTAACAAGATGGATTTTTCTCTTTTTTCTTTATTTTTGCTGGGAAAGATTCGTGTTGAGCTAACATCTGTTGCCAATCTTCCTCTTTTTTTTTTCTCCCCAAAGTTCCAGTAAATACTTGTATACTCTAGTTGTAAATCCTCCTAGTTCTTCTATGTGAGCTGCCGCCACAGCACGGCCACTGACAGACAAGTGGTGTGGTTCCGCTGGGGAACCGAACCCAGGCCGCCAAAGCAGAGTGCGCCGAACGTTAACTAGTAGGCCATCAGGGCTGGCTCGGAAGACGCTTGTTTTTGATGGGTAACTTGGCTGATACATTGGTTCTCTTCTAGTGCTCTCTATCTTACCAAATGGCACCCATCATCACAAAAATCAGAAACTTAGATGTTATTCTTGATACTCTACCTCATTCCCCGCATCCAGCTAATCTATAGATCCTATGAATTGTACTTCCTGGATATTTCTTTAGTTTGTCTATTTCTCTCTGTTTCCATTGCTACCAGTCATGCATTGCTTAATGATGTGGATACGTTTTGAGAAGTGTGTTGTTAGGCGATTTTGTCATTGTGCAAACATCATAGAATGTACTTACACAAACCTAGATGGTATAGCCTACTACACTCCTGGGCTATATAGTGCTAATCTTATGGGACCACTGTTGTATATGCAGTCTGTTGTTGATTAAACCGTCATTGTGTCACACATGACTGTACTACCATCTCTTTCTTGCACTTTCGCTAGTGTTTCCAAATTCCTAACAGATATTAAACTTCATGATTTGGGAATAAGAAATCAAAATTCCTGGGAATTCTTTGGAAATCCCGAAATCATAAACTATTCTGTATTTTTCATAACATTTAATTTATGTGTTTTTTTGTGGGAGAGTTATAATAATGATTTTTAACAATATTTACATGTACTTAATATAATGAATGGCTATAATAATAAAGCCTGCATCGTTTTTCTGTGGCAGAATCATACTAAAAGTTACAGAGATTTTCTATAAAAATATAACAATAAATGCATGCTTTATTATTATCATGAACCAATATACTGTGACAACAGTCTATATTTCAATAATATTTAAAAGTGATTTTTGCCTGATAAAGACATTTGGTAACAGAAAAAGTTAAATAAAGGGAACATTAATACAAAATAAATGCCAAATAAAAATTATTCAAAAATTGAAATATAAAACTCCAAATATTTAATAATTAAAAATTATTCTTTTTTTTTGTGTGTGAGGAAGATCAGCTCCGGGCTAACATGCATGCCCATCTTATTCTACTTTATATGGGACGCCGCTACAGCATGGCTTGACAAGTGGCGGGTCGGTGCGTGCCCAGGATCCAAACCTGTGAACTCTGGGCCACCAAAGCGGAGCACACGCACTTCACCGCTATGCCACAGGGCCGGCCCCTAAAAGTTATTCTTAAAATAAAATGCAAAAACACACAAAGCATTAACTGCCCTAATAGCCTTGATCTTTGTTTCACAACAAATATTGCAGATGTAGAAAAATTTCTTAACATTGTTCACTGGCAGTCAAATTTTTAAAAGTTCATCCAGAAGCATTTTCAAGCTGGGCATTAAGGTACATATTGCTTTATATAAGCTCATTTTCTTTTTTATCAATAAAAGTATTCTGTCTGCTTACCCCAGTTTTGGTTTTGCTATGAAATCTGTATTGCTTTGGCTAATTCAGGTTTTAGATTGGTTTCTAATTTTGTGTTGAAGTGTCCACAACATCATCGTCTTCTCTTTGTATTTCCTCTGCTAAAGTGTTTACACTGAACTGTAGCCCATAGTAAATATTCAACACTAGAAAACACTGGTGAATAATTTATTACAAAGTATTAAAATAACATGACTTCCGATCTCCTAGCACATTTAATAACACTCCTCAGAATCATGTGTCAAAATTGCCAGATAAGGGACTTTGCATCCAAAATTTGTTACTTTTGGAATATTAAACATAAAATTTGTATAAAGTATACTATGTGAATAAATTTATTAATTGTTTTTATTTGTAAAATCAACTCCTCCTTATCAGCACACGGAGCCAAAGACACACACTTGCAATGTGACAAGAACTACAAGCAAAACTGACTGATTAGATTGTGACCACTTCTCTCCTATGTGCTTCTGTCAATTCCTAGAAGCGTTGCCCCTAGCCTTCCATTCCGCGTTTCCGGCTCTGGCTTGTCACTTGATGTCAGTGGATTCCTTCAAACCAGCAGTCTCTATGTGGACTGTGGAGCTTTAATTCTCACAGGAGGATTATGTTATTTTACCCTGTTTTTCTGAACTCCTGACTGATTTTTCTTGGGATTCAGAAAAACAAATTTCCTGAGAAATGTGGGAAGGAATTCCCATATGGAAATCTTAACTCGTGCAATAGTCTCTCTGTATCCAGTCCGACCCTCCTTTCATCCTTTATTATATTCAGTTATTTTCTAAAAACACAAACCCGATGAGGTCTTCCCCAGGTTGAAATGTCTTTAATGGCTTCCTCCTTGCTCTTAGGATAAAAACCAAATCCTTAAAATGGTCTTTAGGGCAGCTGCAAGCCTCTGGCCTCTTATTACACTGTTCTTCCCCTCAGCGTTCGTGTTACACTTGAGCTACTCAGGTCTCCTTTTAATTCCATGCTCTTCCCATCGTGGGACCTTTGCTCTTACTCTTTCCTGCATCTGAAACCTTTTCCATTCCTCCTCCTTCTGATCTCAGCTCAAATGACATTTCTTTAATTAAGTTTTGCCTATCTCAAGTTATGTCAGTTTTCTTTAAGTGTTCTCTAAATCCGTCTTCTTTCCTACAAAACACTTAGCTCAATTCATAATTATACAGTAATTTGTGTGGGGTTACCTGTCTAAGAGTATGCATAGCACACAGAAGGCACTTAAAAACATATGTTGAATGAATGCTAAGTGAATCAAATCATGGGTCAGGAAGAAGCAGAACGTGCTATATGTAAAATATATGTCCCCGTCAGATGATGGTAAAAAAAGATGTCCCATAATCACAATTCAACAATATAATTGTGTACCTATTATATATCAGGCACTATGTTCATTTCTGGAATCCAAGAGTGAACAAGCCAACAACAAAAGTCCCATCCCCACTGCAGCTTACACATTCTCATGGGAGGAGATCTCAATGTGCAAAACCAGTAGGTGTACATAATATGCTAGATGGTGATAAGTACCATGGAGAAAAATAAATCAGGGAGCTGGGATAGCAAATTTTTTGGGGGGGTGAGAATTACACATTTATAAAAGTTGCCCAGGAAACCCTCAATGAAGCTGACTAGGGTGCAAAGACCTAAAAGAGGTGAAGGAATGGTGCTGTATGGATATTCGGGACAAGTCTATTCCAGGTGAGACCCTGAGGTGGGAGGATGCTTGGCATGTTTAAAGAATAGCAAAAAAGCCAGTGTGGCTGGAGGAGAGTGAATGAGGAGGAGAGTGGGAGGAGATAAGTCTAGAAGTGATGGGGGAGGGGTGCAGACAGTGTAGGACCTTGTAGGCTATTGACAGTTCTTTGGCTTTTACTCTGAGATATGAAACCACTGGAGGGTTTTGAGCAGAGTTGTGACATGACCTAACATATTTTAACAGGATAACGTTGGTTCCTTTGTTGAGAATAGATGGTAGTGGGTTAACGACAGAAGCAGGGGGATTAGGAGGCTATTACAATAATCTTAGTAATGGTTCATGACTAATGGTGCAATGATCAGTATAGCAGCAGGGAAGGAAGTAAGAAGTCATTGGATTCCTGATATATTTTGAAGTTGAACCAATAGAAGTTGCTTCTGGATGGGATGTTGGCTGTGAGAAAAAGAGAGGAATCAAGAATGACTCCAAATTTGTGGGCACAATTCAATGGAAGGATGAGGAGTGTGGTTGGGGAGGGAGGTTGTGGAATTGTAGGTTTTGACTGGGAGGGATCAGGAACCTATGTTAGAACTTGTTAAGTCTGAAAAGCCTAGAATCAATTCAAGTGAAAATGTTGCACAGGTAATAGGATAAGTTTAAAGTTCAAGAAACAGAATGGGCCTGGAGACATTAATTTGCGAGTTACCAGTGTATAGATTTTATTTATAGCCATGAGACTAGATGACTTACCCAAGAGAGTGACTAACATTTAAAAGAAAAGAGATCTAAGGACTGAGACCTGGGCATTTTAACAATACGGATCGTGGAGATGAAAAAAAAAAAAAAGCCAGCAAAGGATACTGAGTAGTGACCCGAGAGGTGGGAGGAATACCTGGAAAGTGGTTGGAGGTCTGGACAACACAGAGGTCTAACTTTGAGTGTATGTGATTCTTTTTGATCTTAGCTAGTTGGCAAAGAAGCAGTCTTATGTCAAGTGCACAGGCTACTTCTTGATTTCTGCTGATGGAGGCTTCAGTGCTGACAGGGAACAGCACCACTTGAGTACTGGAGGTTCCCACTTGACCCACAACAGTAGATTCTAGAAGAAAGGCAGCTGAGCTCTGAGACTGATTGTTCCCTTTTGCATTCTGTTGGTGAAGGTATTGAGGCCAGGCAAGAGACAGTTCTACTTAACATGAGATATAAGCATGTGTTTGTATGAATGTAATACGATGATTTGCAAGAGAATTGCTGAACATATACTCTGTTACCCTGTGTCAACCGGAAAACACTACTTAAATTAGCTTACCTTTTTGGGGAGGGAATGAAGAAAGCAATTAGGAAATTAGTTATTGTGTCCTGAGCAAAAACTCCTCTTATTGGTGTTGGCTGGTGACATCACACGACAGCAGGACAGGTTTAAATTCTCATTCTAGCTACCTTCTCTTAAATCACTTTGTGTGATCATCATACATGTTAATGTAATTTTCTATGGCTTTCAGATGTTTTTTGTATAGACCAACTATGATAATCGTCTTAAAGTGAGGATGAGGTATAGGAATTACCTTTCCTTTGATTAAGGATAAAACTCCAGCTTATTCCAGGGGGCCAGCCCGGTGGCATAGAGGTTAAGTGCACATGCTCCACTGAGATGGCCCGGGGTTCGGATCCCGGGTGTGCACTGACACACCGCTTGTCAAGCCATGCTGTGGCAGTGTCCCATATAAAGTGGAGGAAGATGGGCACAGATGTTAGCCTAGGGCCACTCTTCCTCAGCAAAAAGAGGAGGATTGGCAACAGATGTTAGCTCAGGGCTAATCTTCCTGCCCCCCCCAAAAAAAGGCAGAATTAAAAAACAACAACAACAAAAAAAACTCCAGATTATTCCAGAGGCATGATGATGCTAGCATACAGCTGTTAAAATTAGGACCAAAGGTGATTTAAAGTGTTGGTGCTGTCAGATCAAGAACATCAGCGGAATGCTCTAATCTTCCTTAGGACTCTGAAGAACCTAGTGTCAAGCTAGGGTTCAAATCATGACTCTGTCAATTATATTTAACTTACCTTGGACAAGTCACTTAATGTCTCTGAGCCTTCGTCATCATTTATAACATATAATAACATTTCCCTCATTGGTTTATTTGAGGATTAAAGGGCATACTATATGTAAAATCACGTAGGACAAAGCAGGTACTCAACAAGGTTGAATATGCGTGCGGTGAGGTCAGTCTGGCCATGCTGTGTCAAAGAACACATAATAAAGAGAGAATCAGTTTAAAATTTAGGAGACCTAAAAAATAAAGAGAGGGACATAAAAAGTTAAGGAAATATTTAATTCTGTGATTTCACAGCCAGTCACTTCCTGGAGGGGTGGTAGAGAACACAGCATGCAGGTAGTCACTACGGGAGGAAAAATCCATGGGATACTGGGCAGTAGGTTTACAGGGAACATATGAGGGAGCCATCCCAAAATAAATATTTCTAATTGGCAAGAAGAATTAATAGTAACGACAACCAACAGTTATACATGAAGTCTACATTCATTTTATAATTACCTCATTTTATATGTGTTATTGTCCTCATTTTACAGATGAGTAAAGTCAAACACAGTGTTTAAGTGACTTCATCAAGGTCACTTAGGGAAAAAAACAGTGGAGCTGGTTGTACGGTTTAGGAAGGGCTTAGATTTTTCTTTCAGAGCCAATTTAAAAATAAAAAAGAACGGCACTAAAAGGAGAAGAATGCAAAGTTGATGTTTGACAACTGAATAAGCACAGTAGTTGAGGAATATATAAACATTTCTTGTAGAACAGTTATTGAAAATATGTTAAGAGCACAAGGCCATCTTTAGCTGGCAGCAAAACAACAGCAAAAATCATTTAGAAAAAGGGTATGGCACCATCAAGCCCTATATGATGATTAACGCTTACTTGCCTCCTCCTGAAGAATAGAGCAGTGAGAGAAGAGTTTAGAGTGAATGAAAATGTATTCTTATTCACAATCAAATGAAATGTTTTGGGCCTAGAGCCAAAAAAATATTCTGATTGAATTTTTTTCAGATGCCTAAAATTAACTTGCTCAATTTTATTTTATTTGCCCATATCCTTTGTTGTCTACAAAATGAGGGCTTTTGACCAAATAATCTCTATGTTTCTTTCCAGCTCTTAAATTTCATGACTGTGTTCCATTTTTTAGTTAAGCGAGGGAAGAGAGACTTTAACTTTTAGTATGAAATTTCTATTTCATCAGAAAAATAAAATAACATGTCCTTGACTTAGTAATTCTCCATATAAAATAGTTTTCTATTTGTACTTTATACTTAACATATCAGTAAAGAGAGATTTCAAAAAAAATCATTTCAGGCTTGATAGAGGTGGAAGGATCATAAGTATAAAAGATGACATCTACTCTCAGAATCTTAATCCTATTGGAAAGATTCTTAAGCATATTTTAAAATTAGGAATCAATGAGAATTTCTACATAATTATCAAAATTCATCATCTTGAATGGTCTGTTTAATTTGGCTATTCTAATCGTCAGTTTGATGTGTGGAACAGTTAACTAATTGAGTTGCAGATTAACAGACTGACAACATCAAATCTACAAATATAGGAAAATTTTACAAACATGTTCAATAGAGGTTTAAAGTTATCTAAATATTTTAGTGGCAATATACACCTATTATCTAGAAACAAAAAGACCAAGATAAGTTCACCATGTGGAACGCCAGGCCTCGGGGTCTTCTCAAATTCTTATCAATTTGTCAAAATATCTTACCCTTTACAGGATGTAATACAACCCCATCAAGCTATAGAAAATTGAGAAAGAAATAAAATATGTTCATAGGATTCCCATTGCTAAAGCAAGAAGGAAGTGTGTTATTGATAATATCACCAAGTTAATTAAGAATTATTAGTAATAAGAAAATAGGTACTTTTAAAATTCTGACACCACTGAAAAAATAGATTTATCAAATGCTGGTTCAATAATATAGAATAACCTTAATGTGACAAGTTTTATAATCTAATGCCACTGTATTATTTTGTGTAAATCATTTAAGCTCTTTGGGACTCAATTTCTTCATCTGTCAAAGAAGTTTGGATTGGATTAATCTTCTCAGACCATGAGGACACATAATAATAGTAAATACTTATTGGACACTAACTATGAGTCAAGAATTGTTCTAAGTGAGTTTACACATATAAAATTCATTGAGTTTTCCAAACAATGGTATGAGGTAGTTGCTAACATTGTAATTTCTGGTTTTACAGTTTAGAAAACTGAGGCACAGACAGTTTCAGTAATTTTCTTAAGATTTCATAGCTACTGAGTGGTAAAACTGGGATTTGATGGCAGGCCATCTGGCACCAGAGTCCATGGGCTTAACCATAATGTAATACTACCTGTTTTTCAAATAACATGTGCTGTAACTCTCCCCTCTCTCACTTGAGAGCACTACCTGTGGTGGGCCAAATAATGCCCCTTCCCCGCCCCCAAAAGATGTTTAAATCCTAATCCCTGAAACTTGTGAAAACGTTACCTTATGTTGAAAAAGGGACTTTGCAGATGTGATTAAAGTAAGGATCTTAAAATGGGCATTTATCCTGGATTATCTGAGTGGGGCTAATGTAATCACAGGGGTCATTATAAGAGAGAGGCAAGAGTGTCAGAGTCAGAGGAGGAGAGGTCCAAGTGATGTGATTACTAGAAGAGGCCACAAGCCAAGAAAAGCAGGGCAGCATCTAGAAGCTGGAAAAGGCAGGAAATACATTCTACCCTAGAGTTTCCACAAGGAACACAGCACTGTCAATATCTCGATTTTAGCTCCAAGACTCTTTTCAGACTTCTGACATATAGAACTATAAGATAATAGGTTTGTGCTGTTTTAAGACACTAAATTTGTGGGTAATTTGTTATAGCAGCAATAAAAGACTAATACACTACCATGGTGAGTTTCCATTTATGATCAGAGTGTTTCTCAGGTATGCTGAGTAAAAGAAAGGTCATAAACCCACAGATTAAACAACCTCTAAGGTTTGTTTAGCTCTGAGATCGTAAACACATATGTTATATATATTTTGTAGCTACATGTGATAAATTCCTGTCTTAACAGTTAGCCTTTAAAATGATGATTTAGTAATGGCGCTGATAAAAACAAGAGCAAGAGACTCCAATCATATGTATGAGACAATACCAGGAACTTACAGTACAATTAAAGTGATATATAGGGTCAATATTTTTCATGTTGTTTTACGTATTCTCCAAAATTATTTAAAACACTAAATTAACAAAGATTTCAACATAAAAGAACAGATTAATGAGTTTCTTTATAAGAAAAAAGAAGTATCTAGTTGAATTTATTTATGAATAAATTCAATAAAAGTGTTTAATAAACTCTGATCTAGTCAGATTCTATTAGATGACAGTCCTAATTCAACATGTGAATATAGTTGAGAAACCTTCTGTTTTCCTTTTGAAGCTGGGCAACTGAGGGTTACTGTAAATATTCAATAAGAACATGATTACCCTTCCACCTGTTCCCAACACAGACACATATGAAAAGAAGTTAATCTTGTTAACTTACTGTTTTCTTGTTTAACCTGAGGGATGACTCAAGGGTCACAAGGATTTATGAGCTTGTTTTGCAGTAGACAAAGAACGCCTTCAAGGAAGTTATGATCACCAGATAACCAGTCCCCAGCTGCTGTTGAAGCTCAAAAGTCTGATTGCCCAAGGGCTTATCTGGAGTAAAAGAAACAAGGATTTCCCCTTTGCTTCTCCAAAACTCCTCCTCCCAAGCCCCTTACCTCTATGAAGGCCCTCTGCTTTCTTCTTTCATTAAGGCAGATTTGAGAGAACCTGTCCTCCTGCCGTCTGGTTTTGGCCAATTGAAATAAACCCTTCTCCATCTCCAAGCACCAGTGTCTCAGTGATTGGCTTATTGCGCATCTGTCACACAAACCTGAGATTAAGAGGTTCAGTATCACTTTCAAAATACTAACTTTCTTGCTCCAAGAGGAGTTAGTCACAAGCTCTATATTCTTGATTCATTATTTAGACTTTGTATGTGCATGTGTGTCTTAACCTAAGAAAACTGATTGTAAGCAAAGTGGACATGCCTAGTATCAAAGGTGATGTCAGAGGGATGAAGATGAGCTGATTGAGACAGTTTCAATCTATCTCATTCATAAGCAAAATCTGAGTCATTATATAATAAGGAGATTAATTTAGAAAAAAGTAGAGGATTATGTTAAATTCACAGAAGGAAAAATCTATATGCATAATTCTTCATATAATCATTTGATAAGTTTCTCTAACATTTCAAAATATCAGAAAATTTGGAGCTGTTCTTAAGCCAATATTTAGCTGACATAACTGATTTTGATATTGTCTTATACTCAGGTTGCACATGAAGGGATTTTTCTCATTTACCTTCAGGGATATCAGAAGCAGGTTCTGAAATGAACTAATTGGCGAACACTTTAAGAGGCACTTGCTCAGGAGCATATAAATTACAGTGTTTTATAATGCCTTACACAATGCTGAAATAATTTATAGTATCATATCAGGAAGCTAAATCTCAGTGGAGCTTTTTAAAATTTTTTAACATCTAAGGATTTTCAGTCCATGTGGAAAAGTGGATTTCATTTCCTAAAGAGAATATAATAAGTGTGCGAGTATTAAAACAGAGTTGCTTGTGTAGCTCAGCTTGTTTTACCTGGAACTTATTACTGTATAAATTGAAAATGATTGTATGCATTCTACAAAAACATTGTGTTGTCCTGAAGTAGCATCTTCCATCAGCTGTGTGGGGTTAGGAAGATCATTTCAGTGGGTTAGCAGTTGTTTATGAAGCAGAGATTTATACAGTGCATGTTGCACAATTACAAAGGGGCAAAAGAGTGGTTCAAAAAAAGGAAGTGAATATGGTTTCTCAAGCATCTATTTAAGCAGACAATACATGAATATAGGAGCAAGATGGAGAAAAACGGAGCACACAAACAAATATACAATAATGTGACCTGGGCTGTGACCATGAGCGCTGAGGCACGCTAAAGTGAAGAAGATCAACGTAAGGCTCAATTCACAAGAAAAGTCTCCAGGAGGAGACAAGTCTTGATTGGCTAGGCTATGGAGTTGATTCAGGATTTAGATAGTCTGAGAAGAGAAAGAAGAGAATTTCAGGTAGATAAGGAGGAAGAAACTAATGGACAGTTCATTTAGTCATTCAAAGAACATTGAATGGTGCCTGTGTGCCAAAAATAGTCCTGGGTGCTGACAATACAGCAACGAATAAAGCAATAAAAAAATCACTTCCCTCATAGTTTACAATCCATAAAAATAGTAAAATGAACGGTTTCTTAGATGATGATAAGTGCTACGGAGAAAATAAAGCAGAAAAGATGTTTTGGGATTATTGAGGGAGCAACTTTAAATAAGATAGTTAGGGTAACTCGTACTTAGAATGTGACATTTGTGTAAGATCTGAAGGAAGTAAGGGAGCAAATCATCTGGAAATCGAAGAACAGAGTATTGAGAAAGGAGGATCAGGCCCTGAGGCAAAACCATGCCTGGCATGTTTGATCAAGAGTGGGCAGGGAAATGTGGCTGGAGCAGGATGAGCAAAAGGGAGAACTACAGGAGATGAGATCGGAGAGGTGACAAAAGCCAGATGGTGTAGGACCATGTGGGTCATTTTTGGGATTTAGGCTTTTACCCTGGGTGACATAGGGAAGCACTGGAGAGTTAAAACAGAGGAGTGGTATGAACTGGTTTATGTTTAACAGGATTACTCTGGATGACATGCTGAGAATAAACTACAAGGGGCAAGAGTTGGAGGGAATCATCGGTGGGAAGTGAGGCAGCTGCTGCAATAGTCCAGGGGACAGAAAGTGGTGGCTTGAACCACAGTGGTAGTTGTGGAGCTTATGAAAAGTGGTCAAATTTTGAATTTATTTTATAGGTTTAACTAACATATTTTGCCAATGGATTAAAAGTGTGGGAAGAAAGAGGAAGGAAGTGAGGTCGGGAGAGGGAGACAGAATATGAATGAGAATGAATTCTGAGCAAGTGGAAGGATGGAGTTGCCATTAACTGAAATGGGGAAGATTGTGAGAAGAGTAAGCTTGGAGTAAAGATCAAATGCTTAGTTTAGGGCAAATTAAGTTGATGATACCTTTAGATACCTTCAAGTGGAGATGAGGTGGGTATAAGTCTAGAGTTTAGGAAGAGTTACAGGAGGAATATATAACTTTGGTAGTTACAAGTGCACATTGTATTTGAAGACTTGAGATTGCATGAGGTCACCAAAGGACTGAGTATAGGTAAAAAAGAGGTTCAAGGCATAATTCTAGCGCTCCAATGTTATGAGGTTGGAGAGATGAGGAGAAGTGGTACATGAGATTGAAAGCAAGCAGCTGGTTATAGGCTGGAGAAAAACCAGGAGGATGTGATGTCCTGGAAGCCAAATGAAGAAACTGTTTCAAAGAGTAAGGAATGACCAACTACGCCCAATGTTACTGAAAAGTTAAGTAAGATGAGGATTCAGATTTGTTCATTAGATTTAGCTGTATAGAGTTTATTGGTAGCTGAAAGCTTGGATTTTCTGATTATATAAATGTAGTTATCATTTTCCTATGCCATATCTCCCTAGGGATACAATATGGTTTTGATATCAATTACAAAATAGTTTTAGGCTTCTGGCGGTTTAAAAATATGGCTACAAATTATTTGATACACTGTCCTTCAAAAGATAGGGCTTAATACCCTTCCTCTTGAGTAGAGGCTGTACTTAATGACTTGCTTCTAATGTAACAGAAGTGAACGCATGTGATATCAATTAGGACATAACACGTTGCGGCTTCCTCCTGGACTTGACTGCAGCCTCATGAGATACTGTGAGCCAGAACCACCTAGCTAAAGCCACTCCTGTATTTATAACTCACAGAAACTGTGAGATAATAAATGTTGACTTTTAAGTTTTGGGATAACTTGTTATGTGGAAGTAGATAAGTGATACAGATTTTAGTGCCTCGAAGTAAGGTGCTTCATAACAAATAACCAAAAGTGTGGAGTGGCTTTGGAACTAAATAGTGTGCAAAAGCTAGAGAGACTTTGAAGAGAGTGTAAGTGAAAGCTGATGTACCTTGACCGGACTGTTAGTAGAATTTGGGACTTTTGAGGAGACTGTCAGTGAGACTCAAGGGAAAGTGAGGACTATCTTATTGGAAATTGAAAGGAAGGGATCGTTGTTATGTAGTGGCAGGCAGGTTAGCAACACTGTCACCTGCAATAATATGGAAAGTAGAAAATGCTTTAATGAACTGAGTGGACAAGCTAAGGTAATTTCTACACAAAATGTTGAAGGTGCTACTTGGTTTCCTTCTACTTACAGTAAAACGTGAAAGGAGAGAGAGAAGCTTTTGAAAGGTCTGCTAAACAAAAAGAAGCTAGTGTTTTTGGCTTTAAACATTCCCAGTCTCTCCAGATGATGAAAGATGTTAAAATTAAGAAACAGTTTCTGTACAAATATCAAATCAAGGGCTCTGCCAGGTCGAACATTGAAGCTGAGGGTGTGGCTATAAAATCTCTCATTAAGACTTCAGAAGGATCTATGGTGCTGCCTCAGAATACCATTTAGCCAGGAAAAAAGGGCCCTCTGAAGATCTGTCTCAGAGCTCCCCTCAATCAAACAACATGGCTTCTAAGAAGCTTAAGGACTTTGTTCCTCAGCAGAAGCCCTAGATAGAGAAGAGCCTATCTTGATTTATAGGTGTAGATTTATCTATTGAATTAGAGCCCAATAACATTCACATGAGACCCACAAAATTTTTAAAAAAGAATTAAATCAGCAGAAGCACTGTTAGCTTAGACTGAAAGAGACAGAGATAGTGCTAAATAAAGAGGCCTTTGGATCCCCTCTACCCTCACAAATCTACTGACAGGAATCAGGCTCAGAAAACTACTCAGCTACAAACACGTTACCCTTCATGAAAAAGGAAGGATGACATAGAAGGCAAAAACAAGAATGGGACCAAGAGCCATGGAGAATTATTGCCAGGCCTTGAGTCCCAATCAAGAAACAGCCAGCCTATGCTAGATTGGATTTCAGAATTGGTATAGACCAGTGACTCCCGGGTATCTTCCATGTCTATAGTGGTTATCTTGTGCCAATCCCACCATTGAATATAGGGCATGGAAAGAGAGAAATAACTTCTCTTTAGTTCACAGGTCAAGAGGAACTGTACTCAAGAAACTACGTCTGAGAAGCTTCATTCATGCCTTGATCTCATTTATATGACAACATCTCGGATTTCAAGCTAATACTCTATTGGGGATCTTGGGGGTGGGGGGTGGTGAGTGTATTTTGCATGTGTGGCAAATATAAATAAATTGTGGCCAGAGGTCAGATTGTGGTGGTTTTAAAACATGTCTATGAACTCTTGATATGTCTCTCTAAGATGTAGAGCTTAATACTCCTCCCCTTGAGTGTGGGCTGGACTAGTGACTCATGTCTAATGAACAGAGTTAGGCGGAAGTGACAGAACGTGACTTCTGTGATGAGAACACAAAAGGCACTGTAGCTCCCTCCATTTTCTCTCTCTTGGATTGCTTGCCTGGGGAAAGTCAACTGCCGTATCATGAGGACACTCAAGAGCTTTGTGGAGTGAGAACTGAGGCGTCCAGGCAACCACCACTGAGTGAGCTGGGAAGTAGATCATGCAGCTCCAGTCAACACTTCAGATGGCTGAAGCCCCTACTGCCATTTTCATTTCCATCTCACGAGAAACCCTGAACCAGAAACACTCAAATTCTTGATCCATAGAAACTGTGGAATAATAAATGTTTGTTGTTTTATGCCACAAAGTTTTCGGGAAAATTGTTAGTCAGTGATAGATAATCAATACAAGACTCACCACCACCTAGCAGAATTACTGAAATCCTAGCCTCTGAATTCTCCTTTAGGGGTATGTGCATGTGTGGGAAGGGGATAGGGCGGAATTCCAGGGCTCATGAATGATGCTGTTTCTCATTCTTCCATCTGGCTTTCCTCTTGTCATGGGAGGCCTTGTTCTCTTGCCACACCCCATATGCTACTGTCACAGTGATATTCTTTTATCTTGCTCCAACTCTCGTCATGTTGAGCTGGAGAAAGTTCCCTCCTCCTCACCTGTGCTACAGTCTATCACTAAAGCCACAAAAGAGTTTTTTCTTTTTAACATATTTTGTTTCTAGCCTGGCCTCTAAGAACGTCACTCTTTTATTTGCCTGCTTTTGGTTTCAGTCTCTTCTTTCCTAAGAAGCTAACACAGTTTGTTCCTGAAGGACAAGGCTGGAAGATAGTCTGAGAGACAACACATCCTGAAGCACTCAACATCCTCTCTACCCTCTGATTACCAACCACTGACCAGATCATGCGCCTGTATATCACCTCTCTCTGAGTAATCCAACTAAGTGTGTGTTACCTGCAAGCTTAAAATATGTACAACAATATGACTATAATGTACAACAATGTGGCTATAATGGTAAAGATAGATTTTTTAAATTTAAGAACTTAAATAGATAGTGATATGGTCTAAAATATCTTACTACATGATTTCTTCAGAAGGTACATAAAGTTTAGCATTGCCATAAATGGTTATTTATAATGAAATAAAATGTCCTTTCTCAGTAGAAACTGTCCTAAAGGGACTGGTAGACTGAGAGGTGCTCAGAGTTTCATAGATACCTCTTCAATACAATCTCCAAGCAATAAAAGCAAAATGAAAATCTCTTAATTCTCCTAGGCAAAATGACCAAAAGTGACTCCTTACACATATGTT
Organism: Diceros bicornis minor; assembly: GCF_020826845.1. NCBI lineage: Eukaryota > Metazoa > Chordata > Mammalia > Perissodactyla > Rhinocerotidae > Diceros > Diceros bicornis. Next base: position 33,005,616 of record NC_080768.1, read on the forward strand.
GCCAAACCTTGAGCCACTTGACTTTGCCACCTTGACCCCCAAGGATTATGCTATGGGTTGAAATTCTGCCACAAGCAATCACCTGTAGGGGCTATCCAGAAGTCTGTGAGGTGACTTGGCAAGAAAAGTTATCTCAGTATGGATAGCCTATAATATACTGCAACTAAATTTTCCAAGAAAGGAGCTAATTTTATCAGTTCTTCCTGAGACACAAAGAAAGATCATAGAGCGCTAAAGAAAGGTACGAATTCAGACAGTGAGTTGAAAGAGGACTCGTGGATTATGTAGAAGAGCAGCTGGCATCTGCAGGACAGAAGCAGAGCAAAGAGAGCCGACATGGGGAAAGATGATTGTTAGACTCTGTGGGGATACTGGGGCTTCAGTGGTGTCTGCAAGTTCCAGTTCTCTATGAGGGGCTATTGTACTACCAATGAGACTGATTCCCTTCTTTTCTTACTTTCTTTTGCACTAAACTCCCATCACTGAGAGAACTTGATTATTTGGTTCTTTTAGATGACATGAATCAAGCATAGCAGTTTCGGTTCTTATCCAACCATTAACCTCATTATGTCCAGTTGGTCTTCCCATGAGCTTCCTCAGGTTCTCATAAAAATGACTCCTGGCTGGCCCATCCTCTCTCCCTCCACATCCAAATAATAACAATGGATGCCACTTATTGAGTGAGGCATTGTTTTTAACGTATATCATCCCCAAACCTTACACTGACCCGAGAGTTTCATTCACTGCGTCAACAAATATATATGTTAGAATTTATGATCACCATTTTAAAAATGAAGACACTGAAGCTCAAAAAGATTAAGGACTGACCCAAGGTCACACAGGTAATAACTGCCAGAGCTGGGATTCAAACCAAGTGTTATTTAGCTCCAAAGTTCCATCTACTAATCCAATACTTTCCAAACCTGGCTCCAGATGACAGTTTATTCATTCAACTAGGAAATACTGAGTGACCAATATGTACCAGTCACTGGTCTAGGCACTGCAGATTTAGCAGTAAACAAAGCAGACAAAAGGAACCTATATCCTAAAAGATGGAGACAGACAACAAATAAAATGGTAAACTAAGGGGCTTACAAACAAAGATGCTCAGGTGTTAGCCTCAAAGATCATGCTTTTGTAGGTCAGGACATTGGGCTATGTAATCCCTTTTTTTTTTTTTTTTGGTGAGGAAGATTGGCCCTGAGCTAACATCTGTGCCAATCTTCCTCTATTTTGTATGTGAGACAGCGTGCGTGCCACCGAGTGGTGTAGGTCCACATCCAGAAACCAAACCCGGGACACTGAAGCAGAGTGCCCCAAACTTAACCACTAGGCCATGGGGCTGGCCCTTGGAATCCATATTTTTAACAAGGATCCCAGGTAGCATTTTGGTACTGAGTCTTGACTTGACTCCACTGTAGTAGAGAATGCTGACTCCTTCTAAACATGTGTAAATTTATTATGGTTAAGCCATTTAAGTCTCATTCTTGAATACTTCTTACACAGTGTTTTTTTTAAGTTAAATTTTAGAAAAAATCGTTAAGATTCTCCTGAAATTAGAGATTAACCCTGGGTGATGTAATGTATGCTGATTGATAAGGGGGATCCTGCAATGCACACATTTCTAAATATCCGATTAGGATTGGAGAGAAACTTAGCGAGTTCTATAAACCCACTAGCAAGGAAAGTACTGATTTTAAAGGTGGAATCATGGTGTTTTTACAAAAGGATCTCTATTGAAATTATTGATTGTTACTTTACAAGTTTGAGTTTTATAGGCACATCACCTACAGAGGAAACAATGAGACATGGAGGCCTGACCTTGGAAACTCTACATCTCGAGATAGGGCAAGGGATGAGGGGAGAGAGAGGCTTGACTCCATTGACTAGGAGGGAAGGCACATTGTAGGGGGGGAGGAAGAGAAGTAGGACAAATGGGAACATTTGTTAGAGGCCACCAGCTGCTGGCGCATGCTTTGATTTAATATGGGAAGTGATAGGGAGGTATTTCCTTCCGAATCAGGAAGGAGGAAATAGGCAATTAGAGCACAGGGCTGGTCCAGGGAGAAGAATAGCAACTGTCAAATTAATTCATTTGCTCGGGGAAGAAGGGACTGCTGGTGAGTCACTAGCTCTAAGAAGGGCTCGCTTTGTTGTAAAGAGATCACTTCAAGGCCCAGAGTTGAAGACATGAGGCTTTAAGAATAACCTCACCCATCCTCTAATATTGTTCCCTAAATTTCCTGGGTCTCCAGCCTTCCCTGAGTGGTCTGACGTTAGAGAAACATGCTTAGCCTTTTTAGCCTTTTCTAAGTGACCTGTCTATGAGGAGCAACATGGGGATGCTCAAATTAAGCCAGCAGGATAGAAAGAATATTCTCAAACCCAGATACTAAAAGACAAGCTGCGTTTCTCATTGTTTTCCTCTCCTTAAGCCAGGGCTCTAGAGTACATGCTGAATAATAACTATGCAAGAAATTACCAGCATGAGTCAGCCTTATTACGGACGAACAGTTCATCGCTAATGTATTTAACTCAAGTTCTTGTTCTAATGAATTAACTGCACTTAAGTGGTCTGCAGCTGAGAACTTGTTTGGGGAAAATGGCTTGGATACAAATCCCATCTGCAATCACCCTTTAATACATTTAATACTTGTGCAATATTTAACTCAAGGATTCTTTCCAAATCCATTGTCAGAACATCTTAACGAAATGTAAACATCTTGTGATTTTTTAGAAAAATATGGCAATATGCAATGCATGCAGATGACCATTAGGGACAAGTAAAAACAAATGTAAAAGGCCTCTATAATTGGAATTTCTTTTCCCCTTTAAGCTGTGAATGGTGTGTTCCTGTGAAGCTTAATTACTTTGCTGGAGAAAATTCCAGCTGATGACTCTGTCTACAAGGCACAAAGTCCTATTTTAGATCAGCTCTAAATCTTGTGAAGTCAAACAAGGATTATTTGATTTATCCACAGTTTATAGAAAGGAGATATACATGCCTAAAATGATTCTTGGGTGTTAATATCAGAGATGCCATAAGATCATCTAATGTGCAGTTCGTCATGTAGTGATTTCAGCAGCATTTGGGAGCCTCACGTTAACTGCACTGAAGGAAAGCCTGTAAATAAACACTGTTTAAAGTGCTTTGTCTATGAGCTAACAATGTCAATAATGTCTAGAGAGAGTCAAAGTCTCTCTAAGAACTCATACCAACTTCCTCGGGTCAGCGAGCACAGAAACAGAGTTCTCACTTGCACTATTCTGGTTTTAAGAGGGCTCAGCCAGGCTATACTGACCTTCAGCCTGAGAAGGACTCACTATCAATGACTCTGAAGCTTTCATGAGACACAGAAACATAGATGATATTCAAAATGGGCCAAGACCTTAACAGAACATTGTATCAGTTTTAATTTCAGTATGTTAAAAGAGGTGTCTGGAAATTAGATGGAATCCGGAGACGAAAACAAGAGAGATGATTAAATGGTAGGGAAAAGAACAGTTCCTAGAAAAGTCTAAAGGGATTGGGATTTTTTTTATTCTGAAGGAGATGGGTGCTGGAAAGTTCTTTAAAAGTCATCTTCCTTTTTATGACAAAGTATCATAAAGACAGATTGAGAAGCTGTATAGGGAGGTAGTACATAACATATGTGAGTTTAGACAGAACATAAGGAAAATGTGTTCTCTGGTTTGAAAGTTCTTCAAATGCAGGAAAAGGCCACTGAGGGTGACAGCGATGCCTTTTTTCCCCCTATTGTTTTAAAAGCAGTGGTTTCAAAGGTAGGACTGGCACTTGCTGGGCCATCTCCACAATTAACTTTTGTTCTTATTTCAGTCTTGGTACAATTTCCCCAAGACTTTTACCATATTCCCTACCAGAGATTTATTGATTGTGATAACTTTTTTTTTTCTAGTCTTACCTGGGAGACTATTTTTTCTACTAATTTTTCATCTACTTAGCATATTAGGTTCAAAACATCTGATGTAGCTTTATAAAATACAGGATTCTGAAATTCTGAATATCTAAAGTTGCTCAGTCCAAATCACACATTTCTGAACACCAACCCCCTTCACTTTACATACCATAGACTAGAAACAGAAGTATCTTTAATTTATTGGCCTACTAAATTTCCTGACTACTTTTGCAAAGGAAATAGATACACAGACTGTAAAAGTATTAATGATTAATTCTGCTAACCCTACATAATTGAATTCTCACCTGGGTAAAGGTCTTTTGACAAGACCATTATATAACATAATTAGTCAAATAACTTTTATATACGGGGAAAGAAAGGGATTAATTTACCTGTTTGAATGCAAGATGTGTCAAGATAACTCTGAATAAAGGACATATGTGTATTTATAAAACATTTATTCAATGAATGAATTTAAAAGTAATGTCTTGAATACACAAATTACTCTCAAATCACATACTGTGGTGAAAAGTTCGTACTGTCTATTGTCCTGATTTCTGCCTTTTTTCAGTGGGTCGCCAGAGCATTTTGAATTCAATAAAGGCATTTTTTCCCTCTTGAATTGGTAATCAACTCCACCTTCCCTCTACCCATAACCGTGAGCCACAGCAGTCAAGAATATGCGCTTACCATTGGAAAGTCACTCCAGCAGTAGCTCAAGTGTAATTCTACAAATAATGAATCAAAGACTCCCACTGTATCTCCTGCTCCTTATTGAATCATTGCACACTTTACACTGCTCTGTGCTGTGTTTAACAAATCTTTAGCCATGTCCCAAAGTATTACTCATAATTTAGTCTGAAACACTTAGCAATTTCATAAAGTTTTGTATTCTGGCTCTAAAGTGAACCTTTAGAACAGAACTGAAGTGTTAAATGTGTTTTACGTAAGTAGAAGTGATGTGAATTCATACATTACTAAACGTTTTTATACTTCTTTCCATTTAACCATTAATGCTTTCTTCCTGCATGGCCATTAATTTTTGTTGTAGCCAACAGATATTAAGCCCTTTCCTGCTCACTTATAACGAAGCCTCTAGACATGATAGAATAAAAGAAAATATAAGAAGCTTTTATACAGACCTATTTGGTGTCCTGGAACAGCTGACTGTTACTGGTAATAACCTTGCAGGGGCAGAACTCAGAATGTGAAAGAAATTGCACTGTCATTGCTTGCTGGCTAGGCGAGCTCTCCCATACTGGTTGGAAAGATAAATTAATTTAGGGAAGAGAGTAAATGCCACAAGATGCATCATGAAATCAAGTGTCTACCAAGCAGCCACTGATCTGATTCTCTCCTCTCCTTCCCTTGCCCCTGGTTCCCCTTCTACCACTTTCTCTTCATGCTCAGCCTCAGCTTCGTCAACCAACTTCACACCTTCTTTTACCCCTCGCCCAGCTTCCTTTCCTGAGGTGTTGATTGTCAGCAGATCCGGCCCCTCTGACTGAACGCACTTGTTTCTTTTGTTTAGGCTTCAGGCAGACAAATTGACTAAAGAGGAGTAGGAGTAATGAGAATTACGACTGAGATCTGTCCCATTGTTCTATATCCATCTACTGCACAGCTTGCTTCTCATGCTCTACTCTACAATCTTTTTTTTGTGTGTGTGTGAAGAAGATCAGCCCTGAGCTAACATCCGTGCTAATCCTCCTCATTTTGCTGAGGAAGACCAGCTCTGAGCTAACATCTATTGCCAATCCTCCTTCTTTTTTTCTCCCCCAAGCCCCAGTAGATAGTTGTATGTCATAGTTGCACATCCTCCTAGTTGCAGTATGTGGGACGTGGCCTCAGCATCGCTGAAGAAGCAGTGCGTCGGTGCGTGCCTGGGATCCGAACCCAGGCCACCAGTAGCGGAGCTCGTGCACTTAACCACTAAGCCAAGGGGCGGCCCCACTACTCTACAATCTTAATTTAGAAACCATCTCATGTTTGTCTCTGTGAATAAAAGTTTAGGAAAAAAGAAATATTGAAAACTTTTTTTGTAGAATTTTACATGAGGTTTATGAAAACACTTTAGTTCCAGGTATATGTAACATAGTATATTAGTTTTCTATTGCTGCATAACAACTTACATTTATTATCTCACAGTTTCTAGGGGTAAGGAGTCTGGGCCTCACTTGGGTCCTCTGCTCAGGATCTCACAAGGCTACAATCAAAGTGTCAGCCAGGGCTGAGGTCTTATCTGTGGCTTGAGTCCTCTTCTAAGCTCATGTGGTGGTTGGCAGAATTCATTTCGTTGTGATTGTAGGAATGAGGCCCTTAGCTCCTAAAGGCTACTCCCTTCATCACATTGGCTCTTGGCTTCTTAATGGCCAGCAGGAGAGTGTTTGTCTGATGTCTCCCATCTCTGACCTCTAGACTCTCTTTTAACGGCTCACCTGAAAAGGTCAGGCTCACCCAGAATAATCTTTCTTGATTACCTTAAAGTCAGCTAATTAGGGATCTTAATTACATCTGCAAAATCTCTCATCTATGCTGTATAACATAACAAAATCCCATCAACTTTGCATGTTCTATTGGTCAGAAGCAAGTTATAGTTATATCCACACTCAAGACAGGGGGGATTCTACAAAAGCGTGGGTCATTGAAGGTAATTTTAGAATTCTGCCAACCACAAGTAGGAATCAACAAGTTCAATAATTTTCTTAATTTTTTCCTACCCATCTTTGCAGTAATTACCCCTTCCCAAAAATGACATGTCAATTATTTCTATCTTTCACATCAAAAGAGACTTCAATGTTCACTTCCATAACTACTCCAACATAGTATCCTCACATTTCTCTCATTTATTCAATTCTAAAGATTTTTCCCGAGCATTACTCAAGCTGTACAATTTTCTTGTCTTAATCCTCATCACCAACCAGAAATCAGAACTGTACCAAATCAGAAAACTTAAATGCAAATATCCCACTCTGTAACCTCAGACTCTTATCAGTTATGCTCATGTCTTCACTCCAACAATATCTACTCTTTGACTGCAGATAGGCAACAGCTCCATGTCTGCCCCATTGTCTTCCAGATTATCAGCCACCTCTTGGCTCAGTCATTTCCCTACCTAGTCTAAGCTACTTAGTTTATTACCTCAATCACTTTCTCACTAACATAGTCAATAACCTTGAAACCCGGTATCTCCACTGTATTGTGCCTTCTTAATCCCAAACTTATATTCTCTTCAAACTTCTAGGCTACTTAGCATTGGTGGAGAAAATCAACCAAATGTGCCTGTAAAGGCATTACAAACTCATGGTAGGCAAGGCTCTTAATTACCTTACGGTTTTAACTTTTATTTGTTCTCTCTCCCACTCCTCTCAGAGACTTTGTGTCTTTGGCATTCTATTCAAGCCTCCTACCCAACTCCCATATCCTTTAGTCTAAGTGAACATCTCATATATCACATAGAAAGTTGAAGCCTTCAGGAACAAACGGCCTGATTCTTCCACCACCTACAAAATGTATCTTAACCACTTATTTGCTGCCATGTCCCCTAAGATCATCAGTTATCCTCTTTCTCTTCAATAGAGTCAACCTTCCTTCCCTTCCTAATCTTTACCTTCTTTATGTGAATGTTTTGTCTACCAAATGAGAACACAGCCCCACCCCCATCTTTTCCTGTTACCATAGCTCTAGCTCAGCCCTCATCCTCATTCACTGAGTCTATGGAAATAACATCCTAACTGGTCTCCCTGTATTTACCATTACCAGAATAATGCATATAAACTAAAAAGTAACCATGTCACTGCTCAAGGGCCTTCAATAATTCTCCTTTGCTTCTAAAACAAAAGTACATCTTCTGCATTGTATATAGCACCTTCCGCATACATGTCTCCCTCTAATGCTCTGGTATTATCCCCACCATTCCTGTCCTCTCACTTTACGTTCTACTGCTACTGAACATCATCCTTCATCTTCAATTTTGTTGGAGATAGCAGTATTTGTTCAAATTATGTTGCCTTTCCTTGTGAGAGGATAATACTTCCCTATTCCATTATGTTAGGCTTGATCATATGAATTTCTTTAGCCAATATAATGTGAGTGAAAGTGACAATTGCCACTTCAAACCAGAGCCTTTCAGAGCCACTGAATCAGTTAACCATTCACTCTTTTCCCCTGAGCCATTAGGCTGGCATGTCCCAGATGGCGGCTGCTTCTTCAGCTCGAGTCTCAAAACAGAGGGTGTGGAGCGCAGCCACAGCCAATGAACGATGACGATTAATGTGAGTGAGAAGTAAACCTTTATTGTTGTAAGCCCTTAAAGTCTGGGGGCTGTTTGTGGTAGCATAATGGGGAAATCTGACTAATAAGAAAATTGGTGCCTCCATAAAAAAAGAATGAAAATATGTAGCTTTGAGTTCTGAACCACACAGCAGGGGCTGGTGAAAATGAGGAAACATGTTTTGCCACTATTCTTTGAGCCTCCATTTTGTAAAACCATCACCTGTAATAACTCAGAAGGCAAATAATGTACCTAATGAACTTGTGGCTCTAGGGAAATAAAGAGGAAAAACGAATGTTGGTAACATGATTGCTATTGGCTGTATTTGACAAAGTACTGTAGGGAAAAAAATGAGCTCAGGAAAGAACCAATTGATTTGCACAGAATTGAAAGGAAAATAGAAAATCCAGAAATTATGAGACATGCAGAGTTTGAAGATGCAACTGATTGCCATTTACAACTTGTAAGATATAAACTCTGGAAGGTCTGTGGACACTAAGGGCCAATTAAAACAGCTTATTGGCACAGTCTAAATTTAGGGTACTGCCAACAAACTTTCTGTTAAAATTTATGAATTGATATGAGAATATAGTTAATCTTGGGACCCAAAGATTTTACAGATAGGAAGCGGGCTTAAAATGCTTTTGATCCTCTAAGAAGGGCACGTTCTCCAGTGTCATTTTCAGATGTAGCCAATGATGATAAAAGGAAGAAAAAGAACCTTCCAAAGAGTGGAGTCAAAGGTTATAGAGGATGATGAACTGAAGAGCTATTCCTAGGTTGTAGAACTTGGGCAAAATCAAGAAAAATTTCAGATCTCCAGGGTAGGGACCCCTTACAACATGTACCCCATGAAATTTTTGGATTGCTACTGACCAGCAATTGATGAGTGTCTCCTTTCTGCCCCTTTCCAAAGAGGAAGGTTTATTTTAGTTACAATCTCCCTGTTGCATCATTATATATCAAATATGTGAGGAAATATAATTTATCTTTTCAGTTCACAGGTCACTGAATCAAGAAGACCCCCATCCAGATTTGATGCAGAGACTACCTGAACAAGAATTTTGGGTTGTCTCCCTTGGAAAGAGGAAGAGTTTTAAGTGAACTTAGTGTTCACTGAAACACAGAGGGGAGGAAAATGAATATTTGTAATCAAGACACCGGTATTTTATTTGTTTGAAATATTTGCTGCCCCTCCATGTAGATGATTTTCTCTACTTCATTGAAGTCAGGCTCGGCCATGTGATTTTCTTTGACTGATGAAATATGGGAGAAAATGAATTTTGTAATTTTCCCAAGTAGCTTTAAGAGCCATTGTGTCATTTGGCTGTTTGCTCTTTTTCCTCTCCCTTGAGGCAGCCTGGAGCTTGGAACGAACATTAGAAGGAAAAATGCAGCCAAATGCAATGGACATTAATGTGAGCAGAACAAACCTATGCTGAGATTTTGCGATTTATCATAGCATAATCTAATGAAAGCTGACTTATATCCCTTCTCTGTGTCTTCACTTTGATGCTTTGTCTGAAACTCCTTTCTTATCATTCTTTGTGCCATTGTTTCACACATACTATTTAAGACTTAACTCAGTCTGGAAAGTTTTCTTTGAACTCCATCATGGGAGAAAAGCCTCATAGCACCTGTGTATACCTGTTACTTTTAAACCTACCAAACGATATGAAAATTGTCAGTTATGTGAAGACAGGAAAAATAGTCTTAATCTTCATAATACTCTCCAAAAATAGCATAGTGCCTGTGATGGCTTTGTGATGTGTCAACTTGGCTAGGCTGAACTATATTTTCCAGAATTTGCTTTCTTGTATATTTCCTGTTAGGCTGGGCCACAAGGGAGATTCTTGGGAAGTTTGGAAGCAGAAGAGAAGTGCTGCCATTTTGTAGCTTACACACCTTGCTAATCTGCTGACTCATCTTGTTGGCATGAAGCAGCAGCTGGACCTGTAATTGCTCTACCTTCCCCTGGATCCTCCTACAGCTTCTCTGTATCCTGGGCCAGCTGTGAGTGTGAGTGTGCGAGTGTGAATGTGTGTGTGTGTGTTTGTGCAGCTCTTGATGCACTGACTTCTATAAGATATCGTCATCACCAAGGTCAGAGGAGATAAGAACAGATATGCGATTCAGTCTGTTCTTATGGGATTCCAGCTCTTCATGCTTGTGGATTCCAGTCTGTTTGTGATATTCCCTTCCTGACTATCTGTCCTTTGGACCTCAAGTTCCAGCATGAGATGCAGAGACAACATTCTTATAGAGACTTGACTGCTTAACCAGCTCCCCAAATTTTGCTAGCCAACTCCCCACAACACACACACACACACACACACACACATACACACACACACACACACACACATGCACATTATATAGATATCTAGATATACTTCTACCAGTTTTGCTTCTCTGGTTGAACTCTGACTGATACAGTACCTGGTATATAGCTACTTATTCAACTTCACTTGAATGTTTAAAAGGCAACCCAAACTCATCATGGCCTGTACATTTTTATTGTTTACCAAAACTTTGTCATCTCAGTGAATGGCACTGCCATTCCTCCTATCATAACACTTAAAAACCAAGTGTCTTCCTTGACATCTCCCATTCCTCTAGCCTCCATGTGCAATCCGTCACTGAATTCTATCAACTATACCTCTTAATTATCTCTCAAATATCTGCCTTTCTCCATCTCTACTACCAGTAACTTGGCCTAAAATACTATTATTCCTTGAGTGGACTACTTCAAGAGCCACTTAATTCTTCTACCTGTAAACAATGTGCTAGTCTCCAATCAATTCTCTATTTTGCAATATAGTGATGTTTTCTAAAAACAACTATGATCATATTGACCTCCTGCTTAAAAAACTGTAATGCCTTCCCATCGATCTTAAAAGAAAGAGCAAAATCCTTAACACATGTAAAAAAGCCATTTGTGGGCCGCCTCCTATGCAGCTTTCCATCTGCAGCTTCATTTCGTTTACTCTCCCATTTCTTTCAATTCTTTGAATGTTCCACACTCCCCAAACGAACCAACTCAGGGCCATTATACGTGCTATTTCAACTGTCTATAATGTACCTCTGCCCTCCAAAACCTAGTAAACTTCTATTCTTCCTTCAAAAATCAGGCCAATTACCTCTTTTGATTATTAGACAGCATATCAAACTTCGAAAAAAGTGAGAAATTCACATCACTGTTCTCAACTCCGGTTGACATTACAAAGTTATTCTTTATAAAACTTTCTATGAAGCACCTCCCTTGGATTTAAATTCAGATAATTCAGCTGGATTCTTAGATTTAAATTCAGTTAGTTCCTCTCTTGGGTTTAAATTCAGATTTGTACATAACTCTCCTAAAATTTAGTCATTTTTTATTATGACAGTCTCATATATGAACCCTTTGTGGAAGAGATTTTAAGAAATTGAGCTTAGAGATAAAACCACATAACTGATCATATGCATAATACCTTTACATGAACAAAGTGACTGATGATATGTGTCTTCCTATACTTCTGTAAGCTCCTTGAGGGCAGGAACTTTATTTTGTTATTCATTTCTGTGTTCCGAAAGCAGCCAGTACACTGTTTTGCACATGATAGATGTTCAATAAATGCTTGGCATACTCCATGTATTTCCATTATAGTATGTACCACAGTCTGTATTTGTCTTTATTTATTTGTTACTTGTTCATCTGTTGCTTTCCACATAGAAGGCAAGTTCCATGACGGAACAAGCTTGTCTGCCTTCTTTACAGTTATATCATTAGTTCTTTGAACACTGTCTGGCACTTAACAGATATTTGTTAAGTAAATAAATATCATGCATAAAAATATCTGACATATAGTAGGTGCTCAATAAATTTAAAAATAACTTTTGGGAACGTGCAAGTTCAAAATGAGGGAGAACTCAGTTAATTTCCTTTCAAATCAGCTTCTCTTACCATTTACAGAGAAGAAAATTCCATGCAAAAATAATACATTTTAGGACTTGAGAAACATCCATCAAAAAAGTGGCATAGACATTGCCTTATCGCTCTAGTTTTTTTTTAATCCAATGCAGCATAAGTCTACTTGAATGAGCATTATCCAAAGCACAGAGGTGTCTTCGAAGGTGGGTTTAGACATACTGTAATATGATTACACTGTTTTGAAGTTTCATTACTTTTTCATCTGAATGAATATGAAACCTAGAATGTTAATACAATGAAGATTGGCAGTTGATGACCCTACAGAGGCTGCTCCAAGTTGCTGATAAAACAAGGACTGTGGTACCTCCAAATCTCAGAGTCATTTGTAGGTGTCTTGTCTCTAATCAAGATTTGCAAGTAATGGTGCATGAACTGTTCTCTGGTCATTTTTATTCAATGCCATCACCTACCATTGTCTACAATCTTAAATGGGCTGTCTCATCTATCAAGCCTTCCTTTCCTATACTCACAGTACCTGGAGGATCAACAAAGCATGTCAAATCAGCACTTTACTGGGTCTTTGAGAAGGTGCTGCTTCCAACGCGATGAGAGCTCTTCCTTTCTCCACCACTCCCCATGACAATTTAGAGCCTATTCTGCATTTGACTTTTGCAAATACCTTCCCTCAGATATAATGAGGCCCCATGCAGTTGAAAGGTGAAAGGGGTTCTGAGTAATGCCATTTGCTTTTTCAATGTCTTCATGCCTGAGCGCCATGTGGAAGATTTAATACCAACCCTATTCCTCTGATGCATATGACAATATAATATCCTCTAATTGCATCTCTTATGTCTTTGTACAAGGAGGAAAAATATTCTTTACAGCAGGACTACAAAATTACACACATTACAACTGAATATTCAGGTATTAAAATAGGTTTTCCTGCTTGTTAGGGAAAAGAAGAAACTGGAAATTGTTTTTGTTTTTATTTGGTATTTCATATACCATGGGCCTGAAGGAGCTGGATTAGGTAACTTTACAGGTGTTTTAAAATACATGGCCCATGGATATTTGAAAGGAATACTTTAGGATGGTGATGCCAAAGTTCCTTCAAGTAAACAATAAATAAATCCGTGTTATGTCATTTTTAGTGCTATTAAGGAGAAAGTCAAAGGGTGATTGAACTGCCTTTTTTAAAAATCAGCTTTTTTTTTTTTTTTCCTTTTTCAGTAGATGTTTTTTATTTTTTTTTTTTTAAATTTTTTGTTTATTGCAGTAACATTGGTTTATAACATTGTAAAAATTTCAGGTGTACATCATTGTACTTCTATTTCTGCATGGACTACATCATGTTCACCACCAAAATATTAATTACAACCCATCACCACACACATGTGCCGAATTATTCCTTTCACCCTCCTCCCTCCCCCCTTCCCCTCTGGTAACCACCAACCCACTCTCTGTCCCTATGTGTTTGTTTATTGTTGTTATTATCTACTACTTAATGAAGGAAATCATACGGTATTTGACCTTCTCCCTCTGACTTATTTCACTTTGCATTATACCCTCAATGTCCATCCATGTTGTCACAAATGGCTGGATTTCATCGTTTCTTATGGCTGAGTAGTATTCCATTGTGTATATATACCACATCTTCTTTATCCATTCGTCCCTTGATGGGCACTTAGGTTGCTTCCAAGTCTTGGCTATTGTGAATAATGCTGCAATGAACACCGGGGTGCATGTACCTTTGCAAATTGGTGTTTTCAAGTTCTTTGGATAAATACCCAGCAGTGGAATAGCTGGATCATATGGTAGTTCTAACCTTGATTTTTTGAGGAATCTCCATACTGTTTTCCATAGTGGCTGCACCAGTTTGCACTCCCACCAGCAGTGTATGAGAGTTCCCTTTTTTCCACATCCTCTCCAACACATATTGTTTCCTGTCTTGTTAATTATAGCCATTCTGACGGGCGTGAGGTGATATCTCATTGTAGTTTTGATTTGCATTTCCCTGATACTTAGTGATTTTGAACATCTTTTCATGTGTCTGTTGGCCATCTGTATATCTTCTTTGGAGAAATGTCTGTTCAGGTCTTTTGCCCATTTTTTAATTGAGTTGGTAGTTTTTTTGTTGTTGAGATGCATGAGTTCTTTATATATTTTGGAGATTAAGCCCTTATCAGATGTATGGTTTGCAAATATCTTCTCCCAATTGTTAGGTTGTCTTTTCGTTTTGTTGATGGTTTCCTTTGCTGTGCAGAAGGTTTTTAGTTTGATGTAGTCCCATTTGTTTATTTTTTCTATTGTTTCTCTTGCCCAGTCAGATGTGGTGTTTGAAAAGATGTTGCTAAGACCGATGTGGAAGAGCGAACTGCCTATGTTTTCTTCTAGAAGTTTCATAGTTTCAGGTCTTACATTCAAGTCTTTAATCCATTTGGAGTTAATTTTTGTGCATGGTGTAAGGTAAGGGTCTACTTTCATTTTTTTGCATGTGGCTATCCAGTTTTCCCAACACCATTTGTTGAAGAGACTTTCTTTTCCCCATTGTATGTTCTTGGCTCCTTTGTCAAAGATTAGCTGTCCATAGATGTGTGGGTTTATTTCTGGGATTTCTATTCTATTCCCTTGATCTGTGTGTCTGTTTTTGTGCCAGTACCATGCTGTTTTGGTTACTATAGCTTTGTAGTATATTTTGAAATCAGGGAGTGTGATACCTCCAGCTTTGTTCTTTTTTCTCAGGATTCCTTTAGCTATTCGGGGTCTTTTGTTGTTCCATATAAATTTTAGGATTCTTTGTTCTATTTCTGTGAAAAATGTTGTTGGAACTTTGATAGGGATTGCATTGAATCTATAGATGGCTTTAGGAAGTATGGACATCTTAACTATGTTAATTCTTCCAATCCAAGAGCACGGAATATCTTTCCATTTCTTTGTGTCTTCTTCAATTTCTTTCAGAAATGTTTTATAGTTTTCAGTGTACAGATCTTTCACCTCTTTGGTTAAGTTTATTCCTAGGTATTTTATTCTTTTTTTTGCAATTGTAAATGGGATGGTATTCTTAATTTCTCTTTCTGCTACTTCATTGTTAGTGTACAGAAATGCAACTGATTTTTGTATGTTGATTTTGTATCCTGCAACTTTACCGTATTCGTTTATTATTTCTAAAAGTTTTCTGGTGGATTCTTTAGGGTTTTCTATATATAAAATCATGTCATCTGCAAATAGTGACAGTTTCACTGCTTCCTTTCCAATTTGGATCCCTTTTATTTCTTTCTCTTGCCTGATTGCTCTGGCTAGGACTTCCAATACTATGTTAAATAGGAGTGGTGACAGTGGGCATCCTTGTCTGGTTCCTGTTCTTAGAGGGATAGCTTTCAGTTTTTCACCATTGAGGATGATATTAGCTGTGGGTTTCTCATATATGGTCTTTATTATGTTGAGGTACTTTCCTTCTATACCCATTTTATTCAGAGTTTTTATCATAAATGGATGTTGTATCTTGTCAAATGCTTTCTCTGCATCTATTGAGATGATCATGTGATTTTTGTTCTTCATTTTATTAATGTGGTGTATTACGTTGATTGATTTGCGAATGTTAAACCATCTCTGCATCCCTGGAATAAATCCCACTTGATCATGGTGTATAATCTTTTTAACGTATTGTTGTATGCAATTTGCTAGTATTTTGTTGAGGATTTTCGCATCGATGCTCATCAGTGATATTGGCCTGTAATTTTCTTTTTTTGTGTTGTCCTTGTCTGGTTTTGGTATCAGGGTAATGTCAGCTTCGTAGAATGAGTTAGGGAGCTTCCCCCCCTCCTCAATTTTTTGGAAGAGTTTGAGAAGGATAGGTATTAAGTCTTCTTTGAATGTTTGGTAGAATTCACCAGGGAAGCCGTCTGGTCCTGGACTTTTATTTTTGGGGAGGTTTGTGATTACTGCTTCGATCTCCTTACTGATGATTGGTCTATTCAAATTCTCTACTTCTTCTTGATCCAGTTTTGGAAGGTTGTATGATTCTAAGAATTTATCCATTTCTTCCAGATTGTCGAATTGGTTGACAGAAAGCTTTTCATAGTATTCTCTTATAATCTTTTGTATTTCTGAGGTGTCTGTTGTAACCTCTCCTCTTTCATTTCTGATTTTACTTATTTGTGCCTTCTCTCTTTTTTTCTTGGTGAGTCTAGCTAAAGGTTTGTCTATTTTGTTGATCTTTTCAAAGAACCAGCTCTTTGTTTTATTAATTTTTTCTATTGTTTTTTGGTCTCTATTTCATTTATTTCTGCTCTGATTTTTATTATTTCCCTTCTTCTACTGATTTTGGGCTTTGTTTGCTCTTCTTTTTCTAGTTCCTTTAGGTGCATTGTTAGATTGTTTATTTGAGATTTTTCTTGTTTGTTGAGATAGGCCTGTATCGCTATAAACTTCCCTCTTAGAACCGCTTTTGCTGTATCTCATAAATTCTGGCATGTCGTATTTTCATTTTCATTTGTCTCCTGGTATTTTTTGATTTCTTCTTTGATTATTTCGTTAACCCAGTCGTTGTTCAGTAGCATTTTGTTTAATCTCCATGTATTTGTGGCTTTTCTGATTTTCTTCCTATAGTTGATTTCTAGTTTCATACCGTTGTGGTCAGAAAAGATGCTTGGTATTATTTCAATCTTCTTAAATTTATGGAGACTTGTTTTGTGGCCTAATATGTGATCAATCCTGGAGAATGTTCCATGTGCATTTGAAAAGAACGTGTATTCTTCGGTTTTTGGATGGAATGCTCTGTATATATCTACTAGGTCCATCTGTTCTAGTGTGTCGTTTAAGGCCAATGTTTCCTTATTGATCTTCTGTTTGGATGATCTATCCGTTGGTGTAAGCGGAGTGTTAAAGTCCCCTACTATTATTGTGTTACTGTCTATTTCTCTTTTTATGTCTGTTAATAATTGCTTTATATATTTAGGTGCACCTACATTGGGTGCGTAGATATTTACAAGTGTTATATCCTCTTGTTGGATTGTTCCCTTGATCATTATGTAATGCCCTTCTTTGTCTCTTTTTAGTTTTTGTTTTAAAGTCTATTTTGTCTGATATGAGTACTGCTACCCCAGCTTTCTTTTCATTGCCATTTGCGTGGAGTATCTTTTTCCATCCCTTCACTTTCAGTTTGTGAGTGTCTTTAGGTCTGAAGTGTGTCTCTTGTATGCAGCATATATATGGGTCTTGTTTTTTTATCCAGTCAGCCACCCTTGCCTTTTAATTGGAGCATTTAGTCCATTGACGTTTAAAGTAGCTATTGATAAGTATGTACTTACTGCCATTTTTTAAATTTTTTTTTTTTCCCTCAGTGTTGTAGTAGTCCTTCTCTGTTCCTTACTTCTTCTATACAGAATTGATGGTCACTTTAGTTTGACCTCTGTCTGAAAGCTGTACTCTTTAACTCCCCTCCTCGCTCCTTTTATGTTTTTGATATCATATCTAACCTCTTTTTTGTGCATTTGTATCCATTTCCCTCTTATCATGGAAATAGATAATTTTTCCTATTTGTGGTCTTCTCTTTTCCCCTTAAATCAGTCCCTTTAACATTTCTTGTAGCACTGGTTTCTTGGTGACAAATTCCTTTAATTTTTGCTTGTCTGGGAAATTTTTGATCTCTCCTTCCATTTTGAATGATAACCTTGCTGGGTAGAGTATTTTTGGCTGTAAGTTTTTTTCTTTTAGCACTTTAAATATATCGTACCATTCTCTTCTAGCCTGTAAGGTTTCTGCTGAGAAGTCAGCTGATAGCTTTATGGGGTTTCCTTTGTATGTAACTTGACATTCTCTTGCGGCTTTTAGGATTCTCTCTTTATCTTTAATTCTGGACATTTTGATTATGATGTGTCTTGGTGTGGGCCTCTTTGGGTTTATCTTGTTTGGGGCTCTCTGTGCTTCCTGTACCTGGATGTCTGTTTCCTTCCTTAGGTTAGGGAAGTTTTCATCTATTATTTCTTGAAATAGATTCTCTGCCCCCTTGTCTCACTCTTCTCCTTCCGGTACACCTATAACACGGATGTTAGTGCGCTTGCTGTTGTCCCAGAGGTCCCTTAGACTGTCCTCACTCTTTTTAATTCTTTTCTCTTTTACCTGTTCACCTTGTGTAATTGCTTCTAGTCTTTCTTCCAGCTCACAGATCCGTTCTTCTCTATCCTCTACTCTGCTTTTGAGTCCCTCTAATGAATTTTTCATTTCCAGTATTGTATTCATCATTTCTGATTGGTTCTTTTTTATATCTTCCATTTCTTTGTTGACATTCTCACTGAGTTCATCTATTCTTCTCCCCAGATCAGTGAGCATCCTTAACACTCTTAGTTTGAACTCTCTGTCGGGTAGGTTGCTCATTTCTGTTTCACTTAGTTCCTTTTCTGGGGTTTTGTCCTGTTCCGTTACTTGGAATGTATTCTTTTGCCTCCTCATTTTGCCTCTTTCCCTGTGCTTGTGTCTACGTATTAGGTAGGTCAGCTATGTCTCCTGCTCTTGGATAGGTGACCTTATGTAAGTGATGCCTTAGGAGGCTTCCAGTGTGCTTCCCTCAGTTCTCAATGTTCCAGGGGTGGCCCCTATGTGGGCTACGTGTGTCCTTCTATCGTGGCCTGTTAGCTCTCCCTATAGGCTCCCAGGGAGGCTGAGTTATGCTCCTGGCCAGCTGTTGTAATGCTCAGCTGCTCGTAGTTGTTGTGGGGCCTTCAGTCTCTTTATCAGGTGTGGGGAGCCCCAGCACAGTTGGCTGTAAGCTGTAATACCACATTTATGTTGCAGTATTTCTTTTAACTGTGTAGGCCCCCAGCGTGGCAGGTTGTTAGGCTCAGGGCCTTACAATTGCTGTAAGCCTCTAGCCTATTAGGTCTCTTGTCAGCTCTCTGAGGATTGCAGCTGGGTGGGGCTGGCCTCAGGCACAGGAGCACCCAATTGTTTGAGGCTTTGGAAGGTGGAGCAAACCTCCTATGTGGGTCTTTGAGAAGCACAAGTCTTCTGCAGCTGACAAGCCCTGTTGCCCACAGGTCCACACACACAGTCAACACAGTCCTGCCCCGTGTGAGCGCCCTGACCTCCCCAAGCGGACCCAGTCTCTCCACGGCGGGAGCCCCACACACTCTGCCACTGCCCCACACTCTGCACCCGCTCCTTGTGCACACCCTGCCCCGCTCAAGTCGGCTCAGTTGCCAGGCAGCAGAGAATCCAGTCACCAATCTATGCAGGCCCACAAGTTGCCTGAGGGCTTGTTGTTGGGTGGGACCAGTCTCTAGGGTGGGCTGTCTGCCCTGGCTGAGCTGGATTAAATCGGTGCTCTAGCGGGTGGAGCAGACCCTGGGCTAGCAGGCCTCAAGGAGAACTCCAATGGCGTCTGTGTCAGCACGCCCACACCGGGCCACAACAATGGCCGCCGCCAATGTCCCAGTCCCTGGAGAGGTCTCACCCCTCACCGAGATGCACTCAGGGCCTATTAGGTGAGTCTCTTGTCACCAAAGCACTGTGCACCTTTCTTTCTGGTGATTTTAAGATGCTTTCTGGAACGGGTGAGTTTGTGCGCCGGCCTGTTAAGAGCCAGTTTTAGTTTCTTTGTGAACCGGGTTTTCTGGGGGTGCACCCCAATGCTTTAGTAGCAGGCAAAGTCAGATATTATGCCGCTGGTCTCGATTGTGCTGGGTCCACAAAATGCCCACAGTGGGGCGCTCCCCGGCTCAGGGCCCCGCGCCTCCAGGGAGGCTGCGTACCTGTGAGCTGCTCCCGGCGGCCGTGAAGCTGGCGGCTTGTGAAGGCGGTGTTTTCCTCTCCAGAAGGGAGTCTCTGCCTCTTCTACCTCAGTTAGGATTGTCCGTTGTTGCAGGAGTTCCTCTCATCCAGTTTTCAGTTCTGTCTCAGGGGTAATTTTTCCACGAGTAGTTGTAAATTGGCTGTGTCCACGGGAGGAGGTGAGTTCAGAGTCTGCCTACGCCGCCATCTTGACTCTCTCCTCAGCATTTGTTTATTTTTTACTACTTTTAGCCATCCGAAGTTGCCCAGAGTTGTGCTCAATCCATGAAGTATTTATTTAAGTGCATTTTGTCAGTATAGAAGCTGTCTGGGTACGTATCTCTCCAAATTTGATGATTTGCATTGTGAGAGGAAGAGCCTGGCATTTGCAGAATGCCAGGCACCCCATGGCCACTGAGTAAATATAAACTAAGTGCAACTGAAAATGGCTCTCAACCGTTAAAAAACAAAACCAGTTATTAAGCATCCACCTGTCTTTCCACTGTGGTATGACTCATTTCCTTTACTCCTGCTTCTAAAGACTTCATCATTGTCAGTAACCAATAATGGCGCAGCTGATAAATGACAATGGACATATAAACAAACAAGTAGTTTTTGTTTTATGTAAAGATGATGCTGCCATGTTCGTGAGACATGTCTTTGTAACAATCCATTCCTGCCCAATTTTCCTTGTGGAAAGGCAGATAACAGCACTCATATCTAGATGCCCGAATAAAAAAATTTATTTCTCTAAAACTGTCATTCAAGGTGGGAATGGAGCAAACTATCTTGGTCTCACAACATGTTCTGAATCAAGAAACCTAGTTAGGGTGGTGCCCACACACACTCCTTTTCTTTCCCCACCGTCGTCCTTAACATTTTGCATCTGGTTATACAGAAAGGTCTGTTAACTTGTATCTTTGAATAAAGAATACATTGATGCTCAACATTACTCATCATCAGGGAAATGCAAATCAAAACTACAATGAGATATCACCTCACACCTATTAGAATGGCTATCATCAAAAAGACAAGAAATAACAAGTGTTGGCAAGGATATGGAAAAAAGGGAACCCTCATACACTGTTGACGGGAACGTAAATTGGTGCAGCTACTGTGGAAAACAGCATGGAGGCTCCTCAAAAAACTAAAAATAGAACTACCATATGATCCAGAAATTCTACTTCTGGGTATTTGAAAATGAAGACATTAACTTGAAAAGATATCTGTCCAACAACGGATAAATGGATAAAAAAAAAAATGTGGTTTATACACTATGGAATATTATTCAGCCATAAAAATGAATAAAATTTTGCCATTTGGGACAACATGGATGGAACTTGAGGGCACTGTGCTAAGAGAAATAAGTCAGATAGAGAAAGACAAATACTGTATGATTTCACTTATATGTGGAATCTAAAAAAAAAAAAAAAATTCAAAAAACACCAAACTCTTAGATACAAAGGACAGATTGGTGGTTGCTGGAGGCAGAGGGTAGAGGTGGGGTGGGAAAAATGGGTGAAGGGGTCAAATGGTACAAATTTCTATTTATAAAATAAATAAGTCATAGGAATGTAACGTACAGTATGGTGACTATAGTTAATAATACTCTATTGCATATTTAAAAGTTGCTAAGAGAGTAAATCTTAAAATCATTTCATTACAAGAAAAAAAATTAACTATGTATGGTGATGGATGTTAGCTAGACTTATTGTGGTGATCATTTCCCAATATATAAAAATATTGATGAGGGCCGGCCTGATGGTATAGTGGTTAAGTTCACGTGTTCCACTTTGGTGGCCTGGGGTTCGCAGGTTTGGATCCTGGGCACAGACCAATGCACCACTCATCAAGCCATGCTGTGGAGGTATCCCATATACAAAATAGAGGAACATGGGCACCGATGTTAGCTCAGGGCCAATCTTCGTCAGCAAAAAAACAATATTGATCATTATGTTGTGCATCTGAAACTAATACAATGCCATATGTCAATTATACCTAAATATAAAAGAATACATTCTACAATAAATACACACAGCATAAATAACAACATCAGAAATAGCTACCTTCTCATTAACTTCTTTATTGAGTTCACTCTCAGTCTTCAGAACTACACAGAAATACACACTATGCTTGAGAAAGGGGAGAAATATTGTTCTGTTTATTTGTAACCTCTTGGTCCAAGGAGAGCTTATCGATAATTGTACATGTAAATCTCTATACATATTTCTCTTGGACTTAAAATAAAGCATTAGGATAGAACTAAGTGACAGAAAGAAATGTAAAATGGAACAAGTTTTACAAGTAATAATTAAAATCATGGTTTTTGAGTCTGTGGTGGGTAAGAGCATCAATTAACTCTCAGAAAAATAAGGGATGATGACTTCACCCATTCCTACTCCTTTCCTTTGTCTTTCTTGGCCATAAATAAAAAGTGATAAATAGCAAATTAAGAGCTTTCACACTCAAAATCAATAATTAACTCTGTTTTATAGTCCATTTGAAATCATTGGAAAATTAATTGGTCTCCCTGTATTCACCATAGCCAGACTATATTACAATATCTAAAATGAAAATCTATGTCATTGTGTAAAACCCTTCAATGTTTTTCTTTTGCATCAAAAATAAAAGTATGAGATTATTTGCATGGTGTACAAGGCCTTTCTAATACATATTCCTACGTGAATCCACTTCTCGATTGTTGATTTTGCTCCTTTATGAAACAAGTACAAGACTGAGTTTCCTGCCTCAAGTTTTTATGTCTCCCACTATGACCAGGCCCAGACAAAACAATGAAGCAAACTCAATCTGTCCTTCATGTTTTCCTTCCTTCCAGGGTTCCACCTAAGATATTTTTCCTGTCACCTAGGTTCACTTCTTCTATAATGAAGTCCTCACTTCTAGCTGTCAATTTGATAAAGTGACAGGGGAGTAAAAGAATCATAGACTTTTAGAGCTGGAAGAAAAATTAGAGACTATGAGGTCCCTCATTTTCAGATGAAGTTACTGAAGTCTAGAGAGCTAATAACAGCTAGTAACAGAGTCAAGATCAGAAACTATGTCCCCCGACTCCAGGACCAACGTGGCGTCTGTTAAACTATGCAGTCACCTATGACCCTGTGTGACAGTGGGACTAAGCACTCCTACTAATTTTACTAAGTCAAAAGGAGTTAGCATTTAGCTTTGTTCTATTCCAGACGAGAGATTTGTTGAGCACATCTGTATTAGTCTTCAGAATATTAAGCATCCCACCTTCTGCTGATAAAGTTTTGAACTGTCCATCTGCTGTTGTTTCATTTATTCAATGAATATATAATGAATGCCTACCAGAAAGTGTACTAGGTACCAAAAATAAATGAATAAATTGTACACTTCATGCTCTGATATGGGTCAGAAGAAAACAAGGATGGAAGATGCTTTAGATAAGTTTGGAGCTAAGGTGGTAAGTAATTGAAATAATCTATGTCTGACGGAATTTATTTTTATTTTTATTTTTTTCAATAGAAAAGATGTGGTCTTATGCTAAGCACGAGGGTATGGTTGGAGGTGTGAGGAAAGAGGAGAATCTGTTTTGAGGACTGAGAAAGACCACATTAGAATTGAATTAAAGGATTATCAAGCAGAGCTAAGATTCTAGCCATGCTCTCTACCTTGGAATGGGATAAGAGGAAAATAATATTGTCATTGTAAAGTCCCATTACATTGATATTGTAATTCCAAGTGCATTGCCAAAGTAAGTCCAATGTACAGTCACATATCAAGGAATCTTTTAAAAGCTTGAGAGAGTGCACTGAAATGTTTAGTCATGAGTTCCAAGTAGATGAGAGAGGAAATGGAATTTATAAGATTTTTTAGGAAGTAGAACAAAAAGGTTTTAGGGTCTAAAATCAATAAGAACTTCAAGGAAAGAATTAGTAAGAATTGAAGAAGGGGTGTGGTAGAAAGATAGGTAATTGCTGTCTCAGAGAGGAGGATTTTAGAAGTTTGAGTTGATGGCAAGTTATGGTTCTGAGAATTGCTCACTGAGATAGGGTAATGGTGAAATACATGTAAGGAGAGGAATTCATGGAACTGGACAATAGAGTACTGAATAGGCCATTAATGTGAGCTGGACACACACTCAGAGCATTAGGAACACAATAAGTGACCTGGGAGTTGGTGGATGTCAACTAGGAGGATAGGAAGAAAGTGCACTTATTTATACATCAGGCCTTGTCTTGAGCCCTGGAATACCAGGTAAATGAGTGCTGCATTCTACTAATAAATGAGGAAATAAATGAATAACATATTCTAAGGTAGTAAAAACTGGTATAAAAATAAAGCAAGGTAATGGCTGAAATAAAGTAAGAATTAAGAATGGCTGGATGAGGGACACACCAGGAAAGGAACAACTCCCTGAGGAAGTGCCATTTGAGCTGACGCATGAGAAGCCAGCAACGCTAAGAGCTGGGGAAAAACATTTTAGGCAGAGACAAAAATGTATACAAAATCCCCGAGACAGAAAAGAGCCTGATGTGTTTAAGAGAGAAGGAGACCACCATGGCTGAAATGTAGTGAATGAGGCAGAAACTCATAGGAGGGAAGTTTTGAGAAGTAAAGATCAGATCTTTGGGGGCATGATCATCCATGATCAGGAATTTAAATGTCATTCTAGGTACAGCTGGAAGTCATCAGTGGCTTCCAGTGGATGGGATTAACTCCAAAGTAGGAAGGATTTTTACACAGCAGTAAAAAATCATATTCTCAAAATGACAGATGAAAGCCAAGACAATGCTATGTCTTCTACTGGTCCCAAGATATTGAAGGAAAGAAAGAGGAGAAGCGGGGAGACACAGGAGAATTAAGAGTCAGTATTAGTTCCCTATAACCTTCTTGGCTGTAGAGAGTGTCAAAAAATCAGTAACATTCTAGTCTTTATTCATGTCCTGTGACAGTGCCAGTAAGAGGCAAAAAGAGGCACCAGCTCCCAAGAGTTCCATTTCCCCTCATGGTACAGCAACAGGCAAGGGTCAGGTGGAAGCACTGCAGACAAGGGAAATCAACTCACTGCTGAAGAGCACCAACAAAGGGCTCCTGCCTCTTTACAAACCCATGGGCTGGCGGGGAGGGCTAGGAGCAGAAAGAAACTGAGTCAAAGTAGAGAAAAGTGCCTCAGTCAAGGCCCCTGAGGTGGAGGTCTCTCATTGGAGGCACCTGGGCTAGAAAATAGACATGCATATGAGCATGGCTGATCAGTGCTAGGCCAGGGCTGGGGGTGGGTGGGTGGGTAGGTGAGTCCTTGACTGCAAATCTCTCCAGAAAACTACAATGCATTGGTTGTGCCTCGAGTCTGGATTGGGGAAGACAGCTTCTCCCCCTGATGCTGGACAGACAAAGCCTGATTGGCCCTGAAAGATCACACAGAGGATTTTGGCCTGGAGCCAGACTCCTCAGAGAAATCTATTTTTCAGTTAAGATGGGAAAACAAATCTGAGACACGAGAGTGAGAAAGAAGGAAGGAAATATCTAATGAGACGTCAGTATGATGGCCTCTCTGAAATGTACCCTTCCAGGGGAGAAAAGAAGAGTTGTTTGTGGCAAATCTGAGGGTCTACTGGATGTGGGACTCAGACTTTCCGTGACAGTCCCATTAAATGTCTAGGTTTTGAGGAAGGAACTTCTTCATCTTTGGTTTCTTGGCACTAGCTCAGTTCATGACAAATGCTCAGTTCACAATAAATGAATCAATGAATTATGATTTTGGCCTCTGTAATACTGAGGTGGCTTTAGCCTCTGTAACATTGTGCTATAAGCAGCCTTTAAAATGAAATTAGCAGGGTCACAAACTCAAATGCCTTCAAGAACCAGGCAGGCAGGTAAGGTAAATGTGTACACCAGCCAAGTATAAGACATAGGAGGGCAGGAAGAGTGGAAACAGTAGCATCCCTGATCTGCCTACAGGCATTAAATTCAATGAAAACAACAACAATAATATGTGAGCAAAGAAGACAGTTCTGCTTACCTTTTCAGTCTCGAGGCTGCCACTGTGGAACTCATTATCCTAGAGTTAATCTCCAAGAACAGCAGAAAAATAAAGATTTGCTAAAATCCCAAGGTACACTAAGCTTTTCCTCTACTCATTAACTTCTCATTCATTCATTCACTCACTTACTCATTCAACAGCTATTTTTTGAGTGTCTACCAAGTATTATTCTAAGTGCTGGGGATACCACCACACCCAAAACACAAAAATCTCTGCCTTCACAGAGGTTACATTCTCGAGAAACAACACAATTGACAAAATAAATAATATACTATATTAGAGGATGATAAGAAGAATGGAGAAAAATACAGCATAGAAGGATAGAAGGGAATATGGGAGAGGTAAGATAGGAGTGGTTTCCATTTTAAACATAGTCATTAAAGAAGACCTCATTGAGAAGGTGAATTCTCACCGAGAAGAAGATGACTCACTGAGAAAAGGCCAGAAGTAAGGAGACAAGCTATGAGTCTATCCAGGAGAAAGTGTATGAGGTGGAAGGAATGGAAAGTGTACAGTGTTTGAAGATGGAAGAGTGAGTGGCATGCTGAGCAGCGGGAAGAAGGCTCATATGATGGAAACTGAGTGAGTGAGGCGTGGAGGGGTAGGAGATGAAGTTAGAGATGTGGAAGGGACCAGATCTTCCGTGGCTTCATGGACTATGGTAAGCACTTTGGATTTTGATCTGAAGACAGAAAGCTGATGGAGGATTTTGAGCAAAAAGAAATGATGAGATCTGACCTATGTTTTAATAGGATTATTCTGGTTGGGGGATAATAGATTGATGGGGACAAAGGTAGTAGCAGAGAGACCAATGAAAACGCTATTAAAATAATCCAAGCAAAAGATGATGGTGGTTTGGATTGTGGTACAGGTGATAAGAATTAGTCAGATTTGGGACATATATTGAGGGTAGAGCTGACAAGATTTGCTAATAGATTAGCTGTGGAGTGTAAGAAAAGGAAAGGAGTCAGGACAAGTCTAAGGTTTTGTGTTTTTTTGAGCAATTTTGCTGTTTGGATTAACCAAGAAGGGAAAGAACTATGTGGATCAAGTTTGGGAAGAAAGGTAGATAAGGAGATTCGTTTACGACATTTTAAGTTTTAGCATACAGCCAGCCTTCTGTTACAGGATGCATCTGTTGTGATGTAGCCATATCGTTGGAACTTTAGCCAGTCTGTAGCAACCAAAAGCCAAGAGACAATGTTATTCATTGTGTCTTATCATCAAAGAGTCCTGCACCTACCCATCAACGGGACAACTTAAAGTTCACTCTATTCCAAATGCTTCTTGTTGTCAAACAAATCTGATGCTTAAACCTTGATATTTTTTTACGACGTGTTTCTTACTAAGTAAGAACTTACTTTTTCCAGATAAGTAAGGTAAGTTTGTTCTCTATAATGTTCATATATACTACACATAGAAAGGAATGTATGGTAGCTTTTGTCTCTTATCTCTACCCACCCCCAGACCCCAAAAATAAGTGAACAACTATATAAGACGACATATGCCACATTCAAGGACACAGATGATGTTTTGGTATTTGTAGGTACAGAAACTGTATCTGCAAGGTTAAGGATAAAAAATACTGGTTTTATTCTTGTTTTTCAGAATATCACTACTCTGGATAGTAGTGTGCTGAGGTAAAAATCATTCTACACAAGAAGTCAAGAGACCTGGACTCTGGTGCTGACTGACTGACGATGCACAAAGTATTTCTCATTTTGGGCAGCATATACAAAAAGAACATCCAAGATGCTTGAGTTTTAATAACCTGAGAATAGACTAGAGTTTGGCCACTCCCAAAGGTAATCTATGCATTTCAACAAGGGACTGACAGAGCCAGATATCCCGTGTGTTTTTGATAAAGCATCAGACACTGTTTTGGTGCCAAGAGAGAGACACCGTAGAAGTTAGGTATACTTTTTTGCTTTCTTCAAATTAAAGTATAGAAGTTTCCACTTAATACATTTACTGTTTTGCCTAGGTCTCCTTCTGTTTCTCTTGGGTGATTGTTTTTGGTCAAGACCAGGTGGTGGTCTTTGTCTTGCCTATTCCAGAGTCCTAGAAGCAGCCGGAGACTTTCCAGAGGAGGTGACTCTGCCTACGCTCACTCCTGGAAAAACTATCTCAGAAATGTTTCTTGGTCAACAGTGCCCTTGTTACCTATCTGGAGTAATCTGCTTTCTCCTCCTTCTCAAAAAACAAAATCAAACAAACAAAACCAAATTCTCCTTTCAGGAAGGAATCTGGTGAATTCATTCACCATTAAGAGTCACCATGGTCACCAAAAAAGACTAAGCTTGGATTCCTATCTCCTAGCTGTGTTTGGGAATCAATTGCTCCCACTGCAGAGAACAGTCTGGGCTGTGGCTGAAGCACACTGGGATGGCAAATGGGATAGTACAAATGTTGGCTATTGGGGGATCGTGTTAGGGCACATCAAATATCAAAGCAATAATGCCTTATATAATACTTTGCACGTTTCAAAACATTGATATTTATATTCTCTCCTTAATAGTTCCCAAAACTGTGCTAAAGAAGACAGGCAGATAACAGCCCCTTTTTAAAGATGAAGAAACTGAAATCATGAGGTTCAACCTAAGAGTATTTAATTTGGTTAGGGTATATGAGGCAACCTGTGCTAACAGACCCCTAAATACAAGCTTAACAAATAAAAAATTCACATTCACCCAGGATCCAATGTATATGTTTGTAATCAGGGAGAGGCATTCCATGGGGCCATTCAGGGATCAAGTATCCTTCCATTGTATGGCTACACCCTTCTCCACATGATCTTCACAATGTCTTCTGCATTCAGCCAATAGTTAGGGAAAGAGATAGTTTATTTTTATGGACCAGGCATGGAGGTGGTAAATATCACTCCCACTCTCATTCCGTTGGCCAGTAGCATGGCCACATTTAACAGTAAACGAGGCTGGGAAATGTAGTCTAGCTTGTGCCCAGGAGGAAAATGAGACCACTTTTGACAAGCACATAGCAGTCTCAGCCATAATTAGTATCAGATCACAAGACATGCTACCATTTGGATGTTCTTTACATTGGACTACTTTGCTTTTCAGTTCATTCCTCACTCCGATTTTAAATTTAGTTTGTTCAATTCCTCAGCATAGGGAACATCCCTAGAAGAGAGGGCATATTCATAAATTCCAATTATTTCACCATCCACCAAGTCATTCTAAATGTCACAGCTTCTCTCCAGAGGATTTAAGAAACAGTCAGATAACAGAGAAGCAAAATGAGCTTTGACCATATCTGGGCATTTGAATTCTGACAGGGACACCTCAATGCCAGGAATCTGTCATTACTCTGTTAAGTTTTGTGATAATGATTTAGTACAAATTCTAGCAACGTATTTTGCCCTGTTCTGTGATTAGTAGATAGGAGCTCTAGTAGGTGAGAGAGAAAAAAGCCCTTCTTTGCCATTTCAATCCCAATACCCACTGGCTGCCAGGGATGTGCAGGGAACCCACAAATGCAGCACAGAGCACCTGGGTCACTGCTTCTCATCTCTCCTGGGTTTCTATATTCCCTGTGCTCCTCCCAAACTAGAGTGTCTCCTCCCTGCTCTTTCATCTGCTTTCTAGTTTCAGGTCTCATGTAGGTGTGTGTAATCGTACCCAAGGCTTTCTCTAAAGAGAACTTTCTTCTAATTTGTGACTTGGCCAACTTAGTGTTTCCTTTTCACTGGCTTTTAAAGAGCTCCGGGACTCGAAGAATGAAAGTAGAGTATTCAAATGAGAGGTAGGATAGCAAGCCAGGGACAGAGGGAGTAAGTTGATGTATTATTTTAAGTATTTTTCAGGGGGAACCATCTTGTCCTTATAGGCGAGGACCATTTTAATTTTCACTAGCTTTGGGCAGCTGGCAAGTGATTATCTGCCAAGTCAGATAAGATTTAAGGAAATTGGCCTTTTCTTTTTTTTCTGCAGAGTCCTGAGTCCTGCTCTGGTATTTATTCTCTGTTAAAAAGGTAAAAGGGAAGAGAACATTCCTCTCAGTTATCCTGTGCAAAGCAAAGGGAGGCTCCATCTGCTCTGGGGACTCTGCTCTTTATGGGGTCAGGCTGTTTCAGTTTTGACTGACTTAAATGACAACATTATTCGTTTTTTAAAATTATTAGAAACAACAACACTCTCAAATCCTTTTCATTATTTTTTCATAAGTTCTAGGATTTAGTCTTCTTGTTGCTGCAGCCTCTGATGTTAGAATAACATTTACCCTGAAGCTTTCATCAAATTTTCACAACATCTTTTATTATTTTTAACCCACTGCCAGTGACATCTCCTCTGGCTTGCCATGTTGAGGCTGGAGCAAGAAAAGTATGAGTACTTCTAAGTGGGGTGCAATTGTACCATTTACTTTCACACTGCAAATTAGAAAGGACAGTCTACTGGACATTGGGATGTTAAAGAAGCAACCTGCCTGCTGTCGTTTTCTAACTGGCCAAAGTCAGATTTGGGAAATAGACAAAATTCATCTTTGGTCTTCATCCTCAGCCATGTTAAGTGCCCATCAGGTCATCTTTGAGCTGTTCACATTTCTCCCCACAACCCATTTCTCAATTCCCTCCAACCTAGCCTGTCCTCTTCCTAAGGTGTCAATTTCCACTCATTCATAGGCATTTATTGAGTGCCCACTATATGCCAGACATGTTTCTTTGTACTCGGAATGTGAACATGATCCCTATCATTGCTAACTTGCAAGACCTGAAAGTCTAGTGAGAGGAAGGACAGACTCTGAAATGATTACATGCAAGGTGTCAAGAGCCAACTTGAAGGTGCTATGAGAACACAGAGGCCATTACAACTAATTCTGCCTGGTAGCCTGGAGTAGGCGTTCTGCAGTGGAGACGGCTGAGCCAGGCACTTAAAGATGAATTGGAAAAGCAGAAGATGACATCTTGGATGAGGGAAGAGCATGTGTGTGGTTATATATGAAAAGGATAAATTACTCAGGGGAAAAAATTTAAAACATTACCTTCTAAAAAATCCTAATCAACAAAATACATTTTCTTTAATATAGATCAGTAATTCTCAATATTATTTTAGAGCCCTGACAGACCTGAGAAATATAATGTGCTATCATCGGTCAAAGTAACTCTGTAATTTACAGCATATCAGAGTGTATCTGCATTTCTGCAGGAAGAATAGTCACGGAGTACAGTTTAGAAAAGTCCCCGAGGGTGATTTTGACATTCTCTGCTTAAGAATCATAGGCACAGACGCTTCCAGGCAAGGGAGATGAGTATGTCTTACCTTTCCTTGGTAAATTTATAGTTTAAAAAAAAACTGTGACAAAACAGAAATAAAAATTTCAAAACAGTAAAAGGAGAAATCTTTTCGAGAGAGAGGAATAAGGATAGGTAGTTTTCGCATACTGTTTAAGATATATTCATAAATAAACAATGGCTCTACTAGCAGACCCTATGAAGAATTATTTCTTTCTTAAGATTTATCTTCAAAATTCATACTTTTAGATAGCATCCTTAAAAATTTTAGCATGAGTAATGGGGATTAGAACTCTTTTATGGTAAGTTATCACATTCCTAATAAAGTAATGGATAAAGCAAAAACAATACTCTGGAGGATTCAGCTTGGTATCATTCTCAACTGAAATGAAGATTTTCTCTCATTTGCTTCAACTCTGTATATATTAAAAAAAAAAAATCACACCTTTCCCAGGAGAATCATTACCATATGGAAGAGTTGGGGCAGAGGGAATAGTCAGAGTAGGAAAGATAAAGATGTTCCAAAATATGAAGGTCTCTGGAACAGTCCTTTTTTATGCTGTCTCGTGGCAGGATGAGTGTAGGAGTTACAAACTGATCAGACGGTAAATTTAGAGCCAATAAAAAGGAGACACTTCACAAGGCATGTAGCTTGCTTGTGGGAATCTCTGACATGGAAGGTCAAGGAATTAAATACTGGAGTTGGATTTATACTAGAGCTGACTGTTTTTATGACCAATACAACATTTATTCGTATGCTAAGATAAAGTTAATCAAGTCTTGTGCCTCATGGTGGGGAAGCCAAGATTACCTCTCAAGAGTTAGGAAAGGATCTCTACCAGAACACTATAGCATACACACTTGCACAATCACTCAGTTTTCTCTCCTCTCTGGAAGTTATTGAAAGTTCAGTTAATATTTGATGAAACCCTGGGCTCTTAAAAAAAATAAACATCACTCTGAGGTTGTCACATTTTCTGGGTGCACAGTCCAAGCATTTTTCATTTTTAAACAATTTCTCAAAAGGCAGAACTTAAACCTTAATTCTGTACCTAATTCTTTGTGTAGTCAAAGATAATATCCCAAATTCTCAACTCCTTTTTCTTCTTTAAAATTGGCATATCATATGTTTCATGGTGGATGGATGGTTAGATTAAGCTAAGATTCATAATCTATTATTCTTGAAGTGCCTTCCCCCATCTAGTTTTTATTTAACGACCATGTTAGAGGGTAGTATTAGTGAGATGTCAGGTTGACAATCTGCAATACCAATAAGTCAGTATTTGGGGAAGTTACAATCAATTTATGGTTTGGATTTTCACAAAGAAATAAAAGTATCATCATATAGTTAATGACTGATTATTTTGAGCCCAATGCAGAGCTTGGGTTAACTGGATTAGAGACAGCTGAAGTTTGAAGTTTGAAGAGGCATAGGGTAGCCACTAATGAGCAAATTAATGTCATAAAAAAAACTAGGGTTCAAATCCTGGCTCTGCCACTTAGTCTTCATGGGAACTTGGCCAATCATTCCCTCTCAATCTCAATATCTTTCTCGATGAAGTGGGAATATTAAAAATTAACTTGCAATGTTGTGGTAAAGATTAGACTTAATCAGTGGGTCTCAGTAGGGACAATTTTGTCCCCCACAGAGGATTTGATAATATCTGGAGGCATTTTTGGCTGTCACCACCAGGGGAGGAGGTGCTACTGGCATCCAATAGGTAGAAGCCAAGGATGATACAAAACATACTGCAGTGCACAGGACAGCCTCCCACCTAGCCCCAACAAAGAATTATCCAGTCCAAAATGTTGATAGTGCTGAGTTTGATATGACATGGACTTAATTTATATAAAGTGAATAGAATCATACCTGGAAGAAACAAAGAATGGTAACTGTAGTAGGCTGAGTTGTGTTCCCCCAAATTTATATGTAGAAGCCCTAGTCCCCAGTACCTCAGGATGTAAATGTAATTGGAGATAAGATCTTTAAAGAGGCGATTAAGTTAAAATCACTAACTTAGTTCAATGGGCCCTAATCCAATATAACTGGAGATTAGGACACAGAGAGAGACACCAGGGTCGCTTGCTCACAAAGAACATGTGAAGACACAGTGAGAAGACAGCCATCTGCAAGCCGTGGAGAGAGGGCTCAGAAGAAACTAAACCTGTTGACACCTTGATCTTGAATTTCTAGCCTACAGAATTGTTGTTTAAGCTACCCAGTCTGTGGTATTTTGTTGTGGTAGCCCTAGCAAACTAAAACAGTAACAGCTATTATTATCATTTTTATTAAAAAGTAAGTATTCAGTTTTGAAAAACAACCACAAAACTCAGAACTAGAATACCAACTCTATATTGGTATTATAATAGCTTATAGCCCTGTTAGAAAAAGAGTAACTTGAGATGGTAAAAGCACATTAAAAAAATGGAAATGCTTAGTCCAGGGATGTGGCAAAGTTTAGCATTAGTAGGGATCACAGCAGTAAGACTTTACCCAAACAGGAGAATGCTCTTTGAGTATTTATTTATATTACTTGGGCCCAAAGTGACCAGGATCTGACACTGTGAACCTTGAAGGTGTCTGTTGATGTCACAGATTCTTGAGTGAGAGCTGCACAGGACATAAAGCCAGCAAATGAATATTCTTATTAAAAGCTGATTTTCTAGTCTTAAGCACCGTGTGAAACCCCAATCCTGATGTACTTGGCTGCGCATCTGCTAGGCATGAGGATGCTTTGTGACTTGCTATTCTAAAGCCCCCACCAAAAAACAGACCTCTTCATGATCTTATCCCCTTGCTCATACCTTCACTTGGAATGCTCAAGTCTTACTGCTCAGATGATGAGATGAATCCAGAAGAGACACCAAGGCAAAGAGTGTTTCTCCTGAAGCCTAGAGCAGAAGTTGCCTCACCAATGTTTCCCTAAACATTCCCCTCAGGACTTATCTTGACTTGATGCTTCCAAAGGAAGTTGAGCTCAGACATCAGGTATGAGGGGGGAGAATGTCACTAACAATCAGGGAACACAAGGTGACGTTTTTATGAGGATGAAGCAACGCTGTTGCCACCATGTGCTTGTATTCAATTAGAAGGAAATGATAATTGTGTTAATCCACAGTTCAAGAGGAGAACATAAAATTTATGCAGGTCTCACTCCCATTTTACGAAAGACCGTGAATAGAGCCTATTAATGACAATACAAAGGCTAACCATATAACTATTTATGAGAATTAAAAAAGGCATCCCTTTTGGTAGGCACAGGGAACATTCATATTCTTATTAAGAGCCGACTCTTTGAAAAGTTTGGAAAGGCTAGCACTTTATTTTGGCAGGCAGAGCCCAGCATGGCAGGCTAGTTGAACTGCAGCCCTAGAAATCCCCTCCTTCACGTGTCCTTGTGTAGTGAATCAGCATGCTGGAATACTTTATATCCAAGGTTGCTTACTACTCTAACACTCCCAGGTTATTAGTGAAGAAATTGAGGCCCAGAGAAGTAAAGTCATGCACTAACTTCAAACAACTAGTTAGTCATGCAAGGAGGCTCAGGATGCAAGTGATCTGATTTCCAGGACATGGCTCTTTCCACTCTACCATGTGCAAGGCACTCACCCTGGAGGATCTTCCCAGGGGAGAGTCAAGATATAAGGAACCACTAAAATCACACATCTACTCTAGAACATTCATTATCTCTTTGTTCTTATCCTCCTAATTATATCTGCCTGTCTTTTGGATCTTCTCCTCTACTCACCCCAGACTAGTATATTCATGAAGGTTGGATAATAGCCAAGAAATATTTTAAATATGAAATAAATCCATAGTATAGATTAATGTTTAGGTTTTACTTAAGAAGATGAAAATGTTTGGTTTCAGTTTTTTCCAAATCTAGCAACTCTCAAATTTCCTTTTCATAAGAGAACACTGGAATAAATTATATAGATGCAGTAATAAAGTCAAATGAGATTTTGAACAGAAATGGAGGAATAAAGATGCTAGAATTTGATAACAGAATTTAACAGTATCTGATAACTATGAAAATAGAGAAATATATCACATAAGAGTAAAAAAAATTAAAGATTTGGGGTTATACAAATCCTAGTCCAAGACTGAGCTGGTATGCTTATTACCTATGATCTTGGACAAGCTACTTAGTCTCTATAAACCTCAGTTTCTTCAACTCTAAATTGGGAAAGTGATATTTAATTTACCACCTTCTTATAAAAATTGTTGAAAATGTATGTAAGGTATCTAGCACAGTCATATGTACTATTGACTAGTGAGGTAGGTTGCAAAAATGGCCCCTCTTTGTATCCACACTCTTTGTGAGGTAATGTTGCAGCTCATCCTATCAAACCATAAAGTCTAATTCCCACTTGATGAATTGATCCTTGGCCTATGACTTGCTTTGGGCTAACAGATACTGCACCAGTTCCAACTCAAGGCCTTTGCTTGCCTTCTTGGACCCTTGGGACCACACGTAAACATATCTGGGCTGGCCTTCTGGAAGATGAGTGAAACATAGTCCAGTCACAACCATCACTCCATCCAACAGCCAGACAACCATACTAACAGCACTGCCTGGCTGGCATGTGTTTGACTGCTTAGGGAGCCCAGTCTAGGCCAGTAGAACCGTGAGATGAAAACAGCCTAAATTTCCAACCCACAGAAATATGACCTAATAAATGCATGGTGTTTTAGTCCACTATATTTTGGGATTATTATGCAGCAATAATGAACCAATACAAGTACTATTGTTATTAGAGTGTATAAATTGTCAAGGATATTACCTTAAATTTAAGCAACTTTAGGCATCATTTTCCCACACACAAAGGAGATCTGCAGAATTTTCTTTTCCAGAGTACGGAATCATCCTTGCACAAAATTTTTAATCTGGCTCTGAAAGCACTGGTTTTGTCCAAAATGTCAGGAAGCTACTTCAGTAAATGATTACAGCAAAGAGCAGGTACAAGCAATAGTAAAATAGACTAGAAGTCCATGTTATTACTTGCAAAAATAGCTCTTTTAAAAAATATTTTAAGAAGAGTTTGAAAAAGTAGAGGAATTATTGTAGAATGATTTGATGATGATCTATAGTTTACAGTTATTAATTAAATACTCATATTCTCTCCCCCCGCCACACACACACACAGTCACTCTTTCCCCTTGCAACAGCTTTTCCAAGGGCAGTTGGTAGACTACTGTACTCTTTACCCTTCCTCTCCAGAAAACAGTAGCAGCCTCAAGCCACCCGTTGTCCCAAAATATTTTCTGTTTAATACTAGTGTCAGAAAAAAGTTCATTTATCCCACCCGACACTGACCTCTGCATCTTCAGATGAGTTCTGACAGAATACAGCTTGGCCCCCATCTCAGACTGAGGCTCCATGAGGAAGTTGTGCTGTGGTCCCCATGCCAGATGTCTGCCTAATGGGCAAACTGGGTATGGTTTGCAAACAGACAAGAGATGGAGACCTTGAATGCAGTTTGCTTTGGCTCTCACTGGGAAACTAGGGTCCAGACATCATAGAAGATCGAAAAATCAGGTCACATGTGATGGGAACTTGAACAGAGGCAACAGTTGCTTTTTATATCTGTGTTTATAGATTTTTTTCCTGTAGAAATAGCTTTCAAGAGCAGCAGGCATGAAGAAGTTTGGCAGAAGAGAAAGTTTCTTATTTCTTTTCAGCAAATTGCTCCTGGGTATATCTTTGGCTGGATGCCGGACCAAAAACACCTGCCAGTTTCACCTTAGGCTTTGATAAAGAAATTGAGTTATGAAAGAGAGTGTGGTATTGTATATCATCTCAAACTCAAATCCAAGTAATCCACACAAAAGAGATTAAAGAGAACAATTTTTCCCCCAATTATTCTACATAGTCATGAAGATTTCACTAAAAATTAAATTATATTTATGTTGAGGGGGCAGAATATAAAGGATCAGAGAATTAAAGCTTTTCAGATATTGAATAGGCCTTAAAGATCTTAGCATTTTACAAATTAAGAAAGTGAGGTCCAAATAGTTGAAGTTTCCAAGTAAGTACCTTCTCCCAGAAAAGCAGGTAAATTTAGAGATCTGAGGTTGGACAAAATTAATTATGTAAACTGGAACACAGCCAATTAATTTCTCAACTGTTTTCTTAGAGAAATTGGCAAATGAGTTTCCTGAGTTGTAGAAATAACATCTCAATTTTCTTCCCTCACCAACTTTTCATTTCTAGTAACACCACCTGAATATTCCGAATATTTAATATCTAATTCAGAATTAATAATCTATTTATTGCAGAAACCAACCCTTTACCCCATAAAGTAAATTCTACATGTGCGCTTGTCTCACTAGTCCCAAAGTTGAAAGTCTTCAATTATTACAAAGATTAACTCATCTACGACTTCCAATATTATCATTTCTTTAAAAGCTATACAAGGCTATGCACGGTAGTTTCTTCTAAACCCATAGAATGAGCACAGAATGGCTGCAGATTAGGATTTTTTCCAGAACTGATCCTTGCAGTAGTCTACATGGCCCTATGTGATCTGGCCTCTGCCTACATCTATAACCTTACTCTATGCCACCATACTCTAGCACCTCTGGCCTTGTTTTAGTTTCTGGAGTCCATCAGGCTCAAGACTCAGCACCTTTGCACTTGCTATTCCTGCAACCTAGAAAGCTTTTCCCCACCCACATTAGGAGTCTGTCAGCTTCTCATTCTTCAAATGTCAGCTTGTATATCTCCTCCTTAGAGTGGCTTTCTCAGATAGCTCCATCTAAATCTTCCCTACCTGATATTTTTTACCATAGCAATCTGTTATTTTATTTTTTAGCCAATAAAACAGTTGTTTCTCAACTGGGAGTGATTTGGACTTCCAGAATACATTTGACAATGTCTGGAGACATTTTTGGTTGTGAGGGGGGGCAGCTTACTACTGGCATCTACCGGGTAAAGGCCAGGAATGCTACTAAATGTTTTACAACACACAGGACAGCTCCCTCACAACAAAGCATTACCTGGCCCAAAATATTAAGGATGCTGAGATTGAGAAACTCTGAGTGTTGGATGAGGTCATCAAGAGACGTGTCTGCCAGGTGCCCCATGAGCTGGATCCGGCAACTGGAGCCTCCTCACCCCCTTCCCCATCCTTGGAATGTACATTTTGCCCACTGTTCCCACAATGGGAGCTGTTTTCAAGGATGCAGGCTTGTTGAGACCATCTGGATGGTATATGTGACTGAACCCAGGTAAGGCTTCTATAAACTCTTAAGATTCTGGTGGGTGGGTGTGGAGATATACTTGTCTTACAGCTGCCCAGGACTAGCCTCATATTTAAGTTCCCTTGCTTATTAAACCTGTCACCTACGAATCTGGTGACCTGCCTCTTTCTTCATTCTCTCCTTGCCATCCGTGTACGGGGGCCAATTTCACATTTTACCTGGCGAGCTCCCAAGGGTTGTGAAACAATAATTGGCAAGCCAGCCAGGAGACCAAAGAAATTGGTCTTGGGAAAGAGGCATCTGAGGAGGAAATCTCGGGTTAGCCATTGAACCTGTGTGGGGAGGGGTGGCCCATGTATTAGATGCCTGTGGACCACTGTGTGAATATGAGGATGTACGCCCAGAAAATGCCAGCTGGTCTAAAGCACTTGTTTGAGGAATTGCGCATAGTGTATTGCGGCAAAGAAGAGAACATAATAGGTGGTCGATAGATGTCTGTTGAAGGAAAGTATGATCCAGCCACACTCAAGGACAAAGCTATGGCTGCCAGTCTCTACAGAGGCAAAACCAGGAAGAGGCCGCAGAAAAAAGACATACTCCAAATGCATCAAGAGGCAGTTTTACTCCAAATTTGTTCTATGAAGCATTAATGAAACAATTCTTCTCGTTAACATCAAGAGGTTTCCCTCAGGATTTGATACACAATCTGTTCTGGGCAGAAGACATGTGAACAAAATGCTAAGCAGATCATCACTGCTCCAAGGGACAGATTAGTCAAGGTGGCTCCGCCCATAGAGTCAACGCACCTGGAATGGTCACTAAAACCAGAAAAGGATCTACAGCACGATTGCTTCAAGTTGTAGCATCCAAACTTTTTGAGTATGGACTCAAGTTATTAAATTTTTTTGAAAATGCTTCCCAATAAATACATACATTTTTATTCATAAATTATATACATATAATACTGGCATTAGCTTACATCATAGGGAACATAATTCACTTAGGCTGGAGTTCATTAGGAAGCACAGCTAAGTGATATCTATATCCACTAATAATGGATATAAATTCACATTTTAAATTATTTTCTTAATAACTTTTAAAAACTGTGGTAACTTCTTGTGAGCCTTCACTACATGGCCATTGTTTTCCCCTTACAAAATTATGAAGAAAATATGCAGGAAAGGTAGATTGTCAACCCCATCAATTTTTTTTTTGTTCCTTTGTATTTGCATTATCATCTTTACTCAGTGGTGTTTTTATTCAGGAATATACGAAGCCAGGTTTTGAGGGTTAGTTTAGTTAAAACTAGACAATACAATTTATAAATCCACTTAAGTGGGCTAATGTAAACTGCACCATATTGCAACTCTCTAAAAGCAAATGAGTATGCCCTTGTGAAAGCATCTATGTGGCAGACTCCTCCTCTTTCTTCTGGGCACTTCATACACTACCTATGACATGTGATCTCATGAAAGTAGGAAAAAAATGAGAAAGAGCTAATGTCACTCTATACATAATTTATTTCCTTTCCCTGAATAAGAAGTAAATTAAGGAAAGTTCTAATATTTTTTTCCTATACTCCAGAGCATCATCTTCCACAATCCCGGATGTGTACACACCTCTCTTTGAGTATCACTGATTTAGAGGACAGCAAGACGACCAGTGTGCTCTTTGAACAAGAGTGGAGCTCCTGAGGGAGCAGGGCTCAGAGAAAGCACAGCCCTGGGGTTGACATGGAATGCCTTATAACATGAAGTATATCTATTTTTAGCTCTTTGAGGGTAAGGAAAATGACCAATTTCTTTCTGAGACTGTGGAAGCTGGCCCAAAAGGAGCTCAATTAATACTCCTTAAATGAATGAATAAATAATTGCCTACATGGAGAGAAAAGGTGTTCTGAAATAGCCTCATCAATGATAGAAAAGGAACAAAACTATCTCATGTGAGGTTGGTAAAACCAAGTATGATGATCATTGGACTTTAGACACTAGCAGAAGTATCTGTAGCCAACAAGTTTTGAGGCGTAGGAAGTATATACCAAAAAGGAAAAATACAAATCAGTGCAGGAAGAGACAAGAAAGAAACTCCATAGCTTTTCTTCTGCTCCTTTTTATTTATATCTGCCTACCTCTGCTTAGATATATGGCTTCCATAAGTCTAATAGACCATCTCACACAGGAAATGAGAAAAAAATTTAAAAAGTATTAACGTCTATATGAACTGCAAGAACTATGATTTAACAAGACAACCAGAAAACAAAAAATCATAAGTCAGAGCCTTGTTATTTCCAGTAAATCCTGGCTCCAGAATATTTTTATTTTCGAATTATTTAACTGTGTACTCTTAATTAAGATAAAACAATGAACCAATAATTAAGTTCTTGCTCATCTTAAGAGTAAATCAACCAGTGAATATTCAAATCCTGCTTCTGAGTTTAACAATCTTGGGAAAGACGGATCAGTGAGGCAGGCACACGCCCTGGATGGAAAGGGGCAGGGCCAGGAATACTAACAGAACTGAGCCTCAAGTCATAAATTGGGACTATTATGGGTGGCATAATCTTAT
This sequence comes from Diceros bicornis minor, assembly GCF_020826845.1. NCBI lineage: Eukaryota > Metazoa > Chordata > Mammalia > Perissodactyla > Rhinocerotidae > Diceros > Diceros bicornis. The sequence goes on from NC_080768.1 coordinate 33,046,522, forward strand.
TCTTCTTTTGGCACAATTTCTTGAGATTCTGACCTTTCTTTTAGAACTCTCACCAAAACTCTAGCACAATCACGTGACAGTCAAGATGGATACTTGGTCGGCCCCGTGGCTTAGTGGTTAAGTGTGCACGCTCTGCTACTGGCGGCCTGGGTTCGTATCCCGGTCGTGCACCTACGCACTGCTTGTCCGGCCATGCTGAGGCTGCGTCCCACATACAGCAAATAGAAGGACATGCAACTATGACATACAACTATCTACTGGGGCTTTGGGGAAGAAAAAAAGGAGGAGGATTGGCAATAGATGTTAGCTCAGAGCCGGTCTTCCTCAGCAAAATGAGGAGGATTAGCACAGATGTTAGCTCAGAGCTGATCTTCCTCACAAGAAAAAAAAAAAAAGATGGATACTAATCTTCAATCTACCACTAGCCATATGTATCTTAAAGGAAACACATGAGCTTATAAGCAACCTGTCCTAGGGTCAGGACGGGGGAAGGAGGATTATGTGGTGGTACTACTTCACCATTGCCCTTTACTACCCTCATATAAGCCTCTTCTTGACAGAAGAGCCTGGTGTAAAGAGTGCTTAATATGAAAGGTCAGTGTTGATGAGATTGGGAGGAATGAGAGAAGTGTTCTCTCTGTCTTCTCACTAATCCAAGGCCAATAAGGGCATTATATAAACTGTTAAATATATCATCATTTTAAGTACCCTAATAATGCTTTTTCCCCCTTTGTTTGCAAATATTTCATTTTTGCTCTTTGCTCAAGCCTCAAGATACAGAACTCCTTTATATATTTTAAGCCAGAATTTCCTTGACCTAGAGGACCTACCATATGAAGGCCCTATAGTGGTGCCCATTCAGGGGCTTCTGCACAACTGTCATCCTGACAGAGAGCTGTCATGGAACTGGTTATGTCCCTCTGGTGCTGCACTTGGAACTGCTCATTATCTATGTGTATTTCATGATCTGATGGGAAATTATGAGTCCTGTTGGTAACACCTGTGTTATGCACAAAAGACTTAGAGTCTTGATCAATGAAGTATCCACAGATGCTCTGAAATTCTGTACTCAGTAGGTGATTCCTCTTATCCTCCTCAAATAGAAACTGTCAAACACAAGATCATTAAAATATATAAAAGATCTGATTCAGTGAACTACCACCTAGAGGAATCAGAATGTGTGTTTGGGAGGGAGGAAGCAGGGAGAGTACAAGGTAGAAATTCTTAAATATACGAAAATGACAGCAATTTCTGTCTTAACCTCTTCAGCTCTGGTTGCTAAGTTACCATGACATACCACTGTGTATGCTTTTCAGCTTTTGGTCTTGGGCCTGACAGTTTGATTAATTCTCTGGAGTGCAAAATCTGCACACTGAATATTTAAAAATTACACACGCATGCACACACACACCCACTCAGCCAGCACCCCATTATCGCTTCTGATTTATAAAATCTGTTTTACACTTAAATTGACATATGTAGGTGGAAACCTAAAATGACACTTCATTTTGGGGAGAGAAAATCCTCCACTATGTGATGTTTCCTGAAATTTTCCTTTAACTGTACCACAGTTCATTCTTCCCTAATCGCACGCATTTTATCCCCTTAATGGGTGCATTTAACCCTTGACTCCATGCCTAAACAAAATAGAAAAATAAGACGTGTTATTTAACAGTTATCATTGCTTTTCCTTCTTCTGTATGTCTTACCTGCTGTGTGACTGAGTTCAGAGGTGTCCATAAATATTGCTGTAAGCTGGCTGACTAGTACGCTGTGGGTTGTCAGATGTATCTATAAGAGAATATGTCAGTGTCAGCTAGCTAGACCAGCCGTGGCTCAAAATCCCAGGGCATTGCATTGAAGATAATGTAAAAAACATTAAAAAAAAAAAGTATACCAAAAAATGGCTTCCAAGCCACGCTGTTGTCTTCTTCTTCTGCATTTTGGTGCAGTGGTTCTGTAGTCAAAAGACATATGGCATTCCTCTCCCAGTCTGTGTGTGTACTTCCCTACTTTTAGACTTTTAAAACAAAAGTGACAACTTAAAATCTTTATCACTAAAACCAGATGAGTTTTTATAACACTGATAAGAAAGGATTCATAGCAGCAGGTATACAATATGTGAACAAAGGCAGGCAAAGCTTTCCAAACGCTGAATAGAACTTACCTTTTACTATCACTGCTGAATTGTTATCCAAAATCTAGCATCTGACATCCAGAGAGTGGCTAGAGAAGTTAGAATCTAGGTCTCTACTGCTCAGGCAGCAAGAAGAAATCAGATGAGATTGGTCCTTGACTTTGTTATCTCATTCTTGCAGTGCAGAATAAGACTTGGTCACTCTTCTGATCAAGGAGGAGTTGGAACGTCTAGAATTGTTCTATAAAACCATAAACTTATCTGCATCCATTCTTCTTCCTCACTATTCCTGCTACAACAGCAAAAGTTTCCCTCTTGTTATCAAAATGCAATCCCCATTTGTGTTCTGGATCCCCTTCCTTCTCAACTTCCCAGAAATATTACTCTTACAGATAGTTTCTCTTTAGATGGCATCATTAGTCTCTTTCACCTCTATTGGATCATTATGATCAGTAGATAAACATATTCTAGAATCTCCCATCTTTTAAAAACTTTCTTTGATATCCTGTCCTCCTTGAGACATTGTCCCATTCTTTTGCCCCCTTCAGACACAAAGATCTTGAAACAATTGTCTACACATGCTATCTCCATTTGTCCAATTGCAATTCACTACTTTATCGCCTTTCGTTTTAAATTAATTTTTAATTTGACACTTTTTTTTTTCCTACTCCCTTTCCTCCTCCTTCAACTCCCACCATTCAAACAAAATTGCACTTGTCAAGATGGCTAAGGACCTTTGTGATTACAAATTTTCAAGACATAGCATCTTCCTCAACCTTGTAGCAGCTCCAACATAAGTGACTGCTTCTCTTTCCTGAAAACTTTCTTCTCTTGGTTTTCATGTAACTATACTACACTAGTTTTCTTTTTTACCTCATTGTCCTCTCTTTTTTAGTCTCCTTTGCTGGCTCCTCCTCCAAATTCTAAACGTTGGAATTGCTAAGGACTTTCTTTACTTATCTACTCTCTTTTCTTAGGTGACATGTCTCATTCATATGACTTTGAATTCTATGTATATGCTTATGACTCAAAGACTTCCCAAAAGTATCATGTCCAAATGCGAACTCTTGATTTTTCTTTCCCCTATAAATTTGTTCCTCTCCCAATCTTCCACATCATAGTAAAAGTTATTGTCATCTTCTCAATTGCTCAAGCAAGAACCCTAAAGGCATTTATTATTACTTCTGTTCTCTATATCCTACATCTAAGCCAGTGACAAGCCCTACTGATTCTACCTCTGAAATATATTTCAAATATGTCCACTTCTGGTGTGGATATTGTAATCATCTAAATGGTCTTCTTGCTTCCACTCTGGTTCTACATCCTTTCCATTCTCCATTCCAGAATCATGTTTTGAAATATATCATATCACTCCCTATTTAAAATGTCATGTTACTCCCTATTTAAAATCCATCAATGATTTCTCACCATACTTAGAATTTATCCCATATTTTTTAATCTTCAAAATCTGTATGTTTTGGTTTATGCTCATCTCTCCAAATCTTATGTTACAGCTCCATTCCTACTATTCTCCAATTGCTCCCCTGATTTCTGCCTTAGGGCCTTCCCATTTGCAATTCTGTCTAGGACACAGATTGTCATCCTCATACTACTTCACCAAACTGGCACTTTCTCCTTCTTCTCAACTTAAACAGAGGACGAGTCCCTAGCCACCTTATTTAAAGTACTCCCTTCTACATTCTCTACCATAATTTACAGTTTACTCTCTTCATAGTGCATAACGTAACTTTCATAAATATTTATTTGTTCATTTACTTGTTTTTTGGCTTTATTCTCATTAGACTATATTCTATGAGAGCAAAGCCTATGTTTGTATTATTCATCATCATATTTCCAGTGCCTAACACAGAGCCTGGTAAATAACATTTGTTGACCAAATGAATGAATCAACGACTGCTGTTACAAACAGAAATGGGAAATACCAGGAAGATGAAAGGGATCTGAAATGACATGAATCAGCTGGAACAAGAGCTTAGTTGAAAAATGAGGCCCTCTTTGATATCCTCTGCTGAGGCAATACTCAATTATCACTTATGTTTATGAATATGGGCCATGTCTCTTTGAAGGGAGAGGCATACTACTAGGGCAAAGAGAATCTGCACAAATATATGCATTTGCTTGACCAGGTCTCTTAGACCACTATGTGTGGCAAAGCCAAGAATTCACCTCTCATCCAATCTCACTCTATCATTGAGAAAGCACAGCAAAGTATGCACAGTTTCAATAGTACAGAATAATGGTCCAGGTCCTAGACTCTAGGATATGCCATATTTAATGAGGAATTTCCACGTACCATAGCTCAGATGAAGTCCTGAGGCAGAATGACAAACCACATGGAGAAAAAGTTGATAAAGTGTTCAATCCATCAAATCCCTGTATACACATACCTTAGAGAAGAGAGATCTTCCATTCTCAAAGGGAAGAAAGCCAACTTCTATTGAGCAGGGCTGGTTCAGCACTCCTGTTCCCCCTCTTCTGACGTGATTCTACCTAACACTTTCCAATATAAAATATAACTGATGGCTATAATGGAAAGGGTGTGGTGCTTTACAAATTAGACCTCAAGTTTTTAAAGGCAAAGGGTTAAAAGTTGCAGGAGAATTATACTTAGAGAGCTATATTTGTTCAATTATCATTTTTGATAAGTGAACTACAGATTGCTTCAGAAGGTATAGATTAAATTCTGCTCCTAACAGAAAGGTATTCAAGTCAAATAGAAAAGACTGTTCAAGCCAGCCACCTAAATAAAAGGCTATAAAACACACTGGAAATTAAGTTTCATTCTGTGCACCTTATTTAGCTTTCCTGCTTGTGGTCTAAGAGGAGTCAGAAAGAAACCAACAATGAGAACCAACCAAAATGTATCCCCTTTTTCAGACGAATGGATCTGCCTTTCCTAAAGAAGGAAGGAAGCAATGAAGGAAGGAAGGAAAAACAAACAAGATGGAGTCTACAAAAATAATCTGCAATATAAATGAGAATTTAAACCGTAGAGAAGAAAGTACTTTGAAAGTTATTCGTAATTGGATACAGAAGTAAATTTCAAAAAGTATGTGGTTTATATACTCAAAAAAACATATAAAAACAGACTCCAAAATAAGACATGAGAGTTGACAAAAAATATAACAGAAAATTGAAATTTAAAGGATGCTGGTTGAGAGGCAGAAATAAAAAGAAAGGTAAAAGAGATAAAGCAAGACTCTACCATAAGTAAAAATACAATAGGGTAATTAAATCAGTGTTAACTGCAGCAAAGAGCAGGATCAACAGTGGATTATATTGAATTGTGGATGACATACCGAGGATATTATTCCAAAATGCGGAGACAAAGAAAACAGTAAGAGAGAATCTACATATGGGAAGACAGAGATTGGAAATCAAAGATGTAGATAACTGATGTCCCATAAGAAGACACCAGAATATAAGAACAAGAAGAAATAAAACCATAAATTTTCTCAAGTTCGAGAGAGACTTAAAACTGAAAATCAAAATAGCTACCAAGCAAAATTAACAAAATGAGATGCATAGGTAGACATATCTTGTAAAAGTACTGAATTCAAAAGATAAAAGCAGCCAGCGCCCCCTGCCCAACCACCGCCAGTTCCTCCTCTCCCAGACAAATTCACCTGCTACACCAGGTTCTGTCATTCACCTGCTTTGCATTGTCTTTCTGTCTACCGACAAGGAGGCCCCAGGAAATGAGAGGGGGAGGAAGAGAGAGAGAGGAAGACAAACTGGGAGAAAGAGAAGGAAGGGGAAGATCTAACTCCGAAAACCTTCCTGGAATTTAAAAGTCCCCCCCATTCACTCACCGTCCTGGTTCTCAAATCAGCCGGGTGCAGAGCTACCCAGGGCCCTGACTTGATGACGTCACACGCAGAGCGCCCTACCTAGGTGCCACCTCTTCCGGGTGTGAGTTGCTGAGCCTAGCTGAAGCCGTCCCTTGACTCCACAGGGAACAGCTGTCCCAGGAGGAAATAGAAGACTCCACCAAGGAGTGTATTTACCTCGTGAACCAGGAAGCTAGAGAGGCTGAAATGTTTTAGCCACAGCATGTTTGAGGACCTAGATGCCCTGCTCAGTGCTCTGAGCCTAAAAGAGTGGAAAAGTAACTGGTAAATTTGAGTTGCCAATCAAGGACAGGTGTAATATGGGAAAGATCATCTTATGGCTGAGATAGAAATCGGAATTCTGATAAAACAAAACCTGGAGTGCCATGGATGCCACCGACAACATTGATCCTCCCACCTTGCAGGCATGACGACAGCTTCAGAGACAGTTACTGTGCTCCTCATGATGCAAACCAGCATCAGAGGGCCCACTAGGGGTTCTAGATCAATTCATTAGCTTCAGTTGCTTCAATGAGCTGGGCAGCAGAAATTGAAAAGGATTTTAAATCACCATAGACCTTGACAGAAGATTACTTGGTAGTAGGTACCACTAAGATGGGGACTTTAGAGGCAAAGGATGTGCGGTATCACAGATGGAAGGATCTGTCATGAGACAGTTACTCCTCTAGATGATTTTAGACTTGGCCCCCAACCCCACTCTCAACCCAAAGTGAATCCGAAACCTGCAGTACACCTAAAGGAATAGATTCCTGTACTTCCTAGTGCCTCCGGTCCAGCCGAGCTGCCTCTGTTTTGCAAAAAGATTCTTGAGGCTGTGGGGGAAAGTGCTGATTTGGCTGCCAAGGCACTACAAGTAGAAAAGAGGCTACGAAAGGAATAAGAGAAACGGCAACATCTTCTGGAGCAGCCAAAATTAGGAAGGTGGTGTGGAAAGACACTCAGCTGGCAGAGCAAAAAACCCAGGAAACTAAGCAAAGACTGGAAATGAGTCCTAGCCATCTGACAGATCAGCCTCTTCAAAAAGGATGGAAACACCAAGAAGGTGGAGTGAGGAGACCTTAGAAAATGAACTATTGAACTAGTAGGAAGAATCTCTTCTCCTGTATCTAAGCCTCCCAAACAAGATGATCTCGTCTTAATAAAATGACAAGCCTTCCATCAAATAGAACTCTTGGATGAAGCAAAACTCCAGTTCTTCCCCTTCACAGTGCTCTCATGCAGCAGTCAGATACAGTGGTGGAGGAGAAATAGTCTGAGGAAGAGGCAGCTAGGGAAAAAGACAATAAAGAAGTGAGTGGAACCAAAGTGGGAATTCCACTGATGGCCCAAAAAGATGCAGCAAAGACCACTGGAAGGAATCTGAAAGGAAAAGTAGCAAAAAGCAACACAATTTCAGATCTGCACTGTAGCCAAAGAAATCTGAGGAAAAATCAGTTTCTTCAAGCAGGGGAGAGTATATTGGGAAGATAAAAACAAGATGAGAGATTACACAGAACTGAACTCCACTTCTCCCTCACAACCCTGGAATATTCTAGAACTGTACTATTCAATATGGTAGTCACCACTACCCACATGCAGTTATTTAAATTAAAATTAATTAATTAAAATTAAATAAAATTAATTTGCAGTAGCCACGTTTCAAATGCTCGGTAGCCACACATGACTGATTGCTGCTCTATTGGACAGCAGAGATTTGGACTTTTCCATCATCACAGAAAGTTCTATTGGATACCTCTGTTGTAGAGCAAACCAAACCTCTATCCAGACAAAAGAAGTAAAAATTCTGCATGCATACAGGCACGGGAATACCAAGTAAATATAAAGGAACAAAGATTACCCTGAGCTCAGTCTTCTCACGCACAAACCTGAGCCTCAGAAGAAGAATTAGTTATAGTTCACCTGAAGGCAAGAGGAAGAATTGTCATGTGAACGTGATCAGAAAGTGCACTGCTTATATTTATTTATTTTCCTGGGGAAAAAATATTTAAAAACATCTTCTGGATAACTTAGAGATAAATGATAACAAAGAACTCAAGAATGGGAAAATTGTGATATAAAAGCTGGGGGTAAACTTTGAAACTAGTTAAACGTAGAAGTAAGATTAAAGAATTATTGTAAATATGGACAAAATCAAAATTAAGATATCAGGAAAAGTTCTTGACGAAGGAGACACATAATGTAAATGACACTGAGTACCTATATTCTGGTTCTACAGTCTCTTATTTTTTTAGAGGGTATATAGGGAATTGGTGGAGAGGGTGCTGGAGGAGAGTAAAGCATGCTATTTTCCTAATACTGTGTAGATGGGAAGCAGTAAATTATTTCATTTGTTACACTGATGTATTAAGAAAGTTTATGATTCTAGATATTTGAGAGTATATACTATTAAAATACAATGTATGTTTTTATTAGAGAAATAGAAAAAAGCAGATAAAAGGTATTTATAAAGCACCATATAGTAAAGGAAACAAAAGGAAGCATAAAAACTAAAATCATAAGGAATATTTGACTCATCACCTTTTAGCTGACAAAGGCTTATATTAGTTAAAACAACCAAAACACAAAATTTGTATAGATTTTATAAGAAATACAGCTATAAGAGAATTTCAATAAGTTAAAAATTGGGACAAAGATATATTAGGCAATATCAAGGAAAAGAACTCTGAGCTGCCGCCTGCATCAAAATAGAAATCAATTCCAACAGCAATAAGTGGACAGAGATTATGATATTACTTTGATGGAATTCCACAATGAACATATAACAGTTACGAACCTTGATACCCCAAATGATGTAGAATGCAAATATATCCAATGAATGCTTTTAAATATACAAGGAGCATTTGACATAACCATAGTAGTGGGGGATTTTTAAGACATCTTTTAGTTTTTGAGAGGTAATTTAAGGAAAAAAAACAAATGAAAATAATTATTAATTCATTGAATTACAAATATTTCTTGACTGCCTGGTGTTGTGCCAGGGATCTAATGACACAATACCAAAATGGTCAAATATAGTCTTGTACTTTGGAGTGTAGTGTATATGGAAAGCTTATTCATTAAGATTGGATTGGTGGTTGCCGGGGGGGAGGGGGGGAGGGAGGGTGGTGAAGGGGATGGTTCAGTACATGTGTGTGGTGATGGGTTGCAGTTGGTGTTTTGGTGGTGAACATGATGTAATCTGTGCAGAAGTGGAGGTGTAGTGATGTACACCTGAAATTTTTACAATGTTGTAAACCAATGTTACTGCAATAAACAAACAAACAAAAAGAATATATATGCATATAATTGTGCCCTCTGAAGAAAATGTTACCTTTTAAAAATTCATGGAAAATTATTTAAAATGAAAATAACTGAGGAAAATAAGAAATTTTAAGTTATTACACAGGTAAAATTCTATCACCATCATGTTCTAAAAATAGAAATTGATTACAAAAATTAAAGAGACAAAGCTTTATTGACCTAGAAAAAATCAACTCTCCTACATAACTAAAACAAAATATGATAGTTGCAACCTCATATTATTTAGGAATTAAGAACAAGAAGAGCTCTATATTCTGTATAATTTATAGCACATGGTGAAATCTATACTCAGAGAAAAATCCATATTCTGAAGTGCTTATTAAAAATACATTAGCCAATCATTTTATTCTAAATACTAGAAAGAGATCAATAAAATATACCAGAGAATTTAAAGTTAAAAATAGATATTAGTGAATTAGAAAACAAAAAATATAATAGTGATATATAATAGCACAAAATATATAAATATATAGGAATAAAGTTAAGGCATGTACAAGAAAGACTATATAAAGAAATTGTGTGTATATACACACACATACATAAATATCTGTGTAAAAATATTGTTACACAAACATCAAACAATAGCTTTTTATATATTACTTAGAAATAAATTTGACAAGTCATATACAATATCTGTATGAATAAAACTATAAGGAAACCATAAACTATGATGTATATAAATGGAAAGATCCATCATGTTTCTGAAACGGAAAACTCAAGACTGGACATATATCAATTCTCACCACATTATTCAGTACTTTTAAGAAAATAAAAAGTTTCAACAGGATTTTTTTTTGGGAGGGGAAAGGGGTTCAGGGGACTATTGGCAGAGTTATTTTAAAATTTATTTAGGAACAAATTGGTGAGAAGAGTGAACTAAAAGACCATTTTAATTTTATTGTGATTACAGGTGTCAATGCTCTCAAGCCAAAGATCCGGCAATGCACCCCATAATTGAATGTTGGGTTTATAACTCATTGTACTGTATGCCATGGGGGACAAGGGAGTGCCTCAGTCAGAAGGTGTTATAAAGGACCTATTATCAGATTTGGGCTTCAGTTGGGTGATTTGGAGGGGTCTAAGAGAAAAAGAGCTTTATTCTGGATTGAATGCTGTCAGAAAATGGGGACAATTCTATAACTGAGTATTTTAACAAATCTTACCTATAGGGAGGGCCAATTAGAGTGAGACAAAAGCTATGATTGTTTAAAGAAAAAGGTAACATTCTCTTATACTAGCCAGGAGAAGGGGATGTTTGGTGTTTTGTGGATTGCACAGTGACAGTGACTATGCTCAGATGGTATTATAAAGTGATTATATTGTGTCTCTCTTTATCACGGTCTCACAGTGTCTTTGTCTGAAGTTGATGTTCTGTGAGAGTATTTATGCCCAAGAGAACAGCATAGCCTAGCTTTCAGTGACAGGACTACTTCTAACAACTCTGAGGTTACTTGTAATTGTCAGGCTAGTTCCTGGATCTCAGAGACTGCTTTTCTTCTTTCTCACAATCATATTTGGACTTAATTCTAACATCTTATTTTTCCTATTTTTAACCTATTTTTTTATTTCTTGTTTTTTCCTTTTTTCTATCTTCTTCTTGAAGTTATATAACTTGTTTCTATTCTTTTAGTGGTTACTCTTAAATTGTTAACATCCTTTACCTAAAAATCTAGTTTTCCAACATCTCAATCCTTTTCTAGAATGGTACATGAGCTTTGGAATATTTTAACTCTGATTTACTTTCATTTCCCATGTTATTGAATCTATTTTAGTTTCATCTCATTTTTAAACACAACACGTTACATCATTAGTAATATTGTAGATAGTCAATCCTCATTTAAATTCTACCAACATAATTTTATTCACACTTACTTTTTGTATCCTCCTGCTTTCTTCTGGTTCCATTTTCTTTCCTATTAAATGAAATAGATCATTTTAGAAGTTCTTTTACTTGGAGTTTGTAATGTGTAGATTATCTCTTTTTTTTTTTCGTTCATCATAAAATACTTCTACTTTGCTCCTCACTCTTGCATGATAACCTAGTTGCGTACAGAATTCCAGCGTGTAGGCAACTTTATTTTCTCTGCAGTTTTGAGATAGTGTTCTATTGTCCTTGAGAATCTATTAGTGCAGATGTGAAGTCTGCTGTACAGGAAAGTCATGTCATTTGTTTTGGTTGCTTTTAAGATTTTCTTCATCTTTGATGATTTCTCATTCCTTTCTCTGAGTGCTTTAACCTTGTAAACCCTGTAGGTTTTGTAATATGCTAGAAAACCTGGATAACACCCAAAATTGTTCATTTCTTTGTTCAACAAATATTTATTAAAAGCCCATTACTTGCCAGACAGTATTTCTATGTATTTTGAATTACACACTAACAAATGCCACAAGTATAAAATCTACATGAAACAGGTTAGCAAAAGAGACTTTTCCTGCTGTCTGGGTGTTTGGCCTCAAAAAGCTGAGAACGAGTTGCCAGATGACCTATGCAAGATATGCTAAGACTTTAGAAGACGGTTTTACGACACCTAGCTTATCAATTATTTCCAGCTGTTATGAAATAAGGCTATTAATTCATTAGAATTTTGGAGATTGGCGAAGAATATATGCTTAGAGAGTTGTCATAGTTCTTAAGGGGAGCAGGGGAGCCCAAGAAAAGCTCTCAGAGAAATCGGCATATATCCCCTGGAGTTTGGGGGATTTGGAGACTAATGACTCATCTCCATAAAAGTTTAAAAGTTAGCAAAAAGCTGGTGTAGACTCTTACTGCACAGTGAGGAGAGAGGCTACAATGGAAGCAAGCTGAACTTTCACTGAAAGTAGGGGGCAAAAGCTTATGGTATCTGTGGGCCATTGGGGAACCCACTGAAATAAGCCATACTTTAGTCTCAAGTGCAAATTTTCTCCTTTCTTTTCTCTTGTAATAATTTAGTGAAGATCTCATGACTTACCGCTGGGTCTCAAACAGTTCCTGGCCAACACAGATTAACAGTGCCTAGATTCACCTTCTCACTTGGAACAACAAAACCCAGGAAAAATAAATAAAATAATAGTTTTTAAAGCATTGACTGTCATGTAATAAATAACAGTGATTCCTGAGAAATGGGGAAATAAGTGAAGTGAACCTTATAGTTGTCCCTGCTTACTGTCTGGAGACTTTCCAGGACATGGTGCAGGTGTGGGCAGCCCAGGTGGAACCTGTCAATTTCTCTGACTGAAAGAGACAGACCTGGGAGCTTAGAGAGGCCAAGGAGGTAGAGTTCACAGGGCAGGGGACCAGAGAAGAGAGAGATTCAGAGAGAGCAAGCTTTGAAGATCTGTAAAGGATCCCTCTCTAGCCTTCAGCTGAGATCTCATCAGCTTGTGCATGTGAGGAAGCTGTTTAAGTCCAACTAGCAAATACCGCCCAAAATTGGAGAAAACATTCCCCTTAACTCAGCCAGGGTCTGGAATAGTTTCATTTGCATCAAAGTGGAAAACCATAGTTCATGGGGTAGAGTACTAAGAAGGGTCTTTCCTAAGTCGCGGTGCAAAATTAGTTCTAAGCCCCCCCAGATTCAAACTGTTTTCATTTAATTTAAATGCATCTCAAAACAAAGCTCAAAATATTTATAGGAAAATAAACATGTCTAGCACCTAAAAAGGCAAAATTTACAAAGTCTGGTATCAAATAAGAAATTACCAGGCATGAAAACAAGCAGAAAAATATGACACGTAATGACAATAAAAGTTATTCCATAAAAACAGATCTAGAAATCACATTGATGATAGAATCAGTATAAGGGGACATCAAACCAATTACTATAACTGTCTTCTGTATGTTTAAAAAGCTAGAGCAAAGATTGGACATCATAAATAGAGAGTTGAAATGTGTTAAACATAAATCCAAAAACCAAACCAGCCAAAGACTAAATCAAACTTCTAGAGGTGAAAATTACAATATATGGGATGAAAAATATACTTGATGACCAAGAGAATGAGAAGACAAGTCACACACTTGGAGAAAGTATTTGCAAAACACGTATCTGTTAAAGGATTGTTGTGCAAAATATACAAAGAACTCTAAAAATTCAACAATAGGAAAACAAACAACCTAATTAAAAAATGGGCCAAAAACCTTAACAGATACCTCACCAAAGAAGATATACATTATGCATCATTAGGAAATTACAAATTTAACAACAATGAGATTACACCACACACTTATAAAAGGGTCAAAATCTAAAACAATAACAACACAATATGCTGGTAAAGATGTGGAGTGGTAAAAACTCTCATTCAGTGTTTTCAAGAGTGCAAAATGGTGCAACCACTTTGGAAGACAATTTAGCAGTTTCTTACAAAACTAAACATACTCTTACCACATGATCCAGCAATCGTGCTCCTTGGTATTTAAGAATAGAAGTTGAAAACTTTTATCCACACAAAAAAATGCACGTGGATGTTTATAAAAGCTTTATTCATAATTGTCAAAACGTAGAAGCAACCAGGATGTCCTTCAGTAAGGGAATAGATAAATAAACTGTGGTACATTCAGACAATGGAAAAAATTCAACACTAAGAAGACATGAGCTATCGATTCATAAAAAGACTTGGAGGAACCTTAAATGCATATTACTATGTGAAAAAAACCAATCTAAGGATTCTGCATACTATGTGATTCCAACTACATGACATTCTAGGAAAGGCAAAACTATGGGAACAATAAAAAGATGAGTGGTTGCTGAGGAGGGAGGAAAAGAGATGAATAGTCAGAGCACAGAAGTTTTTAGGGCAGTAAAAATATTTTGCATGATATTATAATGATGGATATGTGTCATTGTCCAAACTCATAAAATGTACAACACCAAGAGTGAACCCAAAGATAAACTAGGGACTTTGGGTAATTGTGATGTGTCAATGTAGGTTTATCTTTGGTAAAAAAATGTACCATTCTCATGAATGATGTTGATAAAGGGGGACGCTATGCAGATGTGGGGGAAAGGGGAATATGGGACATCTCTGTACCTTTCTGTCAATTTTGTTGTAAACCTAAAACTGCTCTAAAATATAGTCTTTAAAATTTTTTAAAAATTAAAAAAAATAGGGAAGGAATGGAAACAAAAATTATTGATTTCAATTCTCAAACAAAAAAAAGGTGAGATGATTTGTAATATCATTAAAAATACGAAATAGGGATAAACTTGATAAACATGCACAAAGCCTAAACATTGAAAGCCAAAAACATTGTTGAAAGAAGTTGAAGAACTGAATAGAGAGATAAAACATGTTCCATAAGTCACAAGACTCCATAATTTCAGGATATATTTCCCAAATTTATCTATAAATTCAATGCAACTCCAGTTAAAATTCCAGCAGGCTTTTTTCTTTTTTTTATAGAAATTGATGTGCTGAATCTAAAATTCAGGTGGAAAGTCAAAGAACTTGGAATAGTCAAAACTATTGAAGAAGAAGAAGAAGGTTGGAGGACTCATACTGCCTGATTTCAAGACTTATGAAGCTAGTCAATGTGATATTGGCCTCAAGATTGATGAATAGACCAGTTGAACAAAATAAAGAGCTCAGAAATAGATAAACATACACATGGTCAATTGATTTTTTGACAAATCTACAAAAGCAATTCAGAGAAAAAAAGATAGTTTTTTCAACAAATAGTGTTGGAACAATTGGATATTTACATAAAAAAAAAAGCAATTTTAGTCCATATTTTACACCAGATACAAAAATTAACTCTATGTGAATCATGGACATAAATGTAAAACCTAAATCTATACAAGTATTAGAAGAAACCATAGACATATATTTTTTGTGACCTTGGGTTAGACAAGGATTTCTTAGATACCATACCAAAAAAAGAATTGATAAAAGAAAAAAAATGATAAATAGGACTCCAACAAAATTAAGAACTTTGATCTTAGAATGATAATATTTAGATAACAAAAAGATAAACCACAAAATGGGAGAAAATATTTGTAAATTACATATCTGATAAAGAACTTAAATCCAGAATATAAAAAGAACTCTCAAAATCCAATAATTAGAAAAAATCCAACTAATAAAGAATGAGAGAAAAATTTGAACAGACACTTCATCAGACCAGATTTAAAGATGGCAAGTGGACAAATGAAAAGATGTTCAACACCATTAGTCATAAGGAGAGTGCAAATTTAAAGCACATGAGGTACCACTACATGCGTATTAGAATGGCAAAAATTAAAAAGCTTGGTCACATCAAGTGTTGGTAAGGATGTTGAGCTACTAGAAAAATACAAATGCACCTTCTTTAATACTAGTTATAAGGCTATTCAAATTATCTATTTCATATTGAGTGAGGTATGGTAGTCTGTGTTTTTTTGGAAGACAAAATTCTTTCTTCTGCTCCTTCTAGTCTCCTTTTGAGTCTTTCCATTAAGTTTTTTATTTTGACTCTTGTATTTTTCAGTTCTAAAATTTCCATTTGGTTCATATATATATTTCTTCACTGAGACTCTACGTGTTTGTGGAGATTTTCTACTGTTTCATTTGTTTAAAGTACGTTTGCAGTTGCTCATTGAAGCATTTTATTGATAGCTGCTTTAGAACCTTTGTTAGACAATTCTGACATCTCTATCCTCTGAGTGGTAGCATTTGTGGATTATCCTTTTATATAAGTTGAGGTTTTCTTGATTCTTGGTATGACAAGTGATTTTTTTAAATTGAAGCCTGGATATTTTTGGTATTATGTTATGAGAATCTGAATCTTACTTAAACATTCTGTTTTAGCTCCCTTCCTCTAACACTGCTCCAACAGGGAAAGTACCAGTGTGCTGCATCACTACTTTCCCTGGGACTGGAAGCCCAGTTTCTCAACTGGCCTCCACTGACCCCCAGTGGTATAGCAGGAAGAGATCCTCCTTGCTGTTGAGGAGGGAGTTGTTGCTCCACACTAGGCCTCTGCGGATACCACCTTGGCTGGGAGGAGTAGGAGTGCCTTGTAACTGCTCCTTGGGTGGAAACCAAAGGGAGATGGCCTCAATATGGGTGTTGGTGAAAACTTTCACCCTCTATGAGGCCTTCTCTGACACTGCTGCAAGGGGAGGAGAAGGAACATCTCATTTCTTCCTGGTTGGGGTAGAAGTCCAGGCAACAGGTGTGGTCTCCACTGACACCACAGGGCCAGCTTTGTCACTGCCTGACGACGATGGACATTCTGATTCCCGGGTCGGCCTTCTCTAGCACCTGACTGACAGCTTACATTCCATTCAAGTGGAGCCTTGTGTTTGTCCTCAGCCTTTGCTGATGTGGGTGGGGAGTTGTCCACAGTTATTATTTGTGGTATTTCACTGGAGTAGAGCAGTTATTGTCTAAAACATTTCTGTCTTTTTATGTTACCCCTTTCCTGATCATTTTACTACAAACAGCAGTCCTTTGTTGGGGGCTTTTTAGTGTTTGCATGTTGGTGTTTCTGGATTGCTGGCTTCTTCAGTTCTAAATTTGGAATTTATGATGCAAAAAGAAAACCCAGGGAACTCATCACTGTGTCATTCCTGAGGTCTCAATGTCCTTATCCAGTGCCGCCTTCTATCTCTCAGAGTCTTCTTATATTTATTTTATTTATAATTTCCAGGATTTTTCAGTTGTACTTAGTGGGAGGAATAGGGAAAAGTGCTTCTCTTCCATCTCTCCAGGAGTGGAAGTGATGATGATTCTATGTACCCCTAACACTTCCCACCATTGTAGTCATGATCTCTTTCTCCTTTCTGTTTTCTCTCCCAACTTTGTAATAAGAGAAAATATTGTACCAATCAATTACTAATCGATTAGATTTTAATTCAATTAGATTTGTTCTATAACATCTTACAATTCTCCCAGGCATGCACTATTCTTTCCTCCCTAAGACACATGTGTTAATGAAGAGTGCATTCATCTAACGACTCACACCATCTTTTTCTTTTTTCCAGTTTTATTGAGCTATAATTGATATATAGCAGTGAGTAAGTTGTGCAGTGCCCATACTATCTTTATGATTGTATTTATGATTGTATTCCATAGCTCTTGGTGTTTAACTATCAAACTCAGGAAAATCCATGAAATTCTCTTGGTTAATTGGGGAAAGGTTATAAATACAAGAGTGTAGTAATAGTTTTTGAAGTCTTGAGATGGAGGCCACCATAGCAAAATCAAATAGTAAACATTATTTTAACTTCTGGTGCTATTAGTATTAGTGTTCTCTAGTTCTTTTGCTATAATTGAAAAATGCCAGTAGGGACTTGCCTCCACATGCATGGTAATCTTATTTATCTACTTATTTATAAACACAAGGAGATATAGTGAAGTATATGAACTCATCCTTCATGGCTTTATCTTTTTTCAGAATAGATACTACTTGAGTACTACTTAAAAAAACAAACATAATAGCTACTTTTGACAAACTCCTCTGAAAATTTACCTTGGGAAAGAGAGCCATAGTACCATCTTCTTTTTATCTGCCTCCCTTTTTCCTCCAGACCACTTCATATTTCCTTGATAATGTGGAAAATATTAGTTCCTTCACAGAGTTTCTCACAAATACCAGATGTTTTCTGAGTTACTGTAATTCTGACTGGGAAAAAAATTTCAGAGGGTGCCTAAAAATCTCTCTCTTCTCTCTCTCTCCAGGTCACTAGACCAGAGAACTTGTGTGTCTGGAGCCTCTAATGCAGAGGCCTTCACCTTATAACTCTTCAAGCCAAGAATATGAAGTTTTAAAAATTTATTTATTTTTGCCGTCTCTGTGTTTCTGAGTTGGAATACCTTATCTTCACCAAATATTTAAAACTCTACTTAGACTAAGGTGCAGAAATAAATAAGTCACCTTCCAAGACTGTAAGCAAATGCCTGGTGCTATCTTGAGGGTCTTTAATAGGTGGAAGTATAGAGTTTCCATAACATCTTTTCCTGTTATTCAGAGGTGGATACATGTTTTAAGGTACTTGAAGCTTATACAATTTGAGGAGACCTCTGTAAGTAAACAAAAACAAAAATCAGTATTAGAGTTAATGTCTGTTTAGAATTAGGAAAGATATCACAACAAACTTAATCACAGTAATAATAATTATTGCCTTTATCAATAGTTTTGTTTCTCATCTACCATGATTGATCAATATCAGTTTTCTATGAATAAGGGCTTAGAAAATCTTCTCATTTTTTCTTTACAATTCATTATAGTAATGCCATATAAATTTTTTAACAGTGTAGCCGAATTTTTAAAAACCTCTATCAAGTTTCTTTCATTTATAAGCTATTACAGACATGCTCATTGCTATTTGTAGTATCCCTAAAGTTTTCTATTCTACCACAACAGGAATTCAAGTAAATTCTATTTTGTGTGATTACCATGCAAAAATAAAAATGTATGGTGCTTTTACAATTTTGTGTGTTGCATTATTGAGTATATTCCTGTTTTGACTAGACGTTGACAGGAACTGAGTTCTTTGCTTATAATTTTACATCTAATTTGAAAGACGTTTTGTACAGATGATCTTCTGGCTCCATTTTTGCAAAACTTGTTGTTCCTTCACTACTCACATATTTTCTGTGCCAGGTGTTGTAGGACACATTCATATTGTGATATGGCCTCTATTTCTGCATCTTAATGCCACAGTGGTGGTTGAGTCAACGAAGTGGTGAGAGAGAGAATTCCCGAAGCTATTTTTCTATGGAATAGCTAAGAGTAAATTGACTTTACTGAGAAATACTTATAAACAGCATAAATATATCTCACTAAGCCCAATGAATGCCCAATTCAACCTGCTTTTAGTCATATGCCACAAAATACTCACAGCCGCTTCAATTCTACCCACCATAAGGGAAAATGTAATAGAGAGGAAGTCATAAGGAGATAAATAAGATTACCATGCATGTGGAGGCAAGTCCCTACTGGCATTTTTCAATTATAGCAAAAGAACTAGAGAACACTAGTACTAATAGCACCAGAAGTTAAAATAATTTTTACTAATTGATTTTGCTATTGTGGCTTCCATTTCAAGACTTCAAAAACTATTACTACACTCTTGTATTTATACCCCCTCCCCTTTCACAGTAGAAAGAGGTATTTGTATTACTTTTGCAAATTTACAAACACACGTGAACTTGTGCACACATTTCTTGGGCTCCTGCCAGGGTCTTGGAAGGAGCTGATACAAGCAAGGCTCCCTGTAGCTTAAGAATCATGAGTTCATAGTAAATCTGTCTTTGTCATCATTCATCCATCTGAGTTAGCATTGTAGTTAGGATCCTCCACATCTCGACACCTGTTGGCTAAGGAAGAGTTCATCTTCAACAAGAGGTCAAATGCTTCCTTAAATGGAAACCAAAGGTAAACTTTGGATTATTTAGCCGTTCAAATAAATTATTTTCAAGGTGTTCCAACATACTTAACATGGAACAAAGATAGGATTAAGGACTTCAGAAGCTAGATTAAGCCAGCTTTCTTTTGTTTTCCAGCTTGTTGGCTACTTAGAGAACCCAACAGGCATACCTGAAGGAAAATCTTACCTTTATGTATGCTCTTGACAAAGATGATTCATTGGTAATGCTATCAGCATATGAGAAATTTTGACTTAAGATAAGAAGTATGACTAACCAAAGACAGAGAGAAATAATAGTAACAATAAATTAGAAGTAATTTTTATGACAATTATTACCATTTTTCAGCATTTATTAAAAGCAAGGCAATATGATAAAGATGTTGTGTATTACATCAGTTGAAGGCCCTGGAGGGAAGACATGGCACACTCAAATGGGATAATTCAATAAAGAAATTATTCAGGTAAGGGCATGTTTAAAAGAAACCAATGAAAGATGGTGGAGAACTGTCCATGTTGGAGAGCTATTAGCTCCCCTAGACCTGAATGGGCTTAAATTCTGAGTGGAGCTGAAGCTACAGCTCTAGCTACAGGAGAAGGCCAACTGAGAAAAACTATGGAACTCATTGGAGGAATGCAACTGCTGGTCAAACTGTCATCTGGAAGTACAGAACCTGGGGAATTAATATCCCAATCATATTCTTATAAGGGAGCAGAATTTGCCACTCCAAAATGTGTCCCTTTGGCTTGATTATTTGAGGCTGATTATTTTTGAGAAGAAAAAACTCAGGAAGAAACTTTGACCTTCTGCTTAAAAGAATTTAAGATAGAAGGCCCATTCCAGGAAGGAGGTTTCACCATAGGTAACTCTAGTATAACATGAACTAGGTGCACTAGACAGGGAGGAACCTAGCGAGGCTGATTTGATCAAAGTCCTCTCCATGTCCCATTGTCTCTGCAAGGCATGGCAAACTTTTATTTACCCAACATTTGCTTTTCCATCTCCATGTGAATTGCCTTCTTCCCCTTTGAAGTCCCAAACCACTACCACCAAAATCCTTTTCTGTCTTTAACTGGAGATATTATTTAAGGTGGCTTTGACCTTTGGGGGAGTTACTCAGTTTTCCTGTGTTTCTGCCGTGTATACATGTTATTAAACTTTGTTTGATTTTCTCCTATTATTCCGTTTTATGTCAAATTTAATTCTTAGGCCAACCAGAAGAACTTAGAAGGTAGTGGAATATTTCTTCCTCCTCTACACTCTCCTTCTACCCTGTAGTCTACTATCTGTCCCTTCTACATTAACTGGAAGCCAGACAACAAAAGAGCTGTTTATGCAGCTCTGTCTCGTAGGACACAAAGCAGGGTATATGTCAAAACATGTAGATTGGGTCTAGAAGGGCAAATGACTATCAACAAACACATTAGGTTGATGTATATGAAATTACCTAACAACGACAATTTATGTGGTTCAATCTACTACCATTACAATTAATCTTCACAACAAACTTGCAAGGTCTGTATTATAATCCTCGCTTTATAGCAACAATTCTGAGGCTCAGAGAAGTTGAGTTTGAGATAAGAGGAAAATTCCACAGAAGAAATTCTGAAACATTATCTAAAAATACAGACTATGCTGTCACCTTATTTTGTTTATAAAGAATAGGAGTTTCAGAGCTCTTTTCCAAATATTATCTTACTTAAAACTCACAGAAAAAGGAAAATGGTATGGTAACTCCTCAAAAAATTAAACATAGAATTGTCATATAATCCAGCTACTACACTTCTGGGTATATACCTAAAAAAATGAAAGCAGGAACTCGAATAGATATTCATGTACTTATGTTCTCAGCAGTATTATTCACAATAGCCAAAAGGTAAAAACAATCCAAGTGTTCATGAACAGATGAATGGATAAACAAAATGTGGTATATAAATATACAATGGAATATTATTCAGTCTTAAAAGGAAGGAAATTCTGACTCATGCTACATCATGGATGAACCTTGAAGACACTAAACTAAGGGAAATAATCCTGTAATAAAACAACAAATAGTGTATGGTGCCTCTTATATGAGGTTCCTAAAATAGTGAAATTTATAGAAACAGAAGGTAGAATGGTGGTTTCTAGGGACTGGGGTGTGGGGCAGTGGGGAGTTATTGTTTAATGGGTACAGAGTTTCAACTGGGGAAGAAGAAAAATTTCTGGAGATAGTGCTAACAGTTGAACAATGATTTGAATGTACTTAATGCCACAGATCTGTACAGTTAAAAGTGGTTAAATGGCAAATTTTGTTCTGTATATTTTACCACAAAAATATTACTTAAAAATTCACGAAAGTCTAAAATTGATAAGCTGTTATTATTAATGTTGTTAATAACTTCTAAATATACAGAAATACCAAGACACAGAGAGGTTAAATATCTTGCACAATATTATACAATTAATGAGTATTGGGAATAAGCTTCAATGCCACGTCTTCTGATCAAAAATCTAGTTTCTTTTCTAGAAATATATCTATTTCCATGAATAAATAATGTGTTTGTCCATAACTTGCTAATTGGTAAAATCTGTAATTCTCAAAGGCAACTAATAAAGATCTGACGCATAGTATTTGTTTCTCATTAAACTGTGCTGTTAGTTTTCTGGTAAGATCTTGAGAGTGTTTGTTCTCTGTGTTTAGATTTGGAATCTGAAGGTCTCTTCCATCACTGCCCAAAGTATAGAAACAAAGAGGAATTGCTCTTGCATTTTTGCTGCTTTTCAGTTTTATCTTCTGTTTAAAACAGTGGTTGGAGTTTGAAAAATATATATGTTTGTGTGAGTGTGTGTGTGTGTGTGTGTGTGTGTGTGTGTGTGTGTGTGTGGAGAGGGAGAAGGAAAGAAAGAAGTGAGGAAGAGTGAGTACATTGGATCAGCTTTGGTTTGAGAGTTTCCTCACATCAACATAGGCATTAGACTGCACTTGGCTTGAGAAGCACTGACAAATGTTCACAGTAAGAAAGAAAAAGAAGGAAATAGGTTGTGTTTATCCCTCCATTATGCAGGAATATACTTTCTGAGTTTGACTGTAAACTTATGTGTTGTTAACTAAAGCCAGAGCTAGAAGGTGTTTGTTGGGTTACTGGGTGAGTCTCTACCATTAGGACACCTGTGTGAGAAATCTCAGACTTTACTTGGCAAAGGACACCACACAACACAACCTAAAGCAAAATATTCGAATTGAAATGAAGAACTATCTCTGTTAAGCGTCAAGTTTATACATCTATTGTCAAAATTACTAAATATTTTTCCTTAATGCAAACATTAACTTGTGTACGAACTCTGACCCTGATGTTGCCCAGACTAATTAGGCAAAATAAACAGAAAAGGAAACCTATTTTCTCTCTCGAGCCCCAGTTCCAAACAGACACTCGATAAATGTTTGGAAGGAACGAAGAGAAGAAAGAATGAGAACTTAACTCTAAGGCTGAGAGATTTGTTCGTGTGAGAAAGGGAAATCTATGCAGTTAAGATAACGCAGAGCAGTAAAGAGATAAGAACAAATAAGCTGGTGACATATGTAGAATTTTAGAACAAACATTGAGGAAATTAGTTTCAGGGACAAAATCTAGCCACCGGTATTCAGGAGTTCAAGGTGCCAACCTAACCATTACAACTGGGGAACACGACAAGAATCCAGTTATTGGGAAACTTATTTGATTTGATTTGATTTATTACCAAGGTCAAAGAGACTTAATGGTAAGACTGACCTTGAGGTTGAGCTAGTGAGTTCCTGCCACACTTCAGCAATTCGTACATGTCCCTCATTTGGGGTGACGATGAGTTCCAGAGTCTGGGTAGAAGCTGGCTCTCTTTGCAGGATTTCAGTAAGCGTATGGAGGTTGTCATTTTAAGGGTGGAGAACTGGATGGAAATTACAAAGGCCAGAGAAGGAAAAGGAGCCTATTCTCAGGTGATCTAAGCAGCTTTCAGTTTGGTTTGTGATTTTTAAACTTCCAGTTTTCCAAGTGCAAGCTCTGCCTTTTCAGAGTGCTTGTTTCAGATATTAGTTGCGATGAGGGTGGGAGATTTCAGCTTTAGGGAGTCATCTTCAGAGACTCAGGGAGCACATTTTTCTAGGGAAAAAAGGAAAAATATCTTTCAATATTAATTTTAAAATTTGAAAAAGTCTGGATGTCTGTTTCCTTGAGTGATTCTTAATTTTCCCTGGCTTTTCTGAAGTGCGTACTTACTTAGTTCTACTCCAAATGCCTATTCTCACATATCCAGCTTGGCTTTTCATGTTTCAACAGTTAACATAAGCCACTGAACTTGTGGGTATTTATCTAGATCCAGTATGTGAGCATTTGGAGGTTTGCTCACAAGTCCCTTTAACTGAAATCTTCTTTTCTGGGCACTGATTTGGGCTGAACACACCAAGTACAAATTGGCTCTTGGGACAAACATGCCAGGCTGAGGCTGATAAAAGATTTACTGCAGAGTGTTTAGAATCATTGAGCTTTGTTATGGAATTATTATAGCCTTTCCTTCTGGGATGCAGTGATTTATAACCCACAGATAGATAAGAGTGTTTAACTCTTTTCCCATTAATTGATTGAACAATTTACTTTCTGCTCTGTGCTCACACCTGCTCTTGATCAAAGCTGGTTCATATTCTGCTCTTGGCTATTGTATGATGCTGTATTAATGGTTTATTGGTTCCACTGTGCCTATAATACAGAAGAGTTTATGATGTTTAATAAAATGACATGTCTAAATAGTCTCTTGGCTTTGAATGTCTTTTTATGAAATTAATATCATGATGTGGGTTTTCCTTGTGCTTCAGAAATGCAAATTTCTGCAAAAGTCTGTCACACAACACTTTAAATATTCTAACAGTATCCTTACAATATATGAGAGGAAGAGAAAGTATTTTTTTTTAATCAGTGTTCTTTGCCATTTACTTCTGTCAGCTAGGGGACTCCAGTAGGAGTCTCTTGGGAGAGAGGACCTGGATGGATGAAGGCAATTTTAGGCATGTTCTATATCTCCTTCTCTTTGAAATCAGGTATTTTTAGGAGACAATTAAGGGTGCTTTACCCTGAGGAGTACACTCAGGTAGGTGAAGACTTCTTTCTGAAACAAAGGAGGTCAGAAAACCTATGAAAGCACACAGCAAAATAAAAATCCCATAATAGCCGGGTTAGGTTGACCTTTTTCTCTAAAGAAACCTTGGTGACTTGGAATATTGTCTCTTATGGTTATTATTACAGCCACGTGGGAGGTAGGAATCTCATGTATTGAGTTTATACTCTTTATGACTATGCTATTCTGCCTCTAGTAACAGCAAACATTATTGAAGTCTTTCTATAGACCACGTACCATATTAAGAATTAACAACATGAGTTCTAGAGTCAGGCTGCTTGAGGAAAATGCCAACTCAACAAACGTGAGGCAAGCTAAGCCTCAGAATCCTCTGTAAATTGGGGAAAATAATACCTAGTCTAGGTTATTGAAGTTAAAATGAGCTAAAGTTAGGAAAGCTGTTAGTATAGTACTTGGCATTTAATAAACACTCTACAAATGTTAGCAGTTATTATATCATAATAACATTTTCATAATAACATTAAGTTGTAGATATTTTAACTCTGTTTTATAGTTAAGGCAAAAAAACTGGTACATAGAAAGAAGGAAGATGGAAGGGATGAGTATACAGCTGTGGAAATTTCCTTGGTGGTGATCGATTAGGTCAGATTATTTGTTAAGTACAATTGTTCAGTTTAATATATCGCCTTGCTTTTAGTAAATACTCAACAAATCGTAGTAATTGTCATGAAAATTACTTCTTAATTTTTTGCTACTGTTATTTTTCTCTGTCCTTGGTTTCTATGATGTCAATCAGCTAGGTTATGTGATCAAAGATTACATTCCTAACCTCAGCAAAAAGCTCTAGAAGTGTGTGCTTGAGGGAGAAGCAAGGAGACTAGGTCATCACTAGTGGAAAAACAAACCATGGAAAACACAAACTGTGCTAATGAAAATTATGTTCATCTACAAAGAACATCATGATTTTTAATTGTAAGAATATAATGTCAAAACAAACAAACTAAAAATAAGAGTGGAAATGTCAAGCACACGCTTTTTCTCCTTCCTAGAGTGTTGTTATTCCAGCTCTCCAAATGACTGGCTCTTATTTATCTTCAACTTAAATGTCACTTCATCAAAGTGGTCTTATCTGATTTTCTTTTCAAAGTTACCTCTCGTTTTCAGGGTCTCTGTTGGTCCACATGGTGTTTTGGGCAAATTGGAAAAAAGAAATCCTTCCTCAAGACTGTCTACTGGCATTGTCAGAAAACGATCTTAATCTACCAATTTATTTGAACAAGATAATTTACTGCCATCTGCCAGAAAATTTCTGCAATAAATACACAAATCTGCAATGTCCATGACATGAATGGCGCCTCCTAGGGTTGTGTTGTGTAAAACATGAATGACCCTATCCAGCGTTCCTACAATCCTTTGTCCTTTATCACAACATCTAATTTTGTTTCATTCACAGTATTTATTGCATGCTGCAATTATTTGTTGTTTACTTAAGTCTTTTTCCTCCACTAGTTTAGAAGCTCCAGAAAGGCAGGGACCATGTCTATGTTATTCAGCATACAAAATAGTACCTATTTCATTGTAGGTGCTGAAAATATATTTGTTTAGTGAATGAATAACCTGTTAAATAAGTGCTTATGTCTATTTAATCTATCAGTCCAACTTATCTATTCATATAGCTGAATGCACTATATAGTAGGAAGCCTGATTTACATCTCTGTTGGTTGTAGAAGTACACAGCATGGTGTCTTTAATGTAGTAGAAAATTAATAACTATGCATTGATTGAAATTGAAAGCCTTGTTCTAGGATCTGCAAGGAGTATGAATCATATGAAACATGGATCTTGCCATTATGAAATTAAAATCTAGTGTGGCACAACAACTTAATTCTCTTTGGTTTTCAGGATAAGAATGGGGATTTTGGAGGTGAGTATAAGAGAAGTTTTGAAGCCTTGCTTTGATGGGAGTATGATTTTGGAAGTCAAGAGTGACAGGTGTTTTGAGCCTACTCTTTGGCCATAGACAAGCCTCGTCACCTTTTTTGGGTCTCAGTTTATGCATTGATAAAATAAGATATTTGGATAAGAATTCTCAGTGTATTTTAGATTAAGTGTCAATACAGTGTCTACACATTACCCTGAGTTGAAAACCCTAGTCAAGATTACCTCTTTAAGATCCCTTAGATCATAAGAGTCTATGAAAATGATACCTAGTTATGACTCAGTTTTTATTCTGTTAAAAAGGAAGTAATGAGGCTGGCTGGTGGCATAGCGGTTAAGTGTGCACGCTCCGCTTCATTGGCCCGGAGTTCGCAGGTTCGGATCCTGGGCGCACACGGACGTGCTGCTTGTTAAGCCATGCTGTGGCGGTGTCCCATATCAAGTAGAGGGAGATGGGCACGGATGTTAGCCCAGGGCCAATCTTCCTCAGCAAAAAAAAAAAAAAAAAGAGGAGGATTGGCATCAGATGTTATAGCTCAGGGCTAATCATCCTCACACACACGAAAAAAAGCAAGTAATGCTGCGTGTTTTTCTCTACCTTGTTATGAATTTGGCAGATATATGTGATGACATGCTGGTACATGCTAAGCAATCTTGAGATCCTCTGGCTGATTTAGCTAACTAACACAGTAATTTCCAGAGTCACGATCTGTTGATTGTGTCAAATAAGAGTATTGGCCTCCCACTCCTTGTGACATTAATGAAATAATCAGTTCATGCTTGTGTGAGTAAAAGATGGTTGTAAATTTGTAATCTGAAACACGGAGAGTTACATTAGTTAGGATTTATTCATCAACCAGTATTTAGAGTATTTAGAACACAAAGACTTAACTGCAGGGAATTGGTTGTATAAATGATAGACTAGGAGAACTGAGAAGCCAAAAACTGGCAGTAAGGCCAGTCAGAAGGAAGTCAGGGGGAACAAAGGCAGGAGGCAGCATTATTAGAGCCAAGAATCAGGAAGTCCCAACAGAAGCTATAACCATGATGATTATGTTAGGTAGGAATTGGAATAATGAAGGAGATGCAGTTCCTTGTTTACTCCCCCCCAGGTTTATTGAGATATACTGACATATAACCTTGTGTAAGGTTAAGGTGTACATGTGATTTGATACATTTATATATTGTGAAATGATTATCACAATAGGGTTAGTTAACACCTCCATCACCTCACATAGTTGCCATTTTTTTTGTGGTAAGAACATTTAAGATTTACTCTTTTAACAACTTTTAAGTATATAAAGTGGTATTATTAACTGTAGTCACCATGCTGTACATTAGATCCTCAGAACTTACTTATTTTATAACTGGAAATTTGTACCTTTTGACCATCTCTCCATTTCCCCCAACTCCCAGCCCCTGGAAACCACCATTCTACTCTCTGTTTCTATCAGTTCAGCTTTTTGAAAGTCCACGTATAAATGGGAATATAGAGTCTTTGTCTTTTGGTGTCTGACTTCTTTCACTGAGCATAATGCCCTCAAGTTCCATCCATGTTGTCTTAAATGGCAGGATTTCCTCCTTTCTCATGGCTGAATAATATTCCATTGTGTATATATACCATGGTGTGTATATATATATATATATACTGGTTGATGAATACTGGTTGATGAATAAATCCTAACTAATGTAACTCTCCGTGTATATATATATATACATGGTGTGTATATATATATATATATATATATATATATATATACACACACGCACACACACATGGATGTACATATAGATATATGCATACCAAATCTTTTTTATCCTTCATCTGTTGACACTTAAGTTGTTTCCATATCTTAGCTATTGTGAATAATGCTGAAATGAATATGGGAGTGCAGATATCTTTTTGAGATCCTGATTTCATTTCCTTTGGATTGTCAACCCACAAAAACAGACACCATTTTAAGAGGCAAAGTGTTTATGTGGGATCAAAGAATTGCAATTTGGGGAGCACAGATTCAGGTATCAAATAGCATCCCAATTACAGGAGAGGGGCTTTATGGGAAAAAGAGAGGAAGAGGAGGTAAGTTGTATTAAAGAAGGGTTCATTGGTGCTAGATGAGGTAATGCAAGGTTTGTACTTCATAGATTGGCTTGAGATTCAGTCATCAGGCAAAAGGCTAGACTTGTACTTCATCGATTTGTTAGCGATTTGGTCATCAGCAATGTCCAATTTCATCAGTCAAATTTCATCAGTCCTTACAAACAGGATATTCTTGTCCCTACTGATTTCTTGGAATGTTGGTAATTTGGTCCAGTTTGGAAGATAAAGAAAACAATTCCTCTGAAATGGCTGCTCCTGCTCTGTTTTAATAGGGCTCAACTCATGTCATCTTTCACAGGGTAAATACTCAGAAGTGGGATTGCTGGATCATATGATAGTTCTATTTTTAATTTTCTGCAGAACCTCTATACTGTTTTCCATAGTGGCTGCACCAATTTACATTCCTACCAGCATTGCCAAGAGTTGTCTTTTCTCCACATACTCACCAAAATTTGTTATCTCTTGTCTTTTTGGTGATAGTCATTCTAACAGGTGTGAGGTGACATCTTGTGGTTTTGACTTGCATTTCCTTGATGATTAGTGATGTTGAGCATCTTTTCATGTACTTGTTGGCCATTTTTATGTCTTCTTTGGAAAACGTCTATTCAGGTCCTCTGCCCAGTTTTTAATTGGATTGTTTGGTTTTTTGCTATTGAGTTGTATGAGTTCCTTAAATATTTTGGATATAAACCCCTTATCAGATAGATGATTTGCAAATATTTTCTCCCATTCTGTAGGTTGCTTTTTCATTTTGTTAATGGCTTCCTTTGCTGTGCAGAAGCTTTTAATGCAGAGCCGTTTAATGCTTTTAGAGCTGTTTCAGGTATTTATTTTTGCTTTTGTTGCTTGTGTTTTTGGTGTCATAGCTAAAAAATTGCTGCCATGACGAATGTCAAAGAGGTTTTCTCTATGTTTTCTTCTAGGAATTTTATGGTTTCGGATCTTTAAGTTTTTAATCCATTTTGGCTTAATTTTTGCAAGTTTTGTAAGATAGGAGTGCAAATTCAATCTTCAGCATGTGGTGATCCAATTTTCCCAATACTATTTATTAAAGAGACTATCTTTTCCCCATTTGGTGTTCTTAACTCTCTCATCAAATATTAAATGTCCATATATGTGAAGGCTTATCTTTGGAATTTGATTCTGTTCCATTTGTCTATGTGTCCGTTTTTATGCCAGCACCTCACTGTTTTGATTACTATAGCTTTGTAGTATAGTTTGAAATCGGGAAGTGTGATGCCTCCAGCTTTGTTCTTCTGTCTCAGGATTGCTTTGGCTGTTTGGAGTCTTCTGTGGTTCCATATGAATTTTAGGATTTTTTTTTTAATTTTCACTGAGAAATGCCATTGCAATTTTGATAGAGATTGCGTTGAATCCATAGATGGCTTTGGAGAGTATGGACATTCTAACAATTTAATTCTTCCAGTCAATGAGCATGGAATATCTTTCTATTTAATTGTGTCTTCTTCAGTTTCTTTCATTAAAGTCTTATGTTTTTCAGTGTACAGATCTTTCACCTACTTGGTTAAATTTATTCCTAGGTATTTTTTCTTTTTGATGCTATTGTTTTCTTAATTTCTCTTTCTGATGGTTCATTAATAGGGTAGAGAAATGCAATTGATTTTTGTATATTGATTTTGTATCCTGCAACTTTATTGAATTTGTTTATTAGTTCTAACTTTTTTTTGGTGGAGTGCTTAAGGTTTTCTATGTATACTATTATTACCTCTGCAAATAGAGACAGCTTTAATTCTTCCTTTCCAACTTGGATGCCTTTTATTTATTTTTCTTGCCTAATTTCACTGGCTAGGACTTCCAGTACTATGTTGAATACAAGTGGCAAGAGTGGACATCCTTGTCTTGTTCTTAATCTTAGAGGAAAAGCTTTCAACTTTTTACCATTGAGTATGATGTTAGCTGTGGGCTTGTCACATATGGCCTTTTTCGTG
Source organism: Diceros bicornis minor (assembly GCF_020826845.1). Taxonomy (NCBI): domain Eukaryota; kingdom Metazoa; phylum Chordata; class Mammalia; order Perissodactyla; family Rhinocerotidae; genus Diceros; species Diceros bicornis. The sequence continues at coordinate 33,077,233 of NC_080768.1, forward strand.
CTGACGTGCATTCCCCATATACCCACTTTGTTGAGAATTTTTATCATGAATGGATGTTGAATTTTGTCAAATGCTATTTCTGCATCTATTGGGATGATCATGTTACTTTATCCTTCATTTTGTTAATATAATGTATCACATTGACGGGTTTACAGATGATTTGCAGATTTATCTCTGGAAGAAATCCCTCTTGATCATGAAGTATGATTCTTTTAATGCATTGTTGAATTTGGTTTGCTAATATTTTCTTGATGATTTCTGCATCTGTGTTTATCAGGCATATTGGCCTGCGAGTTTCTTCTGTCATTGTCTGGTTTTCATATCAGGATAATGCTGTCCTGGTAAAATGAATTTGGAAGTGTTGCATCCTCTTCTATTTATGGAATAGTTTGAGAAATACAGACATTAATTCTTTTGTAAATGTGTAGTAGAATTCATCAGTGAGGCCATCTGGGCCCAAACTTTTTTCTTAATATATTTAGGTCCTCCAATCTTAGGTACACATACATTTATTATTATTTTATCCTCTTGATGAATTGACCCTTTTATCATTATATAGTGATCTTCTTTGTCTCTTTTACAGCTTTTCAGTTAAAGTCTATTTTGTCTGATATAAGTATAGCTACCCCTGGTCTCTTTTGGTTTCCACTTGAATGAAATATCATTATTCATCCCTTGACTTTGAGCCTACGTGTGTTCCTGAATCTGAGGTGAATCTCTGGTAGGCAGCATATAGTTGAGTCTTGTTCTTTTTATCCATTCAGACAGAGTATGCCTTTTTTTGGAGTATTTATTCTATTTGCATTTAGAGTAATTACTGATAGGTGAGAACTTACTAATGCCATCTAATCAATTGGCTCTGGCTATTTTGTGGTTCCCTTGTTTCATTTTTCTTCTCTTGCTGCCTTCCTTTGTGAATTGATGATTTTCCGTAATGGTATGCTTTGATTCCCTTCTCTGTATCTTTTGTGTATCTACTATAGGTTTTTGCTTTGTTGTTACCATGAGGCTTACATAAAACATCTTATAGATATAATTGCCTATTTTATGCTCGTAACAACTTAACTTCAATTAGATACAAAAGTTCTACTCATTAACTCCACCCTTTTATGTTTTTGCTGTCACAATTTACCTCTTTTTATGTTGTATATCCATTAACAAATTATTGTAGCTTAGTTATTTTTATTATTTTTTTCCTTTAAACTTTTATTAGGGTTAAGTGGTTAACACTACCATATTATAGTATTAGAGTATTGTGAATTTGACTATATACTTACATTTCAGTGTGATGTATATCTTCACATACTTTCAGATTAATAATTAGTATATTTTCATTTCAGCTTGTAGAACTCCTTTCAGTATTTCCTGTAAGGCAGGTATAGTTGTGATGAACTTCTTCAGCTTTTGCTTGCCTGTGAATGTCTTTATATCTCCTTAATTTCTGAAGGAGAACTTTGTCTGATAAAATATTCTTGCTTGGCAGTTTTTTGTTTCAGCACTCAAATATATCATCCTACTCTCTCCTTGCCTGTAAGGTTTTTGCTGAGAAAATATGCTGATAATCTTTGGAGGTTCCCTTGTAAGTGATAAGATTCTTTTCTTTTGTTACCTTTAAGATTCTCTCTCTCTCTTTGATTTTTGACAGTTTTATTATAGTGTGTCTTGGAGAAGATCTTTTTGAATTGAATTTGCTGGGAATCTATAACCTTCATGAACTTGGAAGGCCAAATCTGCCCAGAGTTGGGAAGTTTGCAGCCATTAGTTCTTTAAATAAGCTTTTCACTCCCTTCACCCTCTCTTTTCCTTCTGGGATTCCAATAATTTGCAGATTGCTTCTCTTGGTGGTATCCTATAGTTCCTGTAGGCTTTCTTCAGTCTTTTTCGTTTCTTTTTCTTTGTTTTCCTATGATTCATTTTTCTTTGTTTTCTTCTAACAGGACCTCAGAGGTCCTGCCTTCCACTTTATAGATTTTTTTTTCCTGCTTGATCCATTCTGTTGTTGATGCTCTCTATTGCATTTTTCATTTCATTTATTGTATTCTTCAGCTCTAGAATTTTTGTTTGGTTCTTATTTATAATTTATCACTTAATTGAATTTCTCATTTTGTTTGTGTATTGTTTTCTTGATTTCATTGAATTGTCTTTCTGATTTTTTTGTAGCTCAATGAGCTTCCTTGAAATAGCTATTTTGAATTCTTTATTGTGTAAGTCACAGATCTCCATGTATTTGGGATTGGTTACTGGAAGGTTATTGTTATCCTTTGGTGGTATCATTTTTCATTGATTTTTCATGTTCCTTTAAGTCTTGCATTGTTGTCTTCTTTGCATTTGAAGTAGCAGTCATCTCCTCCAGTCTTTACTGACTGACTACAGGAGAGAAATACTTTCTGTGAGCCCTGCTAGGGATTCTGAGGCTTTCTCATACTTTCTACGGATTTGCCTCTTCCCCACTTCCTGCTTTCTCTGTGACAGATTTCTTAAGCTTGCACGCCTTCTCTAGATCCTAAAATACATCAGGTCAGGTGCTGGTAGCCTTCCTTATGGTTTCCCTAAGGTGATGCTAATTGCTCAAACTTGAGGTCTCTCCCCGGCCTGGAGATTCGGGCAAGCTTTCTGCATGTGTACCCTTGCCTCTGCCAAAGCTTGCCCTTGCCATTATTGGGAGCAAACACAGGGGGTCAGCTATGGGATGGAGGGGTATGTAGGTGAGGTTCATAGAGCACTGGGGATGCCTGTGAGCCAGCTGGGGGGATCTGTGGGTGAGGTACCTCAGTAGCTTTAGGGGAGGCCTCCTAATGGAGTCTGCAATGCCATTAGTAGGATCCACATCCCTTTAATATATTCTCAGCTCTGGCCGTTCTTCTCTCATTTGCTCACCATCTCCCAGTCATGTAGCTTTTGACTGTGGATGGGGCAAAAGAGACAGAGAGACTCTTTGGCAGGGTCCCACACAGCTGGGGAACCTGGGCATGTACTCACACACTCACTTTCCCCCACAGGAGAAATCACTGGCCTAGGAGGGCTATTTTGGCACTGAGCTGTGCTGCCTTGAGTGAGGGGTTATGTAGTTAAATTTAGTGAGTCCTATCTTGTATATTTTTTTGCTCCAATGGTGTGCTAGTATTTCTTCACTTGACTCCTGGACTTCCGTAAAGGCTCTCATTCATAGGTGATTATCGAAGTCAGTGTTCTCCAGGGAATCCCAGACTGTGGCCATGAGGGACTGGAGCTGATTCATGAGCTACTTCAGGGTCCACAGCTGGGATTGAGGTCTGTATGCCTATTACTCAATGCATGGGTGTGTGAGACTCCTCCTGTGTCCCTGGCATATGGTGCTGGATCACTCACGTCCCACGAAGGCACTTTTGCCCATGAATGGATGCCAGTTGTTGGTGTTGAGAGGGGGATACAATGAGGGATGTCTTGTTCAGTCATCTTGCTGATGTCGCTTGCACTGCTTCTAAAGATGATGCCTGAAGCAGAAAGGGAAAGGGATAAATAACCTGGATATTTTCTTTTTTCCACTCTTCAGTCTTTTGCCAGGACCTTCCACTGACTAAAAACAGCTGGAAACAGGATTTCTGCATTCTTTGCAATAGAGTAGAGCAAAGGGGGCACGAACAATGGATTTGTGAGCAAACAGGCCTGGGATAGGCATAAATATCTCTCATCCACTATCTAATAAAGAAACATCCCAGCATGTAAGAAATTCACAGAGGACGGACTTTGTCTCAAAAAGATCAAAATGTGTTTCCCTAATTTAACATTTTATTCTGATTAAATTTGACACCAAAGCTAGAGAATCAAAATATATAAATCTTGATATACGATCAATTTTGGCTTTTAAAGTGATCAAAATTGCTGAATCCTTGTACTTCCAACTCAATCAATTGCTACACAGTCAATCAGTCAGAGGGTTAAAAATATAAAATTGATTATGCTATAGTCAATTTATATCATCTTACAGACTTATTGTAAATTGTGATGAGTGCTAACAATCTGAAAGGTAAGAAAGTAAATCAAAATGACCTTGGAAACACTAGCGTGAAGTTCAATGACAAAAAACACGATGCTGATATGTGCACCAAAAAGTGAGACCAAAATGGGAGATATTCTGAAGAAAAAAAATGTTATCGTGATGAGGGAGGTGAATGGCATTTACCTAACCCAGAAGGAAATTAAAGTAAAAAGCAATATGTTATTTTATGAATTAACATCTCTTTGAGTGTAAAGTAAAATTGAGAATTGAAACAAATAGCCTTGGAAAACTACTTTACCTTGGCTTCATTTTCAGATGATGAAATTTTACCTACCTTTGGGTTCTGTTTCAATACTATCCTCCCATGGGCTTTCTTTCTTCCCACCTTCGAGTAGATGTTGTCCTTCTTCAATTTATTTGTATTTACCATATGTCACTTATTATATCAGACTTATTTTGTTTATTTGTTTCCTTTGGCTGAGGAAGATTCCCCCTGAACTAACATCTGTGCCAATCTTCCTCTATTTTGTATATGGTCACTGCCACAGCATGGCCACCAACGAGTGGTGTAGGTCTGCACCCATGAACTGAACCCAGGCTGCCAAAGCAGAGTACACCAAACTGAACCACTAGGCCATGGGTCCAGCCCTATCAGACTTTTTACTAATCCTGTTACAGATTTGTAAGCTCTTTGATTAAGGAGATTTTGGTCAATTCATGTTGGCATCCATCACAGCATTTGTACAGTAAGTTCTCCATAAGTTTTTGTTTGATGGTCTAATTCCCTATAAGACCCTATATTCACATTCATTCATTCTATAGGTATTTAAGCATTTACAAATGCTCCCCACACTAGATCTCATACATGGGAGCTTTGGAATGACTTTTAGCTTATAGTTCTTTAGTCATTTAGGCTGCTTTAGGTTTATCTATTTATTTAACTTTTTATTGAAATATACACACAGAGCCAGCCCATATTATAAATATTCAGCTTTCAGCTTGATGATTTTTCACAAACTGAATATAGCTTTACCACCAGCACTCAGATACAAAAAAACAATGTCACGAATACCGTAGAACCCGTTTTCTCTCTCTTCCAGTTGCTACCTGCTTGTCTCAGGATAATTACCATCCTGACTTCTATAGTTTTGACTGGATTCCTTTGTTCAACATTAAGTTTTTAAGATTTTTCTATGTGGGTAATATTGCTATAAATTATTCATTTACAATACTATATAGTATATCATCATGTGAGTATCATAATGTTTTTATTCATTCAACTGCTAATGGGAATTTTGATAATTTCCAGTTTGAGGCTATTATAATTACTGCTTCTATGAACATTCCAGAACACGTATACATGCGCATGTATATTTGTGGAATGAATTACTAGAAGTAGAACTGCTTTGCATGTGTTATGTATGTGTTACTGGACTCTGTTCTGTTCCATTGGCCAGCTCGTCTATACTTGCAAGAGAGCTTTATAATGAATCTTGATATGAGGCAACTAACAAGCCAAAAAGGATTTCAGTTTTTTGTTTCTTTAAGATTGTCATAAAATTCTTGGGCCTTTGCATTTCCACATGAATTTTAGAATCAGCTTTTCAAGTTCCACCAAAAACCTGCTTTTTTAAAAAGAAGAACTTGATTTGAGAGATTTATCCAGGAAAAAATTGATGTTTTTACAATACTAAGTCATCTGTTCATTGATGTGATATATTCTTCTGTTTCTTTAGGTCTATTAAAATTTCTCTCAAAAATATGTTGTGAATTTTAGTTTATAAATTCTGCATATCTTTCAGACCATATTTTCCTAGGTATTTAATGTTTTTTCATGCTATTGTATATGGTATATTTTAAATTTTTTTGTTTTTGGTTTCTTCTAGTATATAGAAATAAAACTGATTTTTAAATATTGATCTAGTATCTTATGACCTTGCTAAATTCACCTACTAATTGCGCTATTTTTTGAAAGTTTTTCTATGTATTGGCAGATTTTATGTACATAATCACATAATCTGCTGGTAATGATAGCTTTATCTCTTCCTTTCTAATTGTTTTGCCTTTGTTTCTTTTCTTAATTTATTGCAGTGCTTAAGACCTCAAGTACAATGTTGAACAGAGTGGCCTACGGTGTGCATCCTTGTCTTTTTTCTAACCTCAGGAGCAAAGTCTCCTATAGGTCATTACTGAGCATAATATTTGCTGCAGGTTTATTTATTTTTTTTAAAGATATTCTTTAATCCTAGTTTGTTAAAAGTGTTTTTTTTTAAATAGCAGTAAATTTTGAATTTTGTTAGTTTTTCCCACATTTATCTGGATGATCCTATGATTATCTCATTTGTTCTGTTAATGCAGTAAATCAAATAGATTAATTTTTGAATTTTAAAACAAGCTTGCATCCCTGGAACACCCAAGTTGGTTGTGATGTATTATATTTTTAAAAATATATTTATATATCACTGGATCTGATTTGCTAATATTTGTCAAAAATTTTTGCATCTATAATTATGTGAGATATTGGTATGTAAGTTTCCTTTATTATAATGTTCTTTGAAAATTTTTAGAATAGAGATTATTTTAGCTTCATAAATAGAGCCAGAGTATCTGCTCTTTTCCTATTTTTCGGGAATAGTTTGTACAAGATTGGTATAATTTATTCCTTAAATATTCAGAAGAATTCACCAGGGAAACCATCCATACAATACCAGAATTCAGCAAGTGTCTCAAGGGAGAAACTGGCCAGGCAATTTTGTTTCATCAAATTTCCAAATTTAGTCCACCACCACACAATCTCTCCAAAATTTTACTGGTTTTTAACTGCCCGAAGAGGCTCTCAGCAAGTGCTACAGTTAGCTATGCCCAGAATTGGCAAATGGTCCTAGATGAAGATAAAAACTAGATGTGATCAGGTCACCTTGGAAATATTCTACCCTTCTGGAGTTTTAGGTCATCTAATCCTCATTGGTTTCATAGCTCTTTGATGCCTTAGAATATGTGGGTCTTGGTAATATATGTGACTTTTTCTGGTTATTATTGCAAAAGCACTGGCCTGCCATTATGTACTACATTCTACCTATGCGCAGAATTGTAGGCTGCCTTAGATTTTCAAACAGATGATAATCTTTCACTTGTCTGGAGTCAATGTTCTAGAAAACTCAAAGGAGTTCTTTACGTCCTTTTAATGTTTATGAATGTTACTCATTCATTGATTTTTTTTTTATTCAGAAAATAGTATCTGCTGACTTTACGTACACAATAGTCATTGTGCTATTATAAATTCCTAAACTGAGTTGGAATAAGAATTGCCTTTGTTCTTGTTTAAAACACAAATTAAAGGGCCTAAGTCCTGGAAATTCTCCCAAATGATTGTGTTGAAGCCTACGTATTTGTAATTTTAATATACTACTCAGGCAATTCTGATATAGCCCATCCACATGAAGGCATTTGGAAACCACTGAACGAGGCATGAAGTGATTAAAAAGTAATGTTCTGAGTCACTATTTTTATGATGGAATGCAAGAAATTTCACGGACTATAAATAGGGGAGAGATCAATTTTCAATTCCCATTCCTAGTAGGTATAGAAATACAGATCTCTAAAAAGTTTAAAACTATTTCCCAACATCACAGTACATAAAAGAAAGTAGAGATGGTAGAAAGAAAGTAAAAGCCAGAACTAAAGAATTCTGCTCCTACAGGTAGAGCACTGTCTCTCACTTTTGGCTGTGGTAAGTGTTCCCGGAGGCTGAAAAGCCATCTCTATGATGATTTAGAAAAGACCAAGACAATGAGTGATTAGTTAATATAGACCCTGAAATAAGAAGCAAATACTTCTGAGCAAACCACACGATGTGACGCAAGAACAATGCGCATCACACAGAAGGGGCCACGCTGGACCAAAGCTGTCCTTGTAGTCGCACTATTGGATATCATTATAACCAATATTTTACTGAAAAGGAACTAGAACTTGATGTTAAAACTTTATTTTTCATAAGAATTACATAATAGAAATCTGTTTATATGAGATCTCACTTCAGAATATAGATTTGATTATTTTCAATAAATCATTTTATTGTCTTCATAGTTCCAAATTTTAAAAAATCTATCCAAGTATCATTTTTAAAAATACTCTTTTACTCGATGATACTCTCCACCTACTGAAATCAAGAGTTTGTTACCCAGAAATGGCAAGAGGTAAGTCAAAGCAATCTTTACCAAATTGTCTCTAAATGAAGCCTTATCTATGTGTGCCACACATTAGATGACACACTGGATATGCGGTCAGTAATTCAAAGGTACTTGGTACATTGATACAACGTAACAAGTATGATGTGAATGCATACATAGGATACTAAGTGAGTAGAGTAAAGTGAGTGCCCAATTCTGTTTGTCGGAAGAAGTAGAGCCAAAGAAGCTCCGCCACAGAGATGATTTTCAATGTATTTTAAAGTTTCAGTATGAATAACATAGGTGGATAAATGTGTGTAAGAGGGTTCAAGCACAGGAGACAACATATAGTAGGAAATGGCTGCATATAACAATATGATTTGCTCTGAGAAACTTATACTCACTTGGACTGGCATATCAGGTATTAGCTAAGGTATAGATGGGGAATGAAGTTGAATGGTTTAAGGGATATTTGAGTTCAAGTGGCATTTTAAGTAACGCTAAAAAGTTTGGACTTTGTTCTGAAGATGAATTATACTCATTGAAAGATCTTAAGCAAAACAGTGGCATGAACAACATTAAGAAGATCATTTGGGCAGCATGCAATGTGGTTTAAGAAGATTCTAAGTGCAGAATAACAATCAGAATTGCTTTCCAAGACTTCAGTTGAGTATGTAGAGGAGGAGATGGGTTTTAGAGACATATTAAAGATATAGTTTATAAAACTTGATCATTGATTAGCTGAGGAGTAGTGCAAAAAGTGTAAAGTTGAGAATGACCTTAGGTTCTGGCTTCATTAGCATTATGGTAGAAATAACCGAGACAGAAGTTACATGAGAAGAAACAAACATAGGAAAAAAAATAAGCTTAAATATAGACTTGACATTTCTACTGAGTATTCATGATGATGCAAAATAGGATGATGTGATATTGTGATTTATAATAAGAAATATATTTGGTCTTTCTCCCCATATCTGGCACAGAGTTCCTAACACCCTTGGAATTTCCCAAGTGAGGAGAGCAATTAAAGTTGTCTTCTGTTACATAAATGAGATGACTTTTGGACACCACTTAAGGATGGGGGTTGGTTGCCAGTGGAGCCAGCCACATGATTAGAGGGTTGGAACTTTCAGTCCCACTCCCCTGACCTCTGGGTAGCTGAGAGGGGCTGTAAGTTGAATCAATCACCAACAGCCAATGGTTTAATCAATGATGCCTACATAATGAAGCCTTCATAAAAACTCAAAAGGGATTTAGAGAGATTTCATGTTGGTGAACATGTAGAGATTCCAGAAGTGTGGCGTGCTTTGAGTGAATGGAAGCTCCAAACCCTTTCCCCATACCTTACCCTCTGCATCTCTTCCATCTGGCTACTTCTGAGTTCTATCCTTTTATAATAGACTGATAACGTGGTAAGTAAAATGCTTCTCTGAGTTCTGTGAGCCATTCTAGCAAATTAATAGAATCCAAGGAGGAGGTCAAGGGAACCTCTGATTTATACCCACTTGGTCAGAAGTACATATAACAACCTGCACTTGTGACTGGCATCTGAAGTCCAAGGAGGAGGTCATGGGAAACACCAGTCTGTAGCTGGTCGGTCAGAAGCACAGGTAACAATCTGGGCTTGCCACTTGTGTCTGAAGTGGGAGGGGTTTTGGTCTTGTAGGACTGAACCTTTAACTTGTAGAGTCTAACACTATCTCTGCATAGATAGCGTCAGAATCTAACTGCCTTCCTGGACACCCTGCTGGTGACTGGCGATTGCTTGTTGGTACTGTAGGAAATCTCCCTTCCCCTCTACATGTTAGAATTGGGTCCAGGAGCCCAAAAGACATGACAAATACATCAATCTCAAGCTTCTAATAGAAGATTTGTGTGCCAATAAAGAAGTTGGAGTCATCAGTTTGTATGTGGTAGTTAAAAATACAAATAGAATATGTAGGAATCATAAGTGGAATGAAAGAAGCAAGAGGTCCAAGGACAGAACTCTGGGGAATATCCATCTTTTGTGATGGACAGAAAAAAGGAAGCCACCAAAATAGAAATTTCCTAAAAATAATAATCATAGAAGTGGAAGACTTATATAAAGTGAATACTAAACAAGGAAATCCATGGGGACAAATGATGCTGAGGGATTAAGTAAGGTAAGTAAAGTTTGGCAATTGGGAACTATGTCATAGACTGCTTATTATCTTACAATACTTATTCTCCCGTTCTTTATGGTGATAAAATGGCTGCCTAGAATTAACATTACATTCTTTACCCTCTTTTGCTGCTAGCTATGGTCAAATGACTATGTTCTTGCCGAGGAAGTGTATGAATAACCGTCCTATCAAAATTTCCAGGATTTTCCTTAAAAAGCAGCTGATGAAGGCCTTTTGTCTTCTCCTTTGTTCCAACCTTCTTTCCTCTTTTTGAAATGAAGACCTGATTTCTGGAGATGACACAGCCATCTTAGACTCCAGTATGGTCCCATAAATGGTGGTCGTGCTAGCAAAGCCACAAATCTAAGGAGTCTGTGTCCCCGTAGACCTCATGAAGCAGTTCTGTCCCTGGACTTTCCATATCAAGACTTCATCTTGAGTAAGAAATAAATGTCTATATCATTTATGCCTTTTTGTCTTATGTTTTAATGCTACTTGTTGTTGAACCTAATCTTAACTGATATGAGATCATTGATGAATTCTGTTGGAGTAACATGAAATAACAAGCATTAGCCCCATCACTCTACATTATACAGTGAGTGGCATATGAGTAAGTAAATGTAGTAAGTGACATCTATTCTTTCAAGAAATTTGAGGGTAAAACAATGGGATAGCTTCTCTGCATTGTACAGTCACGTTAAATGATAAGTAATATATAATGAGGAAAATTGCTTATGATGCAACATTCTTTGGAAAAGTAGGATATAAAAGAGCATATACTACACAAATGCAATAATATGAAATTATCCCATTTGTTGAGGGGAAAAGACCTAAAATAATGCATCAACCTGTTTAAAAATGGTGAGTTTTGAAAAAAGGGACTATATATGGTGTTTATTTATTTTCTTTATAGTATTTTGTAGCCTAGATTTTATTTAATAAAATTATTTTTTATTCAAAATAGAATAACTATTGAAGGTATTGGGAGAAAGAATACTGACAAAAAAATAAAGATTTTCTAATAAAGAAAATGTAAAGATTTTCTAAGGTTGAGACTAACAATTGAAGCAGGAATGTTTAGTGCCACCAATCTACATATGGTGGAATTATCTTAAGTATCATTCTGCAATACTGGTGTAGGAACAGAGAAGTCAAGAAGCTGGAATGACCAGGCCTGTGGTTTCTCAGGAGGGTGTTGCGAAAGGGGAAAAGGATGACACTGTTGTGACTAAAATTATGGACCTTTGGGATTTGACCAGGCAAGGAAAGAAGTGAAGCCAGAAGACTTTGGGACTCTAGTCCCTCTGAGGCTGAGATCATATGAGTGAAGAAGCAAGAGTTGAAAGATTTATAATGATACCACAGTAGTTATTCAAATTTAAGATTTCAAAGGTGTACGCGTTCTGATGATTACACTTTGTGGTTGTGATCCTGGACTGGGCTGCTGAAGCGGAGTGTTGCATTGATCATTGGAGATCTGTTAAGTTCACTAACTTAATGATTAGTCATAATGTTCCAATGAATATTAGAATTTCTTTACATTAGTGGGACTCCATATCAAGTCATAGCATCACAAATAGGAACAGATACTTGGAAATAGGTGCAATATCTAGTAACTTTTCGACTGTTTCCTAACAAATGATTAATAATTTACTATAATTATTAATTGAAAATGGAAAAAGAACCTTCAATTATGAAAAAGATTTTTAAAAAGTTGAGAAAATGTTTTTAAAAGAAAACATAAGGTGCATAACAAAGATGTGAAAACTCCACTTCAGAGATTCCATTTATACCCTCAGTCAGGCTTAGTCATTCACGCACAGCACCTGCATTTTTCTACTTAATGAAATATACATAAACCATTTTCTACGTAAATGAAATATATTTCTACATGTGTTCTCTTAAACAGATTGTGAAATCCTTGACTTCAAAGACTTTGCTTTTATTCTGTCAAAGTATTGCACAGTGTTTGGCACATTATGGGTGATTAATACATTTATGTTTTATGAATGTTTTTCCTGACATGGTGCTAAAAATCTATATTCCTGTAGCTTGCAATCTGAGAGTTAGTCATTCAAAACAAATGGTCTTCCATTTCCAATCATAGAATACGTTCAAGCATAAGTAGAGGGCTTACTAGTTGGAAATAGAAAGGGCACACTGACAACAGGTTGGGAATTATGTGGTTTTATATGCTCCTTCCAAGCTTATAGAGTCTATGAGTCTATAACAACTAGTTGTTTGCTTCTCTTTGTGGGTTAATGTGGTCATGGGTCCCATCTCTTCTCACTGTACACTGTAGAGCTGGAAAATATGTCAATTACCAATAGTACATCTAATTATAAAGTTATAGAACCTGAGGATTCAAAGGAATATTAAATGCCACCTCATCCAAGAGCCCATTTGTTTGAAAACCTCCAAGTTAGGCAAGAGAAACTCTAAACACAAGGCAAAGAAAGATAACTACCTCTCGATTTGTTCACTTCTTTCTCAGCATTATTAGGGTTCTATGGTCCTTACTAATAACACTTATTGCGTTATTTAGGGGGAAGCAATTCATAATAAATGCCCTCAGCTCAGATACCAAGGCAGTAGATTGCACTGGGGAGTCAGCTCTACTAGGTGAACTGCTCTTTTGGCTTTTTATGGCTGTGAATTATAGCTGCAATGCATTTATTATCCCCTCCCATGTTCATAAGTTATTGAGACATAAGCAACAAATGAATGGGGATAAAAATGATAATATTACTGATTGGGGACAATAGCTGTAGATGTGTGGTCATAATGGATATCCTATTACTCACCCTGAATTGAACTTCTTCCTCCAGACTGAAAGGCTTTGCCCTTTGAAGGCAGTCTCAACTTGTAAACTTATCACATGGTGAAGAACATACCAAAATGCATTTTCTCTGCAGGCAGGCAATATGGAGCATGAAAAGGCTGAGTTAAGCATGTTGCAGGTCTTTTTCCAAACACACATGTAACATAAAGCATAACAGGTAACATACTTTTTATGGACGGAGGAATGATAGGTTCTTCCTGTACTTTTCTCTCTTGGGGAGTAGAGTAGAAATCCCCTCCTACTGCACGTGCCATTCCTTTCCCGTCACAACACCCCATGTCCAGGTGTGGTCCTAGGTAGCACAGGGACTTTCACAAGATCACCCTATCCAGTACCATCTTTGCTAAAAATACCTAATAGTCTCCCCTTTTCCCTCTTTTGTTCCCCATTTCCTTACAGCTCTGCTCTATGTGCTACCAACAAAAATGGTTGATCTGTATTTTGGGTAGTATGTTCCACTCTTCATAAATAAGGTATTATATTGTACCTCTGCAGATCGTCCTCAAAGACTTTACGAGATGCTGTTGGAGAAGACATTTAGGGGGAAGCAATTCATAATAAATGCCCTCAGCTCAGATATCAAGGCAGCAGATTACACTGGGAAGTCAGCTCTACTGGGTGAACTGCTCTTTTGGCTACTTAGCGCTGTGAATTATAGCTGCAGTGCATTTATTACGAACACGTTCTTTTCAAAGAGGCTTCTTTATCCCCATACAAAAGATATTTAGTTTGCGAATAAAATTTCCTACAGCCCATTCGTACTACCTCATCTCATTGATGATTATCTGGTTCCTCATACTTGCATCAGATAGCTAGGAATCTCTAAATCACAGGTCACAAACTCAAATATCTACAGAGGCCAAGTAAACCAGGTAAATGAGCAAAGCAGAAGGGGGGATTTTATGAGCAAATAATGGGGAGTGTGGCCAATAGAAAGTACACACCCCATGTAGAGGCAGCTGCTACTCTGTGTTATGGTTTGTCATGATTTTACATGGTAAACTAGCTGTCTTTCTATCTTCCAATTTTTAAAAGGAAGCTGAGAAACCCAGGCTTTTATGTGAAGTCCTTTGAATGTGAAATATATAAAACTAGTTCAAAATAAAAAAAAAATTTCTACCACACTAATACAAAACAAATAAAAAAATAAAATAAAACCTCAAATTAAAATACTCAGCCTGTATATGGCCCATAAGCTACACATTTACAGACGTTCCTCTGTATTAAATCATTTGACTCTTGCTCTTCTTTTTACCAGATAGGGTCCAAGCCTGCCTCCTCCCAGCAGCTCCTCTCTGCCTCACACTCATGTTATAGCCCCTGCCCCATTACCATGAACTGTATTCACAGTGCCAAGCTCCCCTCTGGCTCATTCTCGGAGTTCCAAAATCAGAAAAAGTCTGTTTCAAATGAAAGTTTGGCTTTTCAAAAGAATATGCACTTTCATTATGTGAGCCATGGAGTATCATTTTCAAATGTTTCTTTGCCTTTGGACTTTGCACAGTCAGAGTAGAAAGGATTCAGGTTAGCTTTGGGCATGTGATGTAGTGAAAAAATCCTTGATGAAAAGTCTGATAAACACAGCTTCTAATTTTGTCTCTGTCATTTCTTAGCAGCATGAACTTCTTCAAGTCCATCAGCTCTATTTGGTTTTCATTTTCTCATATGCAAAGTGGAGAAACTAATAAAGGATTGTTATAGGGATTAAATGGGATAGTATATAAGAAAGTACCAAGAAAACCATTAAGTGTTATTGAAACATAGGGCATTATTATGATTGATGTTTTTAATATTTAAATCTAAACTTGCCTTGAATTTCTTTTATTTATTGACATTACTTATTTTTCTTCTTTATCTCGTAGAATGGAATTAATGAAAGGCCATATAAAAAAGAGGATGACTAAATCTCTAAGCAGGGTCAGGTTTTAATGGAATATATTGATCTGACACAATATTTTTCTCAACCTTTCGTTCTTAGAACAGATATTTATTGCATATTTACTATGGGCAAGACATTGTTCTAAGCCCTGGGTATATAGGGATGAACATGACAGGAAAAGAACCTGCCCTCGTGAAACTTATATTTCTAATTAGGGAGACAGATCATAAACACTAAAGCGAATAAATACATAACCTAATGTGCTTTACACGCTTTTAGAGAAAAGCAGGATATGGAAATAGAAAGTGACCATAGGAGAAAGAGGAGCTCTTTTAAATAGGGGGGGTCAGGGAAAACCTCTCAGAGCAAGCGATGTTTGAGCAGAGATGAGGCTGAGCTGCAGGAATAAGCCATGCAGGTGTCTGGGGGAAAAGTGTTCCAGGCAGAGGAAGGGACAAATCCAAAGCATCAAAGGCAGGAATAAACTTAGTATATTCAACGAACAGAGAAAAGACTGCCATTGCTAGAACAAAGTG
This sequence comes from Diceros bicornis minor, assembly GCF_020826845.1. Lineage (NCBI taxonomy): Eukaryota > Metazoa > Chordata > Mammalia > Perissodactyla > Rhinocerotidae > Diceros > Diceros bicornis. The sequence continues at coordinate 33,092,782 of NC_080768.1, forward strand.
AGAGAAGAGAAAGAGGCAGGAGATAAGGTATAAGAGCGAGGAAGGGCTGGCTTGTGTACAGCCCTGTGAATCACAGTATAGATAATAGTCAAATGTGTGGATTTTGTTCTGAATATCATTAGGCTTGAGCTGGAGTTAGACTCCTTCACCTGCTAAATGAATAATTGATTTTAATGGGACAGGAATAAAATAAGTGACAGTAGTCTAGGAGAGACGTGATGCTGGCTATAACCAGAGTTGAAGCAGTGGAGAAGGCAATGTGATGTGGTAAGATTCAGAATATATTTGTGAAAGTGGAACCGATAGGACTTGCTGGTTTATTATATATGTGTATGAGGAAAAAAGAATTATCATGGGTGATTTTTAGGTTTTAGGCTTGACTTACGGGGTGAATGTTATTGCCACTCAATGAGATGGTAAGACTAGGGTAAAAGTGGATAGGATGAGGATGGGGGGTGAAAATAAAAAGATGTGTTTCAGACAGGTGGCATGTTACATTAGAGACTCCTATTAGACATCCAAGTGGAGATATTAAGTGGAAGCTGGATGTTTGCCTTCAGAGCTGAGGAGTAAGGCCAGGGCTGGTGATATAGATGATATTTAAGCCACGGGACTGGATGAAACCATATAGGGAGTGAGTGTGCTTAGAAAAAAGGAAAAAGACAAAGACCCTTGAGCACTGCAACATGAGGCAGTCCGGAAGAGGAGGAGGAGCCAGCCAAGGAGACAGGGAAGGAGCGGCCAGGGTGGTGAAAGAAAAATCAGAAAAACAGGCTCTCTCAGAAGCAAAAAGAAAGGTCGGGAACAATCAAATGTGTCAAATGCTTCTCACAGGCCAAGTAAGATAGAGCCTGAGAATTAACATGGCATTGGCCAAATGGAGGTTGTTAGAGACCTTCAGAGAGGAGTTTTAATTAATTGCTGGCAGAAAGTCCTTATTGGAATAGGACAAAAAGAGACAATGGGTGGGGAAAAAATGGTAACAGTGACTACAGACAACTTGTTGGGACTTCTCTCTGTTTATAGATAGAAGCAGAGAAATCGGTGGTAGCTGAAAGGTTAAGTGAGGTCTCTCTAGTGAGTAAAGGAGATGGGACAGGACACTAAATTGAGGATGTGATGAAGCTGATGAGCAAGAGTTATAACAGAAATTTGAGAACCCTTGAGTACAGAATACAGTTTCGTGAGACTACGAAAGATTTCGAGGGGGCCAGCCCAGTGGCCTAGTGCTCCGCTTCAGCAGCCTGGGTTCGTGCGTTCAATTCCCGGGAGTGGACCTACACCACTTGTCAGCCACGCTGTGGCGGCGATCCACATACAAAATAGAGGATGATTGGCACAGATGTTAGCTCAGAGCAAATCTTCCTTAGCAAAAAAAAAAAAAAATGATTTTGAACCTATGTTTATAAGCAAAGGTGATCTCTCCTATTTTAAACCTAAATAGAATATTTTAGTGTTTCCTCTATGGTCAGGTGGTCTGCATGATAACCACAGTTGATTTGAGGTTTATCTAAGTCCTTTCTTATTCCTGAATTTAGAGGGAAAGACCTAAGCACTATTTCATCACTAAGTATGATGTTATATGTTACCTGTAGGTTTTCTGTTTGTTGTTAGTGCTGCTGAGTTCACTCCAACCCCCAGTGACCCTATGCATAGCAGAGTGGAACCCTGTCCAGTCATTTTGTGCCATTCTCTCACCTTCCGGAGCTATGTCAGTCAATGCTCCACTGCTATTTACGGGGGTTTTCATGGCCAATTTTTTCCAAAGTGGTTGGCCAGATCCTTCTTCCTAGTCTGTCTTAGTCTGGAAGCTCTGCTGAAACCTGTCCACTATGTGTGACCTGCTGGTAGTTGAAATCCCAGTGGCGTAGATTTCAGCATCACAGCAACACTCAGTCAAGAGTTTTTTTGTAAACAGCCTATTTCAGGTTAAGGAAGTTCTCCTCAATAACTAGTTTGCTGACAGATTTTATCTTAAAAGGGTGTTGGATTGTGTTAAATGCTTTTCATCCATCTATTGTGATAATTGTATGGTTCTGCTCTTTAAATTTTAATATGGTGAATACGCTGATTTATTTTCACATGCTAAAGTAACCCTGCGTTCCTGAGATAAACCCGTTTGGATATAATGTATTATTTTTTAAATGTATTATTGAATTTGATTTGCTAAAGTTTTCGTAAGTATTTTTGCATTTATGTTTATGAAGGATGTTAGTAGGCAGTTTTGTTGTTTCTCATAATATTTTTGTCTGGTTTTGGTGTCAGAGGAAATGGCTTCATAGAATGAATTAGAAATTAGTTTCTCTTTTAATTATTTTCTTCAGCTTTTATGTAGAATAGGTATTATTTATTTCTTAAATGTTTGATAGAATTCTCCAGTGAAGCTGTCTGGGGCTGGAGTTTTCTTTGTGAGAAGATTTTTAGCTATAAATTCAATTTATTTGATAGATATAGAGCTATTCAAGTTACTCACTTCTTCTTAAGCCAGCTTTTCTAGTTTGTGTCTTTCCAGGCATTTGCTATTTGCTATTACGTTGTCAAATTTATTGAAATATTGTTTTTCATAATATTTCCTAGGTAGCCTCTTAATATCTGAAGAAACTGTAGTAATGTCACCTTTCTCCTTTCTGATATTGACAACTTGTATTTTCACCTTTTCTTGATCAGTCTGGCTGCAGGTTTATCATTTTTATTGATCTTCTCAAATAACCAACTTTTAGTTTCATTGTTTTTCTCTAATATTTTGCTGTTTTCTATTACATTGGTTTTGCTCAGATCTTTATTATTTTCTTTCTTCTGCTTCCTTTAGGTTTAATTTACTCTTTATCAAATTTTTTTTTACTGTGGAAGCTGAGGTCATGAGGTTAAAGCCTTTCTTCTTTTCTAATATAGTTGTCAAGTTATAAGTTCTCTTTCAGTACTGTTTATAGGCAGCCCCCACATTTTGATGTGTTGTGCTTTCATTTTCACTCAGGGAAAAATGTTTTCTAATTTCCTTATCGATTCCTCTGTTAACCAACAGACTATCCATTTTCCAAATATTTGGGGATTTTCCAGATGTCTTTCTGTTATTTATTTCTAATGTAATTCCATTTTGGTTGGGTCTATTTTGTACGTAAGCAACCTGGGGCTCAGAGAATGTGCTGTGTCTTCCTTTGGACCCTGCTATCCATTCTCTACTCTCCACTTTGATTTGTGCCTTGGGAGGCTACCTGTAGAGGTTGCAACAATGGGCTTTCTTTTGTCTTTGCCTTTGCTTTTAGTTTGCTTCTGGCTTTTCGGTGGGAAGCACTGCCAGGAGCCTGGAGGGAAGAAGGTGAGGCATAAGTGGCCAGGGTACTAATTCCCTTAGTACGCTCCCTACAGGGACACTACACCTAGATGCCTCTCCTGAACGAGGATCAATCAGCATGCTTCACAAAGCTTTCTCTGTTTCTGACTTAGGATGACTGCTTTCTCTTCTCGCCTTTTAGGACTAGTCAAGGAATCAACCCTATAATTACTAGTCTCTGAATACTGCACTATCCCTTAGGGGTTGTAAATAGCCCTTTTACTGAATTTCCTTAAATGATCCAAGTTTGAATGTGCCAGCTGCTTCCTCCAGGACCCTGACTGATACAGAGAAGATGAAGTGTGGAAGAGCTGTTCCCAAGCTAATAGAAGAAACAAGCTATATTCTACAACCTATGTTAATTGTCTTTAATGTATCTGTGCAAATGAGTGAAACAAAATTAATGACTACAGGGATTCCAGTATGGGAAAAAGAATTCCAAATAACAAATCCATTCTAAGTTCCTGTGTGATTTTGGAATACTTTCCATAATTCCTAAGCAGAGAAAGCTCTAATCCAAATTGTGAACTAGGAAATAAGAAGACTTCCTGTAAAAAGTGGAACTCAGCCAAGCAGTTGAAACATGGAGTGTATTTGACTAGGTAGAGATGTGACATGAAGTCATATGCTAACCTGGGATTGCTCGCTAGTTATTTAATATATATACTTTGTTTTCCCAAACCTGTACATTTTCTGGAAAGGCTTATAATTGTGCTATGTGGCTTATTCCCTCCATCATAGGATGGGACAAGCTTGTTGGGAAAGCTAGCCACTTGAATTAATGTTGGGTATGTGGCTTTGGCCCTGCTTCTGGGGAATGGGATCAAAATTATCCTGAAACTTAGGATAAAAACAAAGAGAAATTACAATTACAGCTGACACAAAGAATCAAGTATCTGAGCAGTGATGTCAGCCTCATGTTTAAGAGGAGGATTTGCATCAACAGACAAGCGACAAAGCATTAAGCCAAGAGCAGAGAAGATCAGTACTATACTGGGAAGTAGAGAACAGGTGCAATGAACCAAGAGAATTCAGCTCATATGTGGTGCGAAAAAAGCTTTTGATTACTTATTATTACTGAATACTGTCCAGGAAGCCTTGAAGTGACACTCTAATAAATATCAATGGAGCAGGTGAAAGAATGGTTAAGTGAGTGCTCTCATAGGGAACATGTAAATTTCTACAAGAGAACAATCATGGGCTGAAATAAATTAGTGTGCTCAGGCTCTCAGATGTTGAGACTACAGGAAGTTAAGGTTCAGGGGTGAAGAGAGAGACACATATGTCAGTGACTAACGGTTATCTTGGAAATGCACTGAAATGTGGACCCAAGCAAATGAGTCGTGACTTTATTAACCACTGTGAGGCGAAAGCAGACCAAAATATGTGAGTGTTTCTGGTGAGCTAATAGTTTTGAGTTCTTTAAAACTTACTCAACTTTTTTTTTGAAGAGGAGAGAGTGAATGCTCTGGGGGAGAAGGGCCTAGAAAGATGACTGCTGCAGTTAGCCCTCAGCTTCTCCTTTTTGCCTCATGGAGTTCAATTTTGGTTTCAAACTGCATCTCCCACTCACCAATCTGAAAGCTTTCAGTTACCAGCCGCATCCTTCTTGAAAAGGAAATAGGAATTCCTTGTTGTTATCCAAGCTGGTCCCTCAGATATCTTAATCCAGCCCCCTTACGACATTCAGACTCTTCTCAGAAAGAAAGACTTCTAGGAGCTTGTTATTAATGAAGACAAGCCTAAGAGCTTTGAAACACCACTTTAATAAACACCAGTTGATTATATAAATGGCAGTAAACCACTTTCTACCTATAGACATTGTGAATAACAATTTTCCTAGTTCCCTTTTTACAATAATCCCTTTTTCCACATTGATCTGCTATGTTGCTTGTATCATCTTTCAAAATCCCATACGTGTGCTGATTTTTTATGGGGTCTCTATTCCACTTTATACCATTTGTCAATTTGTCTTTTTCTGTGTTAATATACACTGTCTTCATTACTGCAGTTTCATCGTAAGGCCTGATAAGACACGTCCTGACAAGACATGTCTCTCTCTTAGCTGTGTTTAGACATATCCTGATCATTGTTGGTCCTTTACACTGCCATAGAAATTTAAGAATCAGCCTCATTCAAAGTCTAGTTAGGACTTTGACTGGAGTTATGTTGAGTCTATAGATCAATTTGGGGTGTATTGACATATCCATGATATGTTTCTGTCACAAACATGATCTTCCTTCTAATTGTTTAGGTCTTATTGAATGTCTCTCAGTGGAATTTTATAATTTTTTACTCCTAGACCTTACACATCTTCAGTTAGATTTATTTCTAAATATTTTAGTATTACTTGCTATGTTATATCTTTATTTAAAATTTTACATTTTCTTATTATTTGCTACTGATGTATAGAATTATAATAGGATTTTATATTTTGCCTTTTTATAAATTGCTCAATTCTCCTATTATTTATAATAATTATAATTTTTACATACTATATTTTATAATATATTTTTATAATAATTCTCCATTGATTCTTTGGGGTTTTCTACATAAATAATCATATTATCTGCAAATAATAACTGTTTTATTTCTTCCTTTCCAAGCCTTATACCTTTACTTCTTTTTTTTTCCCACTGGCTGGAAAATTGGATATCTATTTCATACTATACAAAAAAAACAACTTCAGATGCATTGAAGACTCAAATATAAAAAGTAAAATTTTTGTAGATAACAGAATGATGCAGAGGTAAGAAACTTTTTCTTCAACAAGATGTCAAAACTACTAACCATAAAGGGAAAGATAGATAACTTTGTGATATTAAAATGAAAACCTCTGATAATCAAAAGACAGTTTAAAGAAAGTAAAAAAAAAGCAAAAAACAAGCTATAAACAAGAAAGAGTATATGTTCCACACATACAGTTGACAAAGATAGTCACTATCTCTTTAATGGATAAATAACTTCTATAACAAAATATTAAAATAGGAAAATTATCATTTCACAGAAGAAAAGATATTCATGGCCAATAACCACATTTAGAGATGTTCAACTTGACCAGTGATGAGGGAAATGCAAAATAAGAGCATAATGTCATAATATGTTTTACTCATTCCACTGATAAAAATTTTAAATGTCTAAAGATAAAAAATATTAGCGTATGCAAGTCAATAAATTTCTTATCAATTGCTGGTAGGAGTGTAAGTCAGTATAATATCTTCGGAAAATAAAATGTTATCTTGAAAATTTGAACAGTTATGCACCTTACAACCCAGCAATTCAACTTTTTGGTATATACCTGAGAGAAATAATTGCCCAGGACCACCAGAAGATGTGAACAAAAACGTTCACACAATCCCTGTTCATAATAGTAAAAACCTGGAAACAGCTGTAGAAGAATGAATGATTAAATTATAGTATAGTCAAACAATGGAATATTACAGAGTAGTGAACTGAATCAACCCCATGTATTCACTATGATATAAATAAATCTTATTAATTTAATGTAAATGAAAAATATCAAATCCCAGAAGACTATAAACAGCATAATATTCTTTTACAACATTCAAAAATGAGTAAAACTAAACAATATATTGTTTAGGCTTACATATATATTTCGAAAACTATTAAATATTAAAGGAAATAATTAGTATCAAATTTGGGATTGTATTTATTTTGGAGTAGAAGAGCAGGCAGGGGAATAGGATTGGGAGGAGCATAGAAATAGATGAAAGTTATTGTCAGAGTTCTAATTATTGGGTTGCATGGTGCATTCTTGAGTGTTTATTATATATTAAAATTAATAAACTAAATTAATGTCGTGTATGGATCACTGATGATAGATGATCATGAACTGAAGATTATAATCAATCCAATTATGTACACCTGAGGTTCTTTAAAATCATATATAACAAGAACACTTATGAGCTGGAACTAATTGCAATGTAGGACCTCGCAGGGAGCAGAGTGTAAGGATGAGAAAAGACAAATACTTTAGTGACAAGTACCATGGAAATGCACTGATGCCTGGATAAATACATTTCCTCTCAAGCAAAATGAGGGATTTGTCTTTCTTAGTCATTGTTGGGGTAAGATCAGCCAAAATTACCCATTTCCTATTCAAAGGCTCACAGAATTTGACTGTTAATATGAACCCTAGATTTTATCTACTCCAATGATTAAAAAGATTCTCTGATATTTCTTTATAGAGGCTTGAATTATGTAACCTTTTCTTTTAACCCAGCTCTTATAATACTCTTTTCACAGACTCATCTTCTCCTTTTTTAAAATTTTTTTAGAGTTTTGATCTTATGGCAATATATAATTTAACTTAGGTCTGTGATGGTACTGCCTTACGGATTCCCTGGCTAATTTTATCAGTAAGGCTGTACCCACATATTTTCCTAGTTAAAGTATAACCCTCACCCCTTTTCCTCTCAGGGCCCTAAAGCACTTGTCAGAGCCACACTGGTGGGGCAGGGGAAGGGTCAGAGGAGGCGGGCAGGAGAGGGGGTAAAGCGTAGCATTGAGAGTCAAGGGGTGTTTGAAGTGGAAAGGATATTAGAAGTCTTATAAGTGAGAAAACTGGAGCAGATAGAAATGAAGCCTGTTGCCTAAAATCACTAAGTTGTTTAACTGATTAATTCAAAGCAATATTTGCTGTGGCTGGTGGCAGAGCCAGAGCCAGAGCCAGAGCCCACTTCTCCTGGCTTTGGACTAATGCATTTCCTGTTTCACTGTGCTGCTCCTCACCAGCCACTTGTGCCCAGAGAGGGAGTGAAGTTTTTTCCTGTCTCATTTATACCTAGAAGTTTTTTGGGTTTTTGTGAGGGAGATCAGCCCTGAGCTAACATCCGTGCTAATCCTCCTCTTTTTGCTGAGGAAGATCAGCCCTGAGCTAACATCTATTGCCAATCCTCCTCCTTCCCCCCTCCCCAAAGCCCCAGTAGATAGTTGTATGTCGTAGTTGCACATCCTTCTAGTTGCTGTATGTGGACTCAGCATGGCCGGAGAAGCGGTGCGTCGGTGCGCGCCTGGGATCCGAACCCGGGCCGCCAGCAGCGGAGCGCATGCACTTAACCGCTAAGCCACGGTCCCGCCCCTATACCTAGAGGTTTTTTAATGTATACCTTCTTAATACCTGAGGTTCCACTCCACGGGAGATAGCAGGTTACTTTTAGATCTCCTATGGGATCTTGTCATAGCCTGGAAGACAGAGACATCTCAGTTCTTGTTGTCAAGGGACAGGAGAGGGTTATCACCAGGTGCCCTGCACAGAGTTCCAAAGGAGCTCTCTGAGTCACCCGAATCATGGCCGGGGGTGGGAGGAGGGCGCCACGGCAGGTGGGAGGTGGGAGCGAGGTGGCAGACAATGAAAACACTCTGTGGAATTGTGTAGACAGAACATGAGATTTCTATTGCCCACCTCTTGAGTCTATTCATCTGCTTTTACCCTAGGACTCGTACGATAAACCGATTACCTAGAATATTTAACTTTACCAAATAGTCACTTGAACTTGTTTTCTTTGAACTGTGTCTTCCTTTCAGTTCGTTTCTTTGCACCCTGCCTTTTTTTTTTTTTTTTTTTTTGAGGAACATCGGCCCTGAGCTAACATCTGCCAATCCTCCTCTTTTTGCTGAGGAAGACTGGCCCTGGGCTAACATCCATGCCCATCTTCCTCCACTTTATATGGGACGCCGCCACAGCATGGCTTGATGAGTGGTGCGTCAGTGCGTGCCTAGGATCCGAACCGGCGAACCCCGCGCCGCCACAGCAGAACGTGCGCACCTAACCACTTGCGCCACGGGGCCGGCCCCTGCACCCTGCCTTTTAATTAAACTCCTAATATATCTATTTAAGACCTCCCCAGACTGATTAATCAAGTGCACCAGGAAACTGAAATTCCATCATAAAACAGTTACTGATGTGTGAGGGGGGATTATTAAATTGCTGTTTTATTACCAAAATTGACAAAGATCAGTGATGAAGAGTGAGCACGCTGGAGTCGCGTGGCAACAAGCTCATCTAATTAACGAAGTGACAGTTTTATGCTGTGAAGTAGCAAAAGGACTTGGCAAGACTCATGGCTTTTCTCATTGACTCTAACAGCTGGAATGATGTTTCTTAATGTTTTCACGAGGTTTGGCAGTAATATATTACCCCTGTCACACTTAAAGAAGGAGGGAGGGGCAATTAAGTTCTTTTTCCGCTCTTGGTGAATCTCAATAGGAAGACAATGCTGAGAGCTGAATTCTCCCCCAGCTCCCACCTTATCTAACTACCAACACCCACCCCCTCCACCATTCACATGACAATCAATTGTCTCTACTGTGAATCTTCTTGCTTTTTTGGCACCATTTTTGTGGGAAGAAGGAGAAATCAACAGGGATTCACATTAATTTTAATAAATTTATTAACTTAATAAATTAATCACACTTAATAAAAGTGTGAGGCACTGACCCACAGTTTATTAATGATCCTGAATTCATAAACCACACTTAAATAAACATAAATCACACTTAATAAAAGTGTGAGGCACTGACCCACAGTTTATTAATGATCCTGAATTCATAAACCAATGGAATTGAAACTGGGACTTATTCTGAATTAATCAGACATGAATAATATCGATGAACATTTTCATTGACAATAAAGACTGTATCTTCATCAGAAGAAAAGATAGGCAATTTAATTTGTCTTTTCTAGTTTAGTTTTTTTTTAAATATTTGTTGCCTGGCTACTTCTGTTGTTTGGCCAAATATTTGGGCCTCTGTGTGTTTTGATTCTGCTCAGATAGACAGAGGGGATCAGATGGATTTGAGAACCGTGTCTCTCTTGAGTCTACGAGAGTCCTCTGGAGAGAGATGAAAAACAGCCTGCTCATTTCTGGGATTACAAAGTTCCAGAACAACAGGCTACATGGTACTACAAAGGCAATCTTGCTTCTGATATTTCAGCTGTTCCATTCTTTCAATATTTCCCCTCCAAACATCCTCTATTAAATTAAAGAGAAAGAGAAAAACTGTCTTTCTCTTACATGATTTTCCTTGGTTGATATGGGTAGGTTCAGCCTAACATCTAAATCAAATCTAACCCCAAGGTTATGTGTGTGAAGCTTGGTCCTGAAGACTAATTTTTTTTTTGAAGGTAAATGGTTATAAATGTAAATTTCATCTCCCTGTGGGGATGCTTGGCTGAGAAGGATTTCTGGGCTTGGCACAACTCCGTGGTAATTATCTAGACTTGAACACAGTTTTTGTTTCAAGGTGAAAGACATTTGGCAGCAGCTCCTACAGGCTCTAAAAGGCCACCTCGTTTTTTCCCAGGGATGCCAAAATCTCTAATTTCCAGACGTAAAATGTTGATGCTCCTCTCTCATCCATAACCTGGTCCGCACCGGCTTTGAGGAACAGGTATGACTTTTTCTGGAAGACTCTCATCACAGGAAACCACGGAGCCTACAACCTAGCAGGATTTCTGTCAGCGCCAGAGTGTCATTTAGGCCAGTCCTTGTTGGATGGCTTTCAAATCTCCACAGCCAAACATGTGTTTCACTTGAAGGGATAAACCAGAGTTACTCAAGCAAATGATACTGAAGCTTTTTGTACAATCCACTGAAAAGATTCATCTCTTTTTTCTTCTTGAGGCAGCCAGAGGAGCAACACAAGCAGCATTTTTAAGCACCAAGTGTATGCCAAGTGTTGTGCTAATCAATGCAGAGAGATGCCAAACTGGAAGACACAGCTCCTGACTTTTAAAGGTCTGAGATCTATTTGGGTAATAACACAGGTCCAAAACCAGCAGAGTATGATTCCAAGGCCCTATATGAGCTATCAAAACTAGTACCTGTGTGTGTGTGCATGTGTGTGTGCGTGTGTGTGTGTGAAGAGGGAGAGAGAGAATATGTGGTGTATTTATTTATTCCTCCATCAAACACTGCGTCGGTATCTCAGAATGTAAAGATGACTAATATATTGTCCTCATCCTCAAGGAGCACACAGACAATGGAGAAAACATTGGATAAACAGATCATTCATTCTTTCAACAAATACTTCTTGAGTACTTATGATAAGCCAGGCACTATGCTGTGTGATAGGGATATAATGCTAAGAGGCTCCTTACGGCCCTTGCCCTTATGGGGTTTATAACCATGCGTGCGTTTGTAAGAACAGTCCAGAGTGCTAAGTACAAAACTGTAGATGAGCTTTAGAGTAAAATCAAGTCTGCTACATCATAGATGCTCAATAAATAGTAGTTTTGTTGTTAGTGGCATCAAGTTGATTCCAACTCCAAGTGACTCTGTGTACAGCAGAGTGGAACCCTGCCTCGTCTTTTTGCACCATCCTCTCACCTTCCAGTGCTCTATCAGAGAATGCTCCACTGCTATTCATAGGGTTTTCATGGCCAATTTTTTTTTGAAGTGGGTGGCCAGGTCCTTCTTCCTAGTCTGTCTTAGTCTGGAAGCTCCACTGAAACCTGTCTACCATGGGTGACCCTGCTAGTATTTGAAATACTGGTGGCATACACAGCAACACACAGCTATCACAGTCTGACAACCAACAGATAGGTGGTGTGGTTCCCTGACCGGAAACAAACTCAGGCCTCGGTGGTAAGAGTGCCAAATCTTAACCACTAGACCACCAGGGCTGGATCAATAGTAATTTACAGATACAGCTGGGGACTTTTTTTTTAAAGGCAAGTGATGGTAATGTGTAGGGGGGGCATTCAAGCCAGAGGAGTGGTACAGATGACTTGAGTTGGACTTGAAGGATGAGAGGAATTAAGGAGAGAAGGAGGAATGTGTGCAAAGGCCCAGAGGTCTGAGTTCCAGCCCTGGATGTTACTCCAGGGCTGGAAGATAGACAGCTAGGGGTGGGAGAAACTATTGGTGGAGGATTAAGTTGAACGGGAAAGCTGAGACCTGACCATGAAGGGCCAGTATATCTTATTAAGAAGCCTGGATGTTTATCCCCAAAATAATGATAAATCATTTGATAGTAATTGTAAGAACATTTCTTGAAGGAAATGGTGCTTGAACTAAGCACTGATTGATAGGTAGGATTCAGACTGGCAGAGACAAAGGCCTGGAAGGAGGGAGGGGAGAAGCAGGTATATGGTGCCCAGTCGTAGAAGCGAGCTCAACACTTACAGGACCTAATCGACTGAGGGTGCTTTGGCTCTAATTCCTCCTGGAGCAATCTTAGGAGGCCATTGTTTTAATTGATGATTCCAGAGGGGGTTTCGGGTTACAGCTGCTAAAAGTGTGGCTGGGATCAATCCCAGTACATTTCCTTCTTTAAATTATTTACAATTATATGGTATTCTGTCTTTGGGTACTTTTTTTTCTTTTTGGAAATAGGGATGATCCATTTACTCGTTATTGTCATATAACGATGATCCTTATTTACCTGTAGAATCTTAGATACTTCTATATGTTACAATGAGCATGTCTTTTTGATAACTCTGCCTAGTGCTAGATATAGATACAATAACAATATTTCCTAAACTCAAAACCAATCACGTGGTTTGACAAGTCTAGGAGCCTTGCATGTTTGAGATCAATGTGTGTGGTCAGCTGGGACATCCTGTGACTGAAAGCGTGGACGTTTCGACAGGGCATCGCTGCATAGGGGTGGACATGCACTCTGGCCCAGCAGCTGCTCCCTGACTCGATTTTTCCAAACCATTGTCTCTGTGATAGAACAGTTTCCTTTATAATTTAATCCAAAAGTATGTCATCCTTGAAAGAACTTTTAAAAATTATTATTGTTACACATTATTTTTTTCTCTAAGGGAAAGATTCACCCTGAGCTAACATCTCTTGGCAGTCTTCTTTTTTTTTTCTCCCCAAAGCCCCAGTGCATGGTTGTATATCCTATTTGTCAGTTCTTCTATGTGAGCCACTGCCACAGCATGGCAACTGAAAGACAGGTGGTATGGGTCCATGACTGGGAAATGAACCCGGGCTGCTGAAGCGGTGAGAGCACTAAACTCTAACCACTAGGCCTTTAGGGCTGGCTCTATACCATTTTTTTTTTTTCGTTTCAGTAACACAAAATTATCTCTCATCTCTCTAAAGATCACATATATCTTAAAAAATGTTATTCTGTTCTTCACTTTGCTCTGCTTTCTCTGAGTGTCCATTTCCTGTTTGACTTGGTCTCTAGCTTTCATAATAATGGTGCTCCTCAAGTGTTGTGAGATCTTAAATATGAATTGACAGCATGAGGTTGGAAAGGATGTCAGTAAGTCAAACTTCACATTATTCAACTTTCAATAAATCCTCCTGTTTTAACCTCACTTCTAACCATGGCCATCTGAGGTATCGGGGGCCTCCAGTTCCTGAGCTGTCCCTGTGTTTCTGTGTGAGTCCACTTGCTGCTTGTTGCTTCCTTCTCTGCAGTCACTCAGCATCCAGCTTTCTCTGCTGTGCGAAGGCAGTTACCCCTCAGCCACTATTTTCCATCTTCTAGAAAATCATTGACTTCTATTTTCTGATGTCATTCCTCTCCTAAACTCTTTGTCTTTGTGGGTTTATGACTTACTGGATTCCAGGCGGGAGAAGAGAGAAATGAATGTGTGCAATTTACCTTAAGAAGAAGAGTGTTATTGCTTTAAAGATTTATAAATATTTGGATTTAAAATTATTAACATAATATATTGATTGTGATTGATTTTGCAGAAAGATACTCTAAGACTGGTGCTCAACGTTTAAACTTTTAAAGCCTGAGTAGGGAAAATATGATTCTTTGAATAGTGCCAGAAATATGATACTTTATGGTTTGAAAGGCATAATCGGAAATTTATCTTTAGGACAGCCTCTTTTTTTGTTCTGGGATAGAATCATTTTGGTTGGGTTTTTTGTTCATGCAGTGTTTCATTTCATTGTGTTTAGGATGGCACTAAATGGTTTTGTTGCAAATAAAATGTAAATACTTTTATTCATTCATTCATTCACCACTCAAATATTCATTCATTCATCTTTTCATTTACTTATACAACAAATATTTATTGAACCCATATTCAATGCCCTGCCTAGACTACAGGGAAGGAGGCAGACATACTAGCTGTTCACATATTCCGTTTAACAATGTAAAAAGCTGTATCAAGAGGTTGCAGGATGGGTATGGCCGTAAAGCAGCGGTTCTTCTCCAAGTTTAATATCCTTACCCACAGCATCAGCAACACCTGAAAATTTGTTAGAAATGCCAATTCTCAGGCCCTATCCCAGACACATTGAATCAGAAACTGTATGGTTGAACCCAGCAGCCTGTTTTAAAAAGTTCTTCAAGTGATTCCAATGCAAAAGTGTGGGAACCACTGTTCTTAAAAAAAAATGCCTTATTATTATTATTTTTTTAAATGAATTGTCAGTTTCTGCATGTGAACCCAAAAATAAGGCTATGTAGTATTCTGGGTGTGCAAAAAGGAGAGAAAAGATGGGGAGAAAGAGCTCTGAGATAATGGAAAGTCTATTTTATAAAATCTATTTGTCCTATATTCAGACAATTTTTTAAAACAAGGATATGCTGCCACATAGTATTTAAGATTTCCATGATTATTCTTTTGGTTTATTTTATGTGCTTTGGAATCAGTTTGCTGGTTGGACAAGGGAGTAAGATCCTTATATTTTAGTATTTATGTTACAACTATAGGCAACCCTGGATGCAGACAGAAACAAATCAGATGTGTCGCCCACATCACTATTAGTTTTAACCAGTGCTTTTGTTACCTTTGCCAATGCCATGGCCAGGACCAATACTGCTCTTAATGTCACATTGATATTTTACTGAAATTTGTCTTGTAAGTTTTACTTTTCTTGGGAGGTGAGTGCTAATTAATAAGACTGGATTGTCTTAGTGATAACCTAGTATTTTCAGCTTTACCTGTTCCTTTCAACGATGGCTTAATGTGTATGAATTGATTTCCCCATACCTCCATTTTCTCTTCCTTTTGGTCACATTTTTACCGGGAGGCTCCTTCTACATTCCTGTAATTAGACACCTGGGGGACTTGTCCCCAGTCCTTCATTTATGTCCAGCCATACCTTTGTGTTTAGATGCAAGCTGTCACTCTATTACACAGATCACTCAATTGGGTTTGTTTATTACATGCAATAATAGAAGCTGTGGTTGATGCTTTTCATTTCTTTTATGCCTGGGGAGGCATTATGGCATAATGCAAAGAGCACTGGATTTAGTGTCAGAGCTAGATTTAAAGTCTGATTCCAGCAAAGCCACATGGCCTAAGAAAAGACTTTTATCTCTCATTGCCATATTTGCAAAATTTTGGTATCCTCTTATCTCCAAAGATCTTCCATTTGTAAAACTCTATGGTTTTATGATTCAGGGTCAAAATCTGTACATAAACATTATTCTTGGCATGAGACTTCATCCATGAATCTCATACCTATTTGGGAATCAGAATTATGAGTGGTTTGGAATACTTGGAGGAAGTTAGAAGGAATAGATTTAAGGTCAGTTCTTTACACTCCCAACATTCCAGAAGCTTTCGTAGAAGTTAATTTCCTAAAAAAACAACCAACACAGAACACCAGTTCTCAGCATTAAGTTCATTGTGATGTGGATGGGTTTGGATTGGTATGTGGTTGCTTCTCTTTAGCAAATTCAAATACGTCTTCAACCATTAAGATTTTCCTATTCAGCACAACTTTTCCATTACCATCCCCCATTTTTCAAATGCAAATGATTTCTCATCACTTATGGCTGTAAATATATTATTGAAAATATTCATTATGTGTATGCTTGTCTTATCTCACATAATATATTGCGTGTCCTATCCTAGAAATTGAGCTTTGCTTATTTTAGGGAACCCTATATTGTGACACTGCTTAATAGATATTAAGCACCTACCGAAGAAATGGAGGATACCCTTCATTAATAAAAGGATGAGTGTCATTTGGGTAGTGGTCTGTAGACTGGTCGCAGTCGATGAACTTTTTGTTACCAATTCATGAGAGAAGTACAAAAATTTAGAATAAGTGATAGAAACTGTTATAACAACTTGACATTACTACAGCATCAAAATATATGATCAATACACTTATCTCACTCAATAGGGTATACAATATGTTTTGTATATTGACCTTGTATCCGACAAAGTTACTAACATCACTCATTTCTAGTTTCTTTTTCGTACATCATTGGGATTCTACATACTCAGTCATGTCATTGATAAATAAAGTTTTATTTCTTCCTTTCCAATCTGTGTACTTTTTATTTGTGTTTCTTTTTTGCTCTATCTAAGACCTCCAGGGTAATGTTGAATAGAAGTGATAAGAGGAGGTGTCCTCGCCTCATTCTCAATCTAGAGAGAAAGCACCTAGTCTTTCACCATTAATTATGATGTTATCTGTAGGTTTTACTATAGATGTCCTTTATCAGGTTGAGGAAGTTCTCTTCTATGCCCAGTTTACTGAAAATTATTATTGTGAATAGGTGTTGAATTTTGTCAAGTGCTTTTTCTTGAAATTATCATATAGTTGTTCTTTTTTGATTGTCAATGTAGTGAATTGCATTGACTGATTTTCAAATGTGAAACCAACTTGGCATTCCTGGGATGAGCTCCAAATGGTCATGATGCATCAATTGCTGAATTCCATTTGCTAAAAATATGTCAGGGATTTTTGCATCTATGTTCATGAGAGATATTGGTTTGTAGTTTCTCTTATTGCAATTTCTTTGCTTGGTTTTGGAATTGAGGTAATACTAGCCTGACAAAATCAGTTGGGGAGGGTTCATCTTCTTCTGCGTTCTGGAAGATTTTTTGTGTAATTGGTATTATTCCTTCCTTAAATGTTAAATAAAATTCCCTAATGAAACTATCTGCTTCTGGAGTTTTCTTTGTGGAATTTTTCAGTCTATTATTTTAATTTTTAAAATTAAATATAAGACTGTTCATCTATTTCTTCTTTACTGAGCTTTGGTAATTTGTTTCTTTTACAGAATTTTAACACATCATCAAGGATGTCTACATTTTTCACTAAGTTATTCATAACAGTCTCTTTTTTTTTTTTTGGTGAGGAAGATTCACACTGAGCTAACATCTGTGCTGATCTTCCTGTATTGTGTATGTGGGTTGCCGCCACAGAATGGCTTGATGAGTAGTGTAGGTCTGCATTTGGTATCCGAACCCGTGAACCTAGGCCACCAGAGTGGAGCACATCAGACTTAACTACTACGCCACAGGGCCAGCTCTCCCACAACAGTCTCTTATTATATTTTTAATATTTTTAGGATCTCTAGTGATGGCCTTTCTTACATTCCTGATTCTGATTATTTGTGCTATCCCTATTTTCTTGATTAGTCTGGCTAGTGTTTTCAATTTTGCTAATCTTTTTGAAGAACTAGCATATGGTTCAATTGATATTCATTGCTATTTTTGTGTTTCCTATTTCACCGATTTCTGCTGTTATCTTATTATTTCCTTTCTCTACTACTGTCTCATTTGCCATAAACTCTCTTTTTTGTGGTTTCTCTAGTGTTTACAATATACATTTTTAACTTATCACTTCCAACTTATCACTTTCAGTCTACTTACAAATAAAATTATGCTGCTTCATGTATAATTAAAAACTTTAAAATGGTAAGTTTCCATATGCTGTATGTTTTAATATACATATGTATAAACCTCATGATATATTGTTATTTTTGTTTAAGTTGTCTGTTACCCTTCAAAGAAATTAAAATTTTTGAGAAGCATTTTTTTTATATTTACCCACATTTCTGGTACTCTAGTCCTTTGAGTAGATCCAAATTTATATCTAGTGTTACATTCCTTTTGCCCAAAGAAATTTCTGTATCATTTCTTGAAGTGTAAGTCTGCTGGAGATACATTTTCTGTTTTTATTTGTCTGAAAAATCTTTATTTCACCTTTATTTTTGAGAGAGATTTTTTCTGAGTGTAGAATTTAGGGGAGACTCTTTTTTTTGTCATCATTTAAGGAGGTTGCTGCACTGTCTACTAGCTTGCATAGTTTCTCAAGAGAAGTCTGCTTGAACTCTTCTCTTTGCTCCTTTGTATCTAATGTTCTTTTTTTTTTTCTGAGGAAGATTTGCCCTGAGCTAACATCTCTGGCCAATCTTCCTCTATTTTGAATGTGAGCTGCCATCACAGCATGGCCAGTGACGAGTGGTGTAGGTCTGCTCCTGAGAACTGAACCCAGGCCACTGAAGTGGAGCATGCTCACTTAACTGCTATGCCACCGGGCTGGCCCCAGGACCCTGTATTTAATGTTCTTTTTTAGTTCAAAAGCTTTAAGATTTTCTATTTTTCATAGGCTTTCAGCAATTTGATTATGATGTGTATTGGCATGATCTTATTTTGTTTTTCATGTTTGAATTTTATTCAGATTTTTGGTTCAGTGGCTTCTCAGGAGTCATCAAATTAAAAAAAAAAATGGCCATTACTTTATCAATTTTGTTTTTCTGTTCTTCCCATTTTCTCCTCCTGAAACTCCAAATACATATTTCTTAGATCACTTGATATTGTCCCATATGTTGTTGATTTTCTATTCGTTTTGTTCTTTCAGTCATTTTTCTCCTGTGCTTCATTGTGGATAATTTCTATTGCTATATCTTCAAATTCACTCATCTTTCTTCTATGGTGTACAATCTGTTATTAATTCCATCTGATGTGTTTTTTTTTTTCATTTTAGGTATTTTATTTGTAATTTCTAGAGGTTTCATTTGGGTTACTTTTATATATTCCATTTCTTTCCACAGCATATTCACATTTTCCTCTACCTTATTGGTCTGATGGAGCATATTTATGATAGCTGTTTAGGCATCCTTGTCTGCCTAATTCCATTGTCTATGTCATTTGGTGGTCTGTTTGAATTGATTGATTCTCCACGGGTTTGGGGTCATATTACTACACTTATTGGCATACCTGGTGATTTTTTATTGAGTGTTATATATTGTGAATTTGGGGGGAGCTAGATTTTCTTGAATTTCTTTAAAGAGTGTATGTTGTTCTGGAACTCAGTTAAGTTACTTAGGAGCAGGTCGATCATTTTAAAGATTGTTTTTAAGCTTTGTGAGAGTGGATCCAGAGCATCCTTTAGTCTTGGGCTAACTTATACCACTAAGGTGATATCATTCTGAGGATTCGACCTAATTTGTTGTGGTTTTTCCCACTTCTGGCCAGTGGGAACAAAAACTGTTCACAACCATCTTTGGGAATTCTTTTTTGGCCTGTTTTTCCCAAGGGTTTATTTTCCAGCCCTGGGTAGTTTCCTATCTTGCACGTATGGAGCAGTAATCAGCCAAAGATGGGAAGGGACCTCTCTATAAATATCTGGATTTCTGTCTATATATGCTGTCACTTCTCTGGGCCCTCCACCTCATACATTCCAGTACTGTTGACCTCCCTTTACTCTAATATCTGTCTCCTCTACAGACATCCATGGAAACTTCTAGGCTGTGTTCAGTTTTCTCTTCCCTGAGGCTTAGAAACTGTCATTGAGAATAAGTTGTGTCAATCATAGAACTCATCTCTCTTGTTTCACTTTGTCAGATGTCAAGTTCTATGCTGCCTCTTTTCCAATGCCTAGAAACTCAAAATATATTTCTTGTATGTTTTTCTAGTTTCTAACTAAAACCAAAGAACAAATATGGTCCCTGTTACTCCATTGTAGCCTGAAGAGAAATTCCTGAATAGAGCATAAATAAAAAAATAATAATGATTGGAAAAACCGAAACATGACCATTATCAACAGTAACTGATCTTACACCATAGAGCACCATTGTTCAACAGCACTTTCTGAGTTGATGGCAATGTTCTATATCTGCATTGTCCTCTACAATAACCATTAGCAGACACGTGACTATTTTAAGACATATTGAACACTTGAAATGTGGCTAGTGTGTTTGAGGAACTGAATTTTTAATTATATTTAATTTCAATAAATTTTAAATAGAAACATGTGGTTAATGGCTACTCCATTGGACAATTAAGGTCTGGAGCTTTTAGAAAATTGTTAGCAAGGCTGGAACAGAAAGAATGTCAGGAAAAGAGAAAAAGGCTAGATTGAGGACAAGGGATGGTTGTTTTCTTTTTAGGTAGGGCAAAGTTGGGTAATGTGTACTTAAGGCTTGTGCTTAAGAAGAGGATAGGACAATAAAAGAAGACATTATGAACTAATATATGGAAGATTAAATCAATTAATGTTTCCAAAAGTGCTTTGGAAAAGATAATGAGGAACTGCTGTGTTAGGCATTGCTGCTAATAGTATTTCCCTAGTGATGTGAGATTAAGGTGAGCAACTGGAGAACAGATATCACAAATGAGTGGGGACATCTGTCTCAATCCTAGCCTTCCCTGCCACTTAGCATTCATAGAGATTTCTAATCCCAAGGAAACAGGACAGTTTATGATGTCTCTGCTATGCCCCAAGTTATATAATGTGATAGTAGTTAAGTTGATCAAGGATAGCACCTCTTCCAGGAAGTTAAGAGACCTGGCACTTTTCCAACATGGAGCATAGACGACAAAAGGTAGCTGCCTATTGACTTGCTTTTCATAGTTACCTGCTATCCAAAGTGATCATCCACAATGGCACCAATTTCTGGAAGCCCTATTACTGAAGCTCAAATGTTGAAAGACCAGCATGTCAGGAACTCTTTCTTGTATGCAATCCTCGTGATAATTGATTGCGTCTGCATGTAGAAAATGTATAGGCATCTTCTCAGTAAGTTGTACAAGTCTGCAGTAACTTCAGGCTAAATCAGAGTCAAGGGGTTCATTCTTCCCTTTGGATGTTGAATTACATTTAAGTGTCTGTATGGAAGTTTTATTTCCAGGTTATCATTCCAAAAAGGCCTCTATATGATTGACCTATTTTTACGGGCCAGGTCATTAAAGAAACTAGGAGATAAATTGCATTATTTTCCATCTGTATCTACAGTGCAGCATGTGTAATTCACTAGAAGATACATAAACACACAAGCTTCTATTAATCATTGTCAGGATATATAACATCTTTGTTTGCTTGTACCTAGTCCACCATAAGTTTTCATCTGAAATATAGTGTAGTTGTGTTTTCCTTTGAAAATTGCTTGTCTTTAATATATAATAAGCCAGACCATAGACATCAGTTACAAGATTGTAAGTGAACATTAACTACTCTAGAACCATCCCAAGTAGGGTCACAAGACTAACAGAGGTAGGATAAAAACATTGCAGTGAATTCATTTCCAGAAAGAACGTGTAAAAATCACAAGGAGCTCTTAAAGAAGGGGAGCTGGGAAGGCAG
Organism: Diceros bicornis minor; assembly: GCF_020826845.1. Taxonomy (NCBI): domain Eukaryota; kingdom Metazoa; phylum Chordata; class Mammalia; order Perissodactyla; family Rhinocerotidae; genus Diceros; species Diceros bicornis. Next base: position 33,114,388 of record NC_080768.1, read on the forward strand.
TATCAGCAGAACTGGACTGGTGCGTAGTAGACAACTGTGGTTGGGAGGTAGAGAATGGATACTTTCCCAAGTCCTGTGGGAGGCATAGTGGCACAGTGACAAGAGCATGACCTCAGACAGAGAGTCAATCCCTGGCTCTAATTCCTGGCTTTTGGGTTGCTGGTTCTATGATCTTGGGCTGGCATCTGAAAAACAGAAGTAATACTTCCTCCTTCTAACAGTTTTGTAAAAATCAAATGAGTTAAAGTTTGTGTAAACACAGGCTTATAAATTCAGATTAGTGTTCAGATATGGCTGGGGGGCAGTCCTGCAGCAGGACTTTTTGTGTGAAGATAGAGCCTCAGGAGGGGCAGGGAAGGTAACTCATTCTAAGGCAAGCGAAAAGCCTCCATGACGAATTTTGTTTAAAGACATGATGGAACCATTGGTGTGGAGAAATGATTTCAGGACCATATATTGCCTATCAGAGCCGATGTGGATCTATTTCTGAGTCTTACGAGATGGACTGCAATGCACAGAGAAAAGCTTAGTTTCACTAGATGAATACTGAGAGTAAAAGATCTGCCCCTTTTTTTTAAATGTACGGTTGCTTTTATTTTTATTTATTTGTTTTTTTATTGAGGTAAGGTTGGGTTTATAACATTAGATAAATTTAAGATATACATCATTATATTTCAACTTCTATGTAGACTACATCATTTTCACCCAAAAACTAATTACCATCTGCCACCGTACACATGTGCCCTATTGCCCCTTTTGCCTCTGGTAACCACCAATCTAATCTCTGTATCTATGTGTTTGTTTGTTGTATTCTTGATTTCTGTTTCTGCTATTTCATCATTAGTGTATAGAAATGCAACTGATTTGTCTGTGGATTTTGTACCCTGCAACTTTGCTGTATTTGTTTATTATTTCTAATAGATTTTGTTGGATTCCTTAGGGTTTTTAATGTATAAAATCATGTTATCTGCAAATAGTGACAGTTTTACTACTTCCTTTCCAATTTGGATCCCTTTAGTTTCTTTTACTTGCCTAATTGCTCTGACTAGGACTTCTAATACTATGTTAAATAAGAGTGATGAAAGTGGGCACCCATGTCTGGTTCCTGTTCTTAAAGGGATAGCTTTCAGTTTTTCACTGTTGCATATGATGTTAGCTGTGGGTTTGTCACATAGGGCCTTTATTATGTTAAGATACTTTCCTTCTATACCTATTTTATTCACAGTTTTTATCATACATGGATTCTGTATCTGTTGAATGATTTCTCTGCGTCTGTTGAGATGATCATGTGATTTTTATTCTTCATTTTGTTAATGTGGTGTATCATGTTGATTGATTTGTCAATGTTGAACCATCCCTGCATTTCAATCCTTGGAATAAATCCCACTTGATCATGGTGTATGATCTTTTTAATGGATTGTTGTATTTCATTTGCTAGCATTTTGTTGAGGGTTTTTGCATCTATGTTTGTCAGTGATATTGGCCTGTAATTTTCTTTTTTGTGTTGTCCTTGTCTGGTTTTGGTATCAGGGTAATGTTGACCTTGTGGAATGAGTTAGGAATCTTCCCCTCCTCTTTAATTGTTTGGAAGAGTTGGAGAAGGATAGGTATTAAGTTTTCTTTGAGTATTTGGTAAAATTCACTGAGGAAGCCGTCTGGTCCTGGAGTTTTGATTTTTGAGAGGTTTTTGATTACCGTTTCAATCTCCTTACTAGTGATCAGTCTATTCAGATTCTCTATTTCTTCTTGATTCAGTTTTGGAAGATTATATGATTCTAAGAATTCATCCATTTCTTCTAGATTATCCAATTTGTTGATGTATGGCTTTTCATAGTATTCTCTTATAATCCTTTGTATTTCTGTAGTGTCTGTTGTAATTTTTCCTTTTTTGTTTCTGATTTTTTTTTGAATTTTCTTTCTTTTTTTCTTGGTGAGTCTGGCTAAAGGATTGTCAATTTTGTTTATTGTTTCAAAGCATCAGCTCTTATTTTCATTGATTTTTTTCTGTTGTTTTTTAGGCTCTATTTTATTTATTTCCACTCTGGTTTTTATTATTTCCTTCCTTCTACTGATTTGGGGCATTGTTTGTTCTTCTTTGTCTAGCTCCTTTAGGTGTACCATTAGATTGTTTATTTGAGATTTTTCTTGTTTCTTGAGGTAGGCCTCTATTGCTATAAACTTCCCTCTTAGTACTGCTTTTCCTATATCTCATAAATTTGAGTATGTCGTATTTTCATTTCATTTGTCTCTAGGTATTTTTTGATTTCTCCCTTGATTTCTTCATTAACCCAATAGTTGTTCAGTAGCATTTTGTTTAATCTCTACATATTTGTGGCTTTTCCAGTTTTCTTCTTGTAGTTGATTCTTAGTTTCATACTGTGTGGTCAGAAAAGATGCTTGGTATTATTTCAATCTTCTTAAATTTATTGAGACTTGTTTTGTGACCTAATATGTGATCAATCCTGGAGAACATTTCATGCACATTTGGAAAGAACATGTATTCTGTAGTTTTTGAATAGAATGCTCTGTATATATCTACTAAATCTCTCTGGTCTAATGTGTCATTTAAGACCAATGTTTCCTTATTGATTTTCTGTTTGGATGATCTATTCATTGATGTAAGTGGAGTATTAAAGTCCCTACTATTGTTGTCTTACTGTCAATTTCTCCTTCTATGTCTGTTAATTAAAAGACCTGCTTGTTGTAACTGTATGATGTGTTTGAACAGTATTACTCCCCTTTTAGATTCCTAATGCAGCATGATGTGATGTAGCCACTTGATTCATGAGGCATACCAACACATATATGGAAACATCAGAAAGATGCAGGGCTGTGGTAGCTTCTCAGCCTGCATCATATCAGCTGAGTTAGTGGCAATAAAAGATAATTTTCAATAATTGCAGTAAGAGAAGAGGAAAATGGTGGGCATCACTCAGCAGCTGTGAAGACATTCATTAGTGTGAGACATATCCACAGAATGTCCAGAATTGATTCAAGGAGAGAGATTTTAAGGACATCTGGGTTTACCATTATGCTGGGAGATGGTACTTATTTTGCCCAGTTTTTAGATCCAGGTTGGTGCAGCCCGAAGAATGTGAGGCCCCGGAAGGATGCGGTGACCTGGTGCCAGCTACATGGTAAGGATTCAATAACTGTTATCTCCTTTCTCTTTTCTCTTCTTCCTGGAGACAGACACTTATACATGGGTAGTAAAGATAGAGGCAAAGACACTTTCCTCTAATTCCTGTTCTGCTGCTTAAGCTACCACCAAGATCTCCCTTCAGGGAATTTTAAGTAGTTACTCATTACTAAGAAGTCACCAAATTGAGAAAAATCAGCAAGCCAAGGCAGCTGAGGAAGCGTGGTAAGAATAGTAAAGTAGAGTTGGGAACATTTGGTATTTATTCTGCTTCTGTAATTACCTAGTTATATGAACTTGAACAAGTTATTTAATCTCTCAGGACCAGTTGTTTTGTTTTTAAAAGAGGGGCAAATGATCTCCAAGGTCCTTTCTCCTCCTGACATTCTGTGAGTTCCTCTACATTCTAAATTCTCTGATTCTCTCAGGGGTCCTCAATAAGTGCCAGACGGAGTTAAATGAAGGTTGTAGTGGTAACAAAAGGCTTCGCAGACTATGTGGGAAATATGTAGGGTTGGGAGTGCTCAGTGGAGACTAAGGAAATTAGTTTGATTGAAATTGAGTGTTCTTTTGGGTATTAGTAAGAGACAAGACCCCCATGCGGTCTTGTGGGCTGGAGTCTAAAGGTGACCCAGACTCTGCTAAAGACTCCTCCCTACCTTGACTTCTTTCAGATTTATCTGACTGAATTGGGACTGGGACTTATCCCAAGAAATCTGCCTACCACTGTAGGACAAAGCAAGCAATGATTATGTGTATTTTATTGCTGTGTAGAGTAGATGGTTAACATTTCTACAAGATAATAATAATTACCATTTACTGTGCACTTGCCCAAACCAGTCACAAGTTCAAAATACTTTATCTTTGTTTTCTCATTTAGTTCTCATAACATCCTATGAAGTAGGATTCATTGTATTACTCATTTTACAAATGATGAAACCATAGCTCAGAGATGTTTACTATCAAAATTCATACAACTGGTGAGTAATGGAGCTGTGATTTGAATCTGAATCTATTTTGACCCCCAATGCTGGGCTTTTATGTTGACTCTTTTAAACCTGGGACTGTATAGTTAACATATTGGCAAGCCACTCGGTGCTGAACACGTCAACATCTTTGGGCAGTTTAATGGCAAATGAATTAATCAAAAATAATTAAACATCTCAAGCATATTAAACACAAAATAACTAGGACATGGTTGAATCTCCACATGAATTCCTCCTGATGAAGCACTTTCTGTTGTGACAGAAATAAAATAAAATCTCTCGGTAATTCAAAGCATGTAGAGCAATAAATTCTACATTTATATAGTCTTTTTTAAAAACTGTATTTTAATTTTTTAAAGCGCCATTTTAATATCTGTGCTGTAACTGATAATTATTTTGGAAGGGGGCAGGAGCAAGAGGATTTTAGTGGCAGCACAAAAGATTTGTAATGCAACAGCTGAAAGGCTTAAATCAACCATGTGCCAAGAGCCCTGTAGCCTGTCAGAGGGAAGATAGTTTGTAGCTAGTGCCTCCCACTTCAAGGTCACTGGTTTGAGTCTAGTCAAAGTTGATTGTGGCTGAAGGTCACCTTCACTTGATAGCTCCTTGGTGGCCACAGTAAATGAGATAGTAGACATCCAGTTTCCTCCTGGGCAACCACCCAGGACTAATAGTTAAGGCTCTTACTTAAAAATGGGAGGACCAACCCTGGCATAGATACTCATCATTGTATCCCTTCAAGCTCTAGACTAGGCTAATTCTGATGATGATGATTATTATTGATATTATTATGTATGCACTGAGAGGCATCTAGCAGAATACCAATTTGGAAAATACAAGCACATTAGCTTCAGTTGCTTTTGGTCAAGACAGATGGAGGCAAGCACAGGGACAAGTACGAAGTTCATCATTCTTATACCACTCATCTCCTAACCACATTTCAAAGTTCCTCTTAGGTGCCAACCTACCACAAAGTCTGTCTCGACCAGTAAGCCCAAGATGCTTCATGAATTCCAATTGTCTTTGCTGTCTATGGATGATCTTATGGCTCATTATCATTCATGACTTCAAATTGTTTTGTATTCTCATTTTTGATGCTCAAGTGGGAAATAGCAGGCAGGACATTAAAATTTTTCATAGGTTTATCAACTCACAAATCTTGGCTTAATATAACCCCTCAGACGTCCTAATTTGAAAAACTATAGTTTTCTCCACGGAGCCCTCCTTAGTATACCAAGTCTGGAAGTTACCTACAGCAGCTACACACCACCTGCATCCTCACTCCCAGCATATATAAAGCACCATGTAAGAAGTGGGTATGCATTCTCTCAGGCTACCTTCTTAATGACCTTACCCTGCCTACACCTTAGAATTCTTATGTTCTTTTAAGGAACAAGTAGAACGTTAATTAATTAATTAGATGATTAATTAATATTTAAATCTATAATCCTCTGGACACTTTTCCATCATAGCTCTATTTTAATCTTTTAATTCCCAATAGATGTTTGCTTTTAACTATTATGACTTTAGTTCTTCCTGTGTTTCAACCTTTCTGTCCCAGATATGAATCCCTGGACCAATGTGTGTAATGAAGTCTTGTGTTTTACCTGTACCCCAAAACCTCTCCTGCTCAGGTATCTCTCTCATAGGTGACACTTCAATCTGAGATAACATGTACTTGTACGAGAGACCTGGGCATAGCCGATGAATCCATGGTCAAAAAGATGATGTACTCCATCTCTGCCATGGAAGAGTTAATTGTGCTTAATAAATACTTGTGCAATCAACTGAACAAATTAATGACCCTGCAGTTCCTCTGTGATTAGTTCTCTCCTTTCCTTTCCATTTGGTTCACTGAGCCCTGAGGGAATCCCAGGCCACTCAGAATTCCAATCTCACATGCTAACTGAAGAAGATAAAGCCTCCTGATTCAACTACTTGGTTCTAGACTCAACAACCACCTGTCTACCAATTACTTTAGTTCTTAGCTTCTTGCATAGTATGATTTTCTATATCTGCACCTGGCTGTTAGAAATATCGTGTTTAATTTTTCTAAATCAAATTAGTTCTGAGTTTGTGCCCACACTAGTCATAGTTGGGAGAAATTCAAACTCAGTAATAGTTTTGGAGACAGGTGGCTTATGTGAGTGTCTAGAAACTGAAGAAATGTTCTCTAGTCTTCAATTTACTCTGGTATGTACACTGTTCAAGTCCACATGATCCACACACAATATGCAGACCTGTTACTACTCTAGCTTCAGTGCAGGAGTCTTGATATAGTTTAGGTCTTTAGCACCTGCGTTGGACCTCAGTAGACGTACCAGGCAGGTCCAGGGTGCAGTGAGGGAATTGGCCAAAACTCTCTTTTCCAGTCTTTATAAATCTCTTTCCTCTCTAGGATCAGCCATTCTGTCTTTAACTCTCCAAGTGTTTCTCTCTATTCCTTCCTTTTGTGGAAGATCTTGCCAGATAATGTGACCTTTTTATCATCCGAATCAGGACACTTCTAAGGATAAAAGGAAGGGTCGGTAATAACTTCACCAGGAAAACAGGCATAAAGCAAGATGTATGATTATCCTATGTGTAGGCCTTCCTAAATGAGTCCTTAGAAACACACGTTGATTTCTTTTTCTTAGAGGGGACAGTACTGAAAGAAGATGCTGCCATTGGTTAGCCTTTTCCATCAACTTATCCTATTATATTTGTGCACCCTAGATCAAAAAACAACCCTTTTTCTGGGAAGGTTAGTCTAGCTGGCAGTGCATGTGTGAACAAAGAGAGAGAATATCAACACCCTCTTGATCACCAAGATTTACTAAAACTACCTTAGAGGATAGTGGGATAAAGTGTCTCGGAACAGATCACCAAGGGGCAGTTGGGCATAGACCTAAAATACCAGTTTCTCATGCCTAACAGCTGCCATTTTCCTTTGCTTTATGCCATGGATAGAGAAATAGAGGTTGTTGCATTGTGCAGTGAAGCTGCTGCTTAAATTCAAGTCTAGATACAGCTCAGCCGAGGTGCTCTCAGATTCAGAGCTTTCGAGGCAGGAAATGCAGAAGGCCTCCATTTCCAAAAGCCATTAAGGGAGAGTTGCAGGCACTCATGCTTTCACTTTCACAGCAAAATGCCTCCATCTCAGGAGCTTAAATCCGTCTCCAAAGTGAACCTAGGAAGGTGGCAGAAGTGTAGCTATTGTTATAGCAATTTGTTTCCTACAAACAGCAGCCCCCTGGTGGAGAAATGTGAGTAGTTAACTTGTTTTTTTCCCCTAGACTATGTTTTTCCTGAGTCCCCATGGTGCCACCTCAGAGAGGGCAGAGTGGCCTTTTCCTGTCCTCCTGTCACACTGAGTACAGCCCAACATCTATTGGTTGTTGCCGAAGCCTGGTCTCTCCTCAATGGACCATCAGACATTTTAAGAGCAGAGAATGTCAATCTTCAATCAAAAGACGCAGAGAAACCCAATTATCCTACAAAGAAAACAGAAGAAAAAGTCAGCACCCATTCCGCCTTCCACAAGTTTACAGAGAAATGTTTTCTGATTCATTCTGGTGACACTTTTGAGGTGGAACTTTGGTTCTGGTGCTTTTGTGAATCTAGATTTTTTTATCTTTTAGGGCTCTGAAAATATAACTATACTTTTGTTTACAGGCTAAAAAAAATCAGATATCCTCCCATATTGCCCGAGAGATGAAAAAATATATTTTGTTTTTGCTTCTAATATCCAGACCTCCACAATTCTCATTTTCTCAGATTCTTATTTGGGGCTTGCTTTTCTTTTTTTCTCTTCTCATCTCTAACAGGAAAAAAAGGTAAGGTAGATTAAGAGAAGAAATTTCACTCCATGGTAATTCAATATATTCAAGAGGAATTTTTCCATATTTCAAGGAAAGAATGCTAAATCTGACCTGGGGGTGGGGGTCTGGGCTTTATTTCCCTAGACTATAACAAGGAGTATGAAAAATATCGATTTGCTCCTGAGAGATGCTGGAGCGACTTAATTAAAGTTGTTTAAGTGCTTTGGAATCTTTTGATGGAAAGCAGCATATAAAAGTGTAAAGTGCTTTAATTTAATGTGAACTTTTCAGAAGCCAGAAGGAAGTCTTCCCATACCCCATCCCATTTCAAAACAATGTGCTGGCAAAGATATCTTTTCAATAGCCACATATATTTGGTTGTGATAAATATAGTCTCTGACCTTTAACAGATGTAAAAATGAAAACACAAAGAAATTGAGCATGCTGTGATCGCTATTGCCTGTTTTACAGAGCCTCTCAGCATATTGATTGGCTGGAAGACACTTCTGAGAGCTGATATCTGGCTCTTAATAAATCCACTCCATCAAGGGAGGAGGGTGTGGGCTTCTAAGACCCTATGCAAGATAAGTCACATGAACCAAAGACTGAAATAGTCAATAAACCTAACTTTGTGACAAGAGGCCAGCAGGAAACTCTGCATGACTTTGTCAAGGGTGGCCAATTTTCCCCTCTTGGTTCTCTACACAGTATAAGGCACATGTATCTCCCTAATACAAGGCTCTGGAGGGATATTCTTAGCTGGCGCCTTGTGGAGCATGTTGGCTTTCAGTCAACAAAGTCAGTATGAAATTCAGCTGGCAAGGCCTTGACTTCTTTCCATCATTCTGTCAAGGACTTGACTGATTTGCTTTTCCCTCTTACAGCCTCCCAGAGTTCTCTCTGTGGCATGTGTCTGCTTAACAAAGTTGTTGAAGCTCTGTCTCTTAGCCTTTACCCAAGGGAGACCTAGACGAATTTCCATACTTGTTGAAGGCTTCCTTTGTGCCAGGTCAGGCACTGACTATGACTTTCTGATTGGGTTATAGTAGAAAACAGTGCTTGGAGTTTTAGCAAGGGTAGCTTACTTCCTATGAGACACCTTGTATCATCACAGTTTCAGCTTTATGCTATCAGTGGAAAATGGATTAGGGAGTTTGGCAGGGAGGCTGAAGTTTTCCTTGACTGCCTTGTGACATGGGGTTCGCCTGGGAGGGGCAACAGTGAGTATAATGGGTCACACACTGGGCTGAAGGCAGAATAAAGGAAGTGAATTCCACCATGCTTGTGAGTCCTTTCCGTCGCTGGCCTCTCTCCTAATGAAGGGAAACTTCACCTATAGGCTCATCCACCCCACTTGTCTCTGAGGCAATCTCATTAGGCTCAGATTTGCTGTCTCATAGAATTTGCTCAGTTCATAGCCTTTTAAACTGGTCCTGGCCACCTTCATGTACTAGTTGGTCATTGCAACTCTAATCTGTTGGCTTTATCACTCTTACTTCAATTTTGTCCTCTACCCTCATTTTGGAATTTGAACTGGGATTTTTAGTATTTGAATCATGGCTTTTCCCACTGAAAGGGGTTTGGCTATTCCTGTAGCCTTGGTGGCCCTGCTTATCTCTCATGAGTATCTCATCCCAGTTTTCACTCATGGAACCCAAAAATGACCTCCCAGATGGGCTATCTATGGCAATTCGCTGTTGAAAGTGATTAGTTTGAGCAGGTGAGGTTTGAAATTACTGTTATTGTGATAGACCCTGGACACTTAAATGCTCATTCAATATGTTTTCTCTTAATTTCTGCCATAATCGTTCAGATAATACAATTGCTAGCATTTCAGTTCCCCAGGCAAGAGTGCAGTCCTCGCTGAACTGCAGGCAACTGGAAACCTGGAATTCTGCCAGCCTGTTTCCTACAGGATTGGCTCTTCCTAATCCTTTCTCTTTCAGAACCTGGGTGGTTTCTAATTCAAGTTGGTGTTCTTACACTTTTTTTACTGATGAATAGTATTCCACATTATAGATGTATCGTAATTTGTCTTTCGGTTCATATTATGTTGTTTCTGATTTTTTTCTATTATAAAAAATCCTATTATGAATATCTTTATACCTATAATTTAGTGCACAGTTTCAGTAGGATACACACTTTGAGATTAAGTTACTATGTCATAGGGTATGAATATTTTGACAGATACTGCCAAATTGTCTTCCTAAAAGGTTGTATCAGTACTGCTGCCAAAGAAACTATTGGAAGAATCTGGAGTTTGTACTTGCTGTTTCATTACTTGTAATGATTTCTCCCCCAAAAGTTAAGCTGCTTCTTTCTCATCCTAAAGATCTCAACTAAAATGTGACCCCTCCCTAAGAAACGTTCCCTGACTGCTGTAGCTAAAGCTACCTCCCCTCATTACTCTAGCTTTAACATGCCATGCTTCCTCCACAGCAATTATTAATACTTGCAATTATCTAACTAGATTATTCATTTTTACGCATATGTTTTTTCCTATCTTTCTCTCCATTAGAATACATATTTCCTGAGAAAGGGATTCTGCCTTACATCCTCAGCACCTAAAACAGTGACTGGCACATAAGAAGTGCTCAGAAAGTACTTGATGAATGACTAGTTTCTTCATGCCATTGCTAACACTAGTTTTACTTAACTAAACATGTTACTATTGATTAGGTACAGTTTTAAGCACTTTACGCATATTAACTAATTTTATGGTCATGACAATCCTATGAGGTAGGTACTATTACTATCTCCACTATACAGATAAGAATAGTGTCTGGCACATAGAAAGTGTTCAGAAAGTTGACCATTACACTATCCTTGTCTATTTGAGGGGAGAAAAATGATATCTCGTTGTTTTACTTTTCATTCTCCTGATTATTAATAATATTGAAGCTCCTTTCATATGTTCATTGACCATTTATAAGTCTCTTTTTGTGGACTGGCTCTTTTGCTTTGTTTTTGTGTACATATGTGTGTGTGTGGGTTTTTTTACTTTCCTTCTTTCCTTTCCTCCTCCCTTCCTCCCTCCCTCTCTTTCTTCCTTCCTTCGTTCCTTCCTTTCTTCCTTCCTCCCTGCCTCCTCCCTTCCTCCCTCCTTCCTTCCTTCTCTCCCTCACTCCCTCCCTCTTTCCTTCCTTCCTTCCTTCCTTCTTTCATTCCTTCCTTCCTTCCCATGAACATGGGAATGCACGTATCCCTTCAAGATCCTGATTTTGTTTCCTTGGGATATATACCCAGAATTGGGATTGCTGGATCATATGGTAGTTCTATTTTTTTTTTATTGGTTTATAACATTGTAAAAATTTCTGGTGTACATCATTGTACTTCTATTTCTGCATAGATTACATCATGTTCACCACCAAAATACTAATTACAACACATCACCATACACATGTACCGAATTATTCCTTTCACCCTGCTCCCTCCCCCCTTCCCCTCTGGTAACCACCAATCCAATCTCTGTCCCTATGTGTTTGTTTATTGTTGTTATTATCTACTACTTAATGAAGGAAATCATACGGTATTTGACCTTCTCCCTCTGACTTATTTCACTTTGCATTATACCCTCAATGTCCATCCATGTTGTCACAAATGCCTGGATTTCATCGTTTCTTATGGCTGAGTAGTATTCCATTGTGTATATATACCACAGCTTCTTTATCCATTCGTCCCTTGATGGGCACTTAGGTTGCTTCCAAGTCTTGGCTATTGTGAATAACGCTGCAATGAACACAGGGGTGCATGTACCTTTGCAAATTGGTGTTTTCAAGTTCTTTGGATAAATACCCAACAGTGGAATAGCTGGATCATATGGTAGTTCTATCCTTGCTTTTTTGAGGAATCTCCATACTGTTTTCCATAGTGGCTGCACCAGTTTGCACTCCCACCAGCAGTGTATGAGAGTTCCCTTCTCTCCACATCCTCTCCAACACATGTTGTTTCCTGTCTTGTTAATTACAGCCATTCTGACGGGCGTGAGGTGATATCTCATTGTAGTTTTGATTTGCATTTCCCTGATACTTAGTGATTTTGAACATCTTTTCATGTGTCTGTTGGCCATCTGTATATCTTCTTTGGAGAAATGTCTGTTCAGGTCTTTTGCCCATTTTTTAATTGGGTTGGTAGTTTTTTTGTTGTTGAGATGCATGAGTTCTTTATATATTTTGGAGATTAAGCCCTTATCAGAAGTATGGTTTGCAAATATCTTCTCCCAATTGTTAGGTTGTCTTTTCGTTTTGTTGATGGTTTCCTTTGCTGTGTAGAAGCTTTTTAGTTTGATGTAGTCCCATTTGTTTATTTTTTCTATTGTTTCTCTTGCCCGGTCAGATGTGGTGTTTGAAAAGATGTTGCTAAGACCGATGTGGAAGAGCGAACTGCCTATGTTTTCTTCTAGAAGTTTCATAGTTTCAGGTCTTACATTCAAGTCTTTAATCCATTTGGAGTTAATTTTTGTGCATGGTGTAAGGTAAGGGTCTACTTTCATTTTTTTGCATGTGGCTATCCAGTTTTCCCAACACCATTTGTTGAAGAGACTTTCTTTTCCCCATTGTATGTTCTTGGCTCTTTTGTCAAAGATTAGCTGTCCATAGATGTGTGGGTTTATTTCTGGGCTTTCGATTCTATTCCATTGATCTGTGTGTCTGTTTTTGTGCCAGTACCATGCTGTTTTGGTTACTATAGCTTTGTAGTATATTTTGAAATCAGGAAGTGTGATACCTCCAGCTTTGTTCTTTTTTCTCAGGATTCCTTTAGCTATTCGGGGTCTTTTGTTGTTCCATATAAATTTTAGGATTCTTTGTTCTATTTCTGTGAAAAATGTTGTTGGAACTTTGATAGGGATTGCATTGAATCTATAGATGGCTTTAGGAAGTATGGACATCTTAACTATGTTAATTCTTCCAATCCAAGAGCACGGAATATCTTTCCATTTCTTTGCGTCTTCTTCAATTTCTTTCAGAAATGTTTTATAGTTTTCGGTGTACTGATATTTCACCTCTTTGGTTAAGTTTATTCCTAGGTATTTTATTCTTTTTTTTGCAATTGTAAATGGGATGGTATTCTTAATTTCTCTTTCTGCTACTTCGTTGTTAGTATACAGAAATGCAACTGATTTTTGTATGTTGATTTTGTATCCTGCAACTTTACTGTATTCATTTATTACTTCTAAAAGTTTTCGGGTGGATTCTTTAGGGTTTTCTATATATAAAATCATGTCATCTGCAAATAGTGACAGTTTCACTTCTTCCTTTCCAATTTGGATCCCTTTTATTTCTTTCTCTTGCCTGATTGCTCTGGCTAGGACTTCCAATACTATGTTAAATAGGAGTGGTGACAGTGGGCATCCTTGTCTGGTTCCTGTTCTTAGAGGGATAGCTTTCAGTTTTTCACCATTGAGGATGATATTAGCTGTGGGTTTCTCATATATGGTCTTTATTATGTTGAGGTACTTTCCTTCTATACCCATTTTATTCAGAGTTTTTATCATAAATGGATGTTGTATCTTGTCAAATGCTTTCTGTGCATCTATTGAGATGATCATGTGATTTTTATTCTTCATTTTATTAATGTGGTGTATTACGTTGATTGATTTGCGAATGTTAAACCATCCCTGCATGCCTGGAATAAATCCCACTTGATCATGGTGTATAATCTTTTTAACGTATTGTTGTATGCGATTTGCTAGTATTTTGTTGAGGATTTTTGCATCTATGTTCATCAGTGATATTGGCCTGTAATTTTCTTTTTTTGTGTTGTCCTTGTCTGGTTTTGGTATCAGGGTAATGTCAGCTTTGTAGAATGAGTTAGGGAGCTTCCCCCCCTCCTCAATTTTTTGGAAGAGTTTGAGAAGGATAGGTATTAAGTCTTCTTTAAATGTTTGGTAGAATTCACCAGGGAAGCCGTCTGTTCCTGGACTTTTATTTTTCGGGAGGTTTGTGATTACTGTTTCGATCTCCTTACTGGTGATTGGTCTATTCAAATTCTCTACTTCTTCTTGATCCAGTTTTGGAAGGTTGTATGATTCTAAGAATTTATCCATTTCTTCCAGATTGTCGAATTGGTTGGCATATAGCCTTTCATAGTATTCTCCTATAGTCTTTTGTATTTCTGAGGTGTCTGTTGTAACCTCTCCTCTTTCATTTCTGATTTTACTTATTTGTGCCTTCTCTCTTTTTTTCTTGGTGAGTCTAGCTAAAGGTTTGTCAATTTTGTTGATCTTTTCAAAGAACCAGCTCTTGGTTTTATTAATTTTTTCTATTGTTTTTTTGGTCTCTATTTCATTAATTTCTGCTCTGATTTTTATTATTTCCCTTCTTCTACTGATTTTGGGCTTTGTTTGTTCTTCTTTTTCCAGTTCCTTTAGGTGCATTGTTAGAGTGTTTATTTGAGATTTTTCTTGTTTGTTGAGATAGGCCTGTATCGCTATAAACTTCCCTCTTAGAACTGCTTTGTTGTATCCCATAAATTCTGGCATGTCGTATTTTCATTTTCATTTGTCTCTAGGTATTTTTTGATTTCTTCTTTGATTTCTTCATTAACCCAGTCGTTGTTCAGTAGCATTTTGTTTAATCTCCATGTATTTGTGGCTTTTCTGATTTTCTTCCTATAGTTGATTTCTAGTTTCATACCGTTGTGGTCAGAAAAGATGCTTGGTATTATTTCAATCTTCTTAAATTTAAGGAGACTTGTTTTGTGGCCTAATATGTGATCAATCCTGGAGAATGTTCCATGTGCATTTGAAAAGAACGTGTATTCTTCGGTTTTTGGATGGCATGCTCTATATATATCTACTAGGTCCATCTGTTCTAGTGTGTCGTTTAAGGCCAATGTTTCCTTATTGATCTTCTGTTTGGATGATCTGTCCGTTGGTGTAAGTGGAGTGTTAAAGTCCCCTACTATTATTGTGTTACTGTCTATTTCTGTTTTTATGTCTGTTAATAATTGCTTTATATATTTAGGTGCATCTACATTGGGTGCGTAGATATTTACAAGTGTTATATCCTCTTGTTGGATTGTTCCCTTGATCATTATGTAATGCCCTTCTTTGTCTCTTTTTACAGTTTTTGTTTTAAAGTCTATTTTGTCTGATATGAGTACTGCTACCCCAGCTTTCTTTTCATTGCCATTTGCGTGGAGTCTCTTTTTCCATCCCTTCACTTTCAGTTTGTGAGTGTCTTTAGGTCTGAAGTGTGTCTCTTGTATGCAGCATATATATGGGTCTTGTTTTTTTATTCAGTCAGCCACCCTATGCCTTTTAATTGGAGCATTTAGTCCATTGACATTTAAAGTAGCTATTGATAAGTGTCTACTTACTGCCATTTTTTAAATTTTTTTTTTTCCCTCAGTGTTGTAGTAGTCCTTCTCTGTTCGTTTCTTCTTCTATACAGAATTGATGGTCACTTTAGTTTGACCTCTGTCTGAAAGCTGTACTCTTTAACTTCCCTCCTCCTTCCTTTTATGTTTTTGATATCATATCTAACCTCTTTTTTGTGCATTTGTATCCATTACGTTCTAATCATGGAAATAGATAATTTTTCCTATTTGTGGTCTTCTCTTTTCCCCTTAAATCAGTCCCTTGAACATTTCTTGTAGCACTGGTTTCTTGGTGACAAACTCCTTTAATTTTTGCTTATCTGGGAAAATTTTGATCTCTCCTTCCATTTTGAATGATAACCTTGCTGGGTAGAGTATTCTTGGCTGTAAGTTTTTTCCTTTTAGCACTTTAAATATATTGTGCCATTCTCTTCTAGCCTGTAAGGTTTCTGCTCAGAAGTTAGCTGATAGCCTTATGGGGTTTCCTTTGTATGTAACTTGACTTTCTCTTTCGGCTTTTAGGATTCTCTCTTTATCTTTAATTCTGGACATTTTGATTATGATGTGTCTTGGTGTGGGCCTCTTTGGGTTTATCTTGTTTGGGGCTCTCTGTGCTTCCTGTACCTGGATGTCTGTTTCCTTCCTTAGGTTAGGGAAGTTTTCATCTATTATTTCTTGAAATAGATTCTCTGCCCCCTTGTCTTGCTCTTCTCCTTCCGGGACACCTATAACACGGATGTTAGTGCGCTTGATGTTGTCCCAGAGGTCCCTTAGACTGCCCTCACTCTTTTTAATTCTTTTCTCTTTTACCTGTTCACCTTGGGAAATTTTTTCTAGTCTTTCTTCCAGCTCACAGATCCGTTCTTCTGTATCCTCTACTCTGCTTTTGAGTCCCTCTAATGAATTTTTCATTTCCAGTATTGTATTCTTCATTTCTGATTGGTTCTTTTTTATATCTTCCATTTCTTTGTTGACATTCTCACTGAGTTCATCTATTCTTCTCCCCAGATCAGTGAGCATCCTTAACACTCTTAGTTTGAACTCTCTGTCGGGTAGGTTGCTCATTTCTGTTTCACTTAGTTCCTTTTCTGGGGTTTTGTCCTGTTCCGTTACTTGGAATGTATTCTTTTGCCTCCTCATTTTGCCTCTTTCCCTGTGCTTATGTCTACGTATTAGGTAGGTCAGCTACGTCTCCTGCTCTTGGATAAGTGACCTTATGTAAGTGATGCCTTAGGAGGTTTCCAGTGTGCTTCCGTCAGTTCTCAATGTTCCAGGGGTGACCCCTATGTGGGCTACGTGTGTCCTTCTATTGTGGCCTGTTCGCTCTCCCTATAGGCGCCCAGGGAGGCTGAGTTATGCTCCTGGCCAGCTGTTGTAATGCTCAGCTGCTCGTAGTTGTTGTGGGCCCTTCAGTCTCTTTATCAGGTGTGGGGAGCCCCAGCACAGTTGGCTGTAAGTTCTAATACCACATTTGTGTTGCAGTATTTCTTTTAACTGAGTAGGCCCCAAGCGTGGCAGGTTGATAGGCTCAGTGCCTTACAATTGCTGTAAGCCTCTAGTCTATTAGGTCTCTTGTCAGCTCTCTGAGGATTGCAGCTGGGTGGGGCTGGCCTCAGGCACAGGAGCACCCAATTGTTTCAGGCTTTGGAAGGTGGAGCAAACCTCCTATGTGGGTCTTTGAGAAGCACAAGTCTTCTGCAGCTGACAAGCCCTGTTGCCCACAGGTCCACACACACAGTCAACACAGTCCTGCCCCATGTGAGCGCCCCGACCCCCAAGCAGACCCAGTCTCTCCACGGCGGGAGCCCCGCACACTCTGTCACCGCCCCACACTCTCCACCCGATCCTTATGCACACCCTGCCCCGCTCAAGTCGGCTCAGTTGCCAGGCTGCAGAGAATCCAGTCACCAATCTATGCAGGCCCACACGTTGCCTGAGGGCTTGTTGTTGGGTGGGGCCAGTCTCTAGGGTGGGCTGCCTGCTCTGGCTGAGCTGGATTAAATCGGTGCTCTAGTGGGTGGAGCAGACCCTGGGCTAGCAGGCCTCAGGGAGAACTCCAATGGCGTCTGTGTCAGCACGCCCACACCAGGCCACAACAATGGCCACCGCCAATGTCCCCGTCCCTGGAGAGGTCTCACCCCTCACCGAGATGCACTCAGGGCCTATTAGGTGAGTCTCTTGTCACCAAAGCACTGTGCACCTTTCTTTCTGGTGATTTTAGGATGCTTTCTGGAACGGGTGAGTTTGTGCGCGGGCCCTTTAAGAGCCAGTTTTAGTTTCTTTGTGAACCAGGTTTTCTGGGGGTGCTCCCCAATGCTTTAGTAGCAGGCACAGTCAGATATTATGCCGCTGGTGTCGATTGTGCTGGGTCCACAAAATGCCGACAGCGGGGCGCTCCCCGGCTCAGGGCCCCGCGCCTCCAGGGAGGCTGCGTACCTGTGCGCTGCTCCCGGCTGCCGTGAAGCTGGCGGCTTGTGAAGGCGGAGTTTTTCCTCTCCGGAAGGGAGTCTCTGCCTCTTCTACCCCAGTTAGGATTGTCCGTTGTTGCAGGAGTTCCTCTCATCCAGTTTTCAGTTCTGTCTCAGGGGTAATTTTTCCACGAGTAGTTGTAAATTGGCTGTGTCCACGGGAGGAGGTGAGTTCAGAGTCTGCCTACACCGCCATCTTGACTCCGCCTCTCTGGTAGTTCTATTTTTAATTCATTGAAGAACTGCTTCACTGTTTTCCATAATGGCTGTACCAATTTACATTCCCATCAAGAGTGTACAAGTATTCGCTTTTCTCCGTATCCTCTCCAACACTTTTCTTTTGTCTACTGATAGTAGCCATTCTAATAGATATATGTGATATGTCATTGTGGTTTTAATTTGGATTTCCCTGATGATTAGTGATGTTAAGCATCTTTCCATATATTTGTTGGCTATTTTGTATGTCTTTTGAGAAAGGTCTATTCAGGTCCTTTGCTGATTTTTTAATCAGGCTATATGTTTTCTTTTTATTAAGCTGTTTGAATTCCTTATATATTTTGGATATTAACCCCTTATCAGATAGAAGATTTGCAAACATTTTCTCTCATTCTATAGATTGTATCTTTACTTTTTGATGCTTTTCTTTGCTGTACAGAAGCTTTTAAGTTTGAATGAGTCTATTTTTGCTTTTGCTCCTTTTGTTTTGGGGGCCATATCCAAAATACTATTGTCCAGACCAATGTCGAGAAGCTTTTGACCTATGTTTTTTTCTAATAGTATTATGGGTTCAGGTCTTACATTTAAGTCTAATTCATTTTGAGTTAATTTTCTATACCAAGAGAGACAAGGTTCTGATTTCATTATTCTGCATGTGGAAAACCAGTTTTCTCTACATCATTTGTTAAAGAGACTGTCCTTTCCCTGCTGTATATTCTTGGCACCTTTGTCAAAAATCAATTGACGATAAATGTGTAATTTACTTTTGAGCTCTTCATTCTGTTTGATTGGTCTATATGTTTGATTTCATGTCAGTACCATGTTATTTTGATTGATATAGGTTTGTAGTTATTTTGAAATCAGGTATTGTGATGCCTTCTACTTTGTTCTTTTTGCTCAAGATTGCTTTGGCTCTTTGCAGTCTTTTGTGGTTACATATGAATTTTAGGGTTGTTTTTTCTATTTCTGTGAAAAATACCATTGGAATTTATAGAGATAGAGATTGCATTGAATCTGTAAATTCCTTTGGTTGGTGTGGACAATTTAACAATATTAATTATTTGGATCCATGAACACAAGATATCTTTCCATTTATTTGTTGTCTTCTTCAATTTCTTTCCAATAAAGAAACTATTCTTTGAAGTAGTTTTATTTCAAAATTGTAAACATTTTATTACAAAACTATAAAACACTGGTTTATAGTTTTCAATAAATAGATCTTTCACATCCTTGGTTAAATTTATCCCTAAGCATTTTATTTTGTTTTGTACTGCTATTCTAAATGGGATTTTTTCTTAAATTCTTTTTCAAATAGTTCATCATTAGTATATGGCAATGCAACTGATTTTTGCATATTGATTTTGTATTCTGCAACTTTACTAACAACCCTGGTGGTCTAGTGGTTAAGATTTGGCACTTTCACCACTGTGGCCTGGGTTCGTTTCGCAGTCAGGGAAACACAACACCTCTCTGTTGGTTGTCATACTGTGACAGTTGCATGTTGCTGTGACGCTGAAAGCTATACCATCAGTATTTCAAATACTAGCAGGGTTACCCATGGTGGACAGGTTTCAGCAGAGCTTCCAGACTAAGATAGACTAAGAAGAAGGACCTGGCCT
Source organism: Diceros bicornis minor (assembly GCF_020826845.1). Lineage (NCBI taxonomy): Eukaryota > Metazoa > Chordata > Mammalia > Perissodactyla > Rhinocerotidae > Diceros > Diceros bicornis. The sequence goes on from NC_080768.1 coordinate 33,133,936, forward strand.
CGCACTTCTAAAAAAATTGGCCGTGCAAATCCTATGAACAGCAGCAGAGCATTGTCTGATGTAGCACCAGAAGGTGAAAGGATAGTGCAGAAAGACTGGGCAGAGTTCCACCCTGCTGAACACAGGGTCACTGGGGGTTGTAATGACTTACTGGCACTAACAAGAAAAGAATGCTACTAAATTCATTTACTAGTTCTAATAGTTTTTTGGTGGAGTCTTCAGGGTTTTCTATATATAATATCATGTCATCTGCAAATAGACACAGTTTTAATTGTTTATTTCTGACTTAAATGCTTGCCATTTCTTTTTCTTGGCTAGGATTTCCAGTACTATGTTGAACAAAAGTAGCAAGAGTAGTCCTTGTCTTGTTCCTATCTCAAAGGAAAAGCTTTCAGCTTTCCACTATTGAGTATGATGTTAGCTCTGGGCTTGTCATATACGGCCTTTATTATGTTGACATACATTCCCTCTATACCTAGTTGTTGAGAATTTTTATTATGAATGGATGTTGAATTTTGTCAAATGCTTTTTCTGCATCTATTGAGATGATCATATGATTTTCATTTTTCATTTTGCTAAGATGGTGTACCACATTGATTGATTTGCAGATGTTGAAACATTCTTTCATTTCTGGAAGAAATCTCTCTTGATCATGATGTATGACACATTTAATGTATTGTTGAATTTGATTTGCTAATATTTTCCTGAGGATTTTTGCATGTATGTTTATCAGGGATATTGGCTTGTAATTTTCTTTTCTTCTAGTGTCCTTGTCTGGCTTACATATCACGATAATGCTGGCCTCATAAAATAAGTTTGGGAGTATTGCCTCCTCTTCTATTTTATGGAAGAGTTTGAGAAGGATAGCCATTAATTCTTCTTCAAATGTGTGTGTAGAATTCACTAGTGAAGCCATCAGGTCCTGTTCTTTATTGGCAGCTTTTTGATTACTGATTCAATCTCTTTATTGGTTATTATTCTATTCAGATTTTCTATTTATTCCTGATTCCATTTTGGTAAGTTGTATGTTTCTAGGAGTTTATTCATTTCTTCTAGGTTACCCAATTTGCTGGCAAATAAATATTCAGAATAGTCTCTTATGATCATTTGTATTTCTGTGGTATCAGCTGTAATGTCTCTTCTTTCATTTATAATTTTATTTAGTTGAGTTTTCTCCCTTTTTTTCTTAGTTAGTCTAGCTAAAGATTTGTCAATTTTGATTACCTTTTTGAAAAGCCAACTCACTTTTACTGATCTTTTCTGTTGTTTTTCTAGTCTCTATTTCATTTATTTTTGCTCTCATCTTTATTATTTCCTTCCCTATGCTAACTTTAGCTTTAGCTTATTCTTCTTTTCTTAAGTTCCTTGAGGTTTAAAGTTAGGTTGTTTATTTGAGATCTTTCTTTTTTCTCAATATCAGCATTTATCACTATAAACTTCTCTCTTAGAACTGATTTTGCCACATCTCATAAGTTTTGGTATTTTGTGTTTCCATTTTCATGTGTTTCAAAATATTTTTAAATTTCTCTTTTAATTCATTCTTTGACCCACTGGTTGTCCAGGAGTGTGTTGTTTAATTTCCACATATTTGTGAATTTTCCAGCTTTCCTCCTGTTACTGATTTCTAGTTTCATACTGTTGTGGTTAGAAAAGATACTTGCTATGATTTCAATCTTCTTAAATTTGTTAAGATTTGTTTTGTGGCCTAATATATGATCTATCCTGGAAAATGTTCCATGTGTGCTTGAAAATAAAGTATATTCTGTTGCTTTTGGATGGAATATTTTGTATATGTCTGTTAGGGCTATTTAGTCTATAAATGTTATTCAAGTTCACTGTTTCCTTTTTGATTTCCTTTCTGAATAACTTTTTTCCACTTTTGAAAGTCTAGTATTGAAGTTCCCTGCTATTATTTTGTTGCTATCTATTTCTCCCTTCAGTTCTGATATTATTTGCTTTATATATTTAGGTGCTCTGATGTTGGGTGCATATATATTTACAATTGTTATAGCCGCTTGATGAATTCACTGCTTTATCATTATATAGTGACCTTCTTTGTCTCTTGGGACAGTTTCTATCTTAAAGTCTATTTTGTCAGATGTAAGTATAGCCACCTTTGCTCTCTTTGGTTATCATTCGCATGGGATATCTTTTTCCATCCCTTTAATTTCAGCCTATGTGCCTCCTTAAAGCTAGCATGAATCTCTTGTAGGCAGCATATTGTTGGATTTTTTTTAATCCATTCAACCACTCTACGTATTTTCATTGGAGAATTTAATCTATTTAAATATAAAGTAATTATGGATAGATAAGGATTTACTCTTGCCATTTTAAAATTTGTTTTGTAACTACTTTGTATTTCCTTTTGTTTCTTCTTTCTTCACTTGTAATTTGATGATTTTTTTTGTAGTGATATGCTTTGAATTCCTTTATCTCTTGTGTATCTACTACAAGTTTTTTTTGTGGTTACCATAAGGCTTACATAAAGCATCTTATCATTATAACAATCTATTTTAAGTTGGTAACAACCTAACTTTGACTTCCTAATCTCTACAATTTAACTTCTCCTCCACCCACATTTTATGTTCTTGATGTCACTATTTACATATCTCATATGTATGATGTTACCATTAACAAATTATTATAGCTATAGTCTTTTTTAATAGTTTTTTCTTTTAACTTTTATACTAGAGTTAAAAAGCAATTTATGCACCACCAGAAAAGTATTAGAGTCTTCTGAATTTGACAACATTCTTACCTTAATAGTAAGTTTTATACTTTCATATGTGCCATTAGAGACCAAGACCAAGACCAAGGATTAAGTACGTAAACCGTACTTAATAGGTTATTCTATAATTGCCCCCTTTTCTGGCCAATCTTTTATAAAATACTATAAAATTGCTAAAGACAAGGACTATATATTTTTATTCCTAGGGCCTGGAATGATGTTGTTTTTAGTCCCATCAAGTCAATTTTGAGTCCTAGTGACCCTGTGTACAACAGAGCAGAACTGCCCAGTCTTTTTGCACCATCCTCTCACCTTCTGGCACTATAACAGACAACGCTCTGCTGCTATTCATAAGGTTTTCATGGCCAATTTTTTGGAAGTGGGTGGCCAAGTCCTTCTTCCTAGTCTGTCTAGTCTGGAAGCTGTGCTGAAATCCATCCCTGCTGGTATGTGAAATACCAGTGACATAGCTTTCACAGCAACACGCAGCCACCACAATATGACAACCAACAGACAGGTGGTGTTGCTCCCTGACCAGGAAACGAACCTGGGCCAGGTCAGTAAGAACCTGAATGTTAGCCATTGGACCACCAGGGCTGGCTGCCTAGACTATACCTAGCACAGAATAGGCTCTTATAAGCCTTGGAGGAATTATCAGTGACTGAAGTGGCATAAAGATGCATTATGTGCTCATTTTACTTGTGTCTTAAGCCACCTGCATGACCTTGAATATGTCACTTTACATCTCTCAGCTTGTTTTGCATGTCTCTACCTCATGGGTTCCTGTAAGGATCAAGATAAATCTGAGGCCAAGGACCCCCAAACACTTTGAAAACTTAGTGCCACAGAAACATGAGTAAAAATCATTGGCATAAAAACTTACCAGATTCTTTCGACAATCTTTTCTGTTATAAGGCAAGTAAATCTTTAATCCAATACATAACCAAATTGGAATTTGGAGAAAAAAATAAAATTTTATACGAAGGTTCTAGTTTTCTTGTTCAGCATTTAGCATCATGAGGTTTCAATTGCTGTAGCAGAGGTGCTCCTTCCATTGAAAAATGGCTGGCCCCACATGTGAATGGCGGGCAATGTGAGAGAGAATGTTCCCAGCTCACCCCCCTTTTGAGACTTCCCAGATGTTTTCAGTGTATAGGAATAAATAAATAGGTTGGCTTTTGTATGATATTGCTGGGTCAATAAACAAACACAAATTGGGGGCAGGTTCTGTCAGCAAATGTACTCAATTTGGATGTAAATTGATGCAAACCATTAATAAAAAAATGTAAAATGTGGCAAGGAAAGCAAATGATTACCTGATTATTTTAAACTAGATATTTGTTGCTGTTAAAGCCATAATTAAATTTCCTTTTTGCAAAATAGTTCTGTCTCCCTCACAGTTAATGTCATAAATAAATGGAACAGTTGTTTTCTCTTGGGATTTAAAATCTATGAACAATAGCAGGCTTACCTTGAGTCAAAAAAAGAAAAGGAAAACAAAAAAATAAAACAAAATTCAGGAACTTTCAGAAGAATAAACAGGATTTTATTCGTATGTGATGTGGTAATTTGATTTTCAAAACAAAGAAATCAGGTATTTGAAGAAAAAAGTAGGCAATTATCAGTAGTAAAAGTACATTCAAACATTTCTATTATTATGTACTATATGGCAAATTTTTTTATAAATTAGATTTTATCTTGAATCTCATCCCCTTATATTTATGTACCTCTATTTATTGAGGATAGACTGCTTAGCATGTATTGTGCCATATGCCCAGAATACAAAAATATGTAAGATATTTAAAGTATACGAATTTCAGTACACAAACCCAGGTGGATAAGAAATAAAGCATTTTTTATTTTCTCTGAACCAATTTAATTTTTCTCTTGAGTCCTATTCCTGCTGTGTTGGCAAGAAATTCAAGTTCAATATGTCTGGGATTTTCCCCTATCTTTCTCCCAGAGGTCATGTCATATGCAATTCCAAGGCATCCATGATGAGGGGTACTGGAGGGAGCCCCCATTTATTAAATATCTGGGACCATGAGATGAATCTCTCCCCTGTTTGCATGGTGCCTTTAGGTCCTTCCCTCCAAGCACAGGAGGAAAGAATCTTATGAGGCTGGGGACTCGGGTACCTAAGTGGTTTTCTTGGACTTTGCTGCCAGGCTCTGGTCCTTCAACTCTGCCAGCCACAGACCTCTCTCTCCCTTACAGTACAGGAGAACACCTTTTACAGTCTGGAGAAGTATCTTTCTCCCTTTTGCTTCTTCTTGTACATCCTGCTTCCCCATCTCATTTATTTCCTACAGACTTTATAAGGTATTCTGGGGGTTAGGCTATTGGAAACAAAAGCCAAGGCTGTAGGCTACCTCTGCTTCTTGGCCCAGCCACACCTCCCTTGAGGCAATGATAATGAGTCCCCTTCTATACCTGCGGTCCTAACTTAGTCCAGCATAGTGTTTCAGAAACAGTTCTAATTAATTTCTCTCTAATTTTCTTTCTTTCTCTCTGTCCTTGCGCTCTAAACCATTCCACACATAGCTATCAAATTACTCTTCCCTAAGGGTAGCTCTGATCTTGTGATCTCTGGTTCAAAAATCTCTCCTGATTTCCCATTACCAGTGAAATTGAGTTCTCATACCTCAGATATATGAATCTCCCATGTTAGCCCTAACATGACTTAACATATGCTCTCCCATATATCTCCTTTATGTCTCTCATTTTTGCTGCCAAACTGCAAAACAGCTTAACATATATGCTTTCCTCTTTTCTGTCTTGGTTCATGATGTGCCTTCTGCAAGAAAGGTCCTCCCCTCCCTTCATACTGATTTCTCCATGAGCAAATTCTCTACTTCCTTCAAGGGCCAGATGCAATGCTGGTTTCTTCGTGAAGCCTTCCCCTCTTCTCAGAGAAGACTAGCTTCAGGGGAAGGAAAAATGAAACCAAAAACTAAGATGAGTTTATGGCCGGTACCAAAAAGGCAGAATGGAAAGTTAGTCTGGGAAGAAAGGTAAACAGGTGAGGTAAGGTCATAATCCCATAACCGACATCAGAATGTGAGTGGATGGGACTTGAGGGAGGGGTTCCCCGAGAGTGAGTGGTGACTGAGCCTGTCAGGGCTTGCAGTGGGAATACTTGTCATAGGGCCAGGCATTGAGGAAGGGATGTGCTAGTCTGTTTTATGGGGCTGGCAGACATCAGCGCTCTTTCTAATTCCAACCTTAGGCAATGCTGTTGTTCAACTTAGTGGCAACACCTCCTGGTGACTTATCTGAACTCCCTTTGTACTTTTATTGTATCTCTTCTACGACACTAAAATGAATAATAACTATAACGAGGTGATTATTTATCTGTCCTATCTCCACTACTGGATTATAGCCTCCTCAGAGGCAGGACTCTCACGTCCTTTACCTTGGTGTCATAAAGCACCTGGCATTGTACCCTGCGCATAATTCCCAGGACACCTATTTTAAAAATGGAGACGTTAAGACATCGATATCCAGGATGATGTCGAAGCCATTAAAGCATTGATAGAACAGTAAATTTAAAGACTGACAAGTCTGGTGCCATGTACGTGCTCGTCTCAGCAGGCTCTAGATGAAATGGCAATGTTCTAAAGCTATTAGATCTTATTAATCAATACAGCCGTGCTAATTAGATAGCAAGTTCCAATATTTCTTTTTTACAGTTCTGAGTGTATTTTAACATGGCAGATGTTTACATGAAGTCTGAGGGGTCCAACTCTTGGCCTATCGACCAACGTCAGCAGGTGTAATTGGCATGAGGCCAGAATTCTCCATGAGACCTAAACTATCCCAACGCTAGGGATGAATGCAGTCACTATTCTTACTTTAGTACAAGAATAATATGATGAAAAAAATAGTATTGGTATAAAATACTGAAGCTACTTGAAGAGTTTACCATATCTTTCTTTAGCAAAATAGAAAAACCTTCCCTATGAGCTCACCTGAGAACAATCATGATTTGTTTTTATAACATGATTTTATAAAAATGAGACACTTGGGGTGGATCAGGATAGAAGCAACGTGAGGGAAACCACTTTGTTAATTTTTAAAAATTATTTGTCAGTTTTCAATTTTGTTTTCTTTATCTGTTGGTAGTTTCCCTGGACACCCTGCCTATTAATAAAAGGATACCTGGTCCTAAATCATTAGGTATATAATACTTTTATTAATGTTGTTTTTGTTCCAAGATCCTTCAATGGAAGGCTTTGCAAACATTTCTAGTAATTTCTCCTTCTTTCCATGCCACCCTGAAAGGCACTGAAATTTAAATTCACTTTCATTTTGTCACCTGTTAGTAAAATCTTTTTTCCCTATTTGGGGAAAAAATGTTCTAATGTTTTTGAATATATAGATCCTAACAGTTTTCATAGGTCATTATCACATGTGACCGAATTAAATCATGAATGCTTCAATCCTTTAATATTATCCTTCCACCTTATAACCCTCCTCCCCTGTCTGAAAGAACTGAAAGAAACAGGGAGACCTGAATTAAAGGATGGTCCAGTAGTACAAGGTTTGCTTTTCTGTCTTCTCTTTGGCTAAATGCTACACTGATTGTAGCACTCAAAGTCTTGCCACATTCAGCAATACAAGCTTCACATGATTTGATATTTAACTTGCAGGAAAGGAGCCCGGATCTTTCTCTCCCTCTTTTTTTCTCCCTGTGTGTTTACTGAAATAGGAAGTGTCATAACTAGCTTGTCTGTTTACTTTCAGCCCATTGTTTTGGAAACAATAAGGAGAAAACTGACTAGCATTCAGAAGTAGCAGTCAAGAAAAGCACACATCTTTTTTCTTCTTATACATCAGCTTGTTTAATCAGAGCATTTGTACTTTGATGTATTATTATTATTTCTCTCTATGGGAATTGATTTGTAATGTTACCTAATCAGTGTGGTTCCAATTTTAATCTTGGAGCTGGGTAATAAATATAAGACATTAATTTCCATAAACCATATATATTTGAAAGCTTCATTTACATAGTGAGCAATTTAGGCCTATAAATTCTAATGTGTTTCTATTCCTTTTGGTTTACTGTTTGCATAACCTTTTTATAGCTCTGGCAAACCATAATGCTGCCCATTGCTGACAAATTTCTTGCTATTGTCTAATGCATAAAAATGTGTTTTAGGTAAGTCTCCAACACTCCCTTGGTAATTTTTCTTTTTACTTTCTCACACCATTGAGGGTATTCCCTTTTAAGAGCTGAAAAAATCTATTTTTTTCTCCTACCAATTTCAATATCTCATTTGGCAGTTTCCTCTATCCTAGTATATGGTTCTGATATGGCTGATACCAATACAACCCCATTTATCCCAGGCAGGATGACTCAACTTGAAGAAAAGTGCAGACTCAGCTGTAACTAATCTGTAAGTAATACTACCCTTGTCTCTAAGCGGTCGAGAGCATGAGTGTAACTGAGTACAATTAACATATAACCTGAGCATTTTTCAAGGTGACACAGAATGGATTGAGGATGTTAAAATGAATCATCCTATTTTAGAAAAATATATATGTGTGTGTGTGTGTGTGTATGTATATATATATATATATATATATATATATATATGCATAGTGAGAGACAGAAGTTTAACACAGAGAAATTCAATTCAGCTCCGGACCGTTCATCTTTAGCAGTTTCTACATGCTTAAAGTTTCAAATATTTAAAAATTTTTGCTTTTTATAGACAAACTACCTTGAGCCTAATCTAATAACATCCTCAGTGTGGATAGCACTTTATAATTTTTAATGCACTTCCATGTATATTATCACATTTGATCTTTACAATATTTCCATAAGGTGTTGTTGTATTCATGTTACAGATAAGGAATCTAAGGACCAGGGATGTTTAGTATTGTATTGTTATTGATACAAAGGGAATATTTATTGGGTTTATCTGGAAGTTTATAGGAAGAACTCAAATATACACCTGTTCATGCACAGTTATTAAGATAATGACACCTTTTTATAAGACCACAGTCAACGTTTCCCTGGTTACCCAAGCCTTTTGAATCTGAGGGAGGATGAAGTACGGCCAAGACAGTACGGCACTGGCTCATGCCCTGACTGTGCTCTCCTGTGATTCCACTCCAACAACTTTCCTGAATCTAGTCCGGGTGGATAGTGAAACAACATCATTAGCTGCTGTTTCACAAACAAGGTGAAGTAAATCAGGGGTCTCAGCTCAGTTCCTAAAAACAAGAGTCCATTTCACCCTTCCTACCTATTAGGCAGTCTTAGTGGTCACAGATTAATTGGTACATGAGAAGAGTGTTCACAGCTCTCCCTGGAGTCAGATATATGGCTGAAGAAGAGGATGCTGGTTCTACACGGTAGATAGGAGCAGAGGTTGTGCAGCTCAGAGGAAAAAACAAAAGGCTTACAGTGAGGGTACTAAGCTTCAGTTCTGCCCACGGCACCACCTTACAGTACTGCTGCCTCAGTGTTCCTCTGCACGAGCTGCATGAGGAGAGCAGGGGATTGGGAGTCAGGCACACCTGAGTTGCAATCCTTGCTGCTCCAGCATTGGGATCTAGGGCTGTTGCTTAACCTCTCTGAGCCCCAGCATGGAGAACTGTTGGGTATTAAGTGTGTACTAGTTTTCTACTGCTGTATAACAAATTGCACCAATTTAAGACCCATTTATTATTTTACAGTTTCTGTAGATCAGAAGTCCAGAAACAGAATGGTTGGCCTCTGCTCAGGGTTTCGCGGAACTGAAACCAAGATGTTGGCCAGGTCCTCAATTTTCCTCTGGCATTTGGGATCTTCTTCCAAGCTCACAGGCTGTAGGCAGAATTCATTTCCTTACAGTTGTAAGGAAACTTTCCTACAGTTGTAGCACTGAGGTCCTCATTTTCCTGCTAGCTTTTGGCCAGGAACTGCTCTCAGCAACTAGTAGCTGCCTGCAGTTCTTGCCGTGTGGTCCCCATGGGCAATTCACAAGATGGATGTTTGCATTTTTCAATGCCACAAAAAGCAGATCTTTCTGATTTCCTCTTTTGCTACCAACCAGAGAAAAGTCTCTGCTTTTAATTGGTTCTTGTGTTTAGGTCATGCCTGTTTGGATAATCTCTCTATTTTAAGGCCAACTGTGCCATAAAACATAACCTAAATCACAGGAGTAAAATCTATGATACTCACAGATTCAGGATTATGCAAGGCATGCACATCACTGGCAGGAAAGCTTGAGGACACCTTAGAATACAACCTATAGCAAAGTGATACAATTTATGTGAAAAAAAACCTCAGCTCTAGGCAAACATTGGGCATACAATAAATGGTAATTCCTCTATAAAATGGGGTTAAGACTTGATAGATTTTAAAGGGTATGATAATTCTGGTAACTATTTTATGCATCTGTCTCCCCTTCAGAGAAAAATTCTGTGTAAATTATACTTCTTTTGTCAATCATACTGCCTAGCTTACCACTGAGCACACAACGAGTGCTTAGTAAAGACTTGTTTAATGATATGGGCTTTGAGAAGTAAATCACACTTTCAGACTTAGGAATCACCTTGACATTTTGAAGACTGAAGACCATGATCCAGGACTCTCTCAGGGCATTCATATTCATATTCCCAGTTTTAACCAATATTCATTTATTAACAACTTGTAAATATTTATTCACAGACACTATTAGCCCTTGGACCTCTATCTACAACTGCATACCGGTTGTTTCCACTTGGGTGTTACCTAAACATCTCAAATTAAACATGTCGCAAACAGAACTGCACCCCTCAAATTATTTCCTTTTTTGATAACCTTATCTCAATGAATGTATGACATTCTCTTCAATCTCCAAAGCCAAAAAACTGGGAATTATTCATCTTAGACTCTTCTCCTTCTTACTTCCTTTATCCAACTGGACAAATCATGTCAAATTTGTCTCTTGAATACTTTAATTATTCTTCTTTTCTTTATCTGTGCTAACTCTGGCCCTCATCATTTCCTACCTGGACTACTGCAGTAGTGTATTCCCAATCAGGTTTCCTGTTCTGAGATTCTCCAATCCACTCTACACTCCATTGTCTAAGTTATTTTTCAAAAGTATAAATCTGATCCTGTCTCTCACTAGTTTTCAATGACTCTCAGCTAATGCTAAGAAAAAAATCTGACCATCCAGCTTCTACTTATACTACCTGGCTATACATGAATCTCCATAGAGCAGGAAAAGTTATCTTTTTAAAATATTTTTGAGGCATAATTTACATATGATAAAACACACAGGTACTGTATATGTTTTGATACGTTTTGACAAATATATGTATTTGTGAAACCACCATCCAATTAAGATATAAAATATCAAAGTCATCTTTTTAAAACATAAATTGTGTTATGTTACTGTTGTCATAACTCTCAAAAACTTCCATCATTGGATGGAAATTGAATGATATTCAATTTCTCTTTTTGCCTTGTGTAATTACATAGGGGGGACCCTGCCACCTCTCCAACCTTTCCTCCCGCTACCCACCGCCTCACTCACCCAGCTCGTGCCTGTGTGTGGTCTTTCCTAGTTGTTTCAGATATCCGAAGCTCATCCCTGCCTCTGCTCAGAGTGTTCCCATGGCTTTTCCCCTCACTTCCTTCAGGTTTGTCAAATGCCACTTCCTCAGACCTCAATAAACCCTCAAATGTTCAAACATTCAAATACCACTTCCTCAGAGGTCAATAAACCCTTGTTTAAATGACTTGTGCTTTGAGGAACTTTCTTGATCATCCCATTTAAAATACCACCCATATCTCTGTCCTTCCCCTTACAGGCATCACCATCTGACCAATTTTATACATGTGTTCGTTTATGTGTTTGGACTGCAATGCAAGAGAACTTGGGGTGTCTTGTTTACTGCCATATTCCCAATGTTTCAAATTTGTCTGAGAATAGGTTCTCAATTAATATTTGTGAAGGGAAGGGATGAAATCTAAATTCCATAGTATGACATAAAAGGCCCTTCAGGATCTGGCCCTTGCCTTGTTTTTCACTTGTGTTTTCTATTTCCCATAATCCCTAAGCTTCAGTCAGTTGCAACTACTTGCAGTTCAGTAAAGACACCAAACTTCCCTTCACCACTGAGCACATATTCTCACTGTTCTGGGCATTGTCTACTTTTCCAATGCTTGCCCCTTCTCAGCTTGAGTTTCTTCCTCTGTGACTATCTCCCTGACTCCCTCAACATACTGAGATCTCCCTGCTCCGCGCTTCCTCCTTCACACACTCTTCTTAGAATAGCTCCTAGAATATCCAGTAATTATTCATATTTCAGCAGTGTTTTCCTACCAATACTTAAGCTCTTTGAGGATTGGTAGAATCCTCTTTTCATCTTTGCATCACTACTGCTTAACCAGATTACTGTATAATTTGAGCTCAATAAATTTTTTGTTAAAAGAAGATAACAGAAAACAAAGAGGAAAGAGAGGGAAGAGGTAGGTAAGAAGAGAGGAAGAAAATGGAAAAGCTAGATAAAAAACCAAAATAGATATTTAGGTAATGACATGTGAAGATTTGAATCCAGCCATTCAAATGCAGAGTCCAGGGACTCAGCACAATAACTTAGAATTAATTCATGCCTATTCTCAGTCATTAAATCTAGGGCTTATTTACATTCAGTGATTCCAAATTCTTCTTCCTTCTAGTATTTGTTTGTGTGTGTGTGTGTATGACTATTTCTGAAGGGAAAGAAGATTGTACAGAAGATATATTAAGTAGTGGTTTGCATATAAACCCACAACAGTTTTAAATACTAGCAAATGGTAACACACATCTGTGTGATGTTTATTATACATATATCCATTCCCTAATGTTTTACGTAAATGATGGGAAACACATTCACAACGCAGTCAAATGTGAAAATAATCTTATTATGTATGACAACAAATAAACCCCCTGATTTTCCCTCATTTCAGCTTGGTTCCTTCCTTCACCGATCTTTCCTTTTGAAGTTGAATAGACTCAGAAGAGTAGAGAAAAAGTTTAAGGTATGGTTGTGATGTAGGGTCACTGAGTCACAAATAGAAAAAGAATTTTCAGACACAAGCCACTCGTTCGTTCATACACCTTTATTTTGCGTTCAGCATGAGGACAGGCCCCATGGGCAGTAAAGAGCTGCAGTGCAAGTGTCTGTGTGGGGCCATTATATACGATTTTAGCTATTTTACTGCTCTAAAGAAATGACAAAGGAAAAAGCATTAGGTGATCTGGTTAGTCTCAAAGATTATGGTGTGAGGGTAGAGGACTGAGACGTGTCCTTGCATTCCAAGGTACGGCACACCTCAAGGAATACGTAGGCAGGAGATTAAAGCCATTGATCACCTCCTGAAGTAAATTCCTTCACTCCCAGCCAGAGACTATTGAGTAAGTAGGGGCATGGAGTCTCATGGAAATTGTAAAATGAGTCATAAACAAGGTTTAGACCACTTCCGTTGTATTAATCACGTTTTTTATTTTCTATATTTTATGATGCTTTGACATCTTGGTGACTTGGTGGCTGGGGAGAGATTGCCCCTCCCAGGGCTAGCTAATTCCAGGAGACAAAATGTCTCTCCTGTGAGCACACTTTTCATAAGCAAACCAACCAATCCAAAGACCACACCCTAACCACCTCTTTTATCTAACTCTCACACGACAAGTCAATATTTCCCCTGCCCCAAATCACCCCAGGGTTGAGAACCAATAGCTAGAGACCACCCCTATAGCCCAGAGCCTGCTGAAATTATTTAAACTGTCCAATCCTAAACTTGCTCAAACTTGCCTACCCTACCTCGTCCATTTCTTCCCAAGGAAATCACAGTAAAGTCCTGGGCCAAACCTTCTCCTTCACACCTTCTGCCCATCTGAGGGCTTCCTCATGTAGACCTACATGGTGTGGGTGTCCCCTTCTCTTGGGACCTGTGAGTAATGAAGCTTCTATAATGGCATCAACCTCTCTGTGTCATCACCTTTATAAATTAAAGTCAGTCTCCATAAATTAAATTCCAGGTATAATCAAGACAATGGTTCAATGTAGATAAAACAAGAACTAGTAATGAATCCTTGAATAATTTGATTAATTCTAATTATCAGTACTCTGCATGCCCCTTTCCCCCAAGAATTGCCTGTAATAGTAATCATACCAGAAAAAGCAAGAATTGCCTGCAATATTAATCACAGTAGAATGCAGGGAGCTATGAGGAAAAGAAATGGAGGAATTCCCTAGGAAACACTGTAATCTGTGTTCATATCATTCTCTGGAACAATACTTCAGACAAAATCCATTTAACTTGTTCTCAGCCAGCATAGTTGTTTTCCTGAATCATAAAATTCCCATTATAAAATAAACCCTGACATCAACTTGATTAGTATGACCATAAATCTTAACAGCAGCATTCATGCTTTAAACTGCAGATTTTAGGCCACAATTATAGATTCTATTATTTCCTCTACCTACTGCAGTAATTAGATATTATTTCAATGCACCACCAATTGTTAACAGTACTTTTTAAATGAATGTAAAAGGATCATTGGTTTAAAACCATTCAAACAAGGTGTTTGAGAGCTCAATGGCAATATATTGAGTATTAATTTTGATTAATTTTGGATTCAATTAAAAAGGAACCAAAATTATCCATAGTCTTTACTTATAAAGTTATATGCTGCCATTTATATGCAACTTTCCTTAAGCCTTTACATGGAGGGCACATCTATGTATAGATAACTAGTTAGTTATATTATTTGGATATGTTTTTAAAGGGAGCTTTCTCTTCTAAATTAAAAGCTTTGTAATGAAGACTTTTCTTTGGACGGCATTTATGTAAATCTAGTAAAGTAAAATAAATATCCATCGATAGCTTGCTGCTAAACGGGCTGCTGTTACAGGATGCTCTATAGGCGTTATTGCAGAGATGGAGGTTTGGAATTCAGGCTTTTGGAACTTACTTGGTCATATTTCTGGAGGTAAAGGAGCTTCCAGCCTATGACCAGACACAGACAATGTCAGTACTCAGAATTTCCGTTCACAACGAAAGCCACGGGTAGCAGGCCAACTTTTCCCTTGAGTTTGGATTTCAGCTTTGCCGTTATTTAATTGTGAGTGAACTTAGGTCCAATTACTCGACCTCTACAATCCTTAGTTTCAACATCCGTAAAAAGAGAGCTTAAAATTAATGATCTCTAAGGTCTTTTCACCTGCTAACCTAACAAAAGTATAGAACTAAAGAATTGCGTACCATAAATATCTAGAATGTACATATAAATAGAGATACAGAGGTAACTGTATCATTTACTGTGTTAGTCAGACACCTTCATTCACTAACTCCTTCATTCAGTCACTCGTTGTTCAACAAACCGTTGTTTAGCGTGTATCAGATATGAAAGAAAAATAAGATGGACTCCTTGCTTCAGGGATGACCTCTCTCTACCTCCCCATCAGAGGTTCACCAAAGAAATAGTATTCTGATCTTTGTTATGGCCAGATTATTTGCTTTGAGTGGTAGCTCATCAGATAACACACACAAAGAAATTGTTGAATAATTAGTTATCTTCGTGAGATTGGAAAAGTTGTCAATCGATGTTAAAAATTATCTCTCAGTTTTTGTTGTTTAATTTATTTTCCTTGAGGAGTACAACCATGAGAAACTAAAGAATAGACATGTTTTAAAACTTGTTTTTATGTAGAATTATTTTTTTGATTAAGATGGCTGAATGATTGAATGGGATTCTAAGCTAAATGATTAAATCTTTCACTGAAGTTTCAAAAACAGGCTGGATTTTCAGTGGTCTGAAATGATGTGAAATGGAACTGACTGTCATAGAGGCTATTAATACAAATCAAATGTCATGCTTAAAATAATAATGATCGTAACAATAATGCTTAAAATAATAATGATCATAACAATAATAGTATGTGTCCTGGTCCCTCAATAACAGGTCCACCACAATCCAAAATCACTTCAAAGATATAGCCATCTAACCAAGAGCTAGTACTAGGAAGAAAGGCTAAAAAACACTCTTATTTACGGACCACAAACACAGAACCTCAGAAACTCCATTCTCCTTCTCCAAGAAGAGATACCCCTTAGTGATTCCTTTTAATGATTGAAAATCAAAGCTGAAATAACATGACACCAACCTTGTTGCGTCTCCATTCTTCTGAGACTCAGTCCTCTAGCACATTCCTTGGCTGTTTACACACACACACACACACACACACACACACACACATACATACAAGATAAAGCAAGGTGCGTTCAAGCAGAGTGGTTCACTGTTGCCCATTAACGGATGACAAATGCCTGCAGCAGAATGCCCAGTGGAGAGAAGTCTAAGCTAATAGACTGACTAAATATTCAATGTACTCCAAAATCCTGATTATCAGGACAAGAACTAAAATAGCTAATGCACAAGCAGGCTCAATTAACCCTAATTAGTTCAGAGTCAGGCTACAAAAGACTTAATTAGCAGTTATTAGGTGCCGCTCAGAAAAGGAGCGTAAATAATGGTTGGTAGCAAGCTGTGTTTAAGAGTCTCCTGGCTGAGTGACACCAAAAAAAAAAAAAAAAAAAAAAAAGTGAAATCATCTTCCTCCATTGGGAATTAAATGTAAAATCATAATAGAGGTCTTGACTTAAATTTCATTTATTCAGAGTGGATCATTGATGTAATTATTTTTTTCTGGATGACTCAGATGCTTTATTAGGGGAGTTTGAAAGTTTAATTCTAACAGTGTGATGGTTACACACTACCACAAAGAGATGAACTTCTGCTGTTGGGATGGTGAGTGGCTAACAGGGTTCAGAGGAATAGATGAAGTGTTTTCCTTGAACATTTCAAAAGTCAGCCTTTAGAGGGTCCCACATTGAGGATGCCCAGGGAGAAAAGGTTGATGTGCAAAGAGAGCAGGGAAACTGAATTGTGGTGAGCATAAAGACAAGCTGTTGACTTGCGCCAACTCTGATTGATCCAAGCCTGAATCTTGGCTGCACATCAAATGGATTCCCTTCAATCCTGCAGAAATCCTCCTGCCTTTTTCCTTCTTCATTGCCCCATTTATTCACCAACAGATTTTTCAAAGGAATTGAAAGTTAAGTACCTTGCTCTGACTTCACAGAAAAATGATTTTCATCAAAAAGACACAATGACCAGATTAAAATAAAAAACAGAAGTAAAAGAATATGATATACCCCCTTCCAACAGTCTCAGTCACTCTCACTCTTTTTCTCTGACACTTTTTTAGAATAAATATGACCCTTAGAGAGGTAGAAAATCATAACATTCCTCTTAAGTTTTACGATATCCTGCACAAAATATGGGCTTGGCATGAGTGAGGCCAGGAATCTGTTTTAGAATACTACAGGGCTCTTATATTTTAATGTATATTTTATTTTCTTTATTTAACGACTATAAATATTATCACTCATAAAACCGTTCAGGCTTGTCATAAATTATTTCATAGAAGAATACTGTTTGTAGGTGTATGTAAACACAAAAAGCTGTCTTTTAAGAGTCTACTTTAACCAACCATTAATTTCATGTAATAACTGGCTTCCTCATAAAAAAAAAAAAATAATGCCAAAGGGCCACTTAGGAAGAATGGAGGTGGATTAGTTTTCTATTGCCGTGTAATAAATTACCACAAATGTTAGCATCTTAAAACAATACCCATGTAGTAGCACACAGTTCTATGGGTCAGAAGCCCAGGCTGATTTGGCTGGGCTTTCAGGTCAAAATCAAGGTCAGCCTGAGCTTTTCCCTGGAGACTGTGAGGAAGAATCCTTTCCTAAGATCCTCCAGGTTGTTTTCAGAATCCAGTTGTTCCAGTGGCTGTAGGTCTGGGGTCCTACTTTCCTTGCTGGCTGTTAGGCAAGGGCTGTTCTTTGTTCCCAGAGACACACTCCTATGGCCCCATCATCATCAATGCAGCAATGATACACTAAGTCCTTCTCACACTTTGCACGTCTCTGACTTCTCCTTCTGCTCCCAGCGAGAGAAAACTCACTGATTTTAAAAGTCCCATGTGATTAGATTGGGCTCATTTGAATAATCTCCCTTTAGATTAACTCAAAGTGAACTGATAAGTAACCTTAATTCTCTCTCAAAATCCTTTTTGTCATGTAGCATAACATAATCACAAGCATCCTATCTCACCTTATTCATGGTTTTAGAGATTAGGGCTCAAAGGTCCCTGCATCCACACCTAGGGCCCTGCTGGGGGCAGAGGGTGGCAGTGGTCACTGGATGGGAGCAGGAGAGGGAGGCCAGCAGAATACCCAAGTGACAAGTGGTGAGAGAGCAGGTGGCTGAGCATATATCCTAGAGACGCACAGCGGCAGTGGGAGAGGGCACTGCGCATGGGCTGGGACTCCAATCCTCCAGCACATGCTCCATTGTCCCATCGGACTTCACTTACAAAACAGAGATTCAAAGATAAAATTATGAAGGATTTTAAGGTGGTGACTCCAGAAATTAAACCCCAGTGGAGGTCACACTTCTGAGTGTGAGACTGTGTTGATCACATACTCACAAAGCTGGCCCTGGAAATAAGCACTATACAGGTGTTTACTATTATTTTTTTAGTGGTAGTAGTATTATTTTGTGGACATCAGACATTTAGTAAACAAAAGGCTTAGTTGTTTCAAAATGCCTGTTTTATTATTTTGTACAAATAGACTTAGGAAATCAGGACTGAGACAGAGGCACCTTATATTCAGTGGGGCCATTCCAAAGGACTGTCTATAGGAACTCCAGACACCGACTTAAAGTATTTCTTCTCCTGGTGGAAATGATATTGGCATTTTACGTGGAATATGCAAAACTCCCTTCTTTTTTTTTACTTTTTCTGTTGTTCTGAGTATTGTCCTAATTCCTAAGCTGGAAATCTGGCTTGTTTTATTGTTAACTGAAATTAATTAAAAATAAATAAACTTGAACTTACATTCACTTTAAGTTCTTTTAAAAATTTTTTTTAGCTTATACGATTCAATTCAAATTCCATTCTATTACAGAATAATTTATGAAAATTGCACATACTTTTCCCTTTTTTTCTCCTTTCTCTGTCAAAGCTACTGTAGATGGCAGAGGCTTAATCTCAAAGAAACTAGTAAAGTGAGTTGTTCGTGCAATTACATATTATTTTCCTGTTATGTACAATTCTCTCTGGGCACCCCAATCCTTGGTGATTGATCTAGGAAGCCCGAGTCCTGTCTGATTTTGAGCTTTAAGTATTCAACCACGTCTAAATTTTTGACAAGGCTGTCTAAAAAGTGATGTGATTGAATCATAAGACCACTCAAAAACTGCAACATATGCTTTGTTCTGTGTGGGGAAAAAAATTATCATCACTCACAAAAAGAGCAAGGGAGAAAAACACAACAAAATTCTTTAAGAGTGATGAGCAGAGGCAAAGACGATACATATTGGAGAGAGATGGATCTGGGCTCTTGGCTAATATAAAGCAATGACTCAAAGTGCATCAATGACAGCAGACAGTGGGTCTAATTATCTCCAGAGAGGGGTGTAGGATGTTCAGATTCTAGCTGTCATGCAACTGTAAACTTCTCTAGGCTAGAGTTTGAGTTTTGAGTACAACAGCAGACTTTAGTTTCACCATAAGACCAGAGTATCAATGCAGAGCCAAGCCAATCCTATTCTTTAGGTGCTAGCACACTTGCTCAAACGAATCTAGTCACCCTTCCAGATGCATGACTCTGCTCTAAAATGTGAAATACTCGTAGTGATACCTTTGAGACTTCCAAACAGTAAGCAGGTTCTGATTCTAATACTAGTGAGATAGTTGATCAATACCAGTGAATTTAATTATGCTAATAATTATAGAGCACTTTATGTGGGGACAGCATTATGCCAGGGAGAAAGCATCATGTAGTGTTTGACAGCTGGATTCTTCCACTTGTGTTACCTGGGAAAGGAGCCTAATCTCCCTAAGCAAGGAGGTTCTGGTGTGTATCATGGCAAGAATAACTATCTAGATAGTGGTTGTCTTATTTTGTGTTTCCCTGGAAGCAGGCCCCAGAATAAGGATTGAGTACAAATAGTTTACTTGCAAGATGAACCCAGAAACACTGATGAGGGAGCAAGGTAGGGAGGGAAGAGAAGGCAACCAATAAAGTTTAGGCTAAGAAGAAAGTTATCCCTGTGATGCCTGGAGCAAAGACTGATTCTCAGAATATGGTTCATGATTGACCAGCATCAGCATCACCTGGGCACTGGTTAGAAATGCAAATACTCAGGTCCTACTTCAGATCTACTGAATCAGAAACTGATGTGGACCCAACAATCTGGTCTAACAAACCCTGTAAGTGATGTTGATGCTCACTTGAGTTTGAGAACTGATGAGTTAGGGAAGGCTGGGAGCAAATGCAGAACACCTGTCTCAGAGTTACTCCATCATGGGGGAGAAGGTAGCTGGGATATTTATACACCAACTCCCATCAGTCATTATTGAGGACTGTTAGGGAGAAGGTGCTGGAAATACCATTAATTCTCCTGCATTTTCGCCTGTGGTGCCCTTGGTCAGAATGGATTCTAGAGTAAACTCTTGGCAATGAGATTTTGGTTCTGGCAGCTCAAAGTCCTAGGAGCAGTAAAATTTCCAGGCCCTGGGGCATATGGGTGGGAAACCAACAGCTACTATTGTGGTGTCTTAAGGATCGGGATAATGCACTAAAGAGCATAATGCACTGCCTTTCACATAAACCCATTCTATATCAAAATCTAAGGGTAATACAAAGATTAACAAGCTGTAATCCCTGCCCTCAAGGAGTAGACAGTTTACAAAGAGAGCTAGGATGAAGACCATTAAGTAGAATCTAAGGCAGGGTGCAATAAATGCCACAGATGATGGAAGTGCGGGAGGGAGAGAGCATATCTGATATGAGGAGGAAGAAAGACATTCGTGAATCAGTGGCATCTGAGATGGGAGGGGTAGGCTTTTTGGCAGGCTGAGATGAAACAAGAGGGGTGACTGAACTGTGGAGAAGGACACAGGTTGCTATATTAGCTGCCTCATCATCATTGAAACTCAAGTGCCTATTGTATCTGCATATTTGAGCTGCACATATCCATCAAAAAAATGGAAGTAACTTCCGTGGCTAACAAATTTAATGTAAGAGTGCTAAAGGTTAGTATTTCTTTGCCACTTCACATCTCCAATAGCCTCAGTGATTTTCTGGGAAAGAATTAAGGCTTACTGGTTTGAAAAACATAGAAGGATGTTTGAAGCAGCTACACAGATGTGCAGCTTTCCTGGGACTTGTATAGAAATGAAAAAGTGCTGACAATTTTTTTCAGTAGCACTATTATCATTATAACATAACGCATAGTCTTAGCCAAAGCTGTAATATGTACTGTGAGAATTTTGCACATGTAAGTTAAAAAACCAGTTCTGAGGAGGATGGTGGAGTGGAGAGAGGAAATAAGCTGGTAGAACGAATACAGAATTTCATACTTTTGAGGATTTTTTTACCGGGATCCCAGATCTCACAGCAAATATATCCCTCTACTCTGCTACCCTACTTCACAGATTTCTTTCTCGTCCACCTCACTAAAGCCATTGCTATGGACTGAATGTTTGTGTCCCTCACCCTCAAATTCATATATTGAAGCCCTAACCCCCAATGTGAAGGTATTCAGAGGTGGAGTCTTTGGGAGTAATTGGGTCACGAGGGTGTAGCCCTCATAAATGGGATTAGTGCCCTCATAGGCAGAGACATGAGAGAGATGATATCTCTCTCCATCATGTGAGGCTATAATAAGAAGGAGCCTGTCTGCAAACCAGGAAGAAAAATAGATACCAAATCTACTGGCACCTTGGTCTTGGACTTCTCAGCTTCTAGAACTGTGAGAAATAAATGTTTGTTGTTTAAGCCACCCAGTCTATGGTATTTTGCTATAGCAGCTCAAGCAGACTAAGACACCAACCCCTTAGGTTTCGATTCCTCCCATATAGGCTACATTTCATTGCATCCCCGATGCCTCCCTCTCATTTCCCATGTGTGGGATCAAAGGAAAATGGCTCATAATTGGTCCTATATCAGGGCTCTCCTTTTTTATTGAAGAGGGATTTTTCTTCTTACTTTCTTTTTTCTGAGTCCTTGAGAATACAGTGAGAGAATAAGGCTAGGGGAAAGGAAAGAGGGGTTAATAATGAGGTGCTTAGGCAAAGAGGAAGGGAAGAAGCTTAAAGTATTGAAAGAGAGCAAAACAAGACACTTCACTGCCAGCTGGGCTCTCCTCTCTACTGTATTTTCCAACATACTGTGGAAAGTGGTGTGTGTGTGTGTGTGTGTTATTCACACACACAGTGTGAAATCTATTAGTAGAACTTGGAAGAACTTGCTCAAATAGTTGGAGACCTGCTGAGAGATTTCTTGTTTCAAAGCTTTAAGTGTTAAGGTATCTAGTGGTGGCGAATCTCAAGGTGTGTATATATGATGCATGAGGTATTAAAGAGCACATATCCACACTGTATTCTTTGTTTGCAGATGGGCTTGTCACCACCATATGAACCAAACTCTTCAAATTATGGACAAATAAACATTCTTATGTTATAAACTGGGAGACAAAGTTCCCAGTTTATATGATGTATATAATTTAGATGTTGCAAAACACCATCTCCATTAGCTCAAGATTAAACATTATGCTAAGATTCTTTTTTTCTTTTTTGTGAGGAAGGTCAGCCCTGATCTAACATCCATGCTAATCCTCCTCTCTTTGCTGAGGAAGACTGGCTCTGAGCTAACATCTATTGCCAATCCTCATCCTCTTTTTCCTCAAAGCCCCAGTAGATAGTTGTATGTCATAGATGCACACCCTCCTAGTTGCTTTATGTGGGATGCGGCCTCAGCATGGCCGGAGAACCGGTGCATCGTGCGTGCCTGGGATCCGAACCCGGGCCACCAGTAGCGGAGCGCACCCACTCAACCGCCAAGCCAGGGGGCCGGCCCAACTAAGATTCTTTTTAAGTGTATATAAAGCATGTAAATGTCAATTGCTTGACTCACTGGTCACCTATTATGCTGATTTAATATTTTACAAAGGGTTGAATACTTGCACATGACTTTGTAAATTATTTCCCCAATGTTTCCTCTAAGGGAGGACTTCACCACAGATAAAGCACTGGGGTGTTAGGAGTATTTGTTGGTTAAGTCAAGCCAAAAGATGAACTGAGAGCAGTGAGTCTGGTGGTGATCACAGTTCTATTACAGAATTAGAATCAGTACTTGTCTGCCAACAAGTCTGTCCATTGTATAGACTGAATAGAATTATAGAATAGAGTATAAAACTCAGCAGACAAATCAGAGAATGAAGGTAAAGTAGTTAAAATATATCAACAATCCATTCGGTATTTCAGTCTGAAAACAAAATGCAGTATCTTTCAAGTACACCATGCACTTCTTTCATTCCTTTACTTAATAAATATTTATTGAAGAATTCCTAATATATGGCCCTAGGGGGGATACAAAAGGGAATTAAGAAATGACCTTTGCCAGACATCTCCAAAATGACCCCAACCTCCGTCTCCTGATGAAGATCAACAATGAGACAGCTATCCACCAACAGAAGCAGCTCTAGGAGGGCTCTGGAGTCCACTTAAAAATTTTTGGCAACACAGTGGAACAAAAAACCCAACAGTAACCACAGAAGAAGAGAAGGAACATAGCTTCATTTTGCTGCATTGTCTCATCCCCAAGGCTGGCATTACTCAGAGCCAAGAGGAAACTTCTCAGCTAGAAAGAGTTCCTCTTGCCAAAAAAGGAAAAGTGGGGAGAGCGACCAGCTTCCTCGGCCTTTCGAGGCACTGAACCAAAGTCTGGCTTTGGTTTCACCTCAACCAGCCTGGCAAAGTTCAGATATATGGAGATGGCTAGGAATAGGGGACAAAAGCAGGGACTACCGGTAGCAGCCATGCAGTGGGAAAAATTGTGGTTCACGGTGACCTGTTCTGCAACCAAACCCAGCAGATTTCACCACTAAAGGAACTAAAGAACCAGTATAGCCACTTAGGACCCCTTGCAGATTTCACCAACTTTCACTCCACAGGTATTTCCAGTCATTAATGCTAGCTTCCTGAGCCTCTCCTCACTCCCTCCTCCACCCTGTCCATGTCAGAGCCCAGGAACTGCAGCCAGCTCAGGCCTCTGCAGCTGTGTGAGTGTAAGATGCCAGCCTAGATCCCCACAGCTGACCCCCACTGCCATGTGCATGCTAAGAGCTAGCCCTTTAGCTGTACACAAACATGTAACCAGACTAGACTGCAACATACACGCCAGGGAGGTAGAGGGGAGACTGTATAGCCATGGGAGAGCACACCAACAGCCAGAGCCCCTGCAGTTGCTTGTGGACCCAGATCAGGCCCTGTCTTCTGTCACTGGCCTGCACTACTGTGCTCACCTGCAGCTAGCCTCTCCAACTGTGCTCATGCACGTTCCCAGCCTGACCCCTGCCACTGGCCTCCACTGCAGTGTGCATGCCCAGGGTAAGACTGTGCAGCTACAGCAGAGCATGCTGACAGCCAGGAATCCCACAGCTACCAGTGAGCCCATAGTTGGCCCCAACCCTCGCTGCCTGCCCTGGCCCTCACCACTATGTACATGTCTGCAGCTGGCCCCTCCACTACATCGGCACCTACAGCTGGCCTCTGAAGCTGAGTATGCTAATACCACTGGTTCTAGCTACCACTACTACCTGCAGTGGTCCCTAACCACTAGACCTGGAGAGACCACTAAGGACCCCAGCATTCTTTGCAGCCACAGTGCACCTGCCCACCCCCAAGAAATTGGCCAAGGACCACACAGTTGTCGATGCTACGGACCCCAACAGCCTAAGTTGCAGAGACATCATGCCCCCACCCCAGCCCAGTGCCACCATATGCTCCCACACTTGGTGCCCTGCACCACTAGACCCAGGGTCACAGCAAGCTCCAGTGTGCCCCCATCTGCAAGTGAAAGTGTTCCCTTAGTGAAGTTAGTCCATAAAGTCTGGAAGAGGTTATTGCTTCTTCAAATGTGCAAATGTTTATGCAAGGCTACAGGAATCATGCAGAATCAGAGAAACATGACTCCACCAAGGGAATATAGTAAACCTCCAGTAACTGTCCCAAAGAAATGGAGTTCCAAAATTTCCTGACAATGAATTCAAAATAATTGTTCTAAAGATGCTCAGAGAGCTACAAGAGAACACAGACAAAAAATTTAACAATGTCAGGAAAAAAGACAAGAACGAAATAGAAGTTTAATGAAGATACAGAAAACATAAAAAAGAACCAAATACTAATATTGGAACTAAAGAATATACAACGACTCATCTGAAGAATTCAATAGTGAGCTTCAATATGAAACTCATCCAAGCAGGAGAGACAATCAGTGAGCGAGAAGATAGATTAATTGAAATTATCCAATCAAAGGAGCAGAAAAGAACGAAAAGGAATGAAGAAAGCCTACAGGACTTATGGGACACCATTGAGAGAAACAATGCAGGTGTCTTTGGAGTCCCAGAAAGAGAAGAGAGGAAAAAGGGAATAGAAAACTTATTTAAAGAAATAATGGCTGAGAACTTCCCAAACCTGAGGAGATATTTGGACATCTGAGTTCATGAAGCTAATAAGCACTCTAAAATTTCAAACTAACTTCCAATCCAAAACTAACTTTTCCAAGACCCACTAAAATGAAACTTTCTAAAATCAAAGACAAAGAAAGAATTTTAAAAGCAGCAAGAGAAAAAAAATTCTCTCATATGAGGGAATCCCCCCATAAAGCTATCAACGGATTTATCAGCAGAGACCTTGCAGGCCAGAAGAGAATGGGGTGATACATTGAACGTGTTGAAAGAAAGAAAATGCCAACGAAGAATACTTTATTCAGCAATGTTGACTTTCAGAAATGAAGTTGAGATACAAACTTTCCCTAACAAGCAAAAGCTGAGGGAATTTATCACCACTAAACCTGTCTGACAAGAAATGCTGAGGGGGCCGGCCCGTGGCTTAGCGGTTAAGTGCGCGCGCTCCGCTACTGGTGGCCCAGGTTCGAATCCCGGGCTCGCACTGACCCACTGCTTGTCAGGCCATGCTGAGGCGGCATCCCACATACAGCAACTAGCAGGATGTTCAACTATAATGTACAACTATCTACTGGGGCTTTGGGGAGAAAAAGGGAAAAAAAAGGAGGAGAATTGGCATGGATGTTAGCTCAGGGCTGATCTTCCTCACAAAAATAAAAGAAATGCTGAAAAGAGTTCTTCAAGCTGAAATGAAAGGATGCCAATTAGTAACATGAAAACATATGAAAATATACAACACACTAGTAAAGTTAAGCATAGAGTCAGATTCAGAATACTGTAATACTGTAATATGCATTAACTACTTAAATGTAGTATAAGGGTTAAAGACAAAAGTATTTTAAAAAGCCATAGCTACAGCAATTTGTTAATGGATACAGTAGATAAAAAGATGTAAATTGTGACATCAAAAAGATAAAAGAGGAGGATTGAAAGGGTAAAGTTTTTCTGTGCAATTGAGGTTATCAGTATAAAATAGACTATTATATATATGCATATGTATATGTAAAAGATGTTTTCTGTAAGCCTTATTGTAACCATAAAGCAAAAACCTACAGTAGATTTGCAAAAGATATAGAAAGGGAATCAAAGCATACCACTATGGAAAATCATCAGTTCACAAAGGAAGGCAGCAAGAGAGGAAGAAAGGAAAAAAGAAACTACAAAACAGCTGGAAAACAATTGATAAGATTGCATCAGTAAGTCCTTACCTATTAATAATTATCCTAAATGTAAATGCATTGAATTCTCCAATCAAAAGATATAGAGTGGCTGGATAGATATAAAACAAGATCCAACTATCTCTTGCCTAAAAGAGATTTGCTTCAGTTTTCCAGACACATATAGGCTGAGAGTGAAAGGTTGGAAAAAGATATTCCATTCAAATGGAAACCAAAAGAGAGCAGGAATAGCTATAATTATATCAGACAAAATAGACTTTGGCTGATAACAAGAGAAAATATGGTCATTGTATAATGATAAAGGGATTCATTCATCAAGAAGATATAAGAATCATATATATATATATATATATATATATATATATATATATATATATATCCACCCAACATTGGAGTACCTAAATATATTAGGCAAATACTAACAGATATGAAGGAATAAATAGACAACAATACAATAATAGTGGGGGACTTCAATACTCCATTTTCAACAGCGGATATATCACTCAGACAGAAAATCATCAAGGAAACATGGGACTTGAACCATAACTTAGAATAAACGAAACTAAAAGACATGTACAGAACATTCTATCTAACAGTAGCACATGGAATATTTTCCAGGATAGATCATAGAATAGATATAAAACAGGTCTTAACAAATTTAATAAGATTAAAATCACACCAAGTATCTTTTCTCACCACAATGGCAAGAAACTGGAAATCAATAACAGGAGGAAAGCTAGAAAGTGTACAAAATATTTAGAAATTAAATGACACACTCCTCAACAACCAATGGGTCAAAGAAGAAATAAAAAGAGAAATCAAAAACATTTTGAACAAACAAAAATGGAAACACAACAGCAAAATCTATGGGATGCTACAAAAGCAGTTCTAAGAGGGAAGTTTATAATGACAAACGCTTAAATAAGTAAAAAGAAAGATATCAAATAAACCACCTAACTTTACACCTCAAGGAACTACAAAAAGAGAACAAACTAAGCCCAAAGTTAGCAGATGGAAGGAAGTAACAAAGATCAGAGCAGAAGTAAATGAAATAGAGATCAGAAAAGCAACAGAAAAGATTAACAAAACTAAGAGCCAGTGTTTTTGAAAGAAAAAATTGACAACTTTTAGCTATACTAACTAAGAAAAAAAGAGACGACTCAAATAAGTGAAATCAGAAACAAAAAAGGAGACATTACTACGGATACCACAGAAACACAAAGGATCATAAGAGACCACTATGAACAGTAATATGCCAATGAATTGGACAACCTAGAAGAAATGGATAAATTCTTAGAAACATACAACCTACCAAGACTGAATCATGAGGAAATAAAAAATCTAACAGATCATTAATGAGTAAGGAGATTGAATTGGTAACCAAAAACCTCCCAACACAGAAAAGCTCAGGGACAGATGATTCCACTGGAGAAATCACCAAATATTGAAAGATGAATCAATGCCAATCCTTCGCAAACTCTTCCAAAAAACTGAAGAGGAGGCAGCACTCCTGAACTCATTTTATGAGGCCATCATTATCCTAATACCAAAGCCAGATAAAGACACCTCAAGAAAAGAAAGCCCATAGACCAATATCCTTAACGAACATAGATGTAAAAATTCTCAACAAAATATTAGCAAACCAAATTCAACAGAACATTAAAAGGATCATACACCATGATCAAGTGGATTTATCCCTGGGATACAAGAATGTTTCTACATATGCAAATCAATAAATGTGGTACATAACATTAATATAATGAAAGATAAATATCTTATGATCATCTCAATAGAAGCAAAAAAAAGCATTTGACAAAATACAACATCCATTCATGATAAAAATTCTCAGCAAACTGAGTATAGAAGGAACATACCTCAACACAATAAAGGGCATGTATGACAAACTCATAGGTAACATCACATGAAACTGTGAAAGGTTGAAACCTTTTTCTCTAAGATCAGGAACAAGACAAAGGTGCCCACCCTCAGCACTCCTATTTAACATGGTACTGTAAATCCTAGCCAGAGCAGTTAGGCAATAAAAAAGAAATAAAAGGCATCTAAACCAGAAAGAAAGAAGCGAAATTGTCTCTATTTGCAAATGATATGATCTTATATAGAGAAAATCCTAAAGACATCACAAAAACTCTTAGAACTACCCAACAAATTCAGTAAAGTTGCAGTATACAAAATCAACATACAGAAATCAGGTGTGTTTCTGTACACTAACAATGAAATATCTGAAAAAGAAATAGAGAAAACAAGACATTCACAACAGCATCTAAAACAATAAAATACTGAGGAATAAATTTAACCAAGGACGTGAAAGATCTGTACACTGAAAACTATAAGACATTGATGAAAGAAACTGAAGAAAACACAAATAAATGGAAAGATACCCTGTGTTCATGGATATGAAGAATTAATATTGTTAAAATGTCTATACACCAAAAGTGATCTGCAGATTCAATGAAATCCCTATCAAAATTGCAAGAGCATCTTTTAGAGAAATACAAAAAACACACCTAAAATTTGCATTGAACCACAAAAGACCCTGAATAGCCAAAGCAATTCTGAGAAAAAAAGAACAAAGCTGGAGGCATAACACTTCTTGATTTTCAGCTATGTTACAAAGCTACAGTAATTAAAACAGTATTGTACTAGAATAAAAACAGACACATAGACCAACAGAACACAATCAAGAGTCCAGAAATAAACTCTCACATATATGGTCAACTAATATTTGACAAGGGAACTGAGAATACTCAATGAGGAAAGAATAGTCTCTTCAATAAATGGTGTTGGGAAAACTGGAGAACCACAAACAGAAGAATGAAATGGGATACCTATCTTACACCACTCACAAAAATTAACTTGAATTAGGTTAAAGACTTAAAGATAAGAACTGAAACTGTAAAATTCCAAGAAGAAAAACAGGGATAATCTCCTTGACATTGGTCTTGACAATGATTCTTCAGATATGACACCAAAAGCACAGGCAACCAAAGCAAAAATTAACGTGGGACTAATCAAACTAAAATGCTTCTGCGTAGCAAAAGAACAATCCACAAGATGAAAAGGCAACCCATGGAATGGGACAAAATATTTTCAAATCGTGTATTTGATAAGGGGTTAATATTCAAAATATATAAAGAACTCATACAACTCAATAGCCAAAAAAATAAGCAATCTGATTTAAAAATGGGCAGAGGAACTGAACAGATATTTTTCCAAAGAAGACATACAAATGGCCAACAGGTATATGAAAAGGTGCTTAACATCACTAATCAATAGGGAATGAAAATCAACACCACAATAAGATATCACCACACTCCTGTTATAATTATTATTATCAAAGAGGCAAGAGATGACAATTGTTAGCAAAGATGTGGAGAAAAGGGAACCTGTGCACTTGGTGTGCTGTTGGTGGGAGTGTAAAGTGGTACAGCCACAGTGGAAAACAGTATATAGAGTTTCCTCAAAAAATTAAAAATAGTACTACCATATGATCCAGCAAGCAACTCCTGGGTATATATTCAAAGCGATTGAAATCAAGATCTTTATGAGATATCTGCACCCCCATGTTCATTACAGTATTAATCACAATATCCAAGATATGGAAACAACCTAAGTGTCTATTGATGGATGAATGGATAAAGAAGTGGTATATATATATACAATGGAATATTATTCAGCCATGAGACAGAAGAAAATCCTGCCATTTGAAACAACGTGAATGAAACTTGAGGGCATTATGCTAAGTGAAATATGTCAGAAGGAGAAAGGCATATGCTGTATGTTCTCACTTACATGTGGAATCTAAAAAAGCCAGAGTCATAGAAACTGAGAGTAGAGTGTGGTTGTCAGAGGCTGGGAGCTGAGGAAAGACGGAGATGTTGGTCAAAGGGTATAAACTTGCAGTTATAAAATGGCTAAGATCTGGGGATCTAATGTACAGCATGGTGATTATAGTTAATAATACTTTATTATGTGCTTAAAAGTTGCTAAGATAGTAGATTTTAAATGTTCTTACCAAAAAAAAGAAATGGTAATTATTTGAGGTGATAGAGGTGTTAGTTGAGCTATGATGGTAATCAATTTGCAATATATGAGTGTACCAAATAAACACATTGTACACCTTAAACTTACACAATGTTCTATGCTAAATAAATCTGGGAAAAAAGGAAATGATCTTGCCTATAAATACATTATAATTTAGTTCTATATAAGATAAAGCTAGTATATATACTATGTCATAAAAAGTAAGTGGTATATAAAGGTATGCATTGAGTTCATTATATATTGGAGAAGGAGGGAGGAAGGGAAGAAAGAAAGAATTTTGATATACAAGATAGTTTTTGCAGGGTCAGGAATTTGACAAATATTAAGCTGTATTATGCTAATTAGATGGGTTTACCAGGTTTCACAGGGAGAGCACCAGTGTGGAAACTGTAATGTGTATCTACCTGGCACCCTGAACAGGCGGTCGTATGAGAACTGGGTGCTGCTTCATATGCTACAAGTCTTCACAGCTTTATGGAAGCAGTACCAGTCATCATTTAGTCACTTCTCTTACACTGTATTAGGAACTTATCTACTTAATGTACAGTGTAACTCAAGTTATAAAATTTTAAACAGGATACAAATTTTATCCTTTTTTCTGTCATGGACACTCATAAAAATATTCCCTGTGCTGTTAATGAAATTTCTAACTCAACTGAAATATGCAATATGCAACACTGCCTGCCATGCAAGTTTAGTTTTTATACTTTACAATAAGAGCACTTACAGTCCACATTTAAGCAGCACTAATGTGTTGCTAAAGCCAGTAAAAGGAAATGAATTATAGATAGACCCGACCCTTCTCCCTTAGCTTATTCTATTATATTTAGGCATCATGACATATACTCAACATATGGGATACTTTCAAATCCTGACCTTTTGTTACAGTTATCTATTGCTACGTAACAAACTACCCCAAAATATAGTGACTGAAAACAATAACTTGTTATTGTTGCTCACTGTTTTGTGAGTGACTGAGCTCAGATGGACTATTCTTGCCTGAGGTCATTCACATAGCTGCAGTCAGATGGCAGATGAGCCCCAACTGAAGGCCCAGCTGGGCTGGATGTCCATAACAGCTTTTTAACTCACAAATCTTGTGCCTCACCTGGGAAGCCCAGAAAAAGGGGGATTGACTGTATATTTCTCTCTATCCATAGAGCTTCTCCATTTGGCCAGCGAGTTTGGGCTTCCTTACAGCATGCAAGTCTTAGTATAGACTTCTTACATGGTGGCTGGCTTTCCCTTGAACACACATTCCAAGAGACCAACGCAGAAGCTGCACAGCTTTTTAAGACCCAGTCTCAAAATTAACACGAAATCACTATACAGGACATAATTACTGGGAAGCAGGGTTCTCCAGGGAACCCATCTTTGAAGACTAAAGACCACATCTGTCCTGTATACCGTATTGAAATATAACAATGTCTAGCTTTGTTAGATTCTTGTTATACTCAAATCAGGTAGTCAAAAAGTATAAAGAATTTACTTTCAAAAGGGGACCTAGAATTATCATTTAAAATCTGCATCAGAGCTTATAGAAGTTTAACAAATTATTTAATTAATGATTACTAATTATCTATTATGTGCCAGAGACTGTGCTGGATACTGATGAATTCTGGTAGGTAGGTGGGGTAGACACATGAGGAAATTGAAGTTCAGAAGACTTGAATGGAGGTAGGCTTGGCTTCTCAAAAGGCAGCAGAATCAGATGCCCATACAATGCAGTGGCACTGGGAACATTTGCTGATATAGGAAACAAGACAAAGAGAAACAGAACAAAATCTTGCACTGCATTTTTATAAATAAGACAATGTGCTATAACATGTTCTGTAGTTTAACACTGAAAATTTGAGGGACGGACTTGTAATGTATAGTAAAAAGAAAAAAATCCTTATTGTCTCTTAAAGTATACCTCACCCAAAAACACATTTGCCGAGTATCATGCTCAATGGCAGTGGTTCTCAAACTTTAGAGAGCATCAGAATCATCTCAGGCTTGTTAAAAACACAGGTTGCTGGGCTCCATTCCCAGACCTTCTGATTCAGTAGGTCTGGGGTGGGGCCCAAGTACTTGCATTTCTATCAAGTTCCCAGGTCATGTTGATGCTGCTGTTAAGGGGACCACACTTTGACAATCACTGCTATGTGATTACCTACAATGTAGAAGAGTGATTAAAGGCATAGACGCAGAGACATTGACAGAGAGGGGGTGAATCTTAAACATGTTACTTAATCTTTCTAGCTTGGTTTCCTGACCTTTATAATTAAGACAATTAATAGTAGCTACCTCATTAGATTGTTGTACAGATGCAATGATATATATAGTGTGAGCTCAATAAATATTAACCATACTAATAATTATGATTCTATAAGAAACATAGTGCTATTCTTATATATCTTACCTAAAGGGCATTATATGCTTTGTGTAATGAATGGTACACCTGTTTGCTCTGCAATCATCTTCCAGATTTCCTGCAGTCATCTCCCAGCTGACCACTGTGAGAATTGTGCCTTTCCCTGCTCCCTTTTATCTGTTTTCTCCCTTGTATACAGTGCATAAAATCTAGCAAATAAGTATTTATACTAATCTACAGAATCAAAAAATAAATCTGACTGTTTTCAAGTTAAACTCCTCCTGGGATTGGTATTAAAAGAGAATTAGGTTTGCATTAGTTGAGCTTTGCGGGATTCCCTGATAATGCCTCAGCAATCAAAATGTAATTATAAAATAGGGATGTTTCAACTGCACAATATTTTTTTTCTATTCAGTGTGAACTCTAATAGTCAAACATGCAGTTGCATTAAGGTGAAGGTAGACTAAGTTCCAGATCACTTACCAAGCTGTGTGGTCAAACACAGGGCAATAGTTAACAACAAAACCCAATAATAAATAAATCACAACATATTTCCTTGACTGTCAAGAAATGTCATAACTCTTGCTTCTCCAATAATGTGGTCCTTGCTGTGAGGCTGCCGGGAGTGAATGGGATGGAAATGTAATCACCCTGGTCTTCTTTTCTCTATACCATTGCTTCATCCACTGGGCCACACTCAATCTTTTTCTGTGCCTCAGTTTACTCATTCAAACTGGATTAACATTTTTCAACACATTATTTGTAGACACTGGTAAAATGAGACACTCAGTGGAAAAAGTTCCCTGTAGTCAAAGAAGTTCTGGAAGCATTTCAAGCTCTACCTTCTTCTTCAAGAGTCAAGACATATTAACATTTGCAGGACTCTGAGGATCCCTATTCTAAAGAGACCAATGTTTTCTGAGTATAATAGACCATCAATATTTCATAGCAACTGAATTTCCAAAGGATATACTTTGAGGAATGCTGCTCCAAGTCCTAATTGCCCCACACTTAGTGGATTGTAGAAGTTCATGAACTGTCAATTAATGATTCCTTATCCAGCAAAACTATCCTTCAAAAATGAGACAAAATAAAAGCATTCCTAGACAACAAAAACTCAGAGAATTTCTTGTTAGCACATGTGTCCTCCAAATATTTATTTAGGCTAAAAGGAAATGACACCAGGTGTGGAGCCAAATACACAAGAAGAAATGAAGAGCAGGGAAATGATGAATATGTGAGTAAATATAAAATACTCTCACAATACATATTTTTTGTTTTTTCTTAATTTCTTAAAAATACACTTAAGATTGTTTAAAGCAATGATTATTACACTATTACTGTGTTTATTGCATATGTAGATGTAATACATATAACAATAATAGCACAAAGGAGGGGAGGATGGAGCTATATTTTACTATAATTAGGTCAGTATTAATCTGAAGTGGACTGTGATAAATTCAGATGGGGAGGTGGGGGAAATGGAGAGATGTTGGTTAAAGAATGCAAAGTTGCAGTTACGTAAGATGAATAAATCTAGAGATCTAATGTGTAGGAATGTTCAATACAGAATAATACTGTATTAAATACTAGGAATTAGCTAAAAGAGTAGATTTCAGGTGCTCTCATCACACACAAAAAAGAGTAACTATGTGAGGAGATGGATATATTAATTAGCTTCGCTATGTATATAGACATCAAAACATCATATTTACACCTTGAATATATATGATTTGTATTTTAAACAAAGATGCATATTGTAATGCCTAGTGTAAACCACGTTGAAAATTGACTCAAAAAAATCAGAGCTAAAATCTCAATACAGTAATTAAAATGGCTTACTGAAAAATATTGGTTTAATACACAAAAAAGGAGTAAAAGATGAATGAGATAATGACAACAGCAAAAATACATAAAACATATAGAAATAGCAAAATAACAGACGTAAACCCAACCATATCAATGCTTACATTAAGTATGAATGCACTAAAGATCCAATCAAACAAATCAGCAATCTAAATAAGAAAAAGCAAGATTTAATGATATGCTCTGTTTAAGAGAACTAGTTTAGATTCAAAGATGCAGACAGGTTGAGAGTCAAATGAAGAAGACAGACCACGCAAACCATACCCAGAAGAGAGCTGAAGCGCCTATATTAAAAGGGTAATGGAAAATTTTTATTTAAAAATATGTGTTTATAAAATGCTAGAAAGCACTTTTTTTTGCAAATATTTAAACATATTATTGAAAATCTAGATGTTCTTTTAAAATGTACAAGCGGATACAATATTTTTTAAAAATTCTATTAGGGCTATGGAAGTAAAAATGTTTGAAGTCTGCTCTTCTACACAAATTCTGTCATTGTACAGAGAAATAAATAAGTGTCACGGGGTTCTGACTTATCCAAAATCACACAGTTTACAGCAATGTCAGTAGGAAAAGCCATACTGTTTCTTGATCCTGTGTTTCTTGCCCATTTTAAAGAGGCACCGTAGGATGATGATGAAGTTCATGGAATTTGGAGCTCCATTTATTAAATCTAACTCCAACTCTTGTCAGCTGTGTGACCTTGTAGAGTTTTCTTAACTTCTCTGTGCCTCGATGACCCCATCTGTAAAACGGGGAGAATAATGGTATATATCTCACAGGAATTTTATGAGGTAATACATGTAGAATACTTAGAACGATACCTGGCACAAGGCAAGCACTCCATAAATGTGAGTTATTTTTATTCAGAGCTTTGGAATGTTCTAATAAATGTGCTAGAGATCAATCATTATCACATCTGCCAGCACATTTCCACAATGCTGGCACAGATTTCAGAGCTCCTGACTCAGATGTTGAATGTGCATCTGTACGTGAAGCCGGTTTAGCAGTCAGCATTGGCGAGATGGAGCTGCAAAGAGGCAGCACTGAAGAAAAGCCTGCTAACAAGATAGTATGCGCTGAACTCAGCAGGTTTGTCTGTTACTGCTGATGAAGGGGAGACAGTGCAAAATGTGAGATGTGGGACACTCGGAGGAAAGTCTATATGATGCATATAATTTATTGCTTGCTGGAAGACTAGAAATGGAACACTAGGTCAGGAGGACAGCCAGATGGCAACTCACTGACCTCGGGAATTCTCTTTGTGAAGAGCAGCTTTTTTTTTCAGCCTTCTGCTCTTCACTTCCCTTCCTGAACTCATGTGCCCGGCTCCCCCAGACACAAGCAGCATTCTCTTGCTCCTGTGCCTTTGCGCATATGGATCACTTGTTCTGGAACATCTCGCACCCACTTGGTACTTTTCCTTTCCCGCCTTTTGCAACCTCCTTAGTAGAGTGCAATTCATTCAACTGAGCACTTAACATGTCCTGATCGCTAAGATGAGCACCGAGGCTACAAATTCACGCAATTATAGAATCAAGTGTGAGAGAGTGTCCTTATCACCCTTATCACCCTCTCTAAAAGAGAGGTAGGCACAGGTGTTCTGTGAGTACAGATGAGGTATCTCACCCAGCCTGGGGGTGATCAGCAACCACCCCCTGAATGGTTTGGGGAGTGGTGGTTAACGCTATAAGGAGAAGAAGCAAAGGCAGTGCCACACGCACGGGTCAGAGGGGAGAGTGGTGTGCTCATTGTGGCTGGAGACTAGGGCGCTTGGAGGGCAAGTGAATTAAAATGAAACTGGAAAGGTGGGAAGGGGCAGATCATGAAGGAGCTTAGAATGATGAACGCCTTGCTAAGGACTTTGGATTTTACTGTGACCATCATGGGAAGCCACTAAAGGACCTTAATCACTACAATAATTTTACCGGATTTGTATTTCAGAAAGACCACTTTGACAAAAGTATGAAGAATGGATGGATTATAAGAGTGGGAGCCAGAGTGTAACTATTAATTTATTTAGGGGGCTATCGAAAAACATCAACAGGAAGAAGATGAGGACCTGAACTAAGGCAGTGATGGAGAGAAAGAGAAAAGGGGATCAATTTGAGAGACACTCAGGGAGTAATCAGTGTTCTTTGAGATCTAATTGGAAATGTGAAGTGAGGCAGAGAGTGCAATACAGGATGACTCTCAAACTTTTGGCTTTAGTACATGTACAGATGGTGGTACCACTATCAAGAGTATATAAGAAGTGGGATAAGATGAAAAGACCATATTTGAACATGTTCACTTTAAGATTCATTTATTTATTTGTTTAAAAATATTTGCAGAGAACCTGCCTACTAGATGTCAGAACCTGCCTACTAGATGCCAGAGACTACTCTAAGCACTGGGTGTACAGCAGTGAGTAAAACAAGCAGACTTTCCTGCCCTTCTGGAGCTTACATCTAGTAGGGTGTCTATGGACACCCAAATAGATGATTGAATTGGTGCTGGAACTTAGATGAAAGATTTGGTCTAGAAATGTCCATCCAAGGGAAAGCAGCTTATAGTGATAGTCAAAACTATTGTTTAATGAGTTTCTGTACTTAAAAAAAAACTTATTGCACACAGAAAAAGATGTAATTTAGCAGAAGTGTTTAAGTCAATGTGGTCAAAAACTAATATAATCATCGAAAAAGCTAATGCCAATATGTGTTGCGTTAGTAGATATATAGCACTAGAAGTCAGGAGGTGATGATGGAACTTTGTACCTAAAGAAGGCTGTATACCACACTCTAAGTGGGATACAGACAGACTGTAGGGCATTTAGAGAAGAGTGACTGTGAGGGTGGAAGACCTCAAACTACATCTAACGAGGAATGATTAGATCAAACTGAAATGTTTAGCCTGCAGAAAGTGATCATGGCAATCGTCTTAAATTAGTTAAGTCTGTAGAGCTACAAGGGGACAACTAGTATCCATGAGAGGAAGTTACAAAGAGAATTTCAATAATAAGAGCATTGCCATCTCATGCATGTCCCAAGATACTTAGCCTCAGATTCAGTGACGGTTATCCAAGAAACAGAACCAATATGATGTGTGTGTGTGTGTGTTTATATATAAACACACACACACACACATCATATATATATATATATATATATATACATAAAAAGAGATTTATCATAAGAAAGTGGCATGGAATTATGGAGGCTGGCAAATCCCAAGATCTGCAAGGTGAGTCAGTAAGCTGGAGATCCAGGAGAGCTGATGGTATAGCTTCAGTCCAAAGGCCAACAGGTTCAAAACCCAGGAAGAGCCGATGTTTCAGTTTGAGTGTAAATGCAGGAAAAAATGCTGCTGGTCTAGTTTGAAGGCCATTGGGTAGAAAGAATTCTCTCTTACTTAGGAGAAGGTCAGTTTTTTTGTTCTATCCAGGCCTTCAACTGATTGGATGCAGCCCACCTACATTAGGGAGGGTAATCTTCTTTACTCAGTCTACTGATTTAAATGTTAATCTCCTCCAAAAAAACCTGACAAAGATACACAGAATAGTGGTAGACCAAATAGCCGGGTACCCCATGGTTCAGTCAGGTTGACGCATAAAATTAATCATCACAAGTGAGAATTGTTTCTACCTGGGGATTGGTTGATCTCCATCTGGTAACAGACAGCATGGTCAGAATTTTTAGTTAGTCCAACTAAACGAATTCATTTCTGGGTGTTTGTTCAAAGACTTAATTCAAACAAGCTCCAGATTCTTAAAAATAAACCTCACCATGCTCTGAGGTCTCTCTGTTCTCCTCAGAGCATGAAGCCCAGACAGCCATGCTGTTGGTCCAGGTTAGAAATGGTGCACTGCATTTCACAACCATTGTCTAACCCACTTCCCAAACCAAGGATATCGGCAAAAGGCTAACTCTCTTCTCATCAGTTCAAAGTTCTATTTGCCTTTTTAGTCTTTCCTATTGCTTCTTCTCAAGGACCAGACTCAGCAAACAGAAGAAGAGAGAAGGTGAGCATTTAGAATGTATCTTTAATCAGAGGGCTTTCATCTGATCCAAAGCACTGTAAAACTCCAAGCTCTGACAGTGCCTAGTTCCCATTTAATCTTCATTTCTCCATTTCTCGTCAGCTGTGCATGCAGATGCTAAAATCTTGTTTGTTTATCATGGGGCCAAGAAGATTTATGGTTGGGTGCATGTTCAGCTGCCTCCCCTGCTCTCTTGGCACAGCTCCTGAGCTGCACAGCACGGGGGACACTTAAACACGCTTAATAGGGAAGTTGGTCCCACATGTTCCCTGTAGTTCTCATCTGGTTATTTTTCAGCTTATGCTTTGGTTGAAGTTACGGTAATTACAAAGTTATTATTTATCATTTCCATTATCTTTGGGGTCAGAGAGACATCTGTTGAAAGTTAGCATCATCTGTCATGTATGCCAGTTGGTGGTTAGCACCTGAGTGGATGTAAAAAATGAGAGAAGGAGCTGAGTGTCCATGCAGGCTAGCTGTTTGTGTGTCTGTGTGTGTCTGTGTGTGTGTGTGTGTGTATGTATTAAAAAAACCAATCCTGCTGTGAAGTCTCGAGAAGCCTGCCTTCCTGCAAGACCAGTAATGATGAGCTGAAAAGAAACAGGGAATGCTGTGGTCCACGATATTCTTAGGGTTTTCAAGTCACTGATGTGGAGAAAAGTAATGGAGTCAGATGAAGTATTCTGAGTAGCCTTCCTGCTGGGCTATTTATTTTCTTCCCTAATATGCTGCACATAGTTCTCTTTGCAGAGTGAAAATGAGAAAATGGTCTAGGATTTGAAATGCTGTGTTATTTAATGAAGAAGTATGTGATATATATGATCAGTGCTGGCTTTTTGAGAGCCAGCAAATACCTTAATGTTTGCAAATCCAAAGTTATCAGTTGATGCTTCAGTTCAGAATTAGCAAACTTTTTCAGTAAAGGATCAGATAGGAAATATTTTAGGCTTTGTGGGCTGTATAATCTCTCTTGTAACTACTAAATTCTGCTGCTGTAACCCCAAAACATAGGCAATGTGCAAATGAATGAGCGTGGCTGTGTTCCAATAAAACTTTATTTAGAAAAACAGACAGTGGGCCAGATTTGGCTTAAGGGCCATAGTTTACAGACTGCTTTCATTGACATTCAACTAAAAGCTTGCCCCTGAACAAATAGACTGTGGAATAGAGGCTCGAGATGGGATTATAGAGTCAGAAGGGATTAGAATAAGGAGTCCTATACCAAACTGTATAGTTTCCTAGGCATTGGGCCTGTCAGTCTGCCTCAAATTCTCTCTGAATGACATATTTACCCAACTCCCTTTCCTAAAGCTTATATCTATTGAGGCAGACCAACCTTCCTTTAGGATTATGTTCTACCAATCCAGTTTTGTTTCATATGCTCTGAAGAGAGAAAATTTTGGTGTGTATCTTTCTCTTAGCACCATGAAAATATGGGTGATATTCAAAATTTTCTAGAGCTTAACATTTGGATATTCACAATATGTCTGCAGGGGCCGGCCTGGTGATATAGTGGTTGAGTTCACACACTCTGCTTCAGCAGCCTGGGGTGTGTGGGTTTGGATCCCGGGGGTGGACCTGCTCACTACTCATCAAGCCATACTGTGGTGGTGTCCGCCATGCAAAATAGAGGAAGACTGTCACAGATATTGGCTCAGGGACAATCTTCCTCAAGCAAAAAGAGGAAGATTGGCAACAGATGTTAGCTCAGGGCCAATCTTCCTCACCAAAAAAAAGAAAAGAAAAGAAAATGTGTCTTCAATCTCAGTATTAACCATAGATTGTTATTGTTTTCAAGTCCCTTCATTTACTGAAAGGAAAATAAGCAACTGTGGGACGTGTTAATATCCTACTCCTCTGTTAGATGGGAAGAATCTCACCTAATCCTCAAAGAGGAAAATGAAATCTTTACAGATCAGTGCAGTGAGCCCAATGTCAGCTCAGAGAATGATAATTTGCCCAACCCAAGACCAGAGCTTAGCCCTCAGTGTGTTGAGCTAACCAGGATTTACAATGTGGGGGATAGACTTTGAGTTCAGGTTCACGAATGCTTTTATCTTTTTTCCTAGGTTCATTTGCATTTGATAAGTTTAGGAGATCTTATTCTGCTCTTCTGGATTTGTTCCACCAAGGAAGTTCTTAAAAGGACTAGGAAACCAGGACCAACTTGAACTTTCATAAGGAAATGAAACTGAAACCAAAGAAGTTTACTTGAATTTTAGAAACCATGAGGCAAGAATTTTAAAAAGTGTTAAAATTTGCTGAAATTCAAGAATAAAGTTAAGTGTGGCCTAGATTTAGTATGTGTATTTTCTTTTCCACTGGTGGAATTAGTGGAAACAATTAGTTCTGAGAAGCTTGCTCTTCCTCTGTGGGCAGAAAGCATGGAACTTGGGAGACCTATGGTAGGAAGCAGTGTCCTTCACATGAATACCACCAGCCAATATGTACATCAATTCCAGCCAGATTTTTCAGGTATGTGGTTGAAGGTTTACACAGACCAGCTGGAAAAGTTCCTTCAATGTCTTAACGTGCATCTGCTACTTTCCGAACTCAGCCACTCACTATGAAGCTTATGGACAGACTAAAAAGGGTTATGAAAGTGACAATGATCCTTTTCTGTTTAGGATTGGGGATAAACTGCTTTAGATAGGATAAAAATGTGTTCAATTTACAGGAATCAGAAAAAAGAAAAAATATGTGTATTTTAGGATCTAAAAATCCCTTAACAAGCTCTTTAAAGATATTGCCTTTGACATCAATTAGTTTTATTTAGTATAAACTCATATAAAATGACTCATTATTAAAGTCTTGGCTATATCTCTGACTATATTTCTTCACATAGTGTTCCAATAATTACGTACATAGGCAGATATTAATGAGCCAACATAAATGTAAGTAAAAATGTGATTTATCTTGTTACTGAGTGAGAGGCTTTGCCTGTGCTAAACATTTGGTACTGGCAATTGGTTGATTGCTACAGGACCAATAGTTGGTGTAAATGTCATATATTGTTTTTCAATCGTATATAAAAATATCAATTTAAAATAAAATTAAAAACAATAAAAGATAAAAAACTCTAAAATTTTGGAATTTGAACAATGTGCATAAATTTCAGAAGTATATCAAACTCTTTCATATACCAAAATTTGAATAATTGACAGAAATTGCTTTTAAGGTTGTGTATTTAAAATGTTATTTCCTTTTTAGAGAATAAATAAATAAAATTTGTGTGGTTAAGTCTTTTTTTCACTACTGGGAGCAATCGAGATGACCAATAGGCGTAAGCACTCAAGAAAATGGTACCTCCAAGGTATTTCACTACCTCCCCACTCATGAGATAAATTAGTAAGAAAGCCTCCACAGAATCATAGCCTCAGTTGTTAGTTTACAGGATTTATTATCAA
This sequence comes from Diceros bicornis minor, assembly GCF_020826845.1. Lineage (NCBI taxonomy): Eukaryota > Metazoa > Chordata > Mammalia > Perissodactyla > Rhinocerotidae > Diceros > Diceros bicornis. The sequence goes on from NC_080768.1 coordinate 33,176,125, forward strand.
AAGTGCAAAGATATTGCTGGACGTGGAAATAATTATTAAAAGCTTTTCTTACACAGAATTTGCATTGTTGACCAGTTGCAATGTAAATAATTTAATAGAAACAATTACCAATGAAAACTGCAAAAGCTCAATTTTGTATGGATTGACTATTAATTTGTTAAACAATGATTACTTGCTTAATGCTTACTGTGTATGCTATGTTGTACTGGGAGCTATGGAGGTTACAGGAAAATATAAGTTAGGGAACTGTTTTATCACCAGGATCTGGGACTGACTCATCTTTGCATCACCCATAATGGCTGGAACAGTCTTAGTAATAACTAGCAATAGTAATAAGCATTACTCACTATTTCTTAAGTGCATAAAATCTACTGGGAACATGTCATGTATAGATATAAAGGAAATAAGCCTAAGGCACTAGTACGAAAATGATCTACTGACCTTTAAAATATAAAATTGGGCTATATAATGTACATAGTAGGGTGATATGAGATATGTACTATGCTTGCCCTCTGGCACCAAAAAACATTGTCAAAATTTTTGATAATGTTTTTTGTACTATTTGATCACTAAATTCTGCACATCTCAAAGACCATAGGTAAATGTGCTACGTCTCCCCACAAAAGGAACAATACACAGTAATCTTTATTATTTTACAACAGATTTCAAATTTCCAGTTATGAGTCATTTTTGTCCTTTATAGATGTGTATGCAGGTATATATGCTCTGGGTCTGCATGGCTTTAAAGACACATGTCTAAAAGACATGTGACAAACTGATGAAGATCTTGGAAGGAATAAGCCATGTACACAAATAAATTTCACAGCAGATTTTCTGAGCATAAAAGGACACAACTGATATTCTCGGTGTAGCCTAAACCTTACGCTGCTTGGGGAAATGGCTCCTCATCTTTTCCTTTGTCATTATTAAAATAACTGTATTTCTCTTGCATTCATCTTCTCTTTCAGGGCAAGAATTCAAAGTCCTACGTAAATAAAAATGCATGCAACTGCAGGACACTCAGAATGTCTAGACTGTAGAAGAAAGGACATATTTTTTCATTTATATGCCCATGAAGGCTGCATGTCCTGGAATGTGAGAGGAAAGGCAGAGTGGTGTAATGGCAAGATTAGTGACCCAGCCATCAAGATACTCGTGTTCCACTGTAGCTTTGCAACTAGTCACCTTTGGACCTTGAGCAAATCCCTTAACTTCTCTGAGCTTCAGTTATGTAATCTGTAAAATGACATGGTTGCTGGTGCTCAAATCCTGGTTTCTAATACCATTCTCCAATAAAAGTATCTAGCGATACTTAGAAAAAATGTCTGATATGAGGATTGAGGCAGGCACTATACTAGATGAGCCTGGAAGATCTTGTACTGCCAGAAAGTAAGAAAGAGCTCAAAAAACAATATGATAGGACACAGGAGCCAACTCAAAGAGCTCCCAGCAGCTAAAACTAAAACAATTTGAGCAACAACATGTATAATATGGCATTGGATTATAGTTCAAAGGGTAAACCAAAGTATAAAATACCTATCCATGAATTCATACTGATATAAGTAAATAACTGAATAAATAAATAGGGGATAAAAGACAAATCTATAAAAAAGGATTCTAAATAATTTACATAGATTCTCCCCCTCAAGGGTGGAGCATAACTCTTCACCCCTTAAATGAGGCCTACACTTTGTGACTTTCTCCCAAAGAGTATAGTATGAAAAATGGAACAAAAAAGTAACTTCACAGCAGAGAAATCTGGCAAACGCTACTAGTTATGATCAAGGTTACGATCATCAGAGATGAGTCATGTTAGTAGCATGTACCCTTGATATAGTGTGATAAGAAGGCACTTTACCTGTGTAGTCTTCCTCCCAAAAACTATAATCCCAGCCTGACCATGGGGAAAACATAAGACAAACCCAAATGGAGAGACATACTACAAAATACCTAACCAGAATTCATCAAAACTGTCAGGGTCATGAAAAACAAGGAAAGTCTGAAAAACTTGCATAGCCAAGAGGAGCCTAAGGAGACAAAACAACGGTATGTAATGTGATATATTAGTTAGGATCCTGGAACACAAAAAGAAAGTTTGGGAAACTTTAATGAAATCCAAATAAAGAATGAAATTTAGTGAATAAGAATGTATCGGTATTAGTTCATTATTTGTGACAAATGAACCATAGTAATGGACAATGTTAACAATAGGAGAAAGTAAGTGTGGGGTATATGGGAACCCTCTGTACTAACATTTCATCTTTTCTGTAAATTTAACACTATCTAAAATAAAAAGTTTATTTAAACATTGAAAAAAATGACATGGTTGGACTAGATTTTCCATGTTAGCTTTTTATTGTTCCATGACTTTAATTCCTGGGTGTTGAAGTATTATTCGTTTGTTAGTTAGCGCCAGAAGAAATCTGTTTGTCATAGCACAGCATAGTTCATTAGAGAGGAAACTGAGCAATCTCATGTCCCCTACTGCCTTCATCAGTCTTCCTAGCACCAAACACAGAATTCTCAATACATGTTGATTACATGCAAAAAAAAAATTGATCATGATTATCTTTCCCCCTGATAAATAAGGCAAAACAAATCCTCACTCAGGAATGAAAACCAGTCTTGTTTGTTTCATAAGTACAGTCTTTTAATCCATAATAAAGCCCAAAACAGGTGCAAAATTTTTGAATGGATAGTACATACACCCACATTATAAGTCCATTAAAATCTTTTCATTGAAATAGTTGCTTATCAATACTCTCTACATAATAACTATAACTAATTTGCAGTGTTAAAAAGTAAGAAAGTTCATTCATAGTCCTTGCTCATACCTTGGCACTTGAGGGGCTCAGCCCAGGAGGCAGTAGTTTGTAAGGTGTAAACTTTCTGCAAGTCCTGGTGCCAAAGTCACTTCAAGGATTAACCAGGCTAGGTCTGTGGAAGCAGAAAGGGATCTGCCCACTTCCTGAGAGGTAGAAAGTCAAGAAAGGCAAAGGGCTTCTCAGACACCTTCAAGCAAACCAATCTACCAAATTAAAAATGGTATAATGTGGAATCTCCCTTTCCATTCCTAAATGATTATGAATAGAAAGAGCATTTTAAAGGCAATATATTCAGAAGTATAATTTTGACTTCAAAAATATTTCAGCATTTCTGATTTCTTGTGGTGGCTTGGCTTTGTGACATTCCACTGTGCTGTCTTTCCCTGTCATCTCTCTATCCACATAGATCTCTAATTTCTCTGCTCCAGGGAGTGATTAGCCAAACAGTCTTCTCCCTTGAAGTGCCGCAAAGATAAGTGAGAAACTATTAGGGGCCTTGTGAGATGCGATCTATTTAAATGTGAGGATATTATTGAAATCGACACCACCTGGTTGGCAAAAGGCAAACTCTAGGGGCAGCAGCCATATTTGTCAATCATGTCAGAGAGATTGAAATATGATGCCCAGTGAAGTTGGGTTCTTGCTTTAACTAAGAGACTAGAACAAGAAAAGAAGTATGAAAAAGGGAAGCATTTCCCAACCTATTTTGAAAGCAGTACTATATTAGGTTAGAAAGATAAAAAGGATATTTAAGGCACATGTTCAATTATTTGTTTACTCTTTCCTTCATGAGATCTCCTTTAATCAAAATTTTTGTTTTATTTTGAGTTAATACTTTTCTTTGGTATATTTGTTAAATTGTACTACACTGATTCAGAATTGGTAACAAACGGAATAAGATTAGCTCTAATTTACCCTCATATTATCTCTATGTTTTTTATTTGCTTTTAAAAAAATCTATATATCTTTATTAAATGGCATTAAAAAGTTAAGAGAATAAACTTTTTGTAAGAAGTATCAAATGCTTTTGAAATTCCTGTTACTAATCTTAATTTCAGTTTGTTATTTTGAATTGTTTAAACGTTAAAGATTTTTATTTTTAATCCCAATTGTTATAAGTACTAATGCATAATAAAATTGTATCAACTTGAAAATACCCTAAAAGGCAGCCCTTTCAGTACTTCAGATTCGCCTTGTCCCAAATTATTTGTATTTGCTTGTGTGTGTGTGTGTCTGTGTGTGTCTCTGTGTCCGTGTGTGTTAAATGCTAAGGTACTGCACTGACATGGCTGGGTTTTGCCCCTTTTGAATTCCTAGACTTTTGTGCTGTAATGGTTGGGGTGGTAGTAGCCAAAAAAGTTTTACTTCAACAGAGATTGCTTTTATGGATGAAATTCTCATCCCTTTTCCTGCTTGGAAACTCAGTCTGCATGATGTCATCACTTAACTATCCAAGGAACTGTTTGTGTTAGTCAAAGAAAAGTTTAAAGCAACAATTGGGTCTCTAATGATGAGGCTCTACTGACAAGTAACAGAGGTTGGGAGGGAAGGTCCTGCCTTTTCATTTTACTGATGATAAAATTGAGGCTCAAAAAAAAATAAAAAATAAAAAAAAAACAAATGACTTCTCCAAGCCTCTAGAACCAATCAGATGCCTCTGAACCCAAGGTTCCCCCGTGTGCTGTTGGTGCTTCTCACAAACTCTATTGGGGCCATCCCCAAGCTCTTCCTTGCCATTCAGGCCCATTACATGGTGTCATTGTTTAAAGGTCCTTGTCAAGGGTAAGTTGCTCTTTTAATAGAATGAGAAGTTTTGTTGTTTAATCCTAGGAAGCTCAAATTCATTTAAATTTAAGTTTACCTCCACCCAGCCTGAGGACACAGAAATTCATCCTGGAATTTCTGCCCCTGGGTACATATGTGGCGCTGCTTTCATGGGGCATCCTCGAGGAAGGAGCAGAAATGGGAGAGAAATCATCAAGGCACATGCATATCCGATTATTGTTTTCGGTTGAGCCCTGTCTTCATTTTGCTTGTTGAAGGAAATAGGTCAGAAAATATAGAGTCCAAACTCTGTCTTTGTTCTTTTATGAGACATGCTAAAAATTGAGACCTCACTTCTGTCTCCCCCATTTTAACTCTGAGGAAACTCAAGTCCAGAGAGTGTAGGGTCACTTTCATACATCTCTGCTGTTGTCTGGAAAGTATCTCTTTAATGTCACTTTAATGTCAAAGATTAACTTTGAATATCTGAGACTAGATTATAAGAAATATTGGTGCCTAGAGAAGCCTATTTTTAGAGGATATCATCAAACTCCCCTAATTTACACTAAACTGATCATTAAAATCTGGTTTTTAAAAATAAAGAGTCTATGGATTCAGGGGTATTCTATTATGGCTGTGTCCCCAGATGTTGTACTGCTCAATTCACCCAGACAGCCACTATCTTCATCCATTGATTCTCTGCATGTTTCCTTCCCAAAGCTGAGAGTCTGGTCAAAGATGGACTTTTGTTTGTGGAGGAGAACTATGTGCAGTTAGGAATATAAATGCAGTTTCAATTCCCTTCTAAAGCCTGTACGTTAGCCGCTGAATGCCATTTATTGAAGTTCATAGAAAACAAATTAGAGTTGAGAACTTTTGAGATCTATATTAATATACCCAGTTCTAATTTATGTGTGATAAACTTTGAGAAGCAATGGAAAATAATTCTATTAGAAACACACTGTCTAATTTTGTAATAGCACACTTTAAACTACCCATCAAGTTTTTTTTCTTCCCCGTAGGCAGCATTGCATGGGGTTACTGCAATATGGCCGAGGAAATTCTACTCAAATGTTATGCAGGTTTATGTCCAGGCTACCAACTACCTTCCCAATTGCTTAGCAATACAGTGTTTTATAGCGGTTCTGGGAGTGTACCCTGTGGTCCTATGTGTGTACTGAGTGGGCTTCTTTATTACCTTTTAAGTGAAATAAAGATTAGAAAACATTGATTTACATAGCAGGGTGGCTCCCAGATAAAGAAGCATCCAAATACGACTATCATTGGTATGAAAATTGAGCTCATAAGCCACATTGGAAAAGACCTAGAGCAAGAACATTTGACACATGCTCCAATTTAATGAAGCAGCGTAGTAACGGAAATCGATGATAACAGCACGGATTAAAGACAGAATTAAGTCAGGAACATTACTATGACCATGAACTTATTCCCAAATATTTCTGTAGGGAGTATAATATTTTGAGAATATTTTATCAGTTAGCAATCCATGTTTTTCTTTCCTCTGTAGTATTTCTACCGTTAAAGCTAGACCATGAGGGTCATAGCCCCAGGGAAAGGAAAAACAATATATAAAAATGTCTTTAAGCAGGGAAGATAAAAAATATGATGGAACTGGAGGTCTGGTTGCACAGGAAGAGGAAGAAGAGAACTTCTAGTGGTGAGAGGGGAAATGGGGAAAGATAGCACATGGAGCACGCGCTCAGACTTGAGCTCTCTGCTTTCCCCTTTGAGATCAAAATCCCTTTGGAATAAAGACAATAGAAACATCTAGATTGTCCTGAGAAAGTCCCTGTGGATGATCTTACTTCTCTCTTCTCAGGCTATGTGGGATTCAGAGAAGGGTTAAATCAATCATATAAAATAAATACAGTTTTATCATCATCATCATCACTATTTACATGAGTTGAAGTGCATTCATTTTAAACTTGCTACATTCCTACAATAGATAAGATTAAGAAATAAACATAGTTAATGGTTTTAAACTAATATCTTATTTGGATATTAACAATGACTTCTTTGGTTTATTTTATGGATAATTTAAAAATATATATCTGCTTTTCTCCTTAAAAACTATTTATGTACTTTACAAATTAAAGAAGTATATAAAACTGAAATTTTTAATTTGATGACATGATCTTTGGGTTTTTTATTTATTTGATTAAAGCATTTGTGAAGTACTTGCCATTTTTCAAAGTTCTAACTAACATGTGAATTGAAAGCTAAGTATACATATAAGTACTTTTAAATTAATACCACACCTATTATGGAAAGCAGCCAAAGGGAGGAATCCACAAGAGAATTTCTTTATAGCTTGAGGCTCTGCCAAAAGGAGAGGCTGACATTTTGTTTATGCTTTGTCATCTGTTCATTCACTGGCTAACTTGATACTATCATACACTGGGGATGGGATAGCCAGGGATCAAGGGGGCCTTGAAGGGAAAAACGGAGCAAGAGATGGGGGCAGAGATGGGTATGAGTGGTGTTTGCACCACTGTGTGTGTGAGAGAGAGAGCACGAACGAGCACAGAATTCCTGGGTGCCACCGGCGCAGCCTCCTGCTAGAGAGGTGGGGGGCTGGGGGTGGGGGTGGGGGAGTATACATTTTTGAATCAGTTATGATAATAGTGGTTTTTTAAATGAATAGATCTACTGTCTTGGTATCAAATGTAATGGAAGATTATGAAATCAGACTTCATTTAAATTAAGAAAACCTATTCTTGAAGAAACAAGGGCGGGAGGTCAGCAGAGAAGTTAGTGGAAAACAAAATATTTTTATGTTTTTACCCCAATGAATTGAACCGCCTCACTATTTGAAAGCAACTGTTCTTACTGACAGGGTTAAACTTTTGCACACGAGTCTTTGCTCACAGTGTTAATTTACTAAGCAAAAACATGCTTTCACAGTAGTGTCAATTAAACTTCAACCCAATTCATACTTAAAATTTTAGATTCCTGTTGGTGGGATCTGAAATCATGAAAGTTTACTGTGAAGGAATATAAAATCCAAACTCAAACCAAACCAAAATAGTTCATCATCAAATTCTAAGTGGTAGTTTTAACTTGGTGTTTTGTTCATGTAACTGTGTAACAGTATAGACCTGTAATAATTCTCCAGGCAGTGGACACAGAAAAAAACAAACCCTCTATAATTTAATTTCCTCCTGCTTCTCGCCCTTTCCTTCACTCCATGAACAAAAGAATTAAATATACTAAAATCCTCATCCCAATTTCCTCCCCGCCCCATGAACACAGGTTTGGCTACTCTCAGAAATAATTGCCTTCCTTCTTTTTACACGCATCGATAAACTGAGCTACTGCGAACTGACATTGGTTAGAGAGCAGAAAAACCTCAGGTTCAGAGGTTTCAGAAAAAAAGGAGCAATTGAATGTTGCTGCTTATATAAACTTTAAAGAGACAACATCTGGGCTGCATTCTTGGCAAGCTTGTCTTAGCAAGAATGGCTTTGCAAATTGAATCTATTATGATGCATTATAACTTCCCAGACCAAGGAAACCTTCCCCTTACCGTTATTCTTTGAGGTCTGAAGGACTTTGTCATTAAAGGCTGCAGCCTAAGAGTGACCCTTCCGGTGCAGAAAGGAGAGTCATTGGTATGTCAGGGGCCTTGATCAAGGGCTTTATCTCTGTTTCAATGTGGATGCTGTAGAGGCATTCTATTGATTCTAGGGAAAATTCACCTGCTTTTTAGTGCAGATAAATTTGACCTAAATGTTTTTACTCAGAAGAAATACTGAATGAAAGAAGACTGGCTTATGTCCATTGTGTTCTTGGTAAAACAGAATGAAGAACATTTTAAAAATCCATCATCCTTCTCATCTCTTTTGGTTTAATCCAGAGCAGTAAGGGTTAGGAGGCGTGTTAGCTGTTGAGAGGAACAAAACAACAAGCAACATGGAGCATAGGGATTAATTGCTGTTCCCATTAAGATCCAAGGCAGACCAAAAGAATTATTGGACAGAAAATACTGATATCTGAAGATAAATTCTAGAAAGGACCTCACATTATACGAGAAGAGTGCTGATTTAAAAAACTGCCAGAACTGGATCCTGGAACAGAAAAAAATGATATTAATGGAAAAACTGGTAAAGTTAAAATAAAATCTGAGGTTAGTTGATGTATCAGTGTTAGTTCCTTAGTTTTGACAAATGTACCACAATATTGTAAGATGATAGCAACGGGGGAAATGAAACTGGGTGAAGGGTATACAGGAACTCTGTACTAGCTTTGAAACTTTTCTATAAATCTAAAATGATCACAAAGAAAATGTTTATTCCAAATAAATACTCTACTTAAAAAACTTTAAAAAAGCTTCCAGATATGGTTACACAATCTCCTTCAGTGCTGATGCTCCAGGGCGCTTTGAAAACCTGTCTTGCAAAGATGATGCTTAGAGATCTGTTAGATCCTTAAACAAGTGGACTGGGCAGCAAGCCATGCCCTTTGATTTTGTTTGAAAATGAAACAAACAAACCTGTCTCATTCTAATGATGTGCATCATAAGAGTGACAATTGCAATGGGGATGGTCAGAGTCTGGGACGTTTGTAACTGGAGGCTTGTGTCGTTGGAACTGAGACCATAATCTTTCAATCAATGAGGCAGAGCTACTGGAATGATGGCACTATGGAAACCAACCTGCTTGAATCCCAGCAGCAAGGTAGCCTTCATGTCCTGATGGAGTTAAAGCAAACTCAGAAAAAGCCTCTAAGATGCTAAGGAAAGGCACTAGCCTGTACTGCGCCTCAGTTTCCCCAGCCACTAAAGAGATCAGGGTATGTTGTCCAAAGAAGTTTTCAGAACGAGACCAGGTAAACAAGCTGTCAAATATAGTTCTCCCTGTGGTGGATGTGACTTCCTCCATGTCATCTGCTTCCCATCCCCAGATGTTGAGACATTCCAGCCTCCAGAGCAAGCCTTACATTATATGGAGATAGAATAGATTATTACCTGTGCAAGTGATCTGAGGGAAGGCAAAAGGCCAGGTGGTCCAAAAACACTGTCCTGCTAAAGCTGAAAAGGCCTTGTGATTCTCGTTACTCACTCCCCTCAGTTAGGATAGATACTGGAAAGCATCTTTGAAAATGTTGCTTCCATGGAACAATGTGTCAGAAAACAAACAATGAATCTCCCATTAATAGAGCAAGATTAAGAAAGACTGAGAATCTCAAACCACTTTTGATTTATAGGGGTTAGGAAAAGGAAAAACCTGAAGCTAAGGATGTTTATGACTCATTCGTCCATCTACCTTCCCGACCTCGTTGTATTTCATCACTCCCTCAGACCTTAGCACATACCCAGTTCTCATTCATCGAGAGTTTGGGATTGAGGACGGAAATAGTTCCAGGTAAGATCTAGTAGCAGAAAAGTCCTGGAGGTGGAACATTTGGAACTGATGAAAGAAGTTTATGGTGCCAAATGAAACTATGTGGATTGTCCCAGGGCCCTATATCTCTGTTTCCAAAAATGGATCCCATTTTCCTTGGGAGGAACTTTTCTCTCGAACTACCACACAGACAGAAAACAATAGTAGAGAACAACCAGATTTGTAGTCTAATTCAAGGAGAATGTAGTTGCTCTTTTCCTGAGTTGTCCTCATCCTCTGCCAAGGAATAGAAGACCTTCAACTTCAAGACAAAGTCCAAAACTGGTTAATTAGAATACTTGCATGTCTAATTAAAATTGAGAATGGCTCCTAATTATCGATTTCATTAGCATTAATTATTATTTCAAGTGGATAACTATAGATTATTGCCATAGATTAAAGTGAATTTTAAGGTCAATTCACAAAGGTGTTTTTTTCTTACACAAAAGTACAGAGGAGACTCGCTATTAGGCACCCATTCTATTCAGGGTTCAACATGCTCCCATTGAAAATTATAATTTTCTACCTGTTGTGAAATGATTTTAAAATTCCAATAGCTTTCCCAAGGGCAGAATATTGATATTTACCTCTTTTAGAAAGCCATGCTTCACCCTGGGAGTGCTTACAAATGTTACCTAAATTAGCTATCTTCATAATGAAGCTGACAGAGTCAAAATTGATCATCCTGAACAGTTCCTATAAGCGGCAATGACAATTTTGATCTTCTACAGTTTTCCCATGGAATGACAGCATTGCTCTCTATCTCAAATTCCAAAATGCAGTAAATAATCAACAAGCAATCAAGGGCCTTACAAAAAGAAGAGTCTACGAATGTTCTAAATCTTGATCTAGGTGGTGGTTTTGAGGAAAGATATATATATATGTCTTATATATATAATTGTGTGGTACAATCAAGATTTGTGTGGCTTACTATCTGTATGTCACAATTCACAAAAATGAAGGAAAAATGAGAGTATAAGTGTACAAGGAATACACGAAAACATTGAGCACTCTCTTAAGAATTTAAATTTAAATATGTCCATCTTGTTTGCCAAATTTTCAAAATTCTTATATACAAATTTCTTTGCCTTTATATGATATGTATTGCTGGAAGATGTGGATTTAATAGTTTGCTGAATTAGGGATATGTGTTTTACCATCCTTAGTCCCTCATCTGGTAATTTTCCCTGAGACTCAAAGATTCTGTTCCTTGAGAATCCTGAGTATACACACCTACTATATCACATATTGTATTATGTTGCAAATACTAAATTTGTTGTCTATTTCTCCAACTAGACTATAAAAGAAGGGACTGTGGCTTTTTTACTCTGGTATCTGGCCTGGAACTTAAGAAATGCTGGATTTTGAAATTAAAAAAAAAAATTAGCTTTATGGAGATAAAATTTACATACAGAAAAAAACTTTGAGTGCTATATGATGAGTTTGACAGTTATTTCAGACACGTAGCCATCACCACCATCAAGATATAGAAAAGTTCCATCACTCTAAAAAAGTTGCCTCATGTCCTTTGCAGTCAATTGCTTCTCCCCAGCTCATCACCCTGGCAATTACTGTAAATGAAATCATAAAGTATATAAATTCTCTCTCTTCTTTCATTTAGAATAATGCTTTTGTGATTCATCCATGTTGTCGAATGTGTCAGTACTTCATTATTTTTTATTACTGATTACTTATTCCATTGCATGGATATACCACAATTAGTTTATCCATTTAACAGTTGATGGCTATTTGGATTGTTTGAATTGTTTCCAGTTTTTCTTAAAAAGCTACTATGAATAAACAAGTCTCTGTGTACATATGCTTTCTTTTCTCTGGGTTAATTTCCTAGAAGTGTGAGTGTTGTGTTGGATGGTATGGATGTGCTTAAATTTTTAAGACACTGCCAAACTGTTTTCCAAATGGCTCTGCCATTTTGCATTTCCATTGGCAATATGTGAGAATTCAGGGTGCTCCTTATACCTCAGTGGTATTTAGCTATTCTAAACAGTGTATAGTAGTACCTCATTTTGGTTTTACTTTAATTGCTTTTCATTTTGAGTTAACTTTCATTTCCCTGATAAGGAGTGATGATGAACACTTTGTGCTTTTTGTCCTTTGTATAGCTTCCTTGATGACAGGTCTATCTATTCACATCTTTAGCCCATTTTAAAATTTGGGTTGTTGGTCTTATTATTGAGTTGTAAAAGTTCATTGTGTATTCTGGATACAAGTCCTTTATCAGATATATGTTTTATAAATATTTTCTTCTAGACTGTGTTTGCCTTTTAATTCTTTTAACAATGTCTTTCAAAATGAATTTTTTATTTTGATGAAGTCTAATTTATAGATTTTTTATGATACATGCTTTTTCATAGCTATCATATTGCTGTTTCTTTTCTGTTTGTTCGGTTGTCTTTTGTTTCCTTTTCCCTCTGTTCTGCTTTCTGTTGGAACAATTGAATATTTTTTGTGATTACATTTTATTTCCACTGTTGGCTTATATGTTTTTTTCATTGTTGCTTTATGATTCACAATTTACATTTTTAACTTATCATAGCTGAATGGACTACATTTGAAATATATAGTAAATGCAAAAACCAGTCTTTTTGGCGATTCCCTTCTTTGACTAAAGGCAGAGTCTTCAGAGAGTGAAGTTGGCAAAACCCCTTCTCTGGGGAGCTTTGCTGATCACTTGCACCAGATGAAAAATTGCATAAACAAACATTATCACAACTGTCATTCCTTCCATTTGTCTTTCCTAAAGCCCATTTGTTTTTCTATAGAATCTCTTTCTCCCCCTTCCCTTTTCCCTATTAAGTTGGCGTATAAACTCCTATCTCTACCTGTTCAGTGAGCCTCTTCATCCCAATGAACCTACTTGTATGTGTAAATAAACCTTGTCTTTTCTCCTGTTAATCTGTCTATTGTCAGTTAACTTGTAGGCCCCCAATCACTGGACCTAAGCTGGTGGAGGAAAAGTTTTTCCTCCCAACACAGCCTACTTTCAAATAATATTATAGCACTTTATAAATAGTGTAAGAATATGCTTTGAACAGTATATTCTTTCCCTCTTCTATACTTTGTGCTATTGTCATACATTTTACTTCTACATATTATGAGCCCAGTTTTTTAAATTATGATTGTCCTAAGCAGACAATTAAAGAGATTAAAAAATAAGAAAAATATATATTTACTCAACTCATTTCTGTTACCAACATTCTTCATTGCTTTGTGTATACAATTCTGCCTGAAAAAACTTCCTTTAACATTTCTTGTAGAGAAAGTTTGCTGGCAATTGCTTTTCTCAGCATTTATTTGTCTGAAAGTATTTCACTTTCATTTTTAAAAATATTTTCATGGATATAGAATTGTAGGTTGACCGGGTTTTTTTTTTAATATTTTAAAAATTTTCCCTAACTGTTTCTAGCTTGTATAGTTTCTTATGACAGTATGTCATCATTCTTACTTTTTAAGCTTTGTATATAATATATCATTTCTCTGTTTTTAATATTAATCTCTTTATCACTGGTTTTTGGCAATTTGACTATGATACGCCTTCGTGTTGTTTTCTTTATGTTTATTCCTCATGGAATTTGTAGAGCTTCTTGGATCTATGAATTTATATTTTTCAAAAAATCAAATTTGGAATATTTTCAATATTCATATCTACAAATATTTTTACTACTCTCTTTCTGGAAGTCATGTTATACATGTGTTAGACTTTTGGGCATTTCACACAAGTTATTGATGCCTTTTCATTGTTTAGCATTCTTTTCTTTTTCCACTGTGCTCAGTTTTGTACAATTTCTATTGCTCTGTCTTCAGTTTTACCCATCTTTTCTTTTGTATTATCTAATTTGTTGTTAAACACACCAAGTATATGATCTGCTATTAATCCTACCCAGTGTATTTTTTATTTTAAATATTGTATTTCTCATCTCCAAAAATTTAATTTGGGTCTTTTTTGTGCCATTAATTTCTCTCCCTATCATATTCACACATTCCATTCTAGAGTGTTTTGAGCATATTTGTGATAGCTGTTTTAATATCTGTATCTGTTAAATTTATCATTTCTGTCATTTCTGAGTCCGTTTATATTGATTGATTTTTCTATTGTATCCTATCATATTTTCCTACTTTTTGGAACACATGGTAATTTTCTATTGGATGTCAGTGTGATATTGTGATTTATAAGAAATATATATTTGGTCATTTAAATGAGCAAATATATTTCTCATGTATATTTGGTCTTCATCCATGGTTCCTAGCTCATAGCTCCCAAAACCCTTGGGATTTCCTGAGTGATAAGAGCAATGGGGGTATTTTTTGTTATAATATTTGGTCTCTTGTCCTCAGCTCCTGAAAACCCTTTAGAGTGATAAAGGTGAAATGGGTGTCTTGTTATTCATAACAAGCCCCTTTTTACCACAACTGCATTTATGTTAATGCGGTGACTTTTGGAAAACAAGTAAGGTGGGGCTGGTTGCCAAGAGAACCAACCGTGAATAGAGAGGTGAAACTTTTAGTCCCACTCCCTGATATCCAAGGAGGGGAGGTGGGCTAGAGATTGAATCAATCACCAATGGCTAATAATTTAATCAATCAAGCCTATGTAATGTAGCCTCCATAAAAACTCAAAAGGAGAGGGGCTTCCAGAGCTTCCAGGTTGGGGAATGAGAACGCTTTCACATGCCACTGTGCCAGCCCCCAAGTTCCACAAGGACAGAGCTCCTGTGTTTAGGACCTCGCTCTATGCATCTCTTCATCTGGCTGTTGATTTGTATCCTTTAATATCCTTTGTAGTAAACCAGTAATCTAGTGAGTAAACAGGTTTCCTGAGTTCTGTGAGTTGCTCTTGCAAATTAATTGAACCCAAGTTGGGAGTTGTGGAAACCTCTGGTTTATAGCCAGTTGGTCAGAATAACAGGTAACAACCTGGACTTGCAATTGGCATCTGAAGTAGAGGGCAGTCTTGTGGGACTGAGCCCTTAACTATGGAATCTGATGCTATCTCAGGGTAGTGTCAGAATTAAGCTGAATAGTAGGACACCCAGCTGGTGTCTGGAAACTTGCTTGTTGGTGTGGGAACTGCCCCCCCAACACACACATAGTAGAATTTGTGTAGAATCTAAGTAGTCAGCCATTGTGAACTGTATATTTTGGGGTTCCGGGTTTTGTTTTATTCCTTTAAATAGTATTGCACTTTTTCCAGGCATGTAGTTAAGGTATTGGTGTCAGTTTGATCATTTCAAAGCTTGCTTTTAAGGTTTGTTAGAGTGGGTCCAGTTTAATCTTTAGCTTTCGCTAATTTATTTCCACTCCTAAAGTGATATCTTCTCAGGACATTATCTAAAGCCCTGTGTATTTAAGAGATCATTCCACTCTGTCTGGTTGGATTGTAAAAGAGTTCCAGTCTTATGTGAGCTTCATAATTATCTGTCTTATTGCTTTCCATATTCTTTCCATGGCCTTGAATAGTTACTTCCCATATATGCCAAAGATCGGAGGGGACTTTGTACCTATGCAGATCTCTGGAGTTCTCTCTGTACAGTTCTTCCTCTTTGGTAATCTACCTCACAAATTCTAGGGGTTTTTTGCCTTTTCAACTTTGATCTTAATCTTTTCAACTCAAGAGGACCGTTCAGTTGCAACTAGGTATCCCCTCCCTTTACAGCAGCCTAAAAACTTAGTCTAGGCAGTAAGTTGGGATGACCTTAGAGCTTATCTCATTGTTTCTCTTCTTTCAGGAACCATAGTCCTGAACTCCTTATTGTCCAAGGTCTGACAAACATTGTTTCATATTTTTTTTCCAGTTTTCTAATTGCTTAAGGTATGAGGGTAAATCTGGTACCTATTATTCACTCATAGCTGAAATCATTCTTATTCTTGATAATTTTTAAAATGAAGTTGTTACCAAACCAGGTTCATTTTTGCCTGCTGCCCAGAAAACCAATCACCGAGACCACGAGATTGCAGCAGAGAGAGAGTTTAATCACAAGGCAGCCAAGTGAGGAAAACAGGAGTACAAGTCTCAAATCTGCCTCCCTGAAAATAGGGACTCAGGGATATTTATGGGGTAGGGGGTAAGGTGGTCTGAAGTGTGGAGATAGATGATTGGAGGTGAGGAGAGGTATGGTAATTGATGATCTGCACAAGTGTAGTCAGACTGCATGCCTCTTCATAGGACGCATGTTCACAAAATGGCAGCATTGGCATGACCCAAGGGTGGCATTTTTAGCCTCTTGACGTCAAAAGGTCACTTATTGGACATCTGCTCTGGCCTAGTTGATGGATTGGTGCTCTCAATTGGCCTGAAGTGGACCAGGGGTTCTAATTCCTGAAAAACAGCTCAAACACTCATTACCATGGTGATAACCAGGGAGATGTTATCTATGGGAACCTAGTGGGAGTCAGATAGCATATTCCCTAAACAGCAAGGTTAACAACAGGTGGGTAAACAGCTAAAAGCTATAGCCAGTAATTGCAAAAAGGAAAAAAAAAACTTTAGTTCCTAGCTACTTAATCATTAATAGCTAACTGTTTGCTGGTTTTAAAGTGACAACACGAAAAAATCATGGTCATTTAACTTGCAAATTACATAAATTTAAGAGGAATAGCTAAGAAATTGAACAATGGAGTCAGTATTAAAGGATATGCTATCACAATAAAAAAGGGAAGTTGAAATTATACCTGTTAATATCAATTCCAGCATTTAGGCTCAATTAAATCAATTGCTGTGGTGTAAATGAAAGGAGAAGTGAGCCATGGGAACTCTGGTTTAATAGCAGTTTATGTGAAAATATCTCAGGGCTTTTGATAATTTTAGAAAAGTTTTGTGCAGGATGAATTATCAAGGAGATTATTATTTTTTAAATGTCATCTTCGAAAAACACCTTCCCGAAAATATTTGTCCAGATTAAACGAGTTATGAATATAACTATGTAATTCTATACTGTTCTGTCTAGAGCCCACTTTTGTAAATATGCTCTATCACTTTTATGTGGGACATTGATAAACAAAATATTCCTGGAAGAAGAAAATCATAGTCTACAACAATAGGCTAATGTCATATGTTTTCAATCACCAGATAGTGATCCAGAAAGCACAGTTTTACCACCTCACATGGTCTATTCTCCATCTCCTCCTCTGCAATAGTAGTTAGGGTTCTATTTCTTTGTCACCCCATTCTGATTTTTCTTCACTTCTAGAGTTGTTATTAAATTTTGATAATTTATTTGATCATAGAATAATTTTGTCTAGAAATCAGAACAACTTGGAAAGAGAAAGTGAGACAATGATGAATAAATAAGGAGTCTTTTAGTTTTAACTGACAGAAAGCCAACTCACACAAACATTGACAAAATGGGAATGGAGATAACATATTGAATGACTCAATATTCTTAGGATGGCAGTTCTCTCCAAATTGATCTATAGATTTAATGCAATCCCTATCAAAATCCAAGCAAGCTTTTTGTGTAGAAATTATACCTTTACGTACACATATACATAGTACATGTATACATAAACATACACAAGAAATGAATTTAGATTCTTAACTCACACCACAAACAAAATTCAATTAAAATGAATCATAGACATAAACGTGAAAGCTAAACTATAAGATTTTTAGAGGAAAAAAAGGAGAAAATCTTTTAACCTTGGATTAAGCAAGGATGTCTTGGATATGATACCACAAGCACAATCCATAAAAGAAAACAATTGATAAATAGGACTTCATCAAAATAAAAATCTTTTACTTTTCAAAAGACACTATTATAGTGATGGGAAAACAAACCAGAGAATCTAAGAAAATATTTGCAAATTATATATCTAATAAAGGACTTGTGTTCAGAATATGTAATAAACTCTTGTTACAATTCAGTAGGAAGACAAATAACTCAATTAAAATATGGGAAAAATATTTGAATAGACAATTCACCAAAGAGATATATGAACGGCCAATAAGCACAAGAAAAGAAGCTCAGCATCATTAGTTACTAGGGAAATGCCAACTAAAACTACAATGAAATACCGCTACACGCGTGCCCAGTAGAATGGCTATAATCAAAAAGTCTGACAATATCAAGCAATGTCTCGGATGTGATGAAACACTGTTGATAGGGATGTAAAGTGGTAGAATTGTTTTGAAAAATAGTTTGTTTCTTAAAAATTTAAAAATAAATTTAAAAATTCAATTCTAACGCCTACCCAAGAGAAATGAGTGAAAACTGCCTACACAAAGATTCATATGCAAACTTTTTTTAGCAGTATTATTCATAATAGCCAAAAACTGGAAACAATCCATAGGTTTATCACCTGGTGAAAGGATAAACAAAATGTGGTATATTTATATAATAGAATATTTTTCAGCGATCAAAAAGAACACACTATTGATACATGCCTCAACATGAATGAACCTGAAAAGCATTATAGTGAATGAAAGAAGCCAGACTCAAAAGACAAGATATTATATGATTCTATTTGTATAAAAATTTTATTAAAAAACAAATCTATAGAAACAGAATACAGATCAGTGGTTTTCTGGAACTGGAGGTAGGAATGGGAATTCACTATAAATCAGCACTAGAAAACTTTTTAGGGTGATGGAAATAGTCTAAATTGAATTGTGTCAATAGTTGCGTAGCTCTAAAAATTTACTAAAAATCATTGAATTGTGTACTTAAAATGGGTATATTTTATGATATATAACTTACACCTCAATACAACTGTTGAAAAATGAGAATGAAAGGGAAAGGTCATTTAATCAAACACAAGTAGGACATGAATGTAGCTATTCTCTGGGAACCACAGTAATCCTTGACTAGAACACCATGAACCAATCTCTGTACCTCTCATCTCGACTTCTGTGTGTATGTGTGTGTGTGCAGGTATTTGATCTATACTTCCTACATACCACTTTTTCTTCATATTAGGAAACGACTCCTTGGCCTACATTTAATAGCATCCTTATTGGAGAGAGGCAGAAACTAACTCTCTTGGTTAAAAATTCCAGGAAAAAACATTGATTGTGTTGGTTTGGGTTCCAATGTTCCTTTGTGTCAATCAATGATTAATAGTGATTAGAGGGTCAGGGTCTCTTTGCTATATTGTGTATGTGTGTATGTTTTGTGTGTGTGCTCATAATTATACACACACACACACAAAATTTCTCCTCTATCTAATATTTAACCTAATATTTAATCGTCATAGAATAATTCTGTGAGGTAGATGCCAATATTTTCATCATAGATAGAGAAATTGACTCGTAGAGATGTCAAATATATCATGAAAGTCATATAACTAAAATGTTGGTGCCAGAATTTGAACCAAATTTGTCAAGCCTTTGTTCTTTTCCCTAAACTACATCTCTTTATTTACAATTTCCTATCCTAAGAATTGAGTGCTACATCACTCCTATGTCAGTATGTTAGATTGCCTCTAATTTTTCTAGATGAAACGTTATTTTCTCAACCCATCCTAAACATCTATTTGTCTCCGAAATCTGAATAAATGGATATTCTTTCTCAAATCCAAGGCTTTCATTATCACAGTTTATGTGTTAGCTCATTTTTTACTCTACACCACTAGTTCTCTGCTTTTCTTCAGGAGTTCTAATGTCTAATTTTCAACAGTTTCTCTCCAAATGAAAATCACTATTGGTATGGTAAGCATTTGGAGTTTTATTATTGATTTATGCCTTGGGTGAAGAGGTAAATTAAATGTGAATTTTAAGCCGACAACATGATTAGGAGAATGAAGCAACTGGAATTCATGAATACTTCCAGAGCCATTAAAACTATTTAAAATGAACAATGACGGAAGGTGGGGGAATGGAGGAGGGTGGGGAGATAGACCAGCCCTCTGTTATTTGTGACTGGATTAATGAAATTCTGAAGAATAACAGAATCTTTCCAAGGCTTTTTATTTTGCATTTATATTGACATTAGCATGGAATATAATACATGCCTAACAAACCACTCTTCTGTATTCTCTTTGTTTCTTCTATTTCAAATAGCATCATAGAGCCCTGAGCTTACCAAATCAACAGGCCAGCCTAGAAGGAGGGGGGGATTCATGGATTACCGCACCTTAAAGTGTCCTCAGGATGACTTTGTAAAGCTTGAGGAGGATATATAGACTCAGCATCTTCATTCTCCCTGTTTTCAGGAAGACCTTTTGGAGGTCATAATTTGAAAACCTGAATCAAAGATGGATTTTATCTCAGAAAGTTGCAGAAAAATCATTACACAGCAATAATTGATATTAGGAAATGAGAAATCTGGGCTTGGCTTCAACGTAGACTATAATTCCCCTGAATACAAACAATTGCAGATTTTATACACCATTTGTGTCTGTAACCTCCCTCTTCTAAATCCCAGGCATGTAGTAGACAGTCAATCAGTTCTGATTAACAATGAATGAAGTTCTACAACTCTAAGAGATTTCAAAAAATAACTGCCAATGATTACATAAACACAATAATTGATCTAAAGAAGACATGCAAAATGTTCCAATAAAATGGGTAGTTATTCAAGAAAATTGAAAAATTACAAAAGAGAGGTTACATAGAAATTAAATAATTGTCCGGTTATAGAAGAGGCATCTATTTTAGAAACAAAGTAAATGATTTATGACACTTTAGTGCTGTGGCAAAAATACATCTAAAACACTATAAACACTGTAAATACATTTATTGCATTTTAATTTGCAATGGGCATAACCCTGTTAATGAATAGATCAGTAAGTAAAATGTAGGATATAAAAATGTTGCAACATGCTAAATGGTATAGTAACACTTCAGAATCAATCTTAGAACACTAAAGAAATCTATTGTCATTGTGATCACATGCAGGCAAATATCTATTGTACCAAGACAACAGGAAATATGTGGACACATATACTGAGTTGGAATCAAAGACTCAGCAAAATGAAGTTAAAAATCAGCCTATAAATCAGATATTTCAGATGTAAAGGATTAAAAATCCTGACAAACGCTAAACTAATAGACAGATAAGGCTGAGGAAGAGAAGATTGAATCATTTTGCTGTTCGAGACTGTGAAGCCATACTCTTCATGCATTTCACATGCAGAGGGCAATGATAACAGCCAGGCTCTGGACAATGAGGTGCTGACTTTTGCGTTAAAAGCTGCAGCAGATGAAGGCCTAAGGCAATAACATTCAAGTCAAGGCTGCCTGCTTCAGAGTGGTATAGGGCTCATGGAATCTGGGAATAGTTTTGCTTCTCCAGAGGATCACTGGTTGAACTTAATGTTTCTCAAGGTCACCAGAATGATAAAAGGACCTCACTCTCCCTTTCAAGTTTTCCCCTCCACTCCAGGAGACTCCATTGTGTCCACAGTGAGTGCCACACATGTGCTTCTGATATGGTCGCAGCCCTCGCCTCTGCCACTCACTTTCCTTGGTTCTAGGTGGCCAGTCTTGCCTTCGCACATGGGCCGCAGTCTGTGTTTCCCACAGATCTGAGGCAGCAGGCGTAAACTCAGAGGAGGGTTTCTCAGCTTCAGCACTGTTGACATTTTTGGCCAGATAATTCTTTGTTTTGAGGGGCTGTCATGTGCATTACAGGATGCTTACCATCATCACCGGCCTTTACTCACTAGATTCCAGTAGCACCCCCAATTTTGACAATAAAAATGTCTTCACACATTGCCAAATATCCCCCGGAGGGGCAAGAATAGCTTGCCCTGGCTGAGAACCACTGTTTTAGAGGTTGCTGTCTTGAACACACAGGCCTTGGGAGCCCAGCTCTCAGCCTAGCTAAGCCCAGATTGTATACCTATCAAGACAGTAAAGGACATTAGAAAATTAAAGAAGATTCTAATACAAAAAACAGTTTCAACTGACTACTGGTTGTGGCTGTTCTTAGCACCCAGAAGCCCATCCATCTGAGTCTCTAACAGAGGGCTTTTCTAAGTGGTTACAGAGCAACCTCTTTGCCTAACTAGAGGGAGGCTTTGTTGGAGATCTCTCACACCCAGAAGTATGCTTAAGCTTTTCTGTATTTCTAGCAGACTAGTCTCTGTGGAGTCAGGGCTAGAGAAAATAGAGTTTTCTCCTTATCTTCTGTGTCATAAATCTTTTTTCCAGGCTCTGATTCATTTCAGGAAAGTTGACAGCTTATGAATATATACTTCCTTCTGGGGAAACCCTACCATCTACCCATGTGTGTGACTTTGCTATATGTCCTTAACAAAAAATTACTTCAGAACATAATAGCACAAAAATTACACATAAAGCAGCAAGTGGGTAGCTTTTTCATATCTCCTCCTTCTGAATTATATAAATAAATAAATTTGTAACATTTATCAAAATTTTCCCCTGTGAAGGAATTAAACTACATGGTGACAAAGAGTAATACAGGACCAAAGGATGGACTTACTGGAGAGAGATTTCATGTCAGTAGAAGGAAGGAGATTCCAATGTTCGGGGCCATTCAAGACGCAATATGAGGCAGTAAGTTTCAACCCTTGGACGCTTCAACCAGAAGCTGGAAGATATTATAGAGGAAAGTCCATGCATTGGCTGGGTGGTTGTTCAAGATGATCCTTTGGTTCTATGGCTCTGCGGGCACTAGAAGATAATGAGAACACGACACAGTCCAACAAGCCAAAACTTTAAGAACTTACTCTCAGGAAAATGACCTACTTTCTTTGATTCACTTGAATAGCACGTGCTACTTGAACAATATTCAGATTCATTAACAAGAATCAAGAGATCAATTCTTGGCCTTATTCTGGCGTGTGTGTGTGTGTGTGTGTGTGTGTGTGTGTTTGAATGAATTCAATTCATAAAGAGTAATTAATGAGTTTGAAATCATTATTAATTTTTTCAAATTTTTATTAAAATATTTATAGTGATATTGTAAAAATAGTCAAATTACTACAAATTCCTGGCTATACAAAAATAAAGATGTCTTAATTTGGAGCATAGTAAAATGCATATCTCTCATTGTCTCTCTTCTACTATGGGCATGCCCCTCCTCCTCACCAAATAGGCCTATGAGAATAGCATCACCTCCTTCTGCCAATAGACTGTCCAGAGAGAGCAAAGGTGAGAGCCTAGGCAGCCTGTTTAGTGTCCATACTTGTGGCTTTTAAGTCCATAAGGAGACTGTGAGGGTGAAGCATTTGGATAAAGCAGAGAAGGAAGAGGGAGGGAGCATGCTGCTGAGAGCTTAATGATGAAGGAGGGATGGGTATAGGAGGTAAGGAAAGACATAGAGTAGGGATTTAATTCATATTTGGTTTAGTTCATGTCTGAGTTAATGGCCAGAGAGGTAGAAACATTTACTGCATTATTTTTCCAACTATTCCTGCGGCCCCACCACGGGTTACCTTTCCTTCAACTCCAGTCTCAGCAATGAACTTGGCTTTCTTGAGCTATACCTGCAAATCGTTACAACAATGCACCATGAAAATCAGCAATAAAATGTTACTTTTTCTCCTTGCCCTGGGCATAGTGTGCATGGGTGTCTCCACAACATAAAGAACGGTGCCTGAACCATTTCCATCCTATAATATGCTATTGATATTTGTTTTCTGGAGACTAGTGGGGAAAAAACATGTCTTTGGTTTTGTTGATTTCCCAGCCTCTAGAATATTTATTTATCTATTGAAAGGTTAGATTTAGAAAGAGCAAGTTTCCAGGAATGCCTGCTCGCAAGATAACTGGAAAGAAGCACAGATAGAAACTTCCTACAGCAGATTAATAATCAGAAATTTTAAAGCCTTGAGAGGGAAAATGCAGAAGGAAAATTGCTTTTCGCATCCTCCTTTTTATCTACTCTATACCTAGGAACGCTTTTCATTTTGTCACTTATTTACAGCACTAAACAAAGAGAAAAATCTTGTGGTTATGCATAGCTTATGATAGCCCAATAGAACAGCTCAGGCCAAAAAATTTATTTCCATACCTGAATTATTTGCAATAAATTTCTGCATCAACAAGAAACCAGATAATTACTAAAAAAAAAATCCCCATTTTTTTGTCCATAAGCATACGTACATTTACCGAATTGGATTAACTAAAGAAAGAGGAGATATTTAGCAAATAGTTGACTAAAAGGCCCTGTGGGTAGATCAATTTGGAAGGTCTCTGAACTAAAGAAAATTTTCCCTCCCTATGATCATCAGAAAAGTAATCCCTGACAGAAGATAATTTTACTTAATGACACAATGAAATTTCATTAATTTTTGTCCTATGGCTGGAAGATTTTGCTATTTCAGAGTAAGGGCTCTATTACACGTAAGGTCTGATACACTGACAGAGACATGTTGTCTTTTCCCCAGTCACCTAGGAAGTCTGGTCATTCATTCAAAATACATTGCTGAATATCCACATATTTTGGACTCCTTTTTTTAAATTCTCATCAGAACTTATGCCAGGGTATTTATTTATTTATTTATTGTAAAGAAAGATTCGCCCTGAGCTCACATCTGTTGCCAATCTTCCTCTTTCTTTTTTTTTTTCCCTCCCCAAAGTTCCCTGCATGGTTGTATATCCTGGTTGTAAATCCTTCTAGTTCTTCTATGTGAGCCACCACAACAGCATGGCTACTGACAGACAAGTGGTGTGGTTCTGAGACCAGGAAGTGAACTCGGGGCCGCTGAAGTGGTGAGAGTGCTGAACTTTAACCACTAGGCCATCAGGGCTGGCTTATGCCAGGGTATTTTTGAAAATTCTTAATTATGATAGCTCTGAATGATTTTGTTCATTTTTAAAAACAAGAAAACTTATCCTCAAAAGGTGAACTCTAAATTTGATGAGTAAGCTGGGAATTCAATCTGCTTTTGACCAGGTTTACCAGGAGGTAGTGAGGCCCATTATTTTAGCCAGGATGTAGTAGATAAAACAGGAGGAAAGATTAATCCTGTTAAAACACCATCATCATAAAGTCATGATCAATTAATGTAGAATTTATTCTTTTACTTTTTCAGCACACACACACATGTCTATTCATTGTTGGGTTGGAAGAAAAGATAAGCCTTTTTTTTTTTTTTTTTTTTGTGAGGAGACCAGCCCTGTGCTAAAATCTGCCAATCCTCCTCTTTTTTTGCTGAGGAAGACTGGCCCTGGGCTAACATCCATGCCCATCTTCCTCTACTTTATATGGGACACCGCCACAGCATGGCTTGCCAAGCAGTGTGTTGGTGCGCGACTGGGATCTGAACCAGCGAACGTCGGGCCGCCGCAGCAGAGCGCGCACACATAACCGCTTGCGCCACCGGGCCAGCCCCAAGAAAAGATAAGCTTTTGCTGACTCCTTCCATTTGTATGTTGATGTCCATTCTTTCAGATATATGTAAGATATCCATTCTGTACATTATTAGACCAAGTTTTCAAGGAAAAAAATTTAAAATAAATTAAAGCCAAAATTCTTCAGTAGGCCTGATTTAATTACAGAGTAGTCGTCGATTCTCTCACACACAATATGTAGAAAATTGCCACTCAAGGGCTACACTGCCTTGTGTTGTGGTAGATTAATAAATATTCCATTCACTCAATTGGATTTCAAATTACTAGAGAGCAGGAATTGCATTACTGTATTTTTCATAGATTCTTATTTCCCCCCAAATTAGTGACTGTGACTTAGAAGTTGCTCAATAAATATGTCATAAATATAGTTTCACACTGGCTCTAAAGGAAATTCCAAAGAAGAATTCTAAAAATAGTTTTAAGATTTTTAAAGATTGATGGAATTAGTGGAATAAATTTAAGACTTTCAAAATATACTTCTGTAAAACATTCATATACATTATCTGCACATGTAAAATGAACCACATAATTTCACTTATCTGCTAAGCCAGTCTTTATTTTTTGGTCACTTCTCCTATCATGTATTTTAATAATAGAAACAGATCTGTTCTTTGGCACATATAATCTGCTCCAAGGGACTCAGCGGCTCAGAACCGAATTCATATTTGAGCTGCATCACTTACCACTTGTATAACCTTGGACATGTTACTTAATCTTCCCAAACCTCAGTTTTCTCATCTGTAAAAAGGAGATATTAAATATTCCTTAGAATTTAATTTAATTTAAGGATGTAACATACGTAAATTATCAAACACAGTTCGCAACATTTAGTAGTAACTCCATGAATATTAGCTCCTTACCTTATTTCAGATCAAAATGTATTTTGAAAAACATGCTATTGTATTTCTATGAAAACTGAAAGCTATTAGAACAAATTTATCTTATCTGTTCATTATAACGGATCCAGTCATCCCTCTAACTGAAAACACTCTTCTATCAAAGTTACTGTATGCAGCTGAAAGTAATAAAACTGTATTTGCTTTTTAAACATCCATAATTTTGGATTGCTTTTTGTATTCATTTTATTTTGGTCTGTATATGTCTAATATTTTCTGTGTAATTTCATATGATTTGTTGCTGCCATATTTTACTGTATACTTAATCCACCACCAATTATGCAGAAATGAGGATGTTTTCTGTAATTAGAATAGAAACTCTCTGAGGTCTTCTGTTTGCTTGGTCAGTATCTTATTCATGAGTCGCTACATGAATCATGGCAGGATAATCATTCTGGCAGTGGCTGTCAATGCGGAGAATGAATGCTGAGCTGAGCTCTGCGGTTTAAAATGTATATTCTGAGTTGTCAACGTTGTTAGATTTAAAGTGTTTGACTTTGGAAAGGATTTGCACAGAATTTGATAGACAACTACTAACTCAGGCTTGGAACTCAATTCACCTCTGAAATGAGAAAGGTCCCATTTCCTTTCTTGTCCCTCCTCCATCCCCTCTTTCTCAATCTCATTACTCCATGTGGTCCAAGGAGTGATCATCCAGTAGACAGATGGTCTATTGAGAATGTGCACAGCACGAGCTGACTCAGGAGAAATGCCTCCTCTCTGATGGAAGGGCTGCTTCCATTCCGTTTCGAGCTGGACTTGAAATCAATATGTCATTATAAACACATATGGTGCAGGGAGAGACAGGAAGTGGATACACACCCAGGATAAGGTAATTTGGAAACATTAGTTACTTCAAAATGTGCTGCACACCAAGGAGACATGAACATTTCACAGTGGATTTCTTTGTCTCAATCAATGTCCTTTCTTTTTCTCACTTGAAGCAGTTTTATAGACAAGCATGGTTACTTTCTTGAGAAAGGTTCAAATTCCTGACTTCTTGTCCAGCTCCCAACCTCTAATCGTTTCATTTCAACTGCAACCCACATCATTTGCCTTGGGGAGAAAATTCTTGGTAAATTAAAAAGAGGGAAAAAAAGGGCAATGTGTGCTTCAGTGCAATCTACAAGTAAGGGTATATTGCATTCAATTGTTTTTTGGTAGCATAACTATCTTGAGAGTAAACACTTTGATAATATTCTCATTTCTATTACTCCCTCAAAAAATGCAATAGGCTAGTATGACAAGCAGGCAATGATACATAAAATTGAGAAATGGGCCAGATCAGGGTTTATAAAATTCTCCTCTAGATTTTCATGCCACTCAGTCTTCCTTAGATCTCCCTCAAAATATTTTTCTATTTCTACTAAACTACTTTAAACCATCTCACCTCAATTCTTCAACTTCTGTACTTCCTTTTGGGACACAGCTATTTTGCTCCCTGTTCACCTGCAGAAAAGTCCTTTCTTCCTCTCCAAGATTTCTCTACTTCCCTATCTTCAGACCTGCCCCCCATTTTTTTTTTTTTTGTGAGGAAGATCAGCCCTAAGCTAACATCCATGCTAATCCTCCTCTTTTTGCTGAGGAAGACCAGCTCTGAGCTAAAATGTATTACCAATCCTCCTCTTTTTATTTTTTTTTCCCCAAAAGCCCCAGCAGATAGTTGTGTGTCATAGTTGCACATCCTTCTAGTTACTGCATGTGGGACGCGGCCTCAGCATGGCGGGAGAAGGAGTGCGTCGCTGCGCGCCCGGGATCCGAACCTGGGCCGCCAGTAACGGAGTGCGCCTACTTAACCGCTAAGTTATGGAAACCTGACCCAAATTTTAATGAACTGTGTCTTTTATGACTTAATGGCTATTCTGACCTTCTTTACACAAGGGAAGTATCTTGCTTTATTTTCCAAGAATGAGGATACATTTGTGCTGATTTAGCTTCATTCTCTCATTTGATTGGGGACTGGAGTTTAGACTTGGGAACTTGAATGGAGTCCAGCTAACTGGTCAATGTGGGGATTGAATATGTAACCCCAACCTCATTAACATCATGTTCCAACTAATTGATTGACCTGGTCCTAATCCAGGCTGGCTCCTTTCTGCATTCTACTCCCAGTCCTACTTCTAATATATATTTTAAGTGCTTGGTGGGCGAATATATTTAGATCTTTTATGGAAAAATATTTTAAGAAGAAATGCAGCTATTTGTTAAAACTGCTTTTAAAAGATTTGAATTAAGAATGCTTATTGAAACACTGTTAACCTAAGGTTGTTAATTCTTTGGTCTGCATATAGAAACAAACATTTAAAACATAAATCTGTATAGTAAAGATTAGCTTGACCTCAGGCTTTCCAATCTTTTATCCTTGTTAGTTGGAACAGTTGCTTGCTATACCAATTCAGCCAAATACAAAGAGGAGACTGGCCATCCAGATGGATTTAATACTAAACGCAAAATTTAAGACATACTATGTTATTCTGTTTACCTAATTTAGCCAATTTACAAGTCCACATATTTGAAAGAAATTTACTGCTTAGCAAATCTCCAAAGATTGATTTTTAATTGCATTTTACTCTTGCATCTTTATTTTCACCTATTCATTCATTCATTCATTCATTCATTCAATACTTATTGAGTAATTGCAATGTGGATAGAACTAGGCTAAGAACTGTGTGAAGATCTGGAGGAGAATTGAGACATACGCAAACAACTATAACACAGGCAGAATATGTTACATCTCACCAGAAAGGCACAGAAGACTGTGAATGTTCACATGTGAAAAACGTAAATTCTAGTTGGGGAAGACCAAGAATGACTCCACAGAGTGGATTGCCTTGCCCATAAAATAAGGAAAAAGAATTTGGACATACCCAAAAGGGAGGAAAAGGAGAGAAAACTACATGAATAAGTCAGAGAGCAGAAGACCCTGGTGGAAGTGGGGCTGATTGATTTGGTTGGGGTAGAGTATACAGAGAAGTAATTGAAGATAAAATAAAAAATGAGTGCTAGATTAATCAGTCTTGAAAATCAGGTTACGTTTTTTGGGATGGTAATAGACAACAATTTAAAGAATTTTTTTAAATTATTTCTTTTGTTTTTTAGCAAGAAAATAATCTGTATGTGTATCAATAAATATCAAGACAATGTTAGCCTCAAAAAGACTATTAAATCAATCGAGGTGAAAAGTAAAGAGGTTCTGAATGAAGTAGCATGGTAGAAATAAAAAGGAAGGAATAAATTAAGACATAGTATAACTGAAATTGTGAAGACAGCATAGACCAGCTTTTAGAGGGATGAAAGTCAAAAACGAGACAAATTCCATATTGTTTATAGAGTAGTACAAAGGAAAAAAACAGAGAAAAATAGGGAGAAAAATTAGTTTAAATGCTCTCTCATTCACATAATTCTCCAATAGAGGTTATACGGTCTATTCTTGGATCATTCAAATGTGTTAAATTGCTTTCAAGTGAAAGACCATTGACTCTGAAGTCTGATTGCTTCAATATGAAAACTGACTATCCATTGGAGCAGAGGCTGTCCACCTGGTCCCCACAGCAACCTTTGATAAAGGTCAATCAGGGGCACTCTTGTGTTTTCAGCTTCACGACAACGATCAGGTCTTGCCTTGTGGGCTTTACAGAGCTGAATGCTTTATAAGTGATATTTATCCAAGAACTGTATGCACAAGTCTTATACTAGATGCTAGTTTCTGCCTCCAAGAAGCTCATTGATCAATGGGGAAAGAGACTATCTTTCCTTCACTTTATTTCACTTCCTCATGACCTACTCAGTCCATAAACATTTGCGACATGATTTTTGTCCCCTCTATTCAGCTGAAACACCTATTTCAAGTTATGTCAATATAGTCAACACATTGAATAGCTTATACTCAGTTCTCATTTACTTCCCTCTATCTGTGATATTTGAAATTACTGATCACCTTGCTGACCACACATCTACTTCCTCCCTTCCTCACCCCACCACCAGCACTTGCAGTGCAATCAGATAGAAAACAAACACACATACTTTTTTGTTGTTTTTTTGCTCTCCCATTGATTTCTGTGACACTTTTCTCTGTTTTTCTGACAATTCTCTTTTCCTTTCCCCTTCTTTCTTTGGCCTTCCTCCTCTGTTTAATCTCTTTACTATAGGTTTCTGCCAGGGATTTTTTCTGAGTCCTTTTGTCTCCTATTTAAATGCCCATTTCTTTTTTGATTTCATTTACCCTTAAAGATGAACTCTCTTTTTTCCCCCAGCTTTATTGAGATATAATTGACAGATAACATTCTGTAAGTTTAAGATGTATAATGTGATGATTTGATACACGTATATATTGCAAAATGATTGCCACAATAAAGTTAGTTAACACATCCACACCTCACATAATTGTCAACTTTTGGTTATTGTTTTGGTAGTGAGAACATTCAAGATCTAACCTCTTGGCAACTTTCAAGTATACAATGCAGTGTTGTCAACTATAGTCACCAGATGTAACTGTTAAACATCTTACAGAAACAAAAGAGCACTTGGAGCTCTTGGTAACAGTAAGTAGTTTGTGCAAGATTTAGAGTACTGGAGGGAAGAGAGATGAAGTGGGCAAGACCAGACTCTGGGAAAACGTCTGTGTCAGGATAAAATCATAGACTGTATCCTGTAGATGGAGGAGAACAATTAAAACATTTTCAACAGGATGGTGACAGCGTTATATTTGTTTGTTTGTTTTAGAAGGACCACACTGTAGCATCGTGGAGAATATTCAAAGCAAGAATGACAAATAGTTTTCAACTAACATTCAACCCCCATTAATTGGCACTGTTTTGAGAAGGATTCTGAGGCTATGTTCAGGCTAAGCTGGAAGAAGGCCATAATGACGTACCCAGGTATGGCTGTTATTCCACGGACAACTTCCAAAAGACATGTCTCCTGTCACTGCATCACTTCCAAAAAAATACATCTGATTTCACCACTCAATATCTAGGAAGTGTGAGATGTACTAAAGATTTAGTGGAAATATAAGTCAGGGGAAAATTCAGCTTCCAAGAGAAATAAAATTTTTCTCCATTGTTAAAAATGACTGTGGCTGTCAAGGGCACAGTAGTGGAGAAATGCAGACGATATGCCGTGTATTTGCCATCAAAGAACTGGCAAATGAAGCAAGACCAGGAGAACTACGAGAGAAGCAGTTCAGAGGCTGGTGCTGAAATCCGAAATAGAAATGAAGTTCTAAATTGAGTTAACGTCAATAGTGCTGAAGAGAAGAGGATAGATTTGAGTGATATTAAGGATGTAGTTGAAATCATTGACGGAATCGTGGGATCACAGTCATTTATTGGCAGGTGGAAGAATAAGAGCTCCCTAAGAAAACCGAGACTAAAGGGCCTACCTAGAAGCTTGAGAAAAACTCAGAGAGAGGGATGTCACAAAAGGCCAATTCCAGTTCAGGAAACACGAAAAACGTTGTGGAGAGGTGAAGTGTGAGATGACTGAAAGATGTCCATTGAATTTAGCTGCTAGGATAATTGATCCTAGAAAGAACAATTTCAGCGTACAAGCGGGAGGAGAAGCCAAGTTCAGTGTTTTTATTTCCTCACCTCCCATTCACCCCTTTCAAGAAGCTAAGCTATAAAAGCAAGGAAAGTGACGCTACAGCAAACTTAAGTTCATATCCCCTTTTCGTTGTGTTTTTGAGGTGGGAAAGGTTTGGGCATGTTTATAGATAAAAAAGAGATCTATTTGGGAGTGGGACATGAAAGATGCAGGAGAGAGGTGCCTGAACTGCTGGAGAAGGAAAATCTTGGAACAAGAAGGAAGGAAACAGGGAAGTGAGTGCGCATGCAGATCAATTTATAGGTGTTGGGGAGCAAGCTGAGGGAATTCAAATGTTATAGATTTGTTTTGTTCAGTCAACTAGGTTCATTTCCTGAGAGAGAGGTGGGATAGAGGACTTCAGAATAATAATAATATTTGTACTGAATGTTATGGTAAGTTAAAGACAAGCTAGCAACAAGTAAAAGATCATTTGAGCATTTTTGAGGATGGAACTGTGGTTTTCAAATGAAGTCGATAGTTCTTATCCTTGCTAGTTCTCTTAGTATGATAAAACTTGTACTTGGCTGTTTGGAATAGTGCTAGAAAGGGAGGCCTGCTTCACTCCCTGATCTTTGGCTTTGGTGCCTCTGGGGGAGGAGGAGTGGGGTGGGGGAACACCTAAGGCATTAGGTGAAGCTGATTGTTTCTCAATGAGTCCCTGAAGGAAGTCTTAGGAACTTAGTCCATGATGATGATTCTTCTAGCTTTATGTAGTTCTTAGATCTCATCTAATTATCTTACCAAATCCCTGTAGACCCTAATTATGTGGTGTCCTCTACTGGATAAATAGCATCAAAGCTGTAGGACCATCTCGAATCTTCTATCCCATCCTATGAAGCTATATTTTCTCTAGGTGCCTCTAGAATGAAATCTTCAATACTTGGGTTGATCCTGTTCTTATTGACCATACACATCTTTTCCTGGTAAAAATCCATCAGTTTCCTCCTTATCTGATTAATACCAGTGAGCAGCTCCACCCCAGGACAGAAAGCCAGTAGGCTATTTCCAGTAATGGACTCAGCATGCTCTATTTTGGATGTGATGAGATTGGCTACTAGACTCCAGGAGATGTTGAACCACAGCTGTGGTTTACAGATACTAAACGACAGGGTAGTACCCATGATTGTAAAGTCTGTGTTTGACAGCCTTGAGAGGTACACACCAAGGAGTCTATGATTACTGATTATTCTTACGGAATGTGGCTGGTTGATTCTTTCAGATATAGGTCCCAACAGATTGACATTTTAATTACACACACATGCACATGTATGTGTGTGTGTGTGATATATGCATGTATATATGTATGTATGTGTGTGTGTATAAACACATACAACAAAAAATTCATCTTTTAGAAAACTTATTAGCTCATGTATGAGAATTGTTCTTAGAGCTAAAGAAACTAGATTTAGGCTAGATGAGAGGGTGGTCTAATGATTGTCATCACTGGCAGCCTCTCAGGGGCCACTGGTGTTGATTACCAGGAGTGGAGTCTGTTGCTGTAGGTCCTGATTTAGTTTGCCAAAAGTTTGACTCAGTATAGGTCCACATTCCCACATGATGTCAACAATTTTCAGAGCCTAAAAGCTCTGAAAATCAAAAGTGATTTTATAAGTATGGGAAAATTCATTTGGTGGCAAACCCTGACTTTGATAGATGTGATTTTATCTATAGTTTCAATTTCCTTACTTAGTATGAATGATTTCCTGCAGAAACATTAGTTTTGTGGTTACAAGGTGCTCTATCCCCATACCCTGATCAAGAAGTTTCATATTATAAGTATATATACTATGTAACTTCTACAATCTGAAAAATTCTGAATAGTAAAACACATCTATCCCTGAGGATTTCAGATAAGGAATTGAGATCCCTACTTATGTCCATCCTGTCAAAATGTGACCACTATTTGTCTGAACATTTAGTGACATTTTGATAATCTTTTAACATTTATTTTCTATAACTCAGTGATTCTCAAACTTTACTGCCATTGGAATCACCTGGGGATCTTTAAAAAATACTGAAGTCTGGCTCCCACCCGCAGACATTCTGATTTAATTAGGATGGGGCACGACCTGGGTGTTGACATTAAAACTCCTCAGGTGACTCTAGTGTGCAGCGAAGTTTGGAGGCTACTGTATTAACCCCTTGCAGAGTTATTTCTGAGGACATGAATGTCAATGGCGCTGAGCCTGGACATCTTGAGGAATGCTCTATAATACTTGAATTAAATTTGACTGCATAGACAAATGCAATCACCATAGACAAATTTGACATCACTCTTGTGTCAGAGCACCACAAGATGTTTTGTTTTGTGGTGGGTTTTGTTTTCCTTCTTTTGCATGGGCCTTTCTTTGGTATGAAAGTCACAACATCACCATTTTGTATCACTGAGGCACAGAGACCTTCAATTTTCCACCCTAATTATACATTTGATACTTATGTAATTTGGAGAAAGTAGTATAAAAGCTAGATTTAGCTACACATAGCCTCCAACATAATCTTTCAACAAACAACTGATGTTTAATTACATAACAACTGATTTTTGTCCTCTAACATAAATAATAGTTATGAAAGCAGCACATTTTTAAGAATTTTGCCCCACTAGTATACTATTTACAAATAAGGGATATTATTTCCTAACATATCCTCAGCCCAACTGCATCCAATCTAGGTTGCGTGTACTTTCAAATAGGAAACAATTAAATACACGAAGGGAAGGAGTCCCAGAAAGCCTAGAGGTCAGTTTGGTTTCCAATTGGTTCCCAATTATATCTCTGATTTATTCACTTGGACAAACTTAATAACTTCAGAGTTAGTGCCTTTCCAGGTGCATGTAACTTATGCCAACTTTATAAAGATAAGGGGAGATTTGATTAAATTAAGTGGCTAGGACATACTGGATTTCAAGAACAAAAAGGACCACTTTTTCAGGGTTAAAAATTGGAGTGTAAAAGCACACAGATTCTTACATGGGAAAGCACAGGGAAAAATTTACACATTTTTCAACTGACACAGAAAGAAAATTGTCCTTGTTGATGATTGAGTTATAATGTAGCAAATTCACTTCCGTTTATGGAAAATGTTTTTTATTGTTAAAGAAGGCAAATGAATTAGTGATAAGCTTTGTCAGCAGGGAGCCTGCGGCAGCCGTTTTCCCGAGGGAAGAATGACTAAAAAGTACACATTTAGTGTTTGTCGCAACTTAAAAGAACATAACTTGCTTTTACTACTGACTACGTGGCGAGTTCTTTTACCTAGAGTTTCAAAACCAGAATTTGTTTTCATAAGCAGATGCTGTTTTTCTCAGTATTTTGCATTGCTAGTCATCAAAACAGCACTTAAGGCACAGCCAGCTTCAAAATTTCTGAGGCAATATAGTGAGAAGCACACCTTGAGTAAGCCAGCATTCTCTAAGAGGTGTTTTTTGACCTATTTCGCTCACCTAGAAATCCTGACTGCAATTGTCAATTGGAGGCCACCAAGAAGAGATAAAATTTTATAATAATTGAGGAGGATCTTTTATTTGGGATATCATCATAAGCACGTGAGGATTGCTTGAGAATGACCAGGTCCTTACTGGGGAGTGAAATATTAACTATAAAATAAATTGAAAAAAAGATATATATTTACAACTGCAAATGGTATGCTTGTGGTCCCAGTGTTAGTCTCAAATGCTGCCTCACTGTGAGAGAGAAAAATGGTATTTACGCTCTGGTTTGTTTGTTTTAACAATCCTGGTCTTGGCCTCTGCTGATCCTTCTCTGTGCCCTAAACTTGTCTGCCCTGAAATAATTGTTTCGTTGTATTGAGGCTTATGGACTATTTTCAGGGAATTCTGTCTCTGCAGTTGCTCATAATTCACACTATGTCTACAGCTACTGATATTTCTAATGGCTGTTACACAGATCTAGGCAAGGCTGAAAGCTGAAGTTTGATATTTTTCTCTATGTGCACAGTCTGCTATCCTGGGAATGACATCTTTCTACCCATAGCGTGTTATAGCTCTCAGGGCTTGGCCCATCACTCACCCACTTGAACCTGCCCTGAGCTGGACGACAATGGAATGAGAACTCTACTTCAGTTTTGGGGAAGACATGTGGGCAGGGATAGAGAAGTGGGGAGTGCCAGTCTCTGCAGGATGTTTTCAGAAAGGCTCACCTACTGTCGATAGTAACACTGTAGCACTCTCAAATATAATACTGCCACCCAAACTCCTCCGTGTCAGCACATAACAAACCCATAGAGTCAAGTCTCAAGCAATTCAGGATTTGAGATTTGTTGATTTGACAATTTCACTCTGACTGTCAGTGAGAAAGAGTAGCACAGACAATAGATTCTGAGGATGGAAAATCTCAATATCCAAATGTGAATATACAGCCCAATGTTTAAAAGTCCAATCATGAGCATTCCCACTGTTATTTGTTCAGGAAACATTGATGAGGTTTCATTTAGGGCCAGGCATCATGTCAGTTGCTGGGAATTAAAGGTGATCAAGAGCCTCTCCCTGCCCCTGGGAAGTCTTCCTCAGAGGGTCCACACTCTATTTGGATCCAGCTCAGTTTCCAGCTGGCTACCTTCTTGTGTAGTCATACAAAACTATCATCTTTGGAGAGTACCATAATCAAGGGTATCTATCATTTGGCACCGGAACCTAAAACTCCCATATGTTAAAAGTGGTTACCAGCTCCAAATTCCTGGATCCCAGGTCCCAGGAAAAAAGACACTTACCAATGCTTTCATCAAAGGGAAATTTGGTTTCCTTTATTACTTTTAAAGTAATTTTTTTAACAAGAAAGAAAACTGACTGAGGAGGCAATCTGGCAGCACACTTTTTCCTGCAAGCAAGCAAAGAAAATATGAGAAACATCGCATAAACCCCAATGCCATATTCTCTGCGTTGCAGGTACATAATAGATGTTGAGTTAAATTGGGCTGAATGGAAACCTAAGTAGTGCTGTGTGCACTGTAAAGTACTCCCACCCGGTAAGTAAAACTGGTTAATTGAAAATAAGCATTTCTTTCTACGTGTTCTTGAACTTATTGAGTTGTTTACTCACACCCCCTTCAACACTTAAACCTCTCTGGCCAGATTATATAGTTGTAAGACTATATCCATGAGTTTCCATGAGTAGTCTAGAAGTCAGTAGTAAAAGATTGGAATGCTGGTATCCAGGCCCTTATTATAACCCAAAGATCATACATCAGGTCTGCTTCAGAGCTAAGGGAAATGTGATGAAAGAAACAGAACTGTGCAGTGGTGTCTATTTGATTGTAATTCTCCACAGGAACTTAATAACGTCCTCATATCTAAACACTGTACAAGGCAAAAGGCAGGACAAAAATTGTCACAACATGTTATTATTTTACCTTGAGTTTCTGTGGAATTTTTGATTAACAGAACAATGATAACCTTAACCAAATTATTTCTTTGGGATTAATGACTAGATGAGGCTAATTGAGGATGGGTAGAACAGCTAGTGATCAATCTCTAAGACAAATTATATGCCAAGGTCATGAAGGATTAAACATTATCCAATAAAATTAGGAAATATCAAGCATTTATGATCAAAACTATATGTTTCACAAGAAGCCAATTCAACACATAACTAATAAGTTACCGAAAATTCTACTACATAAACTCTACTCCAGGTTGGAGGTTATCCTCATTTGGTAGAGTCAGAATACCTAATTAATTAATCCATGTTAATAGAGCAAGACAGCTCTTAACCAACCTTTCCTGCCTCACCTCTTTCTACCCCGACTCCACTCTACCACAAGTTAAATAAAAGTTCTTAACAAGGTTTAAATTACTTCTATCAATCAGGCCAGAAGCACTGACTCTCTGTTCTCTTCCCATCTGTATTAGTTTCCCAAGGCTGCTATAACACCGGGTGGCTTAAGTAATAGAAATGTATTCTCTCTCAGTTCTGGAGGCCAGACATCTGAGATGAAGGTGTCAGCAGGCTTGGCTTTTTCTGGGGGCTGTGAAGGAGAATCTGTGCCACACCTCTCTCCTAGCTTCAGAGGTTTATTGACAATCTTTGAAGTTCCTTGGCTTGTAGGTACATTACTCTGATCTCTGCCTTGTGTTCGCATGGTTTCCTCCCTATGTCTATCTCTGTGTTCATATTTCCCCTTTTTATAAGGATACAAGTCATACTGGGTTAAGATCACCCTAATGACCTCATTTTAACTTCATTACCTCTGTAAAAACCCTATTTCTAAATAAGATCACATTCTGAGATACTGGGATTAGGACTTCAACATAATTTTTAGGGGGGAACAAAACTCAACGCATAACACCATGCGTCTACCATGCCCAGTCTCTGACCTCATTCTGATCTGATCTACCTGATGTTAGGTCATAGGCAGAATACTAATGTGAAGTCATTAGATCCCATGAGTTTCTGTGGGAACGGAATTAGCTAATCAGTGGGCAAACAATGCTTTCCTCTTGCCTCTCATCAGGTAAGACCATCCCTAGAAGATGTGGTGCTCGGGACAAAGCAATACTTGGTCTGTGGGCGTGTACACACACACATGTCTAAGAAACCGGTGTTAAAATAAATATCCAGGGCAAACCCTGAAAATAAACAGCAGAAAATAGTGACATGCCAGACATGCTATATACAAAAGACAAGCTCCTTTCCAGGAGATGCTGGTTATTATATAAGTTCTATAGCTGAAAGCCTGTGTCTTTTGTACACAAGCTGCCAGAGTCACCTCCTTCTCCTTCACTGACTGCACAGCTCTAATGATCTGGCCCTGGAAGCATCTTGGGAAACCCTTCAGTTTGTTGGGACCACAAGGTAACTACTGGTAGTTATGACAGCCCTTCTTCATGTTGACAGTATTGAGCAAGGTTCATACGTGCCTACAACTCTGAGTGAAGCAATTAGAAAGCTGGAAAGAATGGCAGAACAAATGCTGGCTTATTATTGCTGATTTGGTTTTCTTTCAAATGCAAAAGTTCTAGTGGAGGAATCTTTAAGAATACCAAAATTTGCTAATAAATCAGCTACGTACCAAAGGTAATGAATGTGAGATGCGTGGAAATTATGTTTTTCCCTGAGATGGAAATTACATTTTAAAAGAAGAACTGGTAATCTTTTATAAGTAATGATCCACGAGCTATGTTTTCAAAAGGTTTATTCTTTGAAATAGTTGTTGTGCTCGTGTTGCACACACACAGGGTAGCAACCTTTTGAAGTTATATCTCTGCCTGGTTTTGCTCTGGAATGTAACAAGCCCTGCAGTCCTTTACAGTGGGTGGGATTCCTCTGTGTTGTGCTTACTTGTTAACTTAGCCACATCCTCATCTTTTACAGGGATGCTGCTGAAAATGGCTGAACCTGAAGAGACACCTGGTGGAGAACGGAAGCATTCTTCTCTCTAGGTAAGGTACACATATTTCTTCTTTTCCAATAATATTTCAGATGATAAGAGATCAAGGTAATGTCACAGAATCTTTGTATTTGCTTTTTAGCAGTCTAGAGATGTGAAGCAATTATACAAGCAGTAAAAAGGATGCTGTGCTAATTTAGCCTCCTAATAGTATAGCTTATAAGCTATGTTTAATTATTATTTATTTATTCATTCATCTATTTATTCATAGGTGCACCAGGGAAGCAGAGGTTTTGGTCCCTGTGGGAAGCTCTTATATTGAGCTATGGAGGCAGGACATCCAGTTTTCAAGAGCAGGGATTGAAGGAGTAATTGCATCAGATTGAGACAACATATAAATGCTAAGTGCCAGGTAAGCAGAGAATAGGTGAATAGGGAGAACTCATAAATGAATGGATTAGAAGTGTTAAATAAATAGAAGATTTGATTGAGCAGAGAGGGAGAAGCAGCCACTAGGACTGACTGTATGGAGAAAGAAAGACAACATATATGAATGCCCGGTGGAAAGGACACCAGCTTATCTGTAGCAGAGAA
This sequence comes from Diceros bicornis minor, assembly GCF_020826845.1. NCBI lineage: Eukaryota > Metazoa > Chordata > Mammalia > Perissodactyla > Rhinocerotidae > Diceros > Diceros bicornis. The sequence goes on from NC_080768.1 coordinate 33,215,810, forward strand.
GTATGTTAGGGAATAATGAGAGATAAGTTGGACCAATTTGGTAAGATACAGCTTACTAGAAGAAAGTTTCTTAGCCTCTTAACTGAAAAACTGTCTAGCTTCAGTAGATGTGTTCAGTAGGCAATTTGGCATAATGGAACATCAATGGTTTTGAAGTCTAAAGTAATGACTAATCTCTGACTCTGCTCCTAACTAGCTGAGTAGTTTTGGGCAAAGCGTCAGTTAACTATTACTACTACACCCAGCCAAAACTCAGTGGCTGAAAACAACAATCATTTATTATTCCTCACGTGTTTGCTGGTCAGCTGATTTTGGTTGGGCTTAACCAGGGTGGTTCTGCTCCATGTTCCTCTCATCCTTCTCCTGGGACCCACAGCTCATTGTGCATGTTCTGCTCATGTTGTTGCTGAAGGGTCAGAGGGTAAATGTAAACATACAAGACATCTTGGGGATGAAATTCAGAACTGGCACTCCATTTCTTCCCTCTTGTTCTGTTGGCCAATGCAAGTGATAAAGGCAAAGTCAGAGTCGAGGGGTGGCAAATATTCTCCTCTTCTTTTGTGGGAGGACCTTAAAGTGACATGGCAAAGGAGATTGATACAGGGAAGGGTGAGGAATTTAGCCAATAATGCAACCTACCACAGGAAATTCTCTTAAATTCTCAGCTGTATTGTTCTGATCTCTAAAATAAAATAATGATGTCCTCAAGAATAATAAAGATTAAAAACAATAACTAATGTATATATAAATTTTTACTCAGCTGTAAAGCATAATGAAAAATAGAGGGTAATTATTTTGCACCCGCTTATATTCTCTACTCTTAGCAAAAATATAAAATTCTTTTAAAGGCCACGTTTCACCAAGCCTCCAATGCCATCCCCTAACCTCTAGCATGAGATCTGTATAGATGTCCTCCCAATAAGTGCTTCCTGAGGAAATGTAGGATGAAAGTTCCTACAGTGACCTTGGATGTTTCCAGAAGAATAAGTGGAAAAACAAAACTCTTGTATGTTGCTGACACTTTCTTTGTCAATGTTCAGACAATACAGGAGATACACAATCCATCAGAAAAGTCCTCCTGAGTCCTTCTTTCCCTGGAGTGGTAGTGATCTTACACTACTCATTCCACACACCCTTGTCACTTCTCGTTTATGCCCAAAGCATTAATGGATAAGACAGTTGGCCTGGGTTCCAGGACTAGACAAATGGAAAGATGCTATCTAGGACTGACATAGAACCTGCGTCTTTTTAGCATTATGTTAAAAGTCAGTTAACCTTCCATATGTGTTCAGAGTATTGTTCAGACTTATTCATGTACATGTCCAGAGTTACTAATTCATTAAAAAATTATTGACTCCTGAGGGCAAATAGTTTAGAACTCAGCATTATTTAGGATATAAGATAATATGTTACTTTCACGTTCGAGCATTGAACTGACACTTCTTAGGAAAGCAAATTAGGAGATTTCAGTGGTTTCTAGTCATCTGGATTAATTTAAGAGAAGAGAATGAGTTTTCTTAATTTTCTGCAGCAAGGCATAAGTTCATAAAGGTCTCTGTTTAATCGGGACTGGCCTTAAAACGAAGCTGGACTCTTCCAGATAACAATCATTTATTCCAACAGGGGACAGTGGTGAAGGGAACAGAGTTTCACATGTCTGTGCTATGAGCTCCGGTTCCTAACTTCACAGTTAATTCTCCAGAGGCTTTTTGGGAGAGATTTAAACCAGGGGAGCTGTGGATAATAATATAATCTGAGATTCGAAAGATGAAAGAAGTGACCATGCTGATTCAGAATTGACGTCTGTTCAAAGCCCGAGGCATGTGGAGAAGATGATGCACTAAGAACAAAAGAGGAAACAGCAACTAGAAAGAGACACATTTTCCACTTTCCATGATACTCTTCCACTCCTAGTGACTAAATCTAAAGGCTTGTCCACATTAAGTTAAGCTTCAGAATGGTGCGTTCATGTTATAAAATTGCAGCTAAGTTCCCTTAAAGGCAGAAGCACCATTCAGGTTGCTCAAATATTTTGATTGAATTAAAATACAAACTTGTGGAAACAAATCTATTTACAAAGCCCATGCAATCCTTCAGATGTGTGTACTTTTTCTCCTTCCTTTGCTCTTTTTTTCTTCTTTGAAAGGCAATGCCTTGCAGCTCCTTTTTCCAAGATAGAAGAAAATCAATGATCAACAACAGCCCAGCCCTCAAGAACAACCCAGAAATAACAAACCAGTCTGTGTGTGTGACAGAAGAGGAGAGTGTACGTAGTAAGAAAAGCAGCTACCATTTCAGACTTCCACAGGGCAATTATAAGGAACAGTGCGGAAAACATGATTGGAAAAGATGAGGAAAACATCGGTACCACATAGAGTTATAAAAACCCCGGAATTTGTATTCAGCTGACTTGCGTCCACTTTCTCTCTGTGGCCAGCTCTGCTATCCTCCTCACCTCATTGACGTTGAGGAGATCTACCCGTCTCTTCACTATAGCGTGAAAACAGAGGACCAGCCAGTGAAGAGACAGGGGGCAGTGACAGCAGATGCCTGACCTGGAATTCTTTGAGTATGAGTGGTGAGAAGCTATGGTTTTATAGCACACAGCAAAACAAAGCCAAGTTTCTTGCAGGCAGAAGAAAAAGCCTAGACTTGGAAATCAAATAGCTATGGTTTATTTATTTTTTAAACCGTTTTATTGGGGTATGCTTGATATAAACAAGCTGTTCATATTTGAGGTATGCAACTTGATGTGTTTGGAGATAAGTATACATCCACAAAACCATCATTACAATCTATGCCATAAACATATTCATCACCTCCAACTGTTTTCCCTCATCCTTTTTAGTTATTATTATTACCATTATTTGTGTGTTTGTGATAAGAACACGACAAAAGATCTAACCCCTTAGCAAATTTTTAAGCATACAATATGGTATTATTAACTATAGGCACTATGCTGTACAGTAGATCCCTAAGATTTAGTCATCTTGCATAACTGAAACTTTGTAGCTATGGTTTATAATCCAGACTTGCTAGCATGGCCTTAGACAAGTGTCTGAACTTCTCTATGTCTATTTTCTCATATGTGGGAAATAAAGAAATTAATTAATAGCACAAACATATTCTTGTGAGAATTATATCAGATAATGTATATAAATAACCTAGCAAGGTGGCTTGAATGTCGTATGCATTTATTACACCAGCTCCAGGTGTGATATTAGGAAAACAAGAGGCAATCTTTGCCTAATAATTATTCATATGAGGATTTAGAGCCTACGAAAGGCGAAGTAACACATGGATTAGTGTGCCAACTCTGAATGATTGGCAGTATCTGCTTGGAGAATTGGAATGAGAAGGATTTTGAGAAGGGACTCAAGAAATTATTGATGATGGTGGTGGATTATTGCTGCTGTCTGTTTTGAGTGAAGAATGAAAAAACGAGGGCAAATATGCCATGCACTTACTGTTCCTGGGTAACCACCAATAGGCAAATAAAAATAACACAGATGTCCAATCTTCAAGAATCATATGGCCTAGTGGGAGATAAATACCAATAAAGTAAATGTTACAAAAACTGTTCTACTCTCTAGTACTCTAATAATCTGGGCAGATATCTCTTAGTGTGCTTATTCCAGAAGAGGATGGCATTGAAAGTTTCCCAAAGGGATGATTCTTGAGCTATGACAAATAGCAGTTAGCTATGCAGAAGGTGGAGAGAGAGAAGCATGCATTCCTAAAAAAGGGAACAACACAGACAAAGACAGAGTCTTGAAAAACCACAGCATGAGTGTGAAGGGCATGGAGGCTGGTACATTTGGAAAACAGTTTGCATGGGGAAGTGGCTGAGGTGAGATTGTTGACGTAGGCAGGCTGTGTACCTCGCTAAACTCTGTTAAGGTATTTTATTGGCTTGACTTGAGGTTGGGGAACAGGGCGAACAATCCAATTCATAGCTCCAAGAAATTCCCATTCACATGCATTAAAAATGATTTCCTTGACACATTGAAACTAAAAACTGATGAGATGCTATAAATTTTTATGTGTAGCTTCATTCTCCTGCCATGAGCTGTACCATCTCAATGATGCGGTAGGACCTCATGGAATAAAATTGTGTATACTTATCATTTATTGTTCTGCTAGATTGTTATTGTCATTAGCGTAAGCAAAAACAATAACGGGAAGTAAGGATTTCTAGTGGACAGCTTTTGTTCATTGGGTTTCTTGGCCTGCTATGTCCTTTCTTCTTACTAATTATTCTCCAATGCCCCTGGAAAGCCTGTGGCAATTTCCTCTCAAAGAATTAACCACGCCTTTCTCCATGTACCCAAAGCACACTGCTTATATCTCTGTCATGGTCTTTATTCTATTCAGCCAGAATCTTGTTAGTTTTTTTCATACTTGTAAGCTGCAGGAAGACTGCCAGATTTGTTCTGTAACCTTCTAGAAAACAAGGACTAGAGCTTATTTATTACTATTCCTCACACAGTACTCAGCCCTGTGCCTAACACATAGCAGGTGCTCAGTAAATGTGTGCCCAAATGAATTGAATGATGATTGTTATTTGATGTTTGAAGTTTAATCATCATTTTAATGGAATTGGTCATCTACTAAGCTTACACTATAGTCTATGAAGCTGTGTTTCTAAATACTTGTCATATTATCAGGTTAGTTGTATTCGAAAAATAGATTAAGGGACAGAGACCATTACAAGTTTAAATCAAATTTATCTGGCTTGTAAAAATTAAATATAAAGCAATTTATGACTATGATTTTGGTTACTATTGTAGCACATTAATACATTAAACCAATTTAGCCCCCAATAGACACATTGAGATTGTCGGTTCTTGGGGTAAAATTCTCCTGGTTATACAACAAAGTGTCTTCTGAATTGACATCAAAGTCAATAACGTCTTATTTTAACCATACAGGGATACGTGGCTAAATATGAGGATATGTTCTAGGTTTAATAGAGATTAGAAGACCACTCAGGAAAAGATGCTTAACGGGAATTAGTAGTGTTTCTCTGGCAAGTCCAGGAAGAGCCACAGGAAGACTAAATTATGATGACTATTAGCAGAAGAAAGGAGAGATGACATTGCAAAAAGAGAAACAATTATAATTTGTTCTGTATTTTTGATAGAAGGCTATGAGGGAAGCATGGAAGACAAAGATAATTCAGGGAACAGAGAAGATAGTGGCATAGATGGCACTCACCTGTGGTTCTGGGAAGGGCGGCAGCTCCTCTTCACTCAGGTTATGGAGGATGATGACCCCAGAACAGATATGAAAACTTTATTCATGTGAATGAAGTACCATCCAAAGGTATAGTTTCGGACTATGACACATTTTGACATTATGTAAAATGCAAACATGACTTTAATTGCATGATATTTCATCATGTTATAAATTTCCATTGAGAAAAGAATGCAATTAGACTATCAGTCCTGGATTTTAGATATTTCCACGAATGCTGCTGGATGGGGTGGTTAAGGAAAAGGAAATAAGTAATTGCAATATTCTCTGAAAATAATTCTGAGGGAATTGATAATAACATGCATTGACACAAATGCTATGCTAGTTCCATTAGAAACCATAAATAAATAGAAGACACCATCTCAGTTTTGAAGAGGACTGACTTAATTTTGATGCTCCTTAATTTCCAAATTTGTTTTAACTCTTCTGCCAGAGGTTTCTTTGTTTTTTATCTTAGAATGTCTCAATGATTATTGTGCTCACACCTTTAAATTATCACCAATTCCACATCACTGTGGACATATTTTCGATTTGTTATTGAAGTATTTCCTAAGCAGAGTAGTAAGACACACCCAGGGGTCACAAATTGGCTGAAACTCTAAATAAGGCCAGTGAAGTGTTTCCTGGATAGCTTTTGTTCATTTCATTCTGCCTTTGCTTTCAGGTATCACTTCTTTACCCTTCAAAACTTACTCTCATGGTAGGCTCTTGAGTTAGTTAATTAGATGCAGATATGAGTTTGAGACCATGTTCATGGATATCATTGATTTTTAGGTATGGAAATGATTGTAAATATATCCTCATCTAATCTCCATATTTTAGATATAAGGAAACCATGTCCCACAGAGAAACCTCAGGTGCCACAGTGCATTATTGGCAGACCAGGGAACCAGGAGCTCAGGTTAGGGAGAACAGCTATTTCATCATTGAGATCATCTTTGGTTGCAAACAAGGGAAAACTCACCTGAAAGCCTGGTTCCAGCTTCCTGATCTCCCAAATTCTGATTCCATTCACTGCCACCAGCCCCAATGCTGTCTATATCAGAGTTACTTAACAAACATATACAACTGCTGACTCTAGAAGTGAAAGTGATGCAGAGGGTGGAGAAAATATGAGTCTCTGAAGAGGGATTGGGGAAAAAAGAAATGTCTATTTTATTCAGAATCTTTTGACTTGTAGTGGGGATTACTGACCAAGAAACACAATAAAAAGTGTATGGTCTAAATCTGGGCATTTCTCCCATCTAACTTCTAAACTCCATCCCCGGTGTTAGTGATAGCTTCTAGGAAACTATTAAAGCATTTCCTCAAAGGAATAGATGGGGTTATTAAATTGGTAGGTTGATTCAATGAAGGCAATGTTGACAAGGTGCAAAGTGTTAGTTAGGACATGGAGCTTGCATGTTCCACTCAGAAGGCAGGTCCAAGTGCTGGACTCCCCAGGGACCAGAAGCTATACATAATGGGGGATAAACCACAGGAAGCAAACTGAAGGAGGATAGATGGGCAAGTTGGACTTTGAGGTAGAGCCTCGGACTAAAAGATGGAAGAAATTGTGATAGAATGTTACCACAGAAATATCAAGATTTCTGATATTTCCCTTAAATTTCAGTTTTCCAGAACAAAGTATCAAAAACAAACAAATTACATCTTTCATCAGTGATTTTAGAACTGAGTGTCCTGGGTACCTTGTGAGGATGGTCTCCCTGGTTGTGTTAAACCAGGCTTGACCTAAGGGAAGCCATCTGGTAACTCTCTGTAACCTTTGTTTCACACCTCCCACCCCTGAGCACTTTTTAGCCTGCACATAATCCAATTGATTATTGACCACTCTCTGGGAAATATGCATGTTCTCATTCTCTAGGTTTTATGACCCCTGTTTACATGTATACCTTCCAGCTGCAGAAAGAAGATCACTTTGTTCTTTTGAGTTCCTTAGGAATGCAATGATCTTGGACAAGTATTCTATACTGGTATCCATCACCAATGACAGCTGAAAGATCTGGTGTGGCAACTCCCAGTCTGCAACACCAGATAGTCAACTTTCCTGACCTCCTTCTCTATAGCCCACTGACCCTATGTAACTGCTTCGAGATTCTGTACCCTTTTAAAATGGTACTTTAGGATGCTTGTCTGCCATCTTACAATCAGGTAGCTCATCGTTTAATAAAGTCTTTTCTCTACCACCATCTTGCCTCTTGACCAAGCAGCTTTGTCTTGTGGCGAGCAGATTGAGCCCTTTGCACGGTAACCGTTGCAGAGAGGTATTGGGCTGGTGACTGGATGCTCATTGCAAACTAGGATGGGCAGGATTGACACCTGAATCACACTTGTTTTAAGCCCTGTAACCCACTCAGACAGTAAGCATGTCTCCCAATGACTCAAAGTCTGTGTGCTTCTTAGGGCTACACCATGACCCCGGTGTTGCCTTCAACAAACGCCCCTCCCTGTGATATTCTGTGTGCTATGAGTCATAAAATGAGTTCTATTCTCAGGTTGCAGCACAGGTCAGGTTGCTACAGTGGTTCCCATTCTCCTTCTAAATCATCCTCCTTTCCAGCCTGTTGGCAAGGGCCAGAGAGTGACATCAAAACAGCAAAGTCCTTGCTATTTGAATCACTACTTAGTCCCCGGCTTTTGCTGGACTTTTCATGACTACTTGGACCTCACCTCAGTGCTTCTTTAGGATTTTGTTCACAGAGCTGCTACTCACTTGGATCTCCATATTTGGAACGCACAGTGTTTGAAATCACATCCAAAGGCATCAGCAGTCAAAGTCCCCACTCTCCTGTCCATTCCAAAAGCCTCTTGGTTTCTGCTTACCAAGTCATTTATTTTTTTCCCCCAATCCCAAATTTTCCCACAACTCCACCCTATGGTGCCACCATTTGTAGTTCCAAATCTCCTTTTGGGAGTCACTTCTTTGAGGCACATATCTTCTGCATTATTGTCATGGTCACCCATCTAATTCTGTAGCTGAGGATGATGAGGCCCAGGGAGGTTAAGTGACTTTTCTAAGGTTACACAGCTAGTAAGTGGCAGAGTTTGACTAAGTCTCTTAATGCTAATTGTTAGTGTAATAGAAAAAAAAAAAAAAGGAAAGGATTATTAAATTACTAAAATCACTTAAAATCCAGCACATACTGATTATTTTGATTCAAGCAACACTCCAAATAACTTCCAAATTCACAACTTAGGACAATGAAGGAGAGGAGGTAGATGTTAGTCACAATGATACAAAATGAGAGAGGGTTAATGATCTGTTATCCTGAACATTCACCTTTCGGAGAAACTGTCATGAAGTCAGAAAATTACATAAACATTGTGAGAGTGTGACTCAAAGTATTTTTCCTTAAACTTAATAATAAAACAATCAATTATGCATCTCTGGATTCTCATTTGTTTTCTTGCTTCAAGGACAAAGTGAATAGTACATCTTCGGGGAAACGTTCTCTATTAGGAGTGATTGACAAAAATTTCCTGGTGAGTTAACTGGTCCCAAAGTAAACATGTTCTTACGTAAAGGAATGAATGTCAATGAAGACTGTACTATAATGAAGTGAGAGCTCCATTGCCTGACCATTTTAACTAGATGAGAAATTTTGCTTAAAAATGTGTTTCTGACCCTGAATTTAGCATTTGGGAGTTCAAATTCTCCTAATTTGGATTCCAAGAAAGATAGTCTCGTGCAGACCAGTAAAATATCGCATTAGAGAGATCAGAAAGTGACCTTTTCAAACTGAATTAGTTTTGTTTAAGTTCAATACTGGAAAAATGTTTTAGGTGAAGAAATGCACGTAGTTAGTTATGACCTTCCATCCTACTCTGATTCCATCAAATTCTACAGATAAAGACTGATCTTTGGGAGCTTATCAGAACTGCTTGAAAATTTTTCCCCTTTATTTGGGCTTTAAATTATTCTTAGTGAATTGCACAATGCCGTTGATTAGCTGATATTTAGTGATTCTTAAAGTTTTGACTTGAAAGATGCTAATTGCTAGCAGAATACTGCCATGAGTTTAACAGAAGAAAAATAGAGTCAAAACACTTTACTTTGGCTTTTTCTGGAATACTATTTTTTTTTCCTCTTTGGCAAAGCTTTTCAAGTCCTTTGCTCAAGCTGATCTCAGTAATTAAAAGAATGATTAAAAAACTCTCAAAAAGGATTCTGCATATTAAAATTCATTAAAATGCAATATTCACAAAATAGGATATTTTATCATAACTATATGTGGAGAGAAAAATGAGACTGAAATTAGGTGCTTTCTCCATATCCATTGCCCATGTGTGTTTATTACATTTAGTTGTTTAACTGAGAACTTGACACGTTAACAAGTAGTTACGTGGCTATTAGCTTGAGTTTTCTTTAGAGACTTGAGAAAAAGAGGGAAGTGGAGAAGAAAAGTAGAGAAGAAAAACCCTGCTTGCTATGCTGTCCATTAGAACAACAGCCATTTCATTCTCATGAAAGTGGTATGTCCATGGCTAATGCAGCTAGTTCACTGGTGAAGAAAACTAGTCCATTGTCATGATATGCTACGAATCCATTTAACTCAGAAATAAGGACTATACCTAAGCTTAAAAGAGATCATTGTAATCAAACAAGTGGGAGAGTCATTCACTTAAGTCATTGGATATTATGGAAATATAGCAACTGAATAATTGATGGAATACCCCCCAGACTGGGATATTGTGATGGAGACACAACCAAAGTGAGCCTTGCAATAAGCCTGGCAAGAAACATCCCTCGCTAAGCCAGGCCACCAAAGCCTGGGTGCCACCTGTCTGTAGCCAGCCCTAAGGAATGGTCAAACAGGTAAAAAGTTCTCACTGTGACCTATTTCAGAAAAACTCTGGGTAAAAGTAATTGTGAGTGGAAGGAGGAATTAAGAAGAATTGTAACAGGCATCCCAAGAAATCTGATTAAAAAAATGCTACAAAATACATGGCAAGTTACCCAGTAACATAAACCAAAATCACTTTCACAATCAATTTATCATTTCTCCCACTTAATATTAGTAATATTTTAACAAACAAATTAATGATTCTGTCTGAAAAATTCCATTTTGATTCAAAACCAAACCTTTTAATCATGTCCTAGTTTATATCTTAGCACTTTGCCTTAATAAATTAGATTTTTGTGTTGATAACATTTTTTGCTATTTATATCTCACCTTTCCAAATTGACTAATATCATCTAAAGGATAAAGACTCCATATGATCTTTCTTTTACCCACTGTTTTTCTATTTCTCCTATTCCATAGGCTCAATAAATATCTGCTGGCTTAATTGGGTTTAATTGTATGGGACATTTAGGATGCATCTATTCGATAGCTTTTCCCCTCTGTGGCACGCACTTCTGATTTTCCTGTTGCTTCAGCTGCCTTCAGACTGAGGACCCACCATCATCTTACCAGTCACCTCTTTACAACTAGAGCCCGGTCCAGACCTAGTGACTGAGTTCCTGCTGCCTGCTCAGTTTACTAGCAATGATCCTAACTCTCGGAGTTACCTGCCCTGGATTGTTTTTCTTCAATCTCTGAAGCCATCATTCATCTGAAAGACAGTCCTCCCTTTGTACTGGCTGTCTGGACTTGACTTAAATGCATGCTTTGCAAATCAGGCTCACCCACTGGGGGCATTTATCTGTTTCTGCCCCTTATATGGTGTCAGGGTCTAGTTCAAGGGCTGGCCTCTCCCACTCACCCTTCAACCCACTGGAAGTCAAGGGGCCTTGTTTAACCTTGCCCAGACACAGAACATAAATGGCTTATCCATTGGCTCCTGAAAAAGGGATACAATGAAAATCTTTCTAAGTATGGATGTTCTTGCAGCGTCTACATTCCTGAACACTCACTGATGCCCTAAGTGAGGAGACAGCAAGAGTTTAGTAGATACGGCAATTAGAGCTACGTTCAGGTAAAGAGGTGGATCTGAGATTGACTCTACCTACTCACAGACCCTTGTGTGAGCCAGCTCAAATCTTCCCAGTCTACATGAAAAGCTGCTCTTGGCAATAGAGTGATATTTAAGAGCAGATTTTTAAATGCTCCAGTCCTTCTTAATTATTAACTAGTTGCCTCAAGGCATATGATGGAAACACTTCCTGCAAGAATTTCATTGATAAGAAATTTCCAGATAAATTTTTCCCTCATTAGAATTTCTGTGTGTCTAGGGAGCTTCCAAAGACATGAACAAATTATTGAGTTAGATCACTACGGTATCTGGTGAAGGCATCAAATTAAACGAAGTAAGATACGTTCACTGTCCTTGCTCTTTATTTTTGGTAAATGTTTCTAAGTTTCACTTAAAGAGTGCTGAAGGACTGGATCATGGGACACACACATGTTGGCTGGGCTAAGGAGGTAAGGAAAAGTCTAAACCACAGTTAGCAGTGTAGTATTCTCAGCTGGAGAAGATGGAGTCCACACTGCATGAAAGTCCAGATTCTGGGGAGAGGCTGGAGGTGTACTGGGGGAGACACATCAAAAGGTGAAGGAAGATCAAAGGACAACCCTTGTAAATTTCACAGTTTAGGTCAAAGCCTTTCATGGGTAATGGGTTAGAATTTTATTGCTGCCTGTGCTACTAACTAGATCTCCTCAAAATTATTCTCCTTCCTTGAACCATGCAGGGCTCTTTTAGAATAGACACTGAGGTTGCTTTCAGCCATTGAAGACAATTTCAAGACCCAGTAAGACCAGGAAGAAGATTAGAAAACAAGAAAAATATTTTACCTTGATTCTACATAGAGTGCCTAGTAGATATTCACCAAATGATAACTAAGATACCATTTTGAAAACACAGAAATGACAGCAAGTGTCTGTTATTTTAGAAAACTTTGAATAAAAATGCAAATTAAACAAGGATTTATAAGTAACTTTATTTTTCCTGTTTGTGATTTTTTGTCTTTTTTACACACTAGACAAAGAACACACGTTTGTATATATTTTTTATAATTCAAATAAGTTGATGAAATTTGGCTAGGAGGGGAAGGGAAGAGACAGAGCAATTGGTAGGATGAGACAGGACCAAGTGTGGACATTTCTTGAATAGAAAGGGTTTGATGATAACTTCTTAGGCTGAGAGGATAGATTCAGAGGAAGAGGAAAGCATGACGTGTAAGATGAGGGGATAATTGATTTATCAGAGTCGTTAGGATAAAGTGAGGGATGTCGTTAAAAGTAATGGTAGAAGAGTTGGTCCTGAATAGAGAGATACCTGATTTACGCTTTGAGTCTTGAAGGGAGTGGAAAGTGTTGGAAGTTTGTGAAAGAAGTTTGTAAGTGTGTGTTTGCTGTGGTTCATGCTTGATGGATCAAGTTTTCTTAGAGAAAATAAAAGTGGAATTTGTTAAGAGTGATGAGAGATATAAGAGTTGATAGGGATAATGAGAAAAGTGGTAATGGCTTAGAATGGTCCCTAAGAATGGGGGAGGGAATTGACAAGAATGAGCCAAAGGGTCATTAAGTAACATTAAGGACACTAAGGCTGGCATTGGCTTTTCAAAGAGGAAATTTCATATTGCAGGTATTAAGAATAATCCCTAAGTATTCCTAATGACCTTTGGGTCATAGTATATTCTTTCTAATGCTCAACATTAATTAGTTATCCAAATTTGGTTCCTATTTTGCTTTCTGACACGATCTACTTAACTATGTCTATCTAAGCCAGGTGCCCTTACTTGAACTCAGCTATGATTTCTCTCTAGTCTTCTCAGTCATTAAGCATACCTTCACATCAAGCAGCTGGAACTGCATAAGAATAGTTATTCATTCTGATTGGAATGTTCTTCTTCTATTCTTTACTTAGACAACCTTTCCTCATCTTTTAAGTGTTAGCTTCCTCTTCTCTAAGCATTCTCCACTCCTTAGTTCAAATTTAGCCCACCTGTGGTTCTTTCTCATAGCATCTTGTTCTTTCATACTTATTACAATTTATAATTTTATATTTTTACGTTTGTTTGTTTAAAATATGCTTTCCCTATCAGACTGAAAGCTTCATTAAAAATGATTATGGCTATTGTGTTTATTACCATAGCCACAGTACCTAAAGCAGGATCTAGCATAGTTTTGGTAAATGGTTCTTATTCAACTAACTGAAGAATGATGAATGAATGATTGAACAGTAGATGAATAAAAAAAAACATTAGCATTCTTATTTTTTTCATGGCTTAGTCTTGAAATTCTTAAGTTGACTTATTTTTTATTCTAAATCTTATTTTGCTTAATATCTTTCCAGCTTTGACATTATTATTTAATTGCCTGCATATGACTTCCAAGTAACCCAGATCAATCTTAGTACCACTATCTGGAATTTTTCACTGCCTTGGCATGCCCTCCACATCACAATTTCTGGAACTTATGTTTGAATGAACCATATGTAAGTTCAGTACAATCTCTGACACTGTTTTGTGTGGGCTGTTGAATTCACTGCCTTTACCTGACTTGGGCTCTGTCAACAGATCAGATTTCCCAGCTGCATGCTATGTTTCAGAACACTTCTATGCCTTACAAGCCCTGTGTCACCTAGCCTCTGTTTACCTCAGTCTTGATCATCTTCCATAGTGACATAGGTGGAAGGTGAGTTTTCAAATGAAATTCAAGAAATCACTCACCTTTTGAAGAAATATGTCACAGCAGAAAAAAGGGTGACATCAGCAAAAATCGTTGAGTAGGGAATTCTAAAAGTCTGTCTCTCCACAAAAGTGGCAAATAAATTGGAAAACTTTCAGAATCTACTTTTTTTAAACTCTGGCAACTAATCAAATTTTGAAACAACGAGAGAAATCCTTAATCAAGAAAAAAAAGCTGAATATCAGCAAGAAAAGTTTGTGGCTTTTTAATTTACCCTTATCCCATCCCCCAGAATTCTATATCTGGTAATACTATCCTTCAAAAATAAAGGAAAATTAAGACATTCCAAAGTAAACAAAAATTGGCTGTTGCTATTGAACCTATTCTACAGAAATGCTAAAGAGAATTCTTCAGGCTGAAATGAAAGAACACTAGACAGCAACTTTAATCCACATAAAGAAATGAAAATCAACAGGAAGGTGACAACATAGGTAAAAATAAAAGAATTAATATATTTTGGGGATGGAACATCTCTTTTTATTTATGTGAATTAAAAGACAACTGCATAAAACAATAAGTAAATCTATATTGATGGCTGCACAATGCATAAAGATGTAATTTGTGACAATAACAACATAAATGGCAGACCATAACTATATATGAGTATACAAAATTTTTGTATACTATTGAAATTAAATTGGTATTAATATGAACTTATTGTTTGATTGTTGTAAATTAAGATTTAAATTGTAATCAGCAGGGTAACCACTAAGAAAGTAACTAAAAATAACTAGTAAAAGAAAAAAGGAAATTAAAATAGTTTATTAGAAAATTTTTATTTACCATTAAATAAAAATATTTATTTAGCAGTAATGGAGAAATTGAGGAAAAAAAGAGACAGAAGATAAGCAAATAGAAAAATGGCAGAAGTAAGTACTTCCTTGTAAGTGATTACATTAAATATAAATGAAATAAACTTTCCAATTAAAAGGCAGAGATTGGGAAAATGGACTAAAAAATATAGTCCAATTATATACTGTCTACAAGAGACTCTGCATGCAAAGATACAAATAGTTTGAAAGTGAAAGAATGGAAAAAGATACTTCGTGCAAATAGTAACCAAAAGAGAACTGGATAGCTATACTAATATCAGACAAACTAGACTTAAACACAAAAATTGTTAAAAGAGACAAAGAAGGACATTATGTGGTTATAAAGGGGTAAATCAACTAAGAAGATATAATAATTATAAATATATATACATATATACATATATAAATATATGTACCTAACAACAGAGCCCCATAATATACGAATCAAATAATGAAAGAATTGAGGGGAGAAATAAGCCATTCAACAATGGTAAGTGGAAACTTCAATACCCCACTTTCAATAACGAACAGAACAACTAGACAGAAGACAAGCAAAGAAATAGAAGACTATAATAACATTATAAACCAGTTAGACCTAACAGACACATATGTAGAACATCCCACTCAACAAAAGAAGAATACACATTCTTCTCAAGTGCATATGGTGCATTTCCTAGGATAAATTATATATTAGACCAAAGAATAGGTCTCAATAAATTTAAAAAGATTGAAATCATACAAAGTGTCTTCTCTGACCCCAGTAAAATAAAATTAAAAATCAGTAGCAGAAGGAAATCACAAATATGTGGAAATTAAGCAATTCAATCTTAGATAACAAATGGATGAAAGAAGAAATCACAAAACAAATTAGGAAATACTTTGAGATAAATGAAGACAACATAACTTACCAAAACTTACGGAATGTAGAAAAGTCAGTGCTCAGAGGGAAATTTATAGCTATTAACACCTACATTAAAAAAGAAGAAAGGCCACAATTCAATAAGCTCAACTTTCACCTTCTAAAATTAGAAGAGGAAGAACTATAACAAAAGCAAAGAGAAGAAAGGCAACAATAAAGATTAGAGTGACAATAACTGAAATAGAGACTAGAAAAAATAAGAGGAGTCAACAAAATCAAAAGTTGGTTCTTTGAGAAGATCAACAAAATTGATAAACCTTTAGCTAGAATGACCAAGAAAAAAGGAGAAAGACTCAACTCAGTAATAAAATAAATTAAAAAAATAAAATTGGAATAAAAGTAGAGAGTAAAAATGATCTTATGTAAATAAAAATAATTTCATGAGAATACTTCAACAATTGTATCCAAAAATAGAAAAAAATGGATGAATTCCTAGGAAAGCAAAAACTACCAAAATTGACTCAAAGAAATATAAAATATGGAAAAACTTATCAGAATTAAAATGATTGAATCTATAATTTAAAAAATGTCAAACAAAGAGAAGCCCAGGATCACATGGCTTACCGGTAAATTCTACGAAATTTTTTAAAAGAATTAACACCAGTACTTCTCTTTTTTTTTTTTTTTTTAATTTTTTATTTATTTATTTTTCCCCTAAAGCCCCAGGCGATAGTTGTATGTCATAGTTGCACATTCTTCTAGTTGCTGTATGTGGGACGTGGCCTCAGCATGGCCGGAGAAGCAGTGCGTCTGTGCACGCCCGGGATCCGAACCCGGGCCACCTGCATCGGAGCGCACGCACTTAACCACTAAGCCACGGGGCCGGCCCAACACCAGTACTTCTCAAACTCTTCCAAAAAATAGAAGAGAAGGAAATTCCTCCTAACTCTTTGCATGAGGCCAGAATTAATCTGATACTAAAGCCATAAAAAAAATCACAAAAAAAGAAAACTACAGACCTATATTTAATGACTGCACATTCAGAAGAACTTCAACAAAATACTAGAATACCAAATCTAGCATCCTATAAAAAGAATTATACACCATGACCAAGTGGGATTCATCTCAGGAATGCAAGGATGTCTTAACATATGAAAATCAATCAATACAATCCACCATATTAATATAATAGAGGGAAAAAGAAGCACATTATCATCTCACTTGGTGCAGAAAAAGCATTTGACAAAACCTAACACCCTTTTGCTATAAAAAATAGTCAAAAAACTAGAATTGTAGGTGTGCAGTAAAGGGTTATCAACATGGGCCTAGATTTATCAAACCCTGCACATTGGCAAGAAAGATCTGTCTTCAGGGCTAATCCTTAGTTGACTCCTAGGAGATGAGCTTTAGCCCTTGGAATAGTCTGCCTGAAGAGTGTGTTTGTATATCTGAGGGTTTGGGCCATGATGTGCTGGTTCGATGAGACAGTTTACACTAACAAATTAATTTACGGTGAATGCCTGTTTTTGCTCTGCAGTCTGGAATCTGAGTATCTGAGGCCAGTCATATAGGTGGATGTATGCAAACATAACTGACTCCTGATAAAAACTCTGGACATCAAGGCTCAAGTGAGCTTTACTGGTTGTCAACACTTTTCACACACTGGCAACACTTTGCATCATTGCTGGGAAAATTGAGCATGTCTGTGTGACCACTGTGAAAAGACATCTAGAAGCTTGTGCCAGGTTTCTCCTAGACTTCACCCCATGTACCGTTTTCCTTGGATGATTTGAAAACTGTACTTATTTATGTAATAGACGATAACTGTGAACATAAGAACTCTGAGTCTTGTGAGCCCTTATAGCAAATTGCCGCACATGGGAGTGGTCTTGCAGAGTGTGGCACAATCAGCCTCAGAAGTGGGATTCAGTAGTATGACCCTGACTCACTAAAACTTGGGGAAAGCATTATTTGAGAAAATGAAAGATAATGAGTTGAGGGACAACCCATCTTTCATGCCTGATGGCTACTGAGACAGCAGTTGCTCTGCAATCAGTTACTGGAGTAAAAGTTACCAACACTTAGAATTTAGAACTGATAGACCCAACTCCCAAGAAATTGTTCACTAGATACATAACGGAATGCAAAATAATGAAAATCATGTTCAATAGACAGTGGCTGCTTTATTTTTATCTGTAAAAGTTAAAATTAAAAGTGAAGAAGAGTTTTGGGGCAGATCCTGGCACTGTACCAAGCTCAGATTTCAGCCAGTCTAAGCTATGACCATTAGCCTCAGGGCCAATACCAAAGGGAAAAATTACGCTGGAACAACAGAAAGCTCCTCTATAATCTCCAATCAAAATGTCAGTCTATGTTCTGGGGGCAGAACATAAAGGAACTACTGAAACCATGGGGTATAGTGTGATGGAGTTGTCTTATTCTGTGGATCGATATTATCAGCTCCTGAAGAGTCTTTATCAAAATGGATTGTGAGAGTAACTAACTTAGGAGCAGTCTTCATGGGTTTGAATGCAGCAGAATGGAGGAGCATATTTGGGTTAATTGATACAGATAATACAGCTTACTATTGACCATCACAATGACTGTTCGTGATCCAAACACACAGCTGGTTTTCCTTAAGTGATAGCTAGATTGGTGGAATGGATAACAGCTAATACAGTTTGTTTACCCTCAGAAGAGTAATCGTCCTTCTATTTCTTTAATGCCAAGTGGAACTTTCCAGATGAAGTGACTGACATATTGCATATGCAAGCCATGCTGGATTGGGTTTATGATAATTGGAATGTTCATCCACCTAATATGCCTCCTGTTAAGGTCATGGCAAATGCTGTGACTAAGGTACCCCTTTTGAATGAGAATCTCATGTAACCTTACTGCTGAAAAATCAATGATCCCAGAAGCCATCTCAGTTTTGTTATCTCAGCTTCTCCTCATGGGTCTTACAGATGCTAAGAAAATTAGAGTAATTCACAAGAGAATGGAGAAAGACAAAGTGGATATCAAGGGACTTACCCCAGAGCAGTGAAAGACTTTAAATCATTATTAAGGAATGGTATGAATAATGTGGATATCCATGGAATCAACCCAAAGGTCTTAATGTAACACTATCAGAGGTTGAGTGGACTGATGGAAGCCCCCGATAGTCCCTCAACACTGAAGATCCCTAAACAAATCTACTCTATTTATCCTATTTTGGAGGAATGTACAAATCTGGACAACAAAATGACAATGGCAAACCTAACTTTGAATTGCCAGTGTCAAAGATCTGGCAAATTAATCAGAATGGAGATTGATGAAGGGGCCAAGGATTGGCACAATCCCTGGCTGGGGTCCCAAAGTCCTATGCATCTATGTGGGTAACGTGGCCAAGGAGTGAAGAAGAAATCTATCCAGGGCTCCTTGACACAGAAACCCAATGCACTGTGATTCCAAAACTATTGGTATAGTCTTAACATGGGCTACAGTTATATTGGGAGGACATAATTTGCTGATGTGTTGATGCGATTTAGCTAAAAATTTGGACGAAAATTTGAATGTTTGAACAGAATTTATGTGAAGTGGTTGTGTCTCATTTATCTGAATGTATTATTGGGATGGATATTATGTCTGACTGGTGAACACTTCCCCTACCTGGTATTGTAATACTTTGGCCAGTATTAATTGGACATGCTAAATGGAAAGCTATAGAATTGCCTGAGTCCACACAGTTTGTTAATTTAAAACAGTATTAGATGACTTGTGGGCAAAAAAACACCACCACTTTAATTAATGACATGTTAGAAGTTGGAGTGCTGGTACCAACAGATTTTCTGTACAATTACCCTATGTGGTCCATGAAAAAGGCAGATGGCTCATGGAGACTAACAGTAGATTATCAAGATTTGAATAAAGTAGTACTGCCTAGAGCATCAGCAGTCTGTGACATGATTTCAACTGTGCAAAAACTACAAAAATCTGAAAGAGACTGGTACTCGGTGATCAGTCTTGCAAATGCTATTTTCTCAATCCTGATCTTGGAAAGGAGCCAACTGCAATTTGCCTTTATGTGGAAAAGATCCAAATTTGCATGTACAATATTACTAGAGGGTTATTTGAATTAACCAACTTTTATCATCATTTGGTTAGAAGGGATTTGAATTTAATGCAGGTCCTTATTGTGATAGAACATTACATTTTGATGATATTGGAACCTGAAGAACAGGTGAGAACTGACTTAAATGAAGTGACGACACACATGACTAACAGAGGTTGGTTTTTAGCAAAAGATACAAGGGCCTACTCAAATGGTGAAATTCTTAGAATAATCTGGCCAGGAGCCATCCAGGACGGGAATTCCACAGGCAACTAAACATTGTCGTTGCCTACCCCTGGAACAAAGCACTTAGTCAGGTTGTTTGGATTTTGGAGGACACATGTTTCACGTCTGAGAATATTGGTACCTCTTATCCATAAAACTACCTGAAAGAAGACAGTATTTGAATGAGGACCTGAATAACAACAGGCTATGTCACAATTGCAAAAAGTTATGGTTTAATCAATTCTTTTGGGCCCTTATGATCCACACTCAAAATATTTTGGAAGAATCTGCAACTTATACTTATGCTGATTAGAGTTTATGGCAAAAGCCTGTGAGTGCTGCCCAGCAGTGATCACTGGGATTTTGGACCAGAAAATTTTCACACGTGGCAGTATGGTACACACCATTTGAGAGACATTGGCTTGTTATTGGGCCTTAATTGAAACTGCCCATATGACTGAAGGCCATAAAATAATCTTGAAACATAAAATACTCATAATATCTTGGATTATGTCAGAGAAACACTCTAATAAGGAAGGCAGTGCCAGGAAGAGTTCCATAACGAAATGTAAATTGTTTATACAAGAACATGGTACTGGAAGAATGCAAAGTGGTACTCATGTTATTCATGAATAGGTAGCTTCTCTTCCTCTAGGGGTGACTTTGGAACTACCTGAGGAGCTTCTAGATCCTATTTTCACGTGGGCAGTGCCTTATAAATAACTCTTGATTGACCAATAAAAAACACTTGATTTATGGATGGCAGTTCAGACGGCTGCCACACTAGAACTAACTCATGGAAAAATTCTGATTGAAGAAGGTAAGAACAAACCAGCTCAGTGGTCTGAATTGCATGCTGTTTTCCTTGCAGTGATGGAGGAATTAAACAATAATACAAGTCCTAATGTTTGGGTGTATATGGACTCATGGGTGGTGGCCAACAGTCTGGTCATATGGTCAGGCAGATGGGCAATGGAAAACTGAATTACTAAAGGCATGCCTGTATGGGGCACAGTCCTCGTGTAAAACACTATGGGAATTTAATAAACACATTAAATTAGAACATATGGATGCCCATCAGAAGAATCCCCTTCAGGATTAGAAGGGGATTGGAACCAGTAAGTGGATATCCTCCTGCACTCACTTCAGGTGGCCACCTGGGTCCATGAAATTAGTGGAAATTGGGGAGCATCAGCAATGTCAAGACGGGCCGATCATCGATATATTACCTTCTAAGGACAAAATATCAGTAAGAGAGACAGAAACTGCAGATGGGTATGGGGCAGATCCCCCAGGGGGAAGGTCCTACACATAGATGGCATGTAGATGTCATTGGACCACTGCCAGAAACTCTGAAAGGCTATAAATGGGTCCTGACAGTAAATAGGCATTTACTCTGGACTGGACTCTGCATACCCAGTGATACATGCAAATTTTATTGTCAGGTTGGACTGCCATAACAAAATACCACAGACTGGGTGGCTTTAACAATGTACATTTATTTTCTCACAGTTTTGGAGGCTGAAAGTATAAGATCAAGGTGCCAGCAGGGTTGCCTTCTGGTGAGACATCTCTTTCTGGCTTGTCGATGGCTGCTTTCTTGCTGTGTCCTCACATGGACTTTCTTCTTTGTGCATGCAGAGAGAGAGACCTCTGATGTCTCTTCTTCTTCTTATAAGGACACCAGTCCTATCAGATTAGGACTCCCCCCTTACGACCTCATTTAACCTTAATTATTTCCTTAAAGGTCCTTTTTCCAAATACAGTCATATTGGGGGCTGGGGCTTCGCATATGAATTTTGGGGGGATATAATTCAGCTCATAACCAAATGCTCAAAATGCTATAAACAGATTGGAACTGAAAGTCTGCACCAATTTGGACTGCCAAGTTACGTTTCTTAAAACTAAGAAACACACTTTACGGTGCACAGTGTCCAAATATGGGCAAAAAGAGATCACATATTACATCAAATTTACATAGCATGTTTCACATTATCCTCAGAGGAAGTGGTTTGATAGAGAATTAGAATGGACAATTGAAATATTTATTGTCTAAAATAGGAAGAGACAGAGGCCTGTAGGTCTGGCTTGCATGCCTTCATGAGTATGGGCTCTCATTCAACATGAGGAGTGCCAAGGAAAGGTCCCTGTGGCTCCAATTTTCTGGTTAATCTGGGAAGGGAGATTGGGAGAGGGTGCTGGTACAACTATACAATTATTCTCCACAACAGCTCAAATTTATTTTTACCTACCTGATATAGTGGTCCTAGGACCAGGGCTACAACTGCAGGTGTCATAAACAGGGATGATTTCTAAGTGAGAAAGCTTAACCATATTTTTAAATCTTTATGCCAAAATTCTTGAAGGCCTGATGGTATGAATTGTGCCATCTGGCAAAATTGGGATTGACAGTGAATGCAAATGTATTGCCTAGTGGTTGAGATAGCCCACTGATATCTCTGTACCCATGTAACTCTACCTTATATGAATAGGATTGGATGGTGAGGAGGCACTTGCCTGACTTGTATGGCTGCCAGTAATGTGGACCAGCACAGTGACTGAACATATAGTCTTCAAAGTTGCGATAGTTTGGGTTAACATCAATGACAAAGTGTAGAGAGAGAAGGAGAAATAGTAGCTGAGGGTAAAGAAATGAATAAATGGGTTACTCAACCAGGGAAATCCAATATTATATCGCTGCCTAAACAGAGGATCAGAGTGAGAGAATGATATTGTCTCTTAGCACAATTATACAAGATGTTCAAAAGAGGGTAGTCATATGTGTTCCAAGACATTTCTGCTTTTGGAAACTGACAAGGTCAAATAGAAACCTACAAACTTGAGTAACATTGCTTTGGGAGACACTTTGGTCATAGGATATGATGATGAATTGGACCAATTGTGGATAATTGAGTGGAACTCTAGTAATATGCTAGTATGCTTTGACTCTATTTTACCAGGGATATCCTTTGGGAAGGAATTTCCAGAAACACTCCCCATTGGCCATCTGACTGTGCAGTGTGCAACTACTTGCAGCCTGATAACTGTATAAGTATAAACCTTGATGATCAAATACTTAGAAAGGTCCCTCATTATAATGGAAAAAATATAGCAGCTGCATGTATGACTATGCTGTTAACAAAAGCATAAGACACTTGTTTTTATAGATGAAAAGCTATTAAAAAAAAGAGAAAGTAATGATGGGTTCCTGATGGGAGTAAAGCTGTAGGCTTCACATAGTGGATAGGAATTCCCAAGGGGAACCTCTCTACTCTGAGATGAGGAAGGCTGTAAGAGGCCTAATGGCATACTCAGACTAAATTACATCTAGGCATGACTACCACTCATCTAACCCTAGTGTTAACCCTAGTAACTCAACATTTTGGGGTGCAGAATATGTATCGTAATTGTACTCAGACCATTAGTGCATAATGGCAACAACATTCATGATGAATTAAATAATATTGACACACAAGACAGAAAAAAGCTTTAGGAGACAGAAGTGCCAATCTAGACATCATGGGACAAACTGAACTCACTTTTAGTAAGAAGTGGCTTTCAGAGGAAAAGAATTATTAACTAGAATAAACTAATTAGAAAGAATTCTCTTCTAGGAGGAAGCAAAGGATGGGAATAAACCTAGAATGATAATTAAGCTTTAGTGAAGTGGGTCAGGCAGATTCAAGAACTTATGCTGTATTATGTTAGTCCCCAATGTTGGGAAAGGGATTGTATCTGGTCCCAACAGGGCCTCTTGACTATGTTAATAAAGATGAAGGCTAAAGTTGCTGTGTGGCAACGGTTCCCATTCCTGGTGCTAAGGCCCAAAGGACATAGCTATGGGCATCTTATGGACCTTCATTCTTATGAAAAATCTCTAGGGTACTTGCAATTTACATTGATGCACTATGACTATACTCACTCCAAGAATACATCAGAATAAAACATATTCTATAGTACAATTAGCAGAGATAGGAACAATTCTGAATAATACTTGGGTCCTGAATAATACTCCTAGGAGGGAAGTGAGCCCTGCTATATAATAGTGCACAATTGATATCATTCTCAGCATAAGCCTGTGAACTGAGACAAGGTGACTGGCTTTGTCCCCAACTGATTTGGAACCCAGAAGTAACCAAATCACAGGCCAACTGTAACCACTATTGTCCATAGTAACATTTGGTACATGGGCAAATGTTGATTCTGTTGGAAAGAGATGGCAAACACCTCTGTAAATCTTACTGAGTTATTCTGTATTAAAACTGAATTGTACTATAACCATATTGTGATATGGTGTAACACTAGCATTGTTGGTAAGATTCAACTTGTGTACATAAGTCATATGATAATACTGATATTGATGATCAAATTTATTGAGATATTGAGATAAAGCTTCCTCAAGATGTAATGGCAATGGAAAATGAATGGCCCAAAGAAGAATGGGATTTGGCTAACCATCAACTAATTTCTATTCTAAATAACTCTGCACAAGTTTATCATAATCAAGGGGGAAGTAAGTAATCAAATTGGTACAAAATTATGAAAATGTATGCAATAGCCTTAGAGAAGGGATTATTTGTTTCTTAAGTGTATCTCTACTCCGCACTGACTCCTCCAAATGTTAAGCATATTTATGCTGATAGTATTGCTGTATAGGATATATAAATGTTATATCAAATGCAGATACCCAGAAAAAATATGATTGTTTTGCTTTAAGAGAGTCTATGCCAAAGACGAGGGTGGGTGGACTGTGTAGGAAATGATTAATTTAGCTGGCATGGATTGCTCAAACCCTGCACATTCCCAAGAAAGACCTGTTTTCAGGACTGGCCCTTGGCTAACAAATGTGACTTATAGTGAACACCTGCTTTTGAATGCCTGAGGCCTTGGGCCATGTAGTACCAGTTTGACAAGATAATTTATGCTAATAAATGTGATTTATTGTGAATTTCTGTTCTTCTCTGAGATGTTGAAGCCTGAGCATCTGAAGTCAGTCATGTAGGCACTACATGCCTGTGAGAATAGCCCCCGGATAAAAACTTTAGACACAAGGCTTGGTTGAGCTTCTCTAGTTGGCAAGACCATGCATATATGGGCATACTTCACTGCTGGGGGAATTAAGCATGTCCATGTGATACTACTGAGAAAGGAAAACTGGGAGCTTGTACCTGGTTTCTTCTGGATGTTGCCCATGCACTATTTCCTTGGACTGGTTTTAAATCTGTATCCTTTCGACTAATAAACCATAACTCTGACTATAACAGCTTCTGAGTCTTACAAGTCCTCCTATGAATTATCAAGCCTGAGGGTGGTCTTGGCAATCCCTGATACAGGCAGGAACTTTCTCAAGCTAATGATGGGCATCTGTGAAAACCCCAGAGCTAACATCATAACTAATGGTAAAAGACTGAAAGCTTTCCCCCTAAGCTCAGGAATAAGACAAGAATGTCTGCTCTTGCCACCTCTATCCAACATTGTACTTGAAGTTCTAGCCAGGGAAATTTGACAAGAAAAAGAAACAAATGAATACAGATTGGACAGGAGAAGTAGAACTATTTTTAATTGCAGATGACATGATCTTATATATAGAAAATCCCAAAGAATCCCTCCCATCTACTCCCATAAAACTATTAGAGATACTAAATTAATTCAGCAAAGTTTCAGGCTACAAGATCAATATATAAAAATCTTTGTATTTCTATGCAATAGCAATGGCCAATCTGAAAGGAAACTAAGAAAGTAATTCCACTTGTAATAGCATCAAAAAGAATAAAATCCTTAGGAATAAATTCATTTAAGGAAGTGCAAGACTTGTATACTACAAGTCTTTTTTAAAAACTAAAAATCATTGTTGAAAGAAATTAAAGAAGACATAAACAAATGGAAAGACAACCTGTGTTCATGGATAGGAAGACTTAATACTGTTAAAATGGCAATACTCCCCAAATTAATCTACAGATTCAGTGTAATCCCTATTAAAATTCTAACTGCCTTTTTTGCAGAAACAGACAAGCTGATTCTAAAATTCTTGTGGAATTGCAAGGGACCCCAAATAGCCAAAGCAATCTTAAAAAAGAAGGATAAAATTGGAAGATTCACACTTCCTGATTTCAAAATTTACTAAAAGCTATCAAAACAATGTGGTACTGGCATAAGGAGAAACATTTAGACCAACAGAATAGCATTGAGAATCCAGAAATAAAGCAATATGTCTATGGTCAATTGATTTTTTGCCAATGGTGTCATGGCCATTCCATGGGGTAAGAATGGTCTTTTCAATAAATAGTGCTGGAACAACTGGATATTCACATGCAAAAGAAAGAAGCTGGACCCATACCTCACACCATATACAAAAATTAACTAAAAATGGATCAAAGACTTAAATGTAGAAGCAAAACGTATAAAACTCTTAGAAAGAAATATAGGAGTAAATCTTCATGGACTTGCATTAGGCACTATGACAACCAAAGCATGGTAAGAAGCAAAAATAAATTGGACTTCATCAAAATTAAAAACTTTGTGTGTCAAAGGACACTGTCAGGAAAGTGAAAAGACGACCCACAGAATGGGAGAAAATATTTGCAAATCATGTATCTAATAAGGGTCTAGTATCCAGAATATAGAAAGAATTCTTCAACTTTTATAACAAAAAGTCAAACAGCGCAATTAAAAAATAGACAAAGGACTTGAATTGACATTTCTCCAAAGAATATGTACAAATGGCCGATAAGCACATGAAAATAAGCTCAATGTCACTAATCATTGGGGAAATGCAAATCATAATTAAAAACCACTTCACACCCACTAGAATAGCTATAGTAATTATAATAATAATAAGGAAATAACAAGTGTTGGTGAAGACGTGGAAAAATTGAAATAAGTGTTGGTGAAGATGTGGAATGTAAAATGATACAGCTGTGGAAAATGATTTAGTGATTCCTCAATGTGTTAAACATAGAATTACCATATTACCCAGCAATTCCACTCTCACGTATATATCCAAAGAACTGAAAATAGGGGCTCAAATATTTTTATACTAATGTTCATAGCCACATTATTCACAAACAGCCAAAAAGTAGAAACAATCCAAATGTCCATCAACAGATGAATGGGTTAAAAAAATGTGGTATATACATACAGCCATAAAAAGGAATGAAGTACTGACATATTGATACGATACATGGACAACATGGGTAAACCCTGAAAGCACTATGCTAAGTGAGAGAAGTCACACACAAAAAGTCACATGTGATATAATACCATTCATATGAACCGTCTAGAGTAGGCATTCCATAGAGACAGAAAGTAGATTAGTGGTTGCCAGTGCCTGGAGGGAGGGAGGAGAGGGAATGACTGGATAATGGGTATAGAGGTTTTTTTTGGAATGATGAAAATATTCTGGAATTAGATAGCGGTGATGGTTTCACAACTCTGTGAATATACTAAAACCACTGAATTGTCTACTTTAAAATGGTTAAATTAGTGAATTTTATCTTATGTGAATTTTATCTCAATAAAAAAATGAAAGAAGTACTCTGGCCTCTTGTAAGTAAGTGTTCTGGTCAAGAGGAGATAAGGAGAACAGATTGGTGGTTACCAGAGGGGATGGGGTGGGGGGTGGGCAAAAGGGTAAAGGGGCACACGTGTACGGTGACAGACAGAAACTAGACTTTCGGTGGTGAACACAAAGCAGTCTACACAGAAGATGAAATATAACGTACACCTGAAATTTACACAATGTTATCAATCAATGTGACTTCAATAAAATAATTAAAAACAAAAGAAGGGGGCATATGGTACAAGAGAAGACAGCTGCTTCTCTGTGTAAATGTAGGTGAAAATATACATTTTGTAGCTGTATTTTAAATATATAACTCTTTTGGAAAAAAAAAAAAACAATGAGGAAATAAGAGTCCTGGGGGGCCAGCTGGTGTTTCTGATGCTGCTATAGAGATTACGGTTGAGTTATTTAGAAGATGACTTAAGGAACTTAGAACATTTCTAGAGACCATATCATTAATTCCCATAAAATCGATAACAAAAACGCAAGAACGTGTTCCCCAATAGCGACAAAAATAACAACAAAATTGTAGTGGATATAACATTTTTTGGTGCTAACTTATATCTGAATCCCTTTCTATGTTTGAGTCTATGACGCAGGTTCAGCATGTCAGTCTCACCCTGTCTGGGTTTGAACCAGGATCCAGGGCAGGAGATATCTTCCTGGCACCAGTGGCAGTGATGTCATCAGACTCTGCTGAACACGACCCTGGGGTGTGAGTGTTCAGCAACGGATGTGGCATCTCTCCAGGGGCCTGTTTCTGCAGCATTATCTTGGCTACAGCCTCGCCAAATATTCTCACTTTATTCCTGCTCATTTTCAAAGCCCATTTCTTTAGACTTCCTAGCAAACCTGTGAGATATCTGATATCCTTTCAGAAATATTCTTTTTCGGCTTAAATCAGCCAGCATCAGTTTCAGTTATTTGTGACAAATAAGTCTGGCTGTGACAAAAATCTTTGCTCAAGCCATCTGATAAGACTAGATGGACCCCTTGAACATTGTCAAGGGTGACACCCTGAGGCTGCGATGCCATGGATCTGGCATCCAGCTTCCCAGCAGCTGCTTTTTACCCTCAGAGTTTTTCCACAGTCGTTTCTTACTAACATCTGCATAGCTTGTCTTTTTAACCAAATAATTTAGCTCTATGTATCCCACAAATAATTAGCTTTTTTTCTAATATTTACTTTCCCCTTCCATTCTTACCTCTCACATCCATCAAAACCCAAACAAAATTCCTCTTCTTCAGAAAAATCTGTTTAGCTAGTCTTTAAAGTTGTCCTCTCCTAGGCATTATTGCAATGCTTGCGATAAATGCCAAATCACGTGGCGCAATCTGAATCCACATTTCTAAAGAATTGCTCTTATCTTTCTATCTTTCCAGCTAGCCTGTTAGCTCTGGAGTTTCTGAATTTCTTCACTAAATTCTTCTCTTAACACCTGGATGTATGGCTAGAAATGTTCCCTACATTTGATATTTTTAATTTCCAATATCAAAGACAATTATTTCTGTGTGAGCAACACTGTGTAATGATCTATCTAAAGGGAAATCTAATCATGTCAGTTAGCAACTCCTATTACGCCTGAGATCAATTGAAACTCCTTAGCGGCTCTTGACTGTCCATCTCTAGCCCCAAAGACTTCTGCAGTTTCTTTCATGATCATTCTCTTTCATCCACTTCATGTTTTACCTTGCTCAACTCCTTGAAATTCTTGAAAAGCCATCTTTTAGCACATGTCTGCCTTCATATGTGTGGTTTTACTTTTTCTTGGATTTTCCTTCTTCTAACACATAGTTACTTACCCTCAAAACCTAGTTCAAAGTTCTCCTCCTCGCTGAAGTCTTAACAACTCAAATCAAGTTGGTCAAATGGAGATCAGGAAGCACGCACTCTGACCCCAGCTTGAACACTGACTGTGTGTACTCAGGCAGGCCACCTAACCTCGTTGGGTCTCTGTCTTTCCTTGGCATCATGATTGTTCAGATCATTCTGAGGAGAGTCACAGTGGGGAGACACTAAGATGACCAAGAGCTCAGCAAGACCTCAGGCTACAATTTATTGATTATAGGTTTACCCAAGATCCTTTATTTTTTGCATTGAGAATCATCAACTAGAGCATGCATTTACGGGCATTGAGATGTAATTCACTTCTTAAACCGTGGGGAATTTGTCCCACAGTATCCCCTCTCTGGAAAGTGAATATTCACAAGGCAAGAATGATCATGGGCCCCAGAGACTGGAAAAGAAGCTTATGTCTTATGTCCCTGGCCAGGGAGAATAAGAATTTGGCAAGTGCAAAATAGAAAGATGACAGATTTGGAAGCTATGCGCAGGAGTGCTAAATGCCTATGGGGAACACACAGTAGTATATTGCCTGTGTACTCTTTCTGGAGCAGTTGCTGCCAGCACAGGCAGATAAAGCCTATTTATTGAAGAGCATTGTTTTGGCTTCCCTACAGCTGTATTAGACAGCACAACGAGGCTTCTGAGTCCACGTAAAGGTATTGACTCAGGGAGAATGGTCGGCAACCTTCAATATACACTCTTTTCAGAACATGGAAAGACAAAACACGAAAGACTCTTGCAGAATAACCTGTGGTAAAATGTGACTGAATTCTCCATTAAGTAAGTGAATGGAGACTTTCTTACTACAAGTTGGTTGGAAGCTGAGTATCTGGAAAGGAGGGGAGGGGAGAAGATGTGAAAGGTAAAATTTTGTGATTAGGCAAACCTCTATATTCAGCTTGGCAGGGGGTGATATTAAAATGGCTCGTGAATTTTACAAAGCATGCTGTAATGTTTTTCATTAACATTCCCTTTAGCTTTAATGGTAGGTAATAACTGCTGACAGATGACAGCCATTGTGGTTGCCTGCTAGTACAGCTTATTCCATGGAAGGCAGAGGAAATGTAAGAATCCATTCCCCTTAAAGTGGGTACCTGGGGAGAATCAATTTGGTGGCAAAACATGAGCTCTGGAAGCTGGTCATTCAGTGCTCCCTTATGTTTTGTTTTTAAGAACCTAGGTTTCAATAATTAGATGAAACTTGTTTCTGGAGCTGGGACCCCTTCACTAGTTGTGACTTCCATGTGATCACTAAGAGAAAAGTGAAGATGGAGACTCCTTGGCTTTAGCATCTCTTAAAGCTTTTTGACATCGTGATATGGACTGGCATCTTGAGAGCAGAGAAACTGCTCAACCAGCTTCCATGGATATATTCACAAAAATTAGGATAACCCACATCCCTTTCCATGTGAAAACATCATTCTTATTGTTCTCCCAGGTCACTTCCCTCCTTTGCCATCATAATAACCAACAATAACTAGAATATAAGTGGCTAGCAGAGTCTCTGGCACATTAGAGGTATTCATTCGTTGGATGAAAGAGTGCCCCATAATAATGTGACCCTCTATAAATAGACACGGGAAAGTAAGCTTGCAGTCATGTTATTTCCCCCAGTTTGAAGGTGTTTGACTTAATTATCCCATCCAGTGGTGGAGTCTTTCTCTTCTGGCCTCTAGCCTGTTAGATCCATATTTTTACTAGAGATAATTCTCAGAATTGTGTGTGTCCTCTCCAACATCATTTTCGTATGCTCAATAAGCTGAACACAGCTTATAGAAAAATCTACAGGAAGAATTTTGAAATTTTCTGTATTTGTTAACTAGATCTCATTTCTACTTGGGAAGAAGGTTTTGAGATTTAAAGAAACATGTGCCTTTAACCCAGTTTCCAGCCATTCAGCTCCTTCCTATCCTATTTTAGCACTACATCTTTTAACTTTCTGAAATAAAATAAAATCAAAGAAAGCAACAACAAAATCTTTTGATTTAAAATGAAAAATATTAGCCAGGCAGGAAAAGCTATGAGAAGGCTGATATGTCTGGAAATAGAGTAAAATTTGGGGAATCCAAAAGGCTTAGTAGGTCGATACGGCTTGATTTGGGTGGGAGTGGGTAGATGTCAAACTTTGAAACCATGACAGCATCTGAGCTTCAGCAATCAGATCATGGATCAGACATCAATTAATTCCAAATCCTGACTGTGACCAGAACCAGAGCAACTGACACATCATCCTAGCCTCCTTTGGTTTGGGGGTAATAGGTAAACCTTCTGATGCTCACTGGGAGCAGGTGGGCTGGGCAAGGGCTGGGCAGGACACAATTCAGTCTCCTCTTTGCTACTTTACATCTTTGTAGAGGCCTGGCCCAAATGTACATTACTGCTAGGCTAGATCTCCCAGTGAGAGATATGATTTTGCATATCCCTAAACCACACTATTTTTCTTTGTGAAAATTTCACAACAGACAGAGTGTACCTGAGACAAATAGGAGCAAAATCATGTCTGTCTACCGGGTAGATTGCATTAACAACAGACAGCAAAGTGACTCCATTTGTAGCTTTCCTCAGTCTCCTCAAAATTTAGTCCTAATGATTTGTGCTTTTTGGAGCAGCTCTTCAAATCAGAAGGAACAGGCAATAATCTACTGAGCACACTTTCTTTTTCTTTCCTGCTTTCTGCCTTTCTGTAGCTATGCTTACTTTTGTTTTTCAGTGGTGATAATATTGGAAAAGAGAGGGAATGACATCTCAGACTGAAGAAAAGCTGAGGGTAATCTGAGGCCCCAGACTTTGTGATTCCTCAGTCTAATGGCCAGACTCCTAGAAAGTGATCCTGGCGATAAGTTTGAGGAAGAAGGAGATGGCCAGGTATAAAGATAATCGTAGCTTCCATGACATGTAAAAGAGACTTGATCTAGAGCAGTGCTCCTTTAACTTTGTTGTGCAAAAGAATTACCTGGGGTCTTGTTATGATACAGACTGATTCAGCAGCTCTGGGGTGGGGCCCGAGAGTCTGCGTTTCTAACATGCTCCCAGGTAATGCTGATGTTGCTGTCTCACAGACGTAGTTAGCAAGCATCTAGAGACCTACTTCTATTATTTACTAACTTGTGACCAAAGTAAGTTACTTAAACTCTGGGAACATCAGGTTTATTTATTTATAAATTGGGGTTAAAAATATCAATAATATGAATACCTATCTTGCAAGGATGTTGTGAGACATAAAGTGAAAACTATATGTTTAGTTTACATATATAGGGATGTGTATATAGCATATTTTGTAATGCTTCATATAGGTATTATTAATTACTCACTATCCACATCTCTTCTTTATCACTACATCATTAGGACCATGGGAAAATGAGAACCCTTCCCACTGTTAACCTTCATGATTTCTCTTTCTCTTTAAAACAGCCTCTGCTGTTCACATTAATAGTATTTCATCTGATTAAAAAAGGCAGAAGGAAGGTGGAAGGTAGATAAGGGCTCACAGACACCAGCCTTCCCCTGGCCACAAAGGCCATTGCTCTTCATATGAGAAATCTCAAGATTCGAGGTCAGTGCCATTCAGATTGCCATTTGATCGTTACTATAAAAGAATGACTAGATAAGAAAGACGAGATATTTTAAAACCAGTTTGGAAGCAAATGATAGTAAAACAAAGGAGCACTCCCTTGGGAAAAGGAGGTCATAAACTGAACAAGCGCTGCAGGTTTGTTCATCGGAGTTCTAGGCTTCCATTTAGGGTCTCTCTCTCTCCCTCTCCCTCTCCCTCTCTCTCTCTCTCTCTCTCTCTCTCTCTCTCTTTCTCACACACACACACACACACACACACACACACACACACACACAGAGTCAGGAACATAAACTTCAGAAAGGAGCTGGTTTCTGAACTGCGAGCTTCAAGCCAAAATTGATAGCGAGTCACTGTGTTTGAAATGGTCTCTTTGCAGACTTGGCTTATCACATGAGTGGAGGAGATACTTTGTCCCTGAGCTCAGAAGTAAGCCAGATAGAGTATACAATTTAAGAGAAAGTATTTTTCCTGTTAGTATGTCCTTTCCTGTAGAGTTTTGTGTAGGGAACTGACTGAGGATATGCATGTTCTGTTGCAACTAACCAGGGCAGGGCATGGGCCAGGCTGGCTATAATCAGGAGGTCAGCCTCAGTGGGGTGGCACCAAAATACAGCTTTGTGATACACAGCCTCTTGAAAGCAACAAAAGTGGGGAAGGTACTTTACTTGCAGGCAAGAGAAACAGGCTCTGGCTAACTTAAACATAAAAGGGAATCCGTAGGAAAGCCAGAGGGACTACATGAGGTTGAAAGGGGGCGCTAAGATCAAGCTTGGAAGAGACAGGAACAGGGCAGCTCCAGGTGGTGCTAGTAGCAGAGACAGCTTGAAAATTTCCTCCAGCAGCCTAAACAAACTCTGAGACTTTGTCCTTTCCCTGAGAAATGAGTCCCAAATAAGAGTTTGATGAGACATATATTGAGTGAAGGGGCATTGAGAGGAAGCTTTTGGACAAAAATCTTCAGGAGTCACCATAGCTTCTATAGTGAGAGGGCAAGCACCTGGATTTAACACCCCAGGCATTGTTAGGAGATGCTGGCTGACCTTAAAAACAAAACAAAAACAAGCAAGCAAACAAAATGCCAATAATGAGGGAAGTCCAGTTGAGAAGCTCAGATTGTAATTTCTTCCCTTCGGACTAGAGCCGCGTGGTGGTACCTGACTCCTCTCCACGTAGAAGCAGAAGCTGGGTGCTGCAAGCCTTTAGGGATGATAGCTTGGACACTTGGGCATAGCATGGAGACAGGCAGTCTTCTTTGCATGATTGTAGGACATAGACCTTGGTGACAGTTGCTAGAAGTAGCCTCTATATACATATGAGAACAGAGCCTGGGTTGACATTCTGAAATTAAAAAAAGAAAAGCAGAAAAAAAAAAAAAAAACTAAACACACTCAGCAAAGACAGGAATCAAGATAAGAAGCTTAATGAGATGAAAAATAGGGTTCAAAGTAGACTGGGGAGAGGGGAAGCAGAAGGACAGCTCTCTGGTTAACTTTTCATCCAGTTGAGATGGAATGATTTGGCCTCAAACACTAAGACAATCTCAATGGAATATACACGCAGGACATGGCAGTCTTCCCCATAGCCTGGCTGCCAAAAGTTATTATGGACCCAGGCCCAAGAGCCATGTTAGGACTTTATTATAGGTTGATAAAGTAATGAAAATAATTCAGGATCTATAGTAACATGTAAAGAACAAAGAATCAATGGTCTCCAGGAGAACGAATGATGTAAGAAAGGGCACCATCATTTCTAATCATAGGACAAATAATCATGATAAATTCAGGCCTAATTTCAACTGTCACTGACACCAAGGAGTCGAATTTTATGGCCAGAAATCTCTGGGCAGTGGCCACATGAAAATTCTGGTCTGGTACAGGGTTTTGTTCTAGATGGATTTGATGATATTTAAAGAACAACTCTTGCATTACAGAGATGATCCAGCCCTTATGGAGGAGCCAAAAAAAAGCTACACAAAACATCAGGCTTCCACGGGTGGAATCAGGTTCCAAAAACATGGTCGCCTGTCCAAGTTTCTGATTTGTTCTCCCATTCATTGAAACTGAGCACCTAGTGTACGGATTGGGCAAAGAATACAACTTAGCAGACATCTGCTTGTTAACTTTTGCTACTCCTTCTCTCTCTAGTCCAATGTGTTTAGCATCTAACTGAAAATCTTTTATCCAAGAAAGCAGAATGCAGAGTAGAAAGAAACCCTGAGCCCACATTTCCAATTCCAAAGACACAAAATATTTTTCCTTTAATTATCAATTATTAAAGAGAACTTCAATACCATTGAAAGCTGGGCAAGTGCAGACAGTAAAACCAACTTTGACATACACTTGAATGTGACCAAACAAGAGCCGCGTCTAATAAAGTTCCCAAAACAATGGTAGGCATTAGACAGTTTCATTCAGGAGAATACATGCAGACATGTAATGGACAAGTTTGAACTCCCAAGAGTGGAAGAACAGAAATGACTTTACCCTGTAAATCTCTGTCATGTTTTAGGGTAAAACTTTTAAGAATGGAGACTCTCCTGAATCCGCATAACTATATAACTAAACAGATGCCATAGGTGTCAACCTGACTTAACTCTTGCCCAGAAAGATAAAGCTGTAAAGCAATAAAAAATTTCACTGTTTGCTTCAGGGAATTTCTGCAAATCAGTTTATGGGAACAAACAGTTTGCTCATCTGGTAAATAGCTCTCCTATCAGGATAAATAAATTGTTCCCTTGGGCAAACAGCTTATTTATCAAAAAAAGAATTTCCTTATCAAAGATTGGCTTTAAGATGGTCACCTCACTGGTGTCCACCAATCTTAAAGTATCACGTTAAAAAAAAACCTTATGTGAATCCATTCAGCTCCTTGCCTTGAAAGATCTGCTTTAAATGACAAAATCTTTCAAATATCTTCTCCTGAACTCCCTCTTCTGAGACACTGCTAAGGCCCTGTCAGGGTTCTATCTTCCCTTGGATATAGTGGGCCAAATCAACTTAGTCTGCCTCATCAATACGTTTTCTGGTGTTCCTTGGGGAGTTCAGAGTCGACTCCTGTTCCTCCATGAGCTGCTTTCTGACACCATCTTGGGAGACTTTTTTCCTCTACCGAGAATTTCCAAGATAGATAGAAGAGATGAAAGACCAAGCATAATGAACTGAGGACAGAGTGAGGGGTGATATGATCCTGTTATTCTTGTCAGCTCTCTTTATGAAGAAGTCTGTGTCAAACCAGAGTGATAATTCCTCCAGTTTATTTTCAAGGCAGCTCAGACAAGTATCAATTTAAATAATGTGGAGGCTTTTTCATAAAATACAAATTTCTATCTTTCTTTTTCTATAATTGGCAGAAAAAAAAATACACCCAAAACATCAGATTCCTAAATATTTAGACATCCTTATTATGAATTCAGAGAGCCCCAGTGCGTCTCTTCTGTTGAACCAGCATGTCGGTGAATGCTGTCGGTGGCACCCTGGGCTGGAGAGCATCATCATGATCTCTGAGCCTGACATGGAGCCTTGAGAAACAGGCATTCTTGTTTTGCACAAAGAAGTAAAAATCACTTAGTGGAATAACTAAGTTAGTTCATTCTGACACTATTGTTTTCAAGATCTGTGACCATCATTGACATTTCCATGGCATTTGAAGGCACTCCACAAATATAAAAACCACCTAACGCAAAGCCTGACCTTCCACTTAAAATACAGCTACTTATGAGATTTATTTTTCCTGCTCCACATTTTCTCTTTCTTTTGTGCTGTCCGTGTATGGTTATTTATTTATACCACATCTACTTCCACCAAAATGATTTGAAGTAGCTTACAACAGGAGTAAAAATAAAATGAGGCCAAAATGTGCATCCCATTAGGAGTAAAATGTGAGTTGCATACACTTTTCATAAAATTTTTGGCAGTATTTACTGCTTCTTATCCCTCCAGTCCAATGTGCTTAGCATCTAATTGCAAATCTTTCTTCTAAGAACATTCTGCAGATTTGAAGAAAATCCAAACCCAAATTTCCAAATCCAAGGAAGCAAAACGTTTTTCCTTCACTAGTCAATTCTCTGCGAGAACTTTATTGCCATCGA
This sequence comes from Diceros bicornis minor, assembly GCF_020826845.1. Classification (NCBI taxonomy): domain Eukaryota; kingdom Metazoa; phylum Chordata; class Mammalia; order Perissodactyla; family Rhinocerotidae; genus Diceros; species Diceros bicornis. The sequence continues at coordinate 33,252,759 of NC_080768.1, forward strand.
AGGTGTCAGACTATTGATGATGACCTTAATTCAAAATGTGCATCACACATACACTCAGTCAATCAATTAATCCACCTAATTCTCTCTATTTCCACTTGGATTGTATCATTTAATTGAAAGTGGGGCAAACTTTTTAGGAAAGGATCGGTAAATATTTTCGGTTTTTGGTCTCTGTTGCAATTACTCAACTCTGCTGTTGTAGCACAAAAGAAGCCATAGAAAATACGTAAGGAATGGATATGACTGTGTTCCGACAAAATTTTATTTACAAAAACAGGTGGGGAGCTGGATTTTGTCCATTGAACTCAGTTTTCTGACTCTTTTTCTCATACTTTCCATTACTCCAATCTAGGTTCAGAGTAAAAGGGTAAGTTGAGGAAAGGAAACAGGCAAGAAGTATTCAGAGTGGATAGAACATGGTTATTGGCTATGTTGCCCTTCTTGATTCTCCTCCTCTGATGTTGTTTGGATAGACTGTGTTTTCATCATGCCTGTTGTAGTGGTATGAACAGTAGCCCCTATGATGTGTCCACATACTAATCCCTGGAACCTGTAAAATGTCTTGTCTGGAAAAAAGTATGTTTGCAGGTGTGATTAAGTTCAGGATCTTGAGATGAGGAGATCATCCTGGGTGATCTGGGTGTAGGTCCTAAATTCCACCACAACTAACCTTAAAAGAAAGAAACAAAGGGAGATTAGACAAGCACACATAGGAGAAGATAATGTGGAGATGGAGGCAGAAATTGGAGTGATGTGGCTACAAGCCAAGGAATGCCAGCAGTCACCAGAAACCAGAGAAGCAAGGCACAGATTCTCCCTGGAGCCTCCAGAGGAAGTGTGGCCCAGTGAAACCAATTCAGCCCAGTGAAACGTCTTAACCATCTGGCCTCCAGAACTGTGAGAAAATAAATTTCCATTGTTTAAGCCATCCAACTTGTGGCAATTTATAAAAGCATCTATAGAAAAGTAATAGGCCTATATCCCCTTTCTCTGACTTGGAAATTATCCCCTTGCTGTTCTCTTAGCCCTTACTCTAAAATGCACATTTGACTTAACAGTGTATCAGTTTCACCAACATCTCTATCTCCTATTGGAACCATAAAAAGAAATAAAAACACTTTAATTCCAATCACACCATTTCAAATTCCATGCTATTATTATCTAGTGTTTTAATTTTCCTTGTAGTTAATTCCTCAAATGTATTCTTAGAATTACTATTACATTATTATTTTATATTTTCTTTAAAATTAGTGATTATTTCCCTATACCTTCATATTTATCAACTTTACCAATTTATTTGCTTATTGTTGATTCTAGATAATCTTTACTTCCAGGTTTCATTTTCTTCTTACTGAGTGTATCTTTTAGGAAATCATTCAGTGGAAGACTGCAGAGGAAAAATCTCTTAATCTTTGTTTTATTGGTGGAAAAAAGCAGGTCAAAATTTGCCTTTATTAAATGATAGTTGAGCCAGATATGGAATTCTAGGTAGACAATTATTTCTTCCAACATACTGAAGATATAATTTTATTTTCTCCTCATCTTTACTGTGCTGCAAAGATGTCTGCTGCCAGTCGAATTTGTTTTTCTTTTGTTAGGTAATCAGCCTTTTCCTTATAATTGCTTTTATGACCTTTTTGTTTTCTTTGCTGTTCTACAGGATTTCTGTGCAGGAGCTTAGAACTTGGTGGGCTTCTCCTGTCTAAGAATCCATGTGTATCTTCCACTCTAGAAAAATTTCAGTTTTAATTTTTTTAAATATTGCACTTTACTCATTTTCTCTCTTTTTTATTTTTTTATTATTTACTTATTTTTTTGTGTGTGAGGAAGATCAGCCCTGAGTTAACATCCATGCCAATCCTCCTCTTTTTGCTAAGGAAGACTGGCCCTGAGCTAACATCCGTGCCCATCTTCCTCCACTTTGTATGGGACGCTGCCACAGCATGGCCTGACAAGCAATGCGTTGGTGTGCATCTGGGATCCGAACCCAAGGTGCCAGCAGTGGACTGCATGCACTCAACTGCTATGCCACCCGGCCGGCCTCTCTCTTTTTTATTTTTGAAACCTTAAACGTACATATATTAAAACTTCTCAAATTAACTTTGAGTCTCTTAATCTCACTTTTATATTTTTCATTTATATTTTTCCTCTGGGCTGAGTTATCAGTAATTTCCTCATTTCTTTTTTTTTATTTTTACTTCTGATTAACTAATCTCTGTCAAACCTTTTTTTTTTTTTTAAGGTTTAATTTTCCTTTTTTTTTTTTGAGGAAGATTGGCTCTGAGCTAACATCTGTTGCCAATCTTTCTCCTTTTTTCCTTTTTTCTCCCCAAAGCCCCAATAGATAGTTGTATGTCATAGTTGTACATCCTTCTAGTTGCTCTGAAATCTTTTTAATCCATTTGTTGAGGCATTACTTCTAGTGATTATACTTTTCACCATTAGTTTATTTCTTTTAAAAGTTTTCCTATCTATTTTTCATAATGTCCTTTTTTCATTGTGATTTTTATTTTTTTCTTTTAGATTTTTACACTTTAAAATAAACCAATAGTCTCTTTTAGATTGTTCTATTATATCTTGTGGTTTTAGTGTGTCAAGTCACACACAAGGTTGACCATTTCCTCAAAGATTTATAATGTCTTATCATAAGCTCATATTCAGTGGGAGTTGATTTTTTGGTGGGAGATCTGTGCATGGTGAGTTTTGGAAATTTCCAAGTGGAATGCTATGGCATGAGCTTCTACTGCAGAGCATTGGGGAAATTGCTACCCTGAGTTCAGTTCATATGTTAATTTATCATAAGTCTCACTTAAATCTTGAGATTTGTAACGTCTTTTTATGAGCTCCTCTTCAATGGAAGTCTTTTTCCTTGTTTGTTTATTTCTGTGTGTGTGTGTGCATGCATATTTGCATGCATGCACAGGCGATGTCTGTGCACTGTAGGTTGTTGTGGTTTCTTTTTTTTTTTTTTTTTGCAAGGAATATCAGCCCTGAGCTAACATCCATGCTAATTCTCCTCTTTATGCTGAGGAAGACTGGCCTTAAGCTAACATCTATTGCCAATCCTCCTCCTTTTTTTCCCCTTTTTATCCCCAAAACCTCAGTAGATAGTTGTATGCCATAGTTGCACATCCTTCTATTTGCTGTATGTGGGACGCCGCCTCACTACGGCCAGACAAGTTGTGCATTTGTGTGCGCCCGGGATCCAAACCCAGGCCACCAGTAGTGGAGCACGTGCACTTAACTGCTAAGCCACGGGGCCGGCCCCTGTAGTTTCTGAATAGAGTGCCATAGCATGAGCTTTCACTTCAGGACTTGGGAAAATGACTATTCTCAGTTCAGTTTATATGTTAGTTTATATCTTGGGATACTTGCAGCACACATGGTATAAATTCAAGGGTCACATCTGTCCATAGTGAAGTCAAGATTTGCAATGTTTTATTATGAGCTCATCTTCAGTGGGCGTTTGTGGCTTTGTTTGTGTGTATGTATGTGTGTGTGTGTGTGTGTGTGTGTATGTATGTGTGTGGTGGGGATTGGGGGATATCTGGGCACAACGTCCTTTGGCAATTTATAAATAGAGCAGTATGGTGTGTGCTTCTACTGGTGGTCTCAGGTAACTTGCTATTCTGAATTCAGGTTTATATGTTAATTCGTCAAATTGGGATACCTGTCACATGCAAAGTATAAATTAAGGTTTCACATCAGTCCATGGTGAAGTCTTCGGGTTTTGATTTTCATAAGAGATTTTTCTTCCCTCTGAAGGATCCTGGGAGATGATGTTTCGTGTTGCTGTCCATGGCAGTGAGTGGAGTTTTTCTACTCCTTTTTCTTGGAGGAGGCGAGTCTTTCGGAGACTTCATTGGTGCATTGTTTTCAGTTCTAGCTTTCTATCTCATGCAGTCTCCAAGGATACAGCTACAATTCCTGGATGGATGTTAAGTCACAACCCCCTAAAGTGCTCAGGCCTATATGTAGGTCTATTACCCTCTGGACTGCCACTGAGTCAGCTTGTACAATAACTGCCTTGGTTATGAATCCTCTCTTTACCTCTGAGAAGGAAAGTAATTTCATCATCTTTTGAACCTGACTATATATATTTCTGATTTGTTTTTAAATCCAGGATTACTATGAATTTGGAGCCAGAAGGAGGTCCATATTAGTTTAAATCTTCCATGTTGCTGAAGATATTTCCTAGCAACTCTAACTTCAAAAAGACAAGAGCTAAAGAAGGGCTTTCAGCTAATGTTCAAAGTGAGCTGTGAGTCACAGGCAAGTTGTAAGCACTGATGTCAAGGCAGGATGATGAGTGAGAAACTGGGCAGTGGGGTCACGAATCAGGAAGCACACAAACAAGGCTGATAAAAGAAAGAGGATGGTGGAGGAGATGAGATGGAAATCAGACCTGCAACGAATGAAGGATGGATAGACTGCAAATAAAATCTTTGCTGCTTGGAAAAGGAAACCTCTCATATGCCTCTTGCTGAGCTAGAAGTCAATCCAAAGACGGAATCAAGCAGGGCGTGTAAAGTAGAGCAGCTGAGACACATCTGGAGGGAGGGTGGTAAGCAGAACCACGCTGCTCAGTGTGTGGTCTGTGTGCAGCATCAGTGTTGCTGAGATTGTGTTAGAAATGCAGTCTCCAACCCCTCTCAGAAACACTGAATCAGAATCTGCATTTAACAACATCCCCAGGTGACATGTCTAATTCATAGTAAGTTTCAAGACTCATTTGTATAGCACCCTGATTTAAAGTACAGACTTGGGATTAGAGACAATTTAGTTTCAATATTCAATCCACTACTTACTGGTCATGTAGATTTAGGGAAGTTACTTAAATTTTCTAAAGCCTCAGTTTCCTCATTTGTCAACTGAGGCTAAAGATATCTACTTCATGGGATTTTTGTGAAGATTAAATGAAATAAGATACGTAAAACACTTAGCACAGAGTCTGGTACGTAGTAGGTGATAGAACAATGCTAGTTACTTTGAAAAGAGAGTTAACCTGTCTGAAAGTAGATATACGGGTTCAAAAAAATAAAGTCTTGGCCTTAAAAAAACAAAGAAGGAGGAGATATAAAACAGTTATTCTATTAACAACTATTATTTTCATGACTCAATAACTCGTTATCAGTCAACTAACATGTAGTAATCACCTATATAATGCCGGATATTATATTAGGCATTAAGATAGTTAAAAAGGAATAGAATGTAGTCCTTGCCCTTGGAGAGCTCATTATTTCAGTGGAGGAGACAGGCAATAAAGAATATGATGATGCTTAAGTTGAGTCTTAAAGTATGAGGTCTTTACTGAGAAGGAAAGGGGCAAACCATCCCAGGAAGAGAGAAACATTTTTTTATTCTCAAATTTAGGAAGTGAATCTGAGAGATTCTCAGAAAAACATAGAACATGGAGATAGAACGAAGCTCCAACCGATGTATCAAATTCCACCAGTAAGTAGGACTAAAAATAGAATACATAGAGTAACCACTACTCTGTCTTTCTGAGACTTTGATGAGACAGAGGTGCAGCACTTCAGAGTCTTTATGTAGGAATTGACGTGGGATTTACATTTCATCCTCATGGTTGTATAAGTGATACTACTAGGGTTTCTGTATAAAAGTGATACTATTAGGGTTTCTTCTCATGTTGAAGATACTGACTTATGACAAGGCCAAATCAGATGCAGAGCTGGGGTTTAAACTAAAGTAGTCTGGCTCTAAAGTCTACTCTTAGCCACCACGGACACTGCCTCTCAATAGGTAACAGGGCTTAAAAAAATTAACCCTTAATTGATACATGTAGACATTCTTATTGAGAATATTCACTAGGAAAAAGAAATATCCAAGGACGTTCTTCTTTCCCTTAGCACTGTTCCCCCTGGCTCTCCGATGGAGCAGACTGGCACTTGTGGACACCAGCACTATTTGTAAGCTTTTACTAAGACTCCCGTAGACACAGGATTGATAGCAATAAGAGTCTTATAAGAAAGGCATTGGGAAAAAATATGTAGCAGCTCCTCCCTTTGGCCATCATCTGGAGATAAGTTTAGATGGGAATTTTTTAAACCATGTCTAATTGCAAAACAGAAGGAAGAATCTGGGAGGTTTAGCCTAGAGATGTGAGGGCATGATAACTGTCCTTAGAATCTGAATACTTTTCCAGTAAGGAAGAAATTGATATTTTTAATGACTGTCAATAAAGTAGATCTAGTAATAATAAATAAAAATCCTCTCTCTCATTTAATGAAATTATAATAGTCAGAACTATCTGAAACAGGAGTAATTTTCCCAGGAAGAATTCCTGCCAGAATATATGGTGTGATCAACGGATGGAAAGTTCAAACAGGGCCTTCAAATATCTCTTACAGATAGTCTTTAAGACCCATTTATATCACTTTGTATTATATTGAACTATAGACAATAAAATCATTGGTTTAACAACGTAAAAGTTTATTTTTTTATTTAAAGAAGTCTAGAGATAGGTAGTCAGCGTGGGGTGTTTATGGCGGCTTCAGCGGTCAGAAACCCAGACTCTGTCCCTCTTTCCTATCTGTTATCTTCAAAGTTACCTCATGGCTTATTATGATTGCTGGTGCTCCTGCCCTTGCATCTAGACAGCAATCAGGAAGGAGAAAAAGCAAAAGAAATGTGTCCCTAGTGGAATCAGATCCCTTTATGGATCCTTCTTGGATATCATAATCGGCATTTCTGTCATTTGTCATAATATACTCTTATGATCATACCCTAGCTGCAGGGATCTGGGAAATAGACTCAATTAATAACCCAAATAAAACCATGATTCTTTTACTTAATAATATATGGAGAATAGATATTAAGTAAGCAACTAGTAGATTCTACCATAACCTTCAACCTGAAGATTCTCTATTCAGTATTCTTTTTTTTCTCTCTTTTTTTCCCATCAATTTACTCAAAAATTGGTAAGCTCTTACTTTATGCCAGACACAGGATAAGGTATTAGTGGAAAAACACACATACAAGTAAGTCATGACCTTCAGAGTTGTTTGATTCTGGGGAATTCTTAGTTGTACCACGGAATCTGTGAGTGAGAGTATTTCCTTTCCTGGATTTTTAAGTAATCTCATACATTGCCTAAAATTTTAACTAGCACTGATGTATTGAGTTCCATATAAATGTCAGAGGTTCCTCTATGTTCTCTCCCTTGAATTTCACACTCATAAAACCAATGACTAGCTGGATTTACCAGTTTAATCTGAATAGGCATCTCAACCACTACGTGACAAAATATAAATTCAACTTCAGGCCTGAATGAGTCAGGGTCCAGTGAGGGAAGTAGAGAGTACACTAGGCATCACAGCAAAGAGATTGTAGCATAAGGAGTTGGCTAAACTGAACTGAAAAACCCAGAAGAGGACACTGAGTAAACCCAGAGGTAATATCAGCAGGAAGCAGTTACCACCCTGGGGCTGGGAAGTGAAGGGGAGCCGGGGGTTCTCAGAACTTACAAGCTTGAGAACTCCTGCAGGCCTTTGATGAAGGGACAGTGCTGGCTTATCAGAGCATCTCAGCATCACAGCAGAGCTGGGACTCGGCCTCTGAGGAGAAAGTGCTGTCTGGCCGGTGCTGGTGCCTTTCAGGAAGCACAATGAGGCTGCTTTGGAAAGTGCTAGAAAAAAAGCTGGAGATTGGAGCCAATGCCATGGCCAGGGTGAAGGGCCGTAGCTGAAGTGTCCCTGACAAACAGCAAGCAAACCAGGAAGGGGCAAGACTCTTCTTCCTCTCTCTGCCTGCCTTTTATTTTTCTCTGGTCCCTCTTGGAGGGAGCCTGCAACAAAGGAGAAACAGAGTTTGCAGAGGTCCAGCTGCCGCTCCATAAAGCAGAGCACAGACGATGCACTGAGAGCTGAGAGACAGCAGCTTAAACCAATACAGTCCACTTGTTTGGCGAGTCTATGTATGTTGAACTCTCCATACAACAGCAATCACACAGCTTTGCTTTTGACTAACTGAATGCAGCTACCTTTTGTAAAATGAAGACTTATTCTCTCTTTTCCCAAAAAATGGGAAACAGGAAATATGTCTCTGAACTAATTAAAATCATCTTAATTTCCTCCTAATCTTTTACCCTTCAGTTCCAATTCCTCCCCCAATCTCATGTCTTGTCCTCTTTCCCCTCCCCTTCATCGGGACTGCTACTACCCTCGCTCAGGGGTGCATCAGCTTTGACACAGGCTGTTGCAATAGTCTTCAAATGCTGCTCCCTACTTTGTTGTCCTTTCTTTTATAAGATCCCTGTACCATGCGGCAGAATAATCTACATGCTCTGTAAATTAAGCTGGTCTTTTTTCTGTTTAGACCCCAATGATGCATCCTTCAAAATAAAATCAAGACTCCTAGCTTGGTGCTCAAAGGCCTCAACTAGGTGACCCCAGGGAGGTTTCTCTGTCTCATTTTAATGACCTCAGACCTCACACTTCACCTGTGGGTCTCATAAAATTCCGCAGAATTCTTACCTTCCATCATAGTTGACTCCTCCATGTCTTTCCTCACGTTCTCCCTTCTATGTGGGAAGTTCTTCCTACCTTTCTACCTTTCATTACCTGGATGCTGTCTTTCAAGACTCAGCTTAGACAAAATCTCCTTCAAGAGGCGTTTCCTAAACGCTAGGCCGTTAAGTGCATCTCCTTTATGCTCTCCTCCCATCTCTATTATTTTACTTACCTTATTATGTAGTGATGCCATTTTAGGAGTCTTTTATTCCCATTAGACTGTAAGTCCCTTCAAAGCAGAGTTGGTGTCTTTTTTCGCCTTTATGTCTCTGGCAGGTAACAAGGGCCTGGCCTGAAACATGTGCTCAGTATATGTTTATCTGTGTGTGTGAGATGCAGTTCAACAGATCCCCAATTCAGGTGACTAGCTCCCTGAAAGGAACCTTACACCGTCCTCTAGTTAACTCGGTTTCAAAAGTCAAATTGTTTGTCCCCTTTCCACCTACTGAATCGGAGGGTTTGCCTCATCTGTCCCTGAAGTGCAGCATAATGGGGTTTGGCTTAGAAGCCATATATGAAGTCCAAACATTTAACCTTTCCTTTAAGGAGGACGCAGTGTGCTAATTACTAAAGATGGCCCCTTGGGGCTCCAGCTGAATGTTCTTTGCCTATAGAGAACGCTGGAGGTGCTGTCCAGAATCTATTCTAATGGAGCCAAAAGCACAGCCTCCCTGCTTTCCTCTCTTAACCACAGTTTGAATCCATTGTGACTTTTTCAGCTATTAAATTTGAAGGGAAGGGCACTTTAGAGACAAAACAGGAGGAAACATTTCCCAACGCATCATACAGAGTGGAGCAGTGGAGCTAGGGGTGGACCTCTGCACCGGGAACTGGTTTACCTGGGTCTGCTTTCCAGCTCTGCCCTAAAACTAGCCTTGGAACAATCGCTCCACCTCTCCAGACCCACTGCTGTCCCTTTGTAGGTGAGAGGAGTGGAGAGTCTGCTGCCTGACCTTACGCTCTTTGCTAGATGCATGCAGTTTTTAAAATGTGTTTAATTTAAAGGTCCAGAAGGTCATAACCTGCAACACCAAATTCTAGTGAATGAGTTTTTATGTTAAACAAAGAGCAACTGGGAATGAAGTCATTGAATTGGACCCTAGGGTTTATTAGGTTGCACACTGCAGCAATGAGCTTTGTCCAAACAATAAAATTCATGCTGGGCTTGATGATAACATCCTGGTAGTACTCCACAGTTGTGTACTAGAATTTCACTTTCTCCCCTGCCTCTGGAGCAATGAGAGGCTGACACTGTTAACTAACCCGCTGTCAAGTCTATTGAAAAATAGACATGTCTTTTTGATTTTTGCAGTTTTACTCATTTGTAGATCCATTTCCAGGTATGCTTATAGACAATTGTATTTGTCACCTGCTAAGGGTTCTGAAGAGCAGAAGCCAGCCTCCACCCCAAGCTTTCTTCTAAACAACAGTTTGCACTCTCCTTAAAGGCCAGCTGGCTTGCTTGATGTGCTTAGTTCAAATCCTGAGATCAACAAAGGGATTAATTATAATTTTAGTGCTCTTTCCAAGTCTACAAAGGGCTTAATACAACTACCAAACCCTATCTTAGATTAATATTCATGGAACCCTACAGATCACAGGGGGAAAAATTCTTTTCTTTTAATACATGAAAAAAAAAGACAAACTTTCAAGAGCTTTCAGAGACATGAATAAATACTATTAGGAATGTGAACCAAGGTTACTTCGATCACCTTTGAAAGGAAACAAGGGAAGGGAACAAGCAGAATTGAAGCATGGAAGAAAACTGAAGATCAGAGGCAAAGCTGTGACAGGGACGCAGGGACCAGAGGTATCCTCTGTCTTCCTTTGTCTTTCCCAAACCGTTCTGACATTTAACATCTTCCTGTGCAAACTATTTTCTTCTGTCTCCTTCTCACTTCATTTTCTCCCAATTACGCCCTTTCTCCCTGTTTTTCTCTCTCATACTTTACCAGCTACAATATAGAATAGAAGTATTTTTAAATCATTTATATTTCATAATATATATGTTGATTAAAGCGATAGAAATTAAGTAGCTAGTTCATATTGCTTTTTATTCTTTGCCAGTGACCCTACATAAAATAGTTTCCTACTGCTACAACACAAGAGAACTCATCTGGAACTCTATCTCTGCTAAGAAAATATCATTCATGATCATTGAGCCTAATTAATGTTCCATAGATTGTAGAAGAGAAAGAAATATAAATAAGTTTTGTTTTGGGATGTTCTACCATATTGGATGATATTTGTTCTCATAGACTCCTCTAATACTTAAAACTCTTTCACAAAAAATACATTCTTGAGAATTGAAGAACAGACTGAGAGATTCTCCAAAAAGTCTTAAAGATTGAGCTCATGGCACCATGCCACCTTAGAGCGGAAAGTGAGTTTAAAACTCATCTATTCTACATAGCCTTTCAACCAGGTTCAGCCCCTCCTCCAATTTTATGTTTGTGGGTATGTCCTGAGATGCTGCCACCTCATTTGTCAAATGTCACACCACTAGTTTACGCCATTGTTGAAACCTGAACTCAGAACTATTGATTTCCTTGATCCTGGATTGTCTCCGTAACATGAGATCATGGAATTCCCAGATATATTTACTTTATAACTATAAATTGATTGACATAAGAATCTAAATTTTATTTTATCAATCTCCTTTTTTACTAAAAATAATAAAAAGTTCTGTGTACATAGAAGAATATAAACATATTAAAATATAAATAAAGATAGACAATCTAACATCTAGATAAAAAATTAAATTTGCCAACAAAGCTAAAGCCTTTCACTTCCCACTCCCCACTCCCAATCCACTAGGATATAATTACTATCCTAAACTTTTCACCACATATAATATATATTTTTATATACAGAAAATATGTATTATACATGAAATATATAAATTACTATAAATATTATAGAGAAAGATATATCAAACATATTACATATATAAACCATACATGAACACATGGGTTAAGTGATAATATATTGCTTAGTTTTGCAAGTTTTTAAATTATATATAAATCATATTATAATGCATGTATTCTCCTGGAACTTGCTTTTTTTCATTCATCTTTATATTCTTGGGATATAACTATTGAGATTCATACATGCTTATGTGTGTGTCTCTAGATCCTTATGTGTGTGCTAAATAATATCTTATTATGTGGATATAAGACAATTTATTTGTCCCTCCTCTTGTTTGTGGACGTTTGGTTTGTTTCTAGTTTTTGCTGTTATAAACAAGGCTGCTAAGATGTCTTCTGGTGCAGAAGTGCAAGATATTATCCCAGATATATAGCTAGCAGTAAAATTTTGACTCATGAAGTATGTGCATATTCAAGCTGTTTTCCTACAAACTATACAGAGTTTTTATTTTTTATTGTTTTACAACTTTGCCAATAATTGGTGTTGCCAAATTAAAAAAAAAATCTTTTCAGTATGATTTCTTATTGTTACATTTTAATTTTAATTCTCCTGATTGCTAATAAAGTTTAAGTAGCCATTCTAAGATCTTGCAGCTGATAAGTAGCAGAGCTAAGATCCAAACCCATGTCTGACTGCCTCTAATGTTTATGTTTTTCCCACTTTACTATATTATCTATTATTCATCCTAGTGATGTGTATAACAAGACATCATTAAGCCTGGAAAATATTTTTAAAAGATACTAAGCATTGTATAATAAACATTCACATACAATCATACATTCATACACATACATGTATACGCATGCATGAAGTTGAGGACAGCAGACAAAAATATAAGAGTGGATTTTATATAAATATAGAATGTGTGAGACTAGAAAAATTACCTCACAGCAGTTGTGGGAACTGAAATGTAGCTCATGTTACTTCAATAATAGTCGGGCCACCTGTGACAGGTATTTATATCTCCTAAATGAGTCAGTTTGTTTTACTAGCTCATACATCTGTCACAGAAACAATTTTCTAGTTCTGAGATCCCAGTTCCCTTCTCTTTAGCATTATAGCTTCAATAAAATGATTAAGTGTGTAAAATTGGTATAGTATATAGACACTTATATACAGATATGTACCATATCTTGCATTCATTTTATAATGAAAATGAATAGGAGTAATTCACAAATACTTTATACATATGAATATACTCAATATATGGTAAGATGTTCCATACCTTAACATATAATGTTAGGGAAAATATAAAACTGGTTACGGGAAGTCTCATACGTCCTGTGTCCCTGGTTCAGTCAGTGTTCTCCAGAAAAACAGAACAAATAGGATAAATATAGATATATAAAGATATAGATATAAAGATATACATGTGTGTGTCTATATATCTATATATCTCTATCTCTCTCTATATATACATAGAGAGAGATTTTTTTATAAGGAATCGGCTGATGTGATTATGAAGCCTGAAATGTCCCAAGATCTGCAGTTCGAGGGCCTGAGAACCAGGAGAGCCGATGGTGTAAGTGAAGTCCAAGTCCAAAGGCAGAAAAAGACCGATGTCCCAGCTCAACAACCATCCGGCAGAGAGAACAAATTCTCTCTTGCTCAGCCTTTTGTTCTATTCAGGCCTTTAGCTGATAGGATGAGGCCCACTCACATTGGGGAGAGCAACCTGCTTTACTCAGTCTATCGGTTCAAACTTCAATCTCATCCAGAAACATCTTCACAGACACACTCAGAATAATGTTCAATCAAATATCTGGGTACCTTGTGGCCCAGTCAATTTGACACATAAAATTAACCATCATGGTCTTTTTTCTCAAGAAGAGTATCATAGTTATAACTTGTTATAACGGAGTAATATTTGGGAAGCATAGATGTTTAATGTGTGGAAGAAAAATGAAGTAGTAGATAAATGTGAGGTTTCTTAAGCTAGACCTCCTGGGTTCCAAGCCTGGCTCCATCTTTACAATCAGTGTGACCTTGAGTGACTTAATTTAAATGCTTTATTGCTTTATCTGTAAAACTGACAAAATAATAATGATAGCTTCATGGGGTTATAAGAATTAAACTAGTTAATTCTTACCAACGTTTTGAAACAGCACCCGCCATGTTCGAAATGCTTGATAAATCTTAGTTATTTTCATTATTTATGCCAAAAACTAGGGAACAAGAAATTTTCCCCCTAGCTAGAAACAGTAACAGTAGCATCTAGAAGCATATTTTAGGAGGGAATAAGGTTAAGTGATAAGGGGTAACAATGAGTGATGTAGTCGTTCGTCTCCGTGAGGAGATGTAAAGGTGTGTGGAAGTGGAAGAAAATAAAAGGAGCACAAGAAAACTGAATTTTTTAAAGTAAATTTATTAAAACCACCTATAATAATTTTGCATCTCCACCACATTCTTTTAAAGAATCTCAAAACATCAATACTGCATATTGTAATTGTGAATAAATTACTGCTTTATCCTCAGACTGTGCCATGGAGTGGGTGTTTACATGTGTTGCAAGATGGCATAAAACTGTATTTACTCTGAAAGCCAATTTGGACTAATAGGGGAGGTTGATTTAAATTACCAAAACTATAGAATACTTTTGGCAACACTCATTTACATTAAATTTATTTAACTTACTCTACATATTTGAAAGTGATGAAGTATAGCTTAGTAAATAGCCCTTGGGACCAGCTTTAAAGACTAGATAAGAACATTTATTTTTACACATAATTTGGTGTATATTTTAAATGTAATTAAGGTGGTGGCATAAATAGTGTTTGATTTCTTAAATACAGGCATGCATCACTTAACAATCGGGAAATGTTCTAAGAAATGCGTCCTTAGGAAATTTTGTCATTGTGTGAACATCATAGAGTGCACTTACACAAACCTAGATGGTATAGTCTACTACACACATAGTTATATGGTACTAATCTTACAGGACCACCATCATATATGCCGTCATTGTTGTTTGAAAAGTTATTATGCGGTGCATGACTGTATATTAAAATTTTTTCCTAAATTCTCTGGCATATTGTTAATCTTTGAAGTAGATTTTGCTGAGCAAAGGTAAATACAAGACCGGTCTTTATCAAAATTGTCACAAATACTGAATCAAGCTTGAGTTAATGAGATGAAATCTATTTGTGCATGTAGTTCTTTCTCTTAGGCCCTACCATGTCCTGAAAATATGAAACCTGAGATGAAATTCAGGGTGCCTATAGTCGTCTTAAGCTCCAAGTTTCTGGGCTGCCATATCTGCAGTGTGTTTTGGTGGAAAGTTTTATATAATTTGTACAGAGGAGACTATTAATCTCACCATCTAGAATGTCAGGGGTGAGAAATCCAGAAACTGAGAGTGTGGAACTGAGTTTCCAGTTTTGATTTCTTTGGAAATTCCCAAAGTAGTAGCAATTAAGGGCTAGGAAGGGAACTAAGCACTAAGCGTTATGTACCAGGTACTGTACTAGGTGTTTCAATGTTATAATTATCACAACATCCCTCTGATATTGTCACTGTTTTCAGCTCCATTTAACTGATGAAGAAATTGAGGCACAGAGCAGTTGTATTAACACCTAGTAAGTTCTGAACAGAGGATTTGAATTCATCCCTGCCTGCCTTCAAATCTCTTTCAGCTGCATTACGCCATCTTCATACCATGTTACTTTCCATCAGCTGCTGCGTCCTCCACAACTGTATCCTGCAAATCTTGTCTATAAAATCCCCAATTCTATCATTATGGACTAAATGTTTGCATCCTCCCTAAATTTACATGTTGAGGTTCTAACTCCTAATGTGATGATATTTGGAGGTATGGCCTTTGGGAGGTAATTAGATTGACACGAAGTCTTGCAGATGGGGCCCCTATGATGGGATTAGTGCCATTATAAGAAGAGGAAGAGAGTTCACAGCTCTCTCTCTCGCTCTCTCTCTCTCTACCATATGAGGATACAGTGAGAAGATGGCCATTTGCAAGCCAGAAAGAGAGTCATCACTAGGCACCAAATATGCTGGCACCTTGATCTTGGACTTCCTAGTCTTGGACTTCCTAGTGTGCAGAATTGTGATAAATAAATGTCCATTGTTTAAGCCCCAGTCTGTGGTATTTTGTTATAGCAGACCAAGCTTATTAATATACCCATCCTCCCAGAAATGGTTCCTATTGCTGTCAAACAGTTTTTGAAAAGTTAGAAACATAACTCTCATACCAGTATAGACAGAACGTGCATCAAAGATTTTATTCAATTCCCTTATTAATGAGGAAACTGATAAGTTGGTAAAGCTAGTTCAAAGAGCATTTTGAGAAACAGGGTATTTATAGACCATTAGGTAAAGCATCTTGAAATAAGTTTGCCGAGCTAGAGACAAAATTGATTAAGTTCCTACAGAGCAATAAAACTGAAAACTTCAGGGTTAACATCTCTGCCACACAGATTTCTACAAGTTAACATGTGCCTTCATGGAGACTGAGCCCCCAGTAGTAAACAGCAAAGTCAAACATAGGTACATTCCCATAGAAAATTACGTATGATCCTTGTTAAACAACATCCCAGTGGGACATTGAAAAGATAGCCACCCACCTTTTTGTCTTATTTCCCAGTTTTAAATAATTTTTTAACACTATATTGCTATTTGCTCTCCTAGCACCTGCTTACTTTATCATAAGATTTATAGCAGTTTATATAACAGTCTACCTTCATCATCTCACTCTCTTTTAACTACAAGCCTTTTGAAAGTAGGGACAATATCTATGTTCCCTTCATGGTAGGCCTGCCTCCCAGGCAGCACAGTGCTTATGAAATAAAGAATGCTTGATGATTTATAATTGAATAAATAAATGAATCTGAGTTACGTTTAACGTGTTCATGAGTGGGTTACTCAGAGGGTTTTCTGGACCAAAATCCCAGTGGCAGCAGAAGCTTCAGCTTTTTCTGTCAGCAGCTGTGACAGTTTCCCCCAAAGCAATGATATCCAACATTGTCAAACTCCTACAGGAAGTTCTCATGGGGTCACCTCATTTCTCAGGTTTCAGTCTCCTTACATCTAGGAAAATATGATTGGTCCCTCAGCAGCTGAGAAGCCTAATTTTTCTCTCCATATCATTTCCATAGGACTTTTCATCACAGACCTCATGATACCTTCAAGTGCTTATACAACTTTCTTAGGAAATTTATTCAACAACTCTTAGGATAGGATTAAAGGAACAAGCCTCAATATATAAAATTCTAGTTCCTTCCTGAGGTTTTTCTCTTGCTGTGGCCCGATACAAGACTTTTACCCAGGGTGAAGTATCCTAGATTCTAGGTTAGAGATGCTCAGCTTTTCTTCTCCTATCCATCATGAGAAATATAATTTCTGTTATCACTGGCAGTTGCTTGGTCCAGCCCTAAAGCTCAGCAGAGGATCAGCAGCAAGCATTCCCCTCAAGAAGTTGCTCATATCGGAATCACCAGGGGGAAGAGTGATACATATGCAACTTTCTAGGCAAGTGCAGAGCCCTTTATTGCAATGGAGAATTTACCACCTTCCTGTGTCAAACTAGCAACTTGGGAATCTGGCAATAACCCTATGTTACTTTTTCTGTAAACTCCAAAGGACTCGGAATTGCTTATACCAAGAAAGTCACAGGAACATTTGCTGGGCATCTCTGAATGCTTTCTCTGGAAAACTCTACTTTATATTTGCATGTGCTTCACTGGTGTACATTTCTCTGGAAAACTCTGCTTTATATTTGCATGTGCTTCACTGGTGTACATTTTTGTAGTTATTTTTCTGGATCTGCCACCTATAAGCTTTATAACCTCAGAGCCTTAATTTTTTGACCTGTATACTGAAGGTAATAGTACCTGTGTTGGAAGTATGTGATGAATATCAAATGATATAATATACGTCAAGCGCCGACTGCAGTGCTGAGCACACAGTAAGATATTGTAGAAGTCATTCTCTCTCCTCATCTTTCCCACTCTCCCTACAGTGAAATTCATATTTAAATTGTCTTTTGCAATTGTCTATTCCTAACTCCCAGGTCTGTCCAGACAGATATTATTTCACTTATACATGACACATTTCCTTCACTGGAGATAAGCTCAGGCCAGCCCAGGCTGGAGAGCTCATCTGAAACCTACAACATGGTGGCAAGTCTGCCACAGTGGGTAAAAATGGTGTTACGATCGGCAGCAGAAACCAGTGGACATTCATGAAGGGGCAAATGAGGACTGTTGACAGACAAAACAGCAAATTACTCACTATGGCATAGTATGTGCTTGCGACATGATTCTACACTAAGCATTTTGTTTATTATCTCATGTAATTTTTATAATGACTTGAGAGGAAAATATAATATGCCCATGTTAAGATCAGAACTTTGAGGAGAAAAGAAATTTAACTAATTGGGTAGGTGGAATAGGTAGGACGTAAGCCCAGGTGAACTACTTCTAAAGCCTATAGTCCTCATGTCTAAGCTCTACTGAGCATTTTCCACATTTGCTCTCAGATTGCCTCTCTCTGCTTTGTGTGCTGAACCACTTAGCACCTTCATGAGATCCATTTCCGTCCAGAAATACAAATTTCAAAGCACTAATTCCTATCTTTGTGCTGGTTCTTTAGTTTCTAGATTTTCTTTCTCTTCTGCTCCCATCAAAGAGTTTTCTGCTATAGATTCCATTCTTCTTTGGGGGCTTAATATGTCTATATGTTGAAATTCCAAAATAACACATTTGTATTTTAATAAGAAACATTATTTATCTGCTAAGCCTTAATGTAAGCCCAAGTGGGTAACTTCAGTGGTGGGGATTTTAGGCACTGACCAAACTCATGGTGTTAAAACTCATCCTTCTCACAGACTTCCAATCTTCCTACATGCAGGATGGCTTTGCCTGCAGAAACCATGTCTGTCTCCGAAACACTTGGCACTGCCGAGGATTTAATGCCTTTAATGTAAAACATTTGCAGCCTTTTAGATGAACTCTGCTAGGTGATCATTCTTACAGAAAGGTGGTGTTAGTATCACAAGACTTATTCCTTAGAAGTCAATGTGATAAACACTCAATTCTTTCCTCATTTGCAAACCAATAATTTAGATGCAATTTTTTGAGGGCTAAGCTTGGTAAATTTTCTAGGACTTAATTTTGAGAATCTTAGGCTCTTTTTGGTTTCCTGCAAAATATACCATAGGTCCTTTGTTGCCTCTTTTGCCATCATCAGGAATTTTCTAGGTTTCTCCTATGTCTCACCTGAATAACTGGAATTTTTTTTTAACTGGTCAATGTTTAGGTATGCTCAGTATATTTCAGCATTACAATAAATATCTTTTATAACTCAGCACTGGTTACATGATCTAAAATACTGTTATCTTCAGCATCAGCATTTTTTTCACTGCTTCATCATAAATTAGCTTTTCATGGACAACTAAACGGACTAACACTCTATAAGGCATAAAGTATGATGCAATATTAATAAAAACTGCTCAAAGTATTCCTATGCCTTCAAGAAATTGACCTTTTTTAAAAAAAATAGGAAAGCAAGTAGAATATTTATTAAATATTAAAGCATTTAAGGAAGTTTGTTATACATATGTCTGTGATATGTTGTCAATTGTCCTTTTTTAATAAACTGCTGGTCTTGTTGAAGTGAAAGGTGTTAGATTTTCTTATTCATTCTCGTTCAAATTGATTAACATCGACTTCTACAGAAGAACTGTAGAGGGAAAACAAGATGCTGGCTTTGGAGCCAAATAAGAGAGTGTTGATTTACATGAAATATAATCTCTGTGGTGGTGTCCTGCCCGGATACTCTTGGATCATTTTACTAGTTCTGCGGACCCCATCTCTCAGGTTCTGTTTGCTGTGCTGATAATTGCTTACACCTGAGATATCTAGGTGCTATGCATGAATGGAGAGAGAGAAGAGGCTGGGAGGGTAAGCGTCCCTTCCCTTCTCTTCCCCAGTGTGTACAAAAGCCCAAATTCTTTGCCTCTAAGCAGAGCAAATAATTCTGAGGGGTAATATTTAAGCTTCAGAGTGCCACCCACCTTGCTGGCCAATCAGAGGACACTCTGGCTTGTCTCCTTCCTGTTCCTGATCCCACCCGCTCATTCCATTAATGTTTTCTGCTGGCAGCACTTCCTTAATAAATTACTTGAAAGTGAATCCTTGACTCAGGGTCTACTTTTGAGAGAACCTCACCTAAGAAACAGATGTATATATATTTGATCAATATCTTTTCCCCAATCCAAAATAGATCCTGAATCTTTCCATACGGAGTGAAAATGATTTCTGATTCAAACGGCAGTCTGAGCTCATATATCTGTCTCTATTTGGGGTGGCTTTGTGATGTGTCTACTTGTCTAGACTGAACTACATTTCCCCAAATTCTCTTCCCTATATATTTCTGGGTAGAGTGAGGCGGAGGACAGATTCTTAAGTGATTTGGAGGAAGGAAGAGACACAGCAGCCATTGTGTAGCTCACACGTGTCGTCGCGGATCAGCTGACTCAACATTATGGTGGAAGAAGTAGCTGGACCAGCAATTGCTCTATCTTCCCCTGGATCCTTCTTTAGCTGTTCCAACTCCTGGACCAAGTGTGTGTGTTTAGCTCCATGATAAAGAGCTCTGGCTTCTGCAGGATATTCACGCCACAGAGGCAACGGGAACCGACTCCGGTTTCAGTTCTTTCTCACACGCTCCAGCTTGTGCTTCTGGGTTCCGGCTTGCTTCTCATCTTCAACACCGGACCCCCGTCTTCTGTTTCTGCCCCGTAGACTTCAAGCTCCAGCATCAGACATCAAGACAACAGCCTTCAAGACACTGCATACCAGGCTTCCATAATTAATGTAAGGTCAGATCTTTGTAACAAAACTCGTAAGATTTTATATTTATAGATTTACATGTACATATATATGCACATATATATATGTATATGTATACAGGCGACAAGCAAAGAAGAGGTAGACGGTGTAGGCGAATCAGTCCATAGTTTCTTACCTGGATGAAATAAGTGGTCTCGGAATCTTGGAAAATTCAGAAAGAAAAAACCTATGTGACAACTTTGGGATTGGTCTGGTAAAGAACTGGAAATCTTATTCTAAAACATCATACCAACAATGGGGAAAAGGACACGGAAAACTGTCAAATCTTCCAAATCTTGAGTTATCCTGTACAAGGTATAGGAGAAAATAAGGTGAACACACTAAGGAACTGTATTCAATCTGCTGGAAAAGTGAGGCTACACTTTTGTTCCCTCAGTCATCTCAGCTGCTGCATTTTTCTTCCTTTCTAAAAAAAGAGTGTCAAGTATCATTGTGATGGGCTCCTGGTGAGGGTAACAGAGCCTGGAAGAGAAGTGGAGCTAATTCCAAATCTCCCCCTGGAAATGTAGAGAGAGAAAAAGACATGGTAGCTATGGCCAGGCTTGCAGTACAGGATGCTTGCTGCCTCTGGAGTAAGGACTATCTTAACTTGGTAGTTTTGTGTAACCCAACCAGACCTGCCTCTTGTCTACTCTGCACCTACTGAGAAATCTGCCTATCCCAGTTCAGGCTTCTTAATTAAGGGAGAACTTGAGAATGGATTTGGATCTGAAAATGAAACGCATACCAATTCCTAAACTAATCAGGATAATTCTTCATTCATTAAGAGAAATGTACAACAAAAACTCACCAGATATTTGAAAGAGAAAGTCCAAGACTTATTCCAGAGGAAAGAAAACTGATTCAGAGAACAAAAGAAAACATAAAAATCCTAGTTGATTTTCTCAGAAAGGTATGAAATGACATAACATTTTTTTATATAAAAAAGAGTAATTAGAGAATGCAAACAGAGTTCTTGAAAATGAAATATATATTCCAGAAATAATTTTTTTGGGGGAGGATCTGCTGAACTAAATAAAATAATTTTAAGTTTCAAACAGAGGCATTAAGTATTTGAGAATAACCCAAAAATGTGAAATAAAGAACAATGAAGAGAAATTTCCTTACTGAATTAAAAAGAAAAACTATAAAGCCATTGTCAATAAAATACCCTAACAGAATATCAGCATCAGAGTGGATAGATTTATCAGAAATATATGTGTGTGTGTGTATACATATACATGGGAACTTAACATGTGTTGTGAGTGACACTTCCATTCAACAGGAAAATGATCTATTTAATAAATGCTATTATAATAATCATCTAGCCATATGGAAGAAAAGAAATCTAAGCTTCTACTTCATATCATAATAAAATAAATTCTAGCTCTATCGTTTAATTATAATTTTAAAGTATATCTATTTAAGAAAAATTCTGTATGAATAAACTTGAGTTGAAAACACATTTCTATGAAACTTAGGAGACCCAGCCATCATAAACAAAAATATTGACATATTTAATGTTCATTATATTTTTGGAATAGGTAAGGACACATATTCAGAGTAAACAGAAAAATGACATGAATTATTTTTAATACATCAACTGACTAAGAGTTTACAATAAAAGGAGCCCCTATAATTTTATCAGAGAAAGGCAAGAGCACATAGAAAAGTGGAAAAAGAACATGACTGGGCAATTCACAGAAGATAGACTCGAAATGGTCAATAAAAATATGAAAATATGTTCAGCTTCACTAATATGCACACTAAAAACTCAATGAAATTCCACTTTGTTTCAATCATCGGGTCGGCAACCATGAAGAAGAGATTCAATATCCAGTTCTGACAAGGATGCAGGGAAAAATATCTTTGAGAATGGATGTTTTAATCATGTAAATATTATTAAATAAATCTTATAATGGCTATTTAAATTAGCATGTGCTTAGTTATTATTTTATAATGTTAATTGCTAAAAACAAAGTGCATCAGACAACAAAAAAAGGTCTTCAACTTCTTTTAATTAGACAAAGCACATAAATATTATCAGCATCACTTTATGCCCAGCAAATAGAAATTAGCTATGACAATACCAAGATTTGGCAAGAATAGGGAGAAACTGGAGCTAGTTAGGAAAACAAGGGACTTGTTTATGAGGTTAATTTAGCATGATCTAGTAACAGAATAGAAGCCCACATGCTATGACCCAGCGATTTTACCTCGAGGAACATATTCTATAAATTATTTGCATAAATGTACAGAAAGACATGTACAAAGATGCTCACTGCTGCTTTGTTGATAATGAAATCTGCTGGCGGCCTAAGTTTCCATCAGTAAGTGAATAAATACGTTACGGTTCATACAATCAAATACTATGTGGAGCCATTAAGAGAAGCCAAAATGCGTCTGAGTGTGTGTGTAGATAGATCTTAAAAATAAAATGTTGAGTAAAAATACAATTTAGCAAATAATGGGTTTTAAAAAACACAAAACAACCCAACATGTCTTTTCGGGTACACATATATGTGGGAGAGGTTTAGGGTGTGTTTGTAAATTAGTTCTTGACATATATGTAAAAGTGTAAGGACTTCAATGAGAATTCACACCAGATACCTTTGTGACAGCAGTTGTCTAGGTAAGAGAGCTAGCTCAGGCCTCAAGTGTATCTTTGACATTGTTTCTTTAAAACACGAAAATAAATACCCTGAAGTGTTAATACTTTTAAATTATGGGAGGTGATGTTTAAATGGAGTTTATTTTATTACTTTGTTCCACTCTGTATGCTTGAAAGTTTTCATAACTAAAAATGAAACAAGTTGAAGATTCACGTGTATAGTAGAAGCCCATTTTGGTGAACAAATGTTCTTAGGCAACCTTGACGTGCATGTAGTGCAAAGGAGCCTGTGGAAGGGTACACATGCAATCACAAACGCCCTGGGTTGCGAGAGGAGTATGTAGATAAAGGAAGAAAAAGTTTTATAACTTATACACCTTTGCATATACATTGTTTCATTTGTTTCAAAAAAAAGTCTAGGTTTAGTAATTAAAAAATTTAATAAAGCAAATTTGATAAAAAATGTGGAAATAACATGAAGAGGTAATTCACAATAGATGCAATATAGATGACATAAATATTTGAAAAGAATGTTAATCTTCATAGTTATAAAAATACAAATTGAGACAAGAATGAATTACAACTCCCCCTTCCCTGCCTCCAACTGATTGGAGAAATCAAAAAGGATGTAGAGAAGAAGGCACTGCAAATAAGAATGTACATTTGTCTAACCTGTCTGGAGAGCGATCTGGCAACATATATTAAAAGATTTTAGGGACTGCATTTGGAAAGCCCTGAAAAATTATTTATGAGTATATTCATCATCATATGTTGGTGATAAAGAAAAAAATGAAAACAATCTTAATACCTATTAACAGGAAATGAAATAAATTATGGTGCATCTAAGCAAAAATATGATATGTAGCTATTAAAATTGCAATGCAAATAACAATGCATTTATTTACGAGAAAAAATGACATTGTTACATTGCTAAGTGAAAAATAAGGTTAAAAAGACTAGCTTGCATAATTCCATTTTGTAAAAAAACAAATAAAATGCATGAATACTTACATTAATAAAAATTCTCATCAAAATGTTAACTCTAAAATCTGAGTTGCATTTAGTTTAGTGTATGTACTTTTTAGTATATTCTCTAATTTCTTCAATGACAATATATTTCTTTTATTATCAGAGGAATTTAACGTAACTCTAAAGTTCAATGAGAAATATAAATAACTATCCATAACAAAATGGACATAATTAAAGATCAAGTTAGTGATATGAAAGATAAATTCGGGGAAATCTAGCAGAAAAAATGAAAAAAAGATAGAAAATATAAGAGAAATGTAAACAAATATGCAAGATACAATCAAGATGTTAAACATTCCTCTAATGAGAATTAAAGGAGAGGATAGACACAATAGAAAGAATAAAAATTAGGAAATGCAAGAGCTTTTTTCTTGAAGTGAAGAAAAAAAAGAAATTCAGATGAACCCCCGCCCCCCCAGTGTAAGGTATGAGTAGATACATCCTGGTGAAATGTCATAACCACGAGATGGACAGAGTCCTGTAAATTTCAGGAGTAAAATTACAAGGTACCATGGTTTCTGTCTTCAAGTTAAAAATGGTGAATCGAAAGCATGTTCTTATCTCTACTTCCTCCTAAAACCCTCTAAAATGTCAGTAAAGAGTTGAAGAGCACAGGGAGAAGAGATCAAAGAAAAAGCATTAGAAGCAGAGAGATGAGTGGTAACTGATACAGAAGGTGGGATAACGCTGAGATGTCACCTAGCAGTGGGGCTACTGCAGGGAACAAAAGAAATCATATTACTACTGCTGCTCTCAGTAGCAATAGTAATAAAAACAAACACAAACAATTAATATCCTGTGAGAAATTTGGAAAGAAAATGCATTTGTGAAACAAAAAACAGCCAATGCTTCAAAGGAAATAAAAAAAAATACTTTGAAATTTAAACTATAATTGCAGAAATGAAAAGTGCAGTAGAAACACTGGAAAATGGAGCTCTTAAAATCTCCCGGACATACAAAATAAAACACATAAAGAAAATGAGAGTTTCAATCCCGGAAGTCCACAACCAAATAATAAGAGTTTCAGATACAGAGAAGAGAGAAAATGAAGAGAGGAACTTATCAAAGAAAAAAATCCAATAACGTATCTCAGAATTGAAAGGCTCACACAATAAAAACTTCCAAATACGCACTCACACTCACACACACAATTCTCTGTTTCTATTTAAAAAGAAAACCAGAATCTGAGTGGTATTAGACTTCTCATCAGCAACATTACAAGCTGAAAAACAATGAAGAAGTATCACCAAAATTCTGAGGAGAATGATACCTCATCAAAAATAGTAATTTGAATGTGATGGGAAAATAAACACATTTTTGAATATTTAAGTTGTCAAAAAACCTACTTTTCATATATCCTTTTATAGGCACTACTGGAGATTGTCCTACACTAGGACAGAAAAGTAAACCAAGAAAGATGAAACATAGAGTCTAGGAAAGAGAAATACCAACAAAGCGGAGAGAGAAAGGATTTCCTAGAAAACTGGTAAAAGGAGGTCCCAGAATGACACTATGCAGCCACACAGAAATGTATAATCTTGTTGAATCAGAGGAACGAGGATAACCCAGTGAGAGATGAGGGGTGGATGGCTAGGTGTGGGTAATGAAACTAGTGAATATTCTGGTGTGTTTGCTTAAATTTTGTCAGAAGATTTACAACTCTTTCAAGGGTTTTTAGCCTGAATTGGTGGTAGGTATGTACATAACTAAGGAAGCCAAAAGATGAGGGAAGAATGGTGCGGAGTGTGGGAAGTTATACAATAAAGAATAAACAATCACATAATACTATACAGCTCAGCTGTGGATAATATTTAAATAGTGGATACTAATAGAAATACTACCTTGAGAGTTAACAGTGATTGGTGATATATCTACACAGGAAGCATGGGGACATTGTGTCCATGCATGTACACTGTTTGGGGAAGTTGTAAGAGCAAAATTCTGTATTTTCCATATAAGGAACTTAATAAATAATATATAGACATAAAACACCAAGAAATTGTAGCATAAGCACAGTATCTAGGAAAATAGAATCAAATTCCAGGAAGAAACTTACTAAAAGGAGTATAATGTGGAGGCAACCATCATGTAGTGATGTAAAGCTGGGTCAGAAGACTGCAATTTTTTATTATAAGCCTTCTAGGTTTTACTTTATTTACTCATGTACAATTTATTTGATAGAATAAAAAGTAAATTTTGGGGGCAGCTGCTGTATAGTTGTTCCTCAAAAAAAAAAAAAAATAGAATTATCATATGATCCAGCAATTCCACTTTGGGGTATATACCCAAAATAATTGAAAGCAGAGACTTGACCAGATATTTGTAAATCAATGCTCATCGCAGTATTATTTACAATAGCCAAAACATGAAACAACTCAAATGGCTATTGATGGATGAATGGATAAACAAAATGTGGTCTATACATACAATGGAATACTACAAAGCCATAAAAGAAACAAAATTGATACATGCTACTACATTGATGAACCCTGGAAATATTATGCTAATTGCAATAAGCCAAACACTGTATGTAAGACAAATACTGTACCATGCCACTTACATGAGGTTCCTAAAGTAGTCAAATTCATAGTGACAGAAAACAGAATAGTGGTTACCAGAAGCTGGAGGGATGAAGGAATGGGAAGTTATTGTTTAACGGCCACAGAGTTTCAGTTTGGGATGATGAAAAAATTCTGGAGATGGATGGTAGTGATGGTTGCATAGCAATGTGAATACACTTAATGCCAGGGAACCGTACACTTGAAAATAGTTAAAATAGGGACCGGCCCAGTGGCATAATGGTTAAGTGCACATGCTCTGCTTCAGCAGCCCAGAGTTCATGGGTTCAGATCCTGGGGCATGGACCTACGCACCGCTCATCAGAACATGCTGTGGTGGCATCCCACATACAAAAGAGAGGAAGATGGGCACAGATGTTAGCTCAGTGACAATCTTCCTCAAGCAAAAAGAGGAAGATTGGCAACAGATGTTAGCTCAGGGAAGATCTTTCTCACAAAAAAAGAAAATAGTTAAAATGATAAATTTTATGTTACGTACACTTTACCACAATAAAAAATAAGCAAATTAGGTCCTCTTCCCCCCTTTCCCCTCCTGTATTAGCTTCCTAATTCCACTGTAACGATTTACCAAAAACTTAGTGGCTTAAAAAACATGAATTTATTATCTTACAGTTCTGAAGGATAAAAGTTCAACATGGGTCTCACAGGGCTAAAATCAAAGTATTGACAAGGCCGAGTTCTGCATTCCCTTCTGAAAGCTCTGGAGAAGAATCTGTTTCCTTGCCTTTTTGAACTTCTAGAGGCCATCCACATTCTTTGGCTTGTGGTCCCTTCCCCCACCTTCCAAGCCAGCAATGTTGCATCTCTTTCACTATTCTTCTGTAGTTATGGCTCCCGTTGGCTCTGATGTCAGCTGGGAAAGGTTCTCTGCTTTTAAGGACCCATGTGATTAGATTGATAATCTACACAGGATAATCCAGGCTACTCTCCACATCTCAAGGTTCTTAATCTTAATTACGTCTGCAAACTCTCTTTTGCCACGTGTGGAAACATGTTCACAGATTCCAGAGATTAGGATGTGGACATCTTGGAGGGGCCATTATTCTGTCTACAATGTCTCCTCTTCCTGAGCAATTCAGTCTCAAAGCCGTTTACCCTGAGTCAGGGAGGTATCAGCACAAGAGGGCAGCCACCGTGGACCAAAGGGGATCTCAGAGCCTGTGTGAGGCGAGGAGGGCATCTGTCTTACAAAGTGGCCCAGTGCAGGTTGTAGGAACCTGAGCAGGGTAAGAATGTCCTCACAGAAAGGGCAGACAGTGTGGGCTATCTGGATCCCAAGAAGAATAAGGAAGTGAAGAGAGTGACTGCCAAGGAGGATAGTAACCTGGCAAGGGGATAGGAGTTTGAGTGGAGTGAGGTGGGCATGAGGTGGGGGGTGATTTGGAGAGACTGCATGTCAGCCTGAGAGAGGGGGAAGAGAACTCACCTGGGGAGGCGACACTGCCAAGCAGGGAGGGTATTGGAGTTTAAACAGGGTGAGGATTCATGGATGAGGGGACCTTGACAATGGCCCTGCAGGTTGTCAGAGCTCAGGAGGTGTGAAGAGGGTGTTGGGGGTGGGGGGGTAGGGAAGGGTGCTGTGGCTAATGCAGATTGTTTACATATAAGCAAGTATAACAAATACATTAAGGATAATGAGAGCCACATTTCTTATACTGGAAGAAGGGAGTTACAAATCTGGAAAGGGAGAAAACTAGAACAGACCTGTGATATTGGTTGTGTAGGGGGAAGAGGGAGAATCTCCCTCTGCCCTTTCCCTTAAGGTTCTTATGGCTGGCCAAATAATCAACAAGACAGGTTAGCAGGAGAAAATAATACCAAGTTTAATAACATGTATACATGGGAGAAACTCAGAAATGAGCAACTTGTCCCTCTGTCTAAGCTGCTTGCTTAAGTATTGCAGCTAAAGGCGAGCGTGTTGGGGATGGGTAGTGGCCTGGGACTTCAGAGGGGAGGAAGACAATTCTTTTCAGGGTCATCTATAGATAATGTGGTCAGGGAGAGACAGAGTTTTTATAAAAGAGGCTTGGTGCCTTTCCTGTTGTAACCTCTATCTTACATTATCTTTACAGCCATCATGATAGATGATCTGTTCCAGGAAGGAGCCACCATGTCAAATTCTTTAGGCAGTTAGTGGGGGAGGTCAAATGTCCCTCAGAGAAAACAATCAAGGTAAAGAGATATATTTCAGGGTGGCCAAATCTTGATCTCCCACAGTTGGAATTAGAGGTATCAGTATGAACTTATGATATTCAATGCATATATAGGTACAGAAATAAACATAGAGGAAAACGTGTGCATGTACATAATACCTGCACACATCAAATGTATATGCATATACATAAACCTGTACATAGCAGTGACTACACCTAGGTGGTGTTAAGTGCCATTTTCCAGTCGATAGAACTAGTACTTCTTGGAAAATTGGCTGATGGCAGGGTTTGTACAGGAAACAGGTAACATGAGCTTGGAAAATCTTATTGTGCCTGAAAGTATGGGAGTGCTCAAAAAATGATTGGGTCGTGCCAATATGACAAGAAATCAGCTTAAAGAGGCTCTTGCTGGTCAAAAGAGGACAGTTTAAGTATCAAAATAAATAATAATTGTAATACATAATACATTGATTAAAATAGAAAACCTGAATTCATGATAAATTTTAAAAAAATGAACAAATTGAAAGTTTTATGAATAGTGGAATATTTATGTGTTCTCAAAGTACCTCACCCCAAAATAGTTATTATTTGTAGAAGACAGTGGAGAAGTCTGGTAGAAAATACCTTTATCGAGTAATCAAACTTAACATCATCTGTACTAGGACAAATACATGATTTTGAACTTGCTCTTTTTATTTGCAAAACTTGAATGGGTTCTGAGGATTAGCTGGTAGTAAGGTATTAATATTAATTTCCTAATTTTGATGGTTATATTGTGGTTATGTGGGAGAAAGTCTTTGTTTGTTGGAGTTATACACTGTAGTATTCTGGGGTGATGAGGCATCAGGATAGATAGTACGGACCTGGAGGTGCATCAATGCTATCGCTATCCATGGTATGCTTTTACTATTAAGTTAAACATTGTAGTAAATAATCATGAAATAATTATATTATATACCAGGAGAGGATTCCATTCTCTTTTATTTCCATTTTGTTGGTTACTACAATAAATTAACCAAAATTGTTCAACCTTATCACCTGCAGATGGTGCCAGCTGTTGTTTCACACTTGCCCAAAGCCCATGCTACAAGCTATGGGTCAGAAATGGAATCTCTTGGAAGCAACATCAGTGAAATCATATCTTCTGCAAAGGACTGTACCAAGTTCTCTGACTAATGATACTGCACGAAAAAGACCTGTGGGTTCAGGCTCCCCAGTATAGACATCATCACTATGCACAAACACTTAAGCTGTGTCAGGTGACTGAGCCAGGATTCCAGGGTTTCATTAAGTAGATGACTTCATGAATTGAGATCTGTGATCCATGATCTGGTCACACAGGAACTATTTATATAGGACTATATGATACTGATTTAGAAAATATATAAGGGAAGTGTTCTTTTCTAATATTACATTTGAAACAATTCTATAATTGTGAAATTGTTTCAGAAAAAAATTATAACCATCTTATTAATATAAAACTATAAAATGTTCTGAATAGTGAACTCATATAAAAAATTCTCCTCTCCAAATTTACACCATCCAACATAAAATCTGTCAATCATGGGAAAGGAATATTCCCCTGATTTGCTTGTGAATTCATATCATAAATTTGATTAAAAATGTAAACAGTCACAATTAAAACTATTTGAGAATATTGATTTTCCAGGGGAAAAAATTATTTAAAGGAAATTACTTATAAAGGAAAGGAAATGAGACTGCATTAGACTTTTCAGCAGAGCACCCAATATTGAAAAAAAAAAAAAAAAACCAGAATAACGTCTTCTAAGATTTTAGGAAAAAAAAAATTTTTATTCTAGAATTCTCTACCCAGCCAAAATATTTTTTTGTTTGTTTGATGGTTTGTTTATTGCAGTAACATTGGTTTACAACATTGTAAAAATTTCAGGTGTACATCATTATACTTCTATTTCTGCATGGATTACATCATGTTCACCACCCAAATACTAATTACAACCCATCACCTCACATATGTGCCAAATTATCCCTTTCACCCTCCTCCCTTCCCCCTTCCCCTTTGGTAACCACCAATCCAATCTCTGTCTCTATGTGTTTGTTTATTGTTGTTATTATCTACTACTTAATGAAGGAAATCATACGGTATTTGACCTTCTCCCTCTGACTTATTTCACTTTGCATTATACCCTCAATGTCCATCCATGTTGTCACAAATGGCTGGATTTCATCGTTTCTTATGGCTGAGTAGTATTCCATTGTGTATATATACCACATCTTCTTTATCCATTCGTCCCTTGATGGGCACTTAGGTTGCTTCCAAGTCTTGGCTATTGTGAATAACGCTGCAAAGAACACAGGGGTGCATGTATCTTTACCCATTGGTGTTTTCAAGTTCTTTGGATAAATACCCAGCAGTGGAATAGCTGGATC
Source organism: Diceros bicornis minor (assembly GCF_020826845.1). Taxonomy (NCBI): domain Eukaryota; kingdom Metazoa; phylum Chordata; class Mammalia; order Perissodactyla; family Rhinocerotidae; genus Diceros; species Diceros bicornis. Next base: position 33,283,842 of record NC_080768.1, read on the forward strand.
ATATGGAGTTCAATCCTTGATTTTTTGAGGAATCTCCATACTGTTTTCCATAGTGGCTGCACCAGTTTGCACTCCCACCAGCAGTGTATGAGAGTTCCCTTCTCTCCACATCCTCTCCAACACATGTTGTTTCCTGTCTTGTTAATTCGAGCCATTCTGATGGCTGTGAGGTGATATCTCATTGTAGTTTTGATTTGCATTTCCCAGATAGTTAATGATTTTGAACATCTTTTCATGTGTTTGTTGGCCATCTGTATATCTTCTTTGGAGAAATGTCTGTTCAGGTCTTTTGCCCATTTTTTAATTGGGTTGGTAGTTTTTTTGTTGTTGAGATGCATGAGTTCTTTATATATTTTGGAGATTAACCCCTTATCAGATGTATGGTTTGCAAATATCTTCTCCCAATTGTTAGGTTGTCTTTTCGTTTTGTTGATGGTTTCCTTTGCTGTGCAGAAGCTTTTTAGTTTGATGTAGTCCCATTTGTTTATTTTTTCTATTGTTTCTCTTGCCCAGTCAGACATGGTGCTTCAAAATATGTTGCTATGACCGATGTCGAAGAGTGTACTGCCTAAGTTTTCTTCTTGAAGTTTCATAGTTTCAGGTCTTATATTCAAGTCTTTAATCCATTTGGAATTAATTTTTGTGTATGGTGTAAGGTAAGGGTCTACTTTCACTTTTTTGCATGTGGCTATCCAGTTTTCCCAACACCATTTGTTGAAGAGACTTTCTTTTCTCCATTGTATGTTCTTGGCTCCTTTGTCAAAGATTAGCTGTCCATAGATGTGTGGGTTTATTTCTGGGCTTTTGATTCTATTCCATTGATCTGTGTGTCTATTTTTGTGCCAGTACCATGCTGTTTTGGTTACTATAGCTTTGTAGTATATTTTGAAATCAGGGAGTGTGATACCTCCAGCTTTGTTCTTTTTTCTCAGGATTCCTTTAGCTTTTTGGAGTCTTTTGTTCCACATAAATTTTAGGATTCTTTGTTCTATTTCTATGAAAAATGTTGTTGGAACTTTGATAGGGATTGCATTGAATCTATAGATGGCTTTAGGAAGTATGGACATCTTAACTATGTTAATTCTTCCAATCCAAGAGCACGGAATATCTTTCCATTTCTTTGTGTCTTCTTCAATTTCTTTCAGAAATGTTTTATAGTTTTCGGTGTACAGCTCTTTCACTTCTTTGGTTAAGTTTATTCCTAGGTATTTTATTCTTTTTGTTGCAATTGTAAATGGGATTGTATTCTTAATTTCTCTTTCTGCTACTTCGTTGTTAGTGTATAGAAATGCAACTGATTTTTGTATGTTGATTTTGTATCCTGCAACTTTACCATATTCGTTTATTACTTCTAAAAGTTTTCTGGCAGTTTCTCTAGGATTTTCTATGTATAAAATCATGTCATCTGCAAATAGTAACAGTTTCACTTCTTCCTTTCCAATTTGGATCCATTTTATTTCTTTTTCTTGCCTGATTGCTCTGGCTAGGACTTGCAGTACTATGTTAAATAGGAGTGGTGACAGTGGGCATCCTTGTCTGGTTCCTGTTCTTAGAGGGATAGCTTTCAATTTTTCACCATTGAGGATGATATTAGCTGTGGGTTTCTCATATATGGTCTTTATTCTGTTGAGGTACTTTCCTTCTATACCCATTTCCTTCAGAGTTTTTACATAAATGGATGCTGTATCTTGTCAAATGCTTTCTCTGCATCTATTGAGATGATCATGTGATTTTTATTCTTCATTTTATTAATGTGGTGTATTATGTTGATTGATTTGCAAATGTTAAACCACCTCTGCATAACTGGAATAAATCCCACTTGATCTGGTGTATAATCTTTTTAACGTACTATTGTATGCGATTTGCTAGTATTTTGTTGAGGATTTTTGCATCAATGTTCATCAGTGATATTGGCGTGTAATTTTCTTTTTTTCTGTTGTCTTTGTCTGGTTTTGGTATCAGGGTAATGTCAGCTTTGTAGAATGAGTTAGGAAGCTTCCCTCCCTCCTCAATTTTTTGGAAGAGTTTGAGAAGGATAGGTATTAAGTCTTCTTTGAATGTTTGGTAGAATTCACCAGGGAAGCCGTCTGGTCCTGGACTTTTATTTTTGGGGAGGTTTTTTTTTTTTTTTTTTTGTGAGGAGGTCAGCCCTGTGCTAACATCTGCCAATCCTCCTCTTTTTTTGCTGAGGAAGACGGCCCTGGGCTAACATCTGTGCCCATCTTCCTCCACTTTACATGGGATGCCGCCACAGCATGGCCTGCCAAGCAGTGCGTCGGTGCGCGCCCGGGATCCGAACCAGCGAACCCCGGGCCGCCGCAGAGGAGCGCGCGCACTTAACTGCCCGCGCCACCGGGACGGCCCCAGGGGAGGTTTTTGATTATTGTTTCGATCTTCTTACTGGTGATTGGTCTATTCAACTTCTCTACTTCTTCCTGATCCAGTTTTGGAAAGTTGTATGATTCTAAGACTTTATCCATTTCTTCCAGATTGTCGAATTCGTTGGCATATAGCTTTTCATAGTAGTCTCATAATCTTTTGTATTTCTGAGGTGTCTGTTGTAATATCTCCTCTTTCATTTCTGGTTATACTTATTTGTGCCTTCTCTCTTTTTTTCTTGGTGGGTCTACCTAAAGGTTTGTCAATTTTTTTATCTTTTCAAAGAACAAGCTCTTGGTTTTATTAATTTTTTCTGTTGATTTTTGGTCTCTATTTCATTTATTTTTGCTCTGATTTTTATTATTTCCCTTCTTCTACTGATTTTGGACTTTCTTTATTCTTCTTTTTCCAGTTCCTTTAGATGCATTGTTAGATTGTTTATTTGCGATTTTTCTTGTTGGTTGATATAGGCCTGTATTGCTATAAACTTCCCTCTTAGAACCGCTTTTGCTGTATCCCATAAATTCTGGCATGTGGTATTTTCATTTTCATTTGTCTTCAGGTATTTTTTTATTTCTATTTTGATTTCTTCGTTGACCCGTCATTGTTCAGTAACATTTTATTTAATCTCCACGTATTTGTGGCTTTTCGGATTTTCTTCCTATAGTTGATTTCTAGTTTCATACTGTTGTGGTCAGAAAAGATGCTTGATATAATTTCAGTCTTCTTAAATTTATGGAGACTTGTTTTGTGGCCTAATATGTGATCAATCCTGGAGAATGTTCTATGTGCATTTGAAAAGAATGTGTATTCTTCGGTTTTTGGATGGAATGCTCTGTATATATCTACTAGGTCCATCTGTTCTAGTGTGTCATTTAAGGCCAAAGTTTTCTTATTGATCTTCTGTTTGGATGATCTATCCGTTGCTGTAAGTGGAGTGTTAAAGTCCCCTATTATTATTGTGTTACTGTCTATTTCTGTTTTTATGTCCGGTAATAATTGCTTTATATATTTAGGTGCACCTACATTGGGTGCATAGATATTTACAAGTGTTATATCCTCTTGTTGGATTGTTCCCTTGATCATTATGTAATGCCCTTCTTTGTCTCTTTTTACAGTTTTTGTTTTAAAGTCTATTTTGTCTGATATGAGTACTGCAACCCCAGCTTTCTTTTCATTGCCATTTGCATGGAATATCTTTTTGCATCCTTTCATTTTCAGTTTATGAGTGTTTTTAGGTCTGAAGTGTGTCTCTTGTATGCAGCATATATATGGGTATTGTTTTTTTATCCAATCAGCCACCTTATGCCTTTTAATTGGAGCATTTAGTCCATTGACGTTTAAAGTAGCTATTGATAAGTATGTACTTACTGCCATTTTTTAACTTTTTTTTTTCTCAGTGTTTTAGTAGTCCTTCTCTGTTCCTTTCTTCTTCTGTACAGAATTGATGGTCTCTTTAGTTTGACCTCTGTCTGAAAGCTCTAGTCTTTAACTCCCCTCCTCCCTCCTTTTATGTTTTTGATATCATATCTAACCTCTTTTTTGTGCATTTGTATCCATTACCCTCTTATCATGGAGATAGATAATTTTTCCTATTTGGGTCTTCTCTTTTCCCCTTAAATCAGTCCCTTTAAATTTCTTGTAGCACAGGTTTTTTGGTGACAAACTCCTTTAATTTTTGCTTGTCTGGGAAATTTTTGATCTCTCCTTCCTTTTTGAATGATAACCTTGCTGGGTAGAGTATTCTTGGCTGTAAAAGTTTTTTCCTTTTGGCACTTTAAATATATCATGCCACTCTCTTCTAGCCTGTAAGGTTTCTGCTGAGAAGTCAGCTGATAGCCTCATGGGGTTTCCTTTGTATGTAACTTGACTTTCTCTTGTGGCTTTTAGGATTCTCTCTTTATCTTTAATTCTGGGCATTTTGATTATGATGTGTCTTGGTGTGGGCCTCTTTGGGTTTATCTTGTTTGGGGCTCTCTGTGCTTCCTGTACCTGGATGTCTGTTTCCTTCCTTAGGTCAGGGAAGTTTTCATCTATTATTTCTTGAAATAGATTCTCTGCCCCTTTGTCTCGCTCTATAACATGGATGTTAGTGTGCTTGATGTTGTCCCAGAGGTCCCTGAGACTATCCTCACTCTTGTTAATTCTTTTCTCTTTTACCTGTTCAGCTTGGGTAATTTCTTCTAGTCTTTCATCCAACTCACAGATCTGTTCTTCCGTATCCTCTACTCTGCTTTTGAGTCCCTCTAGTGAATTTTTCATTTCCAGTATCGTATTCTTCATTTCTGATTGGTTCTTTTTTATATCTTCCATTTCTTTGTTGACATTCTCACTGAGTTCATCTATTCTTCTCCCCAGATCAGTGAGCATCCTTAACACTCTTAGTTTGAACTCTCTGTCAGGTAGGTTGCTCATTTCTGTTTCACTTAGTTCCTTTTCTGGGGGTTTGTCCTGTTCCCTTACTTGGAATGTATTCCTTTACCTCCTCATTTTGCCTCTTTCACTCTCCTTGTGTCTACGTATTAGGTAGGTCAGCTACGTCTCCTGCACTTGAATAGGTGATCTTATGTAAGTGATGACATAGGAGGCCTGCAGTTTGCTTCCCTCAGTTCTCAATGTTCCAGGGGTGACCCCTATGTGGGCTACATGTGTCCTTCAGTTGTGGCCTGTTTGCTCTCCCTGTAGGCACCCAGGGAGGCCAAGTTATGCTCCTGGCCCGCTGTTGTAATGCTCATCTGCTTGTAGTTGTTCTGGGCCCTTCAGTCTCTTTATCCGGTGTGGGAGCCCCAGCACAGTTGGCTGCAAGTTCTAATACCACATTTGTGTTGCAGTCTTTCTTTTAAGTGAGTAGGCCCCCAGTGTGGCAGGTTGTTAGGCTCAGGGCCTTACAATTGCTATAAGCCTCCAGCCTTTAGGTCTCTTGTCAGCTCTCTGAGGATTGCAGCTCTGTGGGGTTGGCCTCAGGCATGGGAGCACCCAGTTGTTTCAGGCTTTGGAAGGTGGGGCAAACCCCCTATGTGGGTCTTTGAGAACCACAAGTCTTCTGCAGCTGACAAGCCCTGCCACCCACAGGTCCACACACACAGTCAACACAGTCCTGCCCCGTGTGTGCCCCGACCTCCCGAAGCAGACCCAGTCTCCCCATGGCGGGACCCCCACACTCCACCACTGCCCCACACTCTCCACCCACTCCTTGTGCCTGCCCTGCCCCACTGAATTGAGCTCAGTTGCCAGGCTGCAGAGAATCCAATCACCAATCTATGCAGGCCCACAAGTTGCCTGAGGGCTTGTAGTTGGGTGGGACCAGTGTCTAGGGTGGGCTGCCTTCCCTGGCTGAGCTGGATTAAATTGGTTCTCTAGTGGGTGGGGCAGACCTGGGCTAGCAGGCCCCAGGGAGAGCTCCAATTGTGTCTTTGTCAGCATGGCCCACACCAGCTACAACAATGGCCGCTGCCAATGTCCCAGTCCCTGGAGAGGTCTCACCTCTCACCGAGATGTACTCAGGGCCTATCAGGTGAGTCTCTTTTCACCAAGGCACTGTGCACCTTTCTTTCTGTTGAATTTAGGTTGCTTTCTGAAATGGGTGAGTTTGCGTGTGGGCCCTTTAAGAGCCGGTTTTAATATCTTTGTGAATCAGCTTTTCTGGGGGTACTCCCCAATGTTTTACCATCAGGCAAAGTCAGATATTATGCTGCTGGTCTTGATTGTGCTGGGTCCACAAAATGCCCACAGCGGAGGCGCTCCCTGGCTCAGGGCCCCGCGCCTCCAGGGAGGGCTGCGTACCTGTGGCCAGCCAAAATATTAATCTACTCTGAAAGCAAACTTTTTCCCATAATTTCTCAAAAGAGCTTTATATGTAACAGCACAAATAGTGGAATCAAACTAATGTGCAAGGAATTCAAGAAAAAAGATGACACAGGATACAAGAAGCAGTGACAAGTAACTGTGGCCCACTAGCAGTGATTAATAATGACAGCAAACCCCTCTAGACACTAAATGCTTTGGATATATAAATTCATTTAATCTCAAAATAAATAAACCAGATAGGTACTGATGTGATCACCATTTAAGGCCCAGAGAGCTTCAGTAACTCCACCCAGTTCTCTGAACTGGGAAATCCCAGAGCCAGGGGCTGTCCAACACCAGAGCTACACCCTTCACCACCCTACCATCTGCCTCTTCCAGTACAAATGAATGAACTTCAGCTGGAATTCAAAGAGGACCTGTTTGGGTCTTTAACTTGAAAGATTCTCCTTTGAATGGTAAAGTTGAATGACAAAGGATTACATGTAATTTTCTGTTGGTTCTAACACACAACTTGGTTAACAGTACATATTTATACTTACAGATACAATTATACTCACTGAACATGTTGTAAATTTTGAAAAGCTTAAAAATGAACAAATACCCATAGAACTAACAAAAATTGGTAGACCAAATAGCAAAAGTGTGTGTGTGTGTGTGTGTGTATATATATATTTATAATATATAATGATTGACATTAGTAGCTTTTGGAGAGTGGAATTAAGGGTAGGACGTACGAATGGATATATTTACCTCTCATTTTATGCCTTTAATTATTTTTTGCAGTTATTTTAACAATGTGCATGCAATCTTTGTAAAATTTTAAAGAAAACTAATTTTAAAATACCATGTGGGATACTGACAATATTGGAAAAGAATACAGTAGACCTGCTTGTGTGGAACTGGGAAGGTATTCCCAATTCATTGTGGAACGAAAGAAGTAAACTGCAGAGGGTCCCAATTGTGTTTTTAAAAGTACACTAGTATGCATATACGTGTACGTGTGTGTGTGTGTCTGCAGGCATGTGTAAGTATCTGTATGTGCGTGTGATTAAACAGATAAAAGGCATTGGAAGGATATACATTCAGTTGCTGAAAATGACTGACTCTAAGGAGAAGGATTTGCGAAAGATAGAGAGAAATTGTACATTTACTTATATTTCTGTGGTATTTGGATATTTTTACCAGGTTCACGTATTAAATATATGATTATGATAATAGGGTAAAATTTCAAAAAAATAAAAGAAGAAGGGCAAGAGATTTACTCAATTGGAGGAAAATGACTGGAGACAATAACTAGTGAAGATTTTCACCTCAAATATGTGCGTTCAAGGGCTATGATGCTAGTTAATTCTATAAGATTGGGAGAGAAGTGGAGGGAAGGTGACCAGAAAGGGAAAGTGGAAAAGTAGGCAGATGCAGGATTTTTAAAGTTCAATATCTCATTCTACTCTTCACTCTAGCTTTTTATACAATAGGAAATTATTGCTCCCAATGGAATAATAGATTCAGACTTTACCCCCAGCGCTTCACCAAATACTTAATCTTACTTCTGCTCTGCTCAGCTAGCTTTGATCTTTGGAGAAATAGATTAGTCCATAATATACATAAATTAGTTCTAGACTTCCCTCCCAGGGAATTTTGGAGCCCAGTTAAGAATGAAATCTCTTAAAATTATAGAACCAAATAAGCTGGGCAGATTGTCCTGTTTGTTTCCACGGGAACTAGTGAGTTCTGCCTCCTGACCACTTTTCCTCACTCCTGCTCCGCAGACGTACATGCTCACTAATGAATATCACGCTGGGTACTTCTCCTGAACAAGGTAATATTTCTCCACAAAAAGAACTACTGGTGCTTCCTTACTTTTCTTGAAGGCAGTGATATTACCAAGTCACAGATCACCCACACCAATTAAACAGGGAAATTTAGCTACAATTTCCGCTAGCATGTTTTGATGCATCTGTTTTAATGAGGAAAACTTGAGGCAAGAGGGGACAGTTGTTACACATTCAACAGCTGAAGACAAACTGAATAAAGTCAGGATCCAGTCTCCACAGACCTGTATGTGTTCCCATTCAGCGCTGACAACACGACAGTCAGGATTCAAGCCAGTAGTTAGAGATTCTCTAAGGCCAAATAAATGGCCATTAATGCTATTAAAAATGCAATTTCTCAAGGCTCGGGTAGAATCCAATGCATACCCACAGGACCCAAGCTTAATGGAAGGTGGATGAGAGCAGCAGTGGTACAATAATGGCAGCAGGTGTTCACGGAATATATTCTATGTGTCAGAAACTCTTTGAAGAGTAAGGGCTCCTTTTTGTAAATCCATCCTCCTCTCCTTCTACAGTCATAATTTTAGTCCCTTAGTTTTTATGAGAATATTCTCTAAATGTCAAGTCAGAGTTATTGGCTTCCAGACCTAACACATCTGTGTAATTGTTGGGTTTCTGTTTGATGTAATTACACAGAGGAAGTTGAAAGGACAGAGAATTTAAAGCTGTTATCAGTACTGAATTTAGGTTTGCATGCCTCACATAGATTAATGCATAGCATGATTTCAAGGAAAACTGTGAAATGCCTGAGGTATGTGTGTGTGTGTATGTGTACACTCACACACACACACTCTATGTACTCTAATAAAATACGAAAGTCATCAGCACCACCTCGTGCCTCATTCCCTTTATTATTTTCTATGGATAGCAATGGAACCCTCCCTCCACCTTGCCTCCATTCTGACTTGACTTCAGACTTGGACTTCACCTCTGTCCTTACTCTAACATCTTAGCCACACTTTGTAATATGAGAGTGGGATTGCCCAGAGAATTTCAAGGAGATGCTAAAATCTATTAGGAGGTCCACTTGAGCAAAGACATGGGGCTCTGTCCCTTCCAATTCCTATATTGTGGGACATAAAGGTAGTTTGGAGCATTGGCATGGAGGTGTCATTGAAGGAGAATCTATGTCACACATGTTCCAGACAGAGACTTGCTACATTTTACTATCATCATTATGGGAGGGTGATGACAAAGATGGTTGCCCAGAACGTCAGTCCAGGAAAACCGCTGCATTCAATCTTTCCTTCTTTCATTCATCGACACTTCAAATATGTGTTAAGCATCTAATATACCTAGAAATCCAGGATATAAAAGGTTAATGCACAACCCAGAGCCCATCTAAAGATTGAAAATCCACTCATATCTTATAGTGTAGAGGATTCTTAATATATCCTGGAACAGAGTTGGGTAAACTTGTTCTCTAAAGTGCCACATAGTAAATATTGTAGCCTTGAAGGCTACAAACTCTATCATTTCCTCTTCCCCGCTCCTTCTCTTTCTTTTTCTCTTCCCTCTTCTCCTTCCCCTTCTCCACCCTCCATCTATGCTCCTCCTCCTTCTTTATCCTCCATCCTCCTCTTCCTCCTCCTCCCCCTCCATCTCTTCCTTCTCCTCCTTTTCCCCCTCCTCTTCTCTCTCCTCTTTTTCATCGTCCTCCTCCTCCTCTTCTTCTTCTTTACAACTCTTTAAAAATATAAAGAACATTCTTAGCTCACTGGCCACACAAAAACAGAACATAGGCCAGATTTAGTATAGTTTTTCACTCCATTCTAAGTCCTTGCTACTTGGTGTGGTCCACAAATCAGCATCATTGGCTTTACCTGGAATTTTGTTAGAAATGTGGATTATTAGGGTCCTTCCTAGACCTATTCAATCAGTTGACTATCACTGTGTAACAAACTACCACAAAACAAAGTGACTTAAAACAACAATCATTTATAATTGTTCATGAGTATATAGGTTGGCCAGGAGGTTCTTCTGGTCTTGGCTGGGTTCCCTCGTGTGTCTACTAGAGTAAGGTGCAGGTGAGCCAGACACCTCTGCTACTAGACGTTGGTTTGCTGTCATCTAGAGTACCTGGGTTCTCCTCCTTGTGACCTCTTATTCTCCGAAAGGCTAGCTTGGGCTTGTCCCACAGTGGTTGCAAGATTCCAGGAATGAAAGTGGCCTAAGCGTGGAACTGGCATAATGTAATTTCCTCCACATTCTATTGGTCAAAGCAAGTCACAGGCCAATCCAGATTCAGGTATAAGGAAAAGAGAGTCTATCCATTGTTGGGAGGATCTGCAAAGTCACATTGAGAAAGGAGAAATGGAGAACTGTGGTCATATTTGCAATCTGCCACACCTGTTAAATCACAATCTGTGCATGTTAACAAGCCCCCCACATGATCCATAGGCACATTTCAGTTGGAGAAGCACTGTCCTAAAGTATTTTCACATTATCTACTGGTGTCATTTTTCCCTTTTTTCCTCCTAAAACGGTTCCATATTCGTGTTTTAAAGAACCAGTAATCAGACAGCGTTCAGAACAAGTACACACTCAAGGACCTAACAGCAATCAAGAAAGATGGTTTAATTTGAACTATGGCTGCTCAGTCACTGTTAGTGACTGAATACCAACCACCAAGAGACACAGCATTGAGGAGTTTAATTTCTTCATTCACTCACTATGTGAAACTTTAGCTCTTCAGACAGCTCTTGCTTCCCAATCTTGGATGGTATTTTGTGACCTTTAGTCTGTGAAGGAGGTGTTTCTATTGGCAAATTGACATTGACCCCATAGTTATATAAGGTCTAAACTCTGTATGAGCTATTTGGGTGTCATAAATACAAACAGGGAAGCCCTCCAAGATTGAAGCAATAGAGGAATGGTGATGAAGACTTCTCTGATTATGATGTAAGGACTCTCACTTCCTACAGAGCTTGAGTGGATTCACAGTACTAATAGAAGATTGTTCATTTATGACTAGTTGCCTGATAGCTAATGGCACAAGCTTAGGAGTCAGACTGCCCTAGTTTGAATCCCAGTTGTTTCACTCACTATGTGTGACCTTGGGCAAATTATTGATTCTCTGTATACTTCAGTATTTTCACCTACAAAACTAGGGTAATGATTGTGGCTAATGAATAAGGTTGTTGTTGTTTTTTTTCTTATCTTACACAAGCTTCTTTAATTTTTTTATTGAGGTAACATTGGTTTATAACCTGAATTATATAAATTTCAGGTGTACATCATTATATTTGATTTCTGTGTGGATTACATCATGTTCACCACCCAAAGACTAATTATAATCCATCACCATACACTTGTGCCTAATCACACCTTTCACCCTCCTCCCTTCCCCATTCCTGTCTGGTAACCACAAATCCAATCTCTGTCTCTATGTGTTTGTTTGTTGCTGTTTTTGTCTTCTATTTATGAATGAGATCATACAATATTTGAATTTCTCCTTCTGACTTATTTCACTTGACATAATACCCTCAGGGTCCATCCATGTTGTCTAGATGGACCAGATTTCATCCTTTTTTATGGCTAAGTAGTATTCCATTGTGTATATATACCACATCTTCTTTATCCATTCATCCCTTGATGGGTACCTAGGTTACTTCCAAGTCTTGGTATTGTGAATAATGCTGCAATGAACATAGGGGTGCTTTTATCTTTACCCATTAGTGTTTTCATGTTCTTTGGATAAATACCCAGCAGTGGAACAGCTGGATTGTATGGTAGTTCTATTCTTAATTTTTTGAGGAATCTCCATACTGTTTTTCATATTGGCTGCACCAATTTGCACTCCCACCAGTAGTGTATGAGAGTTCCCTTCTCTCCACATCCTCTCCGACACTTGTTGTTTCCTATCTTGTTAATTACAGCCATTCTGATGTAGTTTTGATTTGCATTTGCTTGACAATTAGTGATGTTGAATATTTTTTCACGTGCCTGTTGGCCATCTGTATATCTTCTTTGGAGAAATGTCTATTCAGATCTTTTGCCCATTTTTTAATTGAGTTGTTAGTTGCTTTGTTGTTGAGATGTATGGGTTCTTTATTTTTTAAACATTAACCCTTTATCAAATATATGGTTTCAAAATATCTTCTCCCAATTGTTAGGTTGTCTTTTCATTTTGCTGATGATTTCCTTTGCTGTGCAGAAGCTTTTTAGTTTGATGTAGTCCCATTTGTTTATTTTTTTCAATTGTTTCCCTTGCCCGGTCAGACATGGTACTTGAAACTATGCTGCTAAGACTGATGTCAAAGAGCGTAATGCTTATGTTTTCTTCTAGAAGTTTCATGGTTTCAAGTCTTATGATCAAGTCTTTAATCCATTTTGAGTTAATTTTTGTGTATGGTGTAAGATAGTGGTGTACTTTCATTCTTTTGCATGTGGCTGTCCAGTTTTCCCAACACCACTTGTTGAAGAAACTTTCCTTTCTCCATTGTATGCTCTTGGCTCCCTTGTCGAAAATTAGCTGTCCATAGATATGTGGTTTTATTTCTGGGCTTTCAATTCTATCCCATTTGGTTTGTGTGTCTGTTTTTGTGCCAGTACCATGCTGTTTTGTCTACTATTGCTTTGTAGTATATTTTGAAATCAGGAGTGTGATACCTCCAGTTTTGTTCTTTTTCTTAGGATTCCTTTGGCTATTTGGGGTCTTTTGCTCTTTCAAATAAATTTTAGGATTCTTTGTTCTATTTCTGTGCAAAACGTTATTGGAACTTTGATAGGGATTGTGTCGAATCTACAGATTGCTTTAGGAAGTGAGGACATTTTAACTATGTTAATTCTTTCAATCCAAGATCATCGAGCATCTTTCCATTTCTTTGTGTCTTCTTCCATTTCTTTCAACAATGTTTTATAGTTTTCAGTGTACAGGTCTTTCACCTCTTTGGTTAAGTTTATTCTTAGGTATTTTATTGTTTTTGTTGCAATTGTAAATGGGATTGTATTCTTAATTTCTCTTTCTGCTATTTCATCGTTAGTGTATAGAAACACAACTGATTTTTGTATGTCGATTTTGTATCTTGCAAATTTACTGTATTCATTTCTTATTTCTAAAAGATTTTTGGCAGATTCTTTAGGGTTTTCTATATATAAAATCATGTTATCTGCAAATAGTGAGAGTTTTGCTTCTTTTCCAATTTGGATCCTTTTTATTTCTTTTTCTTGCCTGATTGCTCTGGCTAGTACTTCCAATATTGTGTTAAATAGGAGTGGCTAAAGTATGCATCCTTGTCTGGCTCCTGTTCTTAGGGGAATAACTTTCAGTTTTTCACCATTGACAATGATATTAGCTGTGGCTTTGTCATATATGGCCTTTATTGTGTTGAGGTACTTTACTTATATAGCCATTTTATTCAGAGTTTTTATCATAAATGGATGCTGTATCTTGTCAAATGCTTTCTCTGCATCTATTGAGATGATCATGTGATTTACATTGTTCATTTTGTTAATGTGGTGTATCATCTCAATTGTTTTGTGGATGTTGAACCATTCCTGCATCCCTGGAATAAATCCCACTTCATCATGGTGTATGATCTTTTTAATGTATTGTTGTATGCGATTTGCTAGTATTTTGTTGAGGATTTTTGCATCGATGTTCATCAGTGAAATTGGCCTGTAATTTCCTTTCTTTCTTTTTTTTTTTTTTGTTAGGAAGATTAGCCCAGAGCTAACATCCAACTCTAATCCTCCTCTTTTTGCTGAGGAATATTGGCCCTGAGCTAACATCCGTGCCCATCTTCCTCTACTTTATATGAGATGCCCCCACAGAATGGCTTGACAAGCAGTGCATCGGTGCACACCGGGGAGCCAAACCTGGGAACCCTGGGCCGCCGAAGCAGAATGCAGACTTAACCGCTTTGCCACCGGACTGGCCTTATAATTTTCTTTTTTTGTATTGTCCTTATCTGGTTTTGGTATCAGGGTAATTTGGGCTTCATAGAATGATTTAGGAGGCTTCCTCTCATCTTCAATTTTTTGGAAGAGTTTGAGAATGATAAGTATTTTGTCTTCTTTGAATATTTGATAGAATTCACCAGAGAAGACATCTGGTCCTGGGCTTTTATTTTTGGGGAGGTTTTTGATTACTGTTTCGATCTCCTTACTGGTGATTAGTCTATTCAAATTCTCTATTTCACCTTGATTCAGTTTTGGAAGGTTGTATAATTCTAAGAATTTATCCATTTCTTCTAGATTATCCAATTTATTGGCATATAGATTTTCGTAGTATTCTCTAATAATCTTTTGTATTTCTGAGGTGTCTGTTGTAATTTCTCCTCTTTCCTTTCTGATTTTATTTATTTGAGCCTTCTCTCTTTTTTCTTGGTGAGTCTCGCTAAAAGTTTGTCAATATTGTTTATCTTTTCAAAGAACAAGCTGTTAGTTTCATTAATTTTTCGATTGTATTTATTGTCTCTATTTCATTTATTTCTGCTCTGATTTTTATTGTTTCCCTCCTTATACTGATTTCGGGCTTTGTTCTTCTTTTTCCAGTTCATTTAGGCGCACTGTTAGATTGTTTATTTGAGATTTTTCTTGTTTGTGGAGGTAGGCCTGTATTGCTATAACCTTCCCTCTTAGAACCACTTTTGCTGTGTCCCATACATTTTGGCATGTTGTATTTTCATTTTCATTTGTCTCCTGGTGTTTTTTGATTTCTCCTTTGATTTCTTCATTGACCCAATCATTGTTCCGTAGCATTTTCTTTAATCTCCACATATTTGTGGCTTTTTTGACTTTCTTCCTGTGGTTGATTTCTAGTTTCATACAATTGTGATCAGAAAAGAAGCTTGGTATTATTTCTATCTCCTTAAATTTATTGAGACTTGTTTTGTGGCCTAATAGGCCACATAGGTGATCAATCATGGAGAATGTTTCATGTGTCTTTGAAAATAATGTGTATTCTTAGGTTTTTGAATGAAATGTTCTGTATATATCTACTAGGTCCATTTGTTCTAATGTGTCATTTAATGCCAATGTTTCCTTATTGGTCTTCCGTTTGGATGATCTATCTAGTGGCGTAAGTGGAGTGTTAATGTCCCCTACTATTATTGTGTTACTGTCTATTTCTCCTTTTACGTCTGTTAATAATTGCCTTATATATTGAGGTGGTCCTATGTCGGGTGCATAGATATTTACAAGTGTTATAACCCTCTTGCTGGATTATTCCCTTGATCATTATGTAGTGCCCTTCTTTGTCTCTTTTTACAGTTTTTGTTTTAAAGTTTATTTTCTCTAAGTATTGCTACCCCAGTTTTCTTTTCATTGCCTTTTGCATGAAGTATCTTTTTCCATCCCCTCACTTTCAGTTTGTGAATGTGCTTAGGTCTGACATTTGTCTCTTGTAGGCAGGATATATATGGTCTTGTTTTTTTATCCAATCGGCCACATTATGCCATTTGATGGAGCATTTAGTCCATTGACATTTAAAGTAGCGATTGATAACAATGTACTTATTGCCTTTTTGTTACTTTTTTTCTGGGTGTTTAGTAGTTCTTCTCTCTTCCTTTCTTCTTTTCTTGCTCTGTTCTCTTGTGGTTTTATGCTTTCTTTAGTGTTATGTCTGGGTTTCTTTCTCTTAATTTTGGGGGTATTTATTATAGGTTTATCACTTGTGATTACCATAAGGTTCATGTATAATACCCTACGTATATAGCTATCTATATTAAGCTGATGGCTTCTTTAGTGTGACCTCTCACTAAAAGCTCTGCTTTTTTACTTCCCTCGTCCCACATTTTATCTTTTTGATACCATATCTAACCTCTTTTTGTGTGTGTGTGTATCCATTACCCTTTCACCATGGAAATAGATAGTTTTAATAGTTTTGTCATTTGACCTTCATATTAGCTTCACAGGTGGCTGATCTACCTTCACCGTATATTTGCCTTTACCAGTGATTTTATTGCTTTTTTTGGAATGTTCTTATTTCTATTTGTGATCTTTTCTTTTCCACGTAGATGAGTCCCTTTAGCATTTCTTGTAGTACTGGTTTCTTGGTGATCAACTCCTTTAGTTTTTGCTTGTATGGGAAACTCTTTATCTCTCCTTCCATTCTGAATGATAACTGTACCAGGTAGAGTACTCTTGGCTGTAGCTTTTTTCCTTTCAGCCCTTTAAATATATCATGCCTCTCCCTTCTAGCCTGTAAGGTTTCTGCTGAGAAGTCAGCTGATAGCCTTATAGGCTTTCCTTTGTATGTAACTTGTTGTATGTCTCTTGTGGCTTTTAGGATTCTTTCTTTATCTTTAATTCTTGATGTTTTAATTATGATGTGACTTGGTGTGGGCCTCTTTGGGTTTATCTTGTTTGGTGCTCTCTGTGCTTCCTGTACCCAGATGTCTGTTTCTTTCCTTAAGTTAGGGAAGTTTTCAGCTATTATTTCTTCAAGTAGGTTCTCTGCCCCTTTGTCTCTCTCTTCTCCTTCTGGAAGACCTATAATACACATATTCATGCACTTAATGTTGTCCCAGCAGTCCCTTAGACTGTCCTTGTTCTTTTCAGTTCTTTTTTCTTTTATCTGTTCGGCTTGGGTGATTTCCTCTAGACTTTCATCCAGCTCGCTGATCCATTCTTCTGCATCATCTCCTCTGCTTTTGAGTACCTCTAGTGTGTTTTTCACTCCCTGTATTGTATTCTTAACTTCTGATTGGTTATTCCTTTTTTTTTTTAAGGAAGATTAGCCCTGAGCTAACATCTGTTGCCAATCCTCTTCTTTTTTTGAGGAATATTGGCCCTGGGCTAACATCCATGCCTATCTTCCTCTACTTTATATGAGACACCACAACAGCATGGCTTGATAATTGGTGCATAGGTCCATGACCAGGATCAAAACCTGCAAACCCTGGGCCACTGAAGCAGAGCATGCAAACTTAACTGCTATGCCACCAGGCTCGTCCCTGGTTCTTTTTTGTATTTTCCAGTTCTTTGTTGTAGTTCTCACTGAGTTCATCCATTCTGCTCCCAAGATCAGTGAGCATTGTTATGACTCTTAGTTTGTACTCTTGGTCAGGTAGATTGTTTATCTCTGTTTCATTTAGTTCTTTTTGCGGTTTTTGTCCTGTTCCCTTACTTGAAATGTATTCCTCTGTCTCCTCACTTTGCCTGTTTCTCTGTTCTTATATCTATGTATTATGTAGGTCAGCTACATCTCCCAATCTTGAAGAGGGAGCCTTATGTAAGAGATGCCTTATGAGGCCCAGCAATGTGCTTCCCTCTCCTCACCAGTTACAAATGTTCCAGGAGAGACCCCCATGTGGGGTACATGTGTCCTTCTGTTGTGGCATGGTTGTTCTTGCTGCAGGTGCCCAGGGAGATTCTGCTGACTAGCTGGTTGTAATGCTCAGCTGCTTGTTGCTGCCCTGGTCTCTTCAGTCACTTTATTGGATGTGGGGAGCCCCAGCACAGTTGGCTGCAAGGTCTAATAGCACATTCCTGTTGCAGTTTTTCTGTTAAGTGAGTAGGCCCCCGGCGTGGCTAGTTGCTAGGCTCAAGGGATTACAATTGCTGTAGGCCTCCAGCTTGCAAGGCTGTTGTCACCTCTCTCAGGAGTGAAGATGAGTGGGGCTGGCCCCAGGCAGGGGAGCACCCAATTGTTTCAGGGTTTGGAAGTTGGGGAAAATCCCCTATGTGGCTGTTTGAGAAGCACAAGTCTGCTGCTCCTAATAAGCCCCACTGCCCATAGGACCACACATCCTGTCAACACAGTCCTGCCTCATGTGTCTACCCTGACCCACTGAAGCAGACCCAGTCACCCCCACTGCAGAGGCCCCACCACTCCAACAATGCAGGCCTGCCCCTCACTCCTGTCCTGCCCCTCACTCCTGCCCTGCCCCACAGAGGCAGAACCATTCACCTGGCTACAGAGTTTCCATGAACCCTGCCTATGTGGGCCCACAAGTTGCCCAAGGGCTTGCTGTTGGGTTGTGCCAGTCCCTAGAGTGGGCTGTCTGCCCTGGATGAGCTGGATTAAATTGGTGCTCTAGTGGGTGGGGAAGACCCCTGGGCTGACAGGCCCGGGAAGAACTCTAATGGCATCTGCCAGTGTCTGTGTCCGCACACCTGTGCTAGGTCACATTAATGGCTGCTGCCAATGTCTCAGTTCCTGGAGAGGTCTCATCTCTCACTGAGATGCACCCAAAGCCAATCAGGTGAGTCCTTTTTCACCAAAGGACTGTGAACCTTTCATTCTGGTGATTTTAGGTTGCTTTCTGAAATGGATGAATTTGTGCATGGGTCCTTTAAGAGCAGGCTCCCCCCACCCCCCGTTATGTCTGATAGCTTTTCTGGGTGTATTCCCCCTTATAGTTAATAGCAAGCAAAGTCAGGTGTTATGACCCTTGTCTTGGTTGTGCTGAGTCCAAAAGCTTCTTATTGTGATAATGCTCCCCCACTCAGATCCCCTGATCCTCCAGGGAAGGCTTCATACCTTAGGATTGCCTCCAGCTGGCCATGAAGCATCACACCTCAAGGGTGGCTTTTTTTCTCTCCAGAAAGGAATTTCTGCCTCTTTCACCTCAGTCAGCACTGTCCCTTGTTGTGGGGGCTTCTTTTATCCAGTTTTCAGTCCTCAGGGGTAATTCTTCCAAGAGTAGTTGTAAATTCATTGTGTTTATAGAAGGTGAGTTCAGAGTCCGCCTACAACACCATCATGACACCATTTCTGAGTAAGGTTTTTAATAGAATTAAATGACTTGATATTTGTGAATAATCAGAAGAGTACCTGTTTTCATTATTATTATTATAATTAATATCATTATTACTACCATATTTTTTCTTGACATAAGAGAAGTAACTCAGTATGTACACAGATGGATATTTCCTTGGGATCTTAAGTGAGTTTTCATTTTCTTAGTTAAAATTTCACTCTTCTTTCCTTGCCCGTATTCTTTCACCTTGTGTATTAGTCAGCCTTCTTTGACACCATAATAATTTTGGATATGTGATGTGCTTATTTGCAGGATGTAAAGAAATGGCCTAATTTTCATAGTGAGTAAAAGAATTCTAAACCTTCATATGTGTAATTATGCTCTTTGCGGATGTGATAGCTCTGGATACTTAGCTCACTGCAAGACCTTGCTGTGATATTATAATCATAATGGCCATAATTATTCTAATTAGTACTTTTATTTCTAGTTTGTTTCCAGCACAGACTTTCCTTGGGATAACAGTTACTACCTTGACTCTTGTTCATGTTGACAAAGGGGCTGATTTATCTCAGACTTGTAATCTACAAGCAACATGCAGAGCTTGAGAAGAAAAAAAGAAAGAAAGAAGAGAAAAGTCGGAGGGAAGTGAGAAAGAATGCTAAAAGCCTAATACTGATAATCCATAGGCGTTTTCATAAATAACTTAAACGGTCCATCTATATTTATATAGTTGAACAGTCTTATGATAAAGTTTTAACAAAAGCCACAGGGCCCAACGTAATTCTCTCTAAGTGTTGTTAGCATCCTGGACTCCTCTAAAGTGATATGAGAATAAGGCATCTCTAATTCTCTAGCAAGCAAGTACTGCACATAGAGGGAAAGGATTATTAGGTGCCATCAAAATAAGTGAGTTGTACCAACTAGACCAAGAATGTGGATTCTTCACCAATGCATCAGAGTGGTAAACAGTTTCCACGAATCTGTAAAGGTTCTCTGAGGTTGGACAGAAATAGTGAGTACCAAAAAATGGCATGATCTAAACTTACATTTTGGTGCCACATGTCTTGTTAATATTTTATAACTACACAAAGAAAAGATAGTGTCAACAATATGTAATTTTCACCTTGAAAAATAAATTGGTCTCAGTAGCTCCCTACCATCTGTCCACAATATGTGCAGACTTTCTAATAAAAAAAACCTCTCCTCTCACAATTATTCTCTGTTAATTTATTTTCTTCCTATATAAAATTAATTTTTTTATGAATATAGAATTAATACATGTTTGAGGTAGAAAATTTGGAAAATGTAAAAAATTATGAAGAAGAAAATGAAAACTACCCATAATCCCATCACTCAGACAACCATTTTAAATACTTTTTTCTATCATTTATTCCAGTATCTTTTTAAGAAAAAAAAATATTGGGAAATATTAATCATCTATGCCCTCTGGATTAATGACAAATAATGATTAGATCATTTATGATTATATGATAGTTAAAATGATAAAAATGAACACTCTTGTTAACCCTATGAATCTTACATAGATCACTGTAAGTATTTACCCATAGAAAATATTTTTTATTGAAGTATAATAAACACCCAGAAAAGAGCACTAATCATAGGTGTGTAGCTTTATGGATTTCCATGAAATGAACATAATGGTATTGACAGCATCCTGACCAAGAAGTGGAACATCTCTAGCATCACAGATACCACTGCTGTTATCCCCCTCAGGTCACTACACTCTCCCCACTATTCTGACTTTTAACATCAGCGATTAATTTTGTCTATTTTTACATGGTATATAGATGAAATCATAGATGTTTTCTTTGGGATCCTGTTAAAGTTTTTAATTCACTTATTTTTTAAGATAATTTTGTAATGGCTTGAGCTGATACATAAGAAATAGCGAGCTATTAATTTAGAGTTTTGTGATCAATTATATAGATCTTCAAGGATGTACTTCCCTGATAAAGACAAATACAATATACTGAATTTTGTGTTTTTTGACCTTCTTTGCTCTGGTTTTATTGCCACAAACTTTGTTTACCTCTTTAAATTACAGTGGAGAGAAGAGTTATTCTGAACATTAAATCCTTGTTTAGAGTCAAGTGGAGACATGAGAGTAACAAAGAAGTGCATCCTATATCATCACATTTTAGAGCTAGAAGAGACTTTAGGCATTAAAGTCTAACCTCTCTGGACTTGAGGCACAGATAAGGTAAGTAACTTACCAATATCATATAGCTAGTTAGTGGCAAAGGACTTGCACATTCTTCTCTCTATTAGGCCTTGATGTATCATAATTTTAGTTTGGT
Organism: Diceros bicornis minor; assembly: GCF_020826845.1. Classification (NCBI taxonomy): domain Eukaryota; kingdom Metazoa; phylum Chordata; class Mammalia; order Perissodactyla; family Rhinocerotidae; genus Diceros; species Diceros bicornis. Next base: position 33,304,827 of record NC_080768.1, read on the forward strand.
TAGATAGTGGAACATTTGCCAAGAAAAATATAATAACCTTACTTTTGGCAGCTTTTCCATACCTCTTGTTTAGCTTAATGGTCAGCTTTATTCTACTCTGTTTTAAAGGATGTATGATCCAGGGATGAGTTATATTTCACAGAATCATGTCATGTTGAACTGTAAGGTCACAGTTTGTGTGTAATTCAACACTTATTTTACAGATGAGAAAACTAAGACCTACAGAAGTTAAATTCTAGCTGGGCAAATTTGGTGCTACAAATCAGGTGCCTTAGTTCTTTTGGGGGGATTTTTCTTTTCACGCTAGTCATTGCTAATCTGTTAGGGTTTGAAGCAAATTCTAGGTTATTCATTTCCTCTTAGTTACTCCTCTTGACACATGATGAGTTCCCTCCGGGTAGAAGATGTTGCTCCTTTTACTGGTATGTTGAGACATCAACCTTGAGCTCAAGCTGTATTTGCTACCACTTTTCAGGCAAGACCAGACACTCATGATGAACTAAGTTGGCAAAATTATTGGGAGCCTACTCACAAGGTGGGATTCAGGAAGATCAGGGGAATATGCACATATCTAAGAGGAAGAGTATTTTGAGAATAGCACAAGTTCTATTCAAGACATTAGGCTCCAAAGATGTAGTCTGCTATTTCTGGAGATAAGGGTCCCAGGCAGAAGCTCAAGGAGCTCTTCTAAAGAACTCAGTGTGCTGGGCAAGTACACGCCACGCTCATCCACCGTCTTGCTTGCCACCCTCCTACTATAGAATTCGAAAATGCCAGATATTTTTGCACTCTTTCATAAAGTCATGGGTAGCCATTTGAGCCAATTCCAGATTACATTTCCTTCATAAAAGAGAAATGTATCTGAGGAATCTAGTCCTGTACTCCTTTCTTTCTTCTTGAGATGTATCAAAATATAACTAAGAAGGGTACATTAGACAGGACATGCAGTACTCTTCTTTGATCATTTTAAAGTCGTTAGTGATTATTCCTGATGGATATCACGTGATAATGTGAAGCTTTGTGCTCCTGTAGCCATTTTGTGACCAAAAGAGGAGACACAGCCTACTGGCTAAAGAAGAGCTAAAGGATGGGATGAGCCAGTCCTCCAGCTGAGGAATGTATTAAATGTCTGCATTATTTAATTCATTATTTGTTGATTATTCTGCTGCTTCAGTTGATAACAGTACTGGTTTATTCTTAATGAAACATGTTGACAGAGAGCAGAGAAGAGGAGATGCTTCATAATTCTTTTGGAACACAGCATCATTGCAGTGCTTTTAGGACTCCAGGTAGCATTTGAAACGTTTTTAGATTTATGAGTTTGAGAAGTAGCACCCTTAGGGCTGATACAGTTCAGTCCTGGTGGACAAGAAATGCAGTGGGATAGAAGGTGCCTTCAAGAGGCTTCAGTGGAGGAGACATCAAAAAGGTAACCCAGAGCGGGGCAGGAACAACACTACAGAAAGGACGATTTAAGAACTTCTGTGGTATATTCTGAAGGACTTCCAGAAATAAGTGAGTGAAATTTAGAAGAGGGCTAGATGTCCCTTATAGGCAAGCAAAGGGTAGAGCGATTGAAATGTGTGACTCATCTTGTAAGACCTAGGGAAATCCAGATATTGTAATTATATTTTTTGGTAGTTTAAACATTTATTATATGCTTGAAAATTACAAACAATACATCATTCTCTTTCCAGTTTTTCCCATTTCCAAATATTATGATAGAAATGTTCTTAAGGTTTTATTTCTAAAGTAAAATTATTTAAAACTGCCAAAAATCTGTTATTATGCCTTTTAATAACATACTAGATAGGGGCTAGCCCGGTGGTGTAGTGGTTGGGTTCTTGTGCTCCACTTTGGCACTCTGGGGTTCGCCAGTTCGGATCCCAGGCATGGACCCACACATCACTCATCATCAGGCCATGCTGTGGTGGCATCCAATATGCAAAATGAAGACTGGCAACTGATGTTAGCTCAGGGACAATCTTCCACACCAAATATATATACATATATATATATATATGTATATATACTAGACAAATGTCTGAGTCTTTTATGCAAACTCTACTATGTCCTCTAAAATTATACAAAACACAAAATGCCTTTTGTGCTTTTAAAGTTGATTTTTTTATTGAGATATAATCCATATACTATAAAATTCACCCTTTTAAAGTGTTTAATTTAGTGGTTTTTATGCACCATCACCACTATCTAATTCCAGAACTCTCCATCACCCCCAAAAGAAACCCAATACTCACTAGCAGTCACTTCTTATTTCCTCTGTACAATTATTTTTGATGAAGATTTATTTGTTTTGCAATTAACCAAAGGAAAGATAGGTCACTTGTTGGAATTTTGCTTTGACTTTCTAAGTTTCTTAATACATGCTTTTCATGATTTTTATACTTTCAATTCTTCATTTTAAAAATGACAAAAACAAAGCTCAGAGAATAGGATTAGCCCATCTCTAGATTTCTTCTGGATGTAACATTCTCCATCTATGTAGTTCCGACCAGGTATAAATTAGCCATCCTCTCGTCTGGGCCACCCACAGGGGGACTGAGACATCACACACAGCATGATGCCAAGCCTTGACAGTTTAGCTGAGAATTATCTCAGCAAATCAAGCCTGCGTTTGAATACAGCTTTAGAATTGAACGGAGACTATCTTTTCCCTAAACACTCATTGAAATAGCTAATCAGCAAAATAAACGGGTTTTACCAAATGTTCAGAGATTGTAAATTGTATTTAGCACTCATCAACAAATTAAAGCATTTCTGTGGGACATTCCTCCCAGCGCCTTTTCCCCTTCACCAAAGATAAATTCTTGCAATCAGATTCCTCTGATGCATTACATTTATTATGTATTTTTACATAAGGGTTAATTTCAGGGGTTGATGTTGAGGTCATTATTTATAAGATGGTGACTCAAATCCCAATAGAGGCTTCTGTAGGAAATTTGGCTAAAGGTAGACTAACACCACTAAAACTGTTAAAATAAAATCTGGTATATTCATTTAAAATCAAAAGAACAATGGCCCACCTGTCATATCTGATCCAGTAGTGAAATTTGTAGACGAAGCCACTGGTAGTGGTGTACAAGTAAGAAATAGGATCCAATTCAATTCATTTTGTAAATGTACTGAGAGTTTATAAAAGAGCAAGATACTGTGCCAATTCCTGCAGGGGCCACCAAAGCTGAATTAGACAATCTTTAGCTCCTAAGAATATACAGTTCTCTGTATAATGTGAAGGTGGTATGTGTGTGTGTTAGTGTCAAATATATAATTACCCAAAATTGTATCATTAGATTGAGATGAATAAATATCATCAAAGAAACAAGGTCCTCTTGGAATTGAAAAGCAGGTCAATTTATAAACTGTTGAGGAAATCCAAAAGCCTTCATTGGGTATGTCTTCCTGAATGGGATTTTAAATGATTTGTAGGATTTGAACTTTCAGAAATGTTAGAAGAACCCATGCCTGGAATTCTTAATAGTGTCAGCTAAAACATGAACACAGGAATGTGTGGACAAGGTCAGGTAAACATTCGTATCAATTTGTTTGAACATCAACTGAAAATGTAAGTTGGGACCATAATGTTGATTGTCGTGGTGAATAACGTGAGATAAATTCAGAATGCACATGGGAACCAATGAGAATTTTGGTACAATAGGATCTGTACCTGAGAAAGATGATTCTGGCCAGGGTAAATTTCTTTTAAATTAGGAAAAGACAAGATTAGATGAGAAGTTATTTTGTTCACATATCATTCCATTGGCACTTGAATTTATTGTAGCTAATGTTCCTTTTGTTTCTAAATGGCTTCAGATTTTCCTAAATTTCTTGTGATGAAGAAAATAATTGGTATTAAGGTATTTTCTAAGAAGAAATTAAAATAAATTTAACCATAGCCATTTCTATGACTTGGTTAATTGTTAAAGATTCATAAAATTGGGTGTTTTATGCACCTAATCTGGTGGTACTGTTAGAACTCAGAAAACACTACAGTGAAAATTTTGAAATAGATTTAGTGGCTCATGAATTAAAGTAAATATATTTGTAATTAATGTTCCTCAGTCACTGATCAGTAGCCTTCAAATCCATCCATCATTTATCACAATATACTCTTAAAATCATCTTAGATATAATTATGATTTCAAAATGGAATAGGTAAAACATTAGGCAGTTGTTCTTTCTTATAAAACTTTTTAAATGATGGTAAAAATTTTTTAAGTGAATACATATTCATGCCCAAAAATACAAGGGGGAATTTCAGAGCAAAAGAACCTGTGAGGAAGCCCTGAGATTGAATAGAGATGGAATTGGATTGAAGAAGAATTGGCAACTAATAAGCATGTGGGGGTCTTGAGGACAGTTTCTTTTTAAAAATTGAGAGTAACATACCCAAATAAAAAGAAAAATGATTCCAAGTAGATAGGATGGCATACAAAAAATAATAGTAAGAAAATAGATATGTAAACTTTACAGTCTTAATAACGTATTATTAGTTTAAATAAATGATTTTTTTTTTACAATCTAAAATAAAGATTATAAATTGCATCAACATTGGAGATGAGGTAGAGACTAGAGGTGCAAGTATAGAGATACTGATTAAAACAAATTTTAGGTTTTCTCCTCCAGGCAAGGGGTCGTGATCCCACGCGCAGCTTGATGACAACATTTTGGTGCACGGTAGTCAAATGAAGGTCTCCATCCCTGAAGCAAGACACGCTGTGGACCCCACAGAAAATTGAATTTAAAATTGGATCATTTTGGGATGTCAGCATCATGACGGAGTGAGCTTTCCCATAAACTCTTCCCCTGATAAGATACAACACAAAGAAAAGTCACAGACCAACAACGGAATCCTAGACAGTGAAAAGCAAGAGCAGAAAGATCCACACTGCCACACATATGAGAGTGGAACGTTCTGGGCCCCGGAGGAAGTGAGGAGAGAGGACTCAGAACTGCTACGGGGTACCATCAACATCTGAGCACCCCAGGATAGCAGATAATGAGGGGCGAAACAGAAGCCCCACACACCAGGGACCCAGCAGGCAAAAGAAAGAGCCTACCCCCCGCAAGTCCAACCCTGCAGCTCAGCTGACCAGACCACACCAAGCGACCAGTGGATCGCAGTGAACAGTTGGGGCAGAGCACAGGGGGCTCAGATTACACAGCCCTTTACCCTCTCACAGTGGCAGTGGGTGGAAAATGCAACCAGATATTTCCAGGATGAGGAAAAACAAAGCCAATACAGGAACCACAATGCAAAGGTACATGAAATCACCAGACCAGAAGGAAAATGACAAGCACCCAGAAACCAACCCTGAAGACACAGAAATCCATAACCTAAACAACAGAGATTTCAAAATAGTTATCATAAAAAAAATCAACAAAATGAGACAACACAGACAAACAATTCAATGAGATTAGGAGTTTCTTCACAAAAGAAATTGAAATCATAAAGAAAAACCAATCAGTGCTGATGGAGATGAAGAACACAATGGAGGAGATAAAAGAGAATGTGGAATCTTTAAAGAACAGAGCTGACAATATAGAGGAAAGAATTAACATTATAGAGGAAAGGAATACAGATATGCTCCAGATGGAAGAGAAGAGAGAACTAAGACTAAAAAGAAATGAAGAAAGTCTCTGAGAAATATCTGACTCTATTAGGAAACATAACATAAGAATTATAGGTATTCCTGAGGGAGAAGAGAGGGAAAGAGGAAAAGAGAGCCTATTCAAGGAAATAATAGCCGAGAACTTCCCAAATCTGGGGAAGGAGCAGGAAATACCAATAAGCGAAGCCAATAGATCACCTAAATACGTCAACAGGCAAAGGTCCACTCGACGACATGTAGTGGTAAGGCTGGCCAAAGTCAATGACAAAGAAACAATATTAAGGACAGCTAGACAAAAACAAAAAATAACATACAAAGGAACTCCCATCAGGATCTCAGCAGATTTCTTAACAGAAACTTTACAGGCTAGGAGAGACTGGAATGATATATTCAAAATACTGAAAGACAAAAACTTTCAGCCAAGAATACTCTATCTGGCAAAAATATCCTTCAAATATGATGGACTAATAGTAACTTTCTCAGATAAACAAAAGCTAAGGGAGTTCATGGCCAAGAGACCCCCACTACAAGAAATACTCAAGAAGGCCCTCAGGCCTGAAAAAAAGAAGAGAAAGGGAATACAAAGCTTGGAGCAAGGAGAAAAATAAGTAGGCAAAATCAGAAAAATAGCAGATCTTTACCGGAATAGGTTAGCAATCTCTTAAATACCAAAATCAAAGATCAAAGGAAGGAATTCACCAAAAATAAATTTAACCTCATCACTGTAAACACACACTCACAACACAAGATAGAATAAGGTATAACAAGAACTACTTAGAAGGGGAAGAGGAAAGTGATTGAATTGACTTAGTTTAAGGAAATAAGAGGCCATCAGATAATGGACTATCTCATACACAAGATTTTTTACACAAACCTCAAGGTAACCACTAAAGAAATAATCAAAACAAAATAACATATGATAAACAAAGAGAAAACTAGAAGAGTCATAAGACAGAAAAACCAAACTGAATTGGCAGTCTGAAACTAATGGGACAAGAAACAAAGGAAATGCAAAAGAACCAGAAAATAAGTGACAAAACAGCAACATTAAGTCCTCATATATCAGTAATTACCCTAAATGTAAATAGATTGAACTCTCCAATCAAAAGATAGAGAGTGGCAGGATGGATTAGAAAGCAAGACCCAACAATATGCTGTCTCCAGGAAATACATCTCAGCTCTAAAGACAAGCACAAGCTCAGAGTGAAAGGATGGAAGACAATATTCCAAGCTAACGGCAAACAAAAGAAAGCAGGTGTTGCCATACTCATATCAGACAAAGTAGACTTCAAGATAAAACAGGTTAAGAGAGACAAAGAAGGGAAATATATAATGATAAAAGGGACACTCCACCAAGAAGACATATCACTTATAAATATATATGCCTCCAACATAGGAGCACCAATGTACATAAAGCAACTATTAACAAACTTAAAAGGAGACATTAACAACAGCACAATAATAGTAGAGGATCTTAATACCCCACTTACATCAATGGATAGATCATCCAGACAAAAAGTCAATAAGGAAACAGTAGACTTAAATAAAAAACTGGAGGAGATGGACCTAGTAGACATATACAGAGCACTCCAACCAAAAACAGCTGACTACACATTCTTCTCAAGTGCATATGGAACATTCTCAAGGATAGACCATATGTTGGGAAACAAAGCAAGCCTCAATAAATTTAAGAAGATTGAAATCATAACAAGCATCTTTTCAGACCATAATGCTATGAAACTGGAAATCAACCACGAAAAAAAAAACGGGCAAAGTGACAAAAATGTGGAACTTAAACAACATGCTACTGAACAACCAATGGATCATTGATGAAATTAAAGGAGAAATCAAAAACTATCTGGAAACAAACGAGAATGAAAATATGCCATACCAAACCATATGGGATGCAGCAAAAGCGGTCCTGAGAGGGAAACTCATAGCAATACAAGCCCGCCTTAACAAACAAGAAAAAGCCCAAATAAGCAACCTTAAATTACACCTAACAGAACTAGAAAAAGAAGAACAAACAAAGTCCAAAGTCAGCAGAAGGTGAGAAATACTAAAAATCAGAGCAGAAATAAATGAAATTGAGACCAAAAAAACAGTAGAAAGGATTAATGAAACAAAGAGTTGGTTCTTCGAGAAGATAAACAAAATTGACCAACCCTTAGCCAGGCTTACTAAGAAAAAAAGAGAAAAGGCTCCAGTAAATAAAATTAGAAAGGAAAGAGGAGAAATTACAATGGATACCATGGAAATACAGAGGATTATAAGAGAATACTATGAGAAATTATATGCCAACAAATTGGACAATCCAGAATAAATGGATAAATTCTTAGACTCATACAACCTCCTAAAACTGAACCAAGAAGAAATGGAGAATCTGAATACACCAATCACAAGTAAAGAGATTGAAATAGTAATCAAAAACCTCCCAAAAAATAAAAGTCCAGGACCAGATGGCTTCTCTGGTGAATTTTACCAAACATTCAAAGAAGATTTAACATCCATCCTTCTCAAACTATTCCAAAAAATAGAGGAAGATGGAACACTTCCTAAATCATTCTACGAGGCCAACATCACCCTGATACCAAAGCCAGACAAAGACAATACAAAGAAGGAAAATTACAGGCCAATATTGCTGATGAATATAGATGCAAAAATCCTCAACAAAATATTGGCAAACCAGATACAGCAATACATTAAAAAGATCATAAACCATGGTCAAGTGGGATTTATACCAGGGACACAGGGATGGTTCAACATCCACAAATCAATCAACGTGATACACCACATCAACAAAACAAAGAATAAAAACCACATGGTCATCTCAATAGATGCAAAGAAGGCATTTGACAAGATCCAACATCCATTTGTGAGAAAACTCTCAAAAAAATGGGAATAAAAGGAAATTACCTCAACATAATAAAGGCTATTTATGACAAACCAACAGCCAACATCATACTCAACGGGGAAAGACTGAAAGCCCTTCCTCTGAGAACACGAATGAGGCAGGGCTGCCCACTCTTACCACTCCTGTTCAACATAGTACTGGAGGTTTTGGCCAGACGAATTAGGCAAGAAAAAGGAATAAAAGGAATCCAAATAGGTAATGAAGAAGTGAAACTCTCACTATCTGCAGATGACATGATTTTATATATAGAAAATCCTAAAGAATCTGTTGGAAAACTATTAGAAATAATCAACAACTACAGCAAAGTCGCAGGGTACAAAATCAATCTACAAAAATCAGTTGCATTTCTGTACGCTAACAACGAACTAACAGAAAGAGAGCTCAAAAAGATAATATACATTTACAATGGCATCAAAAAGAATAAAATATCTAGGAATAAATCTTACCAAGGAGGTGAAAGACCTATACAATGAAAACTACAAGACATTATTGAAAGAAATGATGATGACATAAAGAAATGGAAAGACATCCCATGCACATGGATTGGAAGAATAAACATAGTTAAAATGTCTATATTACCTAAAGCAATCTACAGATTCAATGCAATCCCAATCAGAATCCCAATGACATTCTTCAAGGAAATAGAAAAAAGAATACTAAAATTCATATGGGGCAACAAAAGACCCCGAATAGCTAAAGAAATCCTAAGATAAAAGAACAACACAGGAGGCATCACAATCCCTGACTTCAAAACCTACTACAAAGCAACAGTAATCAAAGCAGCATGGTACTGGTACAAAAACAGACACGCGGATCAATGGAACAGAGTTGAAAGCCCAGAAACAAAACCACACATATACGGACAGCTAATTTTCGACAAAGGAGCTAAGAACGTACAACGGAGAAAGGAAAGTCTCTTCAATAAATGGTGTTGGGAAAACTGGACAGCCACATGCAAAAGAATGAAAGTGGACCATCTGCTATCGCCATTCACAAAAATTAACTCAAAATGGATCAAAGACATGAAGGTGAGACCTGAAACTATAAAACTCATAGAAGAAAATATAGGCAACACACTATTTGACATTGGTCATAAAGGAATCTTTTCGGATGACATGCCTGCCCAGACTAGGGAAACTAAAGAAAAAATAAACAAGTGGGACTTTATCAGATTAAAGAGCTTCTACAAGACAAACAAAACCAGAATCAAGATGAACAGACAACCCACCAGCTGGGAGAGAATATTTGCAAAACATACATCTGACAAGGGGTTGATCTCCATAATATATAAAGAACTCACACAACTGAACAACAAAAAAACAAACTACCCGATCAAAAAATGGGCAGAGGAAATGAACAGACACTTCTCCAAAGAAGATATACAGATGGCCACTAGGCACATGAAAAGATGTTCAACATCACTAATCATCAGGGAAATACAAATCAAAACAACACTAAGATATCACCTCATGCCTGTTAGAATAGCTATAATCATCAAGACAAAAAACAACAAATGTTGGAGAGGAGGTGGAGAAATAGGAACCCTCATACACAGGTGGTGGGAACGCAAACTGGTGCAGCCTCTATGGAAAACGGTATGGAGACGCCTCAAAGAATTAAAAATAGAGATGCCCTATGATTCAGCCATCCCACTACTGTGAATCTATCCAATGAACCTGAAATCAACAATCCAAAGAGGCTTATGCACCCCTATGTTCATTGCAGCATTATTCACTATAGCCAAGAAGTGGAAGCAACCTAAGTGTCCCTCGACTGATGATTGGATCAAGAAAATGTGGTATATATATACAACGGAATACTACTCAGCCATAAAAAAAGACAAAATCGTCCCATTTGGAACAACATGGATGGGCCTGGAGGGTATTATGTTAAGTGAAATAAGCCAGAAAGAGAAAGACAAACACTGTATGATCTCACTCATATGTGGAACATAAACCAACACATGGACAGAGAAAACTGCCTAGTGGTTACCAGGGGCAATGGGGGTGGGGGGGTGGGCCCCAGGGGGGAAGGGAGACATATATATGGTGATGGACAAACAAAAATGTACAACCCAAAATTTCACAATGTTAAAAACTATTAAAGCATCAATAAAATAAATTTTACAGGGAAATTGTCAATGTAGGTGGTAGTGTTATATTAAAAATACTTTTTAGAAGAATAAAAATAAAATAACTTTTAAGCCAGTATAGAGAAACAAAGGAATAAAAGAAATCTAATATACCCAACGAAAGACGGAAGGGAGACAAAAAGAGAAAACATGGTAAATAACATCACTAAGAAAGGAAAATAAAAGTTAGTCCAAAAATATTAGTAGTCACAATAACTGTGATGAGCCTAGTCTACTAAAATTCTCAGACTGTAATAAAAACAAAGCAAACCTAATCCTGCTGTTTTTAATTTGTTTACAAAAGACACTAAGTAAATAATAAAACATCATGATAAACCATGTAAATACTCATATACTTCTTACCACATGCCAGACATAATTCCAATTCTCACAACAATGTCAGGAGGTAGATCTACTATTATTTTCATTTTACAGACAAGGGAATTCAGGCACAGACAGGTTAGTTACCTCGCTCAAGCTCACACAGGTAGTAAGTATCACAGCCAGGTTTCAAACCAAGATAATGACAAATTGTAGCTCCAAAATCTTGCCTTCAATTTCTTTATAATATACACTGGTGAAAATAATAAAAATTAGGCTTGTGAAGTATATTATCAGAGAAAATAAAATTTAAGGTGAAAACCTCTAAAAAAAGGACAGAGTAAGATATTTACTAGTTATGAACATAATAATTCACCAAGAAGATATGGTAGTCATCAAGTAAGCATGCATTTTGCAACATTCCTTTGAAATGTATAGGACAATGACAAAAAGAAACAGTCCCACCATCCAACTGTAATACTTTAATTCACTTCTCTCAAAACCTGACATATCAGGCAGAAATAGAAAATGAGGTATATTGGACAAGATAGACTAGGTTAAGTTGCATATGTTAGAGTTTATTATCGTCAAAATATGCACTGCCTTCCCCACCAGCCCTTCCCTATTAGACCCATCCTAAAGAAAATGTAACACTTTCTACTTCATTGATACCAAGCGTGGCCATACCATGTACTGGATGTACTCTTGGGCAAAGCAATGTGAGTGCACATAACATGCGCTACTTCTGGGCACAAGTTTTAAGAGCCATCATGTGTACCACTATCTCTGTTTGTCCCTCCGCTGTGGCATCAACCATATCTCAGAGGGACTGCTCCTTCATCCTGGGTCCTAGACGAAAATCCAAAGTCAGATGCATGTGCTATGTCACATAAGCAAGAAGTAAGCCTTTGTTGCTATAAGCCATCATAATTTGAGGGTTATTTGTTATGAGAGCATAAATTGGCCCCAGCTGATTGACGATACATTGTACCAGCAAATAAACCCCAAATCTCAGGGCTTAAAAAAGAAATCTTATTTCCCACTCTTGCTACGTGTGCCAGAGTCTCAGCAGGGAGCTCTGCTCTGTGTAGTCAATGCTCAGGGAATCAGGCTGAGAGAGGCTGCACCACCTTTTGATACTGTACCATCTCAAAACGAAGCTCCAGCGATGGCAGCAGCAAGGGAAGACAGCACAAGGGATTGTGCACTAGCTCTTTCTCGCTTCCACTGGGAGGAACACATGTCACTTCCACTCACATTTTATTCTCTCAGGCAAGTAATGTGGCCATGGCTGAGTTTAAGGGGGCAAGGAATTTAATCTTCCAATGTATGAAGGGGGAATGAAGAGAGAAATATTGGTGAGTATACCAATAACCATGTGTTGTCTTCCAAACTAAACAAGCACAGAACACATATTTTCAAATACACTTGGAATAGTTGAAAAACTTGAGAATGTAGTAGGAAAAAAAGGAGTCTTAACAAATTCCAAAATATTAGTATCATACAGGCCAAACATCAGAGATGTCTAATGAAATACAATTAGAAATCACCTCGTAAGAGTAAGTTTAAAAATTCCACATTTTAAAATATTTTAAAACCTTATTTTATATAATTCAAGAGTTACACAGTAAATAGAAAATGGAAATTAACAAATACTTAGAAGTGGGCAAGGGATGTAAAATTTGTAGAATGTAAACAAAGTAATATTCAGAAGGAAATGCATATTATTAAATAATTTTTTAAGGGCCAGCCCGGTGGCGCAAGCAGTTAAGTGTGCATGCTCTGCTATGGCAGCCTGGGGTTCCCCAGTTTGGATCCCGGGCACGCAGTGACTCACCACTTGTCAAGCCATGCTGTGGTGGTGTCCCATATAAAATGGAGGAAGATGGGCATGGATGTTAGCCCAGGGCCAGTCTTCTTCAGCAAAAAAATAAAAGAGGAGGATTGGCAGATGTTAGCTCAGGGCCAATCTTCCTCACAAAAATAAAAAAATAATAATAATTTTTTAAATGAATGAGGAGAATGAATGATAATCTTTTAATTTGAAAAAGCATATTAAAATAAACTCAAATAAAGAAGAAAATTGTAACTACAAAGCAAAAATTAAGCAAATAGATATGAGAGTAACAGCTAGCTATTAAAAAAAAAAGATCAATAAACAAATTCTTGGGAAGTATTCACAAGAAAAACAAAAGAAAGAACAAAGTAAACAACAGGCAGAATAGAAACATGGCTATATGCAGAGACAGCAGATATGTTAAGAACATGAGACTCTACTATTAATCATTGGTATAGTTGATCTTTTTTTTTTTTTTTGGTGAGGAAGATTAGCCCTGAGCTAACATCTGTTGCCAATCCTCCTCTTTTTGCTGCAGAATATTGGCCCTGGGCTAACATTCTTGCCCATTTTCCTCTACTTTATATGGGACGCCACCCAGCATGGGTTGATAAGTGGTGCATATGTCCGCGCCTGAGATTCGAACCTGTAAACCCCGGGCTGCCAAAGCGGAGCATGCTAACTTAACGACTATGCCACTGGGCCAGCCTTGTTACAGTCAATCTTTTTATTCTTCTTGGATCACGTCTTTAACATAAATTTAAGTTGTGGTGAAAGATCTACCCCTCAAAAGGCACCAGACATTCATAATTTAAAGATGAATTCTGTATGATAGCTTCAAAGAACAGAGGAACAGATCATTCCAAGTTTTACAATTGTTCCAAAAATACAAAACTATGGATTACTACCCAACTTATTTTATAAGCTAGCAAAACCTTGATACTAAACTAATAAAATTAAAATGTAGGCCAAAGTGGGTTAAAACTTTTACAGACAACGTAATCATCTAGTTTGAATCTTCAAAAGAAGCAACTGACAAATATTAGCACTAAGACATGGTCTGATACATAATCAACATACAAAAGCCAATGGCTTTGCATATGCCTGCAACAACTAATTCAAAACTGTAGCAAGAATAAAAAGATTCTATTCACTGAAGCTACAAAAATGACACAGTGTCTTGATATTAACTCAACAAAAATGTATTAAGCCTTTATTCCTCATGGAGAAAATATTAAATTTACTGAAGGAATTAAGAGATCTTAAGAAAAGAAAGAAAAATAGTTCAATATTCAATATTATGATAGAAGTGGCACTTCAAATCAGTGGGAAGATAAATTATTCAATAAATGTTTCTAGGAAACTTTTAAACGTTATAAAAAAGTAGATCCCTACATCACAACATTCGAAACAATAAATTCCATGGAGATTGAGGACATAAATACAGAAAGAAAATTTTAAAGTTTTGGAAGGAAAGACAGGAAACTATCTTTATGCGTCTGTGTTGGGAATACCTTAAACAAGTCATAGAAAGCTAAAATCATAAAGGATAAGAAATGTAAATATTTGTGATCAGAGGAGGATTTTCTTTGACGTTAACAATTATTAAGCTTTAATAGTATGCTGACTTGAACTCCTTCAAGGCCACATGGGGCCTTAAATATGCTCAAATGATCAGATATTTATGTGAAATGTACACTGGAATGATATTTTCACTCCAGTTGGTTTAGATCAGGGATGGGCAAATCCAGTCCACTGTCTGTTTTTATAAATAAAGTTTTATTAAGACACAATCATACTCATTCCTCTTCCTATCGCCTAGGGATGTTTGGTGCTACAATGACAGAGTTGAATAGCTGTGACAGAGGCCTTCTGGTCCCCAACCCTACAACATTTACTATCTGACCCTACACAAAAGAAGTTTGCCAACTCCTTATTTATATCACTGTCTCCTTCAGCTGGGACTTTCCCTCTGTTGCATTTCTTCCTTGTCAGGAAGCATTGGACTGGCCAGAGACATTTTTGAGGGGTTGGCTAAAGAAGTATTGAATGAGGGATATATTTAATTTAGATTTAGTTGCATATATTTAGGTGATTTACAATAAGTTCTGTGCATGGAAACAAAACATTATCGAAATTAAAGAGCCAGCAGCTAGTCTGTGTAAAATTCTTCTTCATATCAGATACATAAAATTTATAGAAGATTTGGTTTTCATCGATGCCTAGTCAAAATGGAAATTCTCTCCTGCCAGAAATATACTTGTTAATACAGCATTATAATTATAAACACACCACACATTTTAAAACATTTTCCCTTGGGAATTTAGTGAAGTAAAATTTATCAGAATCACTCTGCTTGTAGAGTCCAAATTAGTAACGATACTTCAGTGAGTTTACGTGTGAGTGAAGTATCAAGTTTTATGCATCTCAATTTCCAATAATGAAATATAAAATATAATCAACCAAGGTATAGAAAATACTAAATTAACTCTAGAAAATGTTACAAAATCTTTGATATATGACAAAATCATAAAACGTTCACAATACTTGTGATATTTATCATCTCTTTTATATTTACAGTCTCTTGTGATTTCTTTTCCCATTCAAAATATTTGTTTTCATATTTAAAGTTGGTTTTATAATTGTATTTTTCTCTAAAGAGGGCCTTGGAAATTCTTTTATGCCTCACAAATCCTGCATCTGACCCTCTGTATGTGTGTGTGTGGGGGGTGCTTTCTATATACTAAGTGAACAGATAAATGGCTAACTCTGAAAACACATTTTTACATATATAACAGGATAAGCATCAAGATATCCAGACTAATTTATAAAAACAAAACAATAAAAAGAAGCTTCAAATCAATAAGAAAAAAAGCTGTTTTATAATTTTTGTCATCACAACAAAAGAACTGACTCTAACTGGCTTAAACAATGAGAAGTTCAACAAAATTTGGCCTCCAATACAATTTTATTAGGCTCCTGCTACTTTTCTTCTCATTTCTGATGATTACCAACCCTTGTGTTGGCTTTCCTCATGGGTTCAAATGATTCCCAGGAGTATCTGGTGTTGCAAGAGTCCTTACTCACATGTCATCACACTGCAGTCTTGAGCTTTGTACTGACTGGAACACCCATGAATCAATCATCTCTGCAGGGGAATCGGCTAAGTACTGATTGGTTTAAACCTCTGTTACCTGAATCAATTACTGTAGCAAGAGGGGTGGAATTTCCCTAATTGGTTCTGCTTCTCGCCTTGTATAGAATTAATTCTGTGCTAACTGCTTTACTGTTACACAATGGGGGAAGAGTGAAATGAGTATTGCAGAGACCAGAAAACCAAATTGGATAATTGACAAAGGATATAAACAGATAATTCCCCAAAAAGAGATACAAATAAGCAGTAAACTTCAACAGAAACGTGGGTAATGGGCACTTAAATGTTTATAATACTATTCTTTTCAGTTTTGTAAATACTTGAAAACTTCCATAATGAAACGTTATTATTTAAAATTTCCCACCATGATTGTAGATTTTTCTATTTCTCTTTTATCTGTCAGTTTCTTTTTTACGTATTTTGAAGTTATAGTATTAAATAAAAAAATGTTAGAACTGCAATATTCTTATGGTGAATTGAACACTTTATTATCATAATTATTTATTATTATTTGCTTTTCTCTAGTAATGGAGTAGTAGTTTGGGGGATTGACGTCTATTTTGTCAAATATTAATGTAATTTCACAATGTTGTTTTTTGACTTCTATTTGCTTGGTATTTATTTTTCATCATTTGACTTTTAATCATCTGTGTCCATATGTTTAATTCTCTTATAAATATCATAAAATTGGATTACTTTGGGCTAGTTTAGCAATTTTGTCTTTTACCTGGCAAATTTAGTCCATTTACAGTTATTACTGAAAAAAAGAGAAAAGCAGTCCTTTATACCCACAAACTGGCCTGGCAATAAGAGTTAGACCTTGGTATTTCTAGGAGCTGGCCTGGCACTCACAGCTTGGTTGTGGTGTTCTTTTGCCAAAAATAAACTATTTCACAGAACATAAACATCAGATAATGTCTCTCTGTGACCATGATGAAGAATGTCACAAACAAGAACTCTCCATTCATCATGTCTCAACACAAACAAAAACATTGTCCAACCCCCCTGCTAAAAAAGACCAAAAATCCCATTGTCTGATTAACACTAGTAACCCTGCTTCTTCTCTACTAATTACAGATTCAGCCCCTCTTCATTCCTCCTACCTCTTAGTAAAAAATCATTAAGAGACTAATCCATAGAATTTCCACTTCTTCCTAATAATATGTAATCCAGTGCAAATCAAATCTTTAAATCCTTCCCCCAATTACTCAACATGACCAAATCTTATTATAAGTTTCTTCTAAAACCTCCTGAGATGTCTTGTGGTCCCTCGTGGTATGCTCTCTTCCTTGTGACAATGAGCCAATAAACAACCTTTTTTGACTATAGGTATGTCTCTGGTGGTGTTTGACAGATGGGCATCAACATTATAATCACTGATATATTTGGATTCATTTCTACTAATCTTATGAAACAGTTTCCATTTGTCCTGTTTATATATATGTATATACGTATCTTTCCCTCTTTTCTTGCCTTTTGAATTTCTTTTCTTTGTCTCATTCAATTTTCCTTTACTTCTAGGCACTCTTTGTCAATTCTTTAGTGTTTACCCTGTTCTTTAATGTTCATATTTAATGTATAAGATGTTATTTTCCAGTCTTTTATTTATAGTCTCTTCCCCCCAACACACACAAAGTAGGCATTGTTATTATAATACACTCCATATTTGCTGAGTTGTGTCTAAACATTTGTCATTATCTTTGCTCACCACTCATTTATTCAATACAGACCTTCCCTCTGGGTGCATGTATTTAAAGTACATTCTTTAACTTTGCTTTACAAAATGTCTTTGGTAGATTTTTTTTTTAATAATTATTATTTCTTGCTTACTCTTGTAAGACGTTTTACTTGGTATAGGATTATAGATTACTTTCATTTCTCTCAACACACTGAAGATACTCTTCAACTCTCTTGCAGCTTATTTTCTTGCAATAACGAGTCATCCTTCACACTAATTGTCATTTATTTACAGATAATTGGTCTTTTTTCTCTAGCTGTTCTTAACATTTTCTCTTTTTCTTTGATTTCTTTCAGTTTCACTTTAATGTGTCAAAGTCTGGATTGATTTCTTTATATTCATCTGGCTTGGAATATGCCAGACTTCCCAGATCTAAATGCTAGTGTCTTTCAAAAAGTCTGGAAATTGTCAGCCATTTTATCTTCGGATATTCCTTCTTCTCCATTTTGTTATTTTCCTGTAAAAACTATGAGTGTTTTAGATTTTCTGATACTTTCCTCCTTGTCCATCACCCTCCCTTTATATTTTCAATCTATTGACTATGTTCTGGATAACTTCTTCAGATCTCTTTTTGAGGACATTTTGTCTTCAGCTGTGTCAACTCTGCTGTTCAAACTATCCACTCAAGTTTAAAATTCAAATACATTTTCCATTTATAGTAGTTCCACTTTGTCATATGTGCTTGTTCTCTAATCATAATTTCAAACTGCTTTATTATTTTTAAATATATTTAAAATAGTTATTTTGAATTTTGTATCTGAATCCAATATCTGAATAATTTGTCATTCTGTATCTACTGCCTCTTATTTCTACTTCTTCTCATTCATGATACCTTTTGTCCTGATCTGTTTTTATGATGTTTGACTATAAAAGGACCTTTTACTTGGAACTTTATCTGTTGAATTCTTTGAAGCCTGAATTAACTTTGAGTTCCTCCAAAGATAATTTGCATTTGCTTCTGCCAAACATCTATAATCACTACCAATGAGACCACTTTAACCTAAATTCTGTATTTGGAATTTTTCACACCATAATGGTAGCATAAATTTAGACTGCAATCCTGCATAAGGCCTATAGAAGAATTCTTAGGGATATTTTTTCTCTCTCTATCCAGCATCCGAGTCCAAACGGGCAACTTACGTTCCTGTCTCTTTCTGCATGATGGGTTTATTTTTCTTTCATGCTTAAACTGAGGGTAGAGTTCTTTGCTTTCCCAGTTCTATATACGGATTTTCTAATGAGTTCTCTATCTTCATTTGGTTCAATAAAGTCATCAAAAGAAGCTTTAAGGTCTCGAGGGTGTTGATAAAAATTTTCATATCAAAAGCCCACATTGGCACTGGCTTAGTTCTCAGGGTTCTGTGGATTTCTTATTTTTGCGCCAGCTCAATAATATATTTTAAACTTAATTTATCCATAAGTTTAGCTCTTTGAAGTAGACAGTTTGTTCAGAATACCTAATCTGTCATACTGCTAGATTTAGAAACTCAATTTAATGTATCTAAACTTAAGTTTCCTCATTTGGAACCAAATTACACGATGTGTGTAAAAGGCAGCTGTCCAGCATTAAGCTATGGCTAGGACTCTTGGGTAGGGAATCTTACTGATGGGTTCAGATTGGCATCTCTCAAACTTTATTCTTTGGATGTTAGTGTCTTACACAATGTTGGTTGGCATTCTACCAGAAAAAGTGTTCCACTGACAAAAAATTGGCGAAATTCTTCATGTACCTTTCCCCTCTTGAGACACTTATGCATTTTAACCTAAGGAACATTCTGAGAAGTCCTATAATAAGAGACCTGATGAAATGTGTTTAACCAAATATTTTCAATCATACATTATCAAATAACCTATTTTTGCTGAAGAGCACCAGCATTCATAGAACATAGTTTGGAAAAAACTGGTAAGGAATATAAGCAAAACTTACATAGTAATGGAATATAATCATTAATCCATCTCCTCTTTGAAGAAACAAAATATAGTTTCTTCGCACAGAGGCATATCGTGTGAGAAAATAAATGTCATGGAAGAAGTGGTGCTATGGTATGTGCAGAAGTTCTGTGAACCACTGGAGGGATTACGGTTGTGCACTATTAAGACAATTTAGTGCTATTTATCTGTAGGTACTGCTATGGTGACAAAGGAAATCACATTGAAAAGTTAAGAAATAATTTAAGTCTAGAAAAAAACAGCAAACGGGCAAATAAAAAACTGTCTACGAAATTTGGACTGATGCACTTGTTTTACATAATCAAGTATTTCTTTATCTCCTTCTGCAGTGATCAAGAGCTTGGACTATGAACCTGGAAGACCTGGGTTTAGGTTCTGGCTCCATGTCTCACTTTACCTTCTGTCTGCCTGCCTCATCTCCACATCCATAAAATGGTCTAACACTTCCTTGTCCCATCTGCCCCTCAGGTTTTGTGATAATTAAAAGAGACATATAATAATCACATTTCCCCACCCCAGGGATGTCAAGGGTTCCCGATTTGAAGTAATCCACACAGGGCTAAATCATCAAAAAAATACTGGTGTCCTTTTACATAGGTGTGTAAAAGGGTGAGTCGGAGGAGGGGAGAAGGAATATAGCTGACAGGTGTCAACATCTCCTTTCATGCCATTTCTTCTGGGAAGAAGAAGTCAATCTTGAGTTTCTTTGAGTGTTTGTTGGGTAGAAACCATGGACAGGTGAGGGATTATAGAGAAGTGGCAGATAATCAGAGAGTAAGAAAAGCTAACCATGAGAAAATGGACAGGGTTTGAGGCAGGTTCCAAGAATAGAAAGATAGTCACTGCTCATCCTTATAGCACTAAAAAATCCTTCAGAGGGGAATGACTTTGTAGATTACAGAGGAGTAAGAGCTGACAACAGCCCTTATGCTGAGTGTCTTCAAGCAACCTTTGGGTTAGAAATTGAGTGTATTCATGGTGACCAATATGGAACGAAGGCCAAAGGAACCCAAAATAATATCCTAAATTCTTCTAGACTCCTTGCGAGTCAAGAAAGTCCAAATCATGGAAACTGGATAGTAAATTTCTGGCCATGCAGAAATTTGATTTTTAAAATTATGATAGCCCCACAAGTTGCTATGGAATATAATTCAAACCACCTACAAGAGTTGTAAACAAATTTGAATCAATTGTGAAAATTAGACTGAAAGAAGATTTCTAAACAGGAACAAGAGGAGCCAGAATACAATGTAATTAAATCTTCAACAGGTTTAACCTGCTATTTAAAACTGCATTTCTCAGATTGAGAAGTCAAGATGGCGGCATAGGCAGACTCTGAACTCACTTCCTCCCATGGACACAGCCAATTTACAACTAGTCGTGGAAAAATTGTCCCTGAGACAAAACTGAAAACTGAATAAGAGGAACTCCTGCAACAAAGAACAACCCTAATTGAGGTAGAAGAGGCAGAAACCCCCTGCTGGAGAGGAAAAACGGCGCCTTCACAAGCCGCAGTGCCTCACGGCTGCCAGGGAGCAGCCCGAAGGTACGCAGCCCTCCCTGGAGGAGCGAGGCCCTGTGCTGGGGAGCGCCCCCACTGGGGGCATTTTGTGGACTCAGCACAATCAAGATGAGTGGCATTATATCTGACTTTGCCTGCTACTGAAACATTGGGGAGTAACCACAGAAAAGCTGGTTCACAAAGAAACTAAAACCGGCTCTTAAAGGGCCCCTGGGCAAACTCACCTGTTTCAGAAAGCAAGCTAAAATCACCAGGAAGAAAGGTACACAGTGCTTTGGTGAAAAGAGACTCACCTGATAGGCCCTGAGTGCAACTCGGTGAGAGGTGAGACCTCTCCAGGGACTGGAACATTGGCGGCGGCCATGGTTGTGGCCTGGTGTGGGCGGTCTGACACAGATGCCATTGGAGTTCTCCTTGGGCCTTGCTAGCCCAGGGTCTGCCCCATCCACTAGAGCAGCAATTTAATCAGCTCAACCAGGACAGGCAGGCCACCCTAGAGACGAGCCCCACCCAACAACAAGCCCTCAGGCAACTTGTGGGCCTGCATAGATTGGAGATTGGATTCTCTGCAGCCTGGCAACTGAGCCCACTTCAGTGGGGCAGGGCGTGCACAAGGAGCGGGTGGAGAGTGTGGGGCGGTGGTGGAGTGTGTGGGGCTCCTGCCATGGAGAGACTGGGTCTGCTACAGAAGGTCGAGGAACACACACGGGGCAGGACTGTGTTGACTGTGTGTGGACCTGTGGGTGTCAGGGCTTGTCAGCTGCAGAAGACTTGTGCTTCTCAAAGACCCATATAGGGGGTTTGCCCCACCTTCCAAAGCCTGAAACAATTGGGTGCTCCTGTCCTTGAGGCCAGCCCCATCCAGCTGCAATCCTCAGAGAGCTGACAAGAGACCTAAAAGCTGGAGGCTTATAGCAATTGTAAGGCCCTGAGCCTAGCAACCTGCCACACTGGGGGCCTACTCACTTAAAAGAAATACTGCAACACAAATGTGGTATTAGAACTTACAGCCAACTGTGCTGGGGCTCCCCACACCTGATAAAGAGACTGAAGGGCCCACAACAATTACAAGCAGCTGAGCATTACAACAGCTAGCCAGGAGCATAACTCGGCCTCCCTGGGTGCCTACAGGGAGAGCAAACAGGCCACAACTGAAGGACACATGTAGCCCACAAATGGGTCACCCCTGGAACATTGAGAACTGAGGGAAGCACACTGTAGGCTTCCTAAGGCATCACTTACATAAGGTCACCTCTCCAAGAGCAGGAGGCTTAGCTGACTTACCTAATATGTAGACACAAGCACAGCAAGAGGGGCAAAATGAGGAGGCAAAGGAATATATTCCAAGTAAGGGAACAGGACAAAACCCCAAAAAAGGAACTAAATGAAACAGAAATGAGCAACCTACCCAACAGAGAGTTCAAACAAAGAGTGTTAAGGATGCTCACTGATCTGGGGAGAAGAATAGACAAACTCAGTGAGAATGTCAACAAAGAAATGGAAGATATAAAAAAGAACCAATCAGAAATGAAGAATACAATACTGGAAATGAAAAATTCACTAGAGGAACTCAAAAGCAGAGTAGAGGATACAGAAGAACAGATCTATGAGCTGGACGAAAGACTAGAAGAAATTACCCAAGCTGAACAGGTAAAAGAGAAAAGAATTAAAAAGAGTGAGGACAGTCTAAGGGACCTCTGGGACAACATCAAGCACACTAACATCCGTGTTATAGGTGTCCAGGAAGGAGAAGAGCGAGACAAAGGGGCAGAGAATCTATTTCAAGAAATAATAGATGAAAACTTCCCTAACCTAAGGAAGGAAACAGACATCCAGGTACAGGAAGCACAGAGAGCCCCAAACAAGATAAACCCAAAGAGGCCCACACCAAGATACATCATAATCAAAATGTCCAGAATTAAAGATAAAGAGAGAATCCTAAAAGCCGCAAGAGAAAGTCAAGTTACATACAAAGGAAATCCCATAAGACTATCAGCTGACTTCTCAGCAGAAACCTTACAGGCTAGAAGAGAGTGGCATGATATATTTAAAGTACTAAAAGGAAAAAACATACAGCCAACAATACTCTACCCAGCAGGGTTATCATTCAAAATGGAAGGAGAGATCAAAAACTTCCTAGACAAGCAAAAATTAAAGGAGTTTGTCACCGAGAAACCAGTGCTACAAGAAATGTTAAAGGGACTGATTTAAGGGGAAAAGAGAAGACCGCAAATAGGAAAAATTGTCTATTTCCATGATAAGAGGGTAATGGATACAAACGCACAAAAAAGAGGTTAGATATGACATCAAAAACATAAAAGGAGGGAGGAGGGGAGTTAAAGACTAGAGCTTTCAGACAGAGGTCAAACTAAAGTGACCATCAATTCTATACGGAAGAAGAAACAGAGAAGGACTACTAAAACACTGAGAAAAAAAAAGTTAAAAAATGGCAGTAAGTACATACTTATCAATAGCTACTTTAAACGTCAATGGACTAAATGCTCCAATTAAAAGGCATAGGGTGGCTGATTGGATGAAAAAACAAGACCCATATATATGCTGCATACAAGAGACACACTTCAGACCTAAAGACACTCACAAACTGAAAGTGAAGGGATGGAAAAAGATAGTCCACAAAAATGGCAATGAAAAGAAAGCTGGGGTAGCAGTACTCATATCAGACAAAATAGACTTTAAAACAAAAACTGTAAAAAGAGACCAAGAAAGGTATTACATAATGATCAAGGGAACAATCCAACAAGAGGATATAACACTTGTAAATATCTACGCACCCAATGTAGGTGCACCTAAAGATATAAAGCAATTATTAACAGACATAAAAACATAGACAGGAACACAATAATAGTAGGAAACTTTAACACTCCACTTACAGCAACGGATAGATCATCCAAACAGAAGATCAATAAGGAAACATTGGCCTTAAATGACACACTAGAACAGATGGATCTAGTTGATATATGCAGAGCATTCCATCTAAAAACCGAAGAATACACATTCTTTGAAATGCACATGGAACATTCTCCAGGATTGATCACATATTAGGCCACAAAACAAGTCTCCATAAATTTAAGAAGATTGAAATAATACCAAGCATCTTTTCTGACCACTATGGTATGAAACTAGAAATCAACTATAGGAAGAAAATCAGAAAAGCCACAAATACGTGGAGATTAAACAAAATGCTACTGAACAACGACTGGGTCAACGAAGAAATCAAAGAAAAAATCAAAAAATACCTGGAGACAAATGAAAATGAAAATACGACAGGCCAGAATTTATGGGATACAGCAAAAGCGGTTCTAAGAGGGAAGTTTATAGCAATACAGGCCTATCTCAACCAACAAGAAAAATCGCAAATAGACAATCTAACAATGCACCTAAAGGAACTGGAAAAAGGAGAACAAACAAAGCCCAAAATCAGGAGAAGAAGGGAAATAATAAAAATCAGAGCAGAAATAAATGAAATATAGACTAAAAAAAAAATAGAAAAAATTAATAAAACCAAGAGCTGGTTATTTGAAAAGATCAACAAAATTGACAAACCTTTAGCTAGACTCACCAAGAAAAAAAGAGAGAAGACACAAATAAGTAAAATCAGAAATGAAAGAGGAGAAATTACAACAGACACTTCAGAAATACAAAAGAGTATAAGAGAATACTATGAAAATCTATATGCCAACCAATTCGACAATCTGGAAGAAATGGATAAATTCTTAGAATCATACAACCTTCCAAAACTGGATCAGGAAGAAGTAGAGAATTTGAATAGACCAATCACCAGTAAGGAGATCGAAACAGTAATAACAAACCTCCCCAAAAATAAAAGTCCAGGACCAGACGGCTTCCCTGGTGAATTCTGCCAAACATTTAAAGAATACTAAATACCTATCCTTTTCAAACTCTTCCAAAAATTTGAGGAGGGGGGTAGGCTCCCTAACTCATTCTATGAAGCTGACATCACCCTGATACCAAAACCAGACAAGGACAACACAGAAAAAAAAGAAAATTACAGGCCACTATCACTGATGAACATAGATGCAAAAACCCTCAACAAAATACTAGCAAATCGCATACAACAATACGTTAAAAAGATTATACACCATCATCAAGTGGAATTTATTCCAGGTATGCAGGGATGGTTTAACATTCGCAAATCAATCAACGTAATACACCACATTAATAAAATGAAGAATAAAAATCACATGATCATCTCAATAGATGCAGAGAAAGTATTTGACAAGATACAGCATCCATTTATGCAAAAACTCTGAATAAAATGGGTATAGAAGGAAAGTACTTCAACATAATAAAGGCCATATATGACAAACCCACAGCTAATATCATCCTCAATGGTGAAAAACTGAAACCTATCCTTCTAAGAACAGGAACCAGACAAAGATGCCCACTGTCTCCACTCCTATTTAACATAGTATTGGAAGTCCTAGCCAGAGCAATCAGGCAAGAGAAAGAAATAAAAGGGATCCAAATTGGAAAGGAAGAAGTGAAACTGTCACTATTTGAAGATGGCATGATTTTATATATAGAAAACCCTAAAGAATCCACCAGAAAACTTTTAGAAGTAATAAACGAATATGGTAAAGTTGTAGGATACAAAATCAACATACAAAAATCAGTTGCATTTCTATACACTAACAACGCAGTAGCAGAAAGAGAAATTAAGAACACTATCCCATTTCCAACTGCAACAAAAAGAATAAATTCCTAGGAATAAACTTAACCAAAGAGGTGAAAGAGCTGTACACAGAAAACTATAAAACATTGCTGAAATAAATTGAAGAAGACACAAAGAAATGGAAAGATATTCCATACGCTTGGATTGGAAGCATTAACATAGTTAAGATGTCCATACTTCCTAAAACAATCTATAGATTCAATGCAATCTCTATCAAAGTTCCAACAACATTTTTCACAGAAATACAACAAGGAGTCCTAAAATTTATATGGAACAACAAAAGACCCCGAATAGCTAAAGGAATCCTGAGAACAAAGAACAAAGCTGGAGGTGTCAAACTCCCTGATTTCAAAATATACTACAAAGCTATAGTAACCAAAACAGCATGGTACTGGCACAAAAACAGACACACAGATCAATGGTATAGAATCGAAAGCCCAGAAATAAACCCACACATCTATGGACAGCTAATCTTTGACAAAGGAGCCAAGAACATACAACGGAGAAAAGAAAATCTCTTCAACAAATGGTGTTGAGAAAACTGTATAGCCACATGCAAAAAAATGAAAGTAGACCCTTACCTTACACCATACACAAAAATTAACTCCAAATGGATTAAAGACTTGAATGTAAGACCTGAAACTATGAAACTTCTAGAAGAAAACATAGGCAGTACGCTCTTTGACATTGGTCTTAGCAACATATTTTCAAGCACCATGTCTGACTGGGCAAGAGAAATAATGGAAAAAATAAACAAATGGGACTACATCAAACTAAAAAACTTCTGCACAGCAAAGGAAACCATCAACAAAACAAAAATACAACCCAACAATTGGGAGAAGATATTTGCAAACCATACATCTGATAAGGGCTTAATCTCCAAAATATATAAAGAACTCATGCATCTCAACAACAAAAAAAGTAACAACCCAATTAAAAAATGGGCAAAAGACCTGAACAGACATTTCTCCAAAGAAGATATACAGATGGCCAACAGGCACATGAAAAGATGTTCAAAATCATTAACTATCAAGGAAATGCAAATCAAAACTACAATGAGATATCACCTCACGCCCGTCAGAATGGCTATAATTAACAAGACAGGAAACAACAAGTGTTGGAGAGAAGCTAACTTCACACACTGCTGGTGGGAGTGCAAACTGGTCCAGCCACTATGGAAAACAGTATGGAGATTCCTCAAAAAATCAAGGATAGAACTACCATATGATCCAGCTATTCCACTGCTGGGTATTTATCCAAAGAACTTGAAAACACCAATGCCTAAAGATACATGCACCCCTGTGTTCATTGCAGCGTTATTCACAATAGCCAAGACTTGGAAGCCACCAAAGTGCGCATCAAAGGATAAAGAATATGTGGTATATATACACAATGGAATACTACTCCGCCATAAGAAACAATGAAATCCAGACATTTGTGACAAGATGGATGGACATTGAAGGTATTATGCAAAGTGAAATAAATCAGAGAGAGAAGGTCAAATACCGTATGATTTCCTTCATTAAGTAGTAGATAATAACAACAATAAACAAACACATAGAGCTGGAAAAAAAATAATAAAGCTGCATTTCTCCTCCCTACCCCCTTTCCCTTCCTTTTTAGTTTTTTTCTTTCTCACACTGCTTATCACTTTCCAACATCCTATACAATTCACTAACTCAATATATTTATTGTTTGTCTTCCCAATTAGAAGTAAGCTACATAGGGGCAGGGATTTTTGTCTATTTTTCCATCAATGTACCCCCAATGCCTAGATTGGCTAATATTTGGCAAGATCTCAGTAAACATTTGATGAATAAATAAATTATTTCTTAGGAATAGAACTTCACAGTTTGTGAGACAAAGGGAGCATCTAGCTTTGTTTTCCAGATAAATAAAACATCCAAGCTGGTTTTAGGCACAAGCAGTAGGATTTGCTCCTCTTATGTCAATTTATGTGAATGCAATAAAATTCCTCAGCAGTGTTAATAAAAACCCCAGGTAAATGAAACAAAACAAAAACAGAAACAATACCTTCCCAGTTTTCTCCTTCACATTTCACACTGTTAACACAGTAAATCTTCTGTAGCTGAGATTTCATGAAAAAGTGAGAAAGAAGGGGCAAATAATCCTGCCAAACTAAACAAACGTAAATAGCTTAGCAAACTTTTATTTTCATCTACTATGTGTCAAGCTAAATTGAGCTCTGTGTATTATTTTAATTAAAAATAATTCTCTTGGGGCCGGCCCGGTGGCGCAAGCGGTTGGGTGCGCGCGCTCCGCTGCGGCGGCCCGGGGTTCGCTGGTTCGGATCCCGGGCGCGCACCGACGCACTGCTTGGTAGGCCATGCTGTGGCGGCGTCCCATGTAGAGTGGAGGAAGATAGGCACGGATGTTGGCCCAGGGCCGTCTTCCTCAGCAAAAAAGGAGGAGGATTGGCGGGTGTTAGCTCAGGGCTGATCTCCTCACAAAAAAAAAAAAAAAAAAAAAATAATTCTCTTGAGTGCAAATGAGAAAGAAAAATGTAATCATTGGCCAACCTATAAATTACTTTAAATAATGTTTCTGGAACTTCAATGCTGATGGCATATTCTGTTTCTTAATAGTCCCTTATTTCACAGAAAATTATTCTTTGACCATTTGCTTAATTTGCCACACGGTACTCATTGACATATTTAGATCAAATGGTATTGAGTAGAACATGAACTTTGATCTTTTCTCAGTTATTTTAGTTATATTTCTTCTGTGGCAAGTTATAGCTTTAAGAAAATACTACTGTTTTTCCCCAACATTTTTTCCTATAAGACACATACTATACACTCACACACATACCAATCTGGATAATGTGTGTTTTCTACCCAATTTTATATTCACAGGTAATTAAGCACTGTGAGATTTTAGCTTGCCATTGTTCGCAGCCATCTGCTGAAAACAGTTATTTACAAAAAAAAAATTATTGGCATTCTTTTAATTGGTGCTTTTAAGAAAAACTTTAAACCTGCAATTTTGAATTATAGAGCCTCTAAAACTCAAATAGTTAAATGATTCTACATTGTATGCTTCCCTGAGTGCTGGAGGAGGAGGGAGAGGTGGCAAAAACTGCCTGAGAAAAAATTAATTCTAAATCAAGTGTTTCAAAACTTCAAAAGATGGAAATAAAATGATTACAAAATAACTTCCAAATGTCTGACAAGCTATACAGCTTAAAATATTAAATAGTATTAAGTGTTTCTCACAGTCTGAGATTACTGTGCTCACAGTAGCTCTATAAAATAAAATTGATGCTGTGGAATAGTCTAATTCATATGTGCTATTTTATATTTGGCTGCATGGTTGTAGTTAATTAATCAATTGACAAGAGTGATCTTAGAAAATAGAAAACATACTTCATTGAAAAGACTGAGGTGACAGAACAACATATATTTATTACTGCCTTATATATACAAATTCTTTCTGAAGTCAGTTTTTTAACTGTGACTACTGTTAATTACCATCTTTATTCAAAGTTGAGCATCTTGCAATTATAACCTCACTAATTCTGTTTGTACTAAATTCAATCCAGAAGGAAGAGGACCCCTCCTTCAGACTGAAGGATTCAATGCTTTTCTCAAATATCACTTGAAGAAATAAATTCCAGGGGCCAGCCCAGTGGCACTAGTCGTTAAGTGCGCACGCTCTGCTGTGGCGGCCCAGAGTTCGCAGGTTGGGATCCCGGGCGTGCACCGACGCACCATTTGGCAAGCCATGCTGTGGTGGCGTCCCATATAAAGTGGAGGAAGATGGGCACAGATTTAGCCCAGGGTCAATCTTCCTCAGCAAAAAAAAAAAAAAAAAGAGGAAGATTGACAGATGTTAGCACAGGGCTGATCTTCCTCACCAAAAAAAAAAAAATTAAGAAATAAATTCCAATTTATACTTAACAAAATTAGCCACTCTTTAAATGAGAAATATGTATAAAGACAGTTGACTGAGAAATTACCAAATTTTGAGAGCTTAAATTTGATAAATCTCTTTGGAACAGGAAAATAAAATCAATTTACACTGAATAAAACAGATGAGAGTGATAGAGAGCTGGAGGTGTTAATTTAGGAGTGCTCGTGCAATTTACTTCTCTAAGAATTAGAAAGTTTACTAACTCGTAATCATTTTTGAAATCGAGGTTATGTCTACTTTGCAAGAAAATAATACGTTTTGTCTTGTCTTGCTAATAGTGATGATGTTGGAATTGAGATGACTTATTCAACATTTTGCCTGTTTCTCCTTGTGACTAATGTAGCATACATGTAAGCAGATATGTAGGGGTGAAACAAACTGAAATCTTCATAGAGAAAGTCTAAAACTTGATTTTTTCTTCAGTTTTTTTTAACCTCTTTATCAATAATCTTGTATCCAATCCTCTGTCATGACATCCTCGACCAATAACTGTACCCTTCCACAATTTCAGTTTCAATCATCCATTCTCTAACCACTACCTCCAATCTTTCCAGCTTACTTCCTTTTATTTGTTTATTTTATTATTTTTTGCAATTATTTTATTGGGGTCATATTAGCTTATAACATTATGTACATTTCAGTTGTACATTATTATATTTCAGCTTCTGTATGTACTGCATCATGTTCACCACCAATAGACTAGTTTTCATCCGTCATCATACATATGTGCCCCTTTACACCTTTTGCCCTCCCCCCACCCCCTTTTCTCTGGTAACCACCAATCTGTTCTCCTTATCTATGTGTTTGCTGGTTGGTTTATTTTCCACATATAAGTGAAATCATATGGTATTTGTCTTTCTCTGTCTGCCAACTTCACTTAACACAATACCCTCAAGGTCCATCCATGTTGTCACAAATGGCACGATTTTGTCTTTTTTTATGGCTGAGTAGTATTCCCTTGTATATATATATACCACATCTTCTTTACCTATTCATCTGTTG
Source organism: Diceros bicornis minor (assembly GCF_020826845.1). Lineage (NCBI taxonomy): Eukaryota > Metazoa > Chordata > Mammalia > Perissodactyla > Rhinocerotidae > Diceros > Diceros bicornis. The sequence continues at coordinate 33,335,673 of NC_080768.1, forward strand.
ATGGGCACTTGGGTTGCTTCCATGTCTGTTTATAACTCAACTCACAATGGCTTCTAAGACTGTTCTGATCCACACTACATTTCAGATACCATCTCCCTCTATTCTACCATTAGATTCACTCTGTGTCAAGTCAAATAGCCTGCTTGCTTTACTCAGACATGCCAGGCTCCCTCCATAAGATCGTTGTAATTGGTGCTCTTCTTTCTGAATTGCTTGTACTCCAGATATCCCCATGGCTCATGAATAAGTTATCTATTACTCCACAATTTAGCAGCTGAAAACAGTCAACATTTATGATTTTGCATAATTTCTGAGTATCAAGAATCTGAGAGTGGTGTAGAATCTGGGAGAAGGTGGTTCTGTCTCAGAGTCTTTTGTGAGGTTGCAGTCAAGGTGTTGGCCAGGGTTGTAGCCTCTGAACACTTGACTAGGGCTGAAGGATCTGCTTCCAGATCTCATTGGCAGGAGGTTTCAGTACCTCCTCACATAGCCGCTTGATAGGGTTGTTCACGACAGTCTGGATCCTAGGAATCTCTGAGTCCAGACTATGCTCAAGAGGAGAGAAATTAAACTTCATCCATTTAAGGAGGAAGGAATATTAAAGAATTTGTTGATATATTTTTAAAATCATCTGAGCTCATCGCCCACATCCTTCAAGTTTCTACTCCAATGCCACCTTATCAGCAAGAGATTTCCTGTCCACATTATGTAAAATAGGAAGACTTTCCTCTAGGTACTTCCCTTGCCCGGTTTTATTTGCCTCTATAATGTTTATTACCATCTAAAATATTAAATGTTTATTTCATTATTTGTTTGTATTATGTCTCCTCCAACCCCCAGAATACCAGCTTCAACAGGAGAGGACATTTATGTACTTTGTTTACCGCTGTATCCCCAGCACTTAGAACAGTGCCTGGCATATAATGGGCAAAATCAATAAATATCTGAATGATATTAATGAATGAATAATAAAGGAACATATGCTCTTCTTAGATATTCTGATGGCAATATTGTTAGGGAAAGATTGTAACTGGCTTTCATTTGGCTCAACCTAAGCTTCTTGTGTTCATTCTTTGGTGCAGAAAATCCCTAAGAGGTCAGGAAATTTGTCTTTGTATTATTCAGGAGTACATACAATTACCAGATCCAGGCTTTCCCTCAGGCTGCAAATAGAGCGTTTCAAGTCATTACACACAAAGTGAAGAACAAACCTGAAGGGCGAGTGAACAGCTTCTGCCCAAGGATCCTGGGTTCCTTGATGACCTGACTTCTTATGCTTTCCACTAGCACATCTGTTCAGACAATTGAAATCTGCTGATTTTTTTTTCCTCTGAATTCCTCCTTTATATGAATGAATTTCTTTCCCATTCTTCCTCCATCAAATTTCTAACCTCATCTACCCCTCCAGACTCAATATCTCACCTGAGTAGCCTACCATAGCTGCCTGGTTCTTAAAGCACTAAATAACTTGGTGACCCATGATATCTGAGAGACTTCAAATCCTGAGTCCACCTGCTCAGGCCTTCTTTGCTCTTACCTATGCCACAAGTTCATACACAATAAGCATCTCAAAGTCAAAGGCAATGTTAAATACTGCTATGTGCTTATTACGTTGGCCTGTTATTATAAAACTTCCTTCCAAGTAAATAAAAGGGAAGACCTAGAGAGTTTACATTATAGTGCCACAAATAGGAAGAAACATATTAAATTGGATCATGGAACTGTGGAAAGCAGTATCATTTTTGCCCTTTTTCTCAAATATAATAGTGACACAGCTTTCAACTGGGCTGTACAATCAATTTGTCCATGAAGATATTTTTCCTGGCCTATGACGTTGTTTAGAAAGTAACTTAAGAACTAAATACATTAATGCTTTAAAAAAGAAAAAAGAAATGGACAGTAGACATGTTCTCACTTTAAAAAGCTATTCCTAAAGTGCAATCCTTTGGAAAAATTCTCAGAGTGTGAATGGTCTGTATATCCAGTTTTAGATAATTCAGTTGTGAAGTTCTTAATAGACCAAATTTCTAAAATGGAATATTATTTGCCTATTATTGTGATTGAAATCTGGTGGTTCTGTTACCAAACCAAAGTGGATTTGCTTCCTGGTGAGTTAAAATCAGACTCTCCACCAGAAGTAGTTGTCACACAAAGTAGAGTTTATTTGCAGCAAATAGGAGACCACACAGAATCATTTCCAAAGTCATGGATCTCCCAGATCATGGAACAATGGGGGCCTTTTTTTTCAAATGGGGAACGAATATTCAAAAGGGAGAGGTGCATATTTGCTTGCTCAGGCTCAGTTGGAAAACGTGCTTCCACATACCCACATGTTAAGCAAAGAGTGACTTTAGGTCATCTCTCAGCTCATCTGAGCAGGTGCTCCTCTTGTGATGGGGCTCCATCTGGTTCAGGGTGGTTGATGATTGCATCTTTTAATATACCAAAAGAGAAAAAGAAAAACAATTTGGAGAAACAGTTAAATGCTTCCTAATCCTCCCTTGAGTTCCTTGGGTCAATTAGTCTGTGACAGTTCTGGTAAGGGCTTGCAGATTTAAACTTTCCACTCTAGCTATTTAGCTCATATTCAAGGGATCTTCTCCCTACCAGGATTTCGTGAGAACATAACATCTTATATGATCACCCATCTAATTCTTCTTTTCTAACTATGTGGATGACTAGATAGTGTGTGAATTTCTCCAGTAATGGAGAATTCATTATCTTCTGAGGCAACCCAGAACATCTTTGAAGATATCTAACTATTAATTTTTTGCTTATTTTGGCATAAAATTTATCTCACTTTGCTTTGACTCATTCATTGTTCCTAATTCTCTCTCTTGAGACCAAAGGAAAAAAAATCACAGCAAATCTCTCTTCCATATAAAGGCTTTTGAAATATTGTTCCTATTCATATCCCAAATATATTTTCCTTTAGTATTTCCTATTCTTCCTCATATGACTCGGTTTTCCTTCCTCATGGATGGCCTCTGAATGAACTCTAGTTGTACATGCCTACGTTATTTTTCTCCTGCTGCCCTAAAAAAAAATCACAATGTAAGTGGCTTAAAAAGAACACAAATTTATTTTCTTAAGTTTCTATAGTTCAGAAGTCTGAAATGGATCTCACTGGGCTAAAATTGAGATGCAGCAGGGCTATTTCTGGAGGCTTTAAAGGAGAATCCATTTTCTTGCCCTTTCCAGTTTCTGGAGGGCACCCACATTCCTTCTTCCTCCATCTCTAAAAGCCGGTAATAGTGGTTTGAGTTTTTCTGGAAAGAAAAAAGTTATCAGCTGGTCTGAAATCCATCTTTCCTAACATGGGAACTTCTAGAAAGTGAAAACAATGAACAAAGCAAAATAAACTAGTCTAATTTCCTTATAAACATGCTAATTGGACCTGTTGATAGTATTTACTTGAAAAATGTCTTTATCTATAGGATGCTTTTAGCAGGATACCTGGTCAGCTAGGATTAGTATGGTAAATCTATAGATTTACGGGGCAGGACTCTCTGGAAAATGTGATCAACTTTGTAGTTACGTGAGACTAAAATGGAAAGGTTGCATGCTTGAAACAGCTACCTTTGCAGAACCATGTACACACACACACACCTCTCTTAGAGACCTTAGGTGTTAAATTTGTACCAGGGACCCCTTGGATCTTGGAAAAAATTGGGTGCATCTAAATGTGGAAGGAAGGACTGTAGAATTGTCTTGAGGATCACAGACCTTTCTTTGTTCTACCTATATCTCTTGATTATATGTATCCTTGAAACTATTAGTAAAGTTTGATATGGGGTAAGATCTCTGATTCTTTTCAGCATGATAATCTGACTATTGTGTTATCTTGGATATTTGGGCCAAAGGAAGAATCTCTGAGTGTGGAATTTCAGATATTAAGATTTATTCTTAGTACCATGCAAAGTGTGTAATGCAAATTACTGTCATCCTTTCTCTATACTTGAAACTTGGTTCTGGTCTATAATAAGACCAAGAAATGTTTATGGGTATCACTAAATATTACTCTCAGTTCCAAGATGAGAAGTAAATAGATGGAAATGAAAGGAGAAAAAGATAAAAGTGAAGGAGATAATAACAAAAAAGGAAAAGGAAGGGAAAAAAATGAAGAGGGAGGGAGAAAAAAGAGCTGCTTATGTTGGGGATAGTAGGGTCTTCTCAGGAATTGCTACAGGGCTGTTTGACTTCAGCTCATAGGGTGTACACTGCTGATTGAGAGCAGAAATACTTAATGCCAACATGCCTAGTTTCTCATGAGCCATCAAATTGAAGCCAATTGATGTAAGGAAAATAGGTTACTCAAAGAGATTGCATGAAATTATTTCAAAAGTTGGAAAATAAACTGCCTTGAACTAATGTGAAAAATAACAGTAAAGAAAGTGAAATAAGTCTGAGGGAGAAGGTCAAATACCGTATGATTTCCTTCATTAAGTAGTAGATAACAACAACAATAAACAAACACATAGAGACAGAGATTGGATTGGTGGTTACCAGAGGGGAATGGGGGAGGGTGGAGGACGAAAGGGATAATTCGGCACATGTGTGTGGTGAGGGATTGTAATTAGTATTTGTGTGGTGAACATGATGTAATCTATGCAGAAATAGAAGTATAATGATGTACACCTGAAATTTATACAATGTTATAAACCAATGTTACTGCAGTAAACAAAAAATTAAAAAACAAAAAAGAAAGATGGATAGAAATGAATCTAACATTTAGTTCTGGTCACCAAACATATAAAAGTATAAAAATGGACCTGCAGAACATAATTAGAAGATTCAATTGTGTGTCAGATCAAAACAGAGTGGATTACTTTAGAGGTGAAACAGGGGGAAAATACATGAATGGTTTTCATAAGGAAGAAAACTTGTCGTGTAAATACAAGTGGTACCTAGTGGTGAAGAGGTCAGGGAGACAGATTCTGTGTCCAGACGGGAAAAAATATTTTGACAAAAAGTAACATATAAGGGGGCTGGCCCCGTGGCGTAGCGGTTAAGTGTGCGCACTCCGCTGCTGGTGGCCCAGGTTCGGATCCCGGGTGCACACCAACACACCGTTTGTTAGGCCATGATGTGGCGGCCTCCCACATAAAGTGGAGGAAGATAGGCATGCATGTTAGCTCGGGGCCAGTCTTCCTCAGCAAAAAGAGGAGGATTGGCATGGATGTTAGCTCAGAACTGATCCTCCTCACAAAAAAAATATATATATATATATAAAGATTGAAGAGAATATCTCCAAGGGGGTGATTTCCTTGACATTTTATGACTCTTAGCAGAGATGCTATACGTTAAGTATCAGAAGAATGATAGAATATTATACAAATTGTTTACTTCTAATTTAGAATATGTATTATTTAACTGCACCAAAATAGATATCTTATGTTCTCTGGTGGCTCCCATTTAACTCAGCATAACATTTGAAACTCTCACCATGATCAACATGGTCTCTAAGATCTGGCCACTTGTTATTCTTCAACTTCATTTCCTGCCACTCCCCCTCATTCACTCTGACCCAGTCATATAGGGCCTAAAGTAAATTTTTTAATATGTCTGCTTTTTCACTTTCTGTTCCTTTTTCTTGGAACATTATGCCCCCAGATGTCCATATCCACATGGCTCACTTCTTCACTTCATTCAGGTCTCTCCTCAAACGTCACTTCATCGAAAGGTTTCCATGACCATGTTATTTAAAATAACACCTCCTTCTTTACCTTCTTATTCTGTTTTATATATTTTTATGAATGTTATCACCATCTTACATTCATATTTATTTACGTATTATCTATCTCCTCCATCTAGAATGTAAGTTCTGTAACAGCAAGGAGTATGATTTGATTACTGTTATATCTCCAGAGCTTAAACTAATAACCTGATACATACATACTGTCAGATCAAGAAATCTACGCAACCATGTTTGGCATTCTCAAAAGAGCATCTAAAGATAATTTGGTTATTCAATACTTCATGATAAAAAAGGGTAAGTATGTGTGTGTGTGTGTGTGTGTGTGTGTGTGTGTATGGCATATATGTATGTCTAAACCTCTAGCATCCACTTTACTTTTGGCTCATTTGGTCTATCAGGGAGATGTGTGCAGGATATGGCTAGAGACAGAGGGAACTGAGTATAGTGGCACAGATATCATTATTCCCTTTCTGAAGCTCACACTTGGGATATTATCCCATGACAAAAAGAATTATAACCATTTCAAGTAAATATAATGTATCCCATGGTCATCTCAGAAAAGAAAAAAAAAGACAAATGTCAGTGATAGTTTTGAATGATTCACGTAAACTCTTGCTGTATGGATTTACTTCAGTGGAACTTTCTAATGTCCACAGGCTAGGCTAAAACTAAACATAGCTCAAAGACTCATTATATATTTCACACTGCTCAAAGTGTCACTAAGTTTTGTCTAGTATATCCCTCCACTACCTGGAAAATGATGAGGTGCACCTGTTACTGCAAACTCCCATTTTATAGGTGGGGAAATGGAGGCTAAGTGGCTTGCTCAATTTCAAATAGCAAGTTAAACCAGGCTTTGGTCATCATGCTTCATTACCTTTTGTTTGTAGACTTTTCATGTACAATTCTGAACTATAGAAATTGCAGTAACTTGAATATATTTAGAGATGTTTCCATAGGAATTCTTCCCCTTCCATTTGTTACATCCTCAAACTAGCAGCTTCATAATATGCAAACCCTGGAAATCACAAGCTTCAGAACAAGCTTTTATCACTCTGATGGCAGCTGGAGACTCAGTGTATGTCAGCCTTTTCTGAGAACAACTGCTTGTCCAGACAGCCTAACGAATACAAAGGCAGCAGGAGCTCACTCCAGAAATAGAGGAGGAGTTCCCAGGACTCTATCAGGATAACTCATTCTCAAGAAAGATGCCTGAAAATCAGGAGAGTAGAATCACAGATAGAACATAATATATTAGAGCTAAAAATGGCTTAGAGACTAGGTAGATCAGTCCCTTCACTTCACAGATGAAGAACGGAGGTCTTGGAGTAAAAACGACTTTAAATTAAGAGACAGATTTGGCTACAAAATACAGCCCTTAATGTCTATTTTTCCTCTTTGATGACAGTACAGACACTACAGGGATGAAAGGGAAATTAAAACTTTGTTCACAGGTGACATAATTGTCCATGTAGAAAATCTGAAAGAATCAACAATAAACCTCCTGGAACTAATAAGTGAATATAGCAATGTTGCAAGATACAAAGTTAATATACAAAAGTCAATTATTTTCCTACATGTCAGCAATAAACAAATGGAATTTGAAATTAAAACATAACACCATTTACATTAGCACCTGAAAAAAATTAAATACTTAGGAATAAATCTAACAAAATATGTATAAGATCTATATGAGGAAAATTATAAAATTCTGATGAGAGAAATCAAAGAACTAAATAAGTGGAGAGAGATTCCATATTTATGGATAGGAAGACTCAATATTGTTAAGATGTCAGTTCTTCTCAACTTGATCTGTAGATTCAACACAATCCCAATCAAAATCCCAGCAAGTCATTTTGTGGATGTTGACAAACTGATTCTAAACTTTATAGAGAGAGGCAAAAGATCTAGAATAGACAACACAATATTTAAGGAGAAGAACAAATTCAAAAGACTGACACTACCTAACCTCAAGACTTACTATAGTAATCAAGACAGTGGGACATTGTGAAAGAACAGACAAATAGATTAATGGAACAGAATAGAGAGTCCAGAAATAATCCCACATAAATATAACCAACTGAGCTTTGATAAAGGAACAAAGACCATACAATGGAGCAAAGATAGTCTTTTCAACAAATGATGTTGGAACAACTAGGCATCCACATGCAAAAAAAATGAATATAGGCACAGACCTTACATCCTTAACAAAAATGAGCTCAACATGGATCATAGACCTGAATGTAAAACCCTAGAACATAATACAGGAGAAAATCTCGATGATCTTGGGCATGGCAATTAATTTTTAGACACAACACCGAAGGCACAATCCATTAAAAAAAGAATTGATAAGCTGGACTTCATTAAAATTAAAACCTTTGCTCTTTTGTCAAAAACAATGAGAAAACAAGTTTCTGTCAAAGGATGAGAATACAAGCCACAGACTGGGAGAAAATATTTGCATAAAAAATATTTGATAAAAGACTGTTACCCAAAATATACAAAGAAGTCTTAAAACTCAACAATAAGAAAACAAACAACCTGATTAAAGAATGAACACACACATGACCAAAGAAGACAGACAGGTGGAAAATAAGCATATGAAAAGATATTCCACATCATATGTCATTAGGCAATTACAACTTAAAACAACAGTGAGATACTATTACACACCTATTAGAATGGCCAAAATCCAGAACACCGACAACATCAAATGCTGACAAGGATGTGGAGCAACAGGAACTCTCATACATTGTTGGTAGGGATTCAAATGGTACAACCACTTTGGAAGACACTTTGTCAGTTTCTTACAAAACGAAATGTACTCTTACTGTATTCCATAATTCCATAATTCCACTCCTTGGTATTGACTCAAGTTGAAAACTTATGTCCACACAAAACCTGCACATAGATGTTTATAGCAGCTTTATTCATAATTGCCAAAACTTGGAAACAGCCAATATGTACTTCAGTAGGTAAATGTATAAATAAACTGTGGTACATCCAGACAATGGAATATTATTCAATGTTGAAAAGAAACAAGCTATCAAGCCATGAAAAGACATGGAGGAACCTTAAATGCATATTGTTAAGTAAAAGAAGTCAATCTGAAAAGGCTACATACTATATGATTCCAACTGTATGACATTCTGGGAAAGGCACAACTATGGAGACAGTAAAATGATTAGTGGTTGCCAGGAGTTATGGGGGAGGGAGGCATGAATAGGCAGAGCACAGAAGATTTTTAGGACAGTGAAACTACTCTGCATGATACTATAATGGTGGATACATGTCACTATAAATTTGTCCAAACTCACAGAATGTACATTTTACGAGTGAACCCTAATGTAAACTATGGACTTTAAGTGATAATGACAGGTCACTGCAGGTTCGTCGATTGTAACAAATGTAGCACTCTGATGTAAGATGTTGATATTGGGTAGGCTGTGTGCATATGTGAGAGCAGAAGAGTATGTGTGAAATCCCTATACCTTCCACACAATTTTTCTGTGAATGTAAAACTACTTTAAAAAATAAAGTCTATTTTTTAAAAACTACGAAAATGTAGAGAAATATTTTAATAGATTGCGTTATTCTGCAAATATTAACACAATTTGACAAGAAAAAGAAAAATAGTCCTAAGAATCAGAAAGGAGGACATATATATCTGCAATGATGTATTTCTATACCTAAAAAGTTCCAAGAGAAACAACTAGATTTTTATAATTAGTATAGGCTTATAATATGTCTAAATAGCTCATAGGGTAAGTGTTTTTTCTTTTATATTCTTTTTCACAAGTTGTTTTGGCTAATCCTGTTTTTTATTTTTTCCAAATGAGCATTTTCAAATGAAGCCAGTTTGTCTAACTAAAACAAAATGTTTAAACTATTTTTATTGGTAAGTGGTTAAATTCACAAATTATCCTAAAAATAATTAAGGTATTAATGATGTTGAAATTCTTATTATTTGTGTGTATGTATTAAATTTCAGTGTCTCTAGGAATCTACTGATCACATATTAAGTCATATCATAAAATAATGCACATTTAGTGACTTGAATTTAGAAAATACATAAATGTAGAAAGAACAATCAATAAAGTATAGATCTGGACAGTCGTGAATTATTGTGGTCAGGAAGCCTATGGGTGTGGATTCAGATCACCTGGGCCACTTGCCAGCTGCTTGAACAGGGTTGGTATTTATCCTCTCAGTTTAATTCTCAGTGTGCCTGAGTCTAAAAGCGAGGAACAATGATATCTACTACACAGGATCGCTTTGAGAATTAAAGAAGATGAAACACAGTGCTCAGAATCTGGTGTGCTCTCAACAAATAATAACTGGAAAGAAGGGAGGAGGAAAGGGGAGAGGGAGGAAGATAGAGTAGAGGAGGAATGAAATAAAAAATAAATAAGTGAAAGGATGAAACTGGTCTTCTTGCATCATCTTTTCCAGGCCCAGTCTATCCTCTACAATACCTCTGGAGTTCCTTTTCTAAAACATGAATTGATTAATATGCTCCTTAGCTTTAAAAAAAAAAAAGACACAAACAAACAAGAAGCAAACACTCCCTCTTCTGCCTATAAAAAAATTCCAACTAATTAGCTTTTTTATCAGTTTTACTGAGATATAATTGACATGAAACTGTGTGAATTTAAAGTGTACAATGTGATAATTTGATATATGTATATATTGTGAAATGATTACCACAATAAGGTTATTTACACGTCTATCACCTCACATAGTTACCATTTGTGTTTGAATGTTGTGAGAACATTTAAGATTTACTCTCTTAGCAACTTTCAAGTACAAAATACAGTATTGTTAACTATAGTCACTGTGATGTAACTTAGCTCCCCAGAACTAATTCATCTTATCACTGGGAGAGTGTACTCTTTGACCAACATCTCCCCATTTCCCCCACTCCCAGCCCCTGGCAACCACCAGTCTACTCTCTGTTTCTATGAGTTTGATTTTTCTAATATTCCACATATAAGTGTGATCATACAGTGCAGTCATGTGTCACTTAACAACAGGGATAGATTCTAAGAAATGTGTCATTAGGTGATTTTATTGTTGTGTGAACATCACAGAGTATACTTACACAAATCTAGATGGTATAGATTACTGCACATCTAGGCTATACGATACTAATCTTATGGGACCACTGTTGTATATGTGGTGTGTTGTTGACCAAAATGTCATTATGCGGCTCATGACTGTATTTGTCTTTGTATGTCTAACTTATTTCATTTAACATAAGTCTCTCAAGGCCCATCCATGTTGTCACAAGTGGCAGAATTTCCTTCTTTTTATGGCTGAATAATATTCCTGTATGTGTGTGTGTGTATCACTTTTTCTTTCTCCATTCATTCATCGATGGACACTTAGGTTGCTTCCGTGTCTTGGCTATTGTGAATAATGCTGCAATGAACATGAGGGTGCAGTTATCTCTTTGAAATAGTGATTTCGTTTCCTTTGAATCTATACTGAGAACTAGGCTTGCTGGATCATACTGTAGTTCTATTTTTAATTTTTTGAGGAACCTCCATAGTGTTTTCCACAGTGGCTGCACCAACTGACATTCCCACCAACAGCAGACAAGGATTCCCTTTTCTCTACATCCTTACCAACCCTTGTTATCTCTTGTCTTTTTGATCATAGTCATTGTACATCATGTGAGGTGATATCTCACTGTGGTTTTGATTTGAATTTTTCTGTTGATTAGTGATGTTGAGAACATTCTCGGGTACCTGTTGGCCATTTGTATGTCTTCTTTGGAGAAATCTCTATTCATATCTTTTGCCCACTTTTTAATTGGATTTTTTTTCACTATCGAGTTGTATGAGTTCCTTATATATTTTGATTATTAATTACTTATCAGACGTATGGTTTGCAAATATTTTCTCCCATTCCATAGACTGTCTTTTAATTTTGTTGATTGTGTTCTTTGCTGTGCAGAAACTTTTTAGTCTGATGTAGTCTCACTTGTTTATTTTTGCTGTTTTTGCTTGTGCTTTTGCTGCCACATCCAAAAAATTGTTTCCAAGACCAATGTCAAGGAAATTTTCCCTATGTTTTTTGCTAAGAGTTTTACAATTTCAGGTCTTTAATCCATTTTGAGTTGATTTCTGCATAAGGTATAAAATAAGGGTCCCATTTCATTCTTCTGCATATGGATATACAGTTTTCCCAGCATTATTTATTGAAGAGACTATCCTTTCTCCATTGAGTATTCTTGAGTCCCTTGTCAAACATTAGTTGATCGTATATGCATGGGTTTATTTTCAAGCTCTATTCTAATCAATTGATCTATGTGTCTGTTCTTATGCCAATACCACACCATTTTGATTACTCTAGCTTTGTAATATAGTATTAGCTTTTTAAATATGTGGTATTCTCTGTCTAGAATGTCCTTATTGCCTTATGTTCAAGGAATGTCCCTGCATCCTATAAGTCTTATTTAAATGTTTCCTATGTCATTCCCTGTCTCCCACAGTCTTTTGCATAAGCCTATTACAAAACTCTCATCATATTTACTATAATATATATTTTCATATAATTTTGGATAGAAGTGGATCTATCTCTTTTTTACTTCACTGTTGTGGTTTTAATAAATAAAACAATAATTAGCCCCCTCATCCCTAGCTTACTCATGTCTTCATTTAACTTAATGATTTAAAATTACCTAATTCAGTTCTATTTCTAGCAACCAAACATACAGAGCATTTCCAAGCATATATAACCACATAATGACACATTTTCCTTCATGAATAACAAATATATTTTGTATAATTAATTTGTGACCTGTAAAATTACTAAATTTTTATCTCCCACATCTTTCTCTTCTGATCGATATTCCTTGTTAATTGGTTTCTATTCCATAGGATTATTGCAAAGATCATGAGGGAAAATTTATCCTACAGGCTCACGGATTTCACAATAATCAGATTGCTTGCTTTGCCTTGTCCTCCATTAGCTAAAGTGTGGGGTTATTTCACCTGGCTTCACACCCTAACTTTGGTATTTCTTCATTGCTGCACCACTATGCTTGAGACATCTGAATCCATGTCTTCTCTATGGTGGTTTGAGCCCTCATCTCTGGCATTGGCAGAGAATCAAGTGGCTCAGATAAATCCTCACCTCTTACTGTACCTGGTCCAAGGCAGTTCTTCCAAAAGAAGTCCAAAACAGTGAAGGGACTTATTTATCCCTTCGTGGTTGAATCAAATGTATGAAGAAGTCATATCAGGTAGATATTTTCAGATTTGGGATTAATGAGATTTTGTGAAAACATTTTGAAGTCATAGAGCAAATACTTTGATTTCTAGAAAAATTAGATTCCTTGTGTTGGAGAGATGTCCCTAACCAGGCCAGATCCAGACAAAAATAATTTTTAAGAAGAGAAATGAGGGGATGGGATTTAGGAAACATAAATCCTAAGCAAAGTGCATCACCCAAAACAGGAATCATCTTATTAAGGGTCGTTTCCTAACAAAGCCCTGCTGGGCCAGCAGTCCCATTCCATGCTCCCACAGCCCCTGTGCTCCTTCCTCTGTAGAGCTTACCACTTGGTATTGAAATTAATTTTACATGTCTATGGTTTCTACGACAAGTAACTTATTGAGGAGAGGAAAAGGTACATAGCAAATACTTAGTATTTGCTGAACAAAGCAGAACAACAGCACCTACTGGATTGACATCCTAATTTATATTCCAAAAGAATCTTGCTCCAAGAAAAACTGTGCAAAGGCCTGAGAATTAGGGGAGCCAATGTTGTAAATCTCAGTTCAAGGACCAGAGAAGATGAGATGAGATGACCCAGCTCAAGCAGTGAGGCAGGAAAAAAAAGGGCAAATTCCTCTTTCCTCCACCTTTTGTTCTATCCAGCCCCTCAACAGGAGCATGGTGCCTATTCACATTGGGAATGGCAATCTACTTTACTGAGCCCACCAATTAAAATGCTAATCTTATTTGGAAACATTCTCACAGACACACCTAGAAATAATGTTTAATCTGGGCACTCCATGACCAGTCAAACTGACATGTGAAATTAATCATCACAAATATCCTCAAATCACACCACTTGGTCAGTTCCAAACTCCACCTCTTGTAATATTGGATAAGATATCAGAGATAATAGATAGATAGAATGGACACCTACATGGTGAGTGTAATCAGATCAATTTGCTAGAATTCTACCTCTGCAATTTATTTAAGCTGAAAATCTTAGGGAAATGTGTAATCTTTCAACCCCAAATCAGTCTCCTGTAACTTGAGTACAATAATAAAATATTGTAATACCACATGATGATAATAGTTATCATCAGGAGGATAAAATGGGATAAATATATAAATCATATGGAAGAGTTAGCAATTGCATTTGACTAAAAGTAATACATTTGTTCTCTTTTAAAAAATTATTCTTTTAAATTTTTCTCAATGTACAAGTCTGGAAGTAAGTAGTCCAGCTCTGTGCAGCAGTAACTCAATATCACCAGAACTTTCCATCTTTTCTCTCTGCTATCCTTAGCTTTTACTGTTGTTCCATCCTCATAAGATAACTAATCCACTTCCAGCATCATGTCCCCCCTTCCTGGAAAGAAAGAAAGAGAGAGAGAGAGAGAATGAGAATGAAAAAAAGGAGAAAGGGAGGGAGAGAGGAGGGAAGGAAGGAAGGAAGGGAAAAAAGGAAGCAAGGGAGGGAAGGAGGGAGGAAGGAAGGAGATTTATGCCAGCTGTTGGTCTCCAGCTTTTCTACAAATACCTCCCAGTGACTTCCATCTACATTTCACTAACCATGACTGTGTCACAAGCACTTCTTTTTTCAAGGGAGACAAACTTTTTGTTTGTGTGTATATTGGCTTTTTCCTTTACTTTTAAGCTGACACATTGCCATCCTAAATAAGATTAAAATTCTGTTAATAAGGAAAAGAAGGAGAACAGATATTGGGAGAACTACTAGCATTAGTTGTTTCTACCATAGGGACAAGATCTCCCAAATTCTCACAACAAAAATCTGCATTTTATTTTACAGAGAGAAAAGGAATATGTAGAGGGAGAGGGAGATTCTTTTCTCCTTTTTATTTCTTTTTTTTATTTTTTTGAAAAAGATAAATATTCCAGTCAATTATGTGCATTTGTGAATCACTCTAATTTCAGCTTTAGTATTCACTTGAATGGCAGGACAATCTATGTTTCTCTTGATTCCCTTCCCCAATAAAACATCTGGCTACATACTAGAATTTTCATTAAAGGAGCATAGGGAGCTTCAACATAATTCATCTCTAAGTCTTTTTCTGGCAAGTCCTTGTATAAAACAATCTTCCCTTTAATATGAATCTGATACGCTTTTTCTGGCATGAGAATTACATTCATCTGGTATAATGAAGGTTTGTTTTTGAATCAGGGACCTTTTGCCAACAAGATGAGAGAGAATGTGGCAGAGGATGGATGTTATATTGTTATAGGATGATATATTATTATTTTCAAAGCTCTGAGGAGAGAGACTCAACCTTGTCAGCCTTGATTTATGTTTGTTCATTCTGTGATTCAACAGGAAGGTCAGATGAGCTTTACTGAAATGTTTTATTATATATTTTTCTACCGAGTGCAATGAAAAGCATCCTACACCCCTGACTTCAGTCCCCATTTCCACTGTAAATAGTTAAGCTTTTATTGAATGGATGTTGCACATCACTATGACTAAAAAGCTATTCCCACATGTCTATGTATGTTCCTGAACTCAAAATGACTTTGAAAAAGCCTGGGGTGGGGGAGGAGTCCTTGAGATTAGATTATTAATGGAGAGATTAGGGTATATGTTGGGAAAACTTTTTTTTTTTTTTAAAGATTTTATTTATTTTATTTTTCCCCCCAAAGCCCCAGTGGATATTTGTGCGTCATAGCTGCACATCCTTCTAGTTGCTCTATGTGAGACTCGGCCTCAGGATGAACGGAGAAGTGGTGCCTCGATGCGCACCCGGGATCCGAACCCGGGCCACCAGCATCGCAGCGTGCGCACTTAACCACCAAGCCACGGGGCCAGCCCTTGGGAAAACTTTTAAAACTCATTTATAGGGCAGCTAAATTTTGAGCAAAATCTTAAAATATTTTATTATTTATGAAGGTTTTTCTAGGAATATATGAATCACAAAATCTCCTATTTACAAGAAAATATAGAGGCATATCCTACTTGAGAATGTAAAAACAAGACCTGAAATGAAACTGGATAACTTTAGTGTTACTTGAGTTTGTAAAGTTGTGAAATAGTAAATGAAAAGACATGTAATTATTCAAAAAAAAGATCAATAGAGTCTCTAATACATATAGAAAGAGAGTATATGATAACAATAATATTTCAAAATAGTAAGAAAATAAGATGAGATTGTTAATAAAAGTGTTGGAACAAGAGTTTAGCAGTAAGGAAAACTAGAGCTAGATAATGTAATTTATTCTTTATACAAAAGTTAGTTCCATAAACATGGGTCATTTGTTTGATAATGTTCAAGGGAGTAGGGTTTTCTTAATCAGGACATAAAGAGTAAAATTAATAAATTTTATGACATAAAAATCCTGGTTTTGGTTTTGTTATATTTATGTGTGTGTGTGTGTGTGTGTGTGTGTGTCTATATTACATTCTCTTACTTTGAGGCTTGTCTTTTTACTCCCTTTGTTGTCTTTTTCCTCAATGAATGAGAGTTCTTAATTTTAATAAAGTTAAGTTCTCAAATTTGTGCTTCATGTGTCCAGTTCTATTACTCCTGTTCAAAGGTTTGGCCTATCCCAAGGCCATGAGGATAATGTTCTTTGTTATTTTATAGAAACTTTATTAGTTTACCCTTAACACTTAGATCTATGATCTGCTTTGAATAGCAGTTAAACACCAAGATTAACTACTTCCATGATTATCCAACTGATCTAATATCTTTTATTGATAAGATTGTTCTATGTCCATCATAATTCCATATCATATTGTCACAACTTAAGTGACAATGGATATGTAGGTCTGTTCTAGGCTTTTATTCTATTCCTTTAATCTAACTACAATTGTACCAACACCACACTATATGTTTCTTACCTTACTGCTCTGGCTAGGACTTCCAATATAATATTGAATAGAAATGTTGATAACCTGTCTTCTTGTTTCATTCCTAACCTCAATAGAAAGGTTTCAATATTTCATAATTAAATATGTTGTTTTTAATTGATATTTTTATTCAGATTAAGGAAGTCTTCAAACTTTGGTCTTTTTCTTTTAAATTGTTTTGGATATTTTTGGACCACTGCATTTTCATGCACATTTTAGAATTAGCTTATTAATTTCCACTAAAAATCATATTAGGATGTTGATGCAATTGTATTGAATCTATAGGTCAAATAGAAGAGTATTCATATAGTCGCCATATTGAGTTTTCTTATCCATGAACATGGTATGTACTTCCATTTATTTTTCTTAAAATTTCTTTCAATAATTTTTTTTTTTTAGTTTGTTAAGGAGTCTGGCATACTTTTCATTGTATTTATTTCTAAGTAGTTTATTTTTTTATATATATTTCAAACATTTGTAAGGATTCACTAGTGAAGCAGTCTAGGCCTGGAGATTTCTATGTGAGAAATTACAGTGCTTTTCATAGATTTCAGATAATTCATATTTTCACTTTGTTCTTTCATAGTGTTTGGTATGTTTTCATTTCATAGAAATTTTTTAAGATATATAAATTTACAAATTTATCTTCTTAATAGTCATGACATTTCTTGTATTTATGGTGTAATGTCTTTGTCAGGTTTGGGACGTTCTTGATCAATATCTCTTTTCATACTGCATCTGTACTATTCTCTTTCTCCTTCCCTTCTGCGATGCCACTTACATACATATTATATGTCTGTCCTATATGTTTTTTATGCTAATTCTATATTTTACACAAGTTCTTTCTTTTCATGCTTCAGTCTAGTTATTTTATGTTGACTTATGTTTCATTTCACTCTTCTCCTTTTCTAGTATGCATTTTTAATTTCAGTTATCGTATGTCAGTTTTAGAATAGATTCCAGTTCTCTTGCGTTTTGTCTTGTAAACTGTTTTCTTGAACATATGTACAGTCATGTGCTGTATAAGGACATTTCAGTCAATGACAGATAACATATATGAGAGTGGTCCCATAAGATTAGTACCATATAGTCTAAGTGTGTAGTAGGCTATACCATCTAGGTTTGTGTAAGTATACTCTATGATGTTTGCACAATAATAAAATCACCTAACAATGTATTTCTCAGAACATATCCCTTACTAAGCAAGGCGTGACTGCATAACAGTTATTTTTAAATCAATGTTTGATGACTACAATATATAGATCACTTGTAGGCTTGTTTCTATTGTTCATTTGTTTTGGTTGTGGCTTATTTACATATTGTATACATATAATATTATTTATATTTTAAAAAGTATTTTTGTGTTTGCTCTAGGTTTTACAAAATAGATCTTTAACACATTGCAGTCTACCTTCAAATAATATTATTCCACTTCACATACAATGTAAGAAACTTATAAGAATACACTTCCATTCCTTTATGTCCTTTGGACTTTTTTCAAACATTTTACATTTACATAGGTTAAAAATCCTACAATACATTACTAAAGTTTTACATTAAAAAGTCAAGTAGTTTTTAATGAAATTTTAAAATGAGACCAAAAATTGTATATTTTTACTCATAATTACTATGTTTGGTACTTTTTATTAATTTGTGTAGATCAGTGATTCTCAGCAAGGGAGGGCGTGAGATTTTGAATTCCAGGAGATTTGGCAATATCTGTAGACATTTTTGGTAGTCACAGCTGTCTGTTGGGGGTGTGCGGTTTGCTCCTGGCATTTAGTGGTAAAGGCCAGAAATGCTGATGACAGGCTACAGTGAATATGACAGTCTCCTTCATAAGGTATTATCTGGTTCTAATGTCAATAGTCCTAATTTTGAGAAACCATGGTATAAATCTAAGTTTCCACAGTAAATATAGAAGGTCTGTAGTGTAGTGTAGGTCATATGATAATGGATAATCTCAGCTTTGTGTATAAAAATCTTACTCTCATCTTCATTTTTTTGTTGTTGTCATTGAGAAAGATTTGCCCTGAGCTAACATCTGTGCCAATCTTCCTCTATTTTGTATGTAGATAACCACCACAGCATGGCTGATGAGTGGTGTAGGCCTGTGCCTGGGATCCAAACCTGTGAACCCAGGCTGCTGAAGCAGAGCATGCTGAACTTACCCACCATGCCATGGAGCCAGCCCCCTCACCTTCATTTTTGAAATATATTTTCACTAGGTATAGATTCCTACATCGAGAGTATTTTATTTCAGCACTTTAAGGAGGTCATTTCATTGTTTTCTGATTTGCATAATTCTGTCAAGTCTTCAGCCATTATTCTATTGTGGGTAATGTATACTTTTCTCTGGCTGATTTTAAGATTTTTCTCATTTTTTGGTTTCATAACTTGAGTGTGGTATGTCTTGGTGTGATTTTCTCTTGTTTATCATGCCTGGGGTTCATTGAGATTTTTGTATCTGTGTAGATATTAATTTGAGAAAATGTTGGTCATTATTTCTTCCAATATTTTTCTCTGCTCCCTGCACTTCTGGGATTCCAACTACACATATGTTAGACTACTTTTTTATGGTCCTACAGTTCATTGAGGTTCTGTCCAATCTTTTATTTGTCCTTTTTTCCTCTCTGTGCTTTATTTTGGATAGTTTCTATTGCCGTGTCTTCAAGTTCACAGATATTTTCTTCTGCAGTGCTAATCTCCTTTAATCACATTCAACAAATTTTATTTTATTTTTTCAAGATTTTAATATTTGGTGAGTTTTTATTGTTTTATTTATTTATTTATTTTTTATTTCTATTGTTTTTATTGCAGTAACATTGGTTTATAACATTGTATAAATTTCAGATGTACATCATCATACTTCTATTTCTGCATAGATTACATCACGTTCACCACCCAAAGACTAATTACAATCCATCACCACACACATGTGCCTAATCATTGCTTTTGCCCTCCTCCCTCCCTCCTTCCCCTCTGGTAACCACCAATCCAATCTCTGTCTTTATGTGTTTGTTTGTTGTTTTTATCTTCCACTTATGTGTGAGATCATATGGTATTTGACTTTCTCCCTCTGACTTATTTCACTTAGCATAATACCCTCAATGACCATCCATGTTGTCACAAATGGCTGGATTTCATCATTTCTTATGGCTGAGTAGTATTCCATTGTATATATCTATACTACATCTTCTTTATCCATTTGTCCCTTTATGGGCACTTAGGTTGCTTCCAAGTCTTGGCTATTCTACTGCTGGGTATTTATCCAAAGAATATGAAAACACCAATGCATAAAGATACATGCACCCATGTGTTCATTGAAGCATTATTCACAATAGCCAACACTTGGAAGCAACGAATTTTAAACTTTTTCTTATATTGAATTTTTTATCTCTAGGAGTTTCATTTAGGTCTTTTTATCTTTTCCATTTCTCTCCTCATTATATTTAGGTTTTTCCTTATATCCGTGAGCATATTTGTAATAGCTGCTTTAAAGTCCTTGTCTGCTACTGCAATCATGAGACTGTGCCTCAGAGACTTTCTACTACATGAAGAATAATAGACTAAGAGACCAAGCAGCTGCACTTCAAAATTCATCACTGTATTTTCACCAAAGCCATATCTCACATAGGTTGCTTTCTATCCATTATTGAGTGTGGCTGAGCTACTAAGGCTCATCCATTCTTTAGTTGAGTGGTTTGGCTCAAAGACCAAACGATGATTTTGCCAAAACTTTCTTAGACTGCATGGCAGTCTAGGATTTTTCCACTCAACCTTCTCTCCCTCTTAACTTCACTTGGGTTCAGTCTTGAATTCTGGTCTGATTGTTTTCCCAGCCTCCCTCATCTCACTCTTTATTTCCTTTCACAGGTACAAACCCTGATAAAATCTTGTCACCTTTAGTCCCATTTTAGCATCTGCTTGGTGGAAGACCCACTATTTGCTAATTTTATCTTCTCTTTCATTTCTGTGTCTCTTTTATTTACTAATTTTTCTCCTACTCATGGATCAGATTTATCTGTTACTTCATATGTCTATTATTTTTTTATTCAATGCTAGATATTTTTAATTTTATGTGGTTGAGTGCTGGATTTTGATATACTCTTAAGGAGTACTGGAATTCAATCAATAAGCAAATAAATTATTTAGATAACAGCTTGATTCTTTTAAGATATAATTTTAATATTTTAGGGAAGTTTTAGAGTAAACTTTCCTCAAGAATTGTTTAGCCTTATCAGCTGTGTGACCTTTCTAAAGTCTTGACTGAATGCTCCATTTTTCCAATAAGGGTTCTCCACTCTGGTAGTTCAAAAGATTCTCAGGTCTACATGAGCCCTGGAAATTGTTTGGCTTATAGTTCCCCAGCAATTTTGTTTCCCTGATGTTATTTTCCTGGCTTCATGGAGTTTTCCCAAAGAAAAGTAGAGATTGGCATTCAACAGAAGACACAAAGAGTCTCTTTTGCAGATTTTTGAAAATCTTTTTTTTGCTTATCTCCCTCTTCTCTGGCACGCTGGACTGCAAATTTTAGCCCCTTAAGCCTCCCTGAGTTCATTATCTATCTCTTTTACCCAATGATACTCCCCTCCCTTCACTGCAGACAAGAAATTGATTTCAGGAAAAAAGACAGGGCAGATGTAAGACCTATTTCATTTGTTTGCATGATTTTTCAAATTATAGACCTTTGCTGCTGTTATTCAGTGTCTGAAAAATTGTTTCTCATTATTCTCCAATTTTTGAGTTGTTTAGGAGAGAAAAGACTGTGCTGTATCAGTTACCCCTTCATAAGAAAAAATGAAAATCTATTGTCTACATTTTTATCTTGGTTTTCAGGCATTTGGTCCTGTCTCCTGACACGCCTGTTAATGTGTTATTCAATTCTAGTCATTGTGTATAAAAAATTGTGGAGCGTCTGGGTGGTGTTTTCTTCCTGCAGAGAAGATTTACTTGACTTATGGTCACTAAAGTAGAGGCAAATTACAATCTATAATTCCACTAATTGTAAATTCAATTATATCATATCTATAAAATAGAAGATTATAGAACTGTTATAATAAAGGGAGATCTGTGTGTGCTGATATGTAAAGATATCTATGACTTTTGTATTAGTTTTTTAGGGTTTCCATAACAAAGTACCACAGACTGGGTGGCTTAAACTCCAGAAGTTTATTTTCTAACAATTGGGGAGGCTAGAAGTTCAAGATCAAGGTATCAGTAGAATCGGTTTCTTGTGAGGGCCTTTCCCCTTGGCTTGTAGATGGCTGTCTTATTCCAGTGTCTCACATGGTTTTCCCTCTGTGCCTGTCTGTGTCCTAATCTCTCTTTCTTATAAGGACACCAGTTAGATTGAATTAAGGCCCACCTATATGACCACTTTAAAGACCTATCTGCAAATGCAGTCACATTCTGAGATACTGAGGGTTAGGACTTCGACACACAAATTTTGAGGAGAAACAATTCAGCCCATAACATATATTGTAATGTAAATAAGGTAAAGTATGAATAGTATGCATAATAAATAAGATTTCACTTGCTTTTAAAGCATTTATGCATGTGTATTTGTATAAATGCTGTGTAAGACTTCAAAGAAAGTATTAATAGTGGTTTTCTCTGAGGAACTGGACTGGGGGTTCATGGGGACAGAGAAAAGTAAGGGTAGGAATGCTTTTTTAAATCTTTCTATGCTATTTGCATCTTTTGCCATACTTCTGTATTACTTTTGTAACGACAAAGAAAGTTATAACTGTACAGGCTCTCTCATTTTACTGATGAGTAAACCAAGGCCTGGGGTCATTCAATTATTTCCTTTTAAAGCCAGAACTGCAATGCAAGTTTTACTACTGCTATATCAGTAATCTTTTATGTTTGCCAAATAACCATTCTGCCTCATGTAGTAATTGAATATATAGATTTTAACCTTCCATTTCACTACTTACATAAGTTTCTATTAGTTATTTGAATCACATGATAATCTCTCAATCTATGTTTTACCAAGCCATCAGTGCAGCTATTATGTTTAGATTTCATTGTTCCTCAGCTTAATTATTTGTTTTAAGATGTAAATTTAATGACTTGATATTACGATAAAGAGCCTTACTGTGTAATAGATCACTCTGTTCTGAATTTTCGGCTTCTGTCCCTAAATATCGCATTACCATCTCTCTTTACTGTGGGTTACTCTGGTAACTCCATGCCTTCCTGACCTTTGGCTATCTCGGTAAAGCCCCTTGTTCATCCAACTTCCAACCTAACAACAGGTCCAATTCTCAACACATTTCCTTTATTACCTGGCACAACTATCATAGTGCCCCTAATTATCTTCAATGACCAGGCCTCCATTGACATCCTGTAATGGACCAGCTTCAGCTCTCTTTCATCTTGTGATTCCCAGAAGGCTTCCAGACCCCTCACATGGTGTTTTCTCACTTGAACAGAGTTGAGAAAATGCAATTCTGAATACTGCTCTCATGTGAGAGACTATACAATTCACTGCGAACAGTCAAATGTCACTTCATTACAGGATCTCCACTTTAAACACAGGAGTTCCTTGGCTAGAATGAGAAAGAACCTGACGTGGCAGAAGCAGCAGCGGGATTTCAAAGAACTCCACTTTTAGGTGGCCTGGACAATTTGTTCTGAAACTGCACATGGTTTTGAATTTATTCTCTTTTAAGTGACTTTCTCATCTGGTTCTGTGAAGATGGAAGACTCAATTAAGAAACCACTGCGTGGCAGTCACAACTGGTCCTTTATCCTGCTCAGTATGGAGGGGAGAAAAGACTCCCCAGAACAAAATGTGCCCTAGCAATTCCACTTGACCTTTCTTTACCCACTAGGCTCATTCAAAGGTTCTTTTTTTTTTAAAGGGAGGAAACATAAAATGCATTAAATGGCTTAGTTGTTTCCTTTTAAGCACAGTAGCTGTAGAGGGAAGAGGTCGTATGCCATGGGTGTTTAGAAAATGGTTTATCCTGTCTGTTATTCCCCTAGGAGGTTGCTGAAACTTCCCCTTCTCCTTCATGACACTGCCTTATCCCCTTTCACCCAACTCATTAGTCTTACTTGTTTTCATCAGCAGAGTCAAAAATTGAGAAATCGATTGACCTGCTGTCCTCTGTTAAGTGAGAGTTAATAAGGGCCCTATGTAAGGGCCTCCAAAGTGGTGTATGGGAAAGGTAGGTGCATAAAATGATCATTTGGGGTGCTTAAATAAAATATTAAAACTTCTATTTATATTTATTGTCACCTAAAAATAAGAAGGACATTATCTTCAGAATATTTCACTTATGAGTTGATATCTGTGTCCTCCTACCATGTCTCAAACAGGGAGACCAGGTGTCCTGAGGGATGAGTGAGAGAATGTGGTCTAATTGAAAGTGGCAATCTAACTAGTCCATTTGTTTTCAGCTATTGTAGTTATCACAGTTTACACACATGTGGATAAGTTGATTTATTGATTGCGTTAACCAGATTTAACTAAATCAGTCATCACAAGTGGTTTAGTAAGATTTCTATAAATTATAGACAGAGAAAATGCAACACATGAAAATGTCAAAAAAAATAGGAGTTAGCACTTTTAACCTTAGAATGAGCTTTTTATCATCTATATAAAAAATTAGATGTAGATGATTTAATCATATCTACCACATTCAGTCAGATTTCTGCCAGTTTAAAAAAATCAATAATATATTCATGAGAACACTATGGATTTTGTCCTATTAATTAAATTATTAGACAAAATTAGTCTTAAATATTTTTTCATTTTACCTCATCCTCTTAAATGTTATATTCTCAGTAGATTTTATAATGAACATAATAAAAGAACAGTAGTGTATGCGTCTAATTTATAACAAAATAATCATACAACTATTAGGATTATACAGTTCAAATATTTTATTAGTAAAGCACATTATCAAAACAGTTTAGAGATCACTGGTGAGATTTTTGCTTCCCTCTGACCAGAGGAAGAAAAGCATTGTGCTCTGAGCCAAGGAAAGATCTTGTTGGTCGTCATTGGGGCAAATCACATGCCTTCTCCATACACACAAATTGGTGTCGTGTGCTGTGGGTCATGTACATTTGGATAAGTAAAAGAGGAGAAGAGAGCTCAGGGAGAGGTGAAGACCCAGGTAAAGTCTAAAAATGATATCACACCCATTATCCCCATCACCTTTTCTACTCTGGTCCCAGCAAAAAGTCAGCAGAAAACTTCACATGTATCCCACTCATTTGCTAGTGCATCAAATCAAATCTTCTTTCAAGGAGGGACAATGCCAATTACAGCTTCCTTCCTTCAGAGATAAGGAAACTTTCTCAAGAAGGAGGTGATGCTTTGCTTTTTGATGAATTGTGCATCTCACAACTCATGGACAACTTTGTGGTAACGTGGATTTCTAGTAACAGACTTTGAGGAGGGCCAGGTCCCTAGGAAAGGCTAGCAAACTTTAATATTAGCAGATAAGTCTCGTCAGCAAATAATTCCTATGATGCTCCAAGACAAGACAGCAGAAAATGAGGCCTCATTCTTTCTGTCCTGCTGCCACAACTTTGGGTCTGAGCACTGATTGCCCTTTCCTGAAGTTTCCATGTCAGGCTTCCATAACCCTGTTCTTGACAGTTCTTAATTTTGCTTCGTGTCTCTATCATTAAATACTCAAAGACTTTAGTTCTCACAGCTACTTGTATGTTCATGAATAAAAATCTACTACACTGCAGGATTTTGGCTTTATAGCATCTGCCTGGATTGCACTTCTTTAGGTGGAATGCAATCAAGCATGACTGTAAAAAAGAAAACAAAACCCACAGTGTGACTTTTTTTTATGTATTAAAGCTACACTATTCACATTCCGCTAAGAAAAAAAGTGCACGTGTGCACTGGGAAAACAGAGTTTTTCTCAAACTGAACATGCTTTCATAAGAACTAGTTTAAGTTTCTCTTGATCCCCACAGTTGGCATGAATATTTTTCTGGGTCTGGAAGCAAGACACGGTATTGGTACCTATACACTTTGTCTAAAATATGGGATCAAGAAAGCCATGAACAATCTACTTGCAAAATTAGATACTGAAAGTAACCTTTGGGGGAATTTTATGTCCTTGAGCTGCTGTTTTCTGCAAGCAGGTTTAGTGAAATTCACTCAGATTTATTGTTATTAAAATTCTTCCTCATCACTATCAGCATCGTTATCACCCCCAGGTGGACATAGCACTTTTCTGTCCAGATGCTTAAGTTGCTTTACTTATATTATTGTAGCCATATTTAAATATGCTTAAAATATCAGCCCACACACTTATCCCCACAACATCTCCCTATGGAGAAGAAGAAAAAATAAAATGGTTTAAATTGACATTTTCCTCACAGTCTCTGGTAAGAGAAGCCAATGGCCATTCCAAGGCCATATCACTTCATTTATTCTTATAATGTTCCAGTGAGATAAGAATATTCATTATTCATCTAATAAGAAATGCAACAGAGGTGCAGAATGTAAAAAAGAGTTGTCCAAGAGCACGTTCTGAATTAACAACATTGCAAATAAGTTAGCCAAAGCCTTCTAATCTTTGCACCAATCTTCATCATGCAATTTGCAAATATGCAAATTCAATGACATAGATTTTATTGAGATCTACTCTGTGCTAGCCGCATACTTTGAACTCCTGCAAATATGAAGACTACACACCTCGGGGATGGTACATAGGGCAAGCATACACATGTATGAGCAGAGGGTCACTGAGGTTTTATGGAAAGAAAACAGAGGTTAGAATGAGGCTGAAGTTTTGAAGCTACTGTCTCAGTGTGGTTCTTAGTAGCTCTATGGCCTTGGGTAAGTTTAATTTCTGTAAGGTTGAGGTCCCTCATCAAGAATAAGAGATAATATTACCAACCTTGTAGAGTAGTTTTAAGTATTAAATGAGATTGATACATGGTGAGAACATCATGTATCAGAGCTATTGTTTTTTGTTAACATTATTATTGTTAATGACACTGAGCCCTTTTATTTTGGAATGCAAAGACTTTTAAAAAATTTCTTAAAAATAAGTACATATATTGAAGGCGTACAACATGATGATTTGATAGACATATACATAGTGAAATGATTACTATGGTCAAGCTAATTAACATCATCTCCTCACATAGTTACCATTTTTTTATTTTTGTGATGAGAGCACCTGACATATACTCTTTTAAAAATTTTCCAGTATACAATACAGTATTGTTAACTACAGTTAGTATGCTGTACATTAGCTCTCTAGAACTTATTTATCCTACATAACTGAAATTTTGTACCATTTGACCAGTATCTCCCAATTTTTCCCACCTCGCCACCGCTAGTAACCACTGTCCTATTCTCTGCTTCTATATATTTGAATTTTTTAGATTACATATATAAGTGAGATCATGCAGTTTTTTCTTTCTGTCCTTTTTTGGGGAGTGTGGGATTGGCCATAGAATTCGTCACTCCCTCCCTGAGGGGATGGAGCCTAGAACTGCCCCAGGCTCTTCCTCTAGCTTCTCACAGACACTGTGTTTAAGAATAAAGTTGGATAATGAAAAAATAATAAAAATAAATAATAATAAGTGGCTTATTTCATTTAGCATAATGTCCTCCGGGTTCATCCATGTTGTGGCAAGTGGCAGGATCTCCTTTTCTTTAAAACTGAGAAATATTCCATAGTATATATATACCACAATTTCTTTATCCATTCACCCATAGACAGAAACTTAGGCTGTTTTCATATCTTGGCTACTGCGAATAATGCTGAAGTGCAAAGACTCTTGACTATCAGCTATGATTGGTAGGTTAAAGTAAGTCCCATGTTTATGACTTGCTTGCTTTCTCATTCTGTGCATCCTCCCTCCTCTGCTTTGACTCAACTCCCAAATTTGGATTTAGCTCCACTCCAAACTCAGAATGCCCACAGTCAGCGGGACTTTGGGGAATACTAGCAAGTCTAGTGAATCAACATCAACTCTTCCTGTCTGAGGATACTTTTCTATAGTGAGCTCTGTTTTTTTGTAACTGGCCCTTTGCCTTGTGACCAGATCCCTATCTTGAAGTATAGTTAGCTTCTATGTTGCCATTTTTTACCCACACAATAAGCTAGGTCCCACAAACCCAGGACTTGGAGTCTTGCTTTAATCAGTTTTCACAATTCTAAAGTCTACCTTACTCTTGATTCCATGACTGGACCCTGATCCCTGCTGGTGGTGGTCCTTGCTTCCAGGTTCACTGAATAGTCTCTGCATAGGGCTCCTTAAGGAGTCGTCTATAATTCAGGGACAACTTCATCTGCTGGGTTACCAATATCTGCCCAGTGTATGAAACTCAAAGCTGTCCCTGGATCTTCTGGAGAGAGCAATTTGTCTGTCTACATGTGCTTTCTCCCCATATGTCAAACCTTGATCCATTCATGCTTACCCCACACTGGTCAGCAAGTCCAAATGTCAGATCCTCATCCCTCCTGCTCGCTTCTGACTTAACTTTTCTTAAGATCATTCCTTCCATCTGAGGAAATCCTGGATTCCAACAGGGAGAGGAGTTCCCTAGAAATTTCTTATCCAAACAAGATTCATGGCCAATATTAGTATTAAAGGAAATCAAGATTGCATTGAATGTCAGTGGAAGGTTAACACTGAAAAGAAGTCACCAGATGGGACTCTGAGCTAAGATTGATAATGGGAATGTGTGTTGAGATGGCTAAGTGGAGGTATATGCTCTTGGTAAGCACAGAACCTCAGGTATCTTTATACCAGTTAGCAGAGACATCATTTTCTTTTTCCTTCCTTCTCTTTTGCTCATAATAAGATGATGTTTTCCCAATCACAGTTCAGTGGCTTCAACAACACCATTGGTTACCTGATGGATCAAAATTTTCCACAATTTGGAACACATTGTGAATTTGCATAGGATTATATGACTTTATCTAGAAGGAACCTGGCAGACTTTTCAGTGTAAGCTGTATCCCAATTTTTTCCCCGGATCTGGAACAAAATTCATTTGTTGCACTTGATCCTTTTGCTATGATAGATGCCTGTGGACCAAGAACTGACAGTAATATACCACCAGGTTAAAAACAAGCATACAGAAACAAAAATTTTAAAAAATGATTCAAAGAGTGAACGGCATCAAGGATTATAGCAAGAACCTCACTGGTCATCCACATTGTCTACAGTACCATGACAGGAGTGAAGAGGGGAACCTTTCGCTCTGAGTACTGCTGACAAGAATCTGGTCTTTTCATCTCCACCTCCCAACACCCCGACTCTCACCACCACTGCTTACCTTGAGGCCATCTGGATGATTATCGTCATGTCCTTTATCCCTTTTGACGTCATCCTTCATCTTTTTTGTGTGTGAGAGGGAGATTGGTCATGAGCTAACATCCATGCCCATCTTCCTGCATTTTGCATATGGGATGCCACCACAGCATGGCTTGATGAGTGGTGCATATGTCCTTGCGCGGGATCCAAAACTGTGAACCTCAGGCACAAAATGGAGCATGCGAACTCAACCACTAGGCCACCAGGCTGGCCCCTCATCCTTCCTCTTTTGATGCTAAAATTTATATGGGTCTATGGGAAGTAAGGTATCCCCCTACTCGCTGACCCCACTCAGACCCGCCTAGTCATTTTTCCAGCCCTTTTTTCTTCAATAACACTTTTTGTCATCTTTTCCTTCCCTCACTAGAATGTAAGTGTCATGAGGGCAGGAATTTTTTGTTTTTGTATATTTTATTTACTTCAGTATTCTCAGCATTTATAATAGTGCTAACACAGACTAGCATACTTGTTGAATAACTTAACCATAATAGTAACAATGTTGATAACATTTTTACTTACTAAACACTTTTAATATGCTGAGTACTGTGCTAGACTCTATGAGTATATTATTTCAGTTTACCTTTATAACAATTCTATGAAATAGGCTCTTTCATTAGCCCTACAGCATAGAGAAGTTGAGTAATTTTTTTAGGGTTTCTCAGCTGGTAAGAGACAAGAGTTCACAAGACGTCTGCATTCAGGCTTCTCTTGCAAACTCTTGACCTCCTGGACTCTGGACACTGTTTGCAGATGCTGTGATCAAAATATCACGTTTTTTAGGAGTAGTACTGAGAACCATCGCATCACACCACAGGCCTCCTTCATAGTATATTGTTTCTCTGATTAGTTTTTTTGTTCACTCCCTCCAGGCTTAGATTTTCCTCTTACTGATTTGATATAGAAAGATGGTTTGTTCTTGTCTTTACTCTTAGCCACTATAAGCTAAGCTTTAATGAGCAACCCATACACTCCCTGTATTTGTTTTTTATATTGTGCTTGCTTTAGGTTTACAACTCTTATGTTAAAGTTATTGGAGTATGTCTCTTGTTCCGTGGCATGGGTTAACATAATATTTACTTTACTTTGGTTTTACTGTCTATCATGTGTCTATCAAAACACAGCTACAGGGTCCACTAGATAGCTTCTGGCCACACCCTTGGCCTCTTTTGATGAATCTTTTTCCAATGTCCCTACACCTCACCATGATATTCAACCTTCTGAAGTGGAAGGAAAGAAAAGGAAATTGGTTAGCTTACACTGGAATACAAAAGCCCCATATTTGGCTCTACAATTATTATCTAAGTGCCCCCAAAGCATGTAACATTTATACTCTATAGAAAGAAACAATTCAGGTGCAGCATAGCAACACCCTCAATGTTCTTCCTGTAAACCATATCCATTCTATTTTACTTCATCAGTTTCTTCTTTTCTTCTCTTCCTTCTCTGATTAGAACTTGAGTTTTCTCTGAGTTCTTGGAAACAGATATGATGTAACTTCATGAGAACAACTAAAAATCTTGCCTTGGTTTCTAATTCAGACCACCCAGTTGAAATCCTCAATACACACTTCTAGTTCTGACTCATTCTCCGGCTTTGACCTGTCTCTTGGCTGACATAACAACCACAAACTACCAGTCTTCTTCATGCTTCACTCTGCTTTCCATGCTTTTAGCAATGGCAAGTGCTACTACATTTCCCGTTCACCTCCATTTCTTAAAATTCACTCTTGTCAAATTAGTTCTAGGTACAGGTTTCCAAAGCTTTGAGTTTCTTTGCAAACCTAATTTACAACTTCAATTTTATTTTTTAAGTTACTTTCTTTTCATCTTTTCCTCTTCTTTTCTTCTTCTTTCTGTCCTTTATTCTTTCTTTCTTTGCTTTATGTTTTTTAGCTTCTAAAACAAGCCATTCACACTGTAAAATATGAGAAAAAGAGGTGAATATAGCATAGTCTCCTTGCTCAGAGGGTTAATATTTTTTACAGGAGATAGACTTGTATAATAAAAAGAAAAATTGTTGGGTTTCCAAATAAATGGTACCAGGACTTTTTTCTCAAATTTCTCATTGAAATGACTAATACAGGCAAATTTCTGCATCAGTTATGGAAACTAGGAAAGAATGCTCCCCATGAGCTTGAAACATTGAAGAATTTCAATGCAGTGGACTCCAGCTAAGACCGGGTATGGAAGGAAAGTATGGCAGGCTGATTTGAAATCCCTCCCATCTCATCTCTCCTCTAATTTTGAGACTTTTAATATCCTAACACATGAGGAAAAGAGTGGAGCTGAAAGAAAGTTACAGGTTTACTTGGGGAACTGAGTGTTGGACTCTCTACTGTCACTGTGGCCATATTTAGCAGAGGGGAGGGAACCAACACCATTGCCCTGGGGAAAACAATTTTTGTTTCAGTGCCTGGGGGCATTTTCCTTAGTGGTTTATGCATTTGTTTCTGTTCGAAGGTCATGGATTGAAAGGTCAGGGGAAGCTAGATCAAAAATAACTTTAAAAAAGAAAACGAAAGAAAGAAAACGAAAGAAAGTAGAGTGAGGAAATAATAGAAGATAAAAACATGAATGAACATGTAAAATTAATAAATAAATTTTAAAGCATGTTTTTGAAAAGTTAGCAAGTTAGACAAACCACTAGTTAAGAAAAGAGAGAAAGCACAAATGTAGCAAATAAATAATAAATGTAAGAGCAAAATATTCGTTAAAACATAAAAAATATATTTTATAATATCATCAGAGATTAATTTAAAAAACACTATGCACATAAATTTAAAAGCTTAGATAAAATGGAAAGTGTTCAGGAAATTGCTACTTACCAAATTGAACTTAAGATAGAAAATTTAAAAGTTTAATTTCCATATTAGAAATAGAGAAATTTACCAAAGAACTATGCCTCCATTAAAGAAAAAGAAGAAAAGA
Organism: Diceros bicornis minor; assembly: GCF_020826845.1. Taxonomy (NCBI): domain Eukaryota; kingdom Metazoa; phylum Chordata; class Mammalia; order Perissodactyla; family Rhinocerotidae; genus Diceros; species Diceros bicornis. The sequence goes on from NC_080768.1 coordinate 33,367,708, forward strand.
CAAACAAAAAAGGAAAACCAAAAACATACCAGGTCTAGAAGGTTTTTTTTTTTTTTTTGTGAGGAAGATTAGCCCTGAGCTAGCATCTGATGCCAATCCTCCTCTTTTTGCCTGTGCTAATATCCATGCCCATCTTCCTCTACTAAACATGGTATACCACCACAGCATGGCTTGACAAGCAGTGCATCAGTCTGCACCTGGAATCTGAACCTGAGAACCTCAGGCCGCTGAAGCTGAGCACAAACTTAATCGCTATGCCACCGGGCCAGCCCCTAGAAGTTTTAAAATAAAAATTCTACAGAGATGTCAAAGACTAAATTATCTCAATGCTATCTTAACTATTATAAGGAATATGCTCAAATTCCTTTTAGGAAGCCAGTAAAATATTTATACTTAACCTCAATAAAGATTACACGATTAAAAAAAATCTACAGATTAATTTCCCATCATACATACGTACACAAAAATTAGAAATAAAATATAAAACATGAAAACATTAACCATGACCATAGTAATAGATCTGAGAAAAATCATATAATTATCCAGCCACCTATTGAAAAAGCTTTGAAAAAAATCAATACTCACCTTTGATTAAAACAAATAAATAAAATGTGAATCAATGGCTCTTTATTAACATGATAAAAATACATATAGCCCAGTTCAAAATGCAGAATCTCACCTAATGTAGAAAATTGCATGCTTTTCTAAGAAAATTATGCCCATAATTAGCACTACTATTTAACTATGTACTGGAGATGTTATGCGATAGAATCAGATTAAAGAAAACACTATTAGAAGCATAAGATTTGAAAAAAGGAAAAAGTCAAGTTATCACTACTTACAGATGTACTTGTAATTGTGTACCTGGATTCTCCAATGTAATCAACAATAAATTTAATACAAACAGTGAAAAAATTCAGAAATAAAAGATACAAAATTAACATGGAAAAGCCAACAGCCTTCATATATACAAATAATACTTAGTTAAAAAACATAATGGAAGAGAAGATCCTATTTATAATATCAGAAAAACAAAATTAACTACCTAGGAATAAACTTAGCAAGAAATGTGCAAAATCTATATGATGAAAACATTAAAACAATTCATAATTACAAAAGTGGACTTCAGTAAATTGAAAGACAACTTATGTTATTAGAAATAGGATCACTCAACATCATAAAGATACAAATTCTCATTGAATTAATATATAAATTTTACATTATTCCAATAAAAAATACCAAGATTTTTTCCCAAAACTAGGCAAGTTCATTGCAAATTTTATGTGGAAAATAAACAAGAATAGCAAAAAAAAAAAAAAAAACCTGAAAAAGAGAAATAAAGAGGGCTAAAGTGGCCAGCCCTTGCTTACATTAAAATGTATTATAAAGCATCTATAATTAAAACAGTATGTCACTGGCACTTGAATAGAGAGTAGGCTAATGGAAGAGAGGATATAAAGTCCAGAAATTGATGCAAGGATATACGGAAATTTGGTATATGCTTAAGACGGCATTTTTAGATAAATAGTGTTAGGATAACTTAATAGCCATTGGGAAAAAGATAAAACAAAATGCGTATCTCCTAATGTACATTATAATACATTCCAAATGGATCTGATACTTAATATAAAGAGTGAACTCATACAAGTATTACAAAAAAACTTGCATCAATTCCTTTAAAACCTTAGAGCCGCAAAAGTTTTTTCACCATTACTCAAAATGCAGAAACAATTAAGTATTGATATATTTCATTACCTAAGAATTAAACAAAAACTTCTACGTAGCCAAAAAATAATCAAGAGAATGACAAAGACAAATCAAGAGAAAATATTTGAAATGTATGTCACAGTTAAAGGTCTAATAATCTTAATATTTAAGGAACCTGTAAAAATAAGGGAGAGAATCCACCTCCAGAATATTAGAAAGAGGAGCACAGTGGACTCTCTCTCTATCAAAACAACTATTTAAATGGCAAAAATGATTTTTTTTAAACCTCAACTATTTAAATTCTTTGGAAATTGTCCTAAGAGCTTACAGCAAATGGAGACATTCTTAGTAAAGAAAAATCTATGACATCTCAGTAAGAACAGCAAGAATCTGTAGCATTTGAGCCACTATCCACTCCTGCTTTCCTGCCACTCCAAGCTCTGTCTTGCAGAAACTTCTCCAGATGCTCTAGTCTGGGCAGATGGGGCCAAGAAGAGGAGGCTCCCTCTGCCTCAGCTTCCCATCTAGAGCTATAGTTTTATTCCATGGGGAGCAGTGTTCTGTTGTTTCTGCCTCAGTCTCATGTTGGAGAGGGTCTCTGCCTGGCAGGCATGGTCAAAAGGATCAAAGTGCCCTTTACACCAGCCTCAACTCACAGGATAGAAGCTCTGCTTTAGGCATAAAAGATTGAGAATACCAGAACCTAATCATCCCCACTCCAGATCTATTATAAGACTGATGGTAGGGGCAAGGCAAGATGACCAGGGACTATCACACTTCTACCTTGGAGAACAGGGTGTCGTTCTGGGTAAAGCAGACCACTGCCCTCACCCTCAGATCCAGTGCACTGGCACAGAGGTCCCGTCTCATGAGAGAGGCAGACCTTAAAGATGAAAAGTTCTGCAGCTCTGCCTGAGGGGACTAACTTCGTTTGGAATGGATCTTAGAGAATTCCATGTCTTAGGGCATTGTCAAGACAATGGGGGTCCTGGAGGGAAGAAATTAAGAAGGATCTCATAGTTCTATAATTCTAGTAGCAACAAGCAAAATGAAAGATCATCCAGGAGGGAAGTCAAGATGGCGGCGTAGGCAGACCCTGAACTCACCTCCTCCCGCGGACACAGCCAATTTACAACTACTCGTGGAAAATTACCCCTGAGACAGAACTGAAAACTGGATAAGAGGAACTCCTGCAACAACGGACAATCCTAACTGAGGTAGAAGAGGCAGAGACTCCATTCTGGAGAGGAAAAACGCCACCTTCACAAGCCACCAGCGTCACGGCCGCTGGGAGCAGCTCACAGGTCCGCAGCCTCCCTGGAGACGCGTGGCCCTGAGCCGGGGAGCGCCCCGACTGTGGGCATTTTGTGGACCCAGCACAATCAAGACCAGCGGCATAATATCGGACTTTGCCTGCTACTAAAACATTGGGGAGTACCCCCAGAAAAGCTGGTTCACAAAGAAACTAAAACTGGCTCTTAAAGGGCCCACGCACACACTCACCCGTTTCAGAAAGCATCCTAAAATCACCAGAAAGAAAGGTGCACAATGCTGTGGTGAAAAGAGACTCACCTAATAGGCCCTGAGTGCATCTCAGTGAGAGGTGAGACCTCTCCAGGGACTGGGACATTGGCGGCGGCCATGGTTGTGGCCTGGTGTGGGCGTGCTGACACAAACGCCATTGGAGTTCTCCCTGAGGCCTGCTAGCCCAGAGTCTGCCCCACCCGCTAGAGCACCCATTTAATCCAGCTCAGCCAGGGAAGGCAGCCCACCCTAGAAAGTGGCCCCACCCAACAACAAGCACTCAGGCAACTTGTGGGCCTGCATAGATTGGTGACTGGATTCTCTGCAACCTGTCAACAGAGCCCACTTCAGTAGGGCAGGGTGTGCACAAGGAGCGGGTGGAGAGTGTGGGGCAGTGGCGGAGTGTGTGGGGCTCCTGCCATGGAAATACTGTGTCCACTTCGGGAGATCGGGGCGCACACATGGGTCAGGACTGTGTTGACTGTGTGTGTGGACCTGTGGGTGGCAGGGCTTGTCAGCTGCAGAAGACTTGTGCTTCTCAAAGACCCACATAGGGGGTTTGACCCACCTTCCAAAGCCTGAAACAATTGCATGCTCCTGTGCCTGAGGTCAGCACCACCCAGCTGCAATCCTCAGAGAGCTGACAAGAGACCTAATAGACTAGAGGCTTATAGCAATTGTAAGGCCCTGAGCCTAACAACCTGCCACGCTGGGGGCCTACTCACTTAAAAGAAATACTGCAACACAAATTTGGTATTAGAACTTGCAGCCAACTGTGCTGGGCTCCCCAAACCTGATAAAGAGACTGAAGGGCCCACAACAATTAAAATCAGCTGAGCATTACAACAGCTGGCCAGGAGCATAACTCGGCCTCCCTGGGCACCTACAGGGAGAGCAAACAGGCCACAACAGAAGGACATGCGTAGCCCACATAGGGGTCACCCCTGGAATATTGAGAACTGAGGGAAGCACACTGGAAGCCTCCTAAGGCATCACTTACATAAGGTCACCTATCCAAGAGCAGGAGACATAGCTGACCTACCTAATACATAGACAAAAGCACAGGGAAACAGGCAAAATGAGGAGGCAAAGCAATACATTCTAAGGAAGGGAACAGGACAAAACTCCAGAAAAGGAACTATGTGAAACAGAAATGAGCAACCTACCTGACAGAGAGTTCAAACTAAGAGTATTAAGGATGCTCACTGATCTGGGGAGAAGAATAGATGAACTCAGTGAGAATGTCAACAAAGAAATGGAAGATATAAAAAAGAACCAATCAGAAATGAAGAATACAATACTGGAAATGAAAAATTCACTAGAGGGACTCAAAAGCAGAGTAGAGGATAGAGAAGAACAGATCTGCGAGCTGGATGAAAGACTAGAAGAAATTACCCAAAACAGTTGAAAGAGAAAAGAATTAAAAAGAGTGAGGATAGTCTAAGGGACCTCTCGGACAACATCAAGCACACTAACATCCGTGTTATAGGTGTCCCGGAAGGAGAAGAGCGAGACAAAGGGGTAGAGAATCTATTTCAAGAAATAATAGATGAAAACTTTGCTAACCTAAGGAAGGAAACAGACATCCAGGTACAGGAAGCACAGAGAGCCCCAAACAAGATAAACCCAAAGAGGCCCACACCAAGACACATCATAATCAAAATGTCCAGAATTAAAGATAAAGAGAGAATCCTAAAAGCCACAAGAGAAAGTCAAGTTACATACAAAGGAAACCCCGTAAGGCTATCAGCTGACTTCTCAGCAGAAACCTTACAGGCTAGAAGAGAGTGGCATGATATATTTAAAGTGCTAAAAGGAAAAAACTTACAGCCAAGAATACTCTACCCAGCAAGGTTATCATTGTAAATGGAAGGAGAGATCAAAAATTTTCGACAAGCAAAAATTAAAGGAGTTTGTTAACAAGAAACCAGTGCTACAAGAAATGTTAAAGGGACTGATTTAAGGGGAAAAGAGTAGACCACAAATAGGAAAAATTATCTATCTCCATGATAAGAACGTAATGGATACAAATGAACAAAAAAGAGGTTAGATATGATATCAAAAACATAAAATGAGGCAGGAGGGGAGTTAAAGAGTACAGCTTTCAGACAGAGGTCAAACTAAAGAGACCATCAATTCTGTATAGAAGAAGAAAGGAACAGAGAAGGACTACTAAAACACTGAGAAAAACAAAAAACAGTTAAAAAATGGCAGTAAGTACATACTTATCAATAGCTACTTTAAATGTCAATGGACTAAGTGCTCCAATTAAAAGGCATAGGGTGGCTGATTGGATAAAAAAACAGGACTCATATATATGATGCATACAAGAGACACAATTCAAACCTAAAGATACTCACAAACTGAAAGTGAAGGGATGGAAAAAGATACTCCACATAAATGGTAATGAAAAGCAAGCTGGGGTAGCAGTACTCATATCAGACAAAATAGACTTTAAAACAAAAACTGTAAAAAGAGAGAAAGAAGGGCATTACATAAATGATCAAGGGAACAATCCGACAAGAGGAAATAACGCTTGTAAATATCTACGCACCCAATGTAGGTGCACCTAAATATATAAAGCAATTGTTAACAGACACAAAAGCAGAAATAGACAGTAACACAATAATAGTAGGGGACTTTAACACTCCACTTACACCAACGGATAGATCATCCAAACAGAAGATCAATAAGGAAACATTGGCCTTAAACAACACACTAGAACAGATGGACCTAGTAGATATATACAGAGCATTCCATCCAAAAACCGAAGAACACACGTTCTTTTCAAATGCACATGGAACATGCTCCAGGATTGATCACATATTAGGCCACAAAATAAGTCTCCATAAATTTAAGAAGATTGAAATAATACCAAGCGTCTTTTCTGACCACAACGGTATGAAACTAGATATCAACTATAGGAAGAAAATCAGAAAAGCCACAAATGCGTGGAGATTAAACAAAATGCTACTGAACAACGACTGGGTCAGTGAAGAAATCAAAAAATACCTGAAGACAAATGAAAATGAAAATACGACATGCCAGAATTTATGGAATACAGCAAAAGCGGTTCTAAGAGGGAAGTTTATAGCAATACAGGCCTATCTCAACCAACAAGAAAAATCTCAAATAAACAATCTAACAGTGTACCTAAAGGAACTGGAAAAAGAAGAACAAACAAAGCCCAAAATCAGTAGAAAAAGGGAAATAATAAAAATCAGAGCAGAAATAAATGAAATAGAGAGCAAGAAAACATTAATAAAACCAAGAGCTGGTTCTTTGAAAAGATCAACAAAATTGACAAACCTTTAGCTAGACTCACCAAGAAAAAAAGAGAGAAGGCACAAATAAGTAAAATCAGAAATGAAGAGGAGAAATTACAACAGACACCTCAGAAATACAAAAGATTATAAGAGAATACTATGAAAAGCTTTACGCCAACTAATTGAACAATCTGGAAGAAATAGATAAATTCTTAGAATCATATAACCTTCCAAAACTGGATGAGGAAAAGTAGAGAATTTGAATAGACCAATCACCAGTAAGGAGACCGAAACAGTAATCACAAACCTCCCCAAAAATAAAAGTCCAGGAACAGACGGCTTCCCTGGTGAATTCTACCAAACATTCAAAGAAGACTTAATACCTATCCTTCTCAAACTCTTCCAAAAAATTGAGGAGGGGGGGAAGCTCCCTAACTCATTCTACAAAGCTGACATTACCTTGATACCAAAACCAGACAAGGACAACACAGAAAAAGAAAATTACAGGCCAATATCACTGATGAACATAGATGCAAAAAACCTCAACAAGATACTAGCAAATCGCATACAACAATACGTTAAAAAGATTATACACCATGATCAAGTGGGATTTATTCCAGGTATGCAGAGATGGTTTAACATTCGCAAGTCAATCAACGTAATACACCACGTTAATATAATGAAGAATAAACATCACATGATCATCTCAATAGATGCAGAGAAAGCATTTGACAAGATACAGCATCCATTTATGATAAAAACTCTGAATAAAATGAGTATAGAAGGAAAATACCTCAACATAATAAAGACCATATATGAGAAACCCACGGCTAATATCCTCCTCAATGGTGAAAAACTGAAAGCTATCCCTCTAAGAACAGGAACCAGACAAGGATGCCCACTCTCACCACTGCTATTTAACATAGTACTGGAAGTCCTAGCCAGAGCAATCAGGCAAGAGAAAGAAAGAAAAGGGATCCAAATTGAAAAGGAAGAAGTGAAACTGTCACTATTTGCAGATGGCATGATTTTATATACAGAAAACCCTAAACAATCCACCAGAGAACTTTTAAAAGTAATAAATGAATACGGTAAAGTTGCAGGATACAAAATCAACATACAAAAATCAGTTGCATTTCTATACACTAACAACGAAGTAGCAGAAAGAGAAATTAAGAATATCATCCCATTTACAATTGGAACAAAAAGAATAAGATACCTAGAAATAAACTTAACCAAAGAGGTGAAAGATCTGTACACCGAAAACTATAAAACACTGCTGAAATAAATTGAAGAAGACACAAAGAAATGGAAAGATATTCCAGGCTCTTGGATTGGAAGAATTAACATAGTTAAGATGTCCATACTTCCTAAAGCAATCTATAGATTCAATGCAATCCCTATCAAATTTCCAACAACATTTTTCACAGAAATAGAGCAAAGAATCCTAAAATTTATATGGAACAACAAAAGACCCTGAATAGCTAAAGGAATCCTGAGAAAAAAGAACAAAGCTGGAGGTATCACGCTCCCTGATTTCAAAGTGTACTACAAAGCTATAGTAACCAAAACAGCATGGTACTGACACAAAAACAGACACACAGATCAATGGAATAGAATCGAAAGCCCAGAAATAAACCCACACACCTATGGACAGCTAATCTTTGACAAAGGAGCCAAGAACATACAATGGAGAAAAGAAAGTCTCTTCAACAAATGGTGTTGGGAAAACTGGATAGTTACATGCAAAAAAATGAAAGTAGACCCTTACCTTACACCATACACAAAAATTAATTTCAAATGGATTAAAGACTTGAATGTAAGACCTGAAACTATGAAACTTCTAGAAGAAAACATAGGCAGTACGCTCTTCGACATCAGTCTTAGCAACATATTTTCAAGCACCATGTCTGACTGGGCAAGAGAAACAATAGAAAAAATAAACAAATGGGACTACATCAAACTAAAAAACTTCTGCACAGCAAAGGAAACCATCAACAAAACAAAAAGACAACCCAACAATTGGGAGAAGATATTTGCAAACCATACATCTGATAAGGGCTTAATCTCCAAAATATATAAAGAACTCATGCATCTCAACAACAAAAAAACTACCAACCCAATTAAAAAATGGGCAAAAGACCTGAACAGACATTTCTCCAAAGAAGATATACAGATGGCCAACAGACACATGAAAAGATGTTCAAAATCACTAACTATCAGAGAAATGCAAATCAAAACTACAATGAGATATCACCTCACGCCCATCATAATGGCTATAATTAACAAGACAGGAAACAATATGTGTTGGAGAGGATGTGGAGAGAAGGGAACTCTCATACACTGCTGGTGGGAGTGCAAACTGGTGCAGCCACTATGGAAAACAGTATGGAGATTCCTCAAAATATCAAGGATAGAGCTACCATATGATCCAGCTATTACACTGTTGGGTATTTATCCAAAGAACTTGAAAACACCAATACGTAAAGATACATGCACCCCTGTGTTCATTGCAGCCTTATTCACAATAGGCAAGACTTGGAAGCAACCTAAGTGCCCATCAAGGGACGAATGGATAAAGAAGATGTGGCATATATACACAATGGTATACTACTCAGCCATAAGTAACAATGAAATCCAGGCATTTGTGACAACATGGATGGACATTGAGGGTATTATGCAAAGTGAAATAATTCAGAGGGAGAAGGTCAAATACCATATGATTTCCTTCATTAAGTAGTAGATAATAACAACAATAAACAAACACATAGAGACAAAAAAAAAAAAAAAGAAAGATCATCCAGAAGTTTGAGAGATAGAACCAGGGAAGAGACAGCCAATAAGAGAGCTCATAGAATCACAGTGAACACTGGGGGATGAGAAGGCTGTGTACATGTGCTAGGCTGCATCCACTCAGGAACAATTAGAGCAGGATGTAGGGCAGACATGAAAACATTTGCCAAGCTGCATACAGATCCATCACAAAAGACAGAAGACTTACCAATACTAGGGCCTTAAGCACAACATCTGACCAAATGCTGGTTGAACAATAAGTTCCTCTGAGCAAGGGGTGACTCCCATGAAGCCATAATTAAAAAGAAAATCACACACATCCTTGTCAGTTTGGAATACTGTGTGCCAGTCTAAGGCTCCACCCTTTCATGAATGATCAGACAAGGAGAATGCAAGCTACTAATGCCTGAGCGAAACATGTAAACTCTTTGACCTAGGACGGTAGCCTCCAAACTATATATGATTCCAATGGCCAAGGGTAAAAAATTTAGCTAGACAAGGGGGGCATCCTTTGACCAATAAGTGCCTTATGCTGGCCCAGAGAAGAAACTACTGCTAAGTAGTCAGGCTAAAAGATAGGAACAGGAAAAAAATTGCAGAGACACAGAGTCTACACACAGTGAGGGAAATAGACTTCAAAAAGTGTGCAGCTTGGCAAATGTTTTCAACAAGAAAGACTTGAAGAATACTATAAGCCAACTAGATCTAACAAATATCTATTGAATACTCAACCCAACAAAAAGAGAAAACATTCTTCAATGCACACAGAGTGCTTTCTCTGGGGTAGACTATAAAACAAGTCATGATAAACTTAAAATGATTGAAATCATACAAAGAATATTAACAAATATCTTAGTCCATTTGGGCTGCTATAATAAAATTCCACAGACTGGGTAGCTTATAAACAACAGAAATTTATTTATCACAATTCTGAAGTCTGAGAAGTCCAAGATCAAGACACCAACATAGTCAAGTTTGGCGAGGCCCTTCTTCCTGGTTCAAGCTGGCTCCTTCTCTCTGTATCCTCACATGGTAGAAGGGGCTAGGGATCTCTCTGGGGCTTGTTTTATAAATTACTAATCTCATTCTTGAGGGCTCCACTCTTATGGCGTAAACACCTCCCAAAGGCCCCACCTACCACTACCATCATATTGAGCATTAGGATTTCAACATACGAATTTTAGAGGGACACAAACATTCAGACTATAACAACCAAACACAATAGAATTAAATTAGAAGTCAACAACAGGATACATTCCTAAATAACCAATAGATCAAAGAAGAAATCACAAGAGAAATTAAAAGAAACTTTCAGAAAAATATAAATGAAGACACAGCATACAAAAACCTATGGGAAGAAGACAAAGCAGTGCCCAAAGGGAAATTTATAACTGTAAATACTTATATTAAAAAAGAAAAAAACAATTTCAAATCAATATGCTAATCTTCTACCTTCAGAAACCAAATAAAGAAGAGCAAAATAAATTAAAGCAATCAGAAAAAAAGATATACAAAAAATTAGAATGAAATAAAGGAAATAATGAATAGAAAAGACATTAAAAAAATCAACAAAACAAAAATAGTTGATTCTTTAACAAGATAAACAAAATTGACAATCTTTTAGCTAAACTGACAAGAAAAAAAAGAGAAAACTCAAATTACCAAAATCAAGAATGAGTATCACTAATGACCTTATGGAAATTAAAAGGGAATATTATGAATAATTTTTATCAACATGTTTGATAACATAGATAAATGGACAAATTCCTAGAAAGACACAAAGTACAAATATTGACGCAAGAAGAAATAGAAAATTTGAATAAACCTATAATAAGGAATTGAATAACTTTTTTTTTTTTTTTTGCTGAGAAAGATTTTGCCCTGAGCTAACATCTGTTGCCAATCTTCCTCCTTTTGCTTGATGAAGATTGTCATTGAGCTAACATCTGTGCAAATCTTCCTCTATTTTTTGTATGTGGGACACGGCCACAGCATGGCCTGACAAGCGGTGTGTAGGTCCGTGCCTGGGATCCAAACCCACGAACCCTAGGGCACTGAAGCAGAGCACACGAACTCAACCACTATGCCACTAGGGCAGCCCCTGCCAATCTTCATCTTTTTGGTTGAGAAAGATTCGTCCTGAGCTAATATCTCCATTATTGTATGTGGATCTCCACCACATCACTGCTGCTGATGAGTGGTGTAGGCCTGAGCCTGGGAACTGAACCTGGGCTGCTGAAGCAGAGCATGCTGAACTTAACCACTAAGCCATGGGGCCGGCCCCTGAATAAATTTTTAAAAACTTGCCATAAGAAACACTCAGGCCCAAATAGCTTCAGTAATTAATATCCAATAACTGAAAAAGAATTAATACCGATGTTTCACAAACTCTTCCAAAAATAGAAGAGAAAGGAATACTTTCCAACTCATTCTAAGAGGCCAGGATTAACCTAACACCAAAAGACATCACAAGAAAACAAATAAACAAACCTACAGACCAATGTCCCTTATGAATAAAGAGCAAAAATACTTAACAAAAGGTGAGCAAATCAATTCTAGCAACATAGAAAAATGATTATACTCCGTGTACAAATAGGATTTATCCCAGGAATGCAAGCTTGGTTTAACGTCTGAAAATCAAGCAATATAATATACCAAATTAATAAAATAAAGGACAAAAATCACCTAATCAACTCAATAGAGACAGAAAAAGCATTTGATAAAATCCAACACTCTTAAATAATAAAAACATTCAACCAAGTTCATATAGAAGGGAAGTTCCTCTATCTGATAAAGGGCATCTACAAAAAACAAAAACTAAAGGCATAAAACAAACCCCAGCTAACTTCATATTTAAAGTTTGAACACTTTCCCTCAATTGGTATATTTTCTTTGTATATACCAATTTAAATCCTTTTTTCAAGTTTTAAGTGAGTTATATTTTCTCTTATTATTGAGTTGTAAGTGTTCTTTATATATTCTGGATATCAGTTCCCTATCAGATATAAAATTTTCAAATATTTCCTTCCATTTTATCAGTTGTGTTTTCACTTTCTTGATGGTTGATTTCAGGTCTGGGGCAGAGAAAGTACAAGGGGCATCTTACTGGCCAGAAAGCAAGGTTCTCAAAGACTAAGTGGAGCATGGTCAAAGATCATAGGATCCAGCTTGGATAAACTCCCATTGGCCAAATCCGGGACAATTTTAACAAATCTGGGACTGTAACTCATTGAAAACCATTAAATAAAAGAAATAAATGAATTAGTAGTGAAATAAAGAAAAGAGAGAGTGAGGAAAGAAAAAATAAAACTGGTATGCCATCAGCAGATATAATTATCATACCATCAACTTACTTTTAAATTTGGCACTAAAATGGAAAGAATTAAGCATCTAGCCTGCCTATTTAGGAAATATCCAGTTTATGGGGGGAAGCTCTTTTCTGTAGAAGAATACTAGACTACAAATTTAGAAGGAATAAAAGAAATAGAAACAAAAATCACTATTTTGCAACCTCCAATGAAATAGTTGATTCAAGCAAGAATGCTAAAACTTCTGATTCAAAGATTTGAAAACAAATGCCTAGATGTTACCTACATGCAAGGGTATTAATTACCATACAGATTATTTACTAAATGAAAATGATAAAAAATTGACCTCATGATGAAGAAATCTGCATCATCACCATAATCAGGCATAATAAATATGCGGCAACTTGAAACAGTATGCCTCCTAATGTAGTGCAATATGAAATACACAGCATCACACGTGAAAGATTCTTGCCAAAGAAATGTTTAACCTGAATTTAAAGTGTTGGATATAACTTTCGTTGTATAGGATATTCAGGGGCTAGGTTAACAGGTTAAGTACCATTATAAGTAAATAATTAGACCAAAAAAGAATGTGATGATTTTGTAAGTCAACTGACCTGTTCTCTTCATAAAGTCAATGTCAGGAGGGGAAAAAAATGGGAAGACAATTATAGAATAAAAGTGACTGAAGAGATACAGCGACAAAATTCGATACAGAGAACTTGACTGGATCTTGTCCAAACAAAGAAATGAATACAGCTATAGAAGACACATTGGGAAAATTGAATGAGGACTATATATTAGTTGATATCAGAGAATTGTAAATTTCCTTTGTTGTGATAATGAAATAATGATTATGTGTGAAAATATACTTATTTTTAGGAGTTGCATGCTGAAATATTTAGAAGTGTCATATCTGCAAATTACTTCAAAACCTTCAGCAAACACACAGCACAAAGAGAGAACTAAAGAACTATAAAATATTAATACTTGTTAAATCTACTTGGAGGGTATGCGGGTGCTTATTGGACTATTTTTTCAACTTTTATCTATGTTTACATTCTTTTATAGTAAAAAGTTAGAAAAACAGCATCTTTTTCAGGCTTTGATTTTTACAATATTTTATTCTAATGAGGTTCTTAACCTCATTAAGAAATGTGAAATTAAAATATATTAGTGATGTTGCTCCTTAATGTTTTTAGCAAACTTTCTGTTTAACTTTAGATAAATAATTGATAAATTAATATTTATATTTTCGAGGAAATAACATTCATCTAAATTATTGTCTGTTAAAAGTTGCTGAATAGTAAATATCTCTAAGTGGTAGGATTCTGTGTAATTTTATTACCTACTTTCTGCATTTTCTGGTTATTTAGTAATAGCAATGGTTAACCTTTATTAAATATTGGCTCTGTGTTCAGCACTATACTAAGTTCTTCACATACAACTTCTTAATTATTCCTTTCTAAAGCATTTAAACTATGAGAGGTAGGATTGAAGGCAAGGAGACAAATTAGGTGAAATAAAAAAAAGGTTTTGAGTAACCACTGTAAGAAATGTGAGAGGGATCTATTCAAGGATTTTCTAGTATGGCTGAAAGCCTAGCTGAGGTGGAGCCATAAGATTAGGCCGTGAGATATAGAAACACTAGTCTGTGCAATAATGTTATTTTCTTTTTCCTGTATCATAGCCCGTATTTCTAGGAGCAGAGAAGGCAGATGGATAGGTTGGTCCAAAACTTGGGCTGGCAGGGCAAACGCAATAAAAGAATAAGGAAACATGAATTTGATCACACTGACAAACATGATTGTCAGTGATTGGAGTAAGGTACCACATGATCCAGAGAAGAAATGAATCCTTAGTTGGGAGCTGGTAGGTCAGGGGCCAAGGGTTATGAGTCCATAGGAGCCAAGCACAACAAAGCAATCATTTCCATATAGGCGAGGACATTAACTGAAGTCAGAATCTATTTGTCAGGACATTCTCAAAGGTACAAACCACCCATATGGACAAGCAGAGTTTTGAAAGGTCATGATCTCCACACTTTTAGACCTACCCACTAGGAGAAAAGGCCCTTGTGTAGCAAAGTGTTTGAAAACCCAGAGGATTAAAGGCTTTTGAAGATGTTTCAGATAGAGGAGATGGAGAGAAAGATTTGATGAGCTCCTCCCTTAGAAGTACAGAAATGCACCTGGCTTCCAGATGCCATCTAAGTTGGGAAATCAGGAACGATAGATCAATAATAAAGGACCTAAGACATCTATTAGTTTAAAAAAACCCAAATCTTTGGTATAGATAGTATGTTTATTACTGTTGTCTATATTTGCTCTTGAAGATTAGATATAAAATTTTCAACAGAAAGGTCAATAAGTGATATATTAAGGAGACAGCGAAGAAGAAAATTTTCTCAAAGTTAACTTTCAGGAGAAGAATCTAAAGAAACAGAGTAGGCAGAGTTTCTTTTCAAAGGGAAAGAAGAGAGGCTTAGTCAACATGTCTTATAAAAAATGTAGAAAGCCAAGCCTGAGAAGTTGAGCTATGATATGCCAGGATTAACAGGCAATAGACCTTTATTGTTTTCCCTACCAAGGTTATCCACGCATGGTGTTAGTACCACTGCCACTATTTATGGTTTCTGTGAAAATACAATTTCTCCTTTTTTCTTGCTCTCTTTTCCTAATTGAAGATAATATTAAGTGTATTCAGTTGATGACAGTATACATTAAAATGCTCTGCCTAGCATTGGGTCAGGTGCTGTAAGGAATGCCAAAGAGCCATCAAGAATGACGCCTTCGCAAAAGAAACTTAGAAATTAGATGCAGAAAGAAGACTTGTACTTAAGAACCAACTAATGAAGAGATGGTGTGAACAGATATTTGAGTTTACTTACAAACTGATAAATAATGGAGGAGAGAATCATTGTAATTGATGAAAGTTTAGCAAAATCTTCAAGTACATTTTGAATGAAGTACCAGATTGATTGGTAGATGTTAGGAACATTCAGTGGTTTGGGAAATAGTAACGTGGTGAAAATGGGTATGATTTATATGTGTGTATGTGAGGGGGTGTCGAAGGAGAAGGAGAATATTTATAAATTGAACAGCCGCAGCTGGGTATAGTGGTGACTCAATTAAGTTTAAAAATATTTACTAAATACAAGATATGTCATTAGACATTAAGACAGAAAGAGAACTACTCTAAGGAGAGGATATTTAAGAGCGTGGTTAGAAATACAGTTAGATAATCAAAGCTAGATATGACCCTGGCAATTTTTAATTAGTGTACAAGAATATTAAAAATTATGATTGTCTACAAGAAACAGAGAAATATTTAGTGTTTTCCAGACTGAAAAATTAAAAGACTGTGAAATTGTGCCATATTCTCAATGTCATTGGGGTTCTTCTGTAGCTACCATTCAACTTCTTTGCCTTCATCTTCTTTACTTTGTGATAGGCCAAAGACTGGGTCAGCTTTGATATCTGAGTACGTGGATCTGTCCACCTTCCCTTTGTGGGACTGCTTTAACGGGATTGTGAAGTAGGAGCTACTACAAAGGTTTCACAAAAAATGTGTACATCTGCAGACTTCAAGTAGTGGATATGACATAAATAATCGGTAAACACATTGTCGTACATTAAGAAGCCTTTCCCCGAGTCTATTCAGGCTGGAGTTTGCTTCCTTACTGCCAAAAGGCAGAGGTCACCAAAATCTTCGCACCACTGTAGAGAAGCACAAGCCAAGTCAGAGAGAGAAAGAGAGAGGGGAGAGAAGCCACTCCTGGGAGACAGCTAAACAAGCATTGTCCAGAGAATAAGCTATGAATGAAAGTAAATTTTCAAACTTTTAATGGTTTCCTTTTTTAAATTTGAACAGCTGAAATCAGAGGGTCTGAGAATTTTTTTGATTGGTATGAACAGGGAAGCACCCATTCCCATGCAGCCTGCATGAGACGGAAGCCTGGGTGATGAGAGGCTCAGTTGATGATGCACAACCAGAACAAAAACAGAGACTCCAAACCATTAAGACAGACCAAGTCCAGAAAGATATTTCTCCTCATACTTGCCTAACCAGCCCCCTGAGGAGAAGAAATTGGAAGGTAAGACAAAAATCATACCTTATGACTTTTTATACTCCATTTTATAAATATCTGTGTTTATGTCAACTGCTTAGTACAATATGTCCTTCATACTGTAGTACAGCCTCAGATATTGTTAACTAAACTTCATAATACTGCTTAAGTCTTGAGGTAAAGTGCTCTTCTCAGTTTATTTACAAATGAATTTTCCTACCCAACAACTTCAGTCAAAAGAATCCTACTTATACCTGAGCAAATACAAAGCACTCCTTATAGAATGTGCCTGGGCAAAGTTTATAGCTGTCTGGGGGCATTTGTTTATTCAACAAGTATTTATTCAGACAATTTATGGAGATATATGTGCCATGTGTGCTAGGAGTTGGAGCACAAAAACACTGATCTTTCTTGTAGGGTATCTACTGTTGCAGATCAAATTACCCCCAAAACTCAGCAATTTAAAGTAAATATTTATTATCTCACACAATTTCTGAGAGTAAGGAATCCAAGAGCAGCTTATCTGAGTCATTCTGATTCAGGGCCTCTCATGAGGCTATAATCAAGTTGTAGGCAAGGGTTGCAGTCACCTAGAGGGACTGGAGAATCAGCTTCCAGCACACTCTCATGGCTGATGGCAGGTGGCTTTCGTTCTTTGCCATGTGCACTTCTCCATAGAGCTGCTCAGTACAGGGCAGCTGGCTTCCCCCACTGAAAGCAGTGAGAGAAAGAGAGGGAGAGGGATCAGGAGGGAAAGGGAGGGCAAGCCCAAGTCAGAAGCCAGTCTTTCACAACCTAATGTTGGAAATGACGTGACCTACCATCGTTTCTGCTGTATTCTATTGGCCACAGCCCTGGTGCAATGTGGAAGGGGACTACAGCAGATATGAATACCAGGAGGCAGGGATCACAGGGAGCCAACTGCAGACCATAGCACGTTTCCTTACGGCACTTACATTGCAGTTGTGAATATAGACCAGAGAAAAGTGAACAAATGAAGACAATAAATAGCTATAGAAGTGGCAGTGATGACTTAAGCAGAGACCTAAAGGATGAGAAGGAACTACTCATACCACATATCCAGACCCTCACCTTTATATTTCATATTACTTTCACGAGAATGATGTGAAGTAGAAATGGAATTAAAGGTGTAGTTATGGTTCTTCTAAATATGGTATATGGCTCCTGGGTAAGTTCCAGCATATGTGAAGGCATGAGACTGTTCAGCTTGGCTGAATCCACCTAGGTCACAAGGCCAGAAAGAATGAGCAAGCTTTTGAAACCAATTGAACCATAAGTACAAGGCAACTGGGCTGGAGATTTCTCTGCTTTTTGTAATTACGCCTTTGTGTCTCTAAGGTCCAGGGCTGGGGTCTCAGAATGAGCTCACAGAGGGAAAAATCCAGAGAATAGAATTGCAAGACCTTGTCATGATTCTAGCACATTTTGAAGTAAAGGTAGGAATGGATTAAACTTTATGATTCTCTATACACTCTCTCCAACCTAATCAGGGATGAATCTGTAAGGCATTCCTCCACAAGACAAATGCTGCTTCTCTTTGCTTAAACATGTTTTCAATTTCATCACAACTCTTGCTGGCTTTGCTTCAGGCCTCATAACAAATAAAAATACTCTCCCACTGTTGGGTTAAACCTGACCCCAGTTTGCCAGATCTGCTGACTGCTCTCCCAAAAGAAGCAAACGCTACCTGGAGTGCTTGCAGAAGCATCAGTCAGCCTGTCATTGACATATTGTTTCCCATTTGTAGGAGATGGAAATTGAAAAGGCCAGTCATGTTTAGAAATACTAATGTGAGCCACATCTCGATCTTCAGGATTTTTAGTTAGAAGATGTTCTGTGCCCACTTCCTGCCCACCTCTCATGACAGATCTGAAGGACTGACACCAATCGTTTGAGTACTGCTTGCATTGCTCGTAGACAGGAGCACTCTTGATCCTGATGAATAAATAATTCCAGAATTAACTGTACAATGTAAAGACAATGACCAAAGGAATGGGAAAACTTTTGGCTTGGTAGCCAAATCAACAACGTGCTGTGCCTGTGGGAGGCAGGAAGGAAAAACCTGCATCCACAGCTCTCTACAGTCACTGACATCTCCCTGCCAGGTTGGAGGAGCCAAATCCTCTGACAGTTCTCTCAATGCCTCTTGCTCTTGTGTACTTAATCATTTCCTCTTATTCACACCCACACACACATGCACATGCACACATATGAGATGGTTCCAGCTAACTCTGACCTTCCAAACTAAGCAGAAACCCAGGCATTAACAATGTGCACATAAAACATATGCCCAGGTCCTTGTTCTAACAGGTGTGGCCCAAACTGGCCTGTCCAGAGTTCAAGTGAATTGCATCCATGAGCTATTTTTGCAACATGTGAGTATAGCATGAGAAGGCATGGTTGCTCTTAATTGCAGATGACTACCAATGTCTAAGGTCCCGTTGAGACAGCACCAGAAGATGGTTTTGGAAGCACCCATGATACGCTTAGCTTACTGAATCCTTTAATTAATTAGGGCTTAGTCTCTAGAGACTGCTGCTTAATTCAGGTTCCTCCTAGTTCTTTAGTTATCCTGAGGAATTCTGTATTAGGAGGCTGACATATGTTCGCACAGCTTAGGTATAGATTTAACTAACAAAAGAAAGTACCCAGTTATTCAATATTTAAACACAATGTTTTCAGTGTTTTCTATTAGGAAGGTTTTCTTTCGTCTCAGGGCCATAGTCAATGTATTTGAAGTTCCTTTTCAATGAAAAATTGTATACTTTTTTACTCCATAAAGTCAAAGCTGAGCTGTTCCTGTGTCATCAAACTCACTGAAGCAGCTGAGTTATTATACTGGTGAAATTAATTATTGAAATGAAGACATGCTTTGTTCTGCTTTAAAAGTAAGATAAAAGCCTGAACAATTAAAAATGGTTTTCTATTACAGCTAATGTGCAATATGGACTCTAACATAATTAGCTGAGTTTGGAAAATTATTTTTATATTATCAGTGCCTTCATTTAATACATGTATATGTTCATTTATTCATTCAAAAATATTAATTGAGTGTCTTCTGGGTGCCAACCGTTGTGAAGGAAAATGAAAATACAAACATAAATAAAACATAGGTCTTGTCATTTGAAAACCCTTTACTTAATTGATCTATGAATTCCCCTGGTCCTGGGAAATCAGCAGGGTGTTAAGTACACAGTCTGCGGTGCTCTGTCCCAAAACCTGATGTTTTTCTAAGAAATATGTTGTACCAATACATTCTCTATTTTAACCTGGCCACAGTCCAAATTTCCTTTATAAAATTTAATTTTACTTAATTGAAATGATCCTTCTGGTATTTAGGGTGCTGTAATGAACACAAATCAATTTATTTAAACCAGAATCATCTTAAATACTTATGTTGTTTGGTTTTCTGTTGGTAGCTCTATTTCATTTTTGTCAACATTTGTAGGAACAAGTTCTCTTTAAAAATGAATTATAATAAAATTCTCTTATGATTGTATTTGAGAAGAGAGAGAGAAAACTGATGCTCCATAGCACAGGGCCCTACACCCAGTAAGTCTGTTGACTGGACAATTTCTTCCATTTTCTATAAACTGACTCTCATCTTGGAACTTTCCCTAATAACAATAGTTTCCAATAGCACCTTCATGTACTGAGAAACAAAGCATTAGTGGTTTTCATGGGAAGTTATATAATGTCTCACTTTGTTTCAAGATGGCATTTCCAGCAAGGAGTGAGTGCTCAGAAATGAAGAGGATAGGAAAACAGCAGCTCAAAAGGTGAAATACAAGAAAATCACACAATGATGTAGAGCTGATATTTGCATGTTCCATCAGGCTCATTCTGGTAGCCTCCTCGTTGTCTAAGCCTGAGGGCTCACCCCATCACAGTACAAGGATTCTGTACTGCTTCCCTTTATCTTTCCTTGCCATCACCCTCTCAGACAGCTCAGCTGACAAAGGGCTCAGGTGCTTTGAGAAAATGTTAACACAGAATACATCTATAGGAATAATTCCAATTCTTTCACAGACAGACTTGGAATCCACAGCCAAAACCAAGTCTCTCTAGCCTCATAAAATTAACAAAATATTTGCTCTCTCCCCTGCTCTGCCCCCTTAATAATTTTTACTGACTTTTTCTTTTTTCTTGCTCTCCCTTACTTTATCAAATTTCTCCTTAAGACCGAAAATTTTAAAATCTTTCAAAGTATGTTGGTGTGTCCTAGCTTATTTAGTGATAAGATTAATAATATTGTCAATTGTTCAGTCATTCATTCATTCATCGGTCAGGTTCCAGACTAGAACTAAGGAGAAGTAGAAGCGTCAAAAATATTTGAGTGACTCCCACAGTAGGAATAAATATCTCTAGTGATCAGGTCTTGTTTCCAAATATCAATTCCATCTAAAATGATCCAGGGCTTCTTGGAGAAAAAACTGATTACAGATAAAATTTCTAGAGAAGCTCTGGACATTTTCTTGTGCAAGAAAGCAAGGAGGTATCCAAAGCCTATTGAATTGTGTAAAGAGAACACAGGAGCTGATCTGAAGGGGCTCACATTGGTTATATAGAGAATAATTTGAGAATTAAAAAAAAAACTGACAGTAATGGATTATAGCACATTTAATCATCATCATCATCGTCATAAAATACTCAAGACCGTAATAATATTTAAAAGAAAAAAGAGGAGTAAATGTTCTCCTTTATAGAAGAAGTCTAGACAATAAGGGCAGAAAGAATGATAAAGTTAGAAATCACTATTTTTCAACACTCAACATAAATTGATTCATGAAAGAATCATCAATAGAAGTTACAACCATTATGCACAGTATTGTGGAAAAAACAGATATTTACACAATCTCAAGGTGTCATTCTCCAAATTATTTACTAATTCAAGAAAACTGTGTGTTTATGATAGAGTGATGGCAGTCCATTGGAACCAAGTAAACAAACTTAGCATTACTAACAGTAGTGATGTGATACAATAAACCATACGTAACATATCAGATGATGTTCTTGTCAAAAATGTTTAACCTGAATCTAATAATGAGAAAACAATCACAAACAGGCAGAAAATGGGATACTCTACAAGTATCTTCATAAAACTCTTCATAAAATTCACTGGTCTCTTCATAAAACTCACTGTCAAAAATAAAGTGTTTGTTGAAGGCAGGTGTAAAGAGATTGTTCTAGATTAAAAGAAAATAAAGAGACGTCAAAATCAAATCTAATATGTAAATCTATATTGGAAATAAGATTGGGGGATGAAAACTTATTGTGGTAGGCAAAATCATGACCACTCAAAGATGTCCATGCCTTAATCTTCAGAACCTGTGATTGTGTTATATTACAAGGAAGCAAGAATTAAGGTTGTTAATCAGCTGGCCTTAAAATAGCGATTTTACTAGATTATCCACGCAGGTCCAATATATTCATAAGGATCCTTGTAAATGGAAGAAGGAGGCAGAAAAGGGAGTGTCATAGTGACGTGATATAAGAAAGACCTACCAGCCATTGCTGGCTTTGATAATGGAAGGAGGCCATGAGCCAAAAGAGGTGAGCAGCATCAAGGAACTGAAAAAGCGAAGAAAATAGATTCTCCCAGAGAGCCTCCAAAAAGGAACACAGCCCAGCAGATGCCTTGATATAGCCCAGTGAGAACCGTTTCAAACTTCTGAACTCCAGAACTATAAGATAACAGACATGTGTCATTTTAAGCCACTAAATTTGTAGTGATTTGTTACAGCAGCAATAGGAAACTGATAGAAATTTTGGTATTAGAAGTGGAATGCTTCTTTACCAAATACCTAAAAATATAGAAGTAGCTTTGGAGTTGGGCAATGGGCAGAGGCTGGAAGAATTTTAAGAAGGATGATAGAAAAATCCCAGATTGCCTTGAATAGACTATTAGTAGAAATCTGGGTACTAAAGACTGTCAGTGAGGGCTCAGAACAAAATGAAGAACTTTTTATTGGAAACTGGAGGAAAGAGAATCCTTGTTAAATAGAAGAATTGTGTCCTGCAGTTATGTGGAAGGCAGAAATTGTAAATGATGAAAGTGTACATTTAGCTGAGGAGCTTTCCAAACAAAATGCTGAGGTGCAGTCAGGTTTCTTCTTGATGCTTATAATAAAACGTGAGAGAAAAGAGATAGATTGCAGGAAGAACTGTTAAGTAAAAAGGAACCAAGAATTGATAAATTGAGAAAGTCTCAATCTGTCCAGATTACAAAAAATGCTAAAATTAGGAGATTTACTGTCAGGAAAGCATGTTCTGGAGAGAAAACCAAGGGTGTTGTTCAACAACCTTTGACTAGTGCCTTGAAAGACTGAAAGGTCAGAGTATTCAGTCACAGAGGGCTAACTGAAGAGATTAGGTATGTGACTTATGAAGTCCCCCCAGCCAACTCAGCAGAATATAGGAATAGATGGGAGAAGTCTCTTGCCTAACGGAGTCAATCTCTGTGATATACGCCAGAGACCCACTGAGCTCTTGAGAATTTTATACCAGTGAAACATTGCCAGCTTGGAATGAAAGGAAAGAGAAAATATAAAATGAAAGAAGGCTGGTCGACCTCTAAAATTCTATAGGCAAATAAAAGAGGCTGATAAAATTACTTAGCTGTAAACATGTACAACCTTTCATGAAAAAGAAAGGACGACTCAGAGGACAGAGCCAAAATCTCACAGGACCATGAGCCACAAAGAATAATTTCATACCTTGAAACCAAATGGAGTTTGCTGAATGGATTTTGAAATTGCTTGGGACCGGAGACTTCTTTCTTCCTTCCATTATATTCCTTTTTGAAAGAGAATGTCTTTAACTCTTAGCCCATGCCTGACCCACCATTGAATTTTGGGAGACGATAACTTATATCTTGAATTTCAAGGTCTACAGATGGAGAGAAATTTTGCCCCAGGTTGTATCATAGCCAGAGCCTCATCCATATCTGATTTAGATGATGAGGTTTGAGGCTTTTGAGCTGATAAGATTTTGGACTTTGAGTTGATGCTTAATAGGTTGAGACTTTGGGGGCTATTGGGATGGGGTAAATGTATTTTCCATGTGGGACAGATATGAGTCTTTTGGGGTCAAAGGGCAGACTGTGGTAGGCAGAATAATGAACACCTCCCCCCGGCCCCCCGCAAGATGTCCATCTAATCCCCAGGTTCTTTAAATATAGAAGAGGAAAGCAGTGGCATTAGTGTCAAAGTGATGTGATGTGACAAAAGCTCAACTGGCTATTGTTTTCTTTGAAGATGGAAGAGGGCCACAAGCCAAAGAATGTGGGCAACTCTAGAAGCTAGAAAAGACAAGAAAATGGATACTCCCCCTAGAGTCTCCAGAAGGGAACACAGCTCTTGATTTTAACCCAGTGAGATTCATTTTGGATTTCTGATCTCTAGATTGTAAGATAATAAATTTGTGTTTTTAGGCCATTAAGTTTGTGGTAGTTTATTATAGCAGCAACATGAAACAAATATACCTTAAAGGTCATTTTAGGTGCAACTGGGTAAAACTGAATATGTACATTTGATGATATTATGGAATGACTGTCAATTTTATTAGATGTCTTATTATTATGGTTATGTTGGAAAATGTCCTTATTCTAGGACATACATGCTGGAGTCTTTAAGGGTAAAGTATCACGAGGTTTGCAGCCTTCTTTAAAGTGAGTTTGCAAAAAAATACACACAGACAGACAATACAGAGAGATAGAGACAGCGAGAGAATGAGAGAGAGAGAAGTCAAATGTGGCAAAATAGTAACAATTGGTGATTCCAGGTGAAGCATATACATATTTTTATCATACAATTCATTGAACTTTTTATTGGGGTGTAAAATTTTTCAAAATAAAATGCTGTAAAAAATATTTGAGTTATCCTAGAAAATGTATAACATGAAAGATTCTCTTCTTTCTTCATTCTGGCTAATTAAGAATGTGAAGTAGTAAATGATGAAATGTCAAAATGAATGGTACTGGGAGATTACAAAGATTCATAGACATAAGAGCACAGCGTGATCTAGAGTGCTGATAAAGGCCTTTGGAGGAGGTGAAACACGAGTTGAATCTTGAAGAATGGGGAGAGGAAGAGGGATGTGCTTTCCATAAGAAGGATACGGCATGAGCAACATGGAGGAACGGAAGGATGAGGGAAGGGCTGGGGTGTGGAAGATCTTGATAGCATGAGCCACACTGGAATATTGAGGAATAATCAACAGAGTATAGGTTATTCTCCAAACGAAGACAGCTTTGAGAGGAAAAGGGGAAAACAGGCGTAAACCAGGACAGTTCAGTGCCAACCAATCTGTGTGGTCAACCTATTTGAAAGGGAGAGCCCTGTAAAGATAGGCGCTTTCAATGAGGGAACACTAATGATGTTTGGCAAAGGGAGCAACGGAAGGAAAAGAGAGATGTAAAATTTATGAAGTAATTTACAAAGATCAGTCTGGTAACATGCAATTCATAAAAAAGATTTGAAGGAGTCTGAGATTAGCAGTTAGGATGTTGTTCCAGTAACCTAGTGTACGGTGACAAGTGCCGTCTCTACTGTGGCAGGAGTGAGAAGCAGCAGAAGAGCCAAAAATAGACATTTTTCTTCTTTTTTTTTCTTGAAAGGAAGGGTTTGGGGAGAATTTTTATTTGGTTTGTTTTAATTAAATACTCTAAGGATCTGTCTTCCTCACTCTTTGACTCTGCAGGCTCATGTTTACTTTGCTGACAGAGTGTTTGAACTCCTTACAGATAAAGCAACATTAAAAAGCAAACTATTTAGATCAAGGGAAAATGTATTTTTAAGAATCAGCTGTATATCTCTGAGCTGACAGGACCCGATTCCTCAGACATTGATGTTTCTCTCTCACAATTAACTGTAAGGATTAGCAGCCTTTAAGAAGTGGCAGGGTACTCTTTAAGTTATTGATATCAACTTAACGTTTAGGTGCAGCCCCTAACGACTCTTCTTTTCCAAGTCTTTGTGGTTTAAGATATTCTAATTGAAGATCTGTGTAAAAGGTAGGTTGGCATAAATATTCCAGCATTAGTTTAAACAAGACAACAAAACCCAGAAAACATGACACCCAGGAGATTGCTTGGTAGTGTGGGGGTGAAGGGGGTGGGAGGGCAACAGAAAATCTTAGAGCTTTCAGAGAATTTGTAGCTCACAACTATGTGAACAAACACAAAAAAACAAAAATCAATCAAGAAAATTACTACCCTCTGAGAAAGGGAGGGTGAAGATTATCTTCCTTGCCCAACAAGGCTTCCTGCTTAGAACATAACTCATGGCTGAGGTTTTGGTTTCCGAATGGTGAGATCTTGTCTTTTTCTCTGCTGAATACCCAGCACTTGGCCCAGTGCTCAAAAATTAGACTCAATAAATGTGAAAAATGGATGAAGGAATGAGTGAATGTGTGTACAATAATTCCCATGTCTACCAATCATAGCTGCCCCTGATCAATCAGTCATGTGCTCTCAGAGAGCTCACAGTCTTGTGGAAAAGAAGAAAACATGTACAGCAGGTAAAAATCTCACTAATTCAGGAGGTCAGGAAATACATCTTTCTTTACTTTTTTGTAGTTCATTTAAATTTACGTTTGAGCCCCCTTTCCACCAAGATAGGAGAAACTTAATTTCAGTTAATCTTGGGTTTTTTTGCAATCTTAGTTGTTGGGGGGCGGGCGCAGAGGATGGGAAAGGAGGAGTGGTTCATATTTGCTGTGGTAAGTGGGGTTGACCACTGTCTCTGGGTCTTTGTCTAGGCACAGTGCCATCTCTGGAGATGTCCTTTTTCTGGTCTGGCCCTCAGCTATTTTTCTGTGAAGCTCCTTACTGTTCTAGGTACAAGGCTTGTTAAGATCCAGCACATTATCAGCTATTTCTATGACCCTCACTAGGGTCATTCTGCTGTTCCAGTACCCAGCTTTCCTGTTTGTCATCCCATCCTTGAGGCAGTGAATGAAGGGTGCTCTTGCTGACTGAAAGCAGGAAGAACAAGGAACGTAATGGAAAACAAGGGTAAAAACAACATGGATAGTATTTCAAAATATAATCCCACCAAAATTAGAATGATATATAATAAATACTTTATCATATGTAGGTATGAAGTGCTGTGAGAAAACAGAGAAAGCTCTCATGGCAGTGAGCAAAGGAAGGTGACAAGGAAAGAATCTCATATGTAGTGTCTTTTATTTCCCTCTTAAAGAATACATAGATGTTCATCCAGAGAATAAGATGGGGAAGAGAGAGAAAGCAGGAGGTATAATGGCAGCAGAGGATGCCTAATGCAGAAATTAAGAAGGCAAGCTCTGAAATCAAACAGGTTGGGCCTAGGTTTAAACTGTAGTTTATTACCTCTTCGCTGGATGATCCTGGGCAGTTAGCTAAGCCCTCTTGGCCTCATTGGCTCATTTCTAAAACGAGGTGATAATACAAACTTCATAGCTTGTTTGTGAAATAAAACACTTAGCACAAAACTAGCATTTCTTGATTACCGAATCTATGCTAGGCAATTATCATCAACTACTTTTAGAGGGCAGAATTAAAGCAATGATAGTGGGAGAGAAAAGATGTGAACTGTATTTTGGATATATCAAGGAGTTGGTGACTGGCTGGATATGAGAATGATGGAGACAGGGAATGGATTAAAGATGACCTCTACTCTGGGTAATGGCAGTGACCACGTCAGGCAAGCAGGGCCAGGTTTGGGGAAAGGAGTAAGATCATTCTGTTTTGCATGTGCTGAGATTGAGATCTTGCAGCACATGCCAATGTAAGTACTCTCTTAGCTGCTGAAAATAAGGATGGTAAGACTGGGTATCCTCGTCTTTTTCCAATAAATACCAGTAAATGCGAAACTGGTCTTTCAAATTCAAAGCTCGTACAATGAAAAGACACTGATCACTGCCAAGCTTAAATAGCTCCAAAAATGTCAAAATGCAGAGTTAATTAAAATAGTAAATTATTTTTAAACATTTTCTTTGCATCAGGAACTATGCTAGGAAATTATACTTTACAGTGCCAAGAACTGTACATTATTTCATTTTTTAATCCTCCCCATGTTGGACAAGAGGCATTTTAACATAAAAATGCATTGAAGTCGTACTGTGAGAAGTGATAAACATTATCAAATGGGAAGTAAGTTTATCTTGTTGATGCCCCATTCTGAAGAATTAAGATCCACTGTCTGTGACCAGAACAGAACCATTAGCAGTTCTCTCTGGCTGACTACAAAGGGTGCTGACTGGATAGAGCTGGGAGCTAGGAGAGGGCAAAGAGATGGAAAATGAAGAAAAGCAGAGAAAATGGTCTTTCAAGTGCCCAGCTGAGAAGGTTTCTGTATAATATGGAAGGCTACCTGACGGGAAGAGAACAGAACTCTTTTATACCTGCCTTTTGACTCAGAATTTTTGTGATCACTTTGTAGGAGGAAGGAATCCTTTTGGTAATAGGTGGGCCCTATATGACATCCTGAGGCCATGAAGTAAAAGAGTAGGGTTACATCAGTGTCTAGCACTCTAGGGTGAAGTTAGGAATAGAGTGCAGCTTTGGGCATCACTGAAGTTGGAGGTTTATCAAAATCACCCAGGAGGAGCATGTATTGGGAACAGAGTTTCAAAGAACTGTAGACAAGATCAACATTTAATGTTCAGGGTGAACAAGAAGATTCACCAAATGGGGCTGAGCAGAATGCCTAGAGAAGCAGGAGTAAATCCGAGAAGAAGTAGTGTTGCAAACAAGAAGGAAGAGATGGAAAGCTTTCACTAGACTGTGTAAGTGCTCCACTTAACACCATCAGCAAACTGCCAGTAGCCTCATGAAAGTGGCAAAAATCAGATTTTAACGGGTTGAGGCAATAATAAGTTGGAAAAGATAGTAAATTCAGACCATTCTTTCAAGAACTTTGTGAAAGTATGAGGTGTAAATAGGATTGTAGTTAGAAGGAAACACAGGCATGAGGGAGGAAAATTGCTGACACGGAGGAGAATTGAACATGTTTATAGGTATAGCTAAGGAAGTAGAAGGACATTCCCAATGTTGTTCCTACGTTTACTGTCTCTAACTGAAATAACGGCATGAGAGCTGCGCTAAATTATACATGAGTTGCTTTGGGAAGAAGCAGCAGGTTGAAGCACCAGTTGTAGCCTGATGGATCTTGGGGAAAAGAAAAAAAGAAGCAGAAACACACGCAGCGTTGGAACTGAGTAAATGTCAAATAGGGAAGCATAGCTTTCAGTGTTCTTTATTCAACACAGATTCCTGTTTTCAGTGAGTTTTCTCAAGCCCCAGGTTTCTTTGTGCTAAAACCACACTGCCCTGAGTCACCTCTCCCTCTGCTGGGACTCATCCTGGGATAAACACATTTATGTTAGTTCTGTTTCCTCTCTGATGAATACATACCTATGCTTCTCTTGACCACTTCTCTTCTGGCCTATGTTAGTGACAGTGTAACTAGTTAACTAGCTCATATTGCACATCTACTATGGGCCAGATGCATTAAAATGCTAGGAGATAGAGGGGGAAAGGCTCTAATTGGATTCTCAAGTACATAAATCTAAGTAGAGTGAAGGCATATCAGAATCGCCTAGGAGGATATTTCAAAATACAAACTCTTCCCGGAGATTCTGATAGGACTTCCAGACACTGTATCTCCTTCCTTCTCCCTCTATACCTCCCAAGAATCACCACATCAGGAGCCACTGTTGGTGTTAGAAATGTTACATGTTCATTGAGTGTGTTGTGCACCACTGATTTCAAAAGAGTGGAATACATATAAATGAACTACTATGACACAATAGACTAATTCAAGCTAAGGTGTTATTGGCTAATTTTTCTTGTGGAGTTCTCTGGGAAGGCAGCAAAGAGGGCTTTTTAAATAACCCTGAAAATCCTTAGAACTATCTGGAATGGAAAGTCACAGGAAATGGCTGGTAAGTGGGTTCTTGGAGTTGTTTTGATTTATGTATTCAAGAAAATGTTACCCGGACATCCAAATTATGAGTGATTCAACTTTTTCTTGTTTTTTCAATTGAGGTAATGTTGGTTTATAACATTATATAAATTTTAGGTGTACATCATTATATTTCAACTTCTTTATAGACTACATGGAGTTCACCACCAATAGTCTAATTTTTATCCATCACTGTACAAATGTGCCCCTTTACCCCTTTTGCCCTCCCTCCATACCCTTCCCTTCTGGTAAACACCTATCTGTTCTCTATATCTATGTGTTTGTTTTTATTCCACATATGAGTGAAATCACACGGTATTTGTCTTTCTCCACCTGACATTTTGATTAGCATAATACCCTCAAGGTCCATCCATGTTGTCACGAATGGCAAGATTCATCTTTTTCATGACTGAGTAGTATTCTATTGTAATTTGTACTACATCTTCTTTATCCATTTGAGTGATTCAACTTTTACGGAGTAACCATGATGTGCCAGATCAGTGGAAAAAGGTTAATAAAACAAATTTGGTGCCAGTACAAAAGTTGCTTTCTAATGGGGGCCAGAGACACTAAATAGAGTGTGATAATTGTATTCGTCTAGGGGGAAGCATGTGAGCTCAGGGAGGGAACACAGGAAGCACACCTAATGGTTCTAAGGAGAGTTAGGGGAGCTTTCTATAGGAGGTTTGGTGTGACAATGACTTTTTGTATTTCAGCAGAGGTATTAAAAGACTTTAATGGAAAGGAATGGCCAAGAATTAGAATTTAAGGCCCTGAGACAAGTTGATAGTTGTTTTGTTCTTAGAGGTCTCTGGACCTCTGTCACACTAGGCCAGTCAGATAGATGCAGCCTGATTGGAGCCCAAGTCTACAGTCTGCTGGGTTGTAGGGATAGATTACATCAAGTCGAACATTTTCTGTGGAGGAATTGGTGCTTCCTAGAGATAGTGTCATGCTCTGGTGAATTTCATCAGGTAGGGATTTGTGGATACGGTACTCCTCCCCTTTGCTATTGAATTTACTCCAAAGGGAATATAGAACAAAAACTCAGAATAAATCAGTCTTTTTTTTTTCATCACAGCTGTGACTATCATTAAAAAGCAAAAGTCTGTGAGAAATAACCTTCATTCATAATACTATGCACACTGAGTGAATGGCTCAATAAAATGCAATATTTCAGATGGATTGCTGGGCCAGAGCGACATCACAGGCGAGGAGGAACACAGAGTGCTTCACACATAACGACGCGGAGCATGGCGTCAAGCGATGAGCACTGTTAGCAATACACTATCTTTATGTTCATTGTGTCTTAATTGATGTAAATGGCCTTTGAGACGTGTGGTGGGAACATATTTGTGAAGGAACACAAATAAAAAGCTTTGCTTCTCCCACCAGTAATGTCATTTTATCAGAAAAGAAGTAATTGTAAGTGCAATTGAAGCTGAGAGGAAATAATTTTTTTAGAGGCATGTAGCAAACAACACAATAATCTCAAAACAGAAGAGGAAAAAGAATTAACACTTCAGAATTACTTTTGATAGGGAAGAGCAAACACCTCAATTGAAACTGCCTTCCCATTTCCCAGATCTCTATAAATTACACAAGTCAGAAATCTGTAAAATATAAGTAAACTCTGTCTTTAGGGATTTCTGTTCTTGCTAATATAGAGCCACTATTTTCCCCATAAATGCTAAATTGATCTTTTTGATTCATAACTCATACATTGAAAAGGCATTGATCATTGCCAAAATTAAATATTTCCAAATAATGTCAAAATGCAGACTAAATAGTAATGGCAACCGTTTATTAAACATTTCCTCTGAGCCAGGACCTGTGCTAAGAAACAGTGCATTATAGTGTCAGCTGACATATATCATTTCTTTATTTGACCTTCACCAAAACCTTAAATGGCATTTACTATTCCTCTTTTATAGATAAGAAAACGGCAATACTGATTATTAAGCAATTTGCTTAGGGTTATGCAGTTAGAATGAGAACAGAACCAGAATATACTCTCAAGTAGGCTTGCTGCCAACACCATGCTAGGTGCCTGAATGGAAACCAGTCAGAGAAAAACATTTCAACTATTCATTCAGTGAATTGTTCAAACCCTGTTCAATGCCATGCAACGGGTTTAGGAACGTTTAGGAATGGGTGGGCTGTGTGTGTAGGGGCATGGGAGTCTGAACACATGAGTCTGGCCTCTGACAGTTTATAATCCTGTGTTGGACGTAGAGTACACATATGTTAAACAATTAGTGAATGAGAAGAATTTTTTTTAATTGACATATTGTACAATCACTACTAAGGAATTCATCCTTCTCCTCCACACTACCATCAACACAAGTCACAGAGTAATTAAAGTTATTCATCTTTTCTGGTGTGCAGACCTCAGTTTTGACGCTTTCAACTCCCTGTCTAGTCTATAAGATCAGACAACAGAAAGCTGAACCTAAGCTTGCCACACTGCGTAGATTCTATGCCTTGACTTGCAGGGAGAGTGTGCCTGGGCCAGCCCCTGCAGTCAGTTTACCTGATGAAACTTCCTGAGCAGGACTCTGTTACAACCAGCACGCTCCCCCTTTTGCCAACATTGTGGTGCTACTGTCTCTCAGCATGCTGAGTTTGACCTCCTCGTGAAAATCTGGAAGAAGAAGCAAAAGAGCAAAGAGCATGGAGTGAAGACTCAGAACAGGTGGTGAGAAGCACGGCAGTAACCTAAGGAAAGGATTGAGGTGTGTAGGAACGTGGATTAAATGAAGCAGTTTTGAAGAAGAAAATGGTTATCAGAAGGAACATAAAATCAAATTATTTATTTATTTGTTTACCAACAAATGAATCTGTCTACTTTGAGTAAGGGAGTGTTCTAGGAAGGGAGAAACATGAATGAGCCATGGATTCATTCCTCAGAAGATACCACACATGGGCATGGAAAATTACAAAATAAGGCATTCCATGAAGGGTGTCCGTAATAGGGGTATAGGTAAAGTGCTATAGGCATTCAACACCCAGCTTCAATGCCATGCATTCATGATCTAGAGGGGATCTCTCTACCATCTGAAGGATGGGTGGGATTTGGATATATGAAATTGTGACAGAATGGGGAAGAAATTCTGATTGAGAGAATTAACAAGAGCAAAGATGAAATGATCTGTCACATGAAAGGAAAACCAAGTGATTCCATTTGGTTAGTGATGAAGACATGAGAATGGGAATATTTGGGAGAAAGTCAAATCTGTAAACTTGCAGGTCTCCCTCTGTGCCATATGTCAGCACCCAATGCGAATCCCCCCACTCACCTTCATCTCTCAGCCTATACTCTGATTTATTGTCCTTGATTTCTCCCACTCCCAGCTTCTCAGATGGAATTTTGCCCCTATTTATAGTTATTAAGTAGCTCCTTAGACCTGAGAAAGCAGAGGCCCTATGAATTCCACCTGCTCAGGACAGTGTTTGCTCCAAAGTACCGTGATAAGGTCAGCAATGATATGCACAGTGGAACAGGGAGAGATGATACAAGGACCTTCCTAGATACCCACACAATGGTAGTCTCCTAGGTGAGAGGTCATATAGTAGACAAGGTCTTTGTCCAATGCCCAATTATTCACTTAGTCTCAGACAGTGAAACTCTGGATGGATACCTCTGATGCAGACTCACAGCTCAGAGGCTTGTCACTTCATAATGAGCATAATGATCACCTTGCAATGGCATTTCCTGCTAATGATTGGACTCACTTGACTTGAGATCAATGATCCCATTATTAAGACCACTCTGCCCTATCTATGCTTATGCCTTCTCTCCTATAGTCCCATATTGCTGCTTGTTACTATATGCCCCACACCTGAGCCTCCTTCCATGCTTCCCCAAAAGACTAGAACATAGCTCATTTTGTTTTAAGGGGACTTAACACCACTGAGTACTGTGGAGGAACATATTATCAAATATAGGATAACATAAAGTTTTCAGAATTATATAAAGCCCTTAAAGTCAAGACCAATTATTGGTCTCTAGTTCTGAGTCTCTTGTAAAGACTATAAATTGGGTCTACCAGATATCTATTATTTCCTTGTATTTGAAGAGATGATATCACTAGATGCTTAAATTCCACCCCAAACCTAAAGTTACAGGGTATGGTGACCTTCATGAAGATTGTCTTCTTGGGCAAAACTACAAGTTGTCTTATAATTGACTCAGAGTTGGGAACATGATCCTAGCTGGGCCAGTGCAAGTCATTCTGAGCACTCTGCTGGGACTACTAGGAAACCTCCCATTGGGATTGCAAAACCAGCAAGGTGTAAGCCTGGAGCTGGCTGTTGTCATCTTTGCCACAAGAGGACCCTAGTTAAGGTAGAAGCCAATATAAAGGGAAGTAGAGCCAAGAATTGGAAACAAACAGGGAAAGAGAGAATGAAAGAGAACGCAATACGATATCTTTTGAGCCCTTGAGAACAGCCATGCCTGAAAACAGCTCATTTCTGAGCTTTATCCATAGATTTTTCAGTTAAATTAGTCACTTATTTTCTTTTTTATTATCTACATTCATATTCATATTTCTTTTATTTTATTTTGCTTAAATCAATTTTATTTGGGTTTCTCTTATTTACAAAAGAAACAACCCTAATGCAAATAACTACTAGATAATTTGCATTTCTGAAAGCCTTCAGACAAGATGACCTGCATTAGAAAGACTCAATATTATGAAAAAATATGGTTACTTTGGGACATTTCTTAAATTATACCTTACATCTCATATTTCTGTGTTCCCTAGCCCCTTGAATAATATCCTGTATGAGGTAGACTCTCAGTGTTTGCTTTGTTGTATGGTAACAATGAAGGAGTGGGCATTGGAGGTGAGTGAATTAGCACAAGTATACTTTCTTAGGTTGGAACAAACATGATGACTTATATTGATAAGAAAAAGACTAGTCAGTGTGCATTGGAAAGCTCATGCTGTGGAATGGTAGAAAATAAGGAAATAATATGATACCTTATCTTTTTTTTTTTTTTTGTGAGGAAGATCAGCCCTAAGCTAACATCTATGCCAATCCTCCTCTTTTTGCTGAGGAAGACTGGCCCTGAGCTAACATCTATTGCCAGTTCTCCTCCCTTTTTTCCCCCTTTTTCTCCCCAAAGCCCCAGTAGATAGTTGTATGTCATGATTGTACATCCTTCTAGTTGCTGTATGTGGGACGCTCCCTCAGCATGGCTGGACAAACGGTGCATCGGTGCATGCCCGGGATCTGAACCCGGGCCTCCAGTAACAGAGCGCATGCACCTAACTGCCAAGCCATGGGGCCAGCCCCTGATACCTTATCTTTTCCAGACCATCTTAGCTGAAGCCGTTGATTCCTGTCATCTGCAGGTTCAGCAACATTCCATTTCACTACGGATCCCAGCTGGGGCTAAGTGGGAAGCCTCAGCTCAGCTGGCTGTCAGAACTGGGAATGGTCCTGCTTCCTTCCAACTTGGTATCCAGATAACTGGAGTAATTACTGGGCACAAGCTTGTCTACCAAATACTAGTTTTTAAAAATTCGTCTCACCTCCCTGTTTCAAAAATTTAGGTTTTTTCGCCTTAATATCTCTCCAGGATTCTAGTTTCTTACTGGACTCGCAACGAACATGAGTGTCCCCGGCCACTTAGCCATTGCTGGCCCTGTCTTGTGAGGGATAGGATTCTGCTTTACACTTATGCTCTGGCCCCCGTGAGTTCAGTGATATGGATCATTTCAGGAGACAGAGCAGATAATACTTGGACTTTCTCTTCAATAGCCTGCACTGATTTTTCTTAGACTTTTTCAGATATTAACTCCAGCCCAAAGCACACACCAGTCACCACAACCCTTTGAGCATGGAGCATGAGACAATTTAGCTGCTTTTGAGGAGATTCCATTCCCTAGTCTGCAACTTGACCAGCCTGTCTTCTCTTCTCCCCCTCATTATGGTTGCTGAGCCCCAAATGTCTGATGTCTGTCCTTGATTTATGATGGGCAGGAAGCAAAGAAGCTTACACTTTCACATAAGATCAGAGAGATAAAATGGGGATCACGTCAAAAGTATGCAGCAATATTTAGTGTTTATTTGAATGAGAAATGAGGAGCTATCATATGTTCTTGAACTGTATAGTAAAGATAAAAGTGATGGGTTTACCCTTAACATCACAGTGATAATCAATTCATTCTTTTCTCTTCCACGTCCTTTTCTTAGAGACCTGTCCCTTCACCATAAACTGAGCAAGATATTCCGATGAACAACACAATATCACATCCATTTTGTCTTAGGTGATTGGATTAGGGGTAGAAATCTGACCAGAGCTGAATCTATCTACTGCTGTACCTGCAATTTGAAATTGGGAGTCAGAGAGATTGAATCAGTTAGATGAGTGGAGTGGTCAGCAATTTTTTTCTGTAAAGGACCAGATAGTAAATATTTTGCTTTTGTCAGCCATTTGTGTTCTCTCATAGCTACTCAACTCCGTCGTTGTAGCGTGCATGCAGCCATAGATAATACATAAATGAATGAGAACAGCTTTGTTATAATAAAACTTTATTTATGTAAACAGGTGTCAGTCAGGATTTGGCCCATGGGCTATAGTTTACTGAACACTGAGTTACATCATGGTGAGTGTTTGACTGAAAGATCAAATTGGGTCAGGTTCGGGCAGCCATTTGGGGCCATGTACATGCTGATAATTAATCAATGAAAGCCTGTAATCAGAGAGAAAATGATAGAGAAGCAGATTGGTTGAGAGGAGTGGAGAAGAGAGGCCAGCCAACTCTGGGAGATGGTGGGGAGAGCCTTGGACCTCAACTTTCCTGGTCTACATCTTGGGTGGCTGTTTTTCGTTTCCTAATCTTCCATATCTATGAGATTGCCTTTTGTTGTTTTTCAGTAAAACACCTCTTAAGTTAGTTTTAGTGGTTTCCTATTCTTAATCAACCCACAAACTCTGATAAGACAGAAATTACACCAGTTGGGGTTCTTGGTTGCACACATCAGAATCACACCTGATGTCTTAAGGGCACCTCCTCAGATATCGTAAGACACACAGACAAGGAAATGACTGTGAAAAAGGAAGAAGGTTTTTTATACTCACAGATCCCTAAAAGCAGGAGGCACATCATGCCACATAGGGCAACATGGGGAAGCACCAGGATTGATCGGAAGGCAGAAGAAGTAAAGAGAAAACATAGAAAAGAGCCTTTATTGTGGTTTCCACAGGAAGGAATGAGAAAAGCAGAGTAAGCAGGCTTAGGCTTGGCTAGTTTAGATGATTTCAGTGGGATCTGGGGCATCAGGGCTATCCCTAGTTGTTTGGCACCTTGCCGTGGGGACATTAGGACCAGGGAACCATGGCTCAGAGTGTAAGAGCCTATAAAGGAGGCAGTTGGGTCTATGAGCTCTGGTTTGGTTTGTTGAACCAACCAAAGTATACATGAAAGGTGTACTCACAGATGACTCATTTACTATCTCTAGGAACTGGCTAGCCTTGAGAGGCACATTCCCTCCAGAGTCATCAAGGCCCCAACATGTCTGGGCATCAAACAAAGAAACTAGAAAACATTGTTATTACATCTGGATAACTTAAATGAAAAAAGAATTTGGGTGTTGAGTAGCTGACAGAATTGATAGGAGGCAAGTAAAATTAGATTGGAAAATGGACAGGATTCCAGAGAAGTTAGGCAACTGAAAACACAGCCAAGATCTCAGATCATCCTGGTCAGGATGCACTTCTGGGTCCTCCACTGGGTAATCTTCACTCCACACTGGCTCTGCCACCACTGATCATTCCTGGCCACACTGCTGAACTCTGCTTCTGCTGCTGCAAATTATCTTTAGCTCACCTTGTGTCTTTTTGCTGTCTCTTCAAGATCCAAATCCCCTGGTAGGACCATAAATTTGGCCAGGTTCAGGTCATATGCCTGTGCCCTAGCTCCTAAGGGGCCAAAAGGAGACATAGATACTCCTTTCCTTTCAGCAACTATTGTAAAAGGCAAGGCTCTGCCTCCCATTATTTTGGGATTTCCTATAAAGAAGAGACTTTTCTCATTCTGGGAGTGGATGTGGGGGAGGAGAAGAAAGCCAAATGTGTATGACGGCTGTCCAGGGTGGACTGAAACAGGAAGAGCTAAGGGTTAAGATACATAGCCTGGAAATCAGGAGATATGTATACATATTAGCCAAGCAAGAGGCAGAGGTGATAAGAGTGTCTGGGGCTACTGGCAATGGGCCTGGAAAGGAAGGAATGATTCCAGACATGTTACAGAGAGTCTGCACAGAGCATGGTGAGAGACGGGAACGTGAAGACACAAGTGAAAGAAGAATCCAAGATAAACCAAGACTTCGAGCTGCAGACAAGGGTGGCATTGTTAACAGAGGTGTGCTGAGTTTTACTGATCACAGGACAGCTAAGTGCCAATACCCAGGACGAGGTAGAAAGGCAGCCCCGGAGCTAGGATGATTGACAGAGTGAAGAAGGGAGGTATAAGTCATCTGGATATCCGTGATAATCGAGACACAGCGGAGGAGGAATTCTCTGAGGTGACGTGTGTGGAGTTGAGAGAGGTGTTAAGGGGGTATTAGAGAACCGCAGACTGAGCTCTTGTGAAAACCTAGTGAGCGCAGAAGAGCAAGAGGGGCCAGGGGGATTAAGTCAGGAATAGTAAGAGGATCTGGAGTGAAAACAAGAGTGAAGTGGGAAAAAACAGGGAGCTAGAAGGAAACGACTTTGCCCTCTGGTCAGGGAAAGGTTTTAGCATTCAGTTAGGTAGAAAGAGAGCCCGAGAGGCAGCAAATTCCATGAAAGCTCACTGTGTCCGGGGGAAACGGAGGCAGTGGGTGACCAGCACTCACACAAGATGAAAGGAATACATTTCCCAAAACTTTTCTAATCCCACCTCCCGCATTTTGCCTGTCTCCTTCCCTCCCACTTCAACTTCAGCTGATGGCTAAAATAAACTTGGGAAGACCCCACACAATTCAGAGCAAGTCGATTCATTGGCTTCTCCTTCCTCTCTCCGTCTCCTTTGTTGCAGAGACTCCATAAAGTCAAGGTGGAGAAAAGATCATGTTTGGGCTGGAAAACTAGAACGAGGTGGAAGGCAACGTGTAAGGTTTTCGGTCTCCGCTGACCCAGGGAAGAGAAGCCAGGCCAGAGAGACATCGGAGGGCAGCTTTGAACAGTAAGTGTTCTCCGCGGGAAGCGGCTGTACTTATTTATTTATTTTTTGTTATATATTATTTATCAATGTACTTATTTACTGTGTTTTAAATCAGGCGGGATTTCATGTGGTCTCGAGTCTAACACTCATTTTTTATAGTGAGAAAAAGAAGAAGAATGCACCCTGAGTTGAGAGAAGAGGAAAATCGTTAGATATATACTCCTCTTTTAAAAAACTATTAAGATCCTGATTTACTGCAAACATCAGTCTGCCCACGGCTTAGAGTTACTCTCTCCCTCTTCCTCCATTCTTAGTTCTAATCAAACATGGAGGAAAATCAATAATGAACCAGTCTTATCCTTTGAGCTGCTGGAACCTGCTGAGTTCTGTGTATCTATCAGCACAAAGTACACACACACACTCGCTCAGACACCCCTGTAACTATCTCTAGCCAATTCCATGTTCTGCAATATTTACCTCCTCTGAGACCTAACTGCTGCTGACCTATTCCTTCTTCTCCCCCCCACTCCCTTAACCTGAAGTCCTAAATCCCGTTCATCTTCGTGGCCCCCACAGGGTCTGATTAAACTCTACTGCAGACCCACTTCCATTTTGGCTGAGCCACTCACAGTCGGGAAAGGAGGAGGGAATGTAAAAGGCAGAAGAGCATGGTGAGGCAGCCCGGGCACCGAGTGTGGTGAGATGGGTCCTGATAAGATTGATGGGCCCTATATCACAGCTGAAAGGCTGGAGGTGGTAAAATGGGAGCGCTGGCAGTAATTTATAGGAGCTTGTTATGACAGGCTTCTCGATTGAGGATGAAAAAGATGCCATTAAAACAAAACCAAGGTATCCAGGATATTGTTGTATACAATAGGTCTCTCCACATAGCCCCGGCACAAAGTGGATTCATAATCCTCAGGAAGTTGAGGGCATACAGGGTCCACTGGAAGAATTCTGCCTCACTGCCTCCATGGAAAGATGGGAACAAGGCACAGATGGGGAAAAGACCTGGGATGAGGAGCAGCTGGATTTCTCCTCTCTCCCTCCTCCCTATGTCTCAAGTCTTGATGCCCTTCAAGAGGGGCTCTCGACCTTCTGTTAGCCATGACACATGGGCTGAAGATGATCGTGGGCATGATGCACGCCCCCGGAGATACCAGATCTGTTCTGGGCTGCTGCATAGATAAAACAGCCCACAAATTATAAACAATTTCAGATCCTAGCTAGGGTTAGCATTACCTTTCTCTCTCATTCAGGTGTAACACATAAACTTGGGCTAGCTCCCTATTGCTTTAAAGCAGCTTCTGTGTACAAGGTCAGATCCCGACATCTAGGAGTTGAAAGAATTAATTGAAAAGCAAATTAAATCTATAATGAAATCTTTCTGAAAGCTCCAAAGGAGGGTCTCATTCATAAGCCACTGTTACTTAACGTATTCTTTCCCTACTCGGCTACCTCTCCTGTTGATATTTCTCCTAAGTGGCAGGCAACACCCTGTTCTACTCTGAAAATACCCAAATCCATCCCCAGATCCTGGACCATATGGGTTCTATTATCTTTCTTCTTTCCATCATTCACATCTCTTTCCTTTCTTTTGCTTACCAAAACATTTTCCCAGCTGTAGTTCTTTGTTGTTTCCAAAAGAAATCCAAGTAGCCACTCTACTTTTCTGTTATATTGCTCTTTCTCCAAATTATATACTTCACTTTCATTTTGAAGCAAAGAAACAATCAATGGAGTAAGGAAAATCCTTCTTATGGAGCCTAAGAGGAGGCCAAGTCATCAACCCAAGACTTCTCTTGGGTCGGGGTAGGGTCTAGGGATAGAGTTCAGGTATAGGGTAGAGATAAGGGTGAGAGGTAGTCAAAAACCATAAATAATATTTTTGTCTCTGTTTTGGAGAAATACAAGTGAGAGATGCCTCATTACAAGGATTACCTCGAAGCTACTCTAATGCGTCTGTATGTTTAAGGTAAATAATTTGCAAAGTGTAGTAGTACTTCATAAATAGCAAGGAATTGCTTGCTATTTGGTGCGATAACTCCAGTGGACCCCATAGTGAGGGAAAGCATGCTGCCAGGACGCCGGCCGGAATGCACCCCACGCTGGATTTCCCTGTCCCCAGTGTGCTCTCCTGCTGCAGGGTTTCATTTCCTTTCCTCTGAGTGCCAGCTTTGATCTCTGCTTTCTCCTGTCAGACAGCTCTGGGCTCTGGCAGGAGAGCAGATGCCGGGAGAAGCCCTTGCTGTGATGCAAAGGTAAGGAGAATGTTTCTTAATAAGCAACACCTGAGATTAAAGAGGTGTATTCAGTTTCATTTGGCTTAAAACCGCCTGGCTGCAAAGCATTTGACAGTATCAGTGCCCCCTTCCCCTCCACGCAGGCTCTGTCTTTACAGGTCTGGAGAGCAGGGACATTCTCGTCCTCTTCTAGCTTCTTCATTTCATGTCCTTGTCCCCACCGCCAGCCTCCACCTTCTGATTTCTTAACATGGCATAAGTAGCTTCTAAGTAACCTGCAATCCTTCTGCATTCTTCCCTGTGGCGATTAAACTGAAACTAGTGGTGGCTGGAATAGAGTCCAGGTCCAGAAATACATAAGGGAAATTTACCACCTCAGCCCCTGGATGACAGCCACCGACATTCAATATGTACAGTGCATGCAGATTATCTGTGGCACATTATATGGTGGCACTATATGGCATTGTGTCTGCATGTGTACTTTCCAGTGGAAGACGTATGAGTCTCAGTCCACAAACTCGGGTGTCCCAGAATTACATAGATTTGTTTTAAACTGCAGTCTTTTGATTTAGATCATGGGCTCTGGTTCTATATTGGACTTAATGTTTGTGCCTCCGCACCCCCACCCCCACCCAAGTTCATATGTTGAAGCCCTAACCCCCAAAGTGATGGTATTTGGAAACGAGGCTTTTGGGAAGTAGCTATGGTTAGATGAGATCATGAGAGTGGAGCCTCCATGATGGGATTAGTGCTCTTACTAGAAGAGGAAGAGGCACCAGAGCTTGCTCTCTGGGTCATTTGGGGACATAGCAAGATGACCACTGCCTATATTCCATGAAGAGCGCGCTCACCAGGAACTGAGTCAGCTGGCACCTTGATCTGGGACTTCCTCATCTCCAGAATTGTGAAAAATAAATGTCTGTTGTTTAAGCCACCTAGTCTATGGTATTTTATTTTAGCAGCCTGAGCAGACTAAGACAGGTCCCATGCCTCCTGTGTTTGACTGTCAACTTGGCAACTTGCTGTGGGACTTTAGACAAGCTGTTTAACTTATCCGTGCCTTGGTCTCCTCATTTGTAAAATGGGATTAATAATATATTCCTCATAGGGTTGTTGCAAGATACAAATGAGTTGCTTTATTTAAAGCTTTTAGAAAAATTCCTGGAACATAAAAGTGTGATGTTGTTGTTAGCCATTATCATTCCTAGGGAATGATAACAGAAGAACCTCATGTTGTGTCACAGCACACTGGAGTCTTATGAAGGACCAAAGTGTTGGGGTAGAGGAGTAGCTGGTGTTTGGTCACTGGCCACTCAGGTTGTATGGACACATTGGTCACCTCAGCTCACATGGGCCCTCCAGATCTGCTGACTCTATTGATTTCCCTCCACACCAACAGACTTGAGAATTCTTGACAAAACTTTCTATGTGCCATCAACCTAGCTGCTCTCTGCAGTTATTTCTCCCTTGGATCTCACCTTATACCCAGTGGTGTGACAAAAAAGAGGATGATAATCTCAAATCCCTCTAATCTAGGAAATAACTCTTTTGGAAACAAAAATTAATGAGAAAAGAAACTTTCTTCCACTTCTAGCCTGCCATATTCCTCCTTGAGGAAACTGGAAGAGGAGAGGCTACTGACTGAGGGTGGAGATGATCAGAGTTGGGGCTGGGGGGCACAAGGAAGAAGAAAGACAAATTCAAGCCTCAAAGTTGAACAAAATAACAGATTTCTACATCAGGATGATCTGTGGAAATTCTGGCACTGGACCCCAGACCAAATGAATCAGAATGTTTGGAGGTGGGGACAAGGATTTTACATATTAAACAAAGCCTTCTCATGATACATATATACACCAAAGTTTCTTATCAAATTTCTGCTCTGAATGTTTACATATATAATTACATATTTCTATTATTTCCCAAAAGGAGATTGAGAGAGAGAGAGAGAGAGAGAGAGAAAGGAGGTACCGCCAGAAAGAACAGCGCTGGTGATTGGAATGTAGTGAAATCTTGGAGTAGTCTAAGCTGCAGGAGCTGGGGGAACAGAGATCAGATGTCACTGAAGGTCAGTGGAGGTGATCAGAGCAGGACAGGCATTAATGCAATAAGACCCCCATGTTTGGGAATTCACAGAGACTCCCATGAGAGGGAAAGAGCAGGGGTCTGCCTTTAGGCAGGTGGGAGACATGTTGATACACTTGATCTAAAGAAAAACTTAAAGTCACCTTCTCTAGGAGACATAAGTTAGTGGTGCTCAATTGACATTGAGGTTATACTCTCTATAAGTATCACATCCAATAATAGTACCAATTAAAGAAAATTCAAGGTCAAAATCTTTCCAGACGTTAGAGTTTCCTAATCTTGATTTTCCTAGTCCCTTCTCCTCTTCTTTCATCACTGACCTCAATAAAAAAAATACCTCTTCTAACCAATAACGTTTGAATATATTTAGTCTCTTAGTCAAAAGTCATCAAGTTACAAAACTGTATCAGACAACCCTGGCCTGAGTTCTATATTTGTGCTGATTCCTCCTGCCTCTTTGCTTGAGGAGAAACTATCAAACCAACATAGAATATGGACAGTGGCAGCAACAGAATTTACTCAAAAAGAGTTTAAACTCTATTGTAATATTGTGATTTGTATGCTGTGAGGGCTTAAAGACAAGTGACCATTATTATCTCATATTTTTTCTTATGCTATCACTGAGTTTTGGTCATAAGTTAGTCCCAAGAATTCTACTCCCTCCACTTTCTTCAGGGCTGTTAGATTACAACTTTATATGATGGCAGAAAGTTAAACTGCAGCTCCATTCTTGAAGGATGGGAGTTTTTGAAGTTAGGCCTTGGTTGGAAATTCTACTGTATAAATATGTGTGCTCTAAAGAAATCTCTGCTTTCTTTTACTCTCTCAAGGTCCCTCATGGGCCTCTACTCCACCCTACAATTAACACACACTTTCAGAAAAGACTTTGTCATGTCATTTGCATCTCTGTGTGAATTTAAGCTATCCTGGCATCTTTCCCATGAACTTTCAGCCTGATCCCTAAATGAAAAAGCTGTGGCTAAGACTCCAGTTAAGGGAATTTCAGATATAACTAAGCAGAGTTAAAGTATTTAATAAAAAGGCCTGAATAAGATACAATTCATTGATTCACTCACTCATTAGGAATTTAAAAATTGATGCCCATACTATATTACAGAGCAAATCATATCATATCATTGCCTCATTGATAGAGGAAAAGGTCTGCATTGAATATCTCATACCTTGCCTTATCTGTTTGATCTGCATCTCAAGAA
Source organism: Diceros bicornis minor (assembly GCF_020826845.1). Lineage (NCBI taxonomy): Eukaryota > Metazoa > Chordata > Mammalia > Perissodactyla > Rhinocerotidae > Diceros > Diceros bicornis. The sequence continues at coordinate 33,412,046 of NC_080768.1, forward strand.
TTATCCTATCTGTATTTTTATATTTCAGGAGAGTTTATACTCTCTTTTTCTAAGACATTATTAGAATTGGGGTTTTTATGTTGTCTATATTTGCTTTATACAATCAATGTAATCTTGGTGTTTACCTCATTTTTAGTGAACCGTGTGATGCAGACTTTAGTGAAAATAGGTATCATTCTCAGTGGTACCTCCAGCCCCTGGATTCTGTGGATAGAAGGCCTGATGATTTCAACTGAGGTTTTCAAATACCCGTTGAATTTGGGCATTGATCAAGACTTTATATCTCATAGGAAAACAAGGGCCAAACAAAGAGGTAACTTACTGAATGACCACTCTTAGGAAACCTTAAAATATATTTGCATTCTATATTAATGCCCCCCCACTACTTATTCTAGGATGTGGGTTGCTATTTTAATAGGTGAGCAATGAGCATGGAAGGGATTCGAATTATATTAAAATGTGGTGAGGGACTCGAGCTATATAAAATCCTGAGTGAGGGCTATATGCGAAAAAGTATTCTTTTGATCTAATGTCACATTGCACAAATCTATCATGCTTACGTGCATCGTGAGGTCAATAAGATCACATACAATGCTATAAGCCAAGTTGCTCTCTGTCCTTACAACTTTACACTGGTGTAGTGGGTTGAATACTATCCCACCCAAATTCATGTCCACCTAGAACTTCAGAATGTGACTTTATTTAGAAATAAGGTCTTTGCAGAGGTAGTTAGTTAAGAATCTCAAAGTGATATCATAGTAGATGTGAGTAGGCCCCAAATCGGATGACTTGTTTGCTTATCAGATAAGAAGAGGACACAGAGACATAGAAGGCGGCCAAGATGGAGGCAGAGATTGGAGTCATGCCGCCACAAGCTGAGGAAGTCAGGAACCATCAGAAGCAGGAAGAGGCAACGAAGAATTCTCTCCTGAAGACTTTGGAAGGAGCACAACCCTGATGACACCTTAATTTCAGACTTCTGGCCTCCAGAAATGTGAGAATAAATTTCTGCTACTTTGTTACAGCAGCCACTGGAAACTAATACAGCTGGTATCAACAGGGGACTCAACCACTAGGTCTTTAACAGAAAACCACGCTGCATATTGATTCTCCTTCCCTACCTCACTCTTCTTTTTCCTCACTCCTCCATCCCTGGGTGGAGTTTCCTAATTAAATAGTAGCACAGAAGATTTTGCCTCAAGCTAAGCTTTCTGGAGGACCCAAATGAAGACACAGCTATTCAGTGAACAAATTGACCTAAATCTCTGCAAATGTATTAATCATAAGAGTTTCAGTTGAAAGTGGAAAAAAGCACAACTGACAATGTCATAAGAAATTGATAAGCCCAGGTAATAAGAAGAGCTGGCTTCAGTCAGGGCTGATCCAGGTGTATAACTACTGTTGGTTCCGTTTACTTCTATTTCTTGGCTTCCTTTTTACAAATAGGCCCAGAGACGCATCCCTCCAGCTTAATATTCTCATCAGAAATGGGATTTCCCTCTTGAAAATCCATATTTTCATCCAGGGAGGTATGTATATTCATCCCTGGGGCAGGCACTAACCTGCAGTGGAAAAAAGTGGTTACGGTGATTCGGTAGGAAGTCAACCCCATAATCATCATTCTCTCCAGGACTGCATGAAACAGAGCAGGAGAAGTTCCTTAAAGGAAATACAGATGCAGAGCAGACAAAAGCAGGAGATTACATGGCAAAAGTAATCTCCATAATTACAGAGTTCACATTCCACGAGCAAACCATAAGCTCTATGCTCATTTTCCAAGATTCTAGAGCTGAAGTTCATCAATTATGTCCCAAGCCAAGCATTTTTTTCTAAATATCATCTTTTTATTGCTCTTGCTATGTAGTCTATCCTAAAATCTTGCTAGAAATTGAGGTCCATAGACCAGCAGCATGAACATCACCTGGGAGCTTGTTAGAAACGCAAAATCTCAGACGTCATGTTGGACTCAATCAGAATCTGCATTTTAACAAGATCCTCCATTGATTTGTATGTACACTAAAATTTGAAAAGCACTTTCTAAACATCCTGTATGAAGATAAACTGAACCCCTGAAATATATGATGGGAAAGGATCCTTTGGGCCTGAAAAAGTTTAAGAGGGGCACAATAATTTTGTCTTTTGTGGTTTTTTTTTTTGGTGAAGAAGATTGGCCCTGAACTAACATCTGTGCCAATCTTCCTCTACTTTATATATGGGACGCTGCTGCAGCATGGCTTAATGAGCAGTGTGTAGGTCTGTGCCCAGAATCCGAACCCATGAACCCTGGGCAGCCAAAGCAGAGGGTGTGAACTTAACCACTATGCCACCAGGCCGGCCCCAATAATTTTGTCTTTGAGATAAGATATTGTCATATTTTTTAATAATCCCAAAGCCGATGGTCAAATAGGCGTTATTCATTTCTTAGAGGATCAGCTGGCATTTTCCAAAGGGGAATTTATTTACGCAACGAAGATGATTATGAATATAACACCTACATTCTTTCACAGAGACTATATAAAAGTGTGATTTTTTTTTTTTTTAAGGAACAAAATGTAAAAACAGATCATGCAAAGTAAAACCATGGCCACTCAATGGGTTGGCTAGTAGGTGCTTAAGGGAATTTAAATATTATGTAAAGTACAATCTAGCCAAAAGATGTATATGTAGTGCTAGAAACAATATTTCTTTTTTTTTTTTTTTTTTTTTTTTGTGAGGAGATCAGCCCTGAGCTAACATCCGCCAATCCTCCTCTTTTTTTTTTTTTTTTGCTGAGGAAGACGGCCCTGGGCTAACATCGGTGCCCATCTTCCTCCACTTTATATGGGACGCCGCCACAGCATGGCTTACCAAGCAGTGCGTCGGTGCGCGCCCGGGATCCGAACTGGCGAACCCCGGGCCGCCGCAGCGGAGCGCGCGCACTTAACCACTTGCGCCACCGGGCCGGCCCCTAGAAACAATATTTCTATATAATTTGGAGGTTATAAGAAAATGTGTGGTGAAGCATCACCTATAAGTGTAGTAATTCACTTATTTGTGGAGATACTGTTCTCACCAAACTGGGTTCATGTTAACAAAATCAAAGTCCAGAAAACTATGAACTTCGCTAAGAAAATATCATCCCTCTCTTTGATATAAGAGGAAAATGCAAGAATGGGTTCTATGACTGGAGAAATATGGAATGCTGAAACTTCAACATTAAAATCCAAAGGGAATAAAGGATATCCAGTTTCCACATTGTCATCTGTTCTTTTATTGTCTTTTACAATTATCTGCCATGATTGAATCTAACTCACAACATGTTGTGAGACAGAAATTCACTTCCTTATTAGATGATAACTTTTTCAAGTCATTCCTTTAACAATCTCATGCCTGGAGTTTAATAGCACAAAGTAAGACTATAGAAAAAACAATGTGGCCCATGAGAAATCAGAGCCAATCATATACTCATTGCATTGGGTTGACTGGTGACCACACACACACACACACACACACACACACACACAGATAGGTCTATCTGGAACCTGTGAATGTGACTTTATTTGGAAAAAGCATCTTTGCAGATGTAATTCAGTTAAGAATCTTGAGATGGGATCATCTTGGATTAGAGTAAGTTCAAATCCAGCAACTTTACAGAAGAAAGAAAAGAAGACACAAATACAGAGAAGAGAGCCATGTGAAGACGGAGGCAGATTGGAGGTGTGTTGCCACAACCAAGGAACACCAGTAGCCTCCAGAAGCTGGAAGAGGCAAGGAAGCACTCTCCCTTAGAACCTCCAGAGGGAGTATAGCCCTGCCAACATCTTGACTTCAGACTTTTGGCCTCTAGAAATGTGAGAGAATAAATTTCTGTTGTCTTAACCCGCTCAGTTTGCGGTCATTGATTATGGCAGCCCTAGGAAACTAATATCCTCACTTGGGGTAGTTTGTCATTCTTCTAATTTTTTGGTTGGTTTTCCTGGAAATGAGCTCTTACAGATGGACTTTGACTATATCCGCTGCAAGAAACCCAAAGTTTTCTTTGCTTTGTGATATAGAAGAGGAGGCTTGCTGTTGGTGAAAGATGGTACTGACTGGCTGCATATAGACATAAAATTTGAATAATCTTTATAGGATAAATGATAATCCATCCATACACACTCTAAGATTTCCCTTGTGACCAAGGCATGAAAAAGAGAGAGGACAGAAGGTGGACATAGAAGTTGATACATGTGGCTACCCACCTGGGTGTTAAACTATGCTTTGCACTTTATTTTCACCCAAAAAATAAAGAGTGAATCAACTAGAGATCATACCTTTATTTTAGTGGTTTCATTTTAAATACCTTTCAGGCTTATTCCCAGCAATGAGTCAGGGCACAAACAATTCATTTTGTGGTTAGGAGTAAAGAAGGACTGAGTCTGGCAAGAGAGAGCAGAGGGTGAATCAGCAGGAGGCTATTATGAATTGAGGAATAAACTACAGATGTGGTTATTCCTGGGAAAATAATGGACAGCCCTAAACCAAGTCCAGTCTCCACACAAGGGTCTCAGTCCTTCAGTCCCACAACAAGGGAATCAGAAAACTCATTCTAGTTCTGGACTTGATGTTCGGGGCAGTTACTGCAGGTACAGAGATCAGAGTGTACTGATACATATCCCAATTGTTCTAATAGTTTGTTCCAAACATTGTGATGGAAAAGAAGGATAAATATTACTCTTCTCTTCTCTATTTCCTCATACCTACTCATAAGCATTCCCCTTCATTGCTCATCCCTAAAAAATGGAGACCAGAAGGCAAAAACTGGAATCAGATTCCAGTGAGCTCCCCTGAATACCAAGACCATTTACGTGAAAGCCTTTAAGCCCCAGAGGAAGTCAGCCAAGTCCTCAACGACCAAATACAGAAGGGAATCATCCCTGGGAGATCCCCAGAGGGACTATAATTCACTATTACATGTCAAATCATGTACTACCTCCAGCCTTTAAATCTGGGATGGCCCCAACTCTCTGTGTGTACTTAGAATAAAGACCACTGATGTACTGACTTACTGTTGAATGTGGAAAAAGCGACAGAGCATCAGGAAAATCCCTGCGTGGCCACGTTAGAAGACAAGTGAGAAGGAGCCAGAGGGAGAGTGAAGACCAATGATCTCACACTGAACTTGAATAAAGGGAATCTCCTAACAGAGGATATTGTGAATCTATTGGGGAGAGTTCTCCAGAGGTTCAGGAAGTCGCTATTACCCTCCTAAAAGAAAAATCTCACTTGATTTTAGAACCATGGGCAGATAGAATAAGAACTGTGGTGGGCTGAACAATGGCCCTCCAGAAGATATCCACATCAAATCCCTGGAACCTGTGATGGTATCTTATACAGTATGGAAAAGATGTGATTAAGTTAAAGATCTTGAGAGGAAGAGCTATCCGGTTTATCTGGGTGGTCCTTAAACGCAATCACACCTATCCTTATAAGAGGGAAGCCCGGGGAATTTTGAGGGAGACAGAAGAGAAGATAATACGAAGATGGAGCAGAGAGAGGTGAGGCCACAAGCTAAGGTACACCAACAGCTACCAAGAGCCGGAAGAGGCAAGAAAGAATTCTCCCCTGGAGCCTCTAGAGGAAGCACAGCCCTGTTAATACCTTGATTTCAGGCTTCTGGCCTCCAGAGCTGTAAAAGAATAAATTTTTATTGTTTTAAGCCACTCAGTTTGTGGTCATTTGTTATGGCAGCTGTAGGAACCTATGAGAAAAACAAAAGTCCACAGTCCTTGAGGGCCAATTTAAGGCCCGTCTATTCACACACCAAGAAACAAATATCCATCTTCAGCATTTTATATTAAGTAATAATAAACATCCTAGGATTTGGAGATTCATTTATCAGGAGCTAATATATTTTTAGGTTTCACCAACATAATCTTTCCCCCAAGAACTATAAGTCTAGGTTTCTATTAGAAAGAAAAATGTTGAGGGTAAGGGATTTTTGATCCTGACTTGAATATGGTATTTATGCAGCTGCTAGTTCTGTATTATTTACTGTCATTTCAAATATAGGAACAAATGCTATAAGAGAAGATAGAGACCAATATGAATTCCTTAGGAAAAAAAAAAAGTAACAGAGAAAATGAGAGAGGAAGAGAGAGGTGCCCATGTATCAAGAAATAGAGTTTAGATCTATTGATGGCGCTGTGTGGAGATTATGAAGTGTAAATAACAGCTTCATCATTCCCACCCAGGAAATACAGTTCTCTTGGGGAAAGTACTGAGGGGGAGCAATAGCCATTAGTGTACTACCAGACATGATTTACTTTTGGTATTACCAAGATGGCAATATGCACTAAGCTAGGGGCTTCTTTTCCAATAAGTCCAAAGTACATTCAGAGGTCAAAACTTGAGTTTTCTAAAATCAAAGTTGGAGGAAAAATTTCCACAAAAGTAGTAAAGTTCCTCTGACTTCTACAGATTTCAAGAATAAAATCAAACTTTACATTCTATGATGAGACCAGTTTGAAAAGAACCATCTTGCATCTCAGATTGATTTAAGTAAACTTACCCTCCATGGTCCTAGGAGTTTCCTCAAGCTGCCCACTAGAACCAAACACACAGTAGGCTAGAAGCCAGAAGGGGCTGTCACGAGATAGTAGGAATTTTCATAATCTACTCTCAATGATAAGACAGCCATGAATATGGCTCATGTGCAAATGGTCACAAACAATTGGCATAGAACCATGTATATAAATAGAAATTGGAAGCAGGTTGAACATAATGTAGCATTCCTTGCCTTTCCTTTAACTCAACTGTTGATTCATCTTTCTGGAAATCTGTGCTTATGTGAGTTAACAAAGAGCATGCTGACTATAAGTAAAAATGCATTATCTTAGCCTACTGATAATGATAATAAATATCATCTCTAATAAGTAAAATTTAGGGCTAATGTATATTTACTTCTTACTCTGTCTATAAAGTTGAGTTTCTAGTGATTCATAATCTTTTTTGTTTGTTTATTGTGGTAACATTGGTTTATAACATTGTATAAATTTCAGGTGTACATCATTATACTTCTATTTCTGAATAGAATTTCTGAATGAATCATCGTGTTCTCATGTTCACCACCCAAATACTAATTACAATCCATCACCACACACATGTGCCTAATTATCTCTTTTGCCCCCCCACCCCCACCAATCCAATCTCTGTCTCTGTGTGTTTGTTTGTTGTTATTATCTACTACCTAACTAGCGAGATCATATGGTATTTGACCTTCTCCCTCTGACTTATTTCACTTTGCATAATACCCTCAATGTCCATCCATGTTGTCACAAATGGCTGGATTTCATCATTTCTTATGGCTGAGTAGTATTCCATTGTGTATATATACCACATCTTCTTTATCCATTCATCCCTTGATGGGCACTTAGGTTGCTTCCAAGTCTTAGCTATTGTGAATAACACTGCAATGAACACAGCGGTGCATGTATCTTTTGTTTGTTTGTTTGTTTACTGCAGTAATATTGGTTTACGACATTGTATGAGAACATGATGTAATCCATGCAGAAACAGAAGTATAATGATGTACACCTGAAATTTATATAGTGATTCATAATCTAAGAAACTCACATTTAACTAATATGAAGAGAATACCTAATATAACCTGGATATCTGGTTATGTTTCTTTGAATATATTATAGTCTTTAATTCTCAAAACAGCCTGGTGAATCAACTCTCAGTATTCCTGTTTTACATATGAGTAATCTAAACTCCAACATATAATTTAATTTAGGGATTTTAAGTGACAGAGCCAGGGTTTACAATCTAGTAATTTGTACCTCATCAATGGTTTATACCAAATGGCCCCTGCACGCCATTCTAACTTTGAAACTGTATTTCTATGACTGAGTGGTAGCAACCATCAACATGTTCTAACCATAATCAAAGCAGTGAAAGGATAAAATACAAGCAAATAAATGGAAGATGTTAAATATGAGTTTCTACTCATGTTATTATTCTTTAAAAAGCTCTTAGAAAAACAGGCTATAAAAAGTCCTCTGTGAAGACAAATATAAGTGTTACCCTAATATTAACTTTATCTGTTTGGTTGAAATATGTTTTATAATTATTTACTCCTCTCCCTGTAGGAGGATAATAAATCCCCTCCAGTTGCCGTATAACTTACAACATCTTTGTGCATTAGAAATGTAATTCTCCACTCCACTGCCAGGCTTGATATAGACATTCTTTAGCCAATGACATTTGACCAAAAGTTTTAAGAGTGATATGATCCTGCCAACCTTTTTACTCTTTTCCTTGCCCCAAGAATGGCATGACTCAGATAGGAACTCTACTCCCTCCCAGATCTTGTAGTGAGAAGGCCCATGGAACCTAATTACAGATGACTCATAGCTGACAGCATAAAAAGTGAGTGAGAAATAAGCTATCATTTTTGTAAATGACTGAGATTTAGGGAGTTGTTTGTTACTGCAGCCTATTTTAGCACAAGCTGACTGTTACATCTGGATATTGTTTTGCTTTTTAAAAAAACTAATCTTACTGCAATAAACAAAAAATTAAAAAACAAACAAACAAACAAACTAACTAATTCTTACACTCTCAAATGATTCTCAATCTAAAATGCTATACTCAGCCAAGCTACCATCTAAATGTGAGGGTAGAATAAAGCTATTTTTAGACATGCATGAAAATTGTCCCCAAAATTTACCTCCAATGCACTCTTTCTTGAGAAGCTACTGGAAAATATATCCATTAAGCAAATAATCAAAAAAGAAAGGAGATGGGATCCAGGAAAATGGGAAATCCAACACAAAGAAAAGCAAAGGAAACTACCAGGATAATAATGAAGAGAGATGTCACAATGAAAACTGTATACCAATCACATAAAAGCAGATGAGAAAACTCCAGGAGAGATTTCTTCAAATATATGAAATTCATAGAACACCTAATGTGTTGAACATATTGTGTGGAGATTTACCAATGGATGAGAGGCTAAAGGTTAATTTTTAATTAAAAAAAAAAACTAGGAAACGGAGCAAAAGCAAAAAAAAAAGCAAAATAATTATTAACTCCAGGGGAAAAAAATAGGGTGTGGAGGAAAATAAAGGCAATCATGGTTCAGCTGTAAAGAGTGGTTGCCCAGTCATGGTATAAACACTGAATACTGTAACCAAAATTATAATGCAAGTGTATTAGGAGAATGTGTGAACAGGAAGTACGTAATGTATGTGTGTACTTGGGGTGAGGAAGTGGTAAAAGAGGGCTAATGTTTTGTAGTGGAGAGTTAATTGATAACATCTGCAACTGAAAAATCAAGAAGCAGAAGTATGTGCATGTTGTCCAGAGATATGCGGGTAAATTCAAAGATCATCGTTTGAAGAGCTGAAAGTTGTTGCTTTTGGGGAAAGAAAGAGGAGAAAGTCAGAATGCTGTTTTATGTAACAAGCCTTGCAGAAAGAACTAATTTGGATCCTTGAACTACATGCAAGTGTAATTTGATATAAACAAACACTGATTTAAATAAAAATCCATTTTCAAATGAGAGGATTATAATTTGGAAGGTGATATCAGGTAGTTCAGAAGAAAACAGATAAAACATTTTCTCTTTCAAAATGTTTCCCTCCCTTGTATTTTTCTAAGTCAAAACTGTATTTTCAGACCTGAGTTTTGCCTGCTAAATTTTTGCCCTTTCCTTGATCTCAAGCCTCAATGTTAAATTCCTAAAAGTTTTACGCCTTAGTTTTCTCAGACAAGAGCAAAAATGTCTACATTGAAAAAGCAAAACTCAAAACAAAAAGCAAAAGCAAGCAAACAGGAAAATCTCACAAATCAGAGTGAAAACACAGCATCTATTGGTCTCCTGAGGCTCTTTATCAAAACATGCTATCTGGGAGCCTGAGTGGATTTGAAAATCCAGAAGCCCTGTGGCTCCTTCTCTTTCTTTTGGATTCATTTTTCTCGTTGCTTCTAGTGTGTTGCCAACCAGCCAGGGCTGGGAAGGTGGTGTGTCCCCCCTGTCCAGATATTCACTCGAGAGCTGGGCTGCTTACTGAAAGACAAATTAAAAGTCTGCATTCTTGAAATTAATTCTGACCTCGGGGAGCAGGGTTCCCTCTGGAGCCTGCATGTGTGCATGTGAATGTGCACGGAGGCTGGCTGAAAGGCAACTGCAGGGTTTGTGTCAAACCTCTGTGTGTCTAGGCCTGTATCAACTTTTTATAAAACACTTATTTAAAAAGCTAGTCCTTGGTTTCCAAGCTTTGCAAATCCCATAAAGAGATTATCACTTAGATAAGCAGCAGTATTCTAAACAACTCCATCTGCAAATGGATTAACACACAAACACACACGTACACACATTCACCAGAGCAACAGATTCACATTCAATAAGAAACCTTCATGTCTTCTTCCAGTGACCTACAGCCTCAAAAGTTGTCCTAAAATAAGATTCTATGGACATGCTTTGAGCAATAATTTTTTTGCAAAAAATCTTGCTTCCCTCCAAAAAGACACAGTTGAAAAGACTGGGAGCAAGAAATTCTTTTTCAGCCACTCTTATGAAAGTCAGTGGACTGAAATAGCAAATCTTTGTTATAATCCCTTTCATAAAAGTGACTCCATCTAAAAAGTAAATGGTCTATTATTACCCCTCTAATTCTGGCACTTCTCTGAGAGAACATACTTGAAAAACTTCTGCAATTAGATTCCACAGAAACATGGGGTTATAACTTTCGAGCTGCTAGGAAGCTTTGGGATAACTCGAAACCTAAGGGATGAGTCCACCTTGAAGAGATGAGAAAGCAGAAGCTCTGAGAAAGCGGGTTCATGCAGCTGGTTAGTTGTGGCCTCCTGCTTCTAGTCCACTCACATGGCTGATAGTGGAACAAACTGTTCAGAATAAGAGGCCATTTGATGGGAGTAGGGAAAATGCCAGAAGGCAGAATGATCTCTGGTTCTCAGACAGCAATTATTTTTTCTCCCTGGAGTACAGAAGAATGCTACTTTGTTTATCGAGGTTAAATTCTATAAAGAAAGAGAGGATTAGGTATAGAAAGCAATCTGCCAACTTTGCCCAAAGAGAGAGCCAAGCTTATGCCCATCTTTTCCCTATTTTGAAAAGCACTAATTATAAGATGTTGAGAATCCTGTGACGTTAGTGAGGAGACTATGGGGGGAGATTTGAATGTGCACCTGAAGTGAATCAGAGATCCAGTGCCACCCTGCCCCCTAAGGCGCCATCAGGTGCCACTCTTCTTAGGTAACTTCCCACTAGCATAAATTGGAGGAAATAAAAAGGAAGTTTATTCCCCAGGATCATTTCCCTAACTTTCAAGGCCTTTCTGTCAATGTCTACTTCTCACCCATTTTATCTAGTGCAATATAATGCAAGTTTAGGAATTTTAAATCCACAGTTCATTACAACTGAGCAAAATAATCTTGGAGCACAGACCATGTTCTGGATAGGCAGGATACGATACACATTCTAGCATTAATCCTTTAAACCTGTATGAATGTAATCAACTAAACAGTCTCTACCAACGCTTCCTTTTTGACTCCATTTTAGAATGTCACATCTCGTCTCGTAGCCCCGTTATTTACAAATATTATATTCACTTCTGAGTGACCTAAATAATTACAGCATATGTGTTTTCAGAAAGCTTAGCCCATGGCTGAACTGAGGAAAATCAGGTGGATCCAGGCAGAGGCCACCTTCAATGATTCCCTGGCATCTGCAGCTGGTTTCTTGTGATGCCCACATCCAGTGCTATTTATAAGAACATAATGGAGAGAGCATCATCTCAAAACCACACAGCCAGAAAACTAATTCTAGGAAAACCAGGTTACCTCAAAATGGAAAAAAAGAAAAAAAAATCCTGACAGATTTGCTTCTCTTTTGTCCCAGCTGATCTCCCTGGAGAACTAGTGACCAGCAACATGGACTCCAGGTGCATTCCCTATGCTTCTCTTACTTAGTCACTCAAAAGGAAGCCTGGTCACCACTACCAATGCTTGTCACCTCATTTATCAAGGTAACGTTCTATGGACAAAGAGAGTATTAGCTACAGAAGGCAATCTTCAAACTTTGCCCAAAGAGAGAGCTAAGATTACACCCCCCTATTTTTCCACGTGCAACTCTCTTCCTCTCTCAATTCCTTTGTTCTCTGGAGAACCACAGTCCTTCTGGCCCATAGTCTGATGCCACTATTCCACTTTAGTTAAAAAACGTTCTTATGCCAACCATTAAGCCCAGTGACTTTTCAACTTTGCACATGATGAGCATCTGAATTAGGCCTATCTGTCCTGGCACACAACTCTCTGCTTCCTGCCTCAGTTGAGCCTCCAGTGAAGGTCAGCATATTCTGCAAAGAGATTAAACACACACTCATGCACACCCACAGCTCCTAGAAGGTGACTCCATGCCTCTGTGACCTTGTTCTTTAACAGGCCAAACATATTTATTACTTTTCCCCTCAGGAGAAGCATCCTGTCTTCAGGCTTCCCATCAATGACCACGACCCTCTCCAGGCACTATGGAGTTGCAGTTACATGTCCTCATCGCCAGGTCATTATTTCTTCTAAAAATAGTCTAATCGTGAACATCTTCCTAACCTAATTACAGTTCAGTTCCCAGGTAACCTATACATTGGACATCTACTCAAATCCAAAGTGATTTCTAAGGTGGACTCAGGTCACATGATTCCCATCTCAGCATTCTTTACTTCTAACATTCTTTAAGATGATAAGTGACATTTTTCTATTCACATTTATTTCAAACATGTTAGGCATTCTGTAGAGATAGGTAGGTAGGTAGGTAGGTAGATAGATAGATAGATAGATAGATAGATAGATAGATAGATAGGGATAGATAGGTAAACAAAAGTTCATGCGTCCTTCCCTGCCGAATCACAACCCTTAGGATATTCCTAATTTTATATCTTGGTCACTAACTTCCCTGTTTCCTTAGACAGTTAATGACAGAGGAGGGTAGGCAAGGAGCTTCTAATAAGTCAGGAATGAGTTTTATTTAAAACTCCATTCCATGTCTTTGCATTTTTGGATCTTTTGAATAAAAATAGGTAGGCTAATTTGCACATTCTTTCAATGCTTTCTCTCTGTGTGTGTGCTCTTCCTTGGCATTCTGCTGAATATGCACCTCAGAAAGAATTCAAGGCTTCCTTGGCATGATTTTGATGAATAGGAACCTATGAGGCTTAATAAGAGGCACCAAAATGGACAAGCACCTAAGGGGAAAAACAGGTCTGTGTTGATGGATGTCTTTCCCAGGGGAGTTGGGGCACTGCCGAGAGGCAGCTCTTCCAGCAAGTGGTAAAATGGAAAGATAATTCAAGGCAGCACATGCAAGGAGGATGTGCAATGTATTTTCTCAGCAGCATCGAGTGAGCAGAAAAATTAGATAAGCAGCTGCTTTACAGGGTGCCAAAGGGACGTATAGCAGAGAAGAAATATAGCAGCCCAGAAAGGACTGCATGGAATGGAAATGTGAAAATCACCCTCATCAAGTCAAGTGATGGTCCAAGGTGAGCTGTATCTACTCATTCATTATTGTACTAAACTCCTACCAAGACATTAACTTTTGGTGTTTCAGTTTATTCTTTAATAAAAAAAATCAAGATTTCCTAATATTCATGTCTAGAGGAAGCAAAAGCTGCAAGGTATTATAGCAGCTATTTTCTTATAAAGTTAAAGGAGATCACGCACAGAAGCTGATGCCTTAACTAACAGCATTAGCTGGGTTAATGGGGTGGCTGCTATTGCCATCTATAGCAGATATAGCCACTGAGTTTTACTAACTATTTTTTTGAAGATAGAAATGCAACTTTTTTGGAAGGGATGTTTACTTTATTGTCCACCCCGCTATACCTCATTCTGCCCATTTCCTTCATCTTTCATTTTCTCTCTGACAAAGGTTGAAAACTTCCTAAGTGAATTTGGGTTTGAGTTTCATGGGTTGTGTATAAAGTGTGTCTTTTTATTCTGATACTTTGACATCTGGGGCCTTGCTGACCCTGGAGTGACTCTACCTCCCAGGGCTAGTCAATTCCTAGAAATAGTAAATAACTTTCCTGTGAGCCCACCTTTCAGACACAAGCCAACTAATCCAGAGTCCACACCCCCAACCACCTCCTCTATCAGGCTTTCACGCTCAGGGCTACTATCCACCTGCCTTAATCATCCAAGGGCCAGGTACCAGACAACCAAGGACCGTCCCTATGCCCCAGAGCCTCCTGAAATTATTCAAATTAGCCAAGCCTAAGCCTGCATACCATACCACACCTGTTTCTCCCCACAGAAATAATAATGAAGGCTCTTGCCCACATTTTCCTCTCACTCCTTCTGCCTCCTGTTGGAACCTGGTACTGCCTTCTGTGGTCCCCCATGCCATGGCATGCCCCCTCCTCTTGGGAACTGTGAATAACAACTTACCTTTTCAATGGCAATTGTCTGATAATCTGTTGGCCTCATTATATCTGAATAATGATAAAACCTGTCTTTTAAAACAGGCTATTGTAGGCTCCTGTTAATTTCGTATTTGTCATAGTGACAATGGAAATGAGGAGGATCTTTGTTAGTTACAGGTAGTCTTCCCCAACTCTCAAGATATAAAACAATCTCTTCTAATGGAACTCACTTTCCAAAACTCTGACTGCTCTAAAAGCTAAATTGTATCTTTGCAGAATCTCCTGAAGAAATAAAATACTAGTGACCCCCAAATTTCTTTCATCTTGATCTGCAATCCTACCAACAATAAAAAGATAAAGGATCACAGAATGGAAGAAGGACATATGCAAGATGAAAAGCTACTTTGGAAGGCTACTTAGGGCATATTAGAGGCAAGCACATCCTAAAAGGCAACAACTATAACTGTACTTATAGCTACCTCATCTTAAGGGGGAAAGTCCTTCATAATCTCCATGCATTATGTATGAGAAACAGAGAATGTGCTTCCTACAGAAGTTACTTCTACTCACCACCACCACCCCCCACCCCTTTAGAGCAGTGTCTACATACCTAATGTGCAAGTTATCCAGTTACCATGGGAACCAGAGATTTGGTAGGTTTGCATACAGGGATGGTAAATTTTAATCACTTTTGAAGAAGGTAACATATATTGATAGAGTTGTTTTGCCTAAAGGAGGGTGGTGCTTTAAACTATAAACACCACTGCAATAGACCAAATTAATTCTTTAGAGTCTTGAATGTATTTTTTCATCCATTAGTTTCACTTTTATTGAGTACTTTTATAAGCTAGGCATTCTAGATTCTGTGTATTCAAACTGGAAGGGAATACGGTCCTTGTCCCCAAAGAGCATACAGCTCCTGAGATCCACACATGCGTACTATGACTTGCTGTTATAGGTACAATCACTCTGTTATGAAAAATGTTCTGTGAGGTACAGGGCAGAATAGAACAGTGCTAAGGGTCTTCAGGAAAGCATTCAGAGGAAGATATTTCAGAGAACTTGGATCCTAAAAGATAAGGGGAGACTGTCATGGACTGAATTGTGTACCCATATCCCACCCCCCCCACCCCCACCGCCCAGAGATAGGACCTTTAAGGAGGTAATTAAAATTAAATGAAGTCAAAAAAGTTGGATTGTAATCCAATAGAAGTGGTGACCTTATAACAAGAGGAAGACACAGCGTGAGTGCCCATGCACAGAGAAAAAAACCATGTAAGACTACAGCAAGAAGGCAGCCATCTCCACACCAAGGAGAGACACCTTAGAAACCAATGCTGCTGGCACCTTGATCTTAGACTTCCAACGTCCAGAACTGTAAGAAAATAAATTTCTGTTGTTCAAGCCACCCAGTCCGTAGTATTTTGTTATAGCAGCCCAAGCAGATTAATATAGAGGCTTAAGGGCAAAGAAGGAAGTGTAGCTTTAGAGGACTTGGAGGAAGACTTTATAGAAAGGACTGCATTTTCAACGGCATGAAAGAGCCTTCAAATTCAGGGTCTGGTGAGAAGTTCAGTGAGCGTCTAGGGGCCCAGAGGAACTGGAGAAAACTGTGAAAGGAGAAAAGTCTACAGAAATCATTTGGAAAGGGCCTTGAATGCTTAAGTGAACAATCTGCAACTAATCATGTTTGCAATAGGGAACCAACAGAAAAGTTAAGCAGAAGAGTGGCATGATGACATTTTAATGGGTTCTTTTAGAGGAAGTGGGAACAATGTAATGGGCAGCAAGCTGGAATGCAATGTAAGGAGGGAGAATAAGAGGCTGGAAGTATATACAATAAATCAGGTGAGAAATGATGAAGGAATAAATGCAGCTGTACCAGTGAGGGAGAGAGGTACACTTACACTTGATTCTAGACTTTGAACTTGGCCTTATTTTGACTGAGAATCAAATGTCACTCTAATTCTTCCTCTTGAGTTAATTTATCTTTCCCTTCTGACTGCTATTAAGATCATATCTTTGTCTTTCTGTTTAGTATATCATTATATTTAGGTGTAGGTTTCTTATTTGTACACCTTATGATTTTTAAGTTCTTTGAATCTAAGGATTAGAAGTTTTAATCAATTCTTAAATATTCCAGACTTTCCTCTCTTGGAATATTGCATAGTCCCCATTTTATCTCTCTTCTCCTTCTGGAGATCAATTAGACATAAAATAGACTTCTCTATTTCTTTCAATCTTTTAATCTCTTTTTTATATTTTCTTTCTTTTTCTCTGTTTCAGTCTTGAGAATTTCCTCAGAACTATTTTCCACTTCTCTAATTCTCTCTTTAGCAGTGCCTAGTCTTCTGTTTAATCTTTTTAGTGAGGTTTTAATTTCAATTATATATTTCATTTATAGAAGTTCTATTTGGTTCTTTTTGAAATCTGCTTAGTAATGTTACAGTCTCTTGCTTTTTATTCGTAGTTTTGAATCTACTGTTTTATATCTTTAGACATGTTAAATACATATTATACAGTAAATATTTTTTTTTATATTCTGCTTTTAGTAAGTCCAGTATCTGAAGTCCCCATTTTTTTTCTGACTTTTGATCATGGTGCTCTGTGTGATTATGTGTGTGTGTGAGTGTATGTTCTAGTCTTTTTATAGAAGAAGGGTTTTTTAAAAGCAGGAGGGTTGTTCAGCAAGGTATCATGCTACCAGATATGCACCTGAATAAGGTACAATTTAAACCATTGATGAGGTTGAATTTATGGCCTTTGGGAAGAAAACAAATATGGAGTTTGGAAGAAATAAAAGTATTGAAATAAGTCCCAAGTTTTTGGCTTGATATACTAAGTAGTTCCCATGAACTAAGATTTAAAAATGAGTTTAAGGGGATTAAAAAAATCCAGTTTTGATATATAAATGTCTAATTGACAACTATAATTAGAGTTTCAGGATGGTGGTTAGAAATTTAACCATAGATTTGATAGTAAAAAACATAGAGTCAATAGTTGATCCCATGTAAGTTACCAGTAACAGTCAAGGAGTCATTTAAAACAGCTGGAACAGACCTTAAGGGACAGAGAAGCAAGAGCCAGAAGAGCAGCAGAAGAGTCAGAAATGTAGATTCAGGGGTCAGTAAGGGTCCAGAGATCAATGGAGGACCAAATTTAAATGCAAGACGCATTCAAAACAATCAAAGAATATAGAAATCTCAAGTAGAATTAGAATGAAATATTTATCATTGTATTTTGGCATCAATTTTATTTTACTGAGTTTGGGGAGTTTGACAATCAAAGCTGAAGAAAGAGAGAATGACAGTTGTTAAGGAAGATGGAGTCAAGGGAAAATTTTTGTAGCATATGATTTTTTTTAATTATTCGTTTCTTTGGAGATTGACCCATTCACAAGCAGAGAGAATTAGGACAAAAGAAGAGGAGATGGAAGATGTATGAGAGAGGGGATGGCTGAGGCGGCAAGGACTGGGTGGCTTTGGGGAAGGAATGAACTCCAAGACACAGTGAAAGGACCCATTAGATTTGTAGAGAAGGAGCAGAGCTTCTTCCTGTGAAACACAAGAGAAAGGAGGTGAAGAAGGGCCCTTAAAGGTGATTTAATTGTGGATTGTGAGAAAAGCTGTTCCTTCCTGGTAACATCTCTGCACAGTAAGTCATCTGCTAAAAGAAAGAACGGTAGAAGTAGATTGGAAACTTAAGATGAGGAGGAAGAATTTGAATAGCCATATGATCAGGGAAAGAAGAATTGACCAGAAAGAGGGAAAACAATGACTGAGTTGTGCCATGTGGTTCTCAAACCTTATTGTGCATCTGAGTCACATGGAGAGCTTGTCAAAACACAGTTTGCTGGATCCAACCCGAGAGATTATGGTGTGGTAGGGCTGGAATGAGGTCTGAGAATTTACATTTCTAAAATGTTCCCAGTTGATTCTGATGCTGATGGTCTAGGGACAACATTTGGAGAACCATGGTTATTTAAAAAAAAAAAGTGAAAAGAAAGCACTTCCAACCCCAAAAATTTCTCTGTAGAGTTCTCTAAAGTATGCGGTTTTATCAAATTTATTTATGTGGCAAGACTTCGTGACAATTACATTTTTTATTTTATGCATTTTCAGGATTCCCTGCCTTTGTTGAGGCTTTTTCCTTGGCCTGGAATGCCCTTTCTTCCGTAACCTGATGGTGATTCTACACATCCTTCTTAGGACCTGCTCAAGTGCACCTTCCCAGGAAGCGGTGTTTCTGCATCTCTCTTTGGAATTATCTAAGCTCTGATTTTGCACCCACATAATTTTCTTGCACTCAAATCTCATTCTGACTACTACTTTTGTTAGTTGTCCAAATCCCTGGCTCTCCACCTCCCTAAACTGTAAGCTCCTTGAGGACAGAGACTGTCCCTTTATCTTCCCCCATTCCCTGCAATAGTAAGCACAACGTCTGGCACAGAGAATTGCTCAAAATTATCCCTGAGACTGAATAACAGGCTTGCTCCCCTCACAGCCTACTTAAGAGACTTTGAAATATCCAGCAGAACAGGCAGGGGAACATTAAATCATAGAACATCAGAACAAACTTTTGCTTTAAATGATTTGCCTTTTCCTTCTTGACAGCAGCTCTTATTAAAATAACATTAGCTAAAAATATTTCTGTGCCAAAAGAATTATGATAACGTTTCTCTGCATTTAGATAGTTCTTTTTATTCTAAAAATTCATAACACACAGGCCTCAGCTCAGGAGGAAAGCAAAGCACTGAACTGGACTTGAACTTCTCCTTCCTGTCACTGGGCGGCCTCTGTCTTCTAACTTGTTCTTAAGCCTATTAACATTGCTGATGTCTGAGTCTGAGGTTCTGTGTTTGACGTCCTCACCCAACCCACTCTGGCATGCATTCAAAAGAGAAATTTCAATTAGTTTCCCTCAGAGGATGAAATGCTGTTATCCCTCACTGGATGTTCTCATCTTTAACAGGTGATTAAGGTCCTAATGGGCTCATGCAGTTTTTCACTCGGGTTTAACCAATTATGGTACTGAAGAAAAAGCCAAATAGGGAAGGGAAAAAAAAAACAAGAAAAAAGGAAAAGAAGAGGAAAAGGGGAAGCAGGAGGAGGGTGCTTGCAGGAACTCTGTAAGCCTTTCTCAAGGTGAAAGGGTCTATTTGTTAGAATGCTTGTCAAGAAGCTCTCAGACTTTACACCTTAGATGCATTGCACCCGACAGGATGCTCCAACTCCCTTTCCATCAATTTTGTTTCTGTTTCCAGACTCTAGCAGGATGTACAGTGCACACTGAGGTACACACCTGTATGCACACATCTTTGCCTTTCATGACTGTGGTATGATGAAGAATATATCTGGTCTCTGTCCCAAGTTCCTGGTACAGAGCTTTCACAGAGCTTTAGAATTTCTAGAATGATAGAGGCATCTTTGTTATGCTAATGAGTGATTCGTGGTGGGCCCCTCTATAGCTTCAGGGTGGGGGCTGGTCACCAGACAGAGGTGACCATATTAAAAGGTTGGAACTTGGGTCAGCTCTACCTCCAGGGAGGGGAAGGGGGACAGAAATTGAGTTCAGTCACACAGTCAATGATTTAAACAATCTTGCCTACATAATGAAAGCCCAATTAAATCTCTGGACACCAAAGTTCATGGAGCTTCCTGACTGGTGAATATGCTGATGTGTTGAGAGGGTGACATGCCCTGATTCCACATGGAGAGATCACAGAAAGTTTGTGTCCTGGACCATCTCAGACCTCACCCTATGTGTATCCTTTATAATAAAACTCTAATAGTAAGTATAGCACTTTCAGTGAGTTCTGTGAGTCTTTCTAGGGAATTATCAAACCTGAGGTTTGAATCAAACCAGTAGGAACCGCTGAATTTATATCCAGTCAATCAGAAGTGTGAGTGGCCTGGGGGCTCCATTTGTGGCTGGCATCTGAAGTGAGGGCAGCCTTGTGGAGGACTGAGCCCCTAATTTGTGGGGTCTGCACTGACCTCGAGTGGCTGGCATCAGAAGTGGATTGTAGTTCACTCCAGTTGGGGTGGAAAGGGAACCATGATATAGTGAGATCTGGCTAACCTCTTCCTCAAGCTCCCTCTTTTCTCTACAGCCAAGGACAGAGTTGTTACCGGGGCATTCTTGGGGGAGCAATGCCCAGGGGGTCAGGCCCATTTGTTCTGTGCTGCACAGCCCAGAATAGCTAGAAGCTGAACGAAATCAGGATAAAGCCTGCTTACTATAAATCCTGCTGCCCATAAATCATCAGACAATTCTTTGAGAGCTGCTCTTCTGCTCATTCTCTCACCAACCAGTAGGGGTTTCTCCAGTCTGCTGGGTGCACCACCCGCTTCACAATCACCCAGGGCACTTGTTGAAACACAGATTCCAGAGACCCAGCCAATAGTTGCTGAACTCTAATGGGCGATATAGAGATGAGCAGAAATTAGCATTTTAAATAAGCTCTTGAGTCGATTCTTACATACACTAAAATTTGAAAAACTCCTCTGTGTATCTGAGAGACTCAATAAGGCTGCCAGGTAAAATAGTCCCCTTGCTTCTATGAGATACTGGGCTCTTGGACCATGTGATACCCTTTTTTTCCCTTTGGTCTATATCTTGGTATTAGTAGGAAGGAAAACTACTTTCAATTGTCCAAAATATCAAATGTTGATCTGATTACAGGATAGTTTGCCACTGAACAGTAGCCTATGTTTAGTGAAGTTTGAGGCTCTGGTTGAGTCTGTCACGGGCATTTGGGGTTGTAGGGGCCCTTGCTCATTCAGGCTCGGGCTGAGCAGCCAAATGTGTAATAATTTAGGATGCAACCCCAAGGGACCATAAAATAAATATTTGAAGAACCTTAGGTCACAAGATAGAATACACGCATATCTGCATAGCTTTAGCTTAAAGCTTTGATCTTTTGTGAATTTCAAATGCAGGGAGAGGGTGAAGTGGGAGTGAAGTAACTAGGAATTTATGAAAAATATCTTAACACTGTAAAATATATTTGATTGAAAAATATCTCAATCTAAAGGCACTGGAAAAGGATAATCAGGAAAGAGAAGAGTCAAGAAGTAAGAGGCTGGAGGAACAGAGCAAATAAAAAGGAGAGTAATTCAGGCTTTGGCATTTTCACAAATGTGTCCAGGGCTAGCCTGTATGTGGGGTATAGATCTAGACAACTTGGTAAAATTAGACTAGAGGAAAGGGGTCTAAGAGGGAAAATTAAGACAAGCACTATTAAAGCAAACGGTCATGTGGGCACCTGGGCTGTGCAGGACTCCTCATTAAGGAAAGAAGGTCAACAGTTCAGCCGAATGTGGGAGTTAGGGGCTGGGGGGTCTGTCTCTGAGACTCAGGTCCACAACATGCCAAAGGAGATAAAAAACGGTGGCAAGAAAACTCTGTATTTAATTTCAAAAAGCACTAATTTTTGTCAAAGTCATCTTTTAGTTTGGTTAAGGTAACAATGGGATCTAAAATAAAGCCCATTTAGAGTTTTTAATTCAAAAAATATTAAACTGAGTAAGATAATTATGACTACAAAGACAGATGACAGAATATGTGTGCAATATGTGAGCCCCACATCCTGACTTACAGTGTTATCCTTGAAAAATGTGTATGATTTTTATAGAATTAGAAATATATACAGTTTTCTAAATGGTGTTGTTTAATGTAGAGACACAGAGCAGATGATGTGATGCCAAACTTCAGGATAACACACACTGACTCATAAAGTTTTCTGGTATAGGTCCATTTGGCTCTTACACAGTTCTACACCAGATAACTTCAAAAATACTATAATAATTAGAGAGGATGAGTGATGTTATTAGTTTGGGATTGGAGGAAGTAGAGAAATAAAGCTGTCTCCCAAAGATTTGAAAAATGATGCTTAACAAAATTGAGGTATTTTCTGGGGAGAGAACTCTGAAGCAAAACCAAATTGTTAAAGAAGAAAAAAATAGGATTTATCAGATCATTTTTTAAATTAACACCTATATTTGTTCTCTTATTCCTAATTATCAATGCTGCTGGGGGTGACAAACTTATGATGACTCCAGATTACACAGAATTTTCTATTGCCAATATCCCAATGTCATGTTAACTCATTGTAATTCTATGTGTTACTGTCCCCAGGGCATAAGAAAAACACCAATGATGTGGTAGAAAGAGCATGATCTTAGAATAAATCAAATCCAAACTCACAATATTTGCTCATGAGATTTGCTACAGACTTGTAACCAAAACCTGATAAAGGCAATATGAAAAAGGAAAATTACAGGCCAATCTCATTCCCTGAACAGAGATGCACTAAAGAAAACATTGGTAAGTTGGATTTATCCCAAGAATGCAAGGTCATTTAACATTCAAAAACCAATTATTAAGAATATAATATAAAACAATAATATATTATTAGTAGTCATAATAATATCAGATTAGAGCAGAAAAATCAAATGGCTGTCAATAGATACAATGTATTGGATAAATCTAACATCGATTTGTAACAAGACAATGGAACAGAAGCATCTTTGCAAGTGTAGCAGCTGCTGCTGGTGCTCAGGTGCCCTTGTACTCACTTTAGCGCATTCAGGCCAGACTTCCACCTGCCAGCATCTGTCTAAGGGCTTTCTCTAGCTTTGTAGCCCATAAGGCAGACCAGAAGCGCCAAAGAATTACCCCTCTACTCGTTCTCTGGCAGCCCTCATCCAAGGACTCCTAGCTCCCTCATCTCTCAGTTTGAATAACTCTAAGGAATGGGTTTTACGTTGACTCCCACTAGTAACTGGCTTTATAAGGCACCTTTCATTGGTTTCCTTCTCTTCCTAATTCACTAAGCACTCCCTTTATGGTGTTTCCTGAAATCACTTCCCAAATAAACTACTACAGTTAATTCATTGTTTCAGAGTCTGTTTCTGGGACAAACAAACTAAGGCAGAGTGCTAGGGCTGAGAGGAAACTTCTTTAACTTGATAAAGGGTATTTAAAAAAAAATCATAGCAAACATCCTACTCAGTGATGAAATGTTGAACTTATTCCCTATACCATCCAAAACAAGACAAGTATGTTCAGTGTGACAACTTCAGCTCAGCATCCTACTAAAGGTCCTACTTAAGTGCAACAAGGCAAAAGAACTAAGTAAAAAGTATAAGAATTATAATAATTTGAAATGAAGAAAACCTGTCATTATTTGCAGATAACATGGTTGTGGAAAAAGAAAATTATTTGCATTGCTAAAAGATTTTAGCAAGGTAGCTGGATGTAAAATCAATATATAAAAACATCCATTGTAACGGCAGTACTCAAGAATAAAAAAGGTCCAAATTGATGGTGTCTGTCAAGGGGACACAGTAGCCAGCTGAAAGAGCTCTCAATGGCCAAAGACGGAACAATGTTAGCAGCGATATGAATAAAGTAGTATCAGGTTATAACACAAAGTATGCTGATATAAATAAGTTATTTAATAAATAAATAAATGAGGGAGAAGAGAGTCTCCTGTGCAGAGGAATTCCAAATAATTCATGTAGATACTCAGCCCTGAAGAAAGTGGAGCATGACGCCCCACTCCTTAGGCTGGGCTGAACATAGTGATTTCCTTCTAACGAGTGCAGTATGGTAAGGGAGCACCAGAGAGTACCTTTGCAGTGGTGAAATCTGACCAACACTGCCTCAGCCAGGCAATCAAGGTCAACATCCACATTGTGTACTCTTGATAAAGTAGAATAAAAACAGCACTTCATTTCTACAGTCTTCCTCCCCAAAACCCATAGTCATGACAAAAACAGACAAATCCCAATAGAGGGTTCTACAAAATACCTAACCAGTACTCTTCAAATTGTCAAGGTCATCAAATCAAGGAGGCTCTTAGAAACTGTCAGAGCCAGTGGGAGACTAAGGAGACATGGTGACTAATTGTAATGTGGTATAACATATCAATATTGGTTTATTGATTACGACAAATTCAGTATACTAATATAAGAAGTTAATAATAGGGAAAACTAGGTGTAAGATTTGTGGAAACTTTCTATACTATCTTCCCAATTTTTCTGAAAATTTTTCTAAAAATAAAGTTTATTTTAAAAAGGATAAAAAATCAATTGTAACTTAATACATGCTCAAAAAACATTTATAAGGGGTAATTATTAAAATATAGCTTTTATACTGGCTTCAAAGAAAAAGAAAGTACCAAGAAATTAATCAAACAATACATGTACAAAATTTGTATAGAGAAAATTATATTGAAGCAAATTTTTTTAAAGACTAAGTAAATAGAAAACTATATCACAGGCACAGTCTGAAAATTTATAAGAAAAAGATAATATCCTAAGGATGTAAATTCTCACCAAATTGCTCTAGTGATGTGATTCAACTGTAGTCAAAATACCAAGAGACTTTGAGGGAATTTGACAAGCTGATTTTAAAATTTATGGGGAAGATCAAAGGTACAAGCATAGTAAGACATTTCTTAAGAAGAGCAAAGTAATTAGATTTACCTTACCGGGTATCAAGTAACACTATAAACTGTAAAAATTAAGACAATACAGTGCTGTCACAGAAAGGGATGAACTGGAGAAACAGGATAGGGAGCCCAAAAACACGTCCACACATATATTGAAAACTAGATTTATACAGAACTTGCATTTCAGAACCTTGAGAAAAAAAAATGGATTGAGAATAAATAAGGTTGGAACAACTGGTTATCTACACAGAAAAGTATGAATTAATTGGACTCTTGTGTAACACCATAAACAAAAATCAACTCTATCTGGGTTTAATATGTAAATGTAAAAGTCAAAACTACAAAACTTTGAGCAAAGTCTTTTCGTTACTTTGGATTAAAGAAGATTGCATTTGTGTACAAAGCATAAAGGGAAAGATTGGCAAATGTGAATATATTAAAATTAATAACTTCCATACATCAAAAGTCCACATAAATGAGTGAAATCACTATGTAAGCTGAAAGAAGTTATTTGCAATAGATTAAATGACAATATTTAATATCCAGACGTATAAAAAGGCCTACAAATTGGTAAGAAAAAGGCAAATTATCCAACAGCAAAAGTGGGCAAAAATAAAAAATGAATAGGTACTTCACAGAAGAGGAAATACCAATAAAAATAGATAAAAAGATGCTCAACCTTATCAATAATGAGGGAAATTCAAATTCAAACTACAATAAGATACCATTTCAAGCCAATCATATTAGTAAAAACCTGAAGTGTAACAATATCATATTGCTGAGGATGTAGAGGAAGCTAAACAATTACACAATGTTACTCAGAATAAGTTGTAGTATAAATTGCTCCATCATCTTGGGAAAATAATATGGTATTATCTAATAAACCAAAAATGTGTAAACTTTATGACTCTATGACACTCCCAAATATACTCTGGGAGATGTGTATCACATGCTCTTGTCAGCACTTTTTGAAATAGCAAAAAACAGAACAGAAAAAACCCACAAATATTCAGCAAAAGTAGAATGGCTAAACAAATCATGGCAGAGTTTTATAGTGGAATATTATACAACAGTGAGAGGAAATTAAATACAACGTTAATCAATGACAGGGATAATCTCAGGAACAATGTCAAGCAAAGAGAGCAAGTAAGACAAAAACACAGTTTGATTCAGTTGATTTAAAATTCAAAAGCATGTATACCAAAACAATGCATTATTTAGGAATATAGAGAAATACAGAACTATAAAGAAACCCTCTGAGGTAGAAAGTAAGGGATGAGATGTGAAGGGCACTCAAGGTTATTTACACTTTAAGGTAATATTTTATTTATGAATCTGGGGCATGAATATTTGACTGCTACTTATGTGGTTGTTCTGTATTCCTTACAGATATTTCTAAAATGTTCTTTTGTATCTAAACACTTCTAAAAAAATTTAAAGGATAAATTTAAACATGGATGGAACAGCTTGAACTTTGGAGTCAAAGACCTTCGGGCTCTATTTCCAACTGTCTCATTCACTAGCTGAAAGTCTGAGCAATTCGCTTAACCTAGCTAAACCTCAGATCCCTCATCCTTAAATAGAGCAATAATAGAAAGAGCCACTTAACTACAGAACTTTTGTGGAAAGGACACAAAATCAGACCATGAAATCAGCTGGCACCGTGCCTACAGCCTAGTAGACATTCAACAGATGTCAGGTTGTCTCATTTGCTCCCGCATTCATTCATTCATTTTTCACTCATTCAAGTATTAAAGAACGAAAATCAAGTTAATCAACTAATAATGGTAACCTCAGTCAGAAAGACAGACCACAGCCTTCTCAGGCAATTTGTGTCTTTTACTTCAGGTTTTCTGTAGACAATATTTCTCATACTTATATCTCTTTCACTACTTTACTAGGAAAGTAATGTCAATGACTAAGAGAGGTTTGGTTCCTAGACATTTTTGGTAACGCTAAAGCTACACCTCAAAAACAACTTGAAAAAACAGCATGGCAGCATGGATAAAATGGATGCTTTGCAATCATGCACACTTGGGTTCACTCCAGCTCAGCCTGTTGTTGAAATATAACCCTGGGCAAGTGATTAAAAAATTTCTGGGCTTCATTTCTTCATATATAAAGTAAGGGATAATATTTCTTTCACTGCAGATTGGTGGTGAGGACAGCAGGTAATGTATGCAGTGCCCAGCAGAGGACCTGACACACAGTCGGAGCCCAGCAAAGGGCAATAGTTAGTGGTTCTGCTGCGTATACAGTGATACACCTAGTAGATTTTTAAATAACTTTTAAGCATTTCATTACTCTATCACATATAAATCTTGTATATACATTTTAAATTGTGCTATAGAAGCATAGCAGAGCACATTGGAGTGATCAGAAACTCAGACACAGGTGTCAGCCCAGGTTTAAATTCTGACTCTACCAATCACTAGCTACATAACTTTTGGGAAGATCTTTGAACTCTCTGTGTTTTCTCATCAGCAAAGTAGAAATAAATAAATAAGATAATTCATATAAAGTGCTTAGAACTTATATGCATAGTTCAATAAATGTTGGTTTTATTATTATTAATAATATTAGAATTGCTATCATTATTAGGTTGCTTTTGAGAACTTTCCCTTCTTTGAAACTTTAAAAAGTACTGCTGGGTATTGGTTTTATTCTTATTTTAATTGAAGTGAATTCATGATCCTTTTTAGTTGGCAGACTTTCTTAACACCTTTGCCTTAGAAGAGAACCTTAAAGCAATCACTTTTAAACAAGAGTGTCGTGTTGGGAGCCTGACTTACAAAAACAAGCAAAGAATTTAAGGGTCTTGGTTCCTGCTGGGACTTGATTTTGGTCCCATGATGGGCAAATTCCTTCTCGGTTCCGATGCTTTGATTTTCACATCAGTATGTGGAAATAATTCTTTTGCCTCCTTGCTCCTATAGGAATTCTAAAAAGGACTCTCTTTTTTCCCTTCATCTTGGTAGAAACAAGCTTACAGAGTGACTGAGTGTTCAGAACTTTGTGATAAAGGGTCAGACCCAGTCAGTCTGTAACCACCAAAAGCTGCTTGGTAATAAAAGTAGAAGACCCCTGGTCACCTTAAATAATCCACTTCGTGAATAACCTGAGGACAGAACTGTGCTGTGACCAAACTCTGCGGGAATGCAACTTCATTTCAACACAAATTGGGTTCCAAGATAACCATATTTATTTCCCAGAAACTTTTCTCTGAAGCATACCGATGTAATTTATTTCAAAAAGTTGTTTTTTAAACAAAAACAAGGAAAAAAGTCAGAGCTCCCTTAAATCAATTGTAACCAGAAACTCAGGATTGTGAAGTTGCCATTCAGGCACCTGTGTCTCTATCAGAGGCGACAGAGGACTTGAGTAGGGCCCATTTCTACTCCCCAGGAGCACAAGGGGATGTTCTGTTGCCATGACTACGGAGGCCAGAACTCAGCCTGCTGCCCTAGGGGACCCAAGTTCACCATTCTCCCTTCGTGCTTGACTTTTCCTCAGATCCTACACAAAGACCAGTGGCCACAGTTGCTACTTCTAAGCATCTAATTCCAACCTGCATTTTACCAAATGACTTTGTTTACCTTTCTCCTTTATTACTTTGTTCTTTTTTTTTTCTTCCTTTCAGTGGTATAGAGAGTTGAGATTTTTCTCTTTTTCTCACACAATTCTTCCTCTGTAGATAACAAAAGTCCAGGTCCCTAGCCATTGTAATTATTAGCATATTCCTGGAGAAAATTGCAACAGTCTACATTAAAGGACTCCCTGCAGAAATTTACACAATAGGTATCCAATTTCTCTTTAAATAAAAGGCACTCAGAACAGTGAGGGGTTTAAAACAAGAGATGAAATGGGGAACAAACAGAGCTTTGAGGAACAGCAGGGAGATTTGCTATGGTCAAGAGCAGAGAGTCAGGCTGAATTATCTGGATAATTAGTGTTCGTTAGCAAATTGGAGAAAATTACAATGCCACCATAAGATGTTATAATGTGCCCACAGACTGGCAGTAATAAGGGTCAGGTCTGACCCAGTTCCAAAAGGTTTGGGTCTCCATTCTGAATATTCCCTAGTAGAAAATAGATTCTAAGCCTCTGAGCTCTCTTCAAAATGTTTACAAAACTTAGTCACATCTGCGTTTAGCCAAGGTGATCCTGATATCATTGTGGTCCTCTCAGCATAAGAGGAGAACCCCTAAGGACGTCTCTGTCAGAAAAGTTTCAAGATGAAAGCAAGGAAACAAAATTCAAGTGGAAGACTTAATTGCAATATTCTCTTCCTCAAGATGATGGGAAATATGAAAGCTAGGTTTACTCTTTTATGTTCCAGAATCCCTGTCAGGGAATGTAACTGGCATCAATAAAAGAAACTTAAATCTAAATTTATATTAAACCCCCCCCAAAAGAAAAAAAAAAAACAATCTGCAAAGGTCTAGAAGAAAGTCTCACCCTGGATATACACCTGGGAAAGACCATTCCTTATTTTCTAGATTTCTAAGCCCCTGTGTAAAAGTCCCTTGTGAAGGACAATGAAATGCATTCCATGAATGGTCTCAAAAAGCAATTCTGATCTAATTAGAATGTTGCTACTTTTTCCAAAAAATATATGCAGAGGACAGAGTGAAGAGGATAGTAGGAAAAGAAAACTAATAAGGCAGATTCTAAGGACCAGGGTAGTTTTAAGTTTTCTGAGAAGCAAATTCATTTTTTAAAAGCAGATTAAAAAGTTTTTCACATTCCAGACCGGCCGTGTCTCATGCACGCATGTATACACTTGTACGCACATACACAGGAAGGACATTGAGAAAGAAGAAACGTGGGCTTGTTACCATCACCAGAAAGTTGTCCTCAAAGCTATCTCAGGACATTCTGCTTTGAAATTGTTACTACCACTTAATTATAATAAGAAAAATTACTTAAAGCGTGGGAATTGGGTAAAAAGGTATGCAGCACGTTCTTTCAATGTTTTACTGAGGTATTGTTTAACGGGCACACCCAAGGATGTTCATTCTAGGAGAATGAACTTGGTTTGATTCACTGTTCATTATTGAATAAAGACTTAGTAAAATACATGTTAACTTACAGATTTTGGTCCAATAGAAATGCAAATAGCTTATGTTAGGTAGAAAAGATAACTCCCATGCATGGTTACCTGTGAGACACCAGTTAGGTTTGAATTTAATCTACCATTCTTATTCTATCATTGTTTCAAAACGCCTATAAAAATCCAAATCCTCAAAATGCTCTTTGAACCAGCTTTTACCTTATTACTGTTTCCCTCATTAATATGTGAGTTGAATTACATCCTTGAAACACGTCCATTTTATATTTATTTGAGAGTCATACTTTTAAGTTTTGGAAATTATGCTTTGAATTTAAAAAGCCACTGAAATACCCCACATCATTCGTAGGAAGATAAGTACAAACAAGGTGAATTCTTGAATTTACAAGTATTGTGGCTAAAAATACCTTATGTTGATCTTGTTGGATAAATTTCTTTTTTCTTCTCCCTTGAAAAAAATTACAATTTAACGAATCATATTTCTGTCTTATACATAAAGAGAAATGTCATGGCCCTGGCCCACTTGTTTATTTCACCCAAAGATACCAACAGAATTGAAGTAGGGAACATCCGGCCTCATTAAAGAAGAGATGGAGAGATTGATCTTGGATAAGCAATCTAAGAATGTAAAGCTCTCTGAATCCCAGAACAAAGCCAAAGTCTAAAATTATAAAATAACCATAGCAATCAAAAGTAAATTGGGAAAAAAACCAAGTTAAGTTGGTCAATCATTCTAATTGGAAATGCTGGAGTGTGTGGGGGTGTGTGTGTACCTCAGTTTCTTCTGGACACCTCAAAGGCCATTAGAAGTCAGATATGCCAATCAGGGAAATGTCAAAGAGAAGGGAAAGATGACAAGCTATTCTTAGAGTCTCTTTTCTGAGGGCACCTCTGTTTTAATGTCTCAGAATATTGAGGTAAATGCAGTAGTCATTTGAGAGGAAGGACACTCCAGCATGGGTTGGCACATGACTTCTCTGGTTGTCAAAATCTGGCACTGTTAGGAAGCACTTTCATCTCCAACAAAATGACACAGAGAAGAAAACTAAACACCTTAACTAACAATGAATATGTTTTCTGTGTGAGATTCACTGAAAAATCTTCATTTCAGACCAGAAAACCTAAACAACCATCTTTCTGCTTCCTACTGATAGTGAAATATTATCTCATAGGAGAATTTTTTTTTCGGTCTTAAATGAAGGTTTTTTGGTGGCTTTTCCTCTGATAGTCCATCAGGATTATTTATGGAACTTAAAAATAAAACCCCTCTTACTTAAGCCTCACTTCCCACTTATAGCATCAGAATCATCATGGGTAGGACCTGACTAGACTTCTCTATCTTTTTAAATGCTTCTGTGGCAATTCTTACACACAACTAGGATTAAAGAATCTCGAAATTAAATGCTAAGCTATAAAATGGTCATTTGAGTTTGTATTTGTTGCAAGAGTTTATTTTTTAGATTAAAATGTAATTCATAAACTCGGAAAATATATTTATCCTGTCATTTATCAATATGCCCCTTATCATATATCCTCTCCCTCAGTATGGAAATATGGCAGCAACATGTTTTTAAATCAGAGAAATGCCCTGGTGACAGATACAGTGGTGAGGGGTTTTCCTTCAACTTTTCCAAAGATAATGGGCTCTTTGGCTCAGCAACTGGATGGAGCACTAGACAACTGACCTCTGAGGCACTGTGTGATTGTTCAGGAAGAGAGCTTGAGATTCCCACTGAGATGATATCTTCAAGGAGGGCTTGCTCATTTCTTCTTCATCTTCAGTGTCTAGAAAAGTGCCTGGCATATAGAAGGTGGCTAATTAATGCTGGTCAAATAAATGAACATATGGATAAACAAGTGATTGATTCAAATGAACTATATATTCTTTGCTAATTTGAATGCATTGTTATTCTGATTCTTTCCATCATTGAACTTTCTTTTCTCCAGGCTTAGACCAACATTTCTCACTCAATGAGGAAGAGAGGGGCTAGTGTTTCTCTGGAAAATGAGATACTAGTACATCCTCAAGCTTTTCCCTCGGTTTGCCACACATCCCCAAATCCACTTACCCACTTTCACATCTCGTTGTTTTTGCTCAGTTTCTATTAACGCTGCAGAGGCAAGCAAAAAAAAAATTTTTTAAAGCAATTAAGAGTTGACTTTAAATAGAAAAAAAAAATTGGTAAGTTCTCACTGTGGTGCATCTTATAAAGTCCAAGTGAGCAAGAAAAACACAAGGCTCATAATTAATGACT
This sequence comes from Diceros bicornis minor, assembly GCF_020826845.1. NCBI lineage: Eukaryota > Metazoa > Chordata > Mammalia > Perissodactyla > Rhinocerotidae > Diceros > Diceros bicornis. The sequence continues at coordinate 33,444,236 of NC_080768.1, forward strand.
AGAAGGCTCTAGCAAAATCAAGGGAGATTTTGAGATTCTAGACTTCATTAGCAGTTACCAGAGAAAAAAATCCCCACGGCCAGCAGGTTAGAAGTTAATTAGGAGAAGTGCTAGGGGACTCGCTGTCTGACGGAGAGGGTTGTGAAGCAGTTTCAGGCTCTTGATTGGCTCTGTAAAAGTCTTCCTGTCAGCAAGCTCCCGGGAAACAGAGCAAAGCCCCAAGGTTGTTCCAAACAGGCAAGCCCTGTGCCTCCAACACTCAGGGGTCCTCTGCCCTGCCCAGTAATGTGTGCTTTGGGATTTTTTGTCCATTTGGTCTCAAAGCAAACTTTTTCTTGGATTAAATAGATACAGTTGGCTGTAGCAGTAAAAACACTTAAGTTAAAATTCAATTCAGATGCATAAGCAGATAACAGGGAGCAAAGAAGCACTGGAAGAGAACAAAGATAAGCATTCTTCTTGGTCAAGAACTAGCCTTCAAAGGCCTCAAGGATTTGGGTGACCTGGTGGTGTTTCCTTAGCCTGAAACCTACAAGTACCATTGCTTCCTTCTCTACAAACTTTCTCTGATTTTCTGCAACAGACTATTAAAATGAATGTTTCTTTTGAGATTCTTAGGTGAAAATATCAGGTATCAAAGTGAATTGTGAAACAGACTACACCTTCGAAATGGAAAATTGTAGGTGGCAGAGAATAGTCCAATGATTGAAATTCCTTACCAACATCCAGGTGTGGAAAGGTCCAGCAGAAGATATGCGTGGGGAAGAGGGTATTTGGAAACCACTAGTGGTTTGTTGTTACATACTTACTCCCCCATCCCAATCCTTTGAGGAGATGAGGAGGGTCCTTTTCCCTTCACTTCAATCAATTGAGAGGTCCTTCAACCCAGAATTCTCAGAGAGCTTGAAACCATCTTTGTAGTCGATGGTGCCTGACTGCTGTCAAGAACATCTAAAAGGCTAGCCCTGGCTCTCCCCCCACCCTCCATCTCAGCTCTAGTGGAAAACAGCAGCTAGCAGTGTGAGAGGAGATGAATGAGAAAGAGAGAGGATTCTATCTTACCTCCCTTTCTTGACTACAGACTTCCTGACTGAAACAGGCCCTGGGTGGAGGAGGAGGGTAGAAGTCCTATCTTTGGATGGGTCGAATTGTTGACTGTTCTATGAGAACGCACAGACTAATTTCCAAAGCAACCAAAATCTTAGCTTGTAGGCTTAGGGCCTTTGTGATGTGAGAATGTAGGTGTCACACTTTGTATTTTCTGTGTAACAATAAAAAAGTCATGGGATTACACATATTTTCGTGAGGGGTTGCCCTCCTGACTAGATTCAATGGACATTGAATGGCTAATTAAATTTACTTTGTGATTCTATCCTATGAGTAAGGCTTATTCAACACATACTTCTAAACTCTTGTTATGCCTAAGAATCTGGGGCGGGGTGGGGGGCAGGCAGGGGTGGAATAAGGCAAAGATAAATTCAAAATAGTTTAAGGTCTAATGCAGTATAATTTATACAAGTAAGTTTGAGCTATATCCTGAATTTGTAGATAGTCCTATTATTAAAGTAACCTGAGGTCTCCTCAGGATTCCTAAGGAATATTATTAAGATAAAAACTCAGATTCCACTTGATCTAGTTCCCACCACTCATATAATGTCAAACCCCTGACTCCAACAAAATCCCTCACATCCAGAATTTATGGGAGTCCCATTTTTTCTGCTCTGCCATTCTTGGTTGACTCTGGTTGTTCAGGAAGCCATTTGCGATTGGCTTCTCATAAATGGCATTGCCATTGTCTTCCAAAATGCCAGAGACCCTGCATCTGATAATGCTCTGAGTATTTCAGTGAGGTTGGAGCATAGGTGTGTTTGGGGGAGCAGAGGGAGCTGAGTTGGGGAAGTAGGTAGAGACTGATCATAAAAGACTTAAGACTCTAAATTTTTTCAATTATTTCTTGAAAGGATGGAAATGGCACATTTGCCACAACAGAAATTTGCACTGGAGCAGAGAAAGAGGATTTCAGCTCTGAGGATAGATCCTTTTATATTTAAGTTCTCTGGAATAAAGGATTGTTTCTCCAAAGCAAAAAGTAGTGAATCTCTGAGTCCCCCTTCCAGAGTAGAAGTGACTGTGAGGTGGTCTAGTCCAAATCTTTCCTTTTATCCATCAGGAAATTGAAATCCAATAAGATGAAATGGCCAATCCAAGGTCCCCTAACTAGTTAGTGGTAGGAGAAGAATCAGACCCTTTTCTCTTTAATGTCCAGCCTGGTGTTGTCCTTTCCATGATATTATATTCCTTCTGAAATTTAGAAATCACTGGAAGATAAATTTTGACCAAAACATTGCTTTCTCCTGGAGCAGATCAGAATTTTAAAATACCAGAGAAAATAAGTCGGTCCCTTTAAAGTTAAAAACTAGAGGATATGTAAATTAGATAACAAGGGAAATAAATTCAGACACATGACTTTGCCAAACAAGGCAGTTATAAGAAGGGTATTCATTACTGAGACTAGACTGGCCCAGGTAGTGGCTTCAGTAAAGGGAAAATTGATTCTGACACAGAAAGCGGAGAATTATAGAAAAATTCAAAATTAATTTACTGTACTCTAAAATCCCTTTCTGTAATAATGTTCTAAGATTTATAGCTATTTTGTGGTTGATTGGCTTATAGAGCTATAAAATGTATGAAAACTCCATATCCTTCTAGAAAAACCTATCAAACCATGGCAGTATTAGCAGGAACCCAGTAAGCAAAGTACTGTTCCCACACACCCCTCAAACGTCCACATCCTAATCTGAGGTGTGTGTGAATATGTTACCTTACATGGGAAAAGGGACTTTACAGATGTGATTAAGGTTAAGGACCTCAGTGAAAGGGTGGGCTGAAAAAAAATCTTCCCACCAGTAAAGGAAGAAGCAAAAAAAAAAAAAAGAAAACTGGGCCTAAGCCTTGGCTCTTGGTGGAAAATAACTATAAAAATTGATAGCATCTCCCCTGATAATCCATACCCATAGGCCAATATTGGTTTCAAGGAGGTTTGAGAACAGAAAACAAATTGCAGTGAGTTGCACAGTGAGTGAACAAACTGGAAACCACCAAGCTGAATCTTTCACACTCGGGCAACCTCTACAGGGCAACCCCTGTGGGGCAACCCCTATTCACGGTCCTCTGTTTCTGGTCTGATCTCCAAGATGTATGGATCCCCACTGTCATCCAGGGTAGTTCACTTAAAACTTAGCAGATCATTGATTAGAATGTTGTCTAAGCTCTGAAATCTCTTTCCCTATAATTTCTACCTATTAGTCTTAATTTAGCCTGCTGAAGATAAGGCCACTAAGCATAAACCCTCTTCCACAGTTAACTCTCAATATTTGGAGGCAGTGATCATGTCATCTTCCTTGGCTGTATCTTCCTGCTTAAGAAAAATGGAGGCTCAAATATGTCTCAGTTGGAAACTTGTGAATAGCCTTTTAAAAGCAAATGACAGGGAGACTATGGTTTCATATACTGAGGGCTACCTTTATTTCTTTGCCAAAGTAATAGGAAATGTCACTTTTTTATGTAATAATGGGCTATATTTCTAAAGATTTAAAAATCCTCAAAAGCAAATTCTGGATGCTTCATTTCTCTTTCTGCTTAGGAAATCAGGCAGGGTTTGGCGCATCTGGATGGAAAAGGCGGTTTAGGAGCACACAGAGACTTAATGCAATTTGGGAACCAGGGGCATTTTTCATTTTTGTTTTTCCTGTTATTTATTTTCTTCACCTCAGGTTCCTGAAAACCAGAAACAGAGGGGCCAATCCAAGCTCCTCAGAGCAGTCAGAGTCTCCAACTCCCCGCATTGAGGAACCAGGCTCAGAGTTATACAACTTTTAGATTCTGGGTTTTCAGGTCAAATCTTGGACAAACATCTACTGGCTGTATCAACAAGAGATTTATGTTCAGTTGTGAATAATAAAGTAAAACTCAAAACAATAACAAAAAGTGGCTTAAACAAACTAGGAGTTCTGTTTTTCCCACAAAATCAGGTACATGTTTTCTAGTAAATACTACATCAACAAATCATAACGGTTAGGTCTGAGGTCCCTGAGGACCTTCTCCTCATGGTCCCCTTATGGCTGCTCCAAACTTGTGTTCCTGTTCCAGACATGAAGAAAGGGAGAATGAAGATCAAAGGGACACTTAGCCAGCTGGTTCTGCCCCTTCCGACTTTCTTGGAAGTCACATCTAATGATTTCCACTTACATCCATTGAGCCAGAACTGTGTCCCTTGGCCATGTCTCACTTCTAGGGCAGCTGAGAAATTAATTTTTTAAAATTGGACTCATTAATGGTCCCCTCCCCAAAATTGTGGGTGTGATATTAAAGATTAAGGGGAAATAAACATTAGAGCTAGCAGTGCCTGTTTTACTGGCTTTAAGGGCAAATAATACATTCTAATTCTGAAAATATAGTAAAATATTAATTAATTGGATTGTCTTAATAGAACTATTTGTGGACAATATTGATAGCTGGTGAGGGCTTTTGTTAATAAACTAAGTTGTTTTCAAGGGTTGGATTCAAGAATTAGTTTTCAGATTAAATCTTAGGGCCAATACTGCTTCAAACCAATCTCTCGAACTGGCCTGCCCACATCACCATTATTATGCATGAGAATCTGCATTCAGACTGATGGCCACTTTACCCTCTTGCTTAGAATACTAAAAATTTCAGAATCAAAAATAAAATTTTAAACTATTCTTAGGATGCTGTGCTATCTGATGTATGTTTTTATAATACTTTCAATATACTATTAAGCAATTCATATAGTAGGATTTTCACATTTTTGCTATGGTGTCACAAAGAGAACTTTTTTTAACCATGAAGAAACTTACCTACCTACAAGCCATGCTCATAATGGATTGTGTGGTTCATATTTCCTTTGTACATTCAGGCAAGTGGAGTTGATTCCATACTTTCCTCAATCATCTATTAGAGGGAGATCTGGGCATCAGAAAGAATGTAACAAGCACTGGCACCACTAGTAAGAAGGAGCCATCAACAGTTAAAGTGATGATTCATGTACTATGAGCCACGCTTCAGTAAGAGTTATAGGAGTCTTAGGTCTATATTGCTATGTTTTTGGTTATTTCCCCAAGAAACAAGATTAAACACGTTTATAAGAGGAATCTTTTCCTCACATAAAACTAGACTGTGCTCAGGGCCAGCCCCGTGGCATAGTGGTAAAGTTTGGTGCCTTCAGCTTTGTGTGTCCCAGGTTCTCAGGTTAGGATCCTGGGTGCTGCCTACATCACTCATCAGCCATGCTTTCATGGTGACCCACATAAAAAGTACAGGAAGATTGGCACAGATGTTAGCTCAGGGCCAATCTTCCTCAAGCACAAAAACAAAAAAAGCAACACACTAGACAGTGTTCATTCTGTTAACAAAATAAAAAAATACGAGTAAGAAGAACAAAAGGAGAGGGAGAAGGGGAAGAGGAAGAAAGAGAAAGAAAGTCTTGCTTTGTTCAGGTGTGCTTACTTCTCAGGGAACTGCTGGGGGGATTTAGTAATCCACAACTCTAGCAGGTGGAGAGACTGGACTAGACTTGGAAGACCCTACTTCCCCACACCAGGATCTGGAGCCCATCCTGCATCATCTGAAATTGGCAAAACCCAGGCAGAGGAGACCTTCCATAAGCATCCAGCTGAAGCCTTCAGTGCCTGACTTTCAAGATACTGGAGAGGACAGAGAAGCTGAATGTCTTCCTCCTTTAGGGATAAGTGGACATTGGACCAGGGAGCTTGACAGATGAAGCTTTGGATGGAGGTGCTGTGGATACCCAGCCCAGACAGAGGTAATGCTGGGAGAGTGTGATGTTGTTTTAGGATGGGTTATCTACAAGTAGACCTGAGGCAAGGAGTAGTGTGAAAGTGATTTATTAAGTCACGTTCCTAGGAAAAAGTGGATCGGGGAATCGAGGAGGGGGACCAGGAAGAGAAGGAGGCAATGCAAGCGAGAAATATCAACCAAAATCCCATGTGAAACATGGCTCAATCCTGCAGGTGAACTCTGGGGACAGAGGAGATCACACCTTAGAACTGTCCTGATCAGGTTCTGGGGAGCTGGAGGAGTTCTAGGGTCATCAATGAAGGGCTGTCCTCTGGGTCACATACATTCTCAGGTACTTTGGCTCCCTAGATGTGCAAGTGGGTTTGACAGCCTGGGACAGCTCTCCAACAAAAAGACACAGTTGCCTGCTATCTTTTGGGATTGAAAGCACATTGACAATCTGTGTGCACAAAAATGGTAAAGGGTGACATCAGCATCATGGTGGAGTGAACTATCCCCATAGACTCTCCTTCCCTAAGATACAACAAAAAGGACATTCATATACCAACAAAGGACATTCACACAACACAAAGACTTCTGAGAGACCCACAGAGCCATACTTCTGAAGGTGGAGGTGCTGGAACCCCCAGAGAAAGTGGAAGGAGGTAAGGGGAACTCCTATCCTTCCCTAATGACAGCAAGCCTGGGACTGGGACCGTGCGGCTCTCAGAGGTGGAGGGGAGAGGGGCAGCCCTCCGTGGGAACACTGTCACTCTCCAACCTCTCACACAGCCTGTGGGAAATTCCCAGACAGAGGGAACTGCACTGCTGCAGGGGTGCCTTCGTCAAGCTAGCACCCCAGGAGAGCAGATAGTGAGGGAAGCATGAGAAGCCTTCTGGATCAGGAAGGTGAAAGAAAACGCCCCTCCCCCCTGCCCGGTGCCCCAGCACAACCGGTAGGCCAGAGCACCTGTGGAGCACAGTGGGCTCAGACTACACAGCTCTTGACTCCCACCTAGTAGAGGCAGGTGCACACTTCAACTAGATGTTTTCAGCATGAGGAAAAATAAGCCCACAACCTCAAGCAGTATACAAAAATATATTAAATCTCCAGACCAGAAGGAAAATGACAAGCATCCAGAAATCAATCTTTAAGGCATGGAAATTTATAACCTAAAAGAGAGAATTCAAAATAGCTGTCATAAAAAAGCTCAATGAATCACAAGAAAACACAGATAGACAATTCAATGAAATCAGGAACATTTTCACAAAAGAGATTGAAACTATAAAGAAAAACCAATCAGAAATGTTGGAGATGAAAAACACAATGGAGGAGATAAAGAAAAATATGGAATATTTACAGAACAGAGCTGATAATATGGAGGAAAGAATTAGCATTACTGAGGATAGGAATGCAGAAATGCTCCAGATGGAAAAGGAGAGAGAACCAAGACTAAAAAGAAATGAAGAGTCCTTTGGGAAATATCTGACTCAATTAGGAAATGCTACATGAGGATTATAGGTATTCCAGAGGGAGAAGAAAGGGAAAAAGGAGCAGAGAAATTGTTCAAGAAATAATAGCTGAGAACTTCCCAAACCTGGGGAAGGAGCTGGAAATACAAGTGAATGAAGTCAATAGATCTCCAAAATATATCACCATAATAAGATCCCCTCCAAGGCATATAGTAGAAAAGCTGGCAAGAGTCAATGACAAAGAAAAGACATTAAGGACAGCAAGACAAAAAAACATACAAAGGAATCTGAATCAGGCTGTCAGCTGATTCCTCAGCAGAAACTCTACAAACTAAGAGAGAGTGGAATGATATATTCGAAATTCTGAAAGATAAAAACGTTCAGCCAAGAATACTCTATCCAGCAAAAATATCCTTCAGATATGATGGAGAAATAATAACTATCTCAGATAAACAAAATCTAAGGGAGATCATTTCCACAAGACCCCCACTACAAGAAATGTTCAAGAAGGCCCTCCTGCCTCAAAAAAAAAAAAAAGAGAGAGAGAGAAAGGAGATACAAAGCTTTGAGCAAGGAGAAAAATAAGTAGACAAAATCAGAAAAATTGCAGCTCTCTATCAGAATAGATCAGCAAACACTTAATTATTACATCAAAGATTAAGAGAAGGAAAACACCAAAAATAAATATAATCTCATCACTTTAAACACAAATTCATGACACAAGATGGAATAAATTGTGACAATAATAACTTAGAAGAGGAAGAGGAAAGGGATGGAATCGATTTAGTGTAAGGAAATAAGATCCCATCAGAAAATGGACTATCTCATCTATGAGATTTTTTATACAAACCTCATGGTAACCACTAAACAAATATACAGAAGAGAGACACATATGATAAATAAAGAGAAAGCTAAGAAAACTATCATACAGAACTACCCAACTGAATTGGTAGTCTGAAACACATGGGGTGAGAAACAAAGCAAATGCAAGAGAACTGGAAAATGAGCAATAAAATAACAATATTAAGCCCTCATATATCAATAATCACTCTAAATGTAAATGGATTGAATTCTCCAATCAAAAGACACAGAGTGGTGGGATGGATTAAAAAACAAGATCCAACAATATGCTGCCTCCAGGAAACACATCTCAGCTCTAAAGACAAACACAGGCTCAGAGTGAAAGGATGGAAGACAATACTCCAAGCTAATGGCAAATAAAAAAAAGCAGGTGTTGTCATGCTTATATCAGACAAAGCAGATTTCAAGATAACACAGGTAATGAGAGACAAAGAGGGGCAATATATAATGATAAAATGGACACTCCACCAAGAAGACATATCATGTATAAACATATATGCACCCAACACAAGAGCATCAAAGTATATAAAGCAACTATCAACAAACCTAAAAGGAGATATTAACAACAATACAATAATAGGAGGATCTTAACACCTCACTTATATCAATGGATAGATCATGCAGATAGAAAGTCAATAAGGAAATAGTGGACTTAAAAGAAAAAGTAGATGAGATAGACTTAACAGATTTATAGAGAACACTCCATCCAAACATAGCAGATTATACATTTTTCTCAAGCATTCACGGAACATTCTCAAGGACAGACCATATGTTGGAAAACAAGGCAAGCAAGCACCAATAAATTTAACAATATTGAAATCATAATAAGTATCTTTTCTGATCATAATGCTATGAAACTGGAAATCAACTACAAGAAAAAAACTGGGAAAGTGACAAAGATCTGGAGACTAAACAACATGCTATTGAACAACCAATAGATCATTGAAGAAACTAAAGGAAGAATCAAAAAATATCTGGACACAGATGAAAATACACCATACCAACTCATATGGGATACAGCTAAAGTGGTCCTGAGCAGGAAACTCCTAGCAATACAGGCCCACCTTAACAAACAAGAAAAGTGTCAAATAACCAACCGTAAACTACAACTAACAGAATGAGAAAAGAACAACAAACGAAGACCAAAGTCAGCAGAAGGAGGGAAATAATAAAAATTAGAGCAGAAATAAATGAAATTGAAACCAAAAAAACAGTAGAAAGGATCAATGAAACTAAGAGATGATTCTTTGAGAAGATAAACAAAATTGACAAACCCTTAGCCAGACTGACTAAGAGAAAAAGAGAGAAGGCTCAAATAAATAAATTAGAAATGAAAGAGGAGAAATTACAACGGACACCACAGAAATACAAAGGATTAAGAGAATACAATGAAAAACTATATGCCAACAAATTGGACAATCTAGAAGAAATGGATAAATTCTTAGACTCATACAACCTCCCAAAACTGAATCAAGAAGAAATAGAGAATCTGAATAGAACAATCACAAGTAAAGATATTGAAACAGTAATCAAAAACTTCCCCAAGAAAAGTCCAGGACCGGATAGCTTCTCTGGAGAATTTTATCAACATTCAAAGAAGATTTAATACCTATCCTTCTCAAACCATTCCAAAAAATAGAGGAAGATGGAACACTTCCTAACATATTCTATGAGTCCAACCTCACCCTGAGAACAAAGCCAGATAAGGACAAAAAAATGAAAGAAAATTATAGGCCAATATCGCTAATGAACATTGATGCAAATGTCCTCAATGAAATATTGGCAAACCAAATACAGCAATACATTAAAAAGATCATACACCATGATTAAGTGGGACTTATACCAGGGACACAGGAAGGATTAAACATCCATGAGTCAATCAATGTGATACACCATATGAGCAAAATGAGGAATAAAGACCACATGATCATCTCAATAGATGCAGAGAAAGCATTTGACAAGATACAACATCCATTTATGATAAAAAAAATCTCAACAAAATTGGTATAGAAGGAAAGTATTCAACATAATAATGGCTATATGTGACAAACCCACAGCCAGCATCACATTCCACAGGGAAAAACTGAAAGCCATTCCCCAGAGAACAGGAACAAGACAAGGGTACCCACTCTCACCACTCTTATTCAACATAGTACTGCAGGTTTGTGCCAGAGAAATTAGACAAGAAAAAGAAATAAAAGGAATCTAAATAGGCAATGAAGAAGTGAAACTCTCGCTGTTTGCAGATGACGTGATTTTTATATATAGAAAACCCTAAAGAGTCCATCAGAAAACTATTAGAAATAATCAACAACTGCAGCAAAGCTGCAGGGTCAAAAATCCACTTGCAAAGATCAGTTGCATTTCTATACTTTAATAATGAACTAACAGAAAAAGAACTCAAGAAGACAATCCCATTTACAATCACAACAAAAAGAATAAAATATCTAGGAACATATTTAACCAAAGAGGTGAAAGACCTATACAATGAAAACTTCAAGACATTACTGAAAGAAATCGATGATGGCATAAAGAAATGGAAAGACATCCCATGCACATGGATCAAAAGAGCAAACAATTGGAATGTCCATGCTACCTAAAGCAATCTACAGATTCAAAGCAATCCCAATCAGAATCCCAATGACATTCTTCATAGAAATAGAACAAAGAGTACTAAAATTCATATGAGGCAACAAAAGACCCTGAATAGCTAAAGCAACCATGAGAAAAAAGAGCAAAGCTGGAGGCATCACAATCCCTGACTTCAAAATATACTACAAACCTATAATAATTAAAACAGCATGGTGCTGGTACAAAAACAGATACACAGATCAATGAAACAGAATTGAAAGCCCGGAAATAAAACCACACATCTACGATTAGCTAATCTTTGACAAAGGAGCTACGAACATTTAATAGAGAAAGAAAAGTCTCTTCAATAAATGGTGCTGGGAAAACTGGACAGTAACATGCAAAAGAATAAAAGTAGACTATCTTCTTTTGCCATACACAAAAATTAACTCAAAATGGATCAAAGACTTGAAGGTAAGACCTGAAACTATAAAACTCCTGGAAGAAAATATAGGCAGTGCATTCTTTGACATCAGTCATAGATGGATCTTTTTGAATTCCATGTCTATTCGGACAAGGGAAACAAAAGAAAAAATAAACAAGTGGGACTTCATCAGACTAAGGAGCTTCTGCAAGGCAAATGAAACCATAATCAAAATGAACAGACAGGGCCAGCCCCGTGGCTTAGCAGTTAAGAGCACGCGCTCCGCTACTGGTGGCCCAGGTTCAGATCCCGGGCTCGCACTGATGCACCGCTTGTCTGGCCATGCTGAGGCTGAGTCCCACATACAGCAACTAAGAAGGATGTGCAACTATGACATACAACTATCTACTGGGGCTTTGTGAAAAAAAGAGGGGAATAAAAGGAGCAGGATTGGCAATAGATGTTAGCTCAGGGCCGGTCTTCCTCAGCAAAAACAGGAGGATTGGCATGGATGTTAGCCCAGGGCTGATCTTCCTCACAAAAACAACCAAAAAAAAATTCTAGTTAAAAAATAAATAAATAAATGAACAGACAACCCACCAGCTGGGAGAAAGTATTTGCAAAGCATATAACCAACATGGGGTTAATCTCCATAATATATAAAGAACTCACACAACTGAACAACAACAAAAAAAACCCAATCAAAAAATGGGCAGAGGATATGAACAGACATTTTTCCAAGGAAGATATACAGATGGTCAATAGGCACATGAAAAGATGTTCAACATCACTAACCATCAGGGAAATGCAAATCAAAACTACACTAAGATTTTACATTATACCCGTTAGAATGGTTATAATCACCAAGACAAAAAATAAAAAATGTTGGAGAGGTTGTGGAGAAAAAGGAACCCTTATTCCCTGTTGGTGGGAATGCGAACTGGTGCAGCCTCTATAGAAAGCAGTATGTAGATTCCTCAAAAAGTTAGAAATAGAAATACCTTATGATCCAGCTATCGCACTACTGGGTATCCAGCCAAAGAACCTGAAATCAACAATCCAAAGAGGCTTATGCACCCCTATGTTCATTGCAGCATTATTCACTATAGCCAAGAAGTGGAAGCATCCCAAGTGTCCCTCGACAGATGATTGGATCAAGAAGATGGTATATATATACAATGGAATATTAGCCATAAAAAGGATAAAACCATCCCATTTGCAACAACATGGATGGACCTGGAGAATATTATGTTAAGCAAAATAAGCCAGACAAAGAAAGACAAACACTACATGATTTCACTCATATGTGGAAAATAAACTCACACACGGACAGAGAGAATGGTTTGGTGGTTACCAGGGCGAAGGGGGTTGGGGGGTAGGCACAAGGGGTGAAGGGACGCATTTATATGGTGACTGACAAACAATAACGTACAACTAAAAGTTCAAGATGTTATAAACTATTATGACATCAATTAAAAAAAATGGTAAAGAGGTCTGAGAGGTTATGGTCAGATCACTGACTGCTTCTGTTGCAGATGCCCTCACAGGACTCCGTTTTCTCAAAGGCTGAGGCAGTGAGACCTCCTTTCGTTTTTGTTGATTGAGTAAAGTGTTAAGGTCTGTGCCTTCTGCATTGTGCAGCTCTATGAAAAGTCAGCCATGTCCTATGTTAAAGAATTAAGTATATTTCCATGTCTTCTGAAAATCTTGGTGGAGACAGCGAGGACACCAAGACTTTATCACAGACAGGCCTGAAGAGTTCCACCCAGGAAAGCAACTGTGGATTACTAGGTAAAGTCACCACTGTTTTCTGTAACTGCAGAGTGACAGCTGTGGAGAAGGAGTGCCAGAATCCAAGTCCCTAAGTCCAAGTGCTTTACTTTCTATGCCCACCCTGTCAGTTAGCACAGGACATTCTCTAGCAGGACAAAAAGTCGATACATCTGGTCGTAATTAAATGCATTGCTGAGGCCAGATTTATGTTTATTCCAGGAAGATATTTTTCACCTTCTATACTGTTCCTCTCCTTCGTTGTATCTTCTGTTTACCAAAAACAAATGTGGCCATGCTGTCCCAGGCAGTTTCTCTAATTAGGTTAGAAGGGCTGAAGCAAGAATAGACAAGAGTAATACTAAAATTGAGTTGGGGAATCTTTTGCTGAAAGGATTCAGTAAATGTCTTTCTTGTTCCTTAAACAACCTCTCATCCTGTGTCACCTGCATCTGAGAATTAAAAGTTGAAAGGTCGGTGGCTCAGCAGGCACTGAACAGAGGGGAACGGCAGTCTGCATCACCACACAGGGAGCCTGCACCCGTGAATCTATATCCTGCAGCATCGGAAGTATCTCATACACTCTCATATCAAGAACACTAAGTACACAGATTTGCAGAATCTATTGTTCCTTTGATATTTCTTCTATAAGATTTAATTTCTGACCCGAAATTGGTAGCAGAGCCCTTTAGGCAACAGTGACAGAAAAGCCGGGAATCATCTATTGATACTAAGGCTGAACAGTTTTGGTTAATTTATTTCAGTAACCGACAATATCAAAATGAGGGAGAGAGTAGAATCCCCTATATGAGGATAACACATGACTGTTTCATGATGCCTTGCACAATGGTTATCCTGATGGGAAGAGAATATCATGGACAGCAATGGCGTTGACAGATCTCTAGGCCCTTCCAACCCATCAGTAAAGTGTATATTATAGTTGTCACCAATGAATAAGGGCATTTCAAGCATAGAAATAAAACTTCTTAAAACTCAACTTGTTGAAGTTCTTGTGCCAATCTTTGCACTTGAACACAAGTAAGCTTCTATTCATCATGGAAGGTAAACAGTGGTTGAAACATATTTATTAACAACATTTTATCTGTACATAATTCACCCAGGTAAGGTTGAGCTTCTCTTTTTGGTTAGATAGCTCTTCCCCTATTTTGATCTTGATAAAATAGGACAGCTCTCAATATAATGTTGAGCTAATTAAAAATACAGTGAATACAAACAAGCCTAATTATTTCTAGCATCCATTCTTTTATGAGGCGAGGAAGCAAAACCTGGAGGCACCCAGAGGCCTTTGAGGAAGTGATAGTTCAGATACAAAAGGTACCTTAATGGTTTTGTTATTCATTTGGGACCTAAATTTGAGAAAAGCAATATAAAAAAGAGAAGACAATGATCATTACTTCTAGAAATGGTCATATGTTATACATACCTAAAAATAAGAAATGATTATTGTGTTGATTAATTTATTAATCTGAAAGACATTATTTTAATATAAATCTAGAAGAAGTTACCCTATCAATTGTAGGACACTTTAGCTTTTTTGGAAATGAGGAACTTTTATTTTAAAAATGATTTACAAACCATTTTGTAATGAGTTTAGCAGTTTCTTAACAATTTAAAGGATCCCTTACTTTGGGACCCAGAATCCCATTCCTAGAGAAATAAAAATATATGTCCACCAAAAGACTTGCATGTAAATATCCACAGCAGCTTTATTTAAAATAGCCCCACAACGTAAACAATCTAAATGCCCATCTACAGGTGAGCGGATACATTGTTGTAATTCCAAAATGGAATACTACTTAGCAATATAAAAAACAAACTGATACAATCAAGAGTGCAAATGAATCTCAAAACCATTCTGCTGTGCTGTAGAAGCCAGACACAAAAGACTACATACTGTATAAATCCAAGTAAATGAAATCCTAAAGAAGACCAATCAAACCTATAGTGACAGAAGCAATCAGGAGTTTCTGAAAACCAAGGTGGTAGGGAAATTAATGCAAACGGACACAAGGAACCTTCGAGGATGATGGAAATGTTCCACATCTTGATTGTGGTAGTAGTTACACAGGTGTATATACTTGTCAGAACTCATCAAAATATACACTTAAAATTGGACCTTTTTTTAAATATGTAAATTATACCCAGGTAAAATTGATTTTAAAAATCCCGAGCCTGACAAAAGTCATCAAAAAGACACATATATATATATTCTAGGGCTCTTGAAAGGGAGCATACTGGGAGAAGGTTCCTCTGGGCAGATCACCAAGAATGCAGACAAGAACCTTTACTACCTAGTGTTAATATCAGACTGAACACTCCAAGACCAATTCTCAATTGCAAACTTTCTTTGTTTAGTAATTTCAATACGCCTTTACACAAATATATATTTAGATGACAAATTTAAAGCCTTTAACTTTAGCTTCAGCATATATTAACCTAATCAGAGAATGGCTCAACCACATTGAACTCATCAGTTTAATTGGAGCTTTACAAAGAGCAAATTTGTTGTATACAGACAAGGATGTTTCATCAGAGAGGTGACATTTAAATTTTTACTCAGTGCAAGTAGAAGAAACAATCCCAGATGATTTGCAGCATTGTCTAAAGTTCACAAAAACACTCTTTAAAAAGACAGTAATTATTAAAACTCAGTTAAATATATATACATACCTTCTCATAACCTTAAATAGTGTGTGGAAATAATGATAATCTAGGATGTGCTAAATGAAATGGATCTCCATACAATATAAATTTAATATTTGTAATTCAATCTTATATAAATATTAAATTTATATTTTATACCTCATTGTGATAAACTTTGAGAAGACACGTCATCAAACCCCTCTAATTTATCAAGGGATTTACCTTGATTAATATGCATGTTACATAAACTAGTTCCTTATAATAAATCTACATTTATTTACTATGTATCAAAAGTGTATCAGAATCTTTTCTTAGTGCATTTTTATGACAATTTGTTGCTAGCTGATATCCTCCTGCATTTCTTTGTTTCTTATCTAGCAATCTGCCATTGCCAGCAAAGCTTGACTTCCTGAGCTGGTAGAGAAGTTTTCTTTTCTTAAAAGGCCAGCACGTTTAAAGCATTAAAAGTTTGATTTCTTCCTTCTTTCTTTTAAATTTAAGATATTCTAATTTGTTAATCTCCTCTAGAGTTAGTCAAAGGAATATCAGAACTATGCTTAGAAAATATTTCAAATTATAAATCAAACAATCTTATTAAAATCTTGGACAAAACATGAGAAACATTGGTGTATCCTTTCTCTATAGGAAACAAGCCCTTTTGCCTAGGTTTGATCCCCAGATGGGGATGTTTGTCTGGGGACCATGTCACTAAGGTAGGGATTTCAGAGTTTATCCTCAGAAGGTAGTCGTTGTGATACTTTTAGAGGGAAAAGCAAGAAAAGGCCAGATTATACAGAAGCCTTCTACTTCTCAGGAAGTTAGGTATTCATTAATGACAGGTCTGCAAGCTCCAGATAGGCCACATCGATTCCTTCTGCATCCCCATTCCATCCCTCCTTCAGGTTCATCCACATAATTGATAGGTAAGACACACTAGGCCCTCTACTCTCCAAGCCCTGCCAAACTATTTCAATTTCTTTTAATATTTGCATATGCTTTTCCCCTTTTAATGGTAGATGTGTGTGTTTGACTTGGATATTCCTACAGTGTGGAAATTGGACAGATTCCCATGATCAATGAATGGCCAAGCATGTCCTCTAAAATGGTCTGACTACAGATGGAAAGGAACTATAATTATAAACAGACCATTCATCGTCATTCTCTTCTCACTTACAGACACAGAAAACTGACAGCATCAGAAAATCTGGCCTTTATGCCAAAGCAAATATGAGGACTGTATGCAAGCACTCCTTCAGGGAAGACAGACACAGACAAGCAACTCGAGGATTCTTTCTATGCTGCCCCACTCCCCATCTTCCCCAAGAAAAAGATCAATTTGGCATGGGGCAATTTTCTCAACCTAGAAATTGAGACTGGTCTGTGGTCTCATTGGAAAGTTGCTCCCTTGAACCTGTTGTGAGAAACAGGAAGGCTAGAGTCAATGGAAATTTCATGATATCTCGCAGACATACAACACAGAATCAATCTCGTAGCACTTAACACTGGTGGAGAGAGACCAGATGGCCATTAATTAACGACAGAAATCATTCAGATCAGTCATGAACCAGAAATAAACCGGACAAGCACACAGTTGTGAACTAGAAATAATCCAGAAACAGACTCAGCAATATTCTGCCATTACTTTACCAGGCAACTCATCCTGGGAGCCAAGCAGAGTGGGCCCGACAAAGATGCCTGTGAGGTACATTAACTGGGCATCGCGTTTTGGTGACTCCAATAGCTGAATCCTCCTGGAGAGAAAACTGTTAACACCAATTGAAACCAAAACCCTATGACAATTTTGGTCACTGAGTAAGGTCTCCCCACGCCGTTCCCATAACAAAGAATAACACCAGGCAGTGTCCTTGCTTTCAGAACAACCAGGCTCCCAGAATAAAGATAGATAGCTGCATTTATTGTTGAAATCATTTTAATAAATGAAAAACAGGATCTTCCTGTTGTTCATGGCATATCCAGGGAACAGGGCTGTTAGAATGTGCTGCCGTTCTGGCTCCAAGATAACCAACTATTGATACCTTAGTTATTTGTAACTGCTATCATCCTACAGTTTCCTAAGATTATCAACCCATCTAAGAATGCAAGATTTTCAGAAATGGAAATCTCTTCTAGCCATGCTATGGAAGAGGCTCTTTGTCAACAGGGTAAGGCTGCTAAAGACAGTATGTTAATTTCACTTTTTCGTGTTTGTTTTATTCTGGTATTTTTGTTATACTGCTATCAGTAAATGTGAAATGTATTTAAAATGCTCATAAAACTAGTAATAAAATAGTTATGTCTATAAATTTTCCCACACAGCAAGAAAAGTGTCTATTTTTTTTCCAAAAAGGGAAAAGGAAAAAAAGCATACTTCTCTCTCTTTCTCCTTCTCCCTTCTCTATGTGCACACCCCTCCAATGTGCTCTTGGAAGGGAGGGTATGTTCTCCTATGGCTAGTTATAAGTATCCTGAGTCATATGGGACATTTATATAATATTTTCTTTAGGTTTAAAACTGCCTAGTTCCCAGTTGATCTGTGCTGAAAGGGTTAATATGCAGTGAAGGCAAAGTTAACAAGGGACATGCCATAAATGGCTCCAGCTGTGTATAATTAACTGTAATACTGCAGAGTAAATGACTTTTATTGGCAACCATGTCATAACTTCATTAAAAGTCATATTTACAGGGCTATCATATGAAATGAGTCCTCCTGTGTTCTGGAATTTAATGAGCATTCATTTTCACCTTGTTCAATTATCTTCCACACCCCCACACCCTCCCCCCTACCTCTTCCTCTCCCTGGAGTGGGAAGCATGAAGCCAAAATACAATAGGCATGTAATTAGCACCTGGCAGAGGGCCTCTCTTCTAGGGAGCATTTCCCAAACCACAATAAAACTGTTTCTCCTTGTTTTCAATTATAAATAGGTAACTTCCTTACACGAGAACATTAAGCAGCAATCATAAAAACATCAACTTGAGTTGATGCAGAGCTTTGGAAGGTTAGGCCTCTGAAAAGAAGTCATGTCTATAGCAATCAGGAACAAAGCTGGGATCTGCACAGTGAATTGTGGTCACAGAGAAGAAAAGTGAAGCTAAAAACTGGTGTTGAATCAAACCTTTTCCATTATAACTCCCGTTATCCCAAAGTACTTATCTCACATTTCTCCTCCTTGAGTGGTGTAGCTAATTAAATCTTTCTTCCCCTGCCCCTCACTTTCGATCCCTTCTCTCCCCTCTTTTTATCTTCTTCACTCAAGTTCCAACGGAAATGTCTTGCCCGACACACCAAGTGATCCAGGAACTCAATCTCATGATCTCAGCTCAGCTTTCGTTCCATCTCAAATGTCTCCTTAGAGTGTTTGGATGGGTGGGGAAATTTCGAATGTGGAAGTACATCAAGAGTCAGTTTTCTTTGTTGAAGTTCCCACTGATGTTCCCTGTGGTTCGGGGAGAATATAAGGTCCCTATGCATATTAGGAAGAACATACTCTGGGAAACTAGGCAGACTTGTATTTTTGCGGGAGGGAGACATTTTATTTTCTTATTTTTTCCCAGCTTTATTGAGTATAACATTGTGTAAGTTGAAGGTGTACAATGTCTTGATTTGATACATTTATAAATTGCAAAATGATTACCACCACAGTATTAGCTACCACCTCCATCCCATCACATAGTTATCATTTCTTTTTGTGATGAGAACATTTAAGATCCTCTCTCAGCAACATTCAAGTATATGTTACAGTATTATTAGCTATAATCACTGTGCTGTACATTAGATCCCCAAATTTGTTAATCTTGTAGCTGGAAGTTTGAGCCATATCTCCCCATTTTCCCCACCTGCCCAACCCCAGGTAACTACCACTTTACTCTCTGTTTCTCTGAGTTTGTCCCTTTTAGATTCCACATATAAATGTGATCATACAGTATTTGTGTCTCTGTGTCTATTTCACTTAGAATGATGCCCTCAATGTCCATCCAAGTTGTTGCAAATGGCAGGATTTCCTTCATTCTCATGGTTGAGTAATATTATTATTCTATATTATATATATATAGAATATTAATATTATTATAAAATAATATTAATATTATATATATATTTATCCATTCATCCATTGTTGGACACTTAGGTTGTTTCCATATCTTGGCTATTGTGAACAATGGACATACCTACATTTTAATCCATACTACCTATTAGCTACATGACGTTGGAAAATTTAGCTAAAATAGAATGTTTGGCATTAATGTTTTGAGATCTAGATTAACTGAGGGCTATGGCTGACAATGGATGCACCTTGATTGATAAGCCAGAATCTGTAAAATAGACCCATCTGCCATGAAAGGATGCCATGAAAGGTAATGACGCCAAACTCAGTCAGGAAGGTAGTGAGAACAATGATAACCATGGCCAGCACTGAACATGAGGTCATCTCATCTCACAAGACCCCTGTGATCTAACAGCCTGAGCAGGGGTGCTGGAGAGGGGAAGTAGTGCCCAGGAACCATTCAAGCACAGCCAGCACTTACATTTGTGAACGTAAAATGCCCTTGGAAGCTGGCATCATTTTAAACACAATGCCTACATGCCAGGGGATACTTTCCACTGCCAAGCATGCCGTCTTCAGCAAATTCCACTGCACCCTTGTGTTGCTGTTCTCAGTCCTGCTGCTTTATCTGATTTGAGGCTGACCCTTTATAATTAGGACTTTGGGCTGGTGGTATTGTTTAGGAACTCTGTTTCCATCGTTCATTTGGGGATTTAATGAAGCTTAGAAATACCACTAGCAGGAGCAACAACTAATGCAATTTTCTTCCCTTTCCTTCCTTCCTCTCTCTTTCTTTCTTCCTTCCTTTCTTTCTTTCTTTCCTTCCTTTTTTTAAACTGAGGATCAAGTTTTCTTATTGGCTTGTAAAATATTTTAACTGGGTTACATCCAGCATTTAAACATTAAAAAAAAAAAAATAGGATAGAATAGAGCAGAATAAAATAAAAAATAAAGTACAATAATAAGGGAAAGTGAAATTTTATATACATGATGTATGTGATGCTGTAAATTATGGTCCAAATTTTGAAAATCACTGATATAATGATTAACACCTAGACTCAGTAAGCACCAGTCTTGGGGTAAGTTTCTCTGTCCTGCCCATTATTGCCTTATTGCAGTCTGCTCTTCAAAGTGCTATTTATCTTCGTCTTCCTCATCAGCAAAATGAGCCCACTAGCACAAAAGGAAAATCAAATTTCAGGAAAGGCAACACAACAGGGAGAGGGGAGTCTATTTGAAACGAATCAAGGACATATTTGTCTCATTGTTGCTCAAATGGGCTCCTATGGTTAATTAGCCCCAACGTCTTTCCATGCAGCAATCATTTGACTTATCAAATTCAATAAAAATCTCAAATACAAAAATTTACATGTAGATGCAGTGAGCTACAGTGTGTCCCTAACAAGATAATTAAGCACAAGCATGCAGGGTGGCCTTTACTTGCTCTTTACCAAGTGTTCCTGGACAGCTCATTCCAAATGTTTGGAAATGAAGGGCCTCAGGAGAGGTCCACAGTGAATGTCACTAGATATATTCTGGCTCAATATCTAGTTCAAGTGAGGGGACTAGAAAGGGGCAATGCTGAGGAAATGGGAAGATGTTAAGGATACGCCTCCTGGGAGGAGTTATTGCTGCGTTGGTCTCTGGCCCAGACTTGTACCCTGTTAAATATGATGCTCTCTTCCTGACATCTTTGATCTAACATATTTTTCGTGCTCTGCAGCTTCTCCTGCCCCCAATTCCAGAGGCTGTGCGGCAATTACATACAGCGTGTATGCTCTATTTAAAAACAGACTCCAGGAAAAGGAACAGGAACACGCAGGACAGCAATGGTTGATGGCGGATCTGTATTGAACACAAGATTTTCATATACAGTGCCCAATCTGGCCTACTGTTGAAGCAGGCAAATAGATCGCACACAAAAACCACAGGATGCCCTTGCACATGTCCAAACAGATGACTGGCCGGCAGAGGCATCTGCTCTGATTTCGGCCAGGGCAGGGGGGCAGAGAGAATGTCCGCTAGAAACCAGGACAGTTTTTGGACACCTGTGTGCCTTTCCACTGCATAGCAGTTACCTCCTTCCAACTTCTTCTGCTTATCTTTTCTCCTCTTCCTTTCTTGACTTATTGACTTTCAAGTGTCAACTTGTCATAAAAGAAAGGGAAGAAAACATAAATAGTGTTTTTTTTCTTTCTTTTCTTTTGAAAGAAAAATAAAGAGAGTGGGGAAAAACACAACAAAGGAACCAAAGGGAGGGAGGAAGGAGAAAAAAGCAAAATCCCAAAATAGAAACCCTGTTTAAATTGTGTCACACTACTGTCTTCTTCCTGCCCTGTAATATGACTTCTTTTCTTTGCAACTTATTGAAAATTCAGGAGAATGGCCAATTATTTGGATGTGAGACACACAGTAATTAAACAAACACGACCGCTGCTACAGCCTACATATATCTTCTCATCTCTGTTCAAAGAACAGAGAGAAATAATAAAATGGGAAGATCCTGCTCTGCTCCTTGAGAGGGCTCCACACAATTAGTCATTACACTCTCTGGGACCCAATTCCCTGCGCCATCCCTCCCCCTGGCTTCATCCTATAAAGACAATCTATTAGTTCACCAGGCTTGCTCTTTTATGACCTTTCCAAAAGCTCTAACTAAAGTTGACAGATGTCTGCTTTTCATAACTAAGACAATTTCCTGTACCAGGTTCATTACATTTAACAAGTTATTTGAAAATATTAGCGCACTGTCAGCAGGGTTGATTTGGAGAAGGTAAGCTAGCCCCTAAAGGAAGTATTTACTTACATGTGACAAATACTGTGTAGTAGCTGCAAGTGTGTGGACAAAATACTTGGTTGGAATTCCAGTTCTGCTGAGTAAGGCTGTGTGATTTTGTGCAAGTTACTCTACATTTGCTTCATTTTCTGCCCTGAACAGAAGAGAAAATAGTTCTATCTATCTCATAGGGCTGTTATGAAGATTAAATGAGTTAATTCGTGGAGCACACCTAGAACAGCACAGGACGCCTATTTGAGAGTTAGCTTTTATACAATGAGGAGGAGGAAAAAGGGGAGGCAAAAGCTTTTCTCAAAAAGGACAGAGACAGTACAAACAGGACAAAACATAAAACACACAGAGGCCTTTGGACTCCGGGCCTGAGAACAGTATTCATTTGCAAACTCAATTTTCCTTGGAAATGGAAGAATGTCTCAGAGGGTGGAGCCAAGAGCCAGGAAGAACAATGTGGTGGTTAATTTTATGTGTCAACTTGACTGGGCCATGGTGTCCAGTTTGTGGTCAAACACTAGTCTAGGTGTTGCTATGAAGATATTTTTTAGATGCGATTAACACCTGAATCAGTAGACTTTGAGTAAAGCAGATTATGCTCCAAAATGTGGGTAGGCCTCATCCAACCAGTTGAGGGTCTTAAGAGAAAACAAGGAAGTCCTCTAAACAGAGGGATTTCTGCCTCCAGACTTTGGACTCGAGCTGCAATATCAACTCTTCCCTGGGTCTCCAGCATGCCAGCTTGCCCTGCAGGTGTTCGACCTGATAGCCCCTACAATTGCATAAACCAATTCTTTAAAATAAATTTTTCTCTCTAAATAGATAGATATAGATACAGATATAGATAGATATACATATAGATATAGACATAGACATAGATATAGATATAGATATAGATACAGATATAGATACAGTCATGCATTGCTTAATGACAGGGATACATTCCGAGAAATGTGTCATTAGGTAGTCTCACTGTTGTGTGAAAATCATAGGGTATACTTATGCAAACCTAGATGGTGTAGTCTACTACACATCTAGGCTATATCGTACTAATCTTATGGGACCACTGTCATATATGTGGTCCATCATTGATTGAAATGTCGTTATGCAGCTCGTGACTATATATATATATATACATATACATCTCTCTGTATATATATATACATCTATACATATGTACACATCTGTACACATATCCTATTGATTCTGTTTCTCTGGAGAAACCTGACTAGTACAAACAACTCCCAAGAAATAGGACAGAGGCCTAATCAGGGAACCAGCAACTCATGCACAGCTCAATTTCAGATTTGCTATGCAACAATGACTGCTGTGGGTCTTCCATTTCCCCATTTTTGAATGGTAATATCTATTATATCTATTATCTTAGTATTATCTATTGTCTTATGCCTGTCCCACTATTGCTTGTCTGTTGAGCATGTCAGAAGCGACTTGTCTCTTGTGCTCACAGATCTCCAGGTGGAGAGGAACCATATTTGAAGACTCACACTTGAGGAACTTCATCTGCACCTGGACCCAATTTGGATGATCAGATACTAGACTTTGAGTTGCTGCTGCAGTTGGATGAGACTTTGGGTATCCTGGGAGAAAGAGTGAGTATATTTTTCATGTGGCAAAATATAAATAATTTATAGTCAGAGTGTTGGTTTTAGCTATTTCTTTAAAAGCCCACAAATTCTTTGACACTCTTTCAGTTGAGAGTTGACATCTATTTCCTCACACCTGGTATCCTGTCAGGCTTGTGACTTCTTGGGGCACTAAAATGTGGTGGGAGTAATGCTATTTGACTACCAAAATTGGGTCACAAAAGAAAATGCAATTTCCGTCTAGTTTGCTTAGAAAAGGCACACTTGGAGCCCTGAACTGCTACGGAGCAAGTCCAGCCATCCTGAGGTCACCATGCTGTGAGGAAGCCAAGCTCCACAGAGAGGCCACACTTCAATTTGCCATCTTAGCTCCCAGGATTTCCCAGCCAAGACACCAGATGTGTAAAGAAAGGAGCCTTCAGATGACTCCAGCCATAGGGTTGTCTCCAGCCATCAAATATTCCCAGCTAAATTCCCAAATCCTGTGGGGCAGAGGTAAGCCATCGACAATGTTGAACTTTACCAGAGCCCTGTGTTCCCAGAAAGTGGTGCTGGTCAAGAAATCCTCCTGGGTATGCCCGGAAACAACTAACTGCAAAGGACGACTCTGATCTCCCATTTTCCAAGATAAGACCCTCTCCATCCTTCCTCATGACTCTCATAAGCCTCATGGATGACTCTCCTGTTAACCCGCCTCTGTAAAACCCCAGGCCGCCTTTGCTTTTCTCTGTGGTGGTCCTCATTAATGAACATCCTCCCTATTGCAAAAGCCTGAATAAGATCATATCTTTAATTGGCAGGTCCATTTTGTCTTTCCACACCATCCTCACTGAGCCCTTTCCAAATGCCTGACACACGAAATCTGTGAGCATAATAAAATAGTTATTGTTTTGAATTTTGAAGTAGTTTTTTTTCTACAATCAAAATAACTAGAACAGAGCTTGTAGTCATCTCTCTTTATGCTTCAAAGTTAAAAATTTCACCAGGTTAAATGTGGAAGTTAGTCTTCTGCTTATATGCCCACATGAACTTATGGATGTTTTTCACCTACAGAATTATGACTTTATTCAATGTAGGAAAGATTTTGTCTAAATTATTTTAAAGTACTGCATCTGTTTGATTTGTCCTCCTCCTCAGACACACCAATTATCTATATGTTAGATCATTATTCTCTCTCTTCCATATATATCATCAGGATTTCACTTTTCTCTGTTTTCTTTTCCAATAAATTCTGAAATATTTTCACGTTGGTCCTCCGTAACACTGATTTAATTTCGGGTAGATTTAAATATGCTCTTTTATGCTTTAATGCTGACATTAAATCTGTGACTATAGTTTTAGATTTTTTTTTTTTTTTTTTTTTTTTTTTGTGAGGAGATCAGCCCTGAGCTAACATCCGCCAATCCTCCTCTTTTTTTGCTGAGGAAGACGGCCCTGGGCTAACATCTGTGCCTATCTTCCTCCACTTTATATGGGACGCCGCCACAGCACGGCTTACCAAGCAGTGCGTCTGTGCGCGCCCGGGATCCGAACCAGCGAACCCCGGGCCGCCACAGCGGAGCGCGCGCACTTAACCGCTTGCGCCACCAGGCCGGCCCCTAGATTTTTTTAATTCTCTTTTTATTTTACTTTTTAAATTGTGTGCTTCTCAGCAAGCCTCCTTTTCATATCAAATATTAATCTTTTGTTCTACTATTTTATCTCTAAGCTCTTATTATATAGAGCCCATATTTCTTTGAAATTTTTGAGAGCACAAAGTGTTATATTTTTTAATTTATTTTCTGCATTTTTAAAAAAATATTTATCTACAGTCTGAGTGCTTTGTTTTCCATTTTTTTATGTTGCAGATTTTTTACTGATTCCATTTTTCTTTTTAGGAGTATTTCCTTTTTTTTTTTTTTTAAGGAAGATTGGCCCTGAGCTAACATCTGTTGCCAATCTTCCTTTTTTTTCCTCCCTGAAGCTCTAGTACATAGTTGTATATCCTAGTTGTAGGTCCTTCTAGTTCTTCTATGTGGGATGCCACCTCAGCATGGCTTGATGAGCAGTAAGTCCACGCCCAGGATCCAGACTGGCGAACCCCAGGCCGCTGAAGCGGAATGGGCAAAGTTAACCACTACACCACCCAGCTGGTCCCCTTTACTGATTCCATTTTGATTTTTCTTCCCATTTCCTAATCACTAAACAAGAAAACATATATCCAGCCTTGGAGTGGTTTTCTCATTGTCTTTTTGGTTTCTGTTTAGAATTCTCTTCTAAATCTAGAGCTGTATATTTCAAAGATGCATGCATGCCCTAGCCACGCTTCTCGTGTTCTGTTATCTCTTATTTAAGGTAAATTTGCAGA
Organism: Diceros bicornis minor; assembly: GCF_020826845.1. NCBI lineage: Eukaryota > Metazoa > Chordata > Mammalia > Perissodactyla > Rhinocerotidae > Diceros > Diceros bicornis. The sequence goes on from NC_080768.1 coordinate 33,470,597, forward strand.
CATAAGGCTGAATCATTTAATCTCAATATATAGTATTTTACCATGTAGAATGGAATTTATTTCTGGAAAATCCTGATTTCAGTCTGCTTTTTCTTCAGATTGTTTTTGCGTTTTTTTTTTTTAAAAAAAACCACTGACAGAGTAAATGACATACTAACTCACATCCCACACCCTCCTGGGGCTTTTCCTCTTTCTGTACTATTTGTGGGAAGGACATTTCAGTAAGTACACAACCTACCTAAATCTACTCCCCAATTTACACATTGCTAGGGATTGCTGCTTTCATGAAAATTTTTCATACTATAGTGGCTTCAGGGAAGCATCTCCAAGCCTGACCCTGTGAAATTCAGACTTCTGTTGTTCGTTCCTTCATAGCTTGGCTGTTGACCCTACAGGGTGAACTGGTCTTTTTTGCACATTTATGCTCATGTTTCACAACATGGATGCAGGGTATCTGTACAGCTTGATAACATTGAAGTATTTTTCTTTCATTTTATCATTTAGTAATATGAGGCTTCCTGGCATAAGATATACAAAGTGGTTTGAGAGCCTTTAAATAGGAGCAAAATGAAAATTGCTGATTATTTATTATTGTTTTTTAAGGGAAGTCATTTAGGATTACTCTCCCGCAGCCTTCTGATTAATGCCCATCTCAGCAGCAGTTTCCCAGTGGCTTTGTAAAGGTTAAGCTACTTCCCTGAACATCAAACCTTCAGTCAATGTAGCCCCAAAGTAGGAGCACAGAATTCTGCATTATTTGGTCCCATGTGAAGGATAATGTTTACTTGATGAAGGAAAAAAAAGAAAAAAATTGTTCCATTTTTACTCCCATCCCCCATAACCACAATTGTTGGAAGCTGGCGTGCTCTTTAGCTGACATTTGTGCTGCTTACACAGATAGAAATGAGGGAAAAAAGCAGAGACTGAACTCTACAAGTTTTATTTTGGGTTCCAAATAAGTGTCACGTTATCTAGTGTCTTGCTTTTCAAGATGTGGCCCCTGGGACAGCAGCATCAGTATTACCTTAAAGCTTGTTAGAAATGCATAATCCTGGCCCCGTCTCAGACCTTCTGAATCAGAATCTGCATTTTTAATACAATCTTCAGGGGATTCATGCACATGGATATGTGAGAAGCACTGTTCCTTTGCATGTCCTGCCTGACCTGTGCTAGAGAGGGACTCTGAATCCTCTAAATGGCCTCAGCTGCTTTGTCCACATGTGACTATGGGCTGGCTAGGTAGATGTTCATCCTCCCAGACTTCTTTTCATTCTTGCTTTTACAAGCATTCTACTGAATCATTGGATATTGCCAGAGAAACAGTGATTAGCTCCCAGGCCTCATTGACCAGGCTTGCGTAAGTGGTGATAAAATCACATTCTGGAGAGACGATCTGACAGGGCCAATAAGAACTTGAACATCCCATTGGTGCCTCTGATACCAAGTAGATGGGAGTTTTGTTTCATTAACCCAGTAAATACGTGGAGCTTCCTGCTAAAGTCTCTCCAAGTTAAAGGATGTCTACCCTGGTTTACTTGCTGAAGAAATACAACCCAGAACTTCAGATTACGTTTGTAGACAACGCAGAAAAAACTCTAACTTGGATTCATTGCAGGCTACCCGCAAGGGACGTGAACGCTTCCCGTATACTTGTCTCAAGGAAGGAGTTGTCAGAGGGGTTTTACTGCACTGGTCCAGCGTGTGATGTGTGCTAACCTCCTCATCGGGTTCCACTTCCTGAGAAGAGATCAGGTCATTTAATAGGCTGTGTTTTTTTTAAAAAACAAAAGAAGTCAAAGATTTGCAAAACAAATTTATCAAAAGCTATTTTTTTCTTATTGGAACATAATAACAACTCCCGGTGTATTTCACTAACAGCATTTAACACAAAATTTGATTTATCAAATAAAAATCTATTCACCCTCAACTCTTGAAGAATATACCTATTGGGGCCAGTGGCGTAGCAGTTAAGTTCTCATGCTCTGCTTCGGCAGCCCGAGGTTCACAGGTTCGGATCCCAGGCACGGACTGACACATTGCTTGTCAAGCCATGCTGTGGCGGCGTCCCATGTAAAGTAGAGTAAGATGGGCATGGATGTTAGCCCAGGGCAGGTCTTCCTCAGCAAAAAGGAGGATTGGCAACGTATGTTAGCTCAGGGCTAATCTTCCTCACACACAAAAATGAATATACCTATTGTGTTACCTGCCACATATCCACTTCAAATCCTCATTCATTCATTAAAGCATTCAATTATTGTCCCCATGCACCAGACATTGTTTCAGAAGCTGTTGTCTTTCTTCCTTCCACTGATTCTATTCTACTTTCTATTCTCTATGCTCGTTCAGCCAAGGCCACTGGGTGAAAACCAGTCCTTCCAAACTGACTCCATTGTATTGCCTCTCTCATTTAAGCTTGCCCTCAATTGTCTGGTTGTCAAAGGAATGTAAAGTCAGTGGAATAGCAAGGTTTCCACATTTTGGCTGACTTTTCACATAGCCATTTGAAATGAAAAACCCCATGCTTTCTTTCTATGTAAGTCAGCTTTGTTTCTTGCCCCTGGCTCAACTCCACACTGAGTGATTTCAAGGGCTAGAGGTTTATTTTCCTGTAATAGCCTCATTGTGATGGAGGGTTTTGGAAATTACAAAAATTAGATGCACTACTAATTGGCCTGTATGGTTTTGGAGCTGCTCCCTGGGTTATAACAGAGGAGGCAAGTAGCAGGCCAGGTCTGATTCCCAAACCAACGCTTACCAAGAAGACAGTTAGATGCGAAGAAAGAAAATTGTTCCAAAAAGAATCACATAAGTGTGTTATTTTCTTTCATTTAATTGGTTGGGAAAAGGTACTAGGGAGATTCATTCCCTTCACTAGGACTCAGGGAGGCGTGTCAACAAATATTCCTGGGCACCTGCTGTGCTCACTTGTGAGCTGAGCCAGCAGGAAATACAGAAGGATACGCTGTTCCCTAATCTTAGGGGTCTTAGTTTGGAGAAGAGAAAATATCGAATTGTACCCATATAGTGAGGTTTCAGCTTTGCTCAAAGAACAACTTAGATATACTAAGAAAATTATCTTGATATTTTCTCTCGCATCTGATTTTCTGGGTAGTGAGGGTAACCTAAACTTGCCAGACAATAATACTGCAATCTTTTCTGATCTAAACAGTCTTCCTCCAGCTTATACCTTTGTTCTATACAAAGTTCTTCTCCCAGGCATAGCTGATGTAATACTGATTTTGGATGACTCAGTCTCTCTCTCTCTCTCTCTTTTTTTTTTTTTTTTTTTGCTGAGGAAGATTCACCCTGAGCTAACATCCGTGCCAGTCTTCCCCTATTTTGTATGTGGGTCGCTGCCTCAGCATGGCTGCAGACAAATGGTGTAGGTCCACGCCCGGGATCTGAACTTGGGCCGCTGAAGCAGAGCATGCCGAACTTAACCACGAGGCCATGGGGCTGGCCCCGATGACTCAGTCTCTTTAGGCAATTTCTCAGTCTTTTTTAAATTTCATTGCCCCTCTCTTCTACTGAAAAATGGTATCTGGATATAAGAGGAGGGCTTATTGCATTTTTGTAGAAGTTTGGGAGAAGAAGAGGAGTCCTCTGATCTACCTAGTTGGCTCTAGATCATCCCTTGATCCCTGTGTAGAGGGGCCAGGTTGTTCTGCTCTCTGGTCTAGTCCCAGTGGGGGTGAATGTTTGTATCTGGCCTTTGAGGTGAGCTGGTGCCATCACTCCTGCCCTCTGTCTTGAAGTCTCAGTCCAGAGCTGTCTCTTTTCCTGAACCAGGCCTTTTCCAAGCCACAATTGCTCTCAACCTCTCTGCATCTCCTCTCAGCACACACAGGGTTTTCCACAACCCTTGTTTGCTAGCCCAGTCCTTTGGGAGCCCTGAATGTGGTTTCAATCCCAGCAACTTCCCCAATCCCACTAGCCCCCATACCATTATTCCCACAATACATGGGTTATGGCTCTGAGGCTTAAAAATAAAGGCTTTTATTTTCCTGTGGCCATGGAAATTGCCAAGATATGGCCAGGGACATGAGCCATTAGCCTTGTTTTCTCCATATTTTATAGATGTTGCTAAAATATCTCTTGCTGCTGATTGAGTTTAGAGAGAAACCAGGTCATTGGTGTCTGATTTCCTCACTCCTCCTTTTTTTCTCCCCATCATTCTTCTGGTTGAAGGGAAAGGACTCAAAACTCCAACTTTCTCTAAATCAAATCCTTCTTCTATTTAGAGAAATAAGACTCATGCCCAAGCCATTGTTGGCAAAAGGGCTGTCCCCTCTGTACTATGAAAAACACTTTGTGGTGGATCCTTTAGGTTTGGTCCATGGTCTGATAAATGAGAGCTCATCTATCAGCATAAACTGAATGTCAGCCCTTCAGCTTGCTGAAAAATCCAGTTTGGATACCAGAAGTTTAGTTTAAACTCTTTCTCCTTGTATGGTAGAGTGATTAAGAGTACACACTCTGAAGCAACACTGCTGAGTTTGGATCTTCACCCTGTCACTTACTAGATTTGTGACCTTGGGTAAGTTATGTAACCTCTCTGTGCCTCAGTTTCTTTATCAGTTAAAAAAAAAGGTAATAATATTACCTACATCACAAGGTTGTTGTGCAGATTATATGAGTTTGCACATTTGAAGTACTTAGAACAGTGGCTGGTGCATAGTTAGCAGTATAAAAATGTTGACTATTATCATATGAATTACTCTTGGAACAAACCTAATGAATGTTTCTGGAAAGAACAAAGGAAGATGGGTATGTTGGGAGGACAGGGAGCTGGTGGGGAAGTCAATGTCAGGAAATGTAAGAGAAAATTGCATAAGTATATTTTCAAAATATTCTCTCTCTTATATTTACACAAAACAGTTAAAGGATAATGAAAAGCAACATATAATTAAGCAAAAAATTTTATTCTGCATGTTGTATGCACTGCCAGTATTCAGATAAAGGAGAGAAGAGAAGGGTTTTAGTGGCAGTGTTCAGGGGAGATTTTTTGGGGGTCTAAGAAATGAAAGGATGGACAGGATTTGGGTAAATAGATGGGGAGTGCAGAGCCTGGAAGATGTAAATGGAAGGATTTTTATTTTTATAGGCAATATGTGAAACCAAGTGGGCTTTCTTAGTGTCTTTGGTGGCTTTCTGATTTTATTCCTTGGAAATGGTTCAGAGGAAAAGGGGAGTGGATTCACAGTCTCCTTGCTCGGTGGTGAGATTGAGTTGAGTCTGTATGGACTTGAGTATATGGCAACTGACAGGCTACCTGGGTGGTCAGTTGAGTGCTACCTGTGATCGTTCTCCTGGAATCTGATTCTGTGAAGATGAGGTTTATTAGATCATCTTTCTTCTTATATTTTTAAAAGGAATAGTAGGAGGGGACCGGTGTGCTCTGAGCAACTCCAAAGCCCACCAGTCCGTGAAGATGAAGGTTATCTTTTTCCCTGACTCCGTTGCCTCATTTTCACCTTTCTCCCAGACCACTTGCTGACCCTGAAGACTTTCTATCTCGCCCTTGAGCTTCCCTCAGGCTTCTCTTTGTCTCACAGTCGACTCAAGTTCAGAATGAATTTTAAGTGATTTGCCAGGAAGAAACAAGTTACAGTAAAGTATCGTGTAACTTCTTTCTGACTTTAAGTCCTCTTAAACCATCAAGAACAGGACCATAGTGCATCAAGTCTAGGACTGAATGTTACTCTTGGAAAATAAAAAATATGAGTAAATATCTTTTATAAAATTAATCCAAGGCCTCTAGACAATTGTTGTAGCTTCTTTCATTTGTGTTTTGGGGATGCAGAAGGAGAGGTAATTGGGGAGGAGATTATAGTTTAATCACCTTGGATACAATTGTTTTTCCTATTTATAGCCATGCTAAAAATCCAAGCTAAACTTGCAATGATTCTCCTATTATCATTATGGTAGAAACCCAAAATCAAGAGCACAACTTTCTACCTAGAGTTCCAACAATTCCACTAGGCTCTAGTGCATTAGGATTGATAGTTGGTGTTTCGGGGCAAACGAGTGTTACTATTTATACACTTGTCTCCCTAAGAATCTCTCTAAAATTTTTACTTTTAAGAGGAGGAAAAAAAATCCAAGGAGTAATGAAGTCTATCAGCAGGAATTCTAATCTCATTTTAGAATTATATAGAATCTGTCATTGAAAAGGCAGAGCCCTCAATTCCATCAAGAGGACTTACCAAAATCCCAGCAAGTGTCCTGAGAACTGCCAGAGGAACATTAGTTATTAGACAGATTTTAATTTGTGAAAATCCATTAACAAAAATCTCTAATTAAAAAAAAAATCAATAGATGCCTGTGACATTAACCAGGAAAATCTAATAGAGGATCATTAAAATTTTTTTCTATTCAATTAACTTGAACACAACATGATGGACTCAACAGATACTTTAATTAGATGCATATGAAAAGAAATTTTGCAGAGTTAAACAGATTCTCTGTTTGCAACTGATATGAGGGAAACTGCAGTAAAAGATTTGCTCAAATCCCTAATGACTGGTAATTTTCTTGGGAGGGACATGAATTCTTAGACAATATCCTTACAAATCAATCTTTCCCCGAGAGGCTGTCCTCTGTCAAGAAGATAGTACACTGGGCCGCCTGCTTCTTCTTCAATTCTTTTTTCTGGGTGAGATATTCACGGGGAAAGCACAAAAGGTAAGCTTCAACAGACTGTTTACCAAACACAGTATTCCAGGCTCTTCACAATAAAAATGGCCCAAAATAAATGGCTCTAATTTACAGGGTGAACATGTGTCCAAGATTGTCCTGGACAGTCTCAATTTATGCCTGTTGCCTTGGCATAGTTATTAATAGCACTCTTTTTTGCTCTAAATAGTGTCTTGGTTTGTACAATAAATTATACAGTCATCCTACCAATTTATCAACCATCCCCACTACCTGTTTCACACTACTACGCTAGCCCTTTCAACTTTTGGTGGAAATACAGAATTTGCCTGCTTGTAAGAGGTTAAAATTTGGGAAATTGATGAATACCCATTATTGCTTATGCAAGGTGCATGGAAATAGACATATGCCCTTTCCTTCATTTAGTTGTCTTCTTTTTTTCTCCCTGGCCTCCTACTCCAAATGCTTTTACATTTAAGATTAGTGTTGAAATCTTGTGAAGTGAACTGAACATAATTCCCACCATAGAACTTCTCAAATTTGAGGTGTTCTGTTCTCTATAATTGAAAGAATCATCCTCATCATCCAAACTAACTTATTAATTAATACCATATTACATATGCTTGAAATGGAGGGCTCTATGTAAAATGTTGTAGAGTCATTATGGTGGCCAAATTCCAAGATGGCTCCCAATGATCCCTGCTGCCTGATATTCACACCCTTGTGTGGTTCTCACGTCATTGTACCAGGATTGCTTTTTGTGACCAGTAGATGATGGTTTGTCATTCTAAGATCAGGTAATAAAAGATTCCTGTTCCCTTTTTTGGCTCTTATTGCTTACCTGGTCTCCCTCTCTCTTTCAGATTACTTGCTCTGGGGAAGACATGTTGTGAGCTATGTTGTAAATAGCCCTAGGAAGAGGCCCATGATGGCTAGGAGCTGAAGTTCTGGTCAACCACAAGAAGGAACTGAGATCTACCAAGAACCACATGAGTGAGCTTAGAAGTGGATTCTCCAGGTCCACTGAGCCTTGAGATGACTGTAGTCTTGGCCAATAGCTTGACTGAAACTTGGTGAGAAGCTCTGAGCCCGGACCACCCAGATTCCTAACCCTCAGAAACCATATGAGATAACAAATGTCTTTTGCTTTAAAGTGTTAAGCTTTGGGGTTATGTGTAATGCCACAGTAGCCAACAGATATCCCTGGGGGCATGTAGTCAGACAAGATTAACATAGTGCCAGAAAAAAAGTCAGTACCATGAGCCATGAAATACACAGAGATAATATGAGCATAATTCATCCAGTAATTCATTCAATGAACATTATCTTGATCACCTACAATGTAGCAGGCACTGTATTAGACCCTGTACTAGGTGCTGAGGACATAGGAACGAGCTGAAGGATGAGCACTTGCCTTCATGAAGTTTAGAATCTAGTAAAATCTGGGAAAAACAGGAAATTTACTAATCAGTTTTTGAGTACATGTCTATTTGGAAGGACAAGTATGTGAAATTGGATGTAAGGCCATTAAATGTCAAATATACTGTGAATATTTAAAACTTGTATTGTTGCTACTTAATTTATGCCATGCAATTACATACCACTCAAAAATCAAATGATTCACTTTTCAACAGATAGGAAAATTGGATCTTAGTTAACAAATTTATGAATTGTTTGCCCCCAGTTTGGAGAGCAACCAAAATAAAACTGTGATGTTTATCACGAAGAGAAATTTGTATATTAATATACAATAGAATGATTGATTTTAGTAGGATAGTGAATACATGGTGATAAATTTTGTCTGGCATTAATTTACATGTGGGCCTAACCAAGAAGAAGGGGGTGGGAGGCAGTCAAGGAGAGAAACTAGCCCCGAAATTTTGGTGTAGCTTCTTAATTTGATCATAAAAATGAGAGCCGTGGCTATTTAATCTTAAATTCCAGGTCTATCACTGACTTCATCAGTGATCTGAAAGAAGCAATTTACTGCCTCATATTTCTATCTGTTAGCATACATTAAGTGGAGATAATAATACTTAGATAGCTATATCAGGAAGATTTTAAAAATAAATCACACAGTGGTGGATAAGACTTATGCACGAGAGAGTTATTACCTGAGTAAGAATTTGTCTTTTCATTTCCTGTGCTGTGTCATCACAGTTTTAAGGAAATTCTTGGCTGTGCCTGCGTGATTCACATTCAGTGAATTGTGTTTCTCCCCACTTTGAGAGTCAGGTTGATTTGATTTTCTTTTTTTGTGTGTTTTTTTGCTTGTTTTGTGAGGAAGATCAGCCCTGAGCTAACATCTGCCAATCCTTCTTCTTCTTCCTTTTTTTTTTTTTTCGCTGAGGAAGACTGGCCCTGGGCTAACATCCATTCCCATCTTCCTCCACTTTATATGTGACGCCGTCGCAGTGTGGCTTGACAAGCGGTGTGTTGGTGCGCGTCAGGGATCCGAACTGGCAAAACCCGGGTTGCTGCAGTGGAGCACGCGCACTTAACCACTTGCGCCACCAGGCTGGCCCCTGATTTGATTTTCTTGCGAGGTAGGACAGTACTTCTACCTGCAAGATCGCAGATGCCCTGGCTCTGCACACTAGTGCAGAATCACTGCTGACAAGTCCAAAGTAATCACCATTCTTTTCATCTTCCCTTCTCTTCCCAAAGCTTAAACTAACAATAATAACCATTTTAAAGCTTTCTCATGGGAAACTTGGGCATGACTGGAAGGGAAATCAATTCTTCTTAGGACAGCTGTTATTGTAGGAATTAATCACCGCTATTTGCAATTACTGCACCATACAATTATCACTAATATTTATGCTGCGTTGACTGCTGCTAGAGACTGCATTACCTTTGCCGCTGGTTACCCCAGAACAGAGAGGCAGAGCAGAAAACTAAATGAAACCAAAGGGTGGAGGTGACAGGTTGAGGGGATCCGATTCTTCCACTGTCAGGCCAAGCTGTATTAAACAGCCGCTGCTTGCTCGTCTCACAACAGCAGCCCACTCAGACCTGGAAGTTTTCCTTTGAAAGAAAAGAAAAGAACTCAAACAGGTTTGAGAGGATAAAAATTAGAATCATTCTCAGCCTTAAAATTCTATTTTCTGAGCTTGCATAATTCAGTTCTAAAGCATATGATTCTTTGTCACGGGAAAAGAAAAAATCTGCCACTCCCTATTTTGAAATGAGCATCAGGTTGTGCACCACTTGGACTCTCCAGGTGACTTACCCTATCTGCGTTAGTGAGAGATATCTGGCTGCCATACTGGGGGGGAATATTTAAGATTTAGGCATTAGATTTCACTAAGCAATTAACAAATGGCATCTTTATTTTTCTTATCTATCCAACATCATTTTATAATTTAAAGATATTTAAAATTTTTTATACTTTTGTTTTTTTGAATAACTTTAGATTTACCAAAAAATTAAAAACGTTATATAAAAATATCCATATAAACTTTCCCCAGATTCCCCCATGTCACAGTGCAATTACCAAAATCAGCAAATTATCATTGAAACAATAGTATTATCTAATCTACAAATCTGCAAATTTCACCAATTTTCCCATTAATATCCTTTTTTCCAGCCCAGGATCAGATTCAGGATCGCACATTGTATCTTTTAGCCTACCACCCTAATCTGAAACAATCCTTAGCCGTTTTTCCTTTAATACTCTCATGCTTTTGAAAAATAATGTCTGATTATTTGTCAAGTGTCTCTCCATTTGAGTTTCCTTGAGATTTTCCTCAGAATTATTTCAGGTTATGTATTTTTTTGGCAGGAATACCACAGAAATGAAGTTGTGTCCTTCTTAGTGCATGCTATCAGGATGCACGTCATATCGCTGGTGAAGTTTTTTCTTTATAATTAAACTTTTTATTCTGAAATATTTGTAGATTCACATGTAGTTGAAAACAATAATACAAATCATGCCCATGTATCCTTTATCTAGTTTCCTCTAAGGTTAACAGTTTCCAAAATCATTGGATGACCAGGATATCAACATTGATAGTCAAGATACAGAACATTTTCGTCAACACATGGATCCCTCATTTTGCCCTTTTATAACCACACACACTTTCCTCCTCCCCTATCCTCATCTTAGTCCTTGGCACCATTATTATGTTCTCCATTTATAACTTTGCCATTTAGAGAGTCTTTTATAAATGGAATCATATCATATGTGACCTTTTGGGACTGGCTTTTTTTTTCTCAGCATAATATTCTGGAGAGTCATCCAGGTTGTTGTGAATGTCAATGGTTTGGCCCTTTTTATTGCTGAGTAGTAATTTCATAGCATGAAGGTCTCACAGTTTATTCACTCACTGAAGACATTAGGGTTACTTCAGTTTGGGGCAATTAAGAATAAAGCTGCCTTAACATTTCTGTACAGGTTTTCACGTGAATAAAAATTTTCATTTCTCTGGGATGAATGCTCAGAAGTGCAATTGCTGGGTGGTATGGTATTTGCATGTTTAGTTTTTAAAGAAACTGCCAAACTGTTTCCCAAAGCAGCTGTACTATTTTATATTCTGACCCATAATGTGAGACTGATCCAGTTTTTCCACATACTCACCAGCATTTGGTATTGTCAGTATTTTTATTTTAGCCATTCTGATAGTTGTGTAGTGATATCTTACTATGGTTTTAATTTACATTTCACTCATGGCTAATAATATTTAGCGTCTTTTCTTATGCTTATTTGCTGTAAATATATCCTCTGCGGTGAAGTGTTTGCTCATGTCTTTTACCCATGTTCTAATAAGATTGTTTGATTTTTTGTTATTTTGGGGATTCTTTACATATTCTAGATCAGTCCATTGTTGGATATGTGGTGTGCAAATATGTTATCCCAGACACTAGCTTAAATTTTCATCCTCTTAACAGGGTCTCATACAGAGCAAAAGTTTTCAATTTTGATGAAGCCCAATTTATGAATTTTTCATTTTATGGATCATACTTTTTGTATCAAATCTAAAAATTCTTTGTTTGGCCTTATATCCTGAAGATTTTCTCATAATTTTTTCCCAAAAGTTTTAGAGTATTACGTCTTGTATTCAAGTTCATAATCTATTTTGGGTTAATGTGTGTCTAAGTTGTGAGATTAGGTGAGGTTCTTTTTTTTTTGGCCCAGGAATGCCCACTCGCTTCAGCACCATTTGTTGAAAAGAGTATCTTTTCTCCACTGAATTCCTTGTGCACCTTTCTCAAAAATAAGCTAGGCATTTTTGTCTGGGGCTATTTCTGAGTACTTCATTTTATTCCATTATTCTGTGTGTCTCTTCCTTCATCAACATCCATAGCCCTGATTACTGTAGCAACATACACTGTAGACTGAATCCTCTCTCTTTATTCTTTTTCAAATAGCTTTGTCTATTCTAGTTGCTTTGCCTTTCCATATAAATTTTAGAATAATCTTGTTTATGTCTACTAAATATCTTGCTGGTGTTTTGATAAGAGTTATGGTAAACTTGTGTATCAATCTGGGGAGAATTGACATCTTTACTATGTTGAATCTTCCAGTCCATGAACACAAGATGTCTCTACATATTTAGATCTTTTATTCCTTTAATCAGTGTTTTGTAGTTTTCAGCACACAAGTTCTGTACTTATTTTGTGAAATTCACACATATTTTATTTGCTTTTTGAGCTTACCAATGGTAGTGTTTTTAATTTCGGTGCTCACACTCTCACTACTAGCATATAGACACACAATTCATTTGATTTTTGTAGGTTTATTGTTTACCCTGTGTCCTTGCAGAACTCACTTATTAGTTCTAGGAGGTTTGTTTGTTTATTTTGTAGATTCCTTTGGACTTATATGTAGGCAATTACTTCATCTGCAGATAGAGTGACACTTTTATTTCTTCCTTCCCTATCTATATACATTTTATTACCTCTTCTTGCCTTATTGCACTGGAACCAGTGCATTGCTAGAACTTCCAGCACTGTGTTGAATAATAGTGTACATCGCTTCCTTGTTCCCAATCTTAGGGGGAAAGCATTCAGACTTTCACTAACTATAATGCTAGTTGTGGCTTGAAGATGCTCTTTAGCAAGTTCAGGAAGTTATCGTCTATTCCTATTTTCTGAGAGTTTTTATCATGCATGGGTGTTAAATTTTGTCAAATACTTTTGCTGCACCAATTGATATGATCACATGATTTTTCTTTTTTAGCCTGTTAATATGGTAGATTATATTAATTGATTTTCAAATATTGAACCCGCCTTGCATCCCTGGAATAAACTCCAATTGTTCATAGTGTGTAATACTTTTATATGTTGTTGAATTCTATTTGCTAAAATTTGTTAAGGATATTTATGTCTATATTCATGGGGGATATTGGTTTGTAGTCTACAGTTTTCTTCCTTCCTTCCCTCCCTCCCTCCCTCTCTCCCTTCCTTCCTTGCTTCCTTCCTTCCTTCCTCTGTTTGATTTTGTTGTTAGGATAATACTATCTTCACAAATGAATTGGGAAGTGTTTTCTCTTCTATTTTCTGGAAGAGATTGCTTAGAAGTAATGTTAATTCTTCTTTAAACATTTGGTAGAATTCTCCAGTGAAAACTTCTGGGACTGGTGGTTTCTTTTTTGTGACTTTTTTAATCATTAATGCCATTCACTCAATTGTTATAGGACTATTCAAATTATCTCTTTCATATTAGGTGTGTTGTGGTAGTTTGTGCTTTTTGAGGAATTGGTCCATTTCATCTAAGTTGTCAAATTTATGTATGTAGAGTAATTGGTAGTATTGCTTTGTTATCTATTAGATATCTTCAGGAGAAGAAGTTAATTTTGACAGTATCTTCCAAGTTTTAATGAGCATTATATGAGGAAATACTTTGATGTTATGTAAATATCTTTTTGTTCAACATACTTTTGCCCACTAATTTAGCATCTATTGATGATTCTTGCCTGAAACAATTATTATTGTGCTCTTTGCCAAAGGATGATTTTCTATATCCATCACTCTTTCTACATTTATTAACTACAATTCTACTTCAAGGAAGAGCTTGTCAATATAAGTCCATATTGACATAAAAATAATTGAATACAGAGTATTTTTGTATCCATAAGGGCTCATAGATTCTTCTTTTATTCTATGGGTTATAATTTATTTCTATTATTGTTTATTTTGTTGCTCAAATTTTCCCTAGATTTGGCCACTGGAGACTTTCAAGTTGGCTTCTGTATCTTTTTGAAAAGTGTTTCTTTTTTTTTGATAGTTCTTTACTTTCTGGAATAAAAATCTCTTCTCAGGCTCATCTTGTTCTTTTCCTGCCTCAGCTCAGGAATCAGTCATTTCCCAGCTCTCTGGTACCCTTTATTTAGTTCCTTTGTATTTAGAAACCAAGATCTGAATATTAGGTATGCTATAGACACTGTGGTGTCACTACTTCTAGGTCCTCTGAAAGACAGAGCTAGGAAAGGTAAGTACACACATCTATGCTTGTCTTTCTTTTTGTCCTTCCTTCCTTCCTTCCATCCATCCTTCCTTCCTTCCTTCTTTTCTCCATCTCTCCTCTCTTTCTTCTTTCCTTCCTCCCTCCCTTCTTCCCTCTCTCCCTCCCTCTTTTCTTTCCTTCCTTCAATCTATCTTGCCATGAGTTCGTATCAATATCTCCAATTCCAATTCAACATTACAGGATTTGTTATAGCCTTTCTCTTTTCCTTGTTTTTAAATTCTTTCTATGATACTTGACTCTTGGTATCCACAATAAATTATTTGCTCATTTCTAGAATACACATTAAGTAGTTTCAGAATTTGTAACCCATACGTCTGTGAAAAACAAATTTATTAACTCAAGTACACTATTTTTGTATAATTCTTTCTCTTTAGCCTAAGAGCATATAGTCAAAATACTGTTTTCCAAATTTACTCTGTTTTTCTTCACCGCTCCACCAGTGTGGTTATGTTTTTCATGTATAATAGAGTTACTTAGGATCATCTGTTTGTGTTTTGATTCTATTTTGAGGTCAACTCCCAACTCTGTTGATTTTAATTATTTAGTTTGAGTATGTGACACGTTAATATGGTTCTAATACTCCTAACAGTATAAAAAGGTATTCTAAGAGACACGTCCCTCCTCACAGTCCTGACTACCCTGTTCCTATTTCCCTGTCTTCTCCATCCCACTTCCATCCACCTTCTGTGAGTAACAAATACCGGTATTTTCTGGTTTGTTCTTTCCATATTTCCTTTTTCACAAATGAGCAGATACATGCATGTTTTCTTATATCCTCTTCTTTCTTCTATCCTTTAGAACGTTGCTTTTCTTTATATCCTGGAGATCCCTCCATATCTGTTTATACGTATCTTCCTCATTCTTTTTAAAGATGCATCGTATTTCACTGTGCAGATGTACCATCGTTTATTTGAGATTCTCATACATGTGGGCATTTACGTTGTTCCTAATAATTTGGGATTACAAATGAAGTTTCATTGAGTAAACTTGTGCAAATGTATTTTTATGTTGTTCAAGGTTTATCTTCAGGATAAATTCCACGAAGTGGGGTTACTGGGTCAAAAGGTAACTGAATATATAGTTACATTAATATGGCCAAATTCCTCCCCAGAAGGATTGCATTGGCCTGTATTTTGCATTCCCACAGCAATGTATGGGTGCTTATTCCCAAAAGCCTCACTACAGAATATATTGTCAGACTTGAAAAATTTTTGCAAATCTGATAGATGACATGTATTTTAATGTAGTTTTAATTTGTATTTCTATAATTATAAGTGAGATGGAACACATATTTGTATATTTAAGGGTCATTTTTTAATGTTTTTGTGAGTAGTCTAGGTATTTTCCCATTTTTTATCAAGCTTTTGGTCCTTTTTCTCTCAATTTTAAGGATTTTATATATTATTAGGATAGCAATACACTTTAACTGTGATGTACATTGCAAATGCTTTCCCCCAAGTTCCCAGTGGTCTTTTCACTTTGTTTATGGCTTTAAAAAGAAAAATAAAACTTTTTTTTAAATCATATTACATCATCAAATTTATAATATTTTCTTTTATTATCTTTGATTTTTAAGTAGTATTTAGAAAGCCTTTCCCTACACTGAGGTTAGAGAGGAATTTATCTATATATACAGTTTTTAGTACTTACTGGTCTTATTTTTTACATTTACATCTCTGATCTATTTAAAATTTATTCTTGTGTTTTGTGTGAAGTATGGATCTAGTTTTCTTTTTTTTCAAATGGCTACCCAGTTGTCCTAGCACTATTTATTAAAAAGTCTATTGTTTCTCCAGTGATTTGGATGTTTTATGACATTTGTCCTAAAACACATGTACTAAGGTCTATTTTTGGACATTCTATTCCATTGGTCTGTTTGTCTGTTCATACTCCAGTAGCACACTGTCACACTCTCTTTGACATCAATACTCTGTGTCTCCCTTCCTTGCTCGGGAATGTAAACACGTGAACTGCCTTCTGAAATGTGGCAGCTTGCTGGGCAGGACAAGGTTTGTGGGCCTGTCCTGTCTTACTTCCCGTGGCATGTGACTGTGTCTCCTCAACATTCAAAGGCTCAGTTCCAACATTCGTGAATTAGAGAGAATAACAAAGTATTTCTCAAACACTTGTGAGGATTAACTGAAGTAATATATGCGAAACTTCACTGTTAACCGTGACTGTTATTAATATGCACACTGTAGCAATATGTGATGATGTGTAAGAGGCCAGGTCCTGTGGTCAGGCAGAATGTCTTCCACTCTCTGTTGAGTGTATGACCTTGAGCAAGGTGACTTGCTTTTCTGAGTCTTAGATTTCTCGTTCTGAAATGGAGACAGTAATTGTAACTATATCATTGGGCCGTAAGAATTTATTATAATAATGTATGTAAAGCACTTAACACAGTGTCTGACATATAATTAGTGTTTGATTAATGTTAGATTTTTGCCTTTATTGATCCATAGAAATCACTAACAACTTTTGGAGTGAGAGAATATTCCATTACCAGAGATTCAAAGGTGTTTGCAGAGGCTGTTCTATGTACACATCACACTCAAGGAAGCATACACTTTGGTGAAATTCAGCAAAATTGGTAATCAGTTTCATTTAAAAATATATAAATAAGGGGCCAGCTTGGTGGCATAGTGGTTAAGTGTGCGCACTCCGCTTCGGCAGCCTGGAGTTCTCAGGTTCGGATCCCAGATGCCCACCGATGCACGGCTTGTCAAGCCATGCTGTGGTAGCATCCCATATAAAGTAGAAGAATATGGGCATGGATGTTAGCCCAGGGCCAGTCTTGCTCAGAAAAAAGAGGAGAATTGGCATCGGATGTTAGCTCAGGGCAATCTTCCTCATACACTGACACAAACATATATACATATATAAATAAAGAATTTGCCCCCTGGAGACAGCCTTTAAAGGTTTGTTTGTTTGGCACCTTGTAGACACACTGCCAGTCTCAGGTTCCCTGACCACTTGTATTTTGTGGCATTTTCTCCTGCTCTAGAACACATACCAAATAGCCAGACTCAGTTGTGGTAGCAAGTACCTTCCTGGGGGAGACTGCACGTCTTTAATTTTGAAAATCTCTCTACATTAGGTCATCAATGCGTTTTCATATTTTGGATCGCAGAGCCAAGAAAAGCCCTGCACTTTCTAGAGGTAATTTATAGAAGAAGCTCTTCGTTAGGGATGTGCTTTCTACCACTTTCAAATTGCTCTTTTCTGCGGAGGGTTAATTTTAAGGGGAATAAAACAAACAAGCCCAAACGTTTCTATTTTATAATGAGCTTTTCAGCTCAATGCAAACCTTGTTGTTATTGATTGTTCCTTGAAGATATTAATTTATCATCGGCTTAATTCTGTGTGGAGAATTTTCAATTATAACTTTTCTCCTTCTTTACATACTTGAGAAATCAGACATTTGATTAAACATGTATTTCCTGTCACTCCTTCATTTCTCTTAACCCTGTTTTCCCCAGCCTTCTGCTTGGCTGACCACAGGAAATGTTTTGGAGTCTTTCCTATTGCCCTCATGAAACTTATCCTTTATTAATACATCTTGGCATACAACAACTTCAAGGCGATGGGAGAACAGGAATGGCATCAATAATTTAGAATTGAATAACTAACTAGAACAGAATAGGCCACTTCCCTTCACCTCCTTGCCCTCTCTTGGCAGCATGCCGGAGATGCCTGTGCCAAGCAAAATGGGGCAAGGGCATCGACTGGAAAGACAGAGATGGATCAACAAAGCAGAGCGAGGAGGCCAGCTGGGTTTTCTGATTCCTGTTTTCCACACAAAGAAAATGAAAGATCTCTTCATAAAACTATGCATGAATAACAAAGAATAATAAAGATCATCTAGCCCTGTGCTTTTTTATTCAGATGGGATAACTGAGGCTCAGAGATGTAAAATAATTGGTCCAAGGCCACACAAAGAATGGATGGTTCAGGGCTTTTTTTTTTTTTAGGACAAAATAAAGTCATTTTGGAAAGGCAATTTAAAGGAAGTATCACATGTCTTGAACTAAGACTTTCACATAGGTTTATCCTGGTAGAATTTTTAAGTTTGACACTTAATCATACCAGAGAGAAGAAAATGTGTGAAGCCACTTATAAACACTTCTGTAAGGGTCTCATTAAGACTGCAATGGGTTTCCTCTTAGCTCCTAGGCATGCGTGACACATTTACCCTTTCTCCTGGATCTGAGGATCCCTCACGCCCACGCTATTGCAACCTGTCCCCTTCTGCACTTGATTAATGACACATATGTCCATACCACTCTGCTGGACTTTTTCATGGACTGACTTAAACAATTAACTTACAGTTTATTTCCATAAGAATCTCCCCAACTAGATTAAAGTACTTTGTCAATAGGGACTATGCACTTTAATTCTCTCTAGCCCCTCAGTGCCTAATTTATTGTTCATACCACAATAGATGCTCAATAAGTACATGTTAATTCATTGAGGACTGCTTATTTGCATGAGTGTTTATGATTACTCTGCCTCTCATTCTGAATTACACTGGATGTAGCAAAAATAACCCACTTGTCTGAGCAGCCTTCAGTTCTAGAAACGAATGAACCATATTGTGTATAGGGTCCTCCTGAGAAAACTTGCATCCCCTCTTGTATTAATTAATTATTTCCAGATTTTAAAAATTCTTCTGGGTTTACATTTTCAACCTCAAGGCACTTGAAAGCTTGTGTGTAAAGATGTAACTGCTATTCTACTATCGATTTCTGAACATTTTCATATCCTATTAGAGAAGGCAGCTAATGCAAGGGCAGCTGAGTTGTGGAACTTCATTCCAAGTGACGATCTGTATTCCGATAGTATAGGAAATCCTCTAATGCATTAAAATGTTTCCAATAAGGCCTAATGAATGCATCGCAGTTAAAAATAATTCAATCTGTCCCCATGATTGATTTGAACCACAAGATAGAGACTGGCAGCTAAGTCCCTTTTCTCTGTCTCCCAAACATTTTCCATGCAATGAAGATTAATTCCTTTTATTGTGTTGATGAAATAATAATAGAGCCATAAAACATAACAGAACAAGAGGAAGTTGACAAAGGATGTGTTTGATTAATTGCCTTAATAGATTATAGGTGCTGACTGAAGTGTTTTTTTTTCTCAGTACTCATTTTTCAATGTTTTAAGATGTAATGCAGAAAATATATATATTTTTACCAACCCCCAACTCTATGAACAAAAACTGAAGCACAAAACGTATATTCCAGAAGTATTTAAAGCATTAAAAGTCTAATACAAGTCTAATATCTGTTTAGAGATTTTGAGTTATGGCAGGCTGATTGGGTTGACCTGTCAGACACGACAGAAGGATAATTGATCAGAGCAACCTGGCATTGAAGGCCTTTGGGCTCTTTCTTCTCAAGTGATGTCTGCCTTCTCTCTTATAAAAAGAAGGTCCAAATTCCTCAGAGCCAACACAGGAACTATTCTCAGTGTCACCTGCCCCTGTATTGTCTTAACCCTGGTCTCAACCTAGATAGTCTTTGCCATGGGATCCTGTGAGGATCTCATAGGTAGAAAGGTGGGACAGAGACTCAAGAATTGACCACTGAGCTGCATTCAGTTGGAAGCAACATCATTCAGAGTTCATGGCTTTCAGAACCTTCTCTCTCTGTCTGTTCTATATTGTAACCCTAAACTATGTGACTTTTCCTACCTATCTGAATTTATTCACTCTTTTGTTCATTTATATTTCTCATTGGTCTACCATGTGATAAGCCCTGGAATATAGCAATTAACATGAGATGCATGATTTTTGTCCTCAGAGAATTTATAGCCTATTTAGAGAAAAAGACATTCAACACGTCATTTAAATAAACTGTGATGAGTGGTATGATGGTGGGAGTATAGGGCACTATAGGAACATATATTAGAGATACGTAGGCCTAACCTCCTCTAGAAGGTTAAAGACAGACCATTTGTAGAAGGAGAAGTTTAAGCTAAAATCTAAACATTTAGAAGGAGTTAGCAAGACAAAGTGGTGTTATCTGATGGTGGGTGGATGGTGTGGCATCCTCTACTTCTTCCTTATTCCAAAAACCTAATATTGAGAGTTCCCATTTTACTAATTCTGGAGTAGCTTGTATGAAACAACACTCCCATGGAAAACAGTTTCAGGCTCTGGACAAAATATAAAAAGCAGCTATTTAAAGTCACTGAGGAGAAGACAAAAGCAGGAAGAAACTTGAGAAGATTCACCCTAGAAAAAAGGAAATCTCACTGGTGAGGCTCATGATTGTACAGATTGACCTCCGAGAACACTTGGTGGTGGCCAGATAGAAATTAAGCTGAAAACCTGAGTTTTTGAGGTGGCTGAAGAGGGGGAATCCCTCATATAATCCCATGAGCCACAGAGAGGTTGCCCCAATTCTGCTTATAAAATCTCCTCAAAAACTAAGGTGACCCTTTGACTGCACATGTTCTGGGAAAATTACAGATGCCTGGAAGAAAGCAACAGATTTTCAGCTGAGAAAACCTGAGCAAGAAAGAAACCTGAGCATTTCAGCTGCTGCCCAACGCGGGAGAGACAAAGTGTAGAGTTTGAGTCCCATCAATTTAAGAAGTCTTAAAGAGACCTGCTTTGGTTGTAAGTTTAAGCCTTTTGGAGCCCTATTGCTCTGAATGTTAAGTCTGGGCCTGGTAAAGATGAGATGATCTTGGTATGTTACGAACGAGGCCCTCTGTCTTTCATCCCTGGTTTTCAATTGGCCATTAATTGCCTCAGTTTTTTAATAACTTTTTCCAGAGCTCAATTTAGCTACCCAGTTCTATTGTTCTTATAGTTACTATTTCATAGTTCTCAAATGCCTGATAAATTATACCAGCTGGTGCATTCTCTTCCATTGATATAGCAACCCAATTCACTGCTGGTGAAAGTTCAAGCATTTGGATCACTGATTTTTGTAGGGACTATGTATGATTTACTGACCACCACTAATGAGATCCTCCTTGGAAGCCTGGCAACAGGTGACCCTGCTCAAAAATGCTACCTTATTGGTTGCATCCCTGACCACCCGGGGTACCAACTATTGCCATTTAGAAGTGTATTCTCAGACAGAGCTTAGCATGCAGGATGTTTGGAAATGCCCTGGGATCACACCTGTAAAAGAAAGGGAGCAGAAGCTAGATTTGATAGAATAATAAGTTGAATATAATGCCTTCGCAAACCAGGAACTCTGGAACTAGAAAGGCTCTTCAGAATTATTCGCCACTGGGACAAGGTGGCCAGGCCTTTATACACCATACACAATACACTATATTGTGTATAGGCTACCCCAGCAAGGTCTGTAACTTGTGGGATGTGGATCTCTGCACCTGAGGCAATCTCTAAAGAAGCTGACAGCTAAAGGCTGTCTGCTAACAGCACTCTCAAAAGCTGAGTCAACAGGTGCTTTCGTTGAAGGGGATTTGGGTGGTTTATCACAGTATTCATCACAATCCACATTCACCATCTTAGACCCTGAGGTGATAAGCTTAATGGTAAAAGCCAACATTCTAAAAGTGGCAGAATGGAAAGATAGAAAGAGGCTGGTTCTTTGAACCTGGGAAACATCTAGTTTAGGAATTCTTATTAGAATACTATACATGTCTCGCTGTCATAGACATTGTTAGCTGGATTTTCAGTTACTGAAAACTGAAAACATCTTCACAGATGGTGGAGGGAGAGATGGGAAGTGTAGTGTGTTGCAGGCAGAGGAAACATCTTGTGAAATAGCCAAGACTGTGAGAGAACACATAGCTTTTGAAGGACTGAAAGAAGTCTAGTATGGGTAAAGTATATGTTGTACAGGATAGAGAAGAAGGAAACAAAGCTGGAGAAGTAAGCAGGAGTGAAGTCACGGAGAGCCTCTCAAACTTCGTTATGCAGTTGATTTTTTCCCAAGGGCAAGGGAAAGCAATAGTAAGGTTTTAAGCAGGAAATCAAGATAATAAGGCTGTGCTTTTGAAAGATCTCTCCAGTTCCACTAAGAAGCTTAGCTTGGAGAGGCCAAGGCAAGATATAGCGAGACCTTTTAGGAAGTAATTGCTGTAATCCAGGTGAAAGGGGGCTTGGAGCAAGGTGGTAGCAATGGGGATAGAAAAACATGAACAGGATAAAAACAATTTAGAGGTCAGAACCAGTTGCACTTGGTGACTAACTCAGTGAGGAAGAACTTGGAGTTGGAGATGATTCCCCAGGTCCTGGCTTGGGTACCATGCACTTGGGCACACCTTGAGTTGTAGCGCAGAGGGGTGGTGCAGACACTGGGCTCTGGAGCCAGGCTCCGTGTTTCCTTCCCGACTTTGGTACTTCTTAGCTGGGTGCCTTTTACCCATTTTCACCATTCTGTATTTTAGTTTTGAAATCAGTAAAATGTGGTTAAGTATCTACCTTAGAAGCTTGTGTGGGTGCTGGCCCCGTGGCTTAGCGGCTAAGTGCACGCGCTCCACTACTGGCGGCCTGGGTTCGGATCCCGGCCGCGCATGGACGCACCGATTCTCCCGCCATGCTGAGGCCACGTCCCACATAGTACAACTATGACACACAACTATCTACTGGGGCTTTGGGTCAAAAAATAAAAAAGAGGAGGATTGGCAATAGATGTTAGCTCAGAGCCGGTCTTCCTCAGCAAAAAGAGGAGGATTAGCATGGATCTTAGCTCAGGGCTGATCTTCCTCCCCCCCCCCAAAAAAAAAATTGCTTGTGTGAAGAGTAAATGAGTTAATACAGGTAAAATCCCTGTCCATAGCAATTTTCCAATAAACACTAGACATAATTACTATTAGGGACCTTACTCTGGTTTTCCTATTCCAGTTTATTGTTTGCTTTTTCAACCATGTTGATTTTGGTGCTTCAGATCCCAATGCAACAACTCACTCTGCCTGTCACTTCCTTCTTTCATGATGACTTGCCTTGACATTCCTGATGCCTTGGCCAGGCCCCATGAATTCCCTCACATCATGTCAGTGGAAGAACAAATAATACTATAGGAATATAACTTCCTGATGAAAGTTACTTAAACTCTCATGTATTGAAAGTATGTGTCCTCAAATTGTACAGGCTGCCATTCAATTGCTGAGTGCTTTAGCACCTAGGACCGATGGCATTGGCCTCACATTTCTGTTTACCTCAGGCACCAGTGGAATTCCAAGCCTCATCACGATTCCACATTTGCACACCCTCATTCTTTTCTGTACTACTCCTAATCTTTCACCTTTCCTGCCTTCCCAAGTTCTTTCACTGCACTCTCTGTAATTCAGAATTTGTCATCAAGCCTCCCAACCCCATATATATTCTCAAAATGATCCTCTAAATGTCCTCTTCACCTTCTTGCTCTAACTGAAACTGACTTGCTCCAAAGACACTGTTTCACCTGCAGCATCCAGGAATAGATTTCTTTTTATTCCCACGACTCACATACCTCAAGGCCTAGGACTGGGGTGGGAGTCCGCCTTGCTTCTCATAGATGCTTCCAAACTGCCTTTCCTACTTTCTCCTTCAAAACCCAGGGCCCTGTTTCTATATATGTCATCAGATTTTACCATCGCTTACCATTCTTTTTGCTTTCATTTACAAATCTCCTAGTCACTCCCCTTCCTTAATTTATAATTTCAGTACCTTGTTCACCGTCTTCCTATCAACCACACTTTCCATATTAATTCTTAGAGACTTTAAAATACATGTAGAGGAGAGTGACGTCAGCATCATGGCGGAGTGAGCTTTCCCGTGAATTCTTCCCCCACAAAATACAACAAAAGTAACAGCCACAGACAAACAACGGAATCCCAGACAGTCAAAAGCTGGAGCGGAGGGATCCACACTGCCGCACATCTGAGAGCGGAACGTGCTGGGCCCCCGGAGGAAGTGGGGAGAGGTAAGGAGAACTCCGCTCCCTCCCCATCAGATCAGCGATCCGGTCCGCGCGGCTCCCAGAGAGGGGGGAGGGGCGGCCCTCGGCGGGAAACTGCAGCTCTTCGGGCGCTCTCAACCAGTGGGAAACTCCCGCACAGAGGGCTCAGAGGAGCCACAGGGCTACCATCAACATCTGAGCACCCCAGAGAGCGGATAAAGAGGGGCAAACGAGAAGCCTCCCACGTCAGGGACCCAGAGGGCAAAAGAGAGAGCTCCCCCCTCCCCACAACCCGGAGTCTGCAGCTCGACCAGATCTAGCGGTCCGAGGCAGACCTGAATAAATTGGACTGGACCCGTGGATCGCAGTGGGGAAAAGAAACAAAACAAAACAAAACAAAACTGCGGATCGCAGCAGAAAAACTGGGGCAGAGCGCAGGGGGCTTAGACTACACAGCCCTTCACCACCACACAGTGGCGGCAGGTGGAAAGTGCAACCAGAGACTTCCAGGATGAGGAAAACCAAAACCAACACAGGAACCACAATGCAAAAATATATGAAATCACCAGACCAGAAACAAAATGACAAGCAACCAGAAATCAACCCCGAAGACACAGAAATCCATAAACTAAATGACAGAGATTTCAAAATAGCTATCATAAAAACACTCAACGAAATACGAGACAACACAGACAAACAATTCAATGAGATTAGGAGTTTCTTCACAAAAGAGATTGAAATCATAAAGAAAAACCTATCAGGGCTGATGGAGATGAAGAACACAATGGAGGAGATAAAGGAGAATCTGGAATCTTTAAAGAACAGAGCTGACAATATGGAGGAAAGAATTAGTACTTTAGAGGATAGGAATACAGATATACTCCAGATGGAAGAAGAGAGAGAACTAAGACTAAAAAGAAATGAAGAAAGACTCCGAGAAATATCGGACTCTACTAGAAAATGTAACATAAGAATTATAGGTATTCCTGAGGGAGAGGAGAGGGAAAGAGGAACAGAGAGCCTATTCAAGGAAATAATAGCTGAAAATTTCCCAAATCTGGGGAAGGAGCAGGAAATACCAGTAAGCGAAGCCAACAGGACTCCTATATATATTAACAGACAAAGGCCTTCACCACGACACCTAGTGGTAAGGCTAGCCAGGGTCAACGACAAAGAAACAATATTAAGGGCAGCTAGACAAAAACAAAAAATAACGTACAAAGGAACTCCCATCAGGCTCTCAGCGGATTTCTCAACAGAAACTTTTCAGGCTAGAAGAGACTGGAATGATATATTCAAAATACTAAAAGACAAAAACTTTCAGCCAAGAATACTCTATCCAGCAAAAATATCCTTCAAATATGATGGAGAAATAGTAACTCTCCCAGATAAACAAAAGCTAAGGGAGTTCATGGCCACGAGACCGCCACTACAAGAAATACTCAAGAAGGCCCTCAGGCCCGAAAACAAGAAGAGAAAGGGAACACAAAGCTTGGAGTAAGGAGAAAAGTAGGCAGACAAAATCAGAGAAATAGTAGATCTTTACCGGAATAGGTTAGCAACCACTTAAATACTAAACTCAAAGATCAAAGGAAGAAATTCACCAAAAATAAATTTAACCTCATCACTGTAAACACACAGCCACAACACAAGATAGAATAAGGTATAACAAGAGCAACTTAGAAGGGGAAGAGGAAAGTGACTGAATTGACTTAGTATAAGGAAATAGGAGGCTATCAGATAATGGACTATCTCATACAGAAGATTTTTTGCCCAAACCTCAAGGTAACCACTAAACAAATAATCAAATTAAAACCACATATGATAAACAAAGAGAAAACTAGAAGAATCATAAGACAGAACAACCAAACTGAATTGGCAGTCCAAAACAAATGGGACAAGAAACAAAGGAAATGCAAAAGAACCAGAAAATAAGTGACAAAACAGCAACATTCAACCCTCATATTTCAATAATTACCCTAAATGTAAATGGATTGAACTCTCCAATCAAAAGATACAGAGTGGCAGGATGGATTAAAAAGCAAGACCCAACAATATGCTGCCTTCAGGAAACACATCTTAGCACTAAAGACAAGCACAGGCTCAGAGTGAAAGGATGGAAGACAATACTCCAAGCTAATGGCAAACAAAAGAAAGCAGGTGTTGCCATACTCATATCAGACAAAGTAGACTTCAAGATAAAACAGGTTAAGAAAGACAAAGAAGGGAAATATATAATGATAAAAGGGACACTCCATCAAGAAGACATATCACTTATAAATATATATGCACCCAACATAGGAGCACCAATGTACATAAAACAACTATTAACAAACCTAAAAGGAGAAATCAACAACAACACAATAATAGTAGGGGATCTTAACACCCCACTTACAGCAATGGATAGATCATCCAGACAAAAAGTTAATAAAGAAATATTAGACTTAAATGAAAAACTGGACGAGATGGACCTAGTAGACATATACAGAGCACTCCACCCAAAAACAGCTGACTACACATTCTTCTCAAGCGCGCATGGAACATTCTCTAGGATAGACCATATGTTGGGAAACAAAGCAAGCCTCAATAAATTTAAGAGGATTGAAATCATAACAAGCATCTTTTCAGACCATAAGGCTATGAAACTGGAAATGAACCAGGAAAAAAAAGCTGGGAAAGTGACAAAAATGTGGAGATTAAACAACATGCTACTGAACAACCAATGGATCATTGATGAAATTAAAGGAGAAATCAAAAACTATCTGGAAACAAACGAAAATGATAACATGCCATATCAAACCATATGGGATGCAGCAAAAGCGGTCCTGAGAGGGAAACTCATAGCGATACAAGCCCACCTTAACAAACAAGAAAAAGCCCTAATAGGCAACCTTAAATTACACCTAACAGAACTAGAAAAAGAAGAACAAACAAAGCCCAAAGCCAGCAGAAGGAGAGAAATAATAAAAATCAGAGCAGAAATAAATGATATTGAGACCAAAAAAACAGTAGAAAGGATTAATGAAACAAAGAGTTGGTTCTTCGAGAAGATAAACAAAATAGACAAACCCTTAGCCAGGCTAACTAAGAAAAAAAGAGAAAAGGCTCAAGTAAATAAAATTAGAAATGAAAGAGGAGAAATTACAACGGATACCATGGAAATACAGAGGATTATAAGAGAATACTATGAGAAATTATATGCCAACAAATCGGACAATCTAGAAGAAATGGATAAATTCTTGGACTTATACAACCTCCCAAAATTGAACCAAGAAGAAGTGGAGAATCTGAATAGACCAATCACAAGTAAAGAGATTGAAATAGTAATCAAAAACCTCCCAAAAAATAAAAGTCCAGGACCAGATGGCTTCTCCAGTGAATTTTACCAAACATTCAAAGAAGATTTAATACCCATCCTCCTCAAACTATTCCAAAAAATAGAGGAAGATGGAACACTTCCTGAATCATTCTACGAGGCCAACATCACCCTGATACCGAAACCAGACAAAGACAATACAAAGAAAGAAAATTACAGGCCAATATCGCTGATGAACATTGATGCAAAAATCCTCAACAAAATATTGGCAAACCGAATACAACAATATATTAAAAAGATCATACACCATGATCAAGTGGGATTTATACCAGAGACGCAGGGATGGTTCAACATCCGCAAATCAATCAACGTGATACATCACATCAACAAAACAAAGAATAAAAACCACATGATCATCTCAATAGACGCAGAGAAGGCATTTGACAAGATACAACATCCATTTATGATAAAAACTCTCAATAAATTGGGAATAGAAGGAAAGTACCTCAACATAATAAAGGCCATATATGACAAACCCACAGCTAACATCATACTCAACGGGGAAAGACTGAAAGCCATTCCTCTGAGAACAGGAACGAGGCAGGGCTGCCCACTCTCACCACTCCTGTTCAACATAGTACTGGAGGTTTTGGCCAGAGCAATTAGGCAAGAAAAAGGAATAAAAGGAATCCAAATAGGTAACGAAGAAGTGAAACTCTCACTATTTGCAGATGACATGATTGTATATATAGAAAACCCTAAAGAATCTGTTGGAAAACTGTTAGAAACAATCAACAACTACAGCAAAGTTGCAGGATACAAAATCAATCTACAAAAATCAGTTGCATTTCTATATGCTAATAATGAACTAACAGAAAGAGAGCTCAAAAAGATAATACCATTTACAATTGCATCAAAAAGAATAAAATACCTAGGAATAAATCTTACCAAGGAGGTGAAGGACCTATACAATGAGAACTACAAGACATTATTGAGGGAAATCAACGATGACATAAAGAAATGGAAAGATATCCCATGCACGTGGATTGGAAGAATAAACATAGTTAAAATGTCTATATTACCTAAAGCAATCTACAGATTCAATGCAATCCCAATCAGAATCCCAATGACATTCTTCACAGAAATAGAAAAAAGAATACTAAAATTTATATGGGGCAACAAAAGACCCCGAATAGCTAAAGAAATCCTAAAGAAAAAGAACAAAGCAGGAGGCATCACAATTCCTGACTTCAAAACATACTACAAAGCAATAGTAATCAAAACAGCATGGTACTGGTACAAAAACAGACACACAGATCAATGGAACAGAATTGAAAACCCAGAAATAAAACCACACATATACGGACAGCTAATTTTCGACAAAGGTGCTAAGGACATGCAATGGAGAAAGGAAAGTCTCTTCAATAAATGGTGTTGGGAAAACTGGACATCCACATGCAAAAGAATGAAAGTGGACCATGTGCTATCGCCATACACAAAAATTAACTCAAAATGGATCAAAGACCTGAAGGTGAGACCTGAAACTATAAAACTCATAGAAGAAAATATAGGCAACACACTATTTGACATTGGGTTTAAAGGAATCTTTTCGGATGACATGCCTACCCAGACTAGGGAAACTAAAGAAAAAATAAACAAGTGGGACTTTATCAGACTAAAGAGCTTTTATAAGACAAATGAAATCAGAATCAAGATGAACAAACAACCAACCAGCTGGGAGAGAATATTTGCAAAACATACATCTGACAAGGGGTTGATCTCCATAATATATAAAGAACTCACACAATTGAACAACAAAAAAACAAACAACCCGATCAAAAAATGGGCAGAGGAAATGAACAGACACTTCTCCAAGGAAGATATACAGATGGCCAATAGGCACATGAAAAGATGCTCAACATCACTAATCATCAGGGAAATGCAAATCAAAACGACACTAAGATACCACCTCACGCCCGTTAGAATGGCTATAATCACCAAGACAAAAAACAACAAATGTTGGAGAGGATGTGGAGAAACAGGAACCCTCATACACAGCTGGTGGGAATGCAAATTGGTGCAGCCTCTATGGAAAACGGTATGGAGATTCCTCAAAGAATTAAAAATAGAGATGCCCTATGATCCAGCCATCCCACTACTGGGAATCTATCCAACGCACCTGAAATCAACAATCCAAAGAGGCTTATGCACCCCTATGTTCATTGCAGCATTATTCACCATAGCCAAGAAGTGGAAGCAACCTAAGTGTCCCTCGACTGACGATTGGATTAAGAAAATGTGGTATATATATACAATGGAATACTACTCAGCCATAAAAAAAGACAAAATCGTCCCATTTGCAACAACATGGATGGGCCTGGAGCGTATTATGTTAAGTGAAATAAGCCAGAAAGAGAAAGACAAACACTGTATGATCTCACTCATATGTGGAATATAAACAAACACATGGACAGAGAAAACTGGACTGTGGTTACCCGGGAAGTGGGGGTGGGGGGTGGGCACAAGGGGTGAAGGGAGTCATATATGGGGTGAAGGACAAACAAAAATGTACAACCCAAAATCTCACAATGTTAGAAACCATTAAAATATCAATAAAAATGTAAAAAAAAAAAAAAAAAAAAAAAAAAAAAAAAAAAATACATGTAGATGATCTCTTGGTTCTTGACCTCATTAGTGTTCAATTTTATCCTACCCTCATCTGAGATGCCCACACCTACAGCAATCATCAATGACCACATTCCACTAAAATTTTGCTTTAAAAGTCATGTCCTATTCTTCCAACTCACTCTAGTACTCCCACTCCGACAATTTATGCCCCTAGTGAGGTCTTCTGTCTATTAACGCTTCCACATTTTTACTTCCCATCACCCTCTTTATCTTCCTGCCTAATTTCCTTACCCAGCCTAGAATTCATAGTAAACATATTAACTCTCTAATGCTTGCCCTCCCCCATCTTTTTTCGCTTCATTCTACTTACCTCACAAAACTTCCACTTCATTTAAACCCAAACGTGTTTATTCCATACTGGTACATAGTCTACTGAATTTTGCCAAAGGAAAAAAATCACAGCGCAATAATGACTGGACTACTTTCAAATTTCTGATGACTGTTCTGAAACAGGCACTGAACATTACTAAACATTGCCTCACTTTTCTGGTTAATTCATTTTCTACATTCTCAGATGATTATTTCATTAATTCTTCTCCCCAGATCTCCTCCTCCTTCTCCATATACTGCATATTCTGAGCTAATAACCACATCATGGACTTGATAGAGAAATTAGATTAAAATAGGTGAAAGTTATCTCATCTTTTAACCATTTTCACTGGAAACTCTTCAATGAAGGAAGTGCACTTACTAATATTTTAGCCAACAAACTTCACTTGAACTCTGGTTTCTAACCCCTTGAGGTTTTATCAGGGACTTCATTTCTGGAATCACCCCCTTCTCTCCTGCATCAATTTCTTCCTCTTCATTGGATTCTATCAGATTCCCAAATCTACCTCACCTCTATCTATCCACAGTGCATTAACAATCTGGTTGTTCAGGCAAAAAGTGTGGATTCCTTCCTTTTCATCATCCTCTACATTTAATTCATCAGTGAGCCCCAAGTCTCATAGAGTGAACTGCAAAATGCATTTTGAATCTGACTTCCTTTCACCATCTCCAACATCATGGTCTTAATTCCAATACCTGTTATCTCTAGCACGAACTACTGCTACAGTCTCCTATCAGGTCTTTCTGTCTCTGTTCTTGCCTTCTGCATTCCATTTGCCACAATAGCCTCAAGGTAATCTTAAGAACAACTCAGATCATATTTCTCCACTGCTACTAATCCTCCAATAGCCTCTAATTATACAAAAAGAAAAAAATCCCAATTTTTTATTATGGTCTGTGAACTTACTCTTGTCCTGTTCTGCAATCCCATATGTCTCCACTACCCCTGTCACTAGTTAGTTAACCACACTAACCTTCTTTCTGTTCCTCTAATATGCCATTCCAAGGACTTTGCATTTCTTCTTTCCTATGCTCATCATTCAGATTTCAAATCTAATGTCACCTGCTCAAAGAGGCCTCTCTCAGCCAACCTAGCTAAAAAACACTCACCCACTCCCATGCTTTACCTTATTCTTATTATTGTATCCTGTCTTCTTCATTCACTTCTAGGTTCTCAACATTCTCTTATTTACATTGTCTCCCTCCTCCCCCCAGAACTCACATAGCACAGATATCTGCATAACATCCTTAAGGTATCAGTTCTCTCTCTCTTTCTCTCTCTCTCTCTCTTCTTCACTGCTGAATCACTATCACCTAAATAATATTTGACACACATTGCTTGTGATTAATAATCATTTGTTGACTGACTGGATGATGACTGACTGATATTGATGCTCTACTATTAAAAACCAGTACCACTGAAACCTTGTTTATACTTGAGAAATTAAGAAGAGGGATTGAACTAGACTTGTTCTTCTGATAGAGAAACACATCAGCTCTCCACATTTAAGTAGAAACAGAGAAAATGAATGAGCTCTACAGAGGAAATATAAGATAGATGGAAGTCACAGGGACATAGAACAGATACATTTGAGATTTTACTGTAATACCATTTTATTCTGGTTTTTTGCTTAACATTATAAGTATTTTCTCATGTAATTAAAACTCCTTGTAAACATAATATTCAATTACTGAGTAATGTTTCAGTTACCATGGAGGGACTATAATTAATTTAACCATTTTATTGTTATTTACTATTTCTTAAAATTATTTTTTCTTTTATAAATGAACGTGATTATGCATTAGTTTTTTTCAACATTTCTGATTCTTTCCCTAGTATGAACTCTTAGAAGGGGAAAAACTACTCAAAAAGGATAAATATTTTTAATTTTACCAAGACTTATTGCTAAATAGCTTCCTAAGATGTTTGTGTAATTCATATCCACAGTCTAAAAGAGTAACCATTTCATATCACCCTCCAATGTTAATATCATTTATTTTATTCTTTGTTCATTTATAGGCAAAAAGGTCAATCTCAATATTTTCATTTGCATTTCTGTGATAACTAGAGAGTCATAAATATTTCAGATATTTGCGTTACCTCTTTTGTATTTTGTACATTTGTAACCATGGGTCCTCTAGGGCCAGTTCAACTGACGCATCTTATCAACAGAGTAACTAACAGTGTCTTTCAGGGACTAAGTCCTCCCTTGTCCAGTTCAGGCCAGTTGAGACCACCAACCTATCAAGTGGGCCTGTGCAGATGCTTGATATGTGACCTTTTTGGTGTCAAGGAGCTAAAAATTCCACCCTCACACCATGGTAATACTGTCATTTTGT
This sequence comes from Diceros bicornis minor, assembly GCF_020826845.1. Classification (NCBI taxonomy): domain Eukaryota; kingdom Metazoa; phylum Chordata; class Mammalia; order Perissodactyla; family Rhinocerotidae; genus Diceros; species Diceros bicornis. Next base: position 33,503,262 of record NC_080768.1, read on the forward strand.
GGACATGCATCCTATGAAGAGCCATGGAGCTTGATTATAGTTGCACAGATCATCAATTACCTCACTTCTCCTTACCTCCAATCATCTATCTCCACACGTCAGACTGCCGTGCCCTTCATCCCATAAATTGTGCCCCATGCCCTGGATCAGGGAGACAGATCTGAGGGCACACGCCCCCTGTCTCCATGCAGATCGATCTAACAATGAAGCTGTTTTATTTTCCCAAAAGCTGATGCATTAATAATTGGCTTTTTTAATGCAAATCGGACAAGAGAACCCCAATTTTGTGTGGTAACACATTTGTATATTTTATCTTTTTGGTCTTAGTGATGGCCTCATCAATTTGTGTGGTTTTTATATATTCAGTATATAACAATTTATCTATTATATTTGTTTTAAATATTTATCATATCTATAGATTTCAGAAAGAATGTTTGACATGTCAGCAACATTAGAGGCTCTGAAGGCAAAGGGTAAACTTAAATCTAAGGTAAAGTAGACAAGGACTTTCTTCCAGAGAGTAGAAGGTGCTAAAAATTGGCCCTGGCGGGAAAACTAAAGAAAGGTGAATTAAGGATTTGCCTGAATAGAGTTCAAGCCGGGCATAAAGTATTTGGGATTTTACGGGATCAAGAGGAAGTAATATTCAGCGAAGCAAGCTGCCCAGACTGAGTGTGCTAATTTTCCTAGAAAAACAAGGTCAGTCAGGGTTGAGAGAGCAGATGAGGAGCGTAAAGCAACAATTTATCTTTTGTGAATTAAGGATTAGACTACCTTTGATATCTTAGACACTTTCTTTTCCAATCTGTAGCCTTTAACCTCACACATCTCTCCTCTGAAGCCATAAATATTAAGGAAATCCCAAAAGATTTTTTAACTAGTATCTGGAGAGAAGTCAAGAGAAAAGGGCAGATGCTAAAGAGAACAGAATTGAATTCCAAGACTTCTGTGAAGCTGGAGTATTAAGAAAATATGCCTCTGAAGAGCATTTTGGTTGTGGGAGAGAAAAGAGAGACACCTGTGGAGACAAAGTTAGCAATGAGACAGTGGGAGCATGGAGTCAGCCCAACCACAGGCCAATTAGGTCTGCCTTCCGTGGTGGCTGAATAAATACATTAACAGCCAAAGGAACGTCTTCAAAACCCAAACACCTGAGATGAGGAGAATCTACATTTTTCCTTACAAAATCAGGCTCTTTGGCACATGTGCAGCTTCTCAGTGATCTCGTCCTCCTGTGCACCCTGAGAACTGGCACAGACACAGGGACTTGTGCTGGTGGGTATGCCGTGTTTCCCAGCTTGAATTGAGTACCTGGAAATGGCACCGATTGAGAATGTCCTTATTAACACCATTACTGTGCCACTAAACTGTTTTCCCATAATTCGATCTGAAATTTATTATATTAAACCTGTTAAACAATTTCCTGAACTATATTGCCACAACAGTGTCTTTCTTTTTCCAAGCTCACTTGTGCATACAGAGCCAATTATCATTCAGCAACAGGAAGAAAAAAATAGTCTTCTTTATCTCCCATTTCTTATTTATTCAGATTTCCCTCAGGCTGTTCAATGTTACCCAAAAGAAGCTGCTTTGCTCTTAGTAATTCCATTCTTTTAATATCATGGAAATTGGCTTTAGGATGCAGTGCGTGAAAAGGCAAAAAGAAAAAGCTTACTTCGGTTATCCCAAAATTAAAGCAGTCCATGAAACAGGAAATTTTTTTATTTGCATGAACACTTTCCTCTTATCAAAGCCTATTTTTAAAAAGCTGTTAAATCTTGGAGCTATTTGTCACCCCTGCTCCGCACATCATTCCTCTTGCTGCCTAGAACGTCCCCATTTCCTTTTCTAGCCCATCCCAATCTCAGCCATCTTAACTCCCATCCTACACATTTTGAACACCAAAACAGTACTCTGCAATGGCCACTGTACTTTCATTCAGTATCACAAGAGGCATCTGAGCATTATTAATTCACCCATTCATTTATTATCTTGTTCTACAAACCAATTAGAGTCTCTGTTGTAAGCCAGGTGCTAGGAAATTACAAGGGCTCATTCATTCACTACACTGTTCTAGGGAATGAATCTGACCTAATTTTTCTTGTTCCTTTATTTTTTTAAATTTTATGTATTTTTTTTAGGAATCTATCAATTTAATCTGGATTTAAAATTCATTACTTATGATAATTCATGATATATTTAAAAATCTGTATAGTTATGTCCTTCTTTTAAATTTCTATTCTGTAGCTACTTTCACCTTTTCATTCTCCATTTTGCTTATTTACATATTATCTCTTTTTTTTTTTTTTTGGTCAGTCTTGACAGAAGTTTGTTCTAATAATCTTTTGGAAAAATCAGCTTCCTATTTGTAAATCTTCTTTATTGTTCATTTATTGTCCAAATTTCATTGACTCTTCTCTTATGTCTACTGTTTTCTTGTTCTTTACTTCTTGTCTCTGCGTTTGATTTTTTCTCCCTAACTTCCTGAATTGAGTGGTAAGTTCACTCATCTTCCACCTTTCTTCTTTCTGGATAAATGTGTCTATAGCTCTACATTTCCCTTTAAGCACTGCTTTACCTCTGGCCCAGAGATTTGACTTTTAACACATTTATTATCCTTCATTCTGAATACTTCTTAATTTTCTTTAATATTTCCTTTTAACCTGAGTTATTTAGTAATTATTTAGTTTCCACATGTATTGGATTTTACAAAAACAAAACTTTTGTTTTATATTATCTTGATTCTTTGACATTTATTGAGACTTCCTTTGTGTCTTAATAGAGGAACACTTTTTTTTTTGGCCAATGGGTGTGCTTAAAAAATACTATCTCTCTTTGTTGAGTGTAGATTATTATTAATATTCTTTCAGTCTTCAAAATCTCTGCTTTTCCTTCCTGTTTAATCTCCTAATTTCTAAAAGAGATGTTAAAATTCTCAGTAACTGTTGTGTCTTGCTCTCAACATTCCTTCCAGTTAATGCTTGACATATTCAGAGGCATCATTGTTAGTTGCATATATGTATATATAGCTGTTTTATTATACCTTGTACAAGAATATAAAGCCCTTTTTGAACAGTATGCTGTTTTTGTCTTAAATAATATTTAATCAGATGCTACAAATACAACCTCGGCTTTGCTTTGGTTCATTTTTGTTTGAGATATCATTTTATATCCCTTCATTTTTAATTATTCTCTTACTATTTTAAGTATGTGTCCTGTCAGCAGACTTTTTTTGTTTTGTTTTTAATTAAATCTTAGTCTTTGCTTTTTAGTTGATATGGCTAATCCATTTACATTTACTCTGATTATTTTTATAGTAGAATATCGTTCACACGTATTATTTTTTTTTCCATTAACGCTTGCTTTTTTTCCCATCATTTATTTTTTCCTGGGTCAAATAAAAAACAAATCCAGACTTAAGTAAGGAGAGTCTTTATTTAAAAAGACTATTGCAACAAGGAGAGAAGGAGAATTGCAATAGAGAGAACGCTCAGATCGTAAGATCTACAAGCATCTTAAAGATTGGGAAGAAAGGATTTTTCTTTTATAGGGAGGAGTAAATAAGGCTATGAAGAACTAGGCATGAGGGAGTGGGATGAGCAGTTGAGCAGGAAATGTCTTTACTCTAGGTCAGCAGATACTTGGGAGGGGCCATAAGTAGGACTGCACATTGCAGCCACATTGTGATGCTGGCTCAGGCTGAGGGTGGGACAAAGTTCAGAGGTCTGAGGGAAGGAGAGGTCTGACTAAAATTGAGTCAAGTCAAGTTATAAGATATTTCGTCCATATTGATCAGGGAGTGTAAACAGTTCAGCTAGTCATTTCTGAGGCAAAGAATGGGAATTTGGAGAATATGTTTCTGGTCTTGTTTTAAGTAAAAAGGGGAGAATCTGTTAGTCTCATCTAAGTTATATGGGAAAGGGCAGTTCTTTGTAATAAGCCATTTCCTGGAACACAAAAGAGTGGGAGGATTTCTTGACCATCCTTATTTTCCAGGAGCACAGATCTCAGGAAAAGTTTAACGTTGTCACCTGCTTTCCGTTGGATATGTTATTTTCTTTTGAAGGTTATATTTTATGGTGTTAGACTTTCCCTATAGATATATTCTCTTGTTAACATACCCTAATGGAGCAAAACTTATCAATATTTATATCTTGCCCCTTACAACATAAGTATTTTATCATACTCGTGTGTTTGTCCTCAAAATGTGTCTTTGTAAACACTAGCAGAAATAATTTTATATATCTTTCTCTATCCTTATTATTATAGAATCCAAGATCACATGGCTAATTTCCTCTATGTTCTTTTAGTTTCAACATTTACCAAATGTAGTTCCAGATCAAAATAACAGCTATAACTTACTGTATGGCTATCTATTCTAGCCTGAAAAGTGTAATTTTTAGCAAAAATTAAATACATAAAACAAATCATGTGCTTCATGATTCTCCTTCAGGGAAGTACTTCTCTGTAAGTTTTTAATAGAGTAAGTGTCCAGTAAATCTTTGTTTAATGAATAAACACAAAGAATATGTCGAGTGGATGTCCAGATAGTTATATTCATCAATCACAGCTACAACCTGCCAAAGACAGTTTTGTGATATATATTAAGAATGTATATTTCCTCTATCTGGGTTTTGATAAAAATATTTATATAATTACACACACACACAGACACACGCATATGTGTACAGATATCTTTTTTCTTTCACTCAATGTTTGCTAGTATTTTTTTATCTTGAGGCTCATGAAATCCAGTACATTAAACACACATATACACACATATATATTGTTACATACAGGATTATTTTCCTTGGGTTATATCTAAATCTTTTCATTCAGTTATTCTTTCAATTAATATTTGTTTGTTGTCTTCTATGTGCAGGGTGAAAGGGTGAAGTAGAGTTACAATCACATATGGAATGGTCAGAGAAGCCTTACTAAAAGATGACGTTTGAGACAAGACATGTATGGAGATAAAGGATTGAACCATTTGTATATCTAGGGGAGTGGTGTTTCATACAGAGAGGACAAAAAAAAGCAAAAATTTCCCAAAAGCTTGCTTGGCAAGACAGTAAATTGGCCCATCGTTTTGGGGAAAAATGTCATTATCTTAAACATTACACATTTGCATGCATTGAATCTAGTAATTCCTTTCTGAGTTATATAACCAGGAAATATGTTGAGAATGCCAATAAAAATACTATCCAAATAGCAGAAAACCAGAAATAACTCAGTAATCCATGAAGATATAGGTAAATTCTGCTATATTTACACAATGAGATGTTAAACATCTGTGAAAGTGATTTAATCATCTACATGGATGCATTTACATGGGTAAACCTAGAAACAAAATTGAATTAAAAAAACGTCTTTCAGAAGGCTACATAGTATGACACTATTTTCATATATTCAAAAATAGGTAGAACCCTCTGTTGGGTTCAAAAGAACAGGAGATTGAAAGGCAAGAGAATAATAAACACAAAATTAAGCATCTGATCATTTCTGTTAGAGAAAGTAGGAGACTGGACTAGGGAAAGAGCACACAGTTGATGCTATGTTTGCTATGCACGATGTTTTAATTCTTAAATTCTGTGGTGTGTTTTGATGTGTTTATATTTTAAAAGATAACAAAGAACTATATTGAAAAGAAGGAAGATAGAGGCACTTTCCTGTACTGTTGTTAGGAGTATGGACAGTTGAAGCCAATTTGGAAGACAACTGGTCTGTCTGTCAAAATTTAAAGTGCACATACCTTTTTACCCAAGAGATACACATGTGAGAATTTGTCAGAAAAATGTCAGTCTGTGTATGCATATAACAATGCATGAACACAGACCATGGGGGCACAGTGATATTTATTGCAGCATTATGTGTAACAGCAAGACAATGGGAATAACCTAATTATCCACTAAAAAAGAAAAGGTAAACTGAATTATGATACATTTTCTATGGGATGCTTTGCAATTGTTAAAAATATATTTCATATATATGTATAGAATTTCACAGAAAGGGAGCTAAGAAAATGAAAAATAAACAAAATCCATTGGTCCTATTTACCTTTGTGGTGAGGAGTAGGGAGGGAGGAAGGGAGATTTTAATTTTTCCTCTACGCTTCGTACAACAAAAACTGTGTGCTTATATTAATTAGGTGATTTTTAAAGCATTCTTTTCCTCACCAAGAACATATTCATTAGTATATTAATTATGATTTGAAAAACAATGATCCACTTTTCACACATTTATGTCCAAAGTTATTCAATTCCTTTGTTCTACTCTCTCCCTCAAAGTCACAATCTTCAAATTGAGAAAGATATTAAAATTACACACAGTTTATCAAAACCCATGATTTTTCCAGAGGAATTCTTCAAGTCAGTAGTGTATTCTATCCATGTTCATCTGGATAAGGTGGTTTTGATGGGCTTATCAAGAACTGCCCAAGTTTCTAGCATCTCTTGCTTCTTCACCAATATCCTGGTATCCTCACTGCAGCCAGAATCACCTGTCTACAGGGCAATTTAAAGAGCATCCCTTCCCTGCTTAAACCAATGCATCCCATACACAGACTTCAGATATGGCTCAAAACTTCCTTTGCCTACCTCAGTAACCATTACCACCCTCTCCCATCATTCCTTGCTGCACCAAATATCTTTCTGTTTCTCAGATATGCTCCACCTTTTGGTCTTTATACATGTTCTGGCTCTTCTCTCTTCCCTTTTCATCATGTTATGATAAAATCCACTTAAAGTTTTGGATAAATCATAACTGAATTCAAACTCCAGCTCTGCCAATTACTGGCTATATAATTTTTCACAAATTACTCAACATAATTGAGCTTTAATTTCTTCATCTATAAAATGAAAATAAAAATATTTAATCAGATGTCTGAGAAGATCAAATCAATTAACAGATGTAAATTATTTATTACAGCTACTCTAATAAGTGCTCAATCAATATTTGTTTAATCAATTCACACCATAGCAAGCAATAATTCCAGGTATTTACTTCATCAGCATCTACCTGTTTGTTGTTATTCAAAGCAATTCAATCTATCAATCAAAAATTTATTACATTATCACACTGCATTATTGAGCTTTCTAAGCACATGACTTACATCAGCAGTATGTATATATATTTTGTATCCCTCCACAGTTTTTAGGAGAGTGTTAATAAGGAAGTAAGTAATTAATGTCTAGTTAAGTGTTTATATAATTTCTCCTTTCTACATTGATCATTACATCCTATTTCCCAGCCTCCATTCTGATTTTAGTTCTGGACATCATTTCAGATAAACTATTTAGTCCGTTCTAGTACACAAATGGAAGTCAAAAAACCAGGATTTAAATTGTACCATTTTAAAAGTCCATCTTGTACAGAAAAAGGGAGATTCTGATAAAATTCTGATAAAATTTTACTCCAGGACCATGTGTCTTGGTGAGCAGCCATTTTATAAAAAAACACACCAATGCCCGAAGTGTCAGCTAACCTACTTACTACGGTTACTGCACACAGTCTTTTATCCATTCTGCAGATAATTGCTGGCCCTGGGAATAGAATGATTGACAAGACAACTTTGATTACTAGACCTCTCTAGGTTCACGGTCTGGCATTGAAGAAACACGTTGAACAAGTAATTACAACAAAACATGGTAAGTGTCAGGACAAAGTGTGTCCCAGGTCAATGGGAACACAGAACAGGGACATCCACCTTAAAACAGCATTTGAGATTTAAGCCTCAATAGTTATTACCAAGAAACTCCTCCAGAAAACCTGTTTATTACAGTTAAATTGTTCCAAATCCTGAAAAAAAAAAGATGATTTTTAAGAAATCCCTTAATCGCTTGAAACACCATCTCAACCATCTAACTTCTTCCCTGGAGCTCCTGGTAATTATAGTACATTTTCTCCCTCAATTGTCAATGAAACAATCCTTTTTTAGGCCATCACTGTCCTATTGTTAGACTGTATTTTTCTTTTTGTTTTTAAACAAATCAGCCAAAACAAAGCCCTGCCACAGCTCAGATACTGGAGAAGGAACACTCTGCCTGGTCCAAGCTATTGTCAGCAAAGAGCCAAATGCACACCAAAAGAGCAGGCTGTCTTGGGAGGGGGCAGCACCACTGTGATAAGAGTAATTCAAGCAGATACAGATAGTCATTGTTCAAGGATACCAGGGAAAGCGCTTATACACAGAGCGGGAAGTTGAAAGAATGAGAGTTCCCTAATGTCCACGGTCTTACAAATTGAGATATGAATTTACATATATGCAAGTATATATACGTTCATATTATATATTATATATATAAACTATGTGAGTGTTATGGGAGTCCAAAGGAGCAAAAGACTAATTTAATTCTCATTTAAGGGTGATAGAGAAAGCTTTATGGAAAAGGCAGCATTTGAGTTGTATTTAAAAGTATGAAAAAATTTCAGTGAAGTCAGAAAGGAAGGTACAGAATATGTCTATATCTTTCTGGTCCATTATAGATGGAGCAGAGACTAACGAGGGTTTTTGATTGAGATAAGCATAGGAAGAGAAATCCAAGTGTAAAGCCACCCAAGTAAGAGACAAGGTTCTATTTTTCTAATCCAGTGTTCTTTCAAAAAAAAAAAAAAAGTCTGATTCACATTCTATTCTGATCCTTTCCAGAGACTATCCCTTTGGTCTGGAACTAAAAAAATATTTATTTTAGAACTAAAAAATATTTCTATGTGGAAATGACTTCTTTTTGGTGGGATTGAGGACTCACAATCTGTCCCAAAATTCATTCCATACACATGAAGAGGTTTCTTCCTCATATATCTGTCTCTGTGTGTTTTCATTCATCTTTGGAGAAGACTTGATATATAATATTGTTTACAGTCCCTCTAGCAGTCTGGATGGAGCAGAACCAAAGTGGCTTACGACCAGAAGAGACAGATTACCCCTCATCTGAACCTACCTGTCAGGAATATTTTTGACATGGTTCTGGGTATAGTGCTGAACTCAAGTGAATGTCACAGATTTTTATTCTTACTACTTTCCTGGAAGCAGATACCAACTATAGCTACCAGTTATTACTGGTACTTTACCAACAATGTCATTAAAGTCCCGCCTGAAAAATATTTTTTAAATGGGAATATATTTCCTAGAGTATCTAATTAGATCTGCAGTGCTGTTTTACCAGACTTAAGCCAATATGGCTAATAGAGGCCTCTGAGAACTTCAAAAGTCAAATTATCCATGTACAAAAACATGTTATCTCACTCAATAATCACTTCATAGCATGTCTTAAGACAAGTATAAAAAAATGTTTAATTCTCTGATAACATATTAGTTAATGAAAACCCAAAGGTGGAACTCAGAGCATAATTGTCCTGCAGTATCAAAATGATGTGTAAGACGGACTGAGTAATCTGGAGGTTTGGGCTCCTCCAAATGGCAAATGCAGCTTTGCTTTGGAATGAATCATAACCATAATTCATTTAATTCACCCAAAATACATATTGAAGCACTGCTTTACACACTGGAAATACAGCTGCAAAAACAAACAACAGAAATGTTTCTGTCCTCATGGAACTTACATTCCTGTGGCAAGATGTCAGCAGTAAATAAAACAGGCCAATAAAGATCAGATGATGAGCAAAGCTATGGAGAAAAAGAATGCAAAAAATAAGGATAAGGATACAGAGGCAGGGCTGGGTGGGTGGGTAGATGGCAAATGCCATTTCATGTAGGGTTGTCAGGCCGGGCGCTACTGATGAAATGACACGTGAGCAGAAAGCTGAAGGAACTGAAAAATTATGCCAAATTATTATCTGTTGGAAGAGAATTCCTGGCAGAGGAAACAGCACAATCAAATCTCCTGAGGTGAGAATATGCTTGGCATGTTCAAGAAACATTAAAGAGACCAGTGTGGCCAAGATAGAATGAATAATAGAAAGAGCTGAAGAAGATACCATGAGGGAGAATGCAGGTCAGCCAGCTCATATGGTCCTGTATAGGTCATTGTACAAGTTTGACTTTTACTCTGAGTGATAAGGAGGGATACCACAGAGATTAGAGAAGAGGAGGGACATGGTCCTGCCTGTGTATTGAAAGGACAATTCTACCTACTGTGTTGAGAACAGACTACAGGTGAGGTTGGGTATGAGGAAGGGCAGAGGCAAGCAGACCAGTAAGGAAACCATTGCAATAATCCAAGTGAAAGATGATGGTTTGAGGCAGGGAACCAGGGAGATGGTAAGAATTAGCCAGATTCTGTATATATTTTGATGACAAAGATTTGGCTGTAGATTGCTTGTGAGTTGTGATAAAAGAGAGGAGTCAAGGATGGTCTTAAGGATGAAGTTACCACTAGCTGAGATAAAGAAGATTGGGAGAGGAGCATCTTTTGGAAGGGAAAGGGGATATCACCAACTTTGATTTGAGGCAGGTCAACTGTGAGGTTCCTATTAAACATCAAAATATATGTGTTGGGTAGCCAGGAGGAAAGAAGCATGTAAAGTTGGAGGTAAAGTTCATGGTCAGACATGTACCTTCTGCACATCAGCAAGGGGATGGCATTTAAAGCTCTGAGACCAGACAAGACATCAAGGGAATGGTAAAGGGAAGGAAGAGAAGTGCCATGGAGAAAAGGAAGAACTCGTCAAGCTGAAGAAGAAACCCTGGAGTATATGTCGTAACAGTATTAACTGTATAATCGCAGTCTTTCTGTTTGAAGAACGTATTTGTTATTTCCAGTTGGTGTGTCTTGTGACTATACGGATTGCTCTCTTATGTGGACACTCCTGATGCCAATGACTCCTGGCTGATTCGTTCATTCAATACATACCTTAAGCACTTACTATGTGTGATGCTTCTCATCCCCCACCAAAACCCAAAGTGCATATTCTCTAAGACTTTTGGACAAAGATGAGATAATGAACATAGGCAAAGTTTCATTCTTATCATAGTTGAGTCTTTTAATGGCTCAATTTGCACTAGCTTAGTGTGCAGCAGTTAGTTTACAGGCAAAAAATGACCACACTTCAGAGAGCGAAGCACAAAGGCCCAAATAATAGGACAAGGAGGAAGGCATAAATGAGTTCATGAAGATTAGTCCAGAAAAACCGAGATCCTACCTCTCCGTTCATTCAGCAACGTGCCATGGCAGGCTGATTTTCTTTAGACTCTGGAAACATTAATTCAGTAAATTACTTCTATTCATTATTGTAATTATAAATGCATGACTGTAATTTTAAAGTCATCTTTTTTTCCACCCTCTGCTCCAGTGACATCTGAGTGCTATTGATTGTAAATGTCAAATTAAATTTCTAGACATATTTTCCTTGTGTTGGGATCAATACACACTTGGAGAGCTCCTTTGATAGGACATTGAAAGTTATTCCTCACCCATGTGACATTTTGGCTGTTTTCCCCCTGAATATTTCAGTTAGATATTGGCAGCTTTCACTTCCTGGGTGTTTACAGTGAAATATGGTCTTGCTTTATAAACCAAACTTCCAAAGTAAGAAAAAAAGATTTGAGATCTTGAATCATATGCATATTAACTTAACTTTGAATAAACCCAATATAAGAAAATCCAAATTTACAAAAGCTGATTAAGGTGTCCCAACTGTGTTAATTATTTATTGATTTTTTACAAAAGTATTCTTAGTTTTTCAATTTTCAATAGTTTAGTATAGAATTCCTTTGGTCATTTAAAAATGCTTACTAATAGCTTTCTAAGAACTCAGGTTTTACATATAAAAAAGTCCTTTCAATGAGTTATAGAGTTTAAGAAATTTAGAAAAATTTATTTGCTTAAAACATTATTTTCATATTTTAATCACTTATTCATTTATTTACTCATTCAATCATTTATCTGTAAATTGGTACAGCCACTATGGAAAACAGCATGTATGTTCCTCAAAAAATTAAAAGTAGAACTGCCACATGATTCAACAATTCCACTTCTGGGTGTATATCCAAAGGAAATAAAATCATTGTCTTGAAGAAACATCTGTACTCCCATGTTCATTGTGGCATTATGTACAATAGCCAATATATGGAAATAGCTTAAGCATCCATCAACAGATGAATAAAGTTATATATATATATTACATGCATACATACATAATGGAATATTATTCAGCCTTAAAAAAGGAAATCCTGCCATTTGCGACAACGTGGATGAACCTGTGAACCTGGAGGACATTATGCTAAGTGAAATAAGCCAGACACAAAACGATGAATATTGCATGATCTCACTTATATGTGGAGTTAAAAAAAGCTGAATTCAATTCACAGAGAGTAGAATAGTGGTTCCCAGTGGCTGGGGTATGTAAAACACATAAGGTAAAACACAATAAAAGAAATAATTTATCCATTCAGGAAAGATTAATAAACATCTAGACTTGGAGTCAGTCAGCATAGGAGTTGAGTCTACAGGAGAGAAAACCCACCCCCACCCCACTGGTAATGGTAGGGACACAAAGAGACTGGAAAATAGCATTGTCTATGGTAGGTCTTCATATCATCTGCTGAATGCTATCTAATGTAAACCTCTCATCCACTTCCTCTATGAAATCCTCAATAAAGTCGTCATTTACTACTCAGAAGTTTGAATGAGTTTCTTTGGGGGAAACTGAAGAGGTGACAAGTTATTTGTCCAAGGTTGGCATGGGCTAGAAATAGAGGCAGCCTGCACGTGCACAGAAGCTGCAATAGCAGAGATGACCCACACTTTTGTTGTCCTCTATTAAAACACTTGTCATGTTAGAGGGTAAGTCCTTGCAGACTTAGAGCTATGTCTCCAGATATATCCTGCTCCTTCATGATAAAGTGTGTGACTTTTTTTGCAACTCCAGGTGCCCAGCATGGTGTCTGCTCCTCATTCTCATCCCACAGGTGATTAATGAATACTCACTGACAGAATGATTAATTGATAATTGAATATTTCTCTGCTTTCCAACTGAGAAGTAGCATGCCATATTCCCAGAGATACAGCTAGTGCTGATATGAGACAGAATTGTGAAGCAGAACACAAGCTGACATAAGCAGTCAACTCAGGCACTAAGGCTCAGAGAATGCAGACTTGGTTCCCTGCATGGGCAATGTTGGGTACAGTGGTATATGCTTACTCTCATTGAGACTCAGGGAGAGATACACATAACAAACCCAGAGTATGATGTAACTAAGATGATGGCAGCAACTAAGGATTACAAGTGGTACTTCTGGAAGAAAAAAGAAAAAAAGAAGATACTTCCTTTATTGTCATAGGGCTCCTCATCTTCTCTTCCCATCCATCATAATTTTCTCCCTTCTCTCGTTCCATAGCATTTTGGGTTTGCTCCTCCTAATGAGTCAATGGGCATGGGGGATATATTTGAGCCAATGTTTGTCAAAAATCAATGGGAATGAAAATAAATGGATTCAAATAAATAGCCCTGGCTCTTGTTTTCATCAAAAAGCAAAGATACAAAAATTGTGTTTGGTATGCTTCTCACTGAAGTGGGACATTACATTTGTGTGTGTGTGTGTGAGGAAGATCAGCCCTGAGCTAACATCCATTGCCAATCCTTCTCTTTTTGTTGAGGAAGACTGGCCCTGGGCTAACATCTGTGCCCATCTTCCTCTACTTTATATGGGGCACTGCCATAGCATGGCTTGACAAGTGGTGCGTCTGTGCACGCCTGGAATCCCAACCTGTGAACCTGCGAACCCCCGGGCCGCAACAGGGGAGTGCGCGCACTTAACCTCGTGCACCACCAGGCTGGCCCCGGGACATTACAGTTTTTAAAGACTTCAAATGACTTTATTTATTTATTTATTTTTTGTCTGCTTTAAAGTATGCATTTTATTTATTTATTTATTTTTAAATTTTTTGTTTATTGCAGTAACATTGGTTTATAACATTGTATAAATTTCAGGTGTACATCATTATACTTCTATTTCTGCATAGATTACAACATGTTCACCACCCAAATACTAATTACAACCCGTCACCACACACATGTGCCGAATTATCCCTTTCGCCCTCCTCCCTACCCCCTTCCCCTCTGGTAACCACCAAACCAATCTCTGTCTCTATGTGTTTGTTTACTGTTGTTATTATCTACTACTTAATGAAGGAAATCATATGGTATTTGACCTTCTCCCTCTGACTTATTTCACTTTGCATAATACCCTCAATGTCCATCCATGTTGTCACAAATGGCTGAATTTCATTCTTTCTTATGGCTGAGTAGTATTCCATTGTGTATATATACTACAAAGCTATAGTAACCAAAACAGCATGGTACTGGCACAAAAACAGACACACAGATCAATGGAATAGAATCGAAAGCCCAGAAATAAACCCACACATCTATGGACAGCTAATCTTTGACAAAGGAGCCAAGAACATACAATGGAGAAAAGAAAGTCTCTTCAACAAATGGTGGTGGGAAAACTGGATAGCCATATGCAAAAAAATGAAAGTAGACCCTTACCTTACACCATACACAAAAATTAACTCAAAATGGGTTAAAGTCTTGAATGTAAGACCTGAAACTATAAAACTTCTAGAAGAAAACTTAGGCGGTATGCTCTTCGACATCAGTCGGAACAACATATTTTCAAGCACCGTGTCTGACCGGGTAAGAGAAACAATAGAAAAAGTAAACAAATGGGACTACATCAAACTAAAAAGCTTCTGCACAGCAAAGGAAACCATCAACAAAACGAAAAGACAACCTAACAATTGGGAGAAGATATTTGCAAACCATACATCTGATAAGGGGTTAATCTCTAAAATATATAAAGAACTCATGCATCTCAACAATAAATGACTTTAAATTGAATTCTCACAGCAGCATCCTGAGGTAGAGAGTCCAAATAATGTAACAAAAAGGAAACATATCAGGATTCAAAAGAGGCTGAGAGTATATCTTAGCTGGCCGCACCCCAGTTGTAGGGCCTTAGGCCCTACACATCTGAATGCTTTTAAACCTTATTTTCATCATTTATGAAATGGGGATTACAATGATCCTTTCGTTGTACAGTAAGAATTAAGTAAGAAATCTCTAAAACCCATAAAAATATTTGCTATATCTTCATTCAAAAATATTTATAGAGCATCTACTGTGTGCCCAGCACTATTCTTGGCCCTGAGATATAGCAGTGAATAATAAACTCAAAATATTTGCACTCATGATTTTTTTCATATTCATGTGTGTGTATGTGTAGATAAATAAGCAAAATATACAGTTTAGTACAGTATGTATATGTTTTAATGTATAGCATGTCAGATGTGTAAGTACTACGAGGAAAAATAAAGCAAGGAATGCAGAGGGAGAACACTGGGGAGGGAGAGGAGCTGGAATTTTAAATAGGGTGAAAAGGCAGGGGCTCTCAGAGAAAGGATGGTTTGGACAAGAGCCTGCCAGGAAAAGGAAGCAGCCAGAGCAAAATCTTTGTGGGGACAATGTGCCAGACAAATTTGAAACACAGCAAGAAGGCACATGTGTTTAGAGCAGACGAAGTGAGGGAGAGTGTAGTAGGAGCAACATGGGACCTGATCCAGCAGGGCTTCTGGGCAATTATCAGACTTTCAGCTTTAACGCCGAGAGGGGAAGATATGGGAGTAGAGGAGTTATGTCATGGAACATGCAGATTAATCCACCTTTCCCCATTTTACTGGTTAAAGAATTGAGTCTTAGAGAAGTTGAGAAATTTCCAGATTGTGTATTTAATTCAACCCTGGATTGAAATCAAAACTTTCAAGCCCTTATTGAGAGGAAATGAACAGAGGAAGATCAGTTCACTGCATGTGTGAATTCAATTCAGGCAAGAAGAAGGTACAACAATGCTCCTGCAACCAAGACCCTTCAGAATGGAGAGGCCAACATCATGTGGGAGCCCATCTATGAGAATTATACTCTAGTGTGAAGAAAACAGCAAAAAGGGCTGGCTCTGCCTTCATCAAGTTCAATCACTGTATCGCCTACCTCCCAGACCAGCAATCTAGCCACTAACAGCATCTTACTTTCCTACTCAATTCTTCATTTCGAAAACAGCAAGCTATTTCTCAGTACTTAAGGCCTAGTTTCAAATACTAGTGGTAACTATAGTTTCTAACACTTTTCAAGAAACGCATTTCTAAAGTGGCTATCAAAAATACATATTCATTTATTTATCAAGAATGTAAAAGCAATACCTTCCTTCTACCTGTGAGGAACATCATTTTTCCAACTGCAATTTGTTCATAAAAAAGCAATATTTGTGCCAAGAACTCAACTGAAACAAATGTCCTTCTTGATGGGAAATGTCCACACTAATTCAGAGCTGTAAAATAAGAATTTTAAATTCACCTTTCTGTGATTTGGCATTTGCAACATCTACATAATTTAATGCATGTTGAGCTACATGAAAAGACTCAATGGATAGCACAACACGGTAAAACACCAGGCTGATGCTCTGAAATTTCCACTATACCTTTCAAAGGTGCTTATTTCTGGAGCACGCTGTTAGGCATCATATCATCGTTCTTTCTTTGAAATGTCACCCTTGTTCTGTCAAAAGCTCTTGTCTGCGTGTCAGACTAGCTTTGCAAATGTCTGACAGGAAATTGTCAGAAAAAGCTATAAAGGGAGATGCCTTTTATCTCTAAGTGGAGAAGATGGTGGTTTTTGAGCAGCACAGATCGGCAGAACAAATGCTAGGTGAGTTCACTAGCTCTTTTGAAAGGCGTAAAGATAATGCCAGTGGGTTGAGCAATTTTCAAGTCCCACTGTCCTCATCTAATTTTCTCTGAACACTACTTCTTTCAAGCAACTCCAGATAAGCTCTTTAGAGCTTCCTATGACTCTGACAGCTTGATGTCTCCTCAAGTGTCCAGGACTTCCCAATACTATAACTTCTCCACAAACATTCAGGCAAAATAAGAAAGACCCAATGAGTGAGATAGATTCCCATCATAAATAGACTTGAATCTTGAACACAGGAAACAATCACCTGGAATTTATTTTACAACCTTCGATGAGAAGGATCTAAGTTGGCAGATCCAACAGTTAAAGTGGAAGAAATCAAAAGCCCCCTTGTGTTCTCATTAACTCATGCCGAACATCTGTGCAGTACTGGAGGCATGAAGGCTCCCCAGCCTTCAGGGAGTCACAGCAGCATAGAATCTCAGTGTGGGAGCAAGTGAACTGCAGTGTTCACCTAGTCATTTCAGGCTTCTGATGCCTACGATCTCCCTGCTGAGGTGGCACATTCCACATAGAGCAGAGTAGAGGAACTCAACTCACTTTTGTGTGTGTGTGTGTGTGAGGAAGACTAGCCCTGAGCTAACATCCAATGCTAATCCTCCTCTTTTGCTGAGGAAGATTGGCCCTGGGCTAACATCTGTGCCCATCTTCCTCCACTTTATATGGGACACCGCCACAGCACGGCTTGACAAGTGGTGCATCGGTGCAGGCCCAGGATCTGAACCTGCGAACCCCAGGTCGCCGAATCAGAGCACACGCACTTAACCACTATGCCACCGGGCCGGCCTCTCAAAATATTTTAAAAAATGTTTCTTCACATTAATAGGAAAATGATGCTTCAAGAAGGAATAAAAGGACTTCCAGTTTCTGGTTCTGCATGTAAGTGTCTTGGAAGTCACCAATCCACCCTAAAAAATAAAAAGCCAAACAGACTGAAAAAGCAACAACTCTTCTTGGATCCATGAAAGAGAGGAAATCATTGCCCCCAAGATTAGAGAGAGACAGGCAAATACAGGGAGCTGTGATTTACCGGAAAAGAGATTCACCAGCAGAAACCACACTGCAGGTCAGAGTAGGGAAACCAGAACTGTAATTGATGAATTACTGGAGGCTCAGCTAGACAACTCTGAGGGTTAAAAATTCCAGGAGGACTCAGTCATAGGGGGCCCCCACAATATTGTGAGATTTACCTCCAGGAGCTCGACCAGATTCCCACAGTAAATATCAGAGAAAAGTCCCCTCATGCTACCAGAGGAGGAGGCTAAAAGGAACCATTATGAACTATGCCCAGAGTACTCTGTTCTTAAAAAGGCCTGACCCTTGGGGAAATTAACTAACTAGAACCAAACTTATTGGGGAATTACCAGAGCCTAACTGAGCTGGGGAAGGGAAATACCCAATGACAACCTGCTCTAGACCGCCACATGGGAGAAGGGAAATACTCAGCTTCATCCCCCTCTAGCCATCCTGTCCCACCTAAGTGGGGAGAAAAATACTGAGAAACACTTGTGAAGCTCATAATCCAGAGGCACAAGCTCACTAAAAGACTGAGACCTAATCACAGGGCTGTAGAAGGCTTCCTCTCCCTCTATACCTCACCACTATGTTATTAAGGACCTATTTACAGTAATTCCTTTTACATGGCACATCATGTCTAGCAATCAAGAAAAATTAGAAGGCATACCAAAAGGCAAAAACCACAACTGAAAAGACAGAACAAACATGAGAATCAGATGTGGCAGGGATGTTGGAATCACCAGACAAGGAATTTAAAACAACTATGATTAATATGCTAAAGGCTCTAATGGATAAAGTAGATTTCGTGCAAGAACAGATGGGCAATGTAATCAGAGAGATAGAAATCCTAAGAAAAAAATCTTAAAAAGAAATGCTAAAAATAAAAAACACTATAAAAAAAATGAAGAATGTGTTTGGGGGGCTAATTATTAAACTAGACCCAACTGAGGAAAGAATCTCTGAGCCTGAGGGTATGCTAATAGAATTCTCAAAAACCAAAAAAGCAAAGAGAACAAAGACTGATAAAAACATAACAGAATATTCAAGGACTATGGGACAACTACAAAAGGTGTAACATATACATAATGGGATTACCATAAAGAGAAGAAAGAGAAAGGCACAGAAGAAATATTTGAGATAATATTGACTAAGAATTTCCTGAAATTAATATCAGACACTATACCACAGATCCAGGAAGCTCAGAGAACAGCAAAAGGAATGAATCTCAAAAAAACTATACCTAGGCATATCATTTTCAAATTACAGAAAATCAAACATGAAGACAAAAATCTTGAAAGAAGCCAGAGGGAAAAAAACCTCTTACCTGTAGATAAACAAAGATAAGAATTGCATTCAAACTTCTCCTCTGAAACCACGTAAGCAAGAAGAGAGTGGAATGAAATATTTAAAGTGTTTAGAGAAAAAAACCACCAAACTTGAATTCTGTTCCCTATGAAATTATCCTTTAAAAGTGAAGGAGAAATAAAGACTCTCAGACAAACGAAATTTGAAGGAATTTGTTGCCAGTAGACCTGCTTTGCAAGCAATGTTAAAAGAAGTTCTTTAGAGAGAAGAGAAATAACATAGGTCAGAAACGTGGATGTACATAAAGAAGGGAAGAGCATTGAAGGAGGTATAAGTGAAAGTAAAATAAAAACTTGTTTATTTGTTTATTTATTTATTTATTCTTTTTATTTTATTTTATTTTTTTGGTGAAAAAGATTAGCCCTTAGCTAACATCTGTTGCCAATCCTCCTCTTTTTGCTGAGGAAGATTGGCCCTGGGCTAACATCTGTACCCATCTTCTTCTACTTTATATGTGGGATGCCTGCCACAGCATGGCTTGATAAGTGGTGTGTAGGTCCACGCCCAGGATCTGAATCTGTGTACCCTGGGCCACCGAAGCGGAGCACATGAACTTAACCACTATGCCACTGGGCCAGCCCCCCAAACTTTTATATTTCTTGTTCTTAACCAATCTAACAGATATTATGTTCAAAATAATAATAGCAACAGTATATCAATTATGTATGCTTATGTGTATATATATATATAAGATATATACATATATATGTTTACATATATATATGCTTATGTGTGCTTATATATAAGTGAAATGAATGACAGCAATAATAAAAGGGACAGAAGAAAGTAATAAAGATTATTTTATTATTATAAGATACACTATCCATGAAGCAGTATAGTGTTATTTGAAAGTGGACTTATATTAGTTGTAAATGGATGTTGCAAGCTCTAGGGAAGTCACTTAAAAAGGTTAAAAAGCGTAACAGATATGCTAAGAAAGGAGAGAAAACGGAATCATGTAAAATGTTCAATAAAAACCGCAAAAAGCAGAAAAGGAGTGGAAGGCAAAAATAGAAACAAAGAACAAGGGCAACAAATAAAAAACGGTAATTAATATGGTAGATATTAATCCAACTATATTGATAATCACTTTGAATTGTCAATGGTCTAAATGCCTGATTAAAAGACAGATTGTCTTAGTGGATCAAAAAACATGACCTAACTATATATTGTCTACAGGAAACTCACTTTAAATATAAAGACACATATAGATTAAAAGTAAATAGATAGAGAAAAATATACCATACTGACACTAATCAAAATAAAGCAGGACTAGCCAAATTAATTTCAGACAGAGTAGATATCAAATTAAGGCAAGTTAGTAGGGATAAAGAAGGGCATTACATAATGATTAAGGGGTCAGTCTTCTAAGAAGACCTAACCATTCTTAACATATATGTGTCTCACAGCAGAGCATCAAACTACATGTGGTAAAAAATGATACAACTGCAAGGAGAAATAAATAAACCCACTATCGTATTTGGAGACTTTGACACCCCTCTCTCAGAAATAGACAGATCCAGCAGGCAGAAAATCAGTAAGGACATAGTTGAACTCAACAACACTATCAATCAACTGAATATAACTGATATCTATAGTCTATTTCATCTAACAATAGCAGAATTCATATTTTTCTCAAACTCATATGAAATATTCATCAAGGTATACCATATTCTGAGCCATAAAAGACATCTTAATAAATTTAAAATTATATAAATCATACAATGTCTGCTCTCAGACCACAATGGAATTAAGCTTAAAATCAGTAACAGAAAGACATCTGGAAAATCCCCAAATATGTGGATATTAAACAACACACTTCTAAACAACGCATGGTCAGAGAAGAAATCTCAAGAGAAATTAAAAAATATTTTGAACTAGATGAAAATGGAAACAACTCATCAAAATTTGTGGTATGCAGCAAAAGCAGTGATTAGAGTGAAATTTATAGCACTGAATGCATTTATTAGAAAAGAAAAAAGATTTAAAATCAATAGTTTCACCTTAGGAAACTAGAAAAAGAAGAGCAAATTAAATCCAAAGTAAGCAGAAGAAAAGATATAATTAGAGCAGAAATCAACAAAATTGAAAACAAAAGTTCAATAGAGAAAATCAACAAAACCAAAAGCTGGTCCTTTGAAATGATCAATAACATTGATATCCCTAAGCCAGGCTAACTATGAGAAAAAGAGAAAGGACATAAATTACTAATATCAGAAATGAAAGAGGGTACATTACTATAGATCCTATGGACATTAAAGGGATAAAAAAAGAATATGATGAACAACTGTATGCCCACAAATGTGATAATCTAGATGAAATACACCAATTCCTTGAAAGACACAATCTGCCAAAACTCACACAAGAAGAACTAGACAATCTAAACAGGCCTATATCTATTAAAGAAATTGAATCAATAATTAATAACCTTCCAAAACAGAAAGCATCAGACATTGTTAGGTTCACTGGTGAATTCTACCAATAATTTAAGGAAGAAATTATACCAATTCTCCACAATCTCTTTCAGAAGATCGAAGCAAAGGGAATATTTCCCAACTCATTACATGAGGCCACAATTACCCTAATACCAAAACCAGACAAAGACATTACCAGAAAAGAAAACTACAGACCAATATCTCTTATGAACATAGATGCAAAACTCCTCAACAAAACATTAGCAAATTGAGTTCAAAAAGTATAAAAATAATTATATACCACGACCAAATGGGATTTATTTCAGCTATGCAAGGCTGGTTCAACATTCAAAAATAAATTAATGTAATCTGTCACATCAAGAGGCTAAAAAAAATATCAGATAATCATATCAATGGATGCAGAAAAAACATTTGACAAAATCTAACACCCATTCATGTTAAAAACTCTCAGTAAACTGGGAATAGAGGGGAACTACCTCAACTTGATAAAGAACATCTACAAAAAACCTAAAGTTAACATGATACTTAATGGTGTGAAACCCGAAGATCTCCCACTAAGATCAGGTACAAGGCAAGGATGTCCATTCTCCCCAGGCCTTTTCAACATTGTGCTGGAAGTCCTTGCTAATGCAATAAAGCAAGAAGGAAATAAAAGGTATACAGATTGGGAGGGAGGATAGAAAACCGTCTAACCCTAACCCAACTGGAATATTGAAGGAAAACAAAGTTGTAGGACTGACACTACTTGACTTTAAGACTTACTATAAAGCTACAGTAATCAAGACAGGGTGGTATTGGTTAAGGAAGAGACAAAGAGATCAATGAAACAGAATAGAGATCCCAGAAATAGACCCTCAGAAATACAGTCAACTGATCCTTGACAAAGGAGCAAAGGTAATACAAAGAAGCAAGGATAGTCTCTTCAATAAATGATGCTGGAACAGCTGGCTATCAACACACAAAAAAATGAATGTAGACTCAGACATCATATCTTTCGCAAAAATTAACTCAAAATGGATAATAGACTTGAATGTAAAAGGCAAAACTATAAAACCCCTGGAAGAAAACAAAAGAGAAAACCTAGATGACCTGGGTTATGGTGATATATTTTTAGATACAATGCCAAAGACAGAGTCTATGAAAGAAATAATTGATAAGCTGGACTTCATTAAAATTAAAAACTTCTGCTCTGTGCAAGACAGTATCAAGAAAATTAGAAGACAGGCCACAGACTGAGAAAAAACATTTACAAAAAACATATCTGGTAAAGGACTGTTATCCATAATATATATAGAACACTTAACATTAAACAATTAGAAAACAATCCATCCAATTAAAAAGTTGGCCAAAGATTTTAACAGACACTTCACTAAAAAATATACAAGGGCCTGCCGGGTGGCGCAGTGATTAAGTTCACGTGCTCAGCTTTGGCAGCTCAGGGTTCCTGAGTTCAGATCCTGGGCACGGACCTACACACCACTCATCAAGCCATGCTGTGGCAGCATCCCACATACAAAATAGAGGAAAGTTGGCAACAAATGTTAGCTCAGGACCAATCTTCCTTCCCCCCCCCCAAAAAAAAAACATATCTAGATGGAAAATAAGCATATGAAAAGATATTTCACATCATATGTCATCAGGGAAATACAAATTAAAACAACAATGGGGTACCACTACACACCTATTAGAATGGCCAAAATCCTTAACACTGACAACAGAAAACGCTGGCAAGAATGTGGAGCAACAGGAACTCTGATACATTGCTAGTGGGAACGCAAAATGGTACAGCCATTTTGGAGGACAGTTTGGCAGTTTCTTACAAAACTAAACGTATTCTTACCATACAATAAAGCAATTGTGCTCCTTGGTATTTACCCAAACGAATTAAAAACTTATGTCCACACAAAAACGTGCACATGGATGTTTATAGCAGCTTTATTCATAGTTGCCAAATATTGGAAGTAACCAAGATGTTCTCCAGTAAGCGAATAGATAAAGGAGCTGTGGTATAGCCAGACGGTGGGATGTTATTCAGCACTAACAAGAAATGACCTATCAAGCCATGAAAAGACATGGAATAAATGCATATCACTAAGTGAAAGAAGCCAATCTGAAAAGGCCACATACTATATGATTCCAACTATATGACATTCTGGAAAATGCAAAACTGTGGAGACAATAAAAAGAATAGAGGTTGCCAGGCGTGAGAGTAAGGGAGAGATGAATAGGAAGAACATAGAAGATTTTTAAATACTCTGTACAACATTATAATGATGGTTATATGTCATTAAACTTATTCAAACCATAGAATGCACAACGCCAAGAGTGAACCCTAGTGTAAACTATAGATTTTGGATGATTATGATGTGTCATTGTAGGTTGATTCTTGGTAAAAAATGTACCATTCTGGTGAAAGATGTTGATAATGGAGGAGGCTATGCATGTGCAGAGGTAGGCATATATGAAAAATCTCTCTACCTTCCTCTCAATTTTGTTGTAAATCTAAAACTGCTCTAAAAAATAAAAATGTAAAAAAAAAAGAAAGATTAAAAGCCTGTACTCTTTTGTGGTAGCAAAATTCTAAGATGGTCCTTAAGATCCCTGGCCTGTGGTGTGCATGCCTTGTATGTTTCCCTCCCCTTGCATGTGGACAGAACCTGTGAATATGATGGGATATATCTCCTATGATCATGTCACTTTACACAGCAAAGGGGATTTTGCAGATGTAATTAAGGATCTAATCAGTTGACTTTAAATTAATGAAAACCGAGTGGGGTGGGCCTGATCTAATCACATGAGGCCTTTAAGTCTGTGTCTAGAGGTCAGAATGCAGTGGTCAGAGATTTAAAGCAGCTGAGACATCTTCTGCCGACTTTGAAGGAGCAAACTGCCATGTTGTGGAGAGGGCCGCGTGGCAGAGAACAGCAGGCATCCTCTGGGAGCTGACAGCTACCTCACTCCACAGCCAGCAAAATCCTGGGACCTCAATCCTATAGTCACAAGGAACTGAATTCTACCAACACCCTAAATGAGCTTGCAAGGGAACTCTAAGCCTAAAATGAGATCCCAGTCCCAGCTAAGACCTTGATTTCAGTTATATGAGACACTGAGCAGAAAATCCAGCTAACCCAAGCCTGGACTTCTGAACTACAGAATTTGTGAGATAATATATATTGTTTTAAGTCACGAAGTTTGTGTTAATTTGTTATACAGTAATAGAAAACTAATACATTTTTTCCTCCACACTGGAAGAATGGCCAATCTAAGGACCAGGCCTCCAGATTGTGTAGCTAAGGGTTTGCACTATTATACAGAACTAGTAGCTATTTGTGAAGAGTCATTATGCCTCCTGTAGGGGAAAAGTATGAGAATGAATGCTTTTATGTGTGATGGCATAAAGAAGATGTAGATAGGACCCCAGACAAGAAAGGATAGGGGCCTGTGTGGCTCAAATTTTTACACATTGGAGGCCCACTGTAAATTGAGCTCACATGTATCTTCTGCCAAGAAATTACATGGGTGAGTGAACCAGGAGACTAAACACTGCAAAAGGTACCATGACAATGCCCAAGAAGTGTGAAGAATTAACCTCACCAGGACCACTGGTGATGGGACATTGACCCGTCAATATTGACCAAGACCTCGTCCAATAATCAGTCTTCATGTGAACGGGACCAATGTTCTGTCTGTGGTATATAGTGTCAGTCTACCCTTCTGAATGCCAGGTATTGTTCTAGTCACTGGGGATACAGTCCTGACCAACCCAAAATACAAACAAATAAATCAATTAATAAAATAACATAATTTACTTCCATTTACATACAGCTTCAAATTTCTTATGTTTCTAACTATTATTAAGAAAGAGATTCTTCTTGAATAAAAATCTGTCTCCATGAACCCTTTATCCATCACTAGTGAACATGGCCTTCCAGGCCCTCATCAACTGGATTTCTCTCTGATGAGGCTGTAAGTCATTCATATGCTCCTAATACCGTGCCAATCACTGTTGACTGTGGTATTGTTGCAGCCTGGCTCATTCAGAGAAACGCCATAATGCCAGAAAAAGGCCTCAAGCAGAGAGGAAAGACTTGGTGCTTCAGTTGGAAGGCCATAAGTTATGAAACAGACAGTTGCTGAGTGCTTTCCTTTTCCATCCAGTGACTTTCATTAGTTGGGACTCCAAGTGAAAGCTGGACTCAGTCTAGAAGTTGACAGTCTGTGTCTAGGAAAGAGTAGTATCTTAGTTTGGGTCACCCCCAAAACAGAGCCTGAGACAAGGATTTTTATGTCAGTAGATTATTTTGAAGGTGATTCTACAAAGCTCAGTGAGGAAATGGGGAAGGTGACACAGAGTAATGGGGAAAAGCCAATAAAGGTGCTGTGGGAAACTGGGACTCAGTCCTGCTGAGGATCCTCTGAGAAACTACATGGAACATGCATGAGAATCATCTCATGAGAAGACACAGAGATGGGATCCTGTAACCGCCATATTTATCCATTCCTCATTTGTCGAGGGTTGACCTCAAGGGTATTAACCTGTGTGTAGCTAAGCATGTTCCCATAATGTCAGAGACAGCCCTCGAGGAGAGAAGAGCAGCTCCAGCTGGAAGGCTATTGTGTGGTAGGCACTATCTCCTTCAGCTTCCAGTGACCTCAGGTGGGGAGAGATCTGAGACAGAGCATCAACAGTGTCTGTTACAGGTGGTAAAACAGGTGTATAAAGCCCGGGATTTTGTCCAGGCCCAGGCCCTGACATGCTGTGTGACTGGCTACATTCCTGAGTTACTGTGAGCATCAATTTCTTAAACTCTGTGATTCTGTGGTCTTTACTTCTGTATAAAATTTAAAAGTAGTGTTTAATAATAAAATGTGTATGGTGGACAGTCCTACCAGAGAATCATTTAAACAAGCCAAAAGCCATATGTACCTTAAAAATTTAAAAAGTTTATACAAAAATAGAATGGAGATGGCAGGAAAGAGTCAAATTGAGAACTCCCAGGCTGCTATAGAAAGAGTACAGTGACCCTTTAAATTTCTGTTTTATTTAAATATTTATTTTTACCTAGGGAATATTCTTTTTTGAAATAACACTCAACTTGAAAGGTGTTTTCTTCTGGACACAATTGAAGGAAATGTATAAAATCCCTGTAGGGGAGATAACATTCCTGGGTCTTATGAAATAATTGTGACTGGCATCTTTGGAGATCACAGAGTGAAGGAAAGTGAGACTTTGCAGGTCCCTGCATTTTCATGGATCTAATAGTTAATTAAAAACATACTTAGCTACAGCTTTAGAAACACGGTTAGTGAAAACTCTATAACACAAATGACTAAATGTTGAAAAGCAGAATATTGTTTGAGGTATCTGTATCAGCCTTGATATAGCCTATGCCTAAACTTCTCACAAGACCCCAAATTTCTCATATTAACATGATTCCTTAAGGGTCTTTTAAGAGGCAGAGGTGCCTAGGAAGAAGCTTGCAGCTTCTCGATGAGTGGTCTCCTCTCCAGAAGGGACTGCCACAGCTTTAGGAGGCCTGTTCCACCTGCTCACTCCTCCTGCTCCTTGGCCCAGTGGCTACTGTACCATCACACCCTGTCCAGCCAGCACAAAGACCACTCCAAGAGAAGCAGCATGTCTGTGATCTGCAGGAGGCTCAGAGAGAAGTAAACGGTGAGTGGCTGGGAGTCATTAGCCGTGGGTCTTTCCAAGGGGTTGTAGTTCTTGACCAGATCCTTCTAGAGCTTCCTTTGGAACTAGTCTTTCAGAGACATGTACAGAAACAACTCAGCCAGTGCCAGCCAGATGCCCCCCGTGAGGGGCATGTTGGGTCCCAATAAGTTTGGAGATGCCGCCTTGGGAAAATGAAACAATGGGCGATACAGAGAAAAAGCAGCAATTTAGGCAGGAGGATGATGACCAAACAAAAATAGAGTCACGATAGAGCAATTTCCTACCCGCACCTTGTTGGATAATGGAAGGCCAGGGGTTAACACCAGAAGATACTCTGTATTTAAAATAAAATATTGTTTTTTAGATTACACACAGTTTAGTCTACGCTTTCAATTCTGACACTATGAATCACATTTATCTTTTCCAAGTGCCAGATTGAAAGACCTTATTCAGGTATGGCTAAGATGAACCTGGAAAATTTTGAGTTCAAACTGACATAGCACTCAAGATTCCAGTGCCCAGAATATATAGGCCAGGTCAACATCACCCCTCTAGAGCCCTGCTAGAATGTAGACATCCTGTTGGGGTGGGCCACGTCAGAGCCACTTATTGTGCCACTACAAATCAATCTTACCTAGGTACATAGTCAAGTTAATTCAGCCTTCGTGTGTATCCAGGGCCTCCCTCCCTGACTGGCCTCTCATTCTCATTTTCCTCAATCTATCCTCCCCCATCTTCATGACTTCTAAATGTCGGAATGTCAAGGATGTAGCCTTGAGATCTCTTCTCTTCTCTTTCTACACCACTATGTGGGAGATCTTAGTCGCCTTGTCAATGGGATGCTCCATGATCAACCAATTTAAAATGTATCCTCCCAACAGTCCCTATCCCCTTACTCTGTTTCATATTCCTTCATAGCTCTTATTGCCATTTGACATATTATCAACAAATTTGTTTATTGCTTATTCATCCCGGCCCATTAAAATGTAAGTTCTAGGAGAGCAGAGACCATTTTTGTTCACTGCACTATCTTCCACTTCTGGAATACTTAGTAGATGTTCAGTAAACATTTGACTAATAAATGAATGAATGAATATATGCTTGAAAATTATAAAAGCATACCTTGGAAAACATACTCTAATTTGAAATCTTTGCAGTCTCAACCATCATTCTCCTGTTAGTATAACTGTTAAGTGGTAGTACTATGAGCATATCTTCTATCTCAGCTGGACACTGAAGAACAATTGCTGTTAAAAATTTCTTTTGGTTTGATATATTGATTCCTATTCCATTAAGTAGAAAAATTCTTCCTTAAATTCACAATAGCTCCTTTAAGAATTCCCATATCCATATCTGATAGCCATTCCCAAATCATGGATTTCAGATGAGCGGACCTGGAGACCAAGGATCTTATCAAGGGTGGAAGCTCACCAGAGACAAATGGAGGCCCTTTTCCTGGAATTACTGATATTCCTCTGGCAGAGGCTCATTTGGCTGACTCCAAGGGCACAGT
Source organism: Diceros bicornis minor (assembly GCF_020826845.1). Lineage (NCBI taxonomy): Eukaryota > Metazoa > Chordata > Mammalia > Perissodactyla > Rhinocerotidae > Diceros > Diceros bicornis. The sequence continues at coordinate 33,531,973 of NC_080768.1, forward strand.
GCAAAGCTGAGCTTAAATTGCCCTTGCAAGAGCTGGCATTTCTCATTACCACCTTATACTCTTTAGTCATTACCACTTTAGTTTTATGCATTTTAATTAACACTTTCTTTCCTTTTTGTTTTATTTATTTATTCATTCATTTACCCACTTATTTATTACTTTCTCATTTACTTTTTTACTGAAGCTCAAAGATGGTTCACTCAGAGGGAAAAAATTGAAAACTAACAAATAGATCATTTGAACCCAAACTGACCCTCTGACATACAAAATTGGTTTGGTTTGGTGCACCCAAGGCATCATAATTGCTATCAGGAGTTCTAGATTTTATCAATATGTCTAGTTGAGTCAAGAGAGACTTTGTCATATACCTTTTTTGTTTTTTATTTTTCCAAACCTTGGAATCTAAAAATAAAATGAATAAACTTTGTGCAATGTTCTCCTTTCCTGATGTGGCAAAATATGGTTCTTCACTACATATCAGAATATTGATATCCATTCATTCATTCAACAAGTATTATTGAGCATTTGCAATGTGTTCAACAGTGTGATTAGAAGCTGGAGATACAAAGAGAAATATGACCCTGCTCAGGAAGAGCTCACAGAATAATGAGGACTATTGTACCACAGAATTTATCATATTATATTAAAACTAGTTGATGCTACAATGTCATGGTTCCAGCATCAGGAGTGATGTTGGGATCTGCTTTGGAGAGGAAGTGATATTTGAGCAAGATTTTATCAAGTAGGGTTTTATCAGTAAGTAAATTTTGCCCTCTCTCTGTCTGGGGTGTAGCAGAATCACTGTGGGTGGTAAAGAGGAGAAAAGAGAGGTCCCGGGGAGGACATTCCAGGCCAAAGAAGAGTATGTGCAAAGACAGAATAGTTGGAATGAGGACTGAAATTGCATCGTGATGCTAGAGCACAAGACAGAAGAGAAACACTCGCTGGGATTGACAGCAGTGTCTGTTTTTCTCCATATCAGCAAGACGATTTGAATTCAAGACTGTGACATGATTTTCCTGAGAGTCAGAAGTAACTTTTGACCTCAATCTTCACCCAGCTCCTCTGAGATCTCTGAAAGAACTCCGGAACAATATGCAAATGTAGTAATTCCAATTAAGTATAAACAGCACTGTCATTGCTATCAAGGAATGGGACTCACATCAGAATCTAACCATTAAACAGGTATCACTCTCTTGCATATGGCTGAAGATGAGTCATTTCTTACCATCCATCCTCACCATTAAACACATAAGTGGAAAAAGAGAGGCATAGAATTTTCTCTCTCTGTGTTGTCAATGTTTCAATACATATGTAGAACAAAACGGGTGAGTCAATTTAAATCTAGTTTTCCTTTCTACCGGTCCAAGAAAAGTGATTGTTTCTAGAAACTGATATCAGCTCTAACATACACAAAATGAGAGCCTGCTTGTCCTATTATGTATGAATCCAAGTATAATCCTCTGGGTTAGTCTGGAAAGCTAAGTCAAACAATACGAGGGACCTTTAGATTGGGAATGGAGTGAGAAATGAGTACAACACAAACATATTAAAGAGAGGCAGTTAAATGCAAACAAACAGTATTGCAGTTTCCTCCTAAGGAAATATAATTAGATTGCCAAGTAGATTGCTTTTGGATTATTTGGATTAAGTGTTGCATTTTTGAAAGCTTAGTGACTTCCTGGCATTTCATTTCCTTGGAAACCACAAATTTCTACTGTTATAGGCTATGCAGATTCTCTCTCATGCTTTGGGCATCTTTCTATTGGGCTTTTGTTTCTAAGACTGGGAATCACAGCATTCAAAAATAGGACATTGACAAGAAGAGCAAGGATTAAAGTCAAAGAGTTCTGGCTGATTTGGAAAGCCTGGGCAAGCAGAATCATTATTGCAACCTCAAAATACACACTGAGGCCCACAGATCAAGCAGCACGAAGAGTCATTCTTGCTCATAAAGTGACTTTGAGTGTTTAATAAGCTAGACAGCCGCACTAAACTGTGTCTGCGATAGTTAACCCAAGACCTTTCTTTTGCTCTCCTTTTTACCACTTTCCAGCCCATGAGACCTTGAGAAATAACCTTTATTTACCACATTGTTAGCTTCATACTGAGTTGAAAGTCACCTCCCAGGGGGAAACACTGCCGAGATTTCACCTGTGTCTTATTAATGAAGTTTTCGATTTACGGAAAGAAACTCAGGCGTCAAAATAAGGAACCATAGAGCATACACAATAAGGGATGAAAAGGAGAAGGCCAGGGAGATGCCAGTGGCAGAGATTCATTAAAAAAGTAACAAAGTGGGTGGTCATTGACTTCCCTGGCTGAACTAGCCAGACCCACCAAAGAGCTGGAGCCTCAATTGCAGCAGGAACTTGATGGAGTCAAGGTTCACCCATCAAATACATGGGCATACAGCTAGAACCTGGGTGCAGACATCCTGACTCAACTGCTGTGATTTAAGCTGGACGTGTTCTTTTAAAATTCTGAGTCTTCCTGGACTGACTTTTGTAACTGGCACACCATGGGAGAGGAACCAGTCTCTCTTCTTAACAAGGCTGGTCCTTAGCAAAATCACGACATGCGGAAGTTGAGCTGGCATTCCGTTTTCACTCTTCACATCAGTTGGCCACCAGGCACAGGTGACCATATCTTTTTTTAAGGGTGCATTTAAGTCTGTTCAACCCAGGCCGAACTGACTGAGATTTGAACTGACTGGATCATAATCCTGAACCCCCAACACCAACTTCCACTTCTCCATTCAGTTCCTTCAGGCCAGTGTTCACCAAGTGAACTTCATTAATTGGTTTAATGGAATCATATTAATTGCTCTTAACATGAATGTGTGAAACGTGGTGGTATATTGGCAGTTTTATTACATGCTTTCTGGAAGCTTCCCTTAATCCCAACATGGAGTTTTCACAACTGTGGCAAAACCATCAGTTTAATGGGGGAGATGTTTGGAGTAAGAGGGCTTTGATTGGATTGTTGCTTAACTCTGATCACCAGAATGGGGAGTCCAGAGCTTTCTGAAAATGGTTCAGAATTGTACCAGTCAAGAGGACAGCCTAACTTAGGACTTTATACCAGGAGTCAGCAAACTCTTGCTGTAAACAGACAGGTAGTAAATATTTCAGGCTTTGCAGGCCATACGGTCTCTGTTGTAACTACCTAACTCTGCCATTGTAGTGGCAAAGCGTGATAGACAATACATAATAAATAGAAGTGGCTGTGTTCCAAGAAAATATTTTTTACAAAAATAGTCAGTGTCCAGATTTGACCCACCATCCATAGTTTGCTGATCTCTGCTTTATACTAATCAAAGGAAGACATCAATTACCCATCTGCCCCAGGTGAGAGAGATTCGACACCCATATACTGGGGAGAAAATAACAAAATCATTTTTTTTGAAAGAAGAGACTATTTTGTGGGTGTGGACTTATATATATATGGAACTTATATATATGGAACTGATAAAACTTTATTTACAAGACTCTTTAAATTATAATCATTTCATCTGTGGTGGATTTGTACTGTTGATTTAGCTAAGTCAGAAGTAAGCTTCCCAGAATCCCCATCTTTGCATATTTCCAGGTTAGCTTGGGTCACAGTGACATTTTGCATGAGCTTTGGAAGAAGGCAGGCTGGAAGTAACATCCACTTTTTTACACTCTCAAGGTTGGTGCCGAGCACCAGGTGCTGTTGCCACCCACACATGTTGATGCTGATCTGCTGATCACCTTGTTGGTGTGAGGCAGCAGCTGGATCCTCAGCTCCCCTAACTCCTGCCAGACCTTCTTTAGTTCTTCCAAATCCTGACCAAGTTTATGTGCAGCTCTGTGGAGAAGGATACCAGCTTCTTCTGCAGCAGTTCACTCGCATCAATGACGTTAGGGGCCTGGAGGTGGTGAGAGGCAGATGCAGGTTCCAATCTGTCCTGAAGGGTTGCAGCTCACCTCACGAATTTCTGTTCAGCCTGCATTCCCCACTTTCCATCATCTATCCCTCCCAACTGCCAGCCCTGCTGACTTCAGGTGCAGCCGCAGACGTAAAAGTAACTGCCTTAACGTGGACTCTTTAACCAGCTCCCACAATTGCACAAGGTCAAACCCTTATAATCAATCCCTTATTCTATATCAGTGATAGTGATTCTGCTTTTCAGATCAAACTCTAACTGATAATATCATTCCAACCTAAGAAATTTCCCATTCAGAGAAAGGAAATCCAAGGACTAACAATTGAAAGTACTATGTTTTTAAATATCATTATAATGATGATACCCATTTCTCCTTTATGAAAGTCACACTATTCCATTCAACCCTGAGATTCTGTAAATGCTGGATTCTATAATGACGTTGACCTATTTGTTCACATGGCATGGACTCTGATTTATTTGCCTCTCCTTTAGGACCAACAATACACATTAGTGAGGGAGCTGGTGGAAGGCCAGTATAGCAGCCTCTTGCCCCAAGAATAAGCAAAACCATCTGGCCCTTAGAGGAATTGAACCCACATCATTGACCTCAATTAGCATCAGACTTTAACCAACTACAGCAATAAAAGCTGTAATTAATCCAATTGTCCTTTCTCTGGTTATTCCCAATTGCAATATTCTATCCATATTTACCTTCTGAAACTCAAAAGTTTAGGCTCCTGGGCAAGCTACATTGGAAAGCATGATGTCACAGCATCATCACTATTACAACTTGAAGGACTGCAGGAGATCATATTTTTAACTGCCTCATCATAGCCCTATCCCCAAACCCGTGCCACATTAGATAAGAAAAGGACTTCCAGAGAAGTGAAATCACGTATCTATTTAGTTAATGAGAATTCATGTCCATTACATCTCATCTTGGCCTTCCTTCCCCTGAGCTATACTCCTGCTTGGCTCCTTGGAAAAGGAAAGCATTCTTTCAGTTACATTTTGCTCATGTTTGATGATTTGATTTTATTGGTTCAATTATAATTTTCAGTATAAAATATATTCAAGTCTCATTCATCTGAGTCATTGGACCAGTTGCATTGTGTTTTATACTTTCTGCTGTTCTTAATTTCAGCTTTGATGACATTTAGAAGACAGAGGGAATTATCTTATTGTAAGTAATAATCCTTTCAACTACTTAATTGCTTCTGCAGGTTATAGCAGTTTGTCTCCGAGACTCAGGGCATCGACTCTAGATGACTTTCAACAAGTATCCCACACATATGCTTCTTGATGGATCAGCTCATTTGTGTTTGTTTCTACTATCCCATAGAACAGCTTAGATAAGAACTAAATCTTAATAGATAAAGGTCACAGGAGAAAAATTGTTGTTTCTAAAGTTTCTTTTTCCATTTTAGCTCATGTAATGCTATATATCTCTATTAAAACCAGCAGTGCTTTTAGTTGAAAACCTTTGTGAGATCCATTTATAGATGTAGACAAATGAGTGCCAGTCTGGAGAGTGTGTGGAATGATGTGGTTGATGTTTTAACTGCTGGGATTTTAGAAATGGTTTTTCACTGTGTAGTAGGCTGAAAATGGCACCCAAAGATATCAGGTCCTAATTCCCAGAACCTGTAAATGTTATCTTATTTGAAAAAAGAGTCTTTGCAGATGTAATCAAGTGAGGATCTTGAAATTGGGAGATTGCCCTGAATTAACTGTGTGGACCCTAATTGTGATCACAAGTGTCCTTATAAGAGAGAGGCCAAGGAAGATTAGACACACAAAAGAGAAGGCTCTGTGAGGATAGAGGCGGAGACTGAAGTGAGGTAACAACAAGCCAAGGAGGAATAGAATAGATTCTCCTCTAGAGCGTTTGGAGGGAACATAGCCCTGTCAACATCCTGATCTTGTCCCACTGATACTAATTTCAGACTTCTGGCCTCCAGAACTACGAGACAATAAATCTCTGTTTATTGTCTATCCGTGAAGTTTGTGGTAATTCGTTATGACAGCCTCAGGAAACTAATACACTAAGTTTGGCATAAGTTAGTAACTTTCTATAGGATTGATTGGCAGATCCTCCCAATCCAGGACAGCAAATACCAACTGAAAATATTCTCTTTGGTCCCTGTGGACACTGATTGATTGCTTTTCTTAGGAAAGCTGAGGCAGCACACAGCCATACTTCTTATCATCACATGCCTTGAATCCCAACAAGACATCTGATGTTAATTCCTTGGTCAGATACTGAAGGTAGTGGCTTCCAAATCTCCCTGGCTCCAGGGCCTGTGACCAATAAAATGCTTCAATACCAACCATTATTTTTAGGGTATGGTAGTGATAATGGACTTCTGGTGTAAAGATGGCAGAATAAAGAAGTTTTTCCTCCCTCCTCTCAGAACTAACCCCCACACCAAAAGGATAAGAAGAACAGAAACTCCATATTTGCTGTAAATTAGTTGATTTCCATATACTAAGAAGGAGAGGAAGTATCACATGGGAAGAGTGGGAAGAGGTTCAGACACTTGTGGCCACAGAGCTCCAGAAAGGCTCACAGAGCTCAGTTTTGCAAAGTTGGTGGTATACGTTAAGGAACAAACCCAACAATCCCATTTTGGGAAAAAAATAGGCTCAGAAGAAGGAGCTTCTGTCTTTCATTTTCATTTCATTTCCCTACTGGGAAAAGAGAGGAGGGTGGACTATGCAAACAAGCCGTGTTTACAGCAAGCAGTTTGCAGGTAAGCCAGAGTGGAAAAAATAAAATAGGAATTTGGATCAGCAGGTGCTGATCTCTGTTGGATGGGAGAAACAAAGTCCAACATTTCACAGACAAAACCCTGTCACCGAGGACTTCTCTTGAAATCAAGGAAAATTGCTGCTGTTCCAAAATAGGGGCTGAACCCCTCCACCCTGAGATAGTTGACCAAGGAAGAACACAACTTATTCAACCATAAAATAACTAAGAAAACAACTCCAACACACAATTAAGCAAAACAAATCTGTACTCTAAAGTGAAACATTGTTTAAAAAGAAAAAAACTAAATAAAATATCATAAAATAAAATATGATGACAAACTAGAAACTAATAAGTTTTTTAAAGGGCCAAAAGTAAGATAAAAATAAATGTCAGATAACAAATACTTAAAAATATTACCATAGAGTAGATAAAAATCATTAAAACTAATAGCCATGAAATCAGAAAAATGATGAAACAATCAGCTTTTAAAAACAGCTGTTGAAAGCAAAAATGCCAGGGTTCAGAGAAACTATAGGTAAAGGACAGAGAAGAAAAGTGAGCAGGTAAAGCTAAGGAAAGAAGTGAGAAAAAAAATAAAACTTGTGGAAATGAAGTTCTCTTTGGAAGCTGGATAAGAGACATTTATGAAAATCTAACAAAGTAATGAGGGACAGAATCGAGCAACATGAGCAAACTGAAATGAGAAGAGTCGAAAAGGACCAGAGAAAAAGATAAATTTGCAACGTGAAGGTTATATAGCATATGCAAAATTAGTGTCCTGAAAACATAAAAATGTATAATGGATCAGAAAAAAGGATTCAAAGTTAATTATGGAAAACATTCCAGATACTACAGCCACAGTTTGTTGAGCACTTTCTGTATGTCAGGCAGTCCTATACACAGTGACTGTAACAGTGTAGGAGACAAACGAGATCCCCTCCACCACTGAGCTTACATGTCCTGGGCTAAAAAACATGGATTAAAATCCCCTGTGACTAATGTGTTTCTATTTACTTATTTTACAAAAATATTTACAATAATTTACTATAATATTTGTTCTACATGTGCCCTTGTTCTATGTTCTTTGGCTGGTGGTTATTCACCACTGTCACATCTTTAGTGTTGATTACTCCTCTTATTATTATAATGCCTCTGTTTTATTTAATTCTTTTATTCCTATTCAACCTTTTCTAATAGTAAGAACTTATAACTTGTCTTAATTTTATTGCATTTCCCTGTTATGCCATTGCTGGCTAGTCCTTTTATATTTTTCTGATATTCTAAGTTACTTTCTTTTATATATGTCTGCTGTATACAGTATATGGTTAGACATTGGTTTATGATCAAATCTGAGAATTTTAAACTTTTGATTGGGTGACGTTATCCCATTTGTGTATGTTGCTAGAATACATATTTGGTCTTAGTTGGGTCATATTTTGTTTTATGTGTCTTTATTAATTTTTTCTTTTTAAACAATATTTCACTGTATGGTACAGATTTGCTTTGCTTAATTATGTGTGTGTGTGTGTGTTCCTTAGGGTAATTTGGAAAGTTACTTTTCTGTTATTTTAGTTCCTTTAATGTAAACATTTAGAACATAGACAACCACAGACAAATATTTCTCATGAACTGAACACAGAAATACTCAACAAAAGATTAGCAAACCAAATCCAGCAATCTATAAAAAGAATTCAACACCATGACTAAGTGGGATTTACTCCAGGTGTGCAAGGCTGGTTCAATATTAGAAAATCAATCAATATATCCACTAAAGAAGAAGTCCACTAAAGAAGAAAAATCATGTGATCATATCAATTGACACAGTAAAAGCATTTGAAAAAACCCAACACTCATTCGTGATAAAAACTGTCAGCAAGTTAGGAATAGAGGAGATCTACCTCAAATTGGTAAAGAGCATCTACAAAAACTCTACAGCCAACATCACACTAAATGTGGAACACCGAAGGCTTCCCCCTGAGATCAGGAACAAGGCAAGGATGTCTGCTCTTGCCACTCTTATTCAACATAGTACTGGAAGCTTTATGTGCTACTATAAGGCAAGACAAATCAATAAAAGGCATGGAGATTGGGAAGAAAGAAATAAAACTGTCCATACTGTCAGATGACATTATTGTCTATGTAGAAAACCCCAAAGCATCTACAAAAATACCCCTAGAAGTAATAGAGCCTAGCAATGTCACAGGATCCAAGGTCAACATGCAATAATCATATGTATATACTAACAATTCACACGTGGAAACCAAAATTAAAGTCATAGTACTATCCATAGTCATGCCTAAGAAAATGACATCACTTGGGTATATATTGAGAAAATAGGTACAGGATCTGTATGCTGGAAGTTGTAAAACACTGATGAAAGAAACCAAAAAAAGAATTTTAAAAATGTAGAGAGACATATTATTTTCATGGTTTGGAAGATTCACTAGGAAAGTCACCCAAATCGACCTATAGGTTTAATGTAATTACCATCAAAATCCCAGCAATGTTTTTTGTAAACATAGGCAAGCTTATTCTAAAATTTCTATGGAAAAAAAGGCAATTTACTGACTTGGAGAAAATATTTGCAAACAACATATCTGACAAAGGACCAGTATCTAGAACAACCAATTCAATCAGAAAACAGGCAGAAGACATGAAGAGACATTTCGTCTAAGAGGATACACAGATGATAAATAAGCACACGAAAACATACTCAACATCATTAACCATATAAACAAATGTAAGCTAAAATAATATCAAATGGAAATTAATGAAAATTAAAACACAATATGTCACTACACAGTTATAAGAATGGCTAAAATAAAAATTAGTGACAATACTTAATTCTGACTAGAATGCAGAGAAACTGGATCACTTATACATTGCTCGTGGGAATGTAAAATGAAATCATCACTCTGGAAAACAGTTTAGCAGTTTCTTAAAATACTAAACATTCAACTACTTTATGACTCAACAATTGCACTCCGGGGTATTGCCCCCCGAGAAATGAAAACTTATGTTCACACAAAAACCTGGCCAGGTGGAACCAACAAGGTGGAAGCCACAACAAGTGGCCTGGGCTGGGAAGCCTCTTTGCCCTGGTAGGGAATAATTGACTGGACATGTTGTCTTTAAGCAAACAACTAGAAACAATTTAAATGTCCGGATGTACAGGGACAGGTTAAAATGGACAACTACTGTACAATGGTTAAAATGATTGAAATAGTTTCATACATCCTAATAAGTTATACTCCAAAGTATATTAAGTGAAAAAAAGGTTAAAAACCGTTTATATATTATGCTATATATGTGTTAAATCAAACAACATACGTAAGTCATGTATTTGGGTGTGTATCACACAGATATACTACTGTAATGTATACCTACATATACGTGCATATCTACGTATGTATAAACACATATTTTAACAAAATAGTTCAGGAAGAAGGGATATAGCATTTTAAATGAATTCCTCTGTTTTTACAATAGTTTAAGTTGGATTTTCTTTTACTTATAACTGAACACATGCTAATGATATACTCCATAGACGGAATACTTTAGGGTAACTGGGGAGCCACATTACTCTCTATTCTCTGTATCCAGAGTTACTATACATATTTGTTCCCGGTAGAGCGGCATAATCTAACGAACAGAAGCACATGCATTTACCTTAATTCACCCCATTAAATGGACTCTGGTGCTTGGTTTTGAGCAATAACATCTAATCCATTTTCTCTCCTAAATATAAGAACCAAGACATTGTTTCACATACTTTATTTTAATGTCTCTTCCTGAAGCTTAGGAAACTATAAAAAAGGGCTATCTCTAAATTATACTAAATTTTTTATAAACTATAGAATTTTGCATCTTTACATCAATGTGTGGCCAGCATACAATCAGAGCTTTTAAGTGGGGAGAATCTGTATCTAATCTACCATCCCCTATTTTACACTAGAGAAGTAAAATGACTTGCCCAGATCATAAATCGGTGAAAGGAAGATCTAGACCCTTAAATGCAAGTTTAATATACTTTCCATTATACCATATGGCCAAATAGCTAATAAAAATGTGCTAAAGTGCCTTCAAAAGATTAATGTGGATTCCAAGTCCACGAAATGTTGACACTCTACCAATATAGTTCATCTTCCCTTGCAAGGGGTCCAGACAGCAATATATGTGAAGAATCTCCACTCTGACCTGTAAAAACAAAAGCTGGGGGTTGTACAAACCAACAACCAACATCCACATAGACATTGTTTAATGGACAAGAACAAATAGTCCATGTTCTCATTAAAGAGCTTTTTGTAATGGCTGCAGAGTAGGCCCATAAATGTAATTTACTCTCTGGCTGTCAAGGCCTCCTGACTAATTGTTCCCCAGTCCCTTGATTGTCTTGAAAAAGCAACTTTTACTGGTTTAAAATATCAGGTGACTCCATTGAGTAGAAATATAGAATGCATATTTTTCAGAACAGTCTTGTAAATCTGGATAGTACACCACTGCCAGAAAAAAAGGTAAAACGGCACAGAGATGTGTGAGGCCCATAAATAAACCATTGCTACCAGCCATGAGAAAAGAATAACAGAAATGCTAAAATTCACATCCAAAATAACCAGAGATTATATTCCCCAGATTCTGTGGTTTCATTATGAGTAAATTTCCTCATGATCTTTCAGATCACGTGCCTCATGAATGTACTTGCAAGTATGCCCTTGGATGAGCTACCCAACCTCATCTGTACGGTAGAGTTAATAGTTTCTACCTCAGGTGGTTATTTTGTTTGTGATCCAGCACTCACTCAGTCTGTCTACAATCAACAGATGCTTAATAAATGAGATCTCAACCAGATTTCAGGCACTCTGCTCTGGTGGGGTCATATGGAGATGAGCAAAACATGGTCTTGGTCTTGCAATGAAATAGGAAAATAAAAGGCAAGGTAAGTACAGTAAAAGAGGCATAGGCCAAGTTCTTCAAGCATTCAGGGTGGAATAAAGTCAGATTCAAAGAGAATCGGAAATTTCTTCATGAAGAGGGAATGGTTGAGATAAGACTTATAAGATGGGCAAAGTGTTGACAATATGGAGGTGGGGATATAAAGCACATTTTTTGAGCACATTTTAAAGTCCAGTTTGGTTGAAATAAATAGTAGAGGAATGATAAAAGATAATAGTATAAAAGCTAGGCTAGGACTGCATCAAAATATCGTTGTGAGGAATTTTGACTTAATTCTGTAAGCAATAAGCAACAACCTAATGTTTTGAGCAAGGTAGTCATATGATTGCAACTTGGCTTTAGGAATAGTAATTTAACCAGGGTGTATGAACATATGAATTGGAAAGGAGAAACTGGTAGTAGTAGGGATACTGCAGGGAGTGTTGTTGTACTAATCTCCTGAAGACAGCAGACAAAGTGCCCGCCGTCATGGAATTTTAGTGGGTGAGATATACGAAATATAAATAAACAAATTAATAGTAATGCTGTCAGGTCACGATAAATAAAGCAAGGTAAGAGGATGCAGTATGGTGAGGGTTGATATTCTATATAGTATTGACTAGGGACAAATACTGTCAGGAGGTGAATTGTGAACAAAGACTAAATACAATGAAAGTCTTTGAGTTAGAAAAAACTTTGCATCTTTAGAAGAAGAAGAAAGCAGTCAGAGTGGCTAGAATGAAGGGAACAGTACAACGGGAAGAAGTAGGAGATCTTGTGTGAGAGGAAAGAGGTTCAATTCCTCTAAGGCTTTCAGGCCTCTGTAAGGAATTTAGATTTTATCCTGAAACATTGATGGGGGTGTGTGGATTTCCTCCACGCTCTGGAATTATCTGATCATTGATTTCTCTCTCAGTTTCTAAGCCATTGAGAGCAAGGCAGACACTAACACAACTCTCTCTGGTAATCTATGTTTGACTCTCCAGTGAATAATTTGGACTTATTCTAATGTTCTTTTACTGTTGAACCTATTGAAGCTCTGAGTGAGGTGCCATCGGTTATGCATATATGTGGGGTATCCCCTAAAGGAAGATAAAGTTTACATTATCAAGCATCTAAGGAAGAGTGATGCCCATGGGTATGAGGTGGACCTTGGAGGCCAACTTTTGGCAGGTAAGGAAGTGTCTATACTTCTCTTGACTGCTACCTTGGGCCTGGATTTCAAGGAGTCTAATTTAGTGGTTCCCAGATGCTAGTTACATCAGAATCACCCAGAACACTTTAAAAAGTAAAGATTCTCAGTTTCCATGAGTCAGAATGGGTGGAAGAAAATGGAGAATGGAAGATGGGAATAAAAACAAATTATTTTAAGCCTATTCTGAGTAACCAGGCATCTGGCAATCATATTCTAATTGATATTCGGGGTATTGTTCCTGCCGTCCCCCTAAAATTTCATCCTCACTCATTCCTGCTGGTGAAAAGGACATTAGTCATATCCCATGAGGCCTATGATCCCTAAGTAAGTTTAGTCAGTTGTTATTTTTGGCATTAGTTTCCATTTTGTTATCTGTCTTTAGGATAGCCTTAGTGCTACAGCCTGTCTTCTTCTTCTTTTTTTTTTTTTGTGAGGAAGATCAGCCCTGAGCTAACATCCATGCTAATCCTCCTCTTTTTGCTGAGGAAGACCAGCTCTGAACTAACATCTGTTGTCAATCCTCCTCCTTTTTTTTTCCCCCAAAGCCCCAGTAGATAGTCGTATGTAATAGTTGCACATCCTTCTAGTTGCTGTATGTGGGACGTGGCCTCAGCATGGTCAGAGAAGCAGTGCGTCGGTGCACACCTGGGATCCGAACTCAGGCCGCCAGCAGCAGAGCGTGCGCACTTAACCGCTAAGCCACGGGGCTGGCCCGCCTGTCTTCTTCTGATCCATGAAAAAAGAAAGAAATTTTAACCTGTTTGATTTCACTACTGTATCAGTAGCTATTAGTAAAAAACGAAGAAGGAATAAGATTGATAGAAGGAAAAAATGAGTCAAAACTTTGAAGTTCAAGATGTCCACCATATAGAAAGCTTTTCTCCACTGCCAACCTTGAAAAGTCGTGGTCTGAGTTTATGCAGAAAGCCCTCAGATTTCCTTCTGAAGAGAACCAAATAATCAGAATATATAAGTAATCCAGCATCAGGAAAATCACAGCCACTTGAGCAATTCAATCCTCTGCCCAATGCCAGTATGTTACAAAGTAGTGGCCAGATGCTCTTCTGACTCCTGTATGGGCTATGGAGTCGTCTCTCTGCTCAAGGGTAGTTTTTACTGCACTATATCATGTTATGTTATTTATATTATATTATATTAATTACAATTATATTATATTAATTATAATATATAGGGTGAAATGTTTTACCTTTCCTAAACAGTTAGGAACTGATTGCCATGTAGAAAATATTTGTGGAGGTGGTTGGTTGGTGAATAGAAGGGGAAGCTAAGGGAACTTTCATATCAGAGACAATGTCTCTGGTCTCTGAGGCTGCCGCATCCCTCATTCCAATGGCCTTCGGTAAAATCTGCAGTCAGCCATGTCTGCATGATGATTCTCAAGTATAAAACTGACTCAAGAGACTCACCACCTCCACCACTGTCAACATCATCAATCCAGTTGAACATGACACACATATAGGAAGGTAACCACATAAAGAAATGCAGGCCACATGCAAATGCAATGGAACAGACCATAAGTGTGATAGCACATAATCTCAGGAAAAGATCACCAGTGCACACTTAGAAGACTTGACAGAGGAGCTGAATCTTGGGACTTGAAGAATAGAATGAAGACAAGTGTGGATAGGTGGGAGTGGGCTTCATTCTAACAAGGACTGTATAAAAACTTGCTTTAGGAAGCTAAATCTGGCCTTAACACTGAGCACAGATTTGAAAAGCTGTTACTGAATAAAAGGACATCAATGAGGAGTGTCTCCCAAGGAAGACGACGAGAGCCTGGATGTGGGTGCCGAGATGGAAGAGGAGAGAAGAACACAGCACAAGAAAATCTTGTTTTATTGAAATTGGTAACTGACTCGCTTTAATCAAAGAATCACAGTCATAGGATGTTAGAGCTGAAATAGACTGTAGAATTTGTCCCATCCAATCGATTCATTTCACAGATAGAAAAATTGGGGTCCGTATTAAGAAATCATTTTAACTATAAATACACTGTACTTTTATTTATCTCTTTTATAAGAAAATCTTGGTGAAACAGATGATTTTCTAGGAAGATATAACTTAAAAATGGACTTAAGTTCAAAGAAAGAAATACGAATAAAACAGCAAACTAAGAAGAAATTTAAAATGATGCCAAATAATTACTTTCAGAAAAGGTGTCAATTCAAGATTGTTTTATGGGTTAATTATATCAAATTCTTTTTTATAAGATATTATATAAACTATTTTAGAGCGTAGACAAAGATACAAGTCTCAAATCATTTAATGAATGTGGCATAATCTCAATGCCAAAATCTGACAAACAATGAACTTCAAAAAATTAGAATCCAATCTTACTCATGTATATATATCCAGTTATCCTTAATAAATATTGTGAAATCAAACTCAGAAGATTTTTGAAGAATACATCAAAACCACGTACTCCAGTAATATAAAAATAGTTCAACAATATCTATTAATTTAATGCAAAATAGTATTAGATCAGACTTATAAAATCATGACATCATACAATAGACATCTGGATGATATTTGATAAAAGCAACACTATTGTATATAAATTTTAAAAAGAAAAACAATATCCCACCCAAAAAGTAGGAGTAAAAATTTACTTTTTTAACAATATAAATATTATGTATCTCAAGCAGAACCATGCACTCTACTTTAACAGAAATACTTCTCATCTTTTATAGCCCAGGAACAAGGCAGGCCCATACATTATCACTACTGTTAATTTGCATTGTTCTGGAAGTTTTAGCCAATATAATAATATAAGAACTAAAATGAACTTTAGGTATTAGAAACAAAGATTCAAAATTTTCATTATTGTAATAATATTTTCTAATGACTACATGAAAAACTAAGATAATTAACTGAAAAACCATTAGAATAATCTGAATTTAGTAAGTTAGAATCTAGTAAATACACAAAAAAATCTTCCTTATAGATCTACAAAGCCAATTAGAAAATATGGGGAAATGACCCTATTCATAAAATTTACGTCAATGAGCAAATATATATTATAATACATCTAGCAATAATTATAATAATTGCTCTCAATTATTGAAGAGTTATTACTGTGTCAAGCAATATGACAAGTATTTTTACACATATTATCTCTATATTCTCCCATAAGGTAGGTACTATTAGTAATCTCATTAAAAAAACTTACACTTGAGAAGGTTAAGTGGCCTAAGTTTATTAGTAAGTAAATATGTAGAAATATAAAAATAACTTTAAAACTTTACCCAGTGGCCTAAAAGAAAGCCTGAATAAATTGAGTAATATATTATATCTCTAGATGGGAAGATTCAATATTATAGGATATCAGTTTTCCCATTATACATTTATATGTTAAATTCTAAAGTTTATTGAAAAGAATAAATAAGCATAACTCTAAAAGTTCGCAGAGGGAAAAAATACAGCAGTCTGACGAGAAGCCTCAATCATGAATATTTGGATGTATAACATAAGCCATCAAAAGCTGTGAAAGTGTATTGAATGACTTAGGAAAATATTTATCATACATATTTATGTGAAAAAGCAAGATGCGATATTTTCTATGCAGTATTATTTCTTACAGTGACTGTCTATTTGCAGCCCTGCCTCATTCTTAGCCTGTCTCTCCCTGTGGCTTCTAAAGCTGCTTCAAAGAGACCATACTTTCTAGCTCATTGAAGATGGCATTGTTAATCATATTTTTCTGTTTCCTGGATTAAATAATTTTTATAGCTGGTGTGCCCCACAGAGTCTTAAATATGGTTGTGAATTTTCCTGGATCAAAGTATTTTCCATAAGCTTTGTTGCCGGGGTGTGTATGTGTGTCCTGGATGCTCGTTCAGGATCGAGGACAGCTCTCTCCAGACCATGTGTTAGCCAGCAGGCCTTGTAGAATGGCTTGTCTTGGGCCATATGACTGACCATCCCGTCTCATGGTCACACAACGAGACTACATTTCCCAGACTATCTTGTTACGTGTGATCATGTGACTAAGTTCAAGCAAGTAAAATGTGAACAGAAGTAATGTCTGCTATCCAACACCTGGTCCATCAAGGACTCCCTGCTCTTTTCCTCTATGATGGCTTGATATACTCACCCATGAAAGTCACTTGCTCAAGTTGGAAGGAGGCTAGTTTCTGAATCGATGCTTAGAAGGGAGTTGCCCACTGATCAGGGACACCTGATTTGGACTTGAGGCAAGTGAGAAACAATCTTCTATTGTGTTAAAACATTGAGGTTTGGAAGTTACCAGAGCAGGGAGTGTTGCCCTGATGCTGCTTTATAGAAATACAATAAGATACAGATTGTACATTCTCATTCCAAGGCAACAATCTGCCACGTAGCAGATAGAGAAATTCTCCTGATTAGATTGTTACATAAGATCAAGAAAGATCCTGCTCACCTTGTTCACCGGCTCAGATTGCTGGAGAATTAATTCCTAGCTCCTAGTGATCAAGTTACTAACATTCTTCTGGACCACGTGGGCTAGTTTCGACTTTGGTTTCTGAAGGAAAGAGGAGCAAGCTTAATTTCCTTTAATGAGAGAACAGGGACATTTGATAGCTGAACAGAGGGGTACAGTGACATGGGATAACACCTGCAAGCTGTGAGAGGTGATGCCCTGACGTCTTGGATGCACTTCCCCTGCCCCTGCTACTGAGTTGTCTTTGGGCCCAGATTTTTCTGTTTCTCACTGAATGCAGGCCTGGCTTTTTTTAGCAGGGCAATGTGTGTGACCTGGTCCCAATCTAGGATGCTTGGGTCATAAAATTTTGTAGGTTTTTATGTTATGAGGTATCGCTATGTGTGGGACACTGTAGTAAGTGTTTTGCATGCATTATCGCATTCAATACTCCAAACTACCCTGTAACATAGTCCTAATAGTATATTTATCTTACAACTGAGGATATGTCAAGCTCATTATTGATGGCCAGCTTCTCAACTAAGGAGAAAAATAACAGAATCAGGGAAGAAAATAAAGAAAGAAAATTTAGTGTTC